>NC_091289.1:17657593-19103427 GCF_032444005.1 Ranitomeya imitator | reverse complement strand
AAAGAAAAAGGACAACACGTATTGTATAGAAATTTTTTTTTACAATTCCAAAGCCGAGCCGTAACCTGGACCAGTATCAATGCATTTGAATGATCTCATCTCTTTCTTCTGGCTAAACTCCAACACACAATTTCATTAACCCAGGTACTGCAGGTGATAAAACTCATTTTTCCCTAAAGAGACAGCTAAAA
This sequence comes from Ranitomeya imitator, assembly GCF_032444005.1. Lineage (NCBI taxonomy): Eukaryota > Metazoa > Chordata > Amphibia > Anura > Dendrobatidae > Ranitomeya > Ranitomeya imitator. The sequence goes on along the minus strand of NC_091289.1, from coordinate 19,103,236 downwards.
AGTATCATTTATACATTTATGAAGTACCAGCAATCAAAATTATGGATTTTCTAAAAGGTTTTTAACTACTTTTATTGAATAGAGAAATCGCTGTCTCAGACTTTTGTGACACTACAGCCAACAATAAATTTCAGCATTTAGACATAGCAGTAATATGGTCACCAGTGTCAATAAAAGTGTGAATTGAAGATGATCCTTGTCTTCCAAGTAATACTTTCCAATTACGCTCCGGAAATATTAATGTGCACAGTAACCTCAGTAGCTGGAGTGATTTTTTTTTTTTTAATGCACACGTATGTGGAGCAATGAAGAACAATGCGTGACTCCGAGCATAAAGCGCTTTTCCCTCCCAGAATGTCAAAACTACAGGCTTGGCCTCGTGAACTCTTAGTGGTTAATCCCCAGAGCTGGACATGAGCGGCACAATGATCTGGCACAATGATCCATTCTAGGAAGCACTAGAGGGCAGTGTCGTATTTAGGCCAAAATGACCTGTGTGTCCTACAAGGTCTCGAACAGTATGGGTCACACCAACACAAGATATGGAAATGAATAGGTCTGTATGAGGTCATGAGTTTTCTGAGATGGTAGAGTGTAATTCTATACATAAGCCACCCCAAAAAAATTACAAAAACAGTTGCAAAGTTGATACTTTAGATATAGTCAAGTACGTTGTTGGGTGATAGGAACAATTACCGAGGTGGACTACATAATGTTTCTATGCTTCCATGGAAGCATTCTACTCTACAATTTGGCATTTTATGGGGCAGGATAACATTTCATTTTTTTTTCATGTTGATTGAGGAAAAAAACCCTCATCTGGAGATAACCTATGGGCCCTTAGACGTCTCTGGATGCAACATTAAGTACAACTTTTGTGGAGCCTTGATAAGATTTATTAACAATACACTTTTCAATGGGTCAAGAGGCTACAGATTCCAGCTAACTGAGCCTTATAAGACAAACAATGTTCCTTTGGTAAAAAGTATGCAAATTAGCTCTCCTTCAGGAGAAATAAAGTGGGCTGTCTACTGGCACCCATTGGAGAAAGCTATAATGGGTGGTATTACAATGGCCAATCGCGTCATGGGAAATGCAGCTATTTAGGACAACACATTTCAATTTTTGATGAGGTTTTTACTTAACCAGTGCCACCAGTGAATCCAAAAGCAAGCAGAGATACAACAAAAATAACCTGCTTCTTTTTGGAAAATCTTGGTCACTGGGCACTAATTGTCCATGGGTCCTCCGCTGCTCCCGGTATTGGCTGTGGCGCTAACGTCACGTCGAGAAGCGCAGCAGCCAGTCAGCTCAGTGGCCCTGCCTGTGTAGATGGAATACCCCATTCTAAGCACATTAATAGTACAACAGCCAATCAACGTGACATCCTTGCCACAGCCAACACCAGATACTGAGAGGAGCGGCAGAGACTCAGCGGTGGACCCAGGTACGACGAATAACTTGTTTTGTTTTTTATATTTTTATAATAAAATACATCCTGGGATCAAAATTTACAGAAAAGGGAAAAAATCTTTTAAAGGGTAGGGTACACTCAGGTAAAAATGGCAGGTTTAAGTGCCTTATCCAATGTCTATGGAATTCAATACCCATCTCTTCCTTCCTACACGTGCGAATCCAGCCCTCAACCAGTTTGACACTAGCTAAATACTGGTGTATTTGTGGTCTCATACCAGGTTGGGAAGCCGGTCTTTAAGTCTAATGATCGGAACAGACATCAGAAGGATCTAGGACGCGATCAGTAAAGGGTCAGTAACATTGTGAGATGTGATCAAAACAGATGAAAATCGAATTTTTTCCCTACATTGTGGACCCGCCACATTAACAGGTCAAAAAAATCAGTACTTTTGTTAAAGGGAGTCTTTCTGCAGACAATGAATTTTCAGGCACTTGAAGCACCATTGGTGTGGTCAAGCATTCCGGTGCACCTTCCTGCCTACCGTACTTATTTTCCATCGATCTTCGCCCTCTCCTAACTTCTGTCATTTAAAGAAGGGGATAGAAATGTTTGCGAAACCAGTAGGTGGGAAGGTAAAATGAACCATGGTGCCGTTCCAAGGGTGCAGAGTGTGGTTTGCACACTCATTTTGTGCGGACAGGCTCAATAATTAATAGTAAATGCATTACAAAGCAAAATCTATTGAATTCAATTTTTTTCTATGTAATTTTAAAGAAAAAAAGATGACTAACATGCAAATGATCATAATTGATGTGTATGGAACAACATACAATTTCCGTGCCACTTGAGCGTGTACCAGCGTATACCTGGTTCCTTTAACATACACTTTGTTTTTCCAAAACCACAAACATCGATCTTGGAATTTCATGTGGAAGTGCTTAAGGGGCTGAAAGTTAACACCTTTGTGAGCTGTACAGCCTCACAGTTAGTGCTAAACAAAAGCCTCTTTGTAGGAACCTTTTTGAAATGTTTTCTTAACATGTTCCAAGTAGTTTTAGGCAAGCAACTAAAGTAAGCAAGATGTTACCACGATAAAAACACTTGTGAAAACATTAGAGAGCTCTTACCAGTACCCTTCTCATGGGCTACACTTTCTTTGAAAAAAAATATATGAAAAGTTATTAAAGCTATTTTTTTAATTTATTTATTACTTTTTTTAGGGGACAGATTGATCAACTTGCATCTGGTCTTGCAGCAAAAAAAAAACAACAAAACAAAATATGCAAAGGGGGAAAAGTTCAGTTAATCCCGGGCTAGGTGAAAGCCATCTGTACGCTTACGTTCTTCGTAATTACCACTTCCTCATTCTTTAGAAAACAAGCCGACACCCACAAAACAAACATTTTCAACGTGAAGAATTTGACATCAAACAGCATAATTTCTTTTGTAGTTAACCCTCTAGTGTTCCCCGGTTAGAAACGGTATAGAGCTTGATGTAAAAATATCATCAAAATAGGATTAAAAAAATTGAGAAAAGCTCAGCAAACAAACAAGAACAATTAACGACTGGTTTCGATCCATATGCTTGTCCATTAGGGGCAGAATAAAAAAAAAAATCAGCTGGGGAGAGGATAAGTAACTTATAGAAAAGGGCTAAAATTTAACAATTGCTCAAAAAAGCCAAAATGTTGTCCTCTTTCTATGCAAATTTCCTCTTCAGGGAGGAAGACGACTTGATCTCTAGTGTCACCTACTGTAAGTAGCAATTCTAAAAGTCAATGTAAAGCTATTAATGAGCCTTGCCACATGACTTAAGATAAAAGGCAAACCAGAATCTATATTTGCAGACACAGTGTTTCAGGGGTGTTGCCACTCATCAGTGCTATGCAAGAGATCAGATTTTCATGTATGAGAGGACTCTGCTATGGGTCTAAAAGGGTAATATCTCTCCTTGCGGAGAGTGACATGCTGGAGTAAGGAGATATATAGGCCTATCAGGCATGCTCCTGTAAGGTCAGAGTTGTCAATGAAGGAAGAGGAGGGCAAGATAAATGCAAAACAAGCAAGTGGGTGGAGCACAGAACTGCTCGGCCACTCCAAGAATGCACCGAGTGCCTTTTCTTGGTTTGTGCTGCCAGACTCCCTTTATATAAGTAGGACACATTAAATGAAGTAGTAAGAAGGAACAAGGGTAAACAGATATGAAATATGTGATCTATGACAAAGTATCATAGGAGCAGGGGCAAACATATCATTGGTGCAAACTGTGCAGCCGCACAGGAGCCCGAGAGGCAACGGGGCCCACTGATAGTTATGAGATTTTGGATGGCAAAGAGCCAAATGTACTGTTTTTGCATAGGGGCTCTCTTCTGTCTGTGTCTGCCACTGCATGGGAGGGTGTAAAGGTAACAGACCCAGTCAGCCAGTAGCTATAGAGGGTGCAGGGGCAGCAGTCAAACTGAGGTCCTGATGCCCAATGGGCCAAAGGTTCTTTTGCCGCCCAAGACGGTACAAGTGTTTTAAATGGCCCATGGAATGTGGGGGCCTTTTTACAGATTTTGCATCGGAACCCATGACCTTTACGTTACACTTTGGGTCACCAACGAAGAGAGATAAGGTCAAAATAGACACTGGCATGTCCTGTACCAATTTTGGGGGCTATGTATGGGGGCATTCAGGGAAAGAAGGATGGGGCATGTTGAATTTCAAAGCCTGATGCCCAATTTGAAGAAGTAGTGATGAGAAAGCGTGCTCACATAAGATCTTATCTGAGCACGCTTGTGTGCTAATAAAGTATCTTCCGTGTGCTCGAATACTATGTTCGAACAAACAATAGCCGCGAGACATAGTATTCGAGCATGCCAAAGATACTCTATTAGCACACGAGCATACTCAGATAACTCCATCGCAGAGCACGCTTGCTCATCACTAGAGAGAAGGTCAAAAGACATTGGTATGCTCTGTACCAATTTTGGGGGCCAAATCTATGTATGGAGGTATCCAGGGACAGAAGGATTGGGCATGTTGAATTTCTAAGCCTGATGTGTGACCTCAAGCTTTCCTTCTTTCGCCATTGGAAACAAACGCTTAGCCGAGCAAGTGCTGAGGGGGCTTAGGAGGAGCATTCATCCTACAGTTCATCATCTGGAGATATATTAAGCCAATCATTATGAGCACATCGACTTTTTTTACAAATGCAAGACCTCCTTTCACCTTAATACAAAAATAAACACAAAAAAATCAAGGCCAAAAAAAGGTAAATACAAATAAATGCATTATATAAATAAGTTTTTGAGTGATGACCTTGGATGTGAACGCAAACTTACTTTAAAAACGATGGGAAATCTTCACAAACAGCTTCACATCCCGGCCACTTGCAGACGCCGTGTCCATATAAGGGGTGATTCTGCATGTAATCCTCATGAGCTGCACTAAAAGAATAAGAAAGACACATCCAAATCAGTGATGGATAATCAACAAGTTGATTTCAATTCTGAGCAAATAAACAGATAGAAATCCCCAGACGGCCTACGAGACGGAGAAGGAACAAAGCCTTTTAAAAATAACTCTTTATGCATATGAACTGTTGTTCCTAATAATGCCCTGCATGCAAAAACAAGTGGAGACCTGTTGTTCTTTTGTGTATTAGACGCTGCAGGAAAACAACATTTTAAGGCATGAGTAATAGGCCTATGAATTAACCCTACAAGACCAGTTTTCTTAGGCTAGGGTCACATTGCGTTAGTGCAATCCGTTTAGCGCAAGCGCTAGCGGATTGCGCTAACGCAATGTTTTCTATGGGGCTGCGGTCGGGGTCGCGGTAACATCCCCGCTCTTGCAGATCCCCGATCTGCGAGAGCGGGGAACGGACCGCGGGCGCGCCTCGGACGCTGCTTGCAGCGTCCGAGGCGCGCCAGGAATCACCGGCGCGTCGCTAGCGCGTGCCGAACATGGCACGCGCTAGTGAAGCGCGTTCCCATTGCCTTCAATGGGCGCGTTAACGGACGCGTTGCACGGCGTTAATTTCGCCGTGCAACGCTGTCCGTTAAACGCGGTCCCATAACGCAATGGGAACCCAGCCTTATTGGTCTGGTCCTTCAGGACACCTTTAGAATGTTTATTTGGCGAAAATTATTTATGTAAATTAGCTCTCTCGTAAGAAGCGCTAATTTACTCTCTCGTTACTCTTCTCGTAAGGAAGAGTAGGAAACAGTCTATCTAGCACCAACTATTGGTAGCTACCTAGAGACGCTAAATAGACAATTTTCTGCGTTCTGCAGTAGAGCTAATTTTCATACATTTTTGCAATGGAGTCTTTAAGACTTCCAACACCAACTAGATCTTTGCAAGAAGAGTTGGTGCATTCCAAGACCTGCTAAAATTATGTATGAAGTGCTCTAAGTACCACCAAGAAATGGATTATCTCATGGTGGAAGAGGACCAATGTTTCTAGATCGATAGCTAGTTAAATATACCCACAATGCAAGTAAAAGTTGTAAAGTATCCTATAATGTCCTAATCTATAGATTTGGTGGCACCTGCCAAAAGTGACGGGCTACTAGGTAACCACCTAATGTACCATCTCTTGGAGACGTTATGTGTCAATGCCGTCACAGCAAGGGTTAAAGAGAACCTTTCAGCATGATTTTCTAATGTAAAATCATGTCTGGAAAGGTAAGGTAATGCATATCAAATTCATACCTTTGGTGAAGATATCCGCTTTGAGGTTCTTCTTTAATCACCATTTGAAGTTTTCTGCGAATTAGGTTTCGGTGCACAGAGGCTGGACAGTGCACTGGGTCTTCTCCTCCCTGTCTGTGGTTCACCAGCCCATCCACCTGCCTCCAGTCCTTGAATGACAGGTCACTGCTGAGATTAAAAACAGGGGGGGGCAGGTCATTCAAAAATTGGAGGCAGGCAGAGGGGGCTGGGAAATTACAGAAAGTGAGAAGATCCAGTGCACAGTCTCGCCCCTGTGCACAGAAATTTCAAATGATGATTAATGAAGAACATCAAAGTGGATTTCTTCACCAAAGGTATCAATCCAATCTACATCACAGCACCATTACAACCATGTTTTTACTTTAGATTACAAAATTGTGCTGAAAGGTTCTCTTTAAACCAACCACACACTTTACATTACCAATGGCCAAACAATGGATCAGCCGGCAGCTATTTTACACAACTCTCCCATATACAGGGGTGCACATTCTGATGAGCGCTCCTATGTACTGTATTAGGGAGCCACTGCCAGACACCTCTGGTGGTGCCTTAGGTCGGGGAGAACAAAAAGATCATCAGTCTGAAATCGGACATGCCCGATGCTTAACTTCCCTAACAAACATCTATCAGGGGCCCATATACAGATTTTACTGTTTGCCGAACCGGTGGATATCGTCTGGTTCAGGTGACATTAGTTTAAGGCTCCATACACACTAGACTAATGTCGGCTGAATCATCCAATATCGAGAGTCTAATATGTATGGGTGTGCTGGACAGGTGACTGATGGCACTTTGGATTTCCCACCCTTTTGTTCTCCAGAGTTAAACTGCCGCCAGCGATGTCTTCCAGCCAGTCTCTTATAAAGAACACAGGAGCACCCGGCCAAGCGAGTGCTCATGTGTATGGGAGAGACCGCCAAGATAACTAACTGCTGAACGATCTCCCAAACCGTTCAGTCAGTCATCTGTGATGTTTGGTGGGGGGGCCTAAAGTGTATGGAGGGATTATTATTTTCCAAAGAATCTAAAACATTACAAGAAGACACTTCACTGTGATGGAAACTTTTTTTTTTGTAAGTTTTTTCACTCACAAGCTAAACCCCTAAATCCACAACCAACATGGATGTTTAGCTTTAACAGAAGTATATAATCTTTTTCATACAATGCAGGACATTAATGAGGAGCCAAACACATCTGAAAGCACTAATCTCTGACAAGCCTCTTGTCGTGGCAGCAGATTACGGGAGGAGGAGACTTTAAATTGTCATCAAAACTCAAAAGCCTACAGTCATCTAACCCATGAAGAGCCATTTTTTCCAGGCAATTTTCTAGACTACTGGCAATTATTTTAATGTACATCCAAACTGTTGGGTGTCCGGTCTTGGAATGTCCTCAAGATCCGATGGAACAATTTTAAAATGGGTCTCATGGGATCAATGAACAATAGTGTAGATGATTAGAGTCCTTGTATTTCAAGGAGGATCTCAAGTCTAATCAGGATGACGGAATGTGGATGCTCTTCTAGAAGTTCACTAGAGAGCTTACAGTAAGGAGTTAATCCTTCAGAAATCTTCCAATCAATACGTTGTGATTTAGCTGCACTGATCCAAGTCATAGGACACTTTGATCCCAAACACGTGCTTTTCAGACACACATAACTTCTCCATCAACTGATGAACCCTATTTAGACGGGAGGGGTGTAATCTCTTTTAGGTGTTGCACAAAGTCATTATTTCTGGAAAGATTTCAGTAACCACCGACTAAATAGAGTCTTCTATTAAGGCCGTATACTAATATAGCAGGAGACTTGAAATGCCAGAAGAAAAGAGTTTGGAAAAAATGATAAAAGAAAAACACAAATATGATAATCTAATGACGTATTAATAAGTCCTCTGTGCATTGAATTTCCCTACTGGACCATGCTGACTTCTATTCTGTGCACCGCCAGACATTGACTCACAAATCTGAGGATAAATCTAACATGTGTCAAATCGTTCAGACGTTCACGGTTCAGGAAACCTCACTACTCCAAACCGGGGTGTTGGTGTGCGTTTAAAGGAAAATCAACACTTCCTTTATTTCTGGATCTAGGAAATGTAAGAGTTCCTTTAACAGTCGGTAAAACTATGACTAATACTTGGAAGTAAATTGGGCTTTCGAAAAAATAAAAATTGCAGTTCTGGAGCTCAACTCTTCTTTACAACAAGTCTACTTCTGGTCAGTGCCCTTTTGTCATAGGGACAATAAGAAGGAGGTCGTCTTAATATCACATAACTTTTTTTTTTTAGGTTTTCGTAAGAGGTCTTGGTACTTTTGAATGCAAGAAAAGAGTATGTTTTGCTGTCAAACCTTCAGAAACTCTGTTGAACCCTCTTAGAAGCCATCATAGATCTGAGATAGAACTATTTATATGCGCATACCCTTCTTACCATAAGGCAATGGTCACACTTGCGAGTTCAATGCGAGAAACTCGCACGAATCTCTCGCATCAATACCCGGCACTGCCGCCCGCACTCCGGACCGGAGCGTGCGGCTGCATGTATTTCTATGCAGCTGAATGCTCCGGTCCCGAGTGCCGGTGGCTGTGCCGGGTATTGATGCGAGAGACTCGTGCGAGTTTCTCGCATTGCACTCACAAGTGTGACCCCGGCCCTAGTGGAACATCAGGACACTATCGCTTCTCAGCATTTTAGCCAAGATAAAGTGTAGCATCATTTGAAAAGGCAGCTTTTGGCCTGGGCTGTCCTAGTAAAGCGATACATCATGCACACTGGGAAGTACGCCGGGTGGCTTATATAGTCCCTCCAGCATCTAAGCCTTTAGGTTGGGTAAATTTGAGAGCCTGAGGTTCCAGGTGCGCATAGGAAACCCACTTGATTTTTGGCACATTTGTACTACATTTCACCCATTCATTCCTTTTGAGTCCACACCCTTTTCCGGGCCTTTTGGCCAAGATGGGGAATTTTTAAATTCCCATTTGAACGTCTGGCTAGTATTACACCTTCACTATTTTTTTCTTATTGTTTCATTTGTGTGTTCCCCTTTGCACTTGTATGGCTCACAAAATTTTCAGGGTGCAGTTCCCTTATGATCAGTCTAGAGGGAAGAAATGTGTGGCAATCAGGTGTCGCTCCCCCTGACCACTGGCTCTCCTCTTTCGGGAGGGGAGCTAACCATTGATGGCTCCTAGTTTTTTTGGAGTGGGAACCCAAGCAGATGCTGGGAGCAAAACTGGGTTTCCCTTGGCTTCGGCTAGTCGAGGCTACTAGTCCCTGACCATCACTGTGGCCTTCTGGCTCAGAGGGGCAAGGTATGTTTATTGGGGGCTCTCTGTTGGAGAGTACTACGAGTGCAATTTTTGTGGCACTTTTACTCACTTTTTTTACCACACTAGACTACAGAGTACAGTACTCAGGGTCTTAAAAAAATAAAATTGAGGACACTCTAACATGCATTACATGGTTGTCTAATCCAACCTAAATCAGCAGTCTTGACCAATATTCGTTAACAGTGTTGTCTCATAAAGGCTACACCTGTCCGTATGCTCTATTAGTCCTTGTCGATATCATAAAAGGGGGTTTCTCTCTTGGGACCCCCTTCTATGAGCCAGAAGGTAGAGCCACTCCATACGAGCATCACATGTATTTGCGGACTCCGGTGATGCACTTATGTTGGCCGTTTCTCTCTGAAAACAAAAGGATCAGACATGTTGAAATTCAACAAGTCTAACTTTTCTTTCCCCCCGACATAGACCATTGGTGGAGAGCCAGAATATACCTATATTCAATAGATGGTCGTCCAGTCCCAACTAATTCAATTTTGGCCAATATGTGTTTATGTATAAACAATTTAAAAAGGGTGGTCTCGTAAGAAAGAATCCCTGTCCGTATACTTTATTAGTTCAAATGGACATCATAAAGCAGGTTTATCTAGCAGGACCCTTCTCTATGAGCCAAAATGGAGAGCCAGTCTACACAAAAATCCCCCGATCTTGGAGACACAAGCCATTCTTGTATCACGAGGATGACTAAAGATGCAGGGAACGGGACCGAAGGCAATCTGGAGACCTTTCCGATTGACCTTTCACAATATTACCACTTTAAGGATAATACTGTCCATAATTAAACAAAAATGGCGGTAGAATCTTACAAAAAAAAAATAACAAAATTATTCAATACTAAAGTAAAGTATAAAGACATATCATAATATAAATAACGTTCCCCAGCTCGATCAACAACTAATATGCTCCCATAATGATGGATCACCTTTGAACGCAGTGCATTAATGTAACAGATTCAAGGTCATCGCGCTATCGCAGCACGCAGGTACACAGATTTTTCTTGGTTTCTTTACACTGGGTAATGATTAACCCCGCCTATAGAAAAACATATAGTAGCTGTTTGTTCCGACATTCTTTATTTTTTTAATTGAGTAAACATAGAGATAAGTCTCTGCCGCAGCGAGTTTTGCCCTGAAAGAGATGTCATAGAACAGAATGTCTAAGAACCTGCTGGGTTACTCGACTGTTACCAGGCTTAAAAAAAAATATATAAAAAACCCCACAAAGAACTGAACGTATTTGTCATTTTCCTCTAAGCGCACTGTAATTTAAACATGGGAACTCACATGGAGCAAACTGCTGGATTGTTGGCTACTGAGAGTTAACATCTTTTTCACTACAGTGACCACAGGACCCAGAGGCAAAGCTATTTACAGCAGTTCTCCTATGAATGGGACAGATTGCCATATGGATGCAGACACTAAACAAGCTGCACGACTCGTGGCGACAAGAGCCTAGGGGACTGGCCTATATTAACGCCACCTGTGATGTGGAAATTGTGCTCCGTCTCTGAATTACATTTTAAGAACCCATCACAACGTTAGTTTTGAGTAGACACACAAAAGGAAAATTACACTTAGGAGAATTCACGTTCTGGTGAGCACATTAGAAAGAAAAGAGAATAATACTACAAGTAGTAAGAAGAGTCATTGAGGGGTGGACGTGAGCTCCTATGATTGGGTACATGGAGAATATAGCTATACCGATTAATCTTATAAAAAAATAACCAAGGTAGAAGGAAATAAAACACTATGCCCTCACCTCCAGTGAAAACAAAGGATTGGGTATGTCCAAATTCAACATGCCCAGTCCTTGTTTCCGTCTCCTGACTCCCCTATACACAGAAGCAAGCAGCTCGACTGAGCATTCAAAAGGGAGGGAGGACAAATCTAATTCAACGGCCCATCTCCCCTGAAAACAAAAGGATCGGCTCCCCAAATCTTCCGTACTCTGATCTGTTGGAGAGAATCAGAAGCCCCCATACATCAGATGGTCCAGCCAAAATTGGCGTGTTTAGACAAGTCACAGTGCTTATCCCCTGTGAAAATAAAGGATTGGAAATGTCCAATCCATGTTTCCCTCTCCTGACTCCCCTACACACACATGAGCAAGCTGCTCGGATGAGAATTCAATGGGCAGAGATAGTAAAACTGATTCAACAGTCGGTCTCACATTAAATCAAAAGGATCGGCTGCCTGAATCTTCTCTCGTCAAACTGTCGGGGGAGAATCAGGAGATCCCATACACATCAGATGATCAACTGGTCCTGCCAAAATCATTGGGTTCTGGCAACTTTCATCTAATGGCCTTGATACATACCAGATGATCGATTCCTCAGATACTGATGGGTTTAGCTTGTTTAAGGGCGAATTCAGACAGCCATATAAATCAGATGGAAATCAGAATGCAAAGCATAGACTGGCTGGCGGTTCACTCAACCCCAGTGTGTGCTTCATATATTTCTACACAGCTGTCACGCTCGGGAGAGCCGCTGGCCAGTCCGAGCATTGGGTTCCGATCTCCTCCCGATTTATACGAGCGTCTGAATGTGCCCTAAGTCTAACTTACACTCAATGACAAGAGGGGGATAAGCCTTTGGTGTGCACCTCTGGTGGTGGCTTATCTCTCGAGAATAAAGGGTCGGACATGAAGTCTAACATGCCCAATCGTTTTTTTCATTTGGAACCTGTGGAAAGCCTAGAAAACCACCACACTTATTTGATGGTTGGTCATCCCAGTTGAGATTGCCGGTTTGGCAAACATTCATCAAGGCTGTAATGAAATGACCATGGAGTATAAACTGCATTACTAGACACATCCTATGAACAATAGTGGCACTGTTTCTAGGGGGAAAAAAAGACCCTTATTAATATCCTTGACAAGCCTTTTACATGGTCAAAAAGCGTTATCTACCCAGTGCCACTGAGTGTAGTCCTTTTCAATACTTTCTACGATCAATGAGTTTTAGGACCAACTCATTACGTCTGTTAGTTTATGTCAGCTGCAGAAGGTACAAAGAGACCCCTCTGTCCAATAACAGGAGACCTGGACTATAAACGATGTGTGATTGTTGGGGGCTCCATCACCGAAATTGTATCACGTCCCAAAAACCTTCAAGTTACACCTCCAAATATTACAGAAAAATCACGTCCAACAAGAATATTCTCTACTTTCTTACATTCCCAAAGCGAATTCCAAGCTTCAGTTTTCCACTCGCTACTTATCTCATCTTTCTCACTTTCCTGTTTACAAATCTTGCAATAAAGTCATTTTTGCCATTTATGTCCTTTTTGATTTTCATCTCACCAGCCCACAAGTCCTGTCAATATACATTTTAAAGGGCTTACAGGGAAATGGAATTACCAAGTCAATTATCCCTTTACATTCCTGACAGTAGACGTCGAATATGATCCATATGTTTATGTAAACAGTGCAAGATAAGCAGAGCCTGGATTTTATTGGCATTTTCTATAGGTTCTGCGAAGTGCAAAGGTTATACGGCTTATTTTCTGCTCATAAGGTGTGGCCCCAGTTAATTTGCTCGGCTGTAAAGCAGATGTCACGCCACCCGCTCAATTTTATTAAACACCAAGAACAAACAGTTAACTGGTACCAGATGATCCTTCTCTTCTGGACAATCGATATTGTAAACTATGTCAAGGAGGAGAGGGACTGGAGGACTGTACTAGCTTAAGTAGTACGATTATGGACAATGATGATGTTGAATGCTGGAGCGGAGAAGAAGCCAGGTGTATAATCTTTAACTTCTGTTTACTGAGTGGTAACAGGTAGCCAATCCAGTGTTTGATCTAACGAATTTACGAGATTCATTACATAAGAACACATTTTTAATGGCCACCATGTAACACCTTTTTTCTCCACTGGGACTGCTGTTAGGAAATTGAACACTTACTACCAAGCTAGAACATAGATTCCAGCAGTGAGACACTACAGGAACAACTTAGACTCTTCTAACAAGAAGAGACTGCCCAACACGGACCACCCTGTGCGAACATAACTGGAAGGTGTGACCTCACTTTTGTTTCTTGTAATGGGTCAAAGACAGCTCATTGTAACAACACTATCATGTAAGAGGCTGTCCAAACATAGACTGTTCTTCTTCCGACAATGCATGGGATAGGATGGGTCATCAATATTTAAGTACAGGACAATACCTTTAAAAATCTGTTTACTGACAGTGACAGGCAGCTGGTCGGGTGTTTGGTGTAAAAATGAGTTTAGGATATTTATTACATAAGAACACATTTTTAATGGTCACCTTGTAACACCTTTTTTCTCCTCTGGGAGTGCTGTTGGGAAATTAAGCACTTTTTACAAAATTAGCTCACAGATTCTAGCAGCGAGACACTGTAGCATCAGCTTAGTTTCAAAGACTCTTCAAACAACAATTTTAGTTTCTCCAAAAACAGGAGGCAAGACAAAAATGCATTGAAATACAAAGTAAATCTGCTCTTAGATGCAACTAAATGCTGCAATCAACCACAGCTTATAGTCATTACATACTATGATAATAGCAATATGACCTCGAAACTCACATTACTAAAGTAACACCTTAGTATTCGATTATCTGGATCATCATAAACTTTATGTAAGTTAAAGAGGGTCTGTCTCTTGCCATAAATATGTTTTTTTTATATTTGGTAAAATGCTGCTGATCTTGACGTTATTTTTCTTTTCTTCCTGCGCCTCTCCATTGTTGAGCTGTGGCTCCTTCTTCCCTATAGCTGAATCTAGTCTTGTTAACCAAGGGGGCATTATCCTCAAGAAGACGCCCAGAGAGAAGCAGCAGATTTTTAAAGGGCCACTGTCACCCCCCTCCAGCCGTTATAAACTAAAAGAGCCACCTTGTGCAGCAGTAATGCTGCATTCTAACAAGGTGGCTCTTTTAGTTTTTTGTTCATGTATAAGCGTTTTGAAACTTATCCAAAATACCTGTCTTTGTCCATGGAGGCGGGTCCTCACTCCTCAGCTTGAACCGCTACTCTGCCGTCACTCAAATCTTCAGGGGCTTTTGGCGCCGCCCCCTCCACGCTGTTTTCGCTTCAAAACCGGCGCCTGCGCTGTCTACTACTGTGTGGGGCAGGCGCAGAGAGCTCTGACCGTCTGATGTCCCAGCCTGGCTTGCAGACTGCGCCTGTGCTGGCAGTGCGGCCACCCACCTTGGGAATCCCTGCCCCGCACTGTGTTATGCATTATGCACAGTGCGGGGCTAGGATTCCTGGGCATGCGCACTGCGTGTGTCAGCCTGTCACCCAGGTCCCCCGCCTTACAGCGTCTGTCTATTCAGCTGATCGTGCTTCCTCCTCCTAGCAATCGCCGGGAAAGAACCAACCTTGCAAAATTCCTGCACGATCAGCTGAATATACAGACGTTGTAAGGCGGGGGACCTGGGTGAGAGGCTGACACGCAGTGCGCATGCCCAGGAATCCCAGCCCAGCACTATGCATAATGCATAACACAGTGCAGGGCAGGGATTCCCAAGGTGGGTGGCCGCACTGCCCGCAAAGGCACAGTCTGCAAGCCTGGCTGGGACGTCAGACGGCCAGAGCTCACTGCGCCTGCACAACACAGTAGTAGACAGCGCAGGCGCCAGTTTTGAAGCGAAAACAGCGCGGAGGGGGCGGCGCCGAAAGCCCCTGAAGATTGGAGTGACAGCAGAGTAGCGGTTCAAGCTGGGGAGTGAGGACCCGCCACCATGGACAAAGACAGGTATTTTGGATAAGTTTCAAAACGCTTTATTTTCGGAACACATGAACAAAAAACTAAAAGAGCCACCTTGTTAGAATGCCGCATTACTGCTGCACAAGGTGGCTCTTTTAGTTTATAACGGCTGGAGGGGGTGACAGTGGCCCTTTAAATTATCCTTTCTCTGAACATTGGGGCGATTCAGAGACAAATATACCTGGTTGCAATCATGCAGCCTGGCTTCATTCATGCTGCCCACAATTTAGTTCCCTTTAAAGGTACCATATTTAAAAGCACATCGCAATATCAGATTCTGTTACAAAACACAGCTTAATACAGTAAATTCGAGAGACGGGTGATGTACATGGAAATGCGGGTCAACAGATTCATCAATTCTTGTGTACATATTGTGACAAGTAGTAGACGGGGGGATTCTAAACAGATGGCTGGAAAGACCCTTTAACAGTAATTTATAAAGCTACAACTGTGCATTTTTTTATTACATCTTGGGGAAAACTCTGAATGGAAAAACAAGTCATACTAATAACATAACCCATAGCACATACGAATATAATAACACATACTGATATAAAAAGGCAACAGTTATTCCGTGAAATGAATTGGAAACATAAGGAATGACTAATGCCATATGTGTCCCTCCCAAAAAAATACTTAAAGGAATAATAATAAAAAAAGAAAATAACCCATCATTAATATTTATTACTACTGCCTATCCAGGTATTAACCCCCACCCACCCCCCAAAAACATAATGTACACCATCAGGGGGGAAACCAAACATTGTCCAATGCCCTAAAATAACATTGTGCACACGCTTCAGCAGGAGCATTGGGAACATCAGCATATCGCTGTAGACATCATGGGACCAACTAATATCCTGTACCTTGAGGGCAAGAACAAGCCTGGAACACTTGTACATGTCCATTAATTACTAAAAAAAAATGTAATTCAATTCAATAACTATCCAGGCATCATGTCTTTCTAAAGTCCAAAGTCTTTAGAGAGTGTTACTCTAGTCTACAAAAAAAGCTACCACCAAAATGGCAAGAGGTCAACAAAGAGTAGAAAACTACTGCATGACACTACTATGGAGCTCACTAACAACTGGTGTAGATAATAAGGGAAGTGTTAGGTGTCAGTACATACAATACTGACACCATCATCCAACCATCATGTGTATCGTGGGGTCCTAGAATTCCCCTTGATGAAATATTACTACAGTAATTCTGCTTTTGGCAGGTTCTTCACGTTCATAAACATGACCCTACATGTCTTTGACATTGATATGTCTGCACACAAACATCCTATGGCTGTTGGTACATGCGTGGAGGTGTAATTGTGAAGGTTGAGGACCTCTAATGTAGATTACAACAATAGTCCATGTGGTGAATCAGTGGTGTAGCTTGCGTGTTCTAGGTTCTGATGGAAAAGTCATAAATGGGCCCCCCACCCAGTAAACAAAGGCCAAAATGCCACTATATCTAATGAGGACTTCCCTAGAATCACAAAATATGCTCATTTGTACCATGAAATACCTCAGAGTACCATGATCAGATGATTAAAGGTGCATTCAGAAGAAGTCATTGCATCGTTATCTAAAGGCCCACCTACACATTAGGATTGTTCAGCCGACAGACATCTCTTCCGAATCCCCCAAAGCCGAGACCTCTTGTGTTCTCAATGAGAAAGCCATGGCTAGATCCAAATTCAAGAAGTTGAAAATCAACAGGAACCCATTCAGATTCAGACTGTTGACTACAGTTCAACCAACTGATTCTCAGGACCCACATCCAGTGGCTAGGTTAATATTCCACGACAGCTGGAAAAGAGCCATGTCAACTATATATCCCATCTGCCAGCATCCACGGCTCCCAGTCCTGTGTGCATTACTCCTCAACAATAATATCAGGCTAATCAAAGAGGAACGGGTAAGTAGGAGACCATTCACAAGGCTCCCATCCAGCAGTCATGGAATATTAATCTGGGTCATGTGAATCAATTCTACTCTTGACGACCCCGCCAATATCGGTGGGTCCAGACTATTTTAGTCTAATGCGGTGGGTGGCCAGCTTTCTAATGTGGCCATGGAGAGAGTATGGAGCTCACAACCCGTATGGTCCCACCACTTGTTGAATTTGACAAACCATCCCCGTTTTACACTAGGTTGTAATGTAAAGCAGTGGGAAAAGAATGTTTTGCCTGGAGTCAGAATTACGCATGAGATCACAGAAAACACTATTTCACATGCATTATCCGAGTCTGTAATTCCGGCAATTGTGGAATGTAGAATAGTTTGAGTGGATGTGTGTACTATCAGCACAACAAACATTATTAAATTGCCCGAGAGGGGACGAGAGAGAAAAGAAAATTCAAAGCATGTTAAACACGTTGAGTGCTGCATCTTAATGATGCCAAGTGTTTGTGCGGAGAAGAGGAAGGGATCCTATGAAGACTTGATTGTGGCGGAAGCAGCCACATCACAAATCACACAGTAATGCTCATCCCTTAACCACATTGAATATTGATAAATATCTACTTGCCGCGCAACGGGGTGATGGGGGGGTGAGTTCGTTCTCTATTGGAAATCGCTTCCAAACTGTGTATTTCTGTTCCTCCTCCTCTGCACTCAGGGGTTTTACTCTGAGTGATTTAATTATAATTTTCCTTGTGTAAGACAAATTAAAGAGAGGAGAAGGAGTGTCATGCCAAATCAGATTATTTATCTCCTTAACTGATTGCTGTGCTACAAACCCTTGAGACGCGGCTAATGTGCTTCTCGATGTAAATGGGAGATTCGCTTTGTATTATTATTTTATATCAGTGGGGGAGGGATGTGGTTTTTAAAAGGGACACATCACCCCAATGAGAGGCCACTATTTTATCAGCTGGCTCTTCGTAGGTGAAGACGTACCCAATCACCATAAAGATTTCAATTTGAAGAGACATTAGTAGCTGCTTGACCCCTTGTCACCCTCATCTTTGATTGGAGACAGTAACTACAGGGGCTATTAATCGTCTATGTTCAGGAGCACATGGCTGCCCTGCCTCTCTTGCCAGGGGGCAGTGTGCTTCTGATGATTGACAGTATGGATCAGTGGTATTGCTGTATCATTGGTCTTAACAGTGTGCTCTGCCATGCTGAAAGCAGAGACAGCTTTTTCGCTGAAGAATCGGAGGAGCGTTGGCACACCAAAGCTTGCCAGATCTAGCAATTCAGTCACTTTCAGAGCAGAGCTTACAAGCTATATTAGAAAGAGCTTGCACCTTGCCTAAAAAGTTGGCAAAAACAGAGGTAAAAAAACACAAAACTATTTTACTCACTTTGCCCCTGATCTGTACAGGAGCCATAGCTTTCCATCTGGTCTATCGATGGCTTGCTTAGTCACTCCAGCTCTAGTGTTATCTTCCATTCTGAGCTTTCTTCACTCTCTGGTGCTCACTAGGACTCATGTGCCATCTCAACCTGACTTAAGGCCGGAGGTGAGGAAGAGAAGATTGGAGCCGGAAAATGGAAGAGAAGACTGGAGCTGGAAAAGGGAAGAGAAGACTGGAGCCAGAAATTGGAAGAGAAGACTGGAGCTGAAAAATGGAAGAGAAGACTGGAGCCGGAAAATAGAAGAGAAGACTCGAGCCAGGAAATGGAATAAAAGACTTGAGCCAGAAGATGGAATAGAAGACTCACGCCAGAAAATTGAAGAGAAGACCTGAGCCGGAAAATGGAAGAGAAGACCGGAGCTGGAAAATGGAGAGAAGACTCGAGCCGGAAAATGGAAGAGAAGATTCGAGCTGGAAAATGGAAGAGAAGACTCGAGCTGGAAAATGGAAGAGAAGACTCGAGCTGGAAAATGGAAGAGAAGACTCGAGCTGGAAAATGGAAGAGAAGACTCGAGCCGGAAGGGAGGAAGTGAGCCACAGAAGACCAAACGGAGAGCTACGGAGCAAGGACATGTAAGGGGCAAAATGAGTATAAAGGTGGATTTTTAACACCTTCTCAGCCCTGAAAAAAGATCAAGCAAAAATAGAGGGCAGATTGTCTTTTTGCATCATTCTAGCAAATCAAACCACAAAAAAATTCAGCTTCCGGCCAATCCAAATTTATGGAATTTGGAACTTAAATTTATTCTCTTGTCTCCAATTATTAGTGCAGATTGATAATGAAAACTTCTACAATTCAGCAAATTCTAATTCATCCCGCTCCTTACCCAAATACAAAAAATTGCTGAGGTCTTATTTTTGTAAAAAAAATTTCCCGTTGCGTCTTTTTGCTCCATTCTGTCTCTTTTCTTCCTTGTAATTTTTTTCAGGGATAGAGGGGAGAATAATTAAAGATATTTTCGGCCCTCTGTGCATATTGCAGATAGCTCGTGCTCTTTTGTCTTCTGACCTTACTTTCCGGCTGATGGGACAATGCCGAATCTGAAAGATGAAATTCAATAACTCCACTCTTCTCACACCCAAGTGCACAGTGATACTATATTGTTCCACTGACTATACCAAGAACTGTCTTGCTCGCTGAAATGGGAATTGCATGGTTTTTTTTTCTTCATTTCTGGTTTGTGTATGTGTTAAATAGAAATCGAGACCGGTATCCAGCAGATTGTCATGGCTGCTTAAAGCAAGTCAATGTGCATCCTTCTGTGTAATATATTGCTCACTTACGGCTAAAGATGCAACCGTAATTCAATCATCTCAGCAAATGGATGGCATGCACCTTACAACATGATCGGCAGGGAAGCCAATGACTGTAGTTGTTGCAAGTTAACCCACTCTCTTCCAGAACAAGAATGCTGACAATGACAAGGAAGGAACGATTTCCCTGCCGAGCGGAGGGTATCGAAAAGATCTCATCATGTTACTGAAACAGAAGGCATCGTGATCTACCGCTCGTGTAATGTCATTCTGCAAAATGCTAATAAACCAATTGTAATGTTTACTAGAGGTGCGCTTCCAACTATACAGTAAAGGGTTCCAAATTAAATAAGGATGTGCCGCAATAAAAATAAATAAATAAAAAAACTATTGTACAAAGATTCTAGCAATTATGTAGACAAACAATCTGATGGTTTGCAAGCAAATAGCGCGCAGAAGAAGGGTGGTGCATGATCAGTATTTGCAAGAGGAAGAAATTAGGTAACGCTTAATACCCAACCAGAGGGAGTGAAAATTACATTCTATTCCCCAAACTATCATCACACACTAGTGGACACAAACAGAAGAGGGCCCCTATGAAAGAACAGTAAATGGGCCCTTTCCAGTCCAATAGCTCCTCATGATGTACAAACTCATCTGCTCTGAAGGATGAAATGGACCAATGAACCCTCTTATCTCTGATCCCCCTCATGGCCGGGGGTCTGACAACAGGAACCCGCACCAATCAGCGGTTTTCAATTCCAGCAATTACCTTAAACATGGCCAGAAAAATAGGAACTATGTTTTGAAGGCTCCATTTACTCCTTACACCGGGCCACCGTCAGAGCTACAAAAATAGCTGATCGGTGCCGGCAGCGGGTATCGGACCTCCACTGATATCATATTGATGACCTATTGTTAAGATAAATCAATAATATGAAAAGTGTGAACGCCCCTTTAAAGGAAGAGATGCAAACTTTATAAAAAAAAAATCCCTTGTCCAACTGATAAAGACAGAAATTGATCTAGTTCACTTTAAGGGTGTTGGCCAATGCTGGAAAATCCATTCTTAATAGATCCACAGCACAGAACAAAATATTAAAAAAATGAAAAACTGGTGACTTTCCTGTGATGTCAGCGCGGTGTCACCTGCTGATCGGTTCTAGCACTGGGAAATACCACACTAGAGGTTAGGACCATCCCGATTTGGGTACACCTTGGTGCTGGTGGGATGGCTTTTACGCTTTTTTTTTAATCAAAAGCTGTGTTTACTAAGTACCCCATGTTATTTATATGCATTATTGCTTTTACTAATTTTCTTACAGCAGGGTATATGTTAATTTTGTTTCTATCTTCGGTTTTGTCTACTTAATATCCAGTGTGAACATGCTCCTATTTTGCATGCATACCAACTTATACTCCGGCTGAAATACCACGACAACATCTCAGAAATGGTGCCTGTCTGGAAGGTGTCTAATAATCACATATAGCAGGGTGGTCAGTTGGCACTAAATCGAACACTCGTGTTGAGAGGACGGGGGTGGGGGGGTTAAGGAAATAAAATAAAAATGGTTAGAAAAAAAATTGGAAATTATATAGCTAAACATTGGTTGGGATAGGGACAACCATTGGGAAATTAAAAGGTGCTGAACTTCAGTATTCTTTGGAAACCAACATAGCTTGTATTACCCTTGTCACCTGTCAAGGTCAGACTGACCCACCGAATTACTGTAGAATCCCTTGGATGGCAAAAGTCCTTATTCTTAATAATTAGCCTCAATGGTCCAACAGGAGAGGAGTCCGTCTACAGTAATTTGGTGGGTCAGTCTGACCTTGACAGGCGACAAGGGTAATACAAGCATTAGAGGTTTAATTCTGGAAATGCTCCTTCTACAACTTTTGTAAATTGTTGGATCAGGCACTTCAGCAGTCAAAACAATCTCATGGCCATACTTTTTTTTTTAGGAATTTTGATTGTGGACAACTTCCAATGTAGTCGAATAGTCACCGGAAAAGTTGGTGCACATCAATTCGCAAGTCCCATTCCATCGGCCAAGGAACAGGAAAAAAAAATACCGCCTCTTACCTTCAGGCACGAGTGGCTCTTCTTTCAATTACCTTGGCTGACGCAACATCTAAGTCATAATTCAATGATGACTTCGCACCAGGCCGGCTAGTCAAAAGCGGAGTCGCGGATGCCAACAGGTAAGAGATGGCTCTTCTGCTTCCATGTAGCGGCCACAGGCCAGTGTTGTGACCGACCAATGTAATGGGATATGAGAATAAACTGGCACCAACTCTAGTCATTGGGAAACCACAACCTCACACAAGACCAGTTGGGGGACTGAAGGTTGTCCAGCGTTCATCTACTCAATCGACACACAACGCGCTAGAACTAAAGAATGTTTCATCTGTAAGCCAAGATCGGAATAAAGCCACTCCTCGACAATAAGAAAAAAAAGTTGATGAAATCAACACTTCAGTGGTATCTTACTGCTACATTCACCAGCCCCTGGGTTTTATCTGTTTGTACGATATGGAAACTGGGCACTCGATCAAATATTGTTGTCTGTTATCATGAAAAAGGTGTAAAAGGAAACACAGAAATGCTGTTGTTTTTGTAATGTGTGTATACTGGGTGTGTTCAGATGAACTTTCCCAGCACCGTGCTGATTGAGTACTCAAAAAACAATTGAAAGGTTTGCTCCAGATCGCTAGACATGCCTGTTTTTCCTCTCTTTTGGGTGGGAATGCAGATAACGACATTTGCAAAAAGTGATAGAGGACGTAAGTGATGTGAAAAGGTGCAGATAGGATGCAAAGAAAAGACATGAAACATTAGACTTGTAGTATACTGTAGTGATGCAATCGAACAGAAAGGGATCTGTGCGGACTTTCTTGTTTTTGGGTCGCAAAATATTCTTCCAATTTTTTTATGAAAGATTACTGTTACGTTGGATTTTTTTTGGATGATGGTTCGAAAACAAAACTTAGAGGAACCATGACTAAGAGTAAAAAAAAAAAAGCCAAAAGAAACTATTTTATGACTTATGACCATTTAAGAAAAACACTCAGTAAACAACTTACATGAGCCTTTTTGGAATAAAATCCCAAATGACTGAGCCCTGTGGTATTATCACAATCCATAAAAACGCCATTACAGGCCAAAAATATAATTATTTCTCCAATTCCTACTACATTACTGTTTAGTTTACTGATTATTACTCTCTTTATTACTAAATTCACAGGGGGCCCCAAAAATACCGGAAACATGAAATAGCGCTAGAAAGGATGAATGAGTAAGTATGGGGATGTGTACAAAAGGCATTAAAAAAAAAGCGCTCACCTCAAAAGGTTGTGTTCAGCATAAGTGCAACGGTAATTGTATGGGTTGAAGCCAAAGTC
This sequence comes from Ranitomeya imitator, assembly GCF_032444005.1. NCBI lineage: Eukaryota > Metazoa > Chordata > Amphibia > Anura > Dendrobatidae > Ranitomeya > Ranitomeya imitator. The sequence goes on along the minus strand of NC_091289.1, from coordinate 19,079,998 downwards.
TCCCGGATCCTGAAGGCTAGAAGATGCCAAACTTTGCCCAGGATACGTCCATAGGAAAAGTAATAAAGCGGATCTAATCAGATTAGATCCGCAAAAAAAAAAGAAGGAAAATTAGTTAGAACTTTCAATCATCCACCAATAAAGCTCTCTATAAAGACAATATATTTATCGAAAGTAATACAATATATTAAGAATACATAAAAATATATATGCAGAATGTACTGTGCAAAAGTTTTAGACATTTGTCGAAAAAATGCTGCAAAAAGTAACAATACGTTCAGAAATTGAGGTGTCACTAGTTTATTTTTTATCAATTAACAAAATGCAAAGTGAATGAACAAAAGGAGAAATCTAAATCAATATTTGGTGACCGCCCTTTGCTTTCATCAGTTCTTCCTAGTCACTTGCACACAGATTTTGAAGGAACTTTGTTGGGAGGTTGTTCCAAACATCTTGGAGACCGGACCCTAGATCTTCTGTGGATGAGGCTTGTGCGGATCCTTCATGTGACCCCAGACAGATTGGATGATGTGAGATCAGGGCTCTGTGGGTGCCGGATCATCACCTCCAGGGCTCCTTGCCATATGTTTGGGGTCGTTGTCTGGCTGCAGAATAAATTTGGAGCCAGATTCCTCCTTGATGTGTCGCTCTCCGTTCCTTCAGTGAACAAACTGCTTCTGTTACAACCAAATAATTAACATTTTGACTCATCAGTCCAGAACACCTGCTGCCATTTTTCAGCACCTCAGTACATATGCTTCCATGCACAGTTGAGTCGCTTCGCCTTGTTTCCAAGAGGAAGGTTAAGGGCTTTTTTAGCCGTAATTCTTCCATGAAGACCACTTCTGGCCAGACTTCTGCAGACACTAGATGGTTGTAGCTGGTTCCCACCAGTTCTGAGTTAATGGTACTGCTGGACATTTTCCGATTTCAAAGAGCTGTAGTCATGATTTTGTTTCCTTGGCCACCCATTGTATTTACAGTACTCAATGTTGGCCATTTCTTGGTGATTCTTCAAAAGAGCTTGAGCAGAACGTCTTGAAACCCCAATTTGCTTTGAAGTCTTCTCCAAGGAGAGACCTTTCAGATGCAGCATAACTACCTTGTGTCTTGCTGCTGTGCTCAGTCTTGCCATGATGTATGGTATATGACATGAAACTGTTTTCCACAACCTCACCTTTGAAGCATAGCTTGACTGCTCATCCCCCAGCTTTAATCCTCCTAGACAGTTGTTTCTGTTTCAGCTAATGACTGTTTCAACCTACATCTGAAAAGTATGATCATGTTTGGTATCATTGGTTACTCAGTAAAATCCTACAAAATCCCCGACTGTGTGGAAGTTGTACCCAGCATTGATGCTTTGAAGGCAAAGGGTGGTCACCAAATATTGATTTTATTTACATTTCTAGTTTGTTCATTCACTTTGCATTTTATTAATTGATAAAAGATAAATTATTAAAAACACTTCTATTTTTTTAAAAACATTCTTACTTTGCAGCATTATTTCCACGCCTGCCTAAAACTTTTGCACAGCACTGTATATCTTCAAAAAGCAACATGTTTCGGAGAGTCGGAGTCCTCTTTATTAGAGAAGCTCTTCTGGCTTAATAGAAGGGACTCTGACTCCCCAAAATGTGTTGCACTTCGACAATATGTTTTTCATGTTTATTTTTTTTTATGTATTCTTAATATATTTTAAATCATTTTATTACTTTTTTTTAATAGATTTGTTGTCTTTATCAAGAGCTTTATTAGTGGATGATTGTGCCATCCAACTAGATTCCCACTTTTTTTTTTTCGCTGTAGTCTGAGTAGATCAGCTTTTTTTTTTACTTTTTATATTTTTTACATATTTGTGTTCAAAAAGGGCAAAAATAGAAAAAAAAAATAAACTGAAATAAAATAAAATAACCTGTCCTTCAGGCATTCAACTTTAAACATATTGGGACAATATATATTTTTGGAAAATGATGAAAAATATAAATGAAAAGCAGTATACATAGAAATAAAATAACCAAGAGTCAAAAAGTCTAAAGAAATTATTATATTTTGACCACTAAACCAAAACAAGTAGCAAACCAGAAGTAAATGACTTTTTTGGGGAAATAATACCCCAAATAACAAAACAAAAATCCTCAATATCTAGTAGAACAAGTAACTGCTTAAGAACACACGACATAAGCTATTATTCCTCCTGAAAAATATGTGAAAAATGTGTTTTAAGACCCCATTATGTATTAAAATAAAGACTATGGACATCTTTGGGGATTTTTTTACTTTATTTTAACCACGTATTTTGAACTTAAAATAATATTGGCAATTTGTTTGTTTTTTTAATTTCCCGTTTGGCTTTTACAGGCTCTTTTTTTTTGTCTCCTGCACATTGCTAACAGAGAATAGGTCAGTAAATTTCTTCTGATGGAGAGATTGTGACTATTTATTGTCTTTCTATGACCTCAGATGTTTCATGACCACGTCAAAGTTCAGTTCAACTTTGATGCCGTCTACGCTGACAAAGTAGTACAGAGGAGCTCAGAAGAAGGCAGATAAGAGAGTTCTAAACTCACTCAGAACAAGCTCACTGATGAAGTCCCAGTTTACTTATTCTGCAGCCAGCAATTGTGGAGAAGGTACAGAAGGCTATAAAAAGCCAAAAGGGTGCACATTTTTAATGAAACCCATGATTTTAGCCCCAGATATATGCATTTAAGAAAAGAAAATTGTATCCGTAAGTGTCCAAATCCTTTAACGTTAGCCTTATGAACAAGAACTCGCATAGATCCTGACAAGTGCTACATGTTCGATCTGCTGACGATAGGAATGGAGACTAGAAATGACGTTACAGATCTGGAATTGCTGTAGAGCTGCAGCAGGTCAGGCTCCAGGTGGACCGTCACCGGCACCCAACGCCCGCTCAGCACCGGCGCTTGCAAACTTTACTGTAAATCCTGTATGTCTAAAAATACATCCTATGGCTGTGACCTCTGCGCCGGGGAAATGAAATAATTGCTCCTATTGTGCGACTGATTTAAACAGAAGCCAGGTGCCACATTTGTACAAGCAGACAGCCAACCAGTCTCGCTGTGGCACCGCGCTAACATCGGCCGTATTAAAAATTATGGATTTATTAAGTGTCGAAAATTGGAACCCGACCTTAAAATTAAAGTTTTTTTTTTCCGTGCGGGAATATTTAAACGTGTGCAGGATGTGAAAATGTATCACAGCGACTGGATCATGTCTAAGGATCATGGATTTTACTGCACTAGGTGAAATAATATGACAAGGCAAATATAGTGAAATGCTATGCTGCTTAGGGACGGGCTGGTAAGATAATACGTCTTCATACAAGAGCCTTGAAAAAGCAAATTAGCTATTGAATTACAACCCAGCTCTGCTACATCTGTCTGTTTTCTAAAAACGAGTTATGACTTTAGTCTAACAGGAGCAACGCGTCTTCTATCGTAACATTAGTCATCTCATAATTCTGCAAAGCCACGGACAAAAAAAAAGTTTCCAGTAGTTACAAAACTGACACCCGGCATGCCCCGAAGCCGCTGGAGATGGAGGTTTGAGACCACTGCTAAAATCGAGTGGACAGAGTCATTGGAGAGATCCAGGTGGTGCATGAAGACTTACCATGGGATGTTGCTCCATGGGAAACAATGCCATATCCATCAAACCAGAAACAAAGGGAGAGAGGGAAAGAAGGACAGGATAGGTAAAGGTAGAGAGGGGAGAGGAAGAAAAGGAAAATAAAGGAAGGGTGATGGAAAGGGGAAGGGAGGGGGGCAGGAAAGAGGGACAAGGGAAGGAAAGAGGGACCATGGTAGGAAAGACAAGGGCAGGAAAGAGGGACAAGGGAAGGAAAGAGGGACCATGGTAGGAAAGACAAGGGAAGGAAAGGGGGACAAGGGAAGGAAAGAGGGACCATGGAAGGAAAGACAAGGGCAGGAAAGGGGGACAAGGGCAGGAAAGGGGGACAAGGGAAGGAAAGAGGGACCATGGTAGGAAAGACAAGGGCAGGAAAGAGGGACAAGGGAAGGAAAGAGGGACCATGGTAGGAAAGACAAGGGAAGGAAAGGGGGACAAGGGAAGGAAAGAGGGACCATGGAAGGAAAGACAAGGGCAGGAAAGGGGGACAAGGGCAGGAAAGGGGGACAAGGGCAGGAAAGAGGGACCATGGTAGGAAAGACAAGGGCAGGAAAGAGGGACAAGGGAAGGAAAGAGGGACCATGGTAGGAAAGACAAGGGAAGGAAAGGGGGACAAGGGAAGGAAAGAGGGACCATGGTAGGAAAGACAAGGGCAGGAAAGGGGGACAAAGGAAGGAAAGAGGGACCATGGAAGGAAAGACAATGGCAGGAAAGGGGGACAAGGGAAGGAAAGAGGGACCATGGAAGGAAAGACAAGGGCAGGAAAGGGGGACAAGGGAAGGAAAGAGGGACCATGGAAGGAAAAACAAGGGCAGGAAAGACAAGGGAAGGAAAGACAAGGGAAAGAAAGACAAGGGAAAGAAAGACAAGGGAAAGAAAGACAAGGGAAAGAAAGACAAGGGAAAGAAAGACAAGGAAAAGAAAGACAAGGGAAAGAAAGACAAGGGAAAGAAAGACAAGGAAAAGAAAGACAAGGGAAAGAAAGACAAGGAAAAGAAAGACAAGGGAAAGAAAGACAAGGGAAAGAAAGACAAGGAAAAGAAAGACAAGTGGAACGTGAAGGAAATAGAAGGGAAAAGAAAGGGAAAGTGAAGGAACGAGAAGGAGAAAGCGAATGAAACAGACAGGGAAAATGAAGGAAAGAGGAGGGGAAAGTAAAGGAAGGGAAAGGCAAGGAAAGAAAAAAAAAAAGAGTTGGGTAAAAGGAAGGAGAGGGATGGGAAAACAAGGAAAGGAAAGGGAAGACAAGGAAATGGAAGTATGGAAGATACCCTTCTGGGTTGGCTGAAGTCAATGCATCACTTCTCATACTGTGAGAAACAGCTGTCTACAGATAAAGGACTCTTCCTTTTGGAGGAATCTCTTGTTTGACTACTTTCTTCCTTGAGAAGTAGAACTTGTTTGCATATTTGTTTTCCCATGGAGCAGTGCCTGTAAGTCAGACATACAACATCTGGATCTCCTCAATGAGAACCAATACAATCTTAATCAAATGTATCTGATCCAAAAAGGACCCAACTCTGTATTGACATAGGGCAATAACCCTTTAAATAGCTGTCTACAGGTGGGTTGTTGCTTTATTTTCGAAGTTGATTGATAAAAGAAACATTGATTCCTTTAGGAGGAGAGCCAATTTGTATGCTTTTTCCCATAAAGCAATGCCTGGAAATCATGCACCACAAGGATCTCAACTGTACTCGCCTGAGCTGAACCTTAGTCATCTGTCTGATCCTACCAATGCTATGCTATCCACTAACTTGGGGCAAGAACCCTAAAATAGCTGTCTACCATTGGGAATCTCTTCCTTTTGAGAAAGCCTCTAGTTTTAGCTGGTTTACAAATTAATCCCCCTCCAGAGAGAAGAAATCTGTCTCATAACTTAAAAGACAACACAAATTGATAATTGGCAAAGATGCGTCATCACTTCTTAATGAATTAGCCAAGGACACAATTCTAAGTTCATCCCTTGGTTCACTAATTTGATGGAATTTGTTATCTGAGGGATTGAAGAAGTTAAGTCATCAAATGGTTAACGGAGATCCAACGGAATCAGTAAGAGGATGAAAGCATCTCTAGGTATCTCCTTCTTATGAAGACCCAAGTTTCTGCTTCTTACCTCTCTCTTTTCGGAGTAAGAAGTGATGCCTGTCCATTTGTTGACGCCTGATGGTTGAGGAGCAAAGAGGTCTTGGGCGATGCCACCGAAGAGACGCATGTCGTGGACAGGTCCAAAGTGCTGTGGTTGTTACAACCGACATCATCGGCGGTGTGCGAACCCGTCACTTCTTTCCAGAGCTGCTGGAGCTCTGTTGGAATCATGCCTGAAACAAACAAATTGGATAATTAAATCAATTAACAGCTAATTCAGCCCTTCTCAAACAGTAATTAAATCAAAGAGTCAGTAAACAAAGCCCGAGCCATTTCCCCCCTACAAAGGATAATGAAATGCAACAATTCATTCTTTTCTGCAATGGTATTTGCTTAACTAAAAGCAGATTATTAATCTTAAAGGAGAGGGAAAAAAATACCATCAGCGAGGACCTTGTTGTATCTGAGGAAGGATTCTCATCAACATACAAATTATCTTTGTTTTAATAAAAACGTTCCCAAGAGTTACAGGACACAAGGATCTGGAGTGTATAATGGGAAGCGGTTCAATCAGATCCGCATCTGTCTCTTTAATGAATTAGCTTCTGCTTTCATTGGATGCAACAGGAGTTAAGCATGGGCATAACCTTTATTAACTCCTTCTATCCCGGGGGAGAAAACTGCCAATTAAAACTAAAAGCCCCCCTTACACATTAGATTCTATTCTTTACTGGCGGGATCTGCCAAAGAAAACAAGAGACACCCCATACCCATTTCTGTGGGACCAGAAGATGTGTAGGAGAGGTCTCCCGACTCTTCTGACTCTCCCCCAACAGATTATGTTGGAGTAGAAAATGATCGGGCTGTTGGAATTTCGACACTGGATCCTTTTTTTTCCAGGAGAGATATGTGGCTCCCAAAGCCGTTTGGCAGCAGCTTTCTCCTCTCTTCCTGTTGAAACCCCATGAATGCTGAGTTGAGCCTCACGCTAATGTGAAAGGTGAAGTCGGGAGAGGTAGCTGTTGGCTTATCTTATGTGTATTGCCAACGTGAGATTTCATTCTCCCAATGAATTTTGACATAGTCCATGTCAAAGGTTTCCAATCTGTGGTTCTCCAACTCCTACGAAACTCCCACCAGGTAGAGAGCCTCAGGTTGGAAGGCCCCAGTATAAATGATGACTCCACATCTGGCTTTGTCATCCACGATTATAACTAGTGTTATTAGTAATATTACTGGTTTCTTCTATAACCTGTAAACCTCAAAATAAAAAAAATAGCACCTCAACTATCCATAGGTTGGGTCAAGCTTATGGCACGATTTTAGGAAGAAAGCTCCTAAGTTTTTTCTAACCTTGGACAAACTCCCTTTAAAATGGGTTTTCCCATCTCATAGGGTGAAGGAATAAGAGTAGGATTTGCAATCAATTTATGATTACGGGGGGGATGACCTCGGCAGGCCTAACAGATCCTGACACATTGCCAAAGCAGGAAAAAATTAGAAGTGAGGTCCCAGTGGTCAGATACCGACTGATCATAAATTGAGGTCATACCCTACTGGAATGTTTTCAGTTTATAAAAAAGGAAAACCCTTTAAGGGTTGGACCTGTAACAGCTTTAAGAGAGCATCTCAAAGCGTTGGCCACTTGCTGTGGATTCCACCCCCTATGTATGTATCTGTACAACCCTGAAATACTTGGGCAGTACAGAGTCATCTGCTGCTGATGGGTCAGTGCCATCTATCTCTATCTCTTGGGTGCACTGCCTTTTACAACTGAGTCTCCACCATCTTAAAGAAGTTTAACGACTAAATAATATTGGATAAATGTATTATCAGTGTAAATCCAACTGCTGTGACCCTCACCAATTCCAAGAACAAAAGTCCCACAGCCCCCTGGGTGAATGGAGCATTAGTTTGCATGATCAGTAATCGGGACTGAAGGAGACAGCAGCTACATCAATCTAACAGAAGTGAATGGAGTGACGGTTGAGCATGCACACCATCGATCCTATCACACAGAGGACTTTGGGACCAGATTTTGTGATCTAAATGAATCCTAGTAGATAGACCCTCAGGGCATGAGTACAACGTTGGATAGCATGCTCAACCATTTTTCTAGTTACATCTGTCAAACTGAAGGCGGTAGCTGTGCCATCAGTCCTACAGAAGAGAGTGGAGTGACGGTTGTGCATGTGCACCATGGATCCAATCACTTTGGTGACTTTGATACCCTGTTCTTGGGATCTAAATGAATCCCAGCTATCAGACCAGCAGTGATCACAGATTTATTACCTATCCTGCGAGATACCCCTCTGCCAGCATTAATTTCTAGTGAACCATATCAATTATCTGCTTAGGCAATAGCTATTCTGCCTTTTTTGTGAATATTTGGAACACAACCAGTGGCCCAAGTAGAAAATTTTGGACCACCCAAAAAAAAGTCTGTAACAAGGCACCCACCTACCAAATGTTATTTATTATGCTGGTGCATAACTTGATGCTACTGGGCCCCAATTCAAACTTCCAACAGTTCCGTCAACTATCTCTGGTCTTCAATAGTATTGGTCTTCTCATGAAGGCCAAAAGGTACTTTTGAGTCCCCATAGACTCGAGGGCTCAAGTGTGACTGCAAACCCTGCACCCATAATAATTATACTCCTGCTGTCTTCTGTGACAGAGAGCCCCCTTATAGGCATGATAGCACAGGTGCCACCACTACCCTGGCATTCCTCAGCACAATTGCCATTAATACCTCTGCACCCCTAGACACCAAGCCACAGTTGCCACCACTACCTCTGTACCCCAAGGAACCAGAGCATAGGTGCCACCACTACCTCTGTACCCCAAGGAACCAGAGTATAGGTGCCACCACTACCTCTGTACCCCAAGGAACCAGAGCATAGGTGCCACCACTACCTCTGTACCCCAAGGAACCATAGCATAGGTGCCACCACTACCTCTGTACCCCCTAGGCACCAGGACATAGGTACCACCACTACTTCTGCACCCCTAGGCACCAAGGCATAGGTAACACCACTACTTCTGCACCACGGCATAGGTGTCACCATTACCTCTGCACCACTAGGCACCAGGGCATAGGTATCATAACTTCTGCATCCCTAGGCACCAGGGCATCAGTACCATCATTACCTCTGCACCACTATGCACCAGGGCATAGGAGCCATTATCTCTGCACCCCTACACACCAGGGCATAGGTGCCACTGTTACTTTTGCACCCCTATGCACCAGGGCATAGGTGCCACTGTTACTTTTGCACCCCTATGCACCAGGGCATAGGTGCCACCATTACCTCTGCACCCCTAGGCGCTTTCCCTTTCCAGTGCAAAAAGCAGAATATTGTGACAATGCGACGTCTTAATGAGAGACACATTTTTTTTTTGTGCCTGCGTTTTAAATGAAGACAAATAGCTTTGTTATGAAATACATTTCTTATTAATGGTGCGCAGACGTAAATTATGAATTCACATCGTCTCCTTGAAATGCTTTTCACTTTTTAACAGTCAAATTGATTACACTATGATTATTTCATTAACACACCTATCTCTCTCATTAATTTTGGTTTCTAGTTCTGCTCGGCTAATTGATGGATGTGTCTGCTGTAAAAAAAATACAGAACTTTCTCGAAAGCTCACCCCATTATTACTGTCAGGGCTCAGATCAATGCTAATGAGATCCAAGACAGAAGTAGAAAAAGGGTTTTTTTTAGGGAGGGGGGTCCTTAATCTGTAGAAGAAATATTGTCATTGACCAGTGAACACAGCAAGAGATCAGTGCACGGAATAATTACTACAGTTTATTTGTATTTTACTTTAGTTGACTGCCCATATTAATCCTCAAAAAATCCTGATTTTCACAACAGTAGTCTGCAAATTCTCAACAGAATTATTCATAATTCAAGAACTCATGAGACATAGTGACAAGATAGATAGATGATAGATAATAGATAAATAGGAGATAGCTAATAGATAGATGATAGATATATAAATGGGAGATAGATAGACGATAGATAGATAATAGATAAATAATAGGAGATAGATAGATAGATAGATAGATAGATAGATAGATAGATAGATAGATAGATAGATAGATAGATAGAGCAGCATTTGTTGGCAGCATGCGTCTGGTTCAGTTATCACAGTCACTCATGTACTGTACATGAGAGGGGCAACATTACACAATCCGCCTCAGGGCAATAATATGAGTAGTGTGCACCACATGTACAGACGGTACTTGCTACAGCTGTAGTTAGGGGTGTATACAAGAAACAAACTGTACACGGAGAGACCAAAACAGACAATTGATACTTAGTTACGAGAAGGAAGAAAGAGAATAGGAAATGAGAAAATTAAGGAAGGGAAAAGGAAGCAACAAACAACGCAAGCAAAAAGGAAGGAAAAGAAAGAACGTAAGAAAAAGTAAAGAACAATGAAGGGAAAAAGTAAAGGAAAAAAAAAAGAAGGAAGCAAGTGAAAATAAGGAAGAAAGAGAAAAGGGAAGCAAGGGAAAAAAGGAAGAAAGGGGAAGGAAGGGGAAGAAATGGAAAAAGGAAGGGACAGAAATTGAAAAAGGAAGGAAGGGAAAAAGGAAGGAAGGGAAAAGGGAAGGAAGGGAAAAAGGAAGGAAGGGAAAAAGGAAGGAAGGGAAAAAGGAAGGAAGGGAAAAGGGAAGGAAGGGAAAAAGGAAGGAATGGAAAAGGGAAGGAAGGGAAAAAAGGAAGGAAGGAAAACAGAAAGAAGGGACCAGGAAGGACAGGAAAAGGAAGAAAGAAAAATAAATATATTACCGTACATAGTTTTATAGATCGATAGGATTTCAAAAAGATAGATAATTTATACATCGGATTGCACTGAAGATAAATATGAAAATAGAGAAAGAAAAATCTTTCTATAGTTGGCACTAGAGACAAATCTCTTTCTTCTGAAGGAAAGCTAATTAGCATACCACTTCCCAGCATGCAATGCCAGTAACACCAGTTAGGCCTCCACAAAATAGACCAGAACCCCCAATACCAAATCCATTACTCCACAAATGTGACAAACAGCATTAAAAAAATCTCTCATAGGAAGAAATTGCCTTGAAGCAGCGGCGCAGCTCTGGGAGGTTCAGGGGTGGCAGTCACAGGCCTTGGTGCCCTATAATTAGTATCACAAATGGTACAAGGTAAGGGTAAGTTGCTTAACCAAATTTTGCATTGGGACCCAATGCTAAAAACAAAATAATAAAAACACCATAATTCTACGTCCCAGTATTCCTAGTTGTCTTCCTCTTACTCCGTATACCTTTAGTTGTGCAGACGATGCTTAGTCTTTTATTAGCAAATGCTAACTATACGTTGCAAGAATTTAAATCATGGCCCTTTCAAGATGCCACATTAAAAATAAAAGAGGCAGCTGAGGTTTTATTGATTCGGAACACATCATAAAAAAAAATAATGCCGGGGTTTTAAATTTAATTTTTTTCTTTTTTCATTGCGAATACAATGGACAGATAATCATCTCGACGTGATCAGCCAAACATCTTTACTTCTCTAAACTGTTAAAGATTTTAATTATACCGGCTTCGAAGAGCAGTGGTCTAATGAGGCAATAGACTCTAGAGAATGTAAGTGGCTAAGAAGTGTGAAATGAGGCTGATAGAATTTATTTTTTTTTTTTATTCACCGTGGATATTTTGCATATCAAAGAGGAGTAAATTATTGCACGACAGACCAATAACCTTCCCCGCCTTTGGGAGAAAAGCTGCATTAACCAAAACAGTTGGTCCTTCCCAAAAATAAACCCAAAAAACAAAATAAGGCCCTTTATAAAAATGTAAAAAAAATTCTAAAGTGTAACAATATTTGAACATTCTTGGCCATTAGTAGCAGCAGAGAATAGACACCTATTAATATATTTGGTGATATGATAGTTTCGAAATATATCATTTGGCCCCAGAGCCGGTTTCGGTCTCCCCCTCTGCCCTCCCTTTACTGACTCATCGCACATTTGAAAAATGCCAATTATATTTTGATAGATTTGGTACCAAATGAGTATTTAGCTATTAGACATATTCAATTATCACATGTCCTTTAAAATTAAACCCAGGAGACAAATTAAACAAAGAGAGGAAAGAAGAGAGAAAAAAAAAAAAAGGTTACGGCTCAACCCCGTGTTCCGTTTTTGCGGAGTGTAGGCTATTATTTTCCCGCACCTTGCAAAGTGACAGTGTAGGATATATTTTTAGCAGTCGCACATGACAGCACTGTCTACACACTAACAATTACTTCAGAACAGAGCTGACCCTTACTCCCCTGATTCTGCATTAAAACAATGGCGCATCCAATTGTCCTCTGATGCTAATATGTCGGCGTCTCTCGGCGTGTTTGCATTAAAGAGCGTCAAACGAAGGTGAGCCTTTTTTTTTTTTTTTTTTTTTTTATAATTTTTTTTTTTTTGCCCTGGTATTGAAAAGGAAATGCATCTATTAATTAGCCAAGCACTCCTTTGCAATATGAAATTGTAATATTCCTTTTCCATGCCAGTAGTAATGCCTCTCAAGTGTTGCAAAGGCACAAAGCCCCCTAAAATTCATCGGCTAATTAATTAAATCGCAAATTAATGCGCAGGCTGTAAATTCAGCCACTCGCAGGATGATAGTCTACTCCCCCCTCCCCATCCTGCGGGAGACGATGTCAGAGGAGGAGTTCTCCAAGATTCCGGGCTCGGAATTTTCAAAAGAATTTAAACAAATAACTTAATAAATAAACAAAAAAGAAAAGAACAGAACAAATCCTAACGCAACTGGATGCGAGAATCGCTACCGACCGGGACGGACTAGAGAAGAATCTTGACGTGAGATGTAAGAGGAGACGTGGAATGGAAGGAGACGTGTATACACTGCGCTTGTCAATACTGATACTGATCACTAAATAATAAAATGGCGGACGCAACGGGAAAGTGACAAGAGAAGGGAGGTTGATGGATCTGTAAAAAAAGAAAATCGGTTAATCACCAAGGAAAATTTAGCAGGAGCAAGTATACTCTACTTTCTCCGCTGCGGCTTCAAGACACGTAGCAAAAGACTTTTTTTTTGACGTTTTATTAAATATTAGTCACAGGCTTCTTTTTTTTGTTCCCGCCGCAATGTATTTTCAGGACAGTTCAGTTCTCTTCATTATGAAGGAAAATGCGGTCTTCGGTGTAAAAAATGTATGTTACGGGGACAGGTGACGGATTGCTCCTCGCAGAACTCAATTTCATAAAACCTAAGTATCAGCGGCTCTTAAGACAAACAAAGTCAACCTCGCTTTGTCCTTGTGCTTCCGGACCCAGGTGACCATGTTCAAACAAGCAGAAAGTTGATTTAACGCTCGTAATGACATCAGTTTCAAATTACTCTCCCAGGCCTAAGACTATATCTGTGTAGACGAGATCGCTGACCCTAATTTGAGAAAGGAACTGGCAATCAAATTCAAAGATTTTCGTATAAACCCGCCCCACGTGTCTTTTAAAAGGGGCAATAAGCCTCATAAAAGTCCAGCTGCTCATATCATTCACACATCTGGGTAGAAACGTTCTCAGACATTGAGATAAGTCAACAAGGCGTATGTAGAAATTAAGAGGCTTCATAGCAAAGGTTTGAATTGGGCTTCTGGCTGCTATTAATCAACCCAAAAGGTCCCTGCAACTGTACTGCGGGGAACCAATGGGAATAGCAGAGGGATCACCTACTTTCTAACCACTTAGATGCTATGGCTGCTGACAACCCCAAAATGTAAGGGGTTAATCTGCTGTGATCAGAACAAACTACAATCACAGGAGTTATTGGCGGGTTTCTGCACAGTAAAACAGCCGGCATCTGCTGGGCATGAGCCCAGTCCATAAAAATACTCCCAGCATCCAGCAAATATCTGGAGGAGTGGGCAGAAGTCATGGAGGGGGCATGGTCGCACAGCATTTAGCAATGGTCCCTGCAACCAAGCTGTATAGCAGTCACATGACCATCGACCGGAAGCCACTGGATGTCACATATAGTAGTCAGCATGTAGACGGTGACGGTCAATCTATTCAAATCATATCAATTATACACTGATTAGTTTATAAAATATCTCTGTAGCAGATGAAGCTTCATTTTTCTGGTATATAACTCAAAATTCCTTGTGTGTAGACAGAGTTAATGGATTACATTTATTCTACTCGCAGTCACCACTAGGGGGAGCATAAGACCTTACTGCATACAGATTATACATTCAACTTCATAGTAACAATGTATGCGGTACGATCCTGAGCTCCCCCTAGTGGTGGCTGCAGGTATTTTTTTGTTGGTAGCCAGAATGTTATAATTTACCTCTATGTCTATGTAGGGCAAATGGAGTTCTGTATATGAAAAATAGATCCCCAACCACTCTAAAAATATATATTTTATGAAACTATTCTGGAAAAAAAAGTTTTGACTTTGTATTTGGTTTTGCTAAAACAAAATGATGTTATCTTGTGGACATCCATTTTAAAGGGACATTGATATTGATAGCCTATTCTTAGAATAGGTTCGATATCAGATCGGTGAATTCCGAAAGTCAACCCATTCACCGATAGGCTGTTAAAAGGTCTCAAAGGCTGAGCAAAAAAAAAAAATGTACAGAACAGGAACATTGTAGCCTCTGCAGAGAGGCCGTTCTCAGGTTATGCAGATCAGTTCCCATTGAAGTGAATGGGACCTGAGCTTCTGTACCCAAAAATGGCCATACATGATTTCTGGCCTGGTGACTTGGAGCCTAAGGGTACTTTGACATGAAAATTCATTTTTAACACAATGCAGCAGGAGAGTAGCCTACTATGTATGTTGACTTTGTATGAGTAGTGGAGATCTTTATCATCAACTGTGAAAAATAGATTTGTAAAGGCACATTTGAAAGCTAGGTGGTCTACAAATATTACACACTTATGCATAGTGAAGTCCTGTGCCTTGTAGAACAATCGCTCCGGCATGCTCATTCATCAATAGATGCATTACTGTATAAGGGAAATCAATAGCGGTATTTTACAGCCACATTATCCTGCACGGTGACACATCTCTTATTGGCAAACAGCTGTAATTTGTAAGACACTGTTAGGACAAATTCTCTCCATTATAATAAATATGTCATTGACATCAGTGCAACAAACTCAAAATGTAAGGGACCTGTCAGCCTGAAACCAAAAACCTGCAGCGCAAAGAGAGTTTTCTGCTTTTTATACAATCTAATAGGCGATTCAGACATTACAAGTAAATGTACTTAAAGATAATTTGTCACTTGGTAAAAAAAAAAAAAAAAAAATCGGAGTTTAATACCAAGTAAAAATTCCTGAGTTCCTGATTCTCACAATCTTTTCCGTTTTGCGCTGCGTCGCTCCATTGCAGAGATATTCACATTTGTGTTTTAGGAGTGCAGTATGTGAAATCTCTGCTATGCAGTCAATCTGGGCATTTGTTCATAATCTTCTCTGTGGCTGGGCACTTTCAGCCCTCCCTCCCAGATGCTGCCAATCACAGTTGATTTAGATTAGCTGTGGAGCGGTGATTGGCAACTTTTGGAGGGGCGGGTTGATGGCGCACTCCCCCTAGAGAAGACTCTAAAGAAATACCCAGTTAGACTTCAAAGCAGTGATTTCACATACGGTACTTCAGCCCATAAGAAACAAATATACGGTAAATATTTCTGCAATGGAGTGGCGCAGCGCAAAACGGAAAAAAGCGGCAGAACCAGGAGAACTCAAGGAATTTTACAAGGCATTTAGCTCAAAATTTTTGAGCAAAGTGACAGGTCCTCCTTAAAGGGAAGCTATCATCAGAAAGTGACCTATTGTTTAAATCTGGTTTTTGTGTTACAGGTTTTGTTTTTTTTTTGCAATGTTATTTCTTCATATCACTATATTTATTCAAAAAAATAGCACTCTTACATTTTAAACTTCCACTTCCTGTCCTTTTCAAGAAGAGTTTCAGAGGCAGAATTACAACAACAGGTAATATCTCTATACACAGTTGAAAACAAAGGATCTATCAATCTCAATAAAAAATATCATAGCAGACCCTGTTCCTTTCAAATAGAGTTGTCCAGTAGTGGACAATCCCTTTAAGGAGGAGTTGTCAAAGCCAGAAGACCCCAACAACTTCTCCTTCTATATCAGTTTGTGCACAAATTGCAGCCTTTTCAGGGCTTCTTCGTCAGAGTGTTCATTTTCCTGATGCTCACAATCTCATCCAAGTCTTCTCTGGGAAGCCAAAATTTATGAATGATGTAAAAAAGCTCTTTAAAATTTAAACACATGTCCTCTATTACTTTACAGATAGAAATGAGCAAATCTGCCACAGTTGCCAGCCAATTTGTGCTTAGAGCTACCCGCTAATGCAGACCACCATCCCTGTGTAGACCATGGGTCAGTAGTTCTCTGCGAATCGACAAAAAAAAGCCACGTGTCTTCAATTTTCAAAGGATAGGCAAAGTATAATTTTTATAGAGTACTGTACTTAAAATACTGTAGTGAAACAATATCCTAATCTCCAACACATGGTAAACCATAGAGAATGCCGGAGAGGGAGAGTTTCTCATTGGGAACAATGGGAAAAAATAGGAGGTGTACGAAAAGGGCTCTGTGGTAATAAAGCAGAAGTCCTGAGTACACCATACAAGGTTGTGCTGTATGGACTTTCTGAGCGCTCGTAAAACAAATCCGATTCCTTTGGGGTTCAAAAGGCATAGAAGAGCATGGGATTCGCTCAGAGGCTCTATGGCAATAATCAAAGTGAGCCCCCCAATCCTAGTGATTGCTACGGATGAACTGTTGCACCATCTACACATGCCAGCAACCAATAGCTTTTTAAAGGGGTATTTAGTCCATATGAGGCATCACCAATCCACTAGATAGGTGATATTTGTTTGATTGGTGCATGTCTTTCCAGTGGGACCTTCCTTGCATCCCTTGTTTTTGCCTTGTCCCTCCATTGCCCACATACAGTTCTGAAGATAAGGGAATGCGAGTGCAGTTCTGGCGATCATTAGAGGTCTCCACCCCAACTAAACAATTGCCATCTATCCAATGGAAAGGGGATAATACCTTTGTACCAAAATAACCCTTTAATCACCACTTTGAATACTCTGTAGCATCCGATCAACTAAAAATAGTAGGACACAGAAGGATAGGTAAAGCCATGGGCACTTGCCCACTAGGAAAAAACATTAAAGATACCCATCACGAGAGACATTTGGGAAAAGCCTTGACTGATGTAGATTGGGGACTTGTCTGGAAGAGAGCAGCTATATCGGCATCTTGTGTCACATACAAAGAAAACCAGTACAAGATCCTTCATTTCTGGTAATCACACACCTGAATTCTTACATAGGCTGGACCCGTCAATTTCTCCCCTCTGTTGGAGATGCAACGTTTTCGGGAGGATCAATCTTTCACATATTCTGGAATTACTCACTGATTAACCCATATTGGAAGCAGGTGCAGGGATTGATAAGCCAGGTCTAGGATTTGACGTTGCCTCTGGACTCCCAGATTTTTCTCCTTAAGATGTTCCCACCTTCCCTAACAAAAAAAGACTAGGCTCCTCTTACACGTCTTGATGGCCGCCAGATGTTTGGTGGCGTCCCATTGGAAGCAAACTTATCCCCCCATCTACACTTGACTTATATGCCAGAATTAATGATGTTAGAAATTTTGAATACCACGCAGCCCTGCATAATAACACAATTGATAGATTTGATTCTATCTACTTTGCTTGGGACTTTTTTTTGGGCCTCAATAACCCAATTCTCCAGACTATATAGCCACTCCCAGTCTTCCCTTTCTGATTTTCAGATACCACCCCCCCCCCCCCCTTGTTAATCTCCTGTCTGTATGGTTGGTCCCACACTTTTGAGTATACCGATTCATGTATACAATGGTTGAACATTCTGCTGTTATATCATTCGCTATAATGCCACCTAATATAATATCGGTAACATCCTACTGGTTCATTGATTTGACAATTTATTGTTTGACTCTGTTTTCTATAAGAGAATGTCGATATTCATGTTATATGTTAATCACTTTGGAAATGTTTATTTTCAATAAAAATTGACAATTATAAAAAAAAAAAAAAGATACCCATCAAGAGAATTCTGATTTTACAGAAATGGTATCCAAAATGCAGTCAACAACCATTATAGTGATGTTCATGGGATCAAAAAGGTTGGCTCCAGCCAATGGAAACTTGTTCCATCGGGTGCTTTAGATTTCTGTAACACTCATCATACGGATTAGATAAATCTCAACTGAACCTGGTCAGAATCGGCTTACCCGCCTTCAAAGCATATTTTGGGGTAAAAAAAGTTTCTTCAAACTAGTACCTGTGAGAAAAGCCCCTCTACCTACTAAAAAAACATGCCCATTCAGTGGAGCCAAGCGTGCCGGTTTATCGTGGACCCTGGAGGAATAGCTGGTTTGGCAACAGGTTGCGTTAAGTGTCTGGCCACCAACACTTGCAACACAAAATGAAATATTGTATGAAAACATACATATGTAGATCGTTCTGATCAGATCTCTTGCAATCTTGGCTTAAGTGAACGGTCACCCAAGAGTCAATTTGACCAACAGCTATTCCATCTCCCGCCATTCCTATACACATGCATTCTCAACTCGGCAGAGAGTTCATATGCTATCGGGGTGACTTATCTCAAGGTATGGACAAAAGGATTGACCATGTTGAAATTCGACATGCTCAATCTTTAATACCAGTGGCCGGTCTTGTTGGCTAGCATTCATCCAAGCCTTAAAAAAATCTATAAAAAAAGATCCATCACCAATTTCTGACCGGATGACCATCAGTCAATTGTTCAGTATAGACTTCACTACAAGTGGGGATAAATCGTACAGGTGCTCTTCTACACGACCATCACTGGGTAGAAGACTATTAAATTGGTTGAGACAGACTGTCAAGAAACACAATTAAGACAAAAAAAAAAGCTCTTCAGTTGTACCAACCTTGCGCGAGAGGTTGCAGTGGAAGGGTGGGCTGTCCGGGTTGGATTGAAAGGAGACCTTGACGCTGCAGAGTCAAGAGGTGCTGCTGCTGCAGCTGTTGCATTTGTAGAAGCTGTTGTTGAAATGCCAACTGCTGCGTCGCCACTTGCTGCTGTTGCTGTTATAAAAGGAAGCAGAAAATTAAACATGTAAGAGGTCTGCGTTCTGCGCGCTGCTGTAGAGATCCAGAGATCAATGGGGGACTTTCAATTCAAAGTGCCTCTGTTTATCTAGGTTACGCTTCTATAGAGTGTAGACACGTCTAATCTAGATTATTCTGCAGTTTTAAGCAACGGAGAGGGGGTAGACCTTTGGCAACCCAGCTGTCATTGAATTGAAGCTCCCAACATGCTTCAGCAACAGGCAAGAGATGACGGAGAAGACAGGACTATGGGAATTATGGTTCAGAAAAGCTATTGCATATACAGTATATATTCTGCAGTTAGAGGGGAAAAAACAATCCTGATACATTTATGTATGTCTATACAATTGTAGACAATTTATTAACACTTTACTTTTTAAAGCATAGAATTGGTAAATGCACACATTATTCTTAGCAATGACAACAATTTTGTGAGTGACCAGTCGTCTACTGATTACCGAGCACATACATATACCTGATATCTGACAAGGGAGATTGGAGATTGCATCATGAAATGCTGATTTTTGGTTTTCTAATTTGTATAAACACATCCCCATCCAAGCAGAGTACACCACATTTGCATCCCCTGAATGTGCATTTAGTTGCCAAGGTTAAAGGTCTTCCTACACGATAGACAGCCATCTTTCCCAACTTCTCCATACACTAGAGCACTTGCTATGCCAATCGCTCCTGTGTTCTCTACAAGAGAGCCACTGCGACTCCTCTAAGGCTGGCTTATCCCACTGAGAACAAAAATGATTGGCAGTCCGAGATCAGACATAGCAGAACCTTATCTCCCTCAACATCATGTGCAGATATAGACGGGTTCGGCCAACGTTAATCTAATGTGTAAGGGGGCCTTCTGATGATTCAGCACCTTGGGGTAAAAAAAAAGTAATAAACATTAGGGGAACACTGATCAGGTTTTTGGTTTTCTGGGAAACATTGTCAACTCTTCCAAGAGTCTTCAAACGTTCCAAGAGAGTTGTCAGATCATTATGGTTATTTGATCGTTGGTCGGTCAGATTGGATGGACCAGGTTTACACTGATGATGCAACCAGTGTGTCTATAGTCCATGTGGTTGGACATGCATCTATTGAACATTTATTCCTATCCCAGATGGGAACATGGTTTTTAAAGCAGAGTTTTCTGATGCATTTTTTTTGTAGCAAAGAAAACCTTGAATCCTTACAACCACCCCACCCCAACTGTACAAGTGTCGCCAACTTCCAAAGAGTACCTAACTAAAGGTCCCCTTACACATTGGACCTACTGATATCGGAGGCATCGGCCAACAGTCTAATGTGTATGGAGGCCTCCCGGTTCTTACCGGACAGATGATGTCGGGGAGATAAAGATGGGGCACTTTAAATTTTAACTCCAGACCGTTTTGTTCTTTGAGACATAAGCCATTGCCAGTGACGTCTGTCAGCGGTCTTCTCTGCTATCCCTTTAAAAAAACACTTCAACCCTCGGCCAGGCTGAATGTTACTGTATATGAGGGAGTTAAGAGAGATAGCTAAAGACCAAATGGGCGCTATACCGTCAGATATCATATGTGTATTGCCAGCTTATAGGGCAGCCATCAACGGAAAATTACCAATTGTTTAACAAAGGTTTTTGTGTTCAATGTATCATTTAAAAACATTTATATATTTTTTAATAAAGGCTTATTTTTGGCTCTCACTTCCTGTTTCAGGAAATAACACATGAACAGTAGCCACATGGGGCTGACCCTATCTTTTGTATTGAAGAATCCAATGAGCATGTTCAAAGGTCAATGTAAAGCAGGTGGAGACGTGGCGTCGTCTATTGTGATTGGTGGATTCTGTGTCCCGCCTTTGCTGACAAGGAGTCTGCTGAAAACTCTTCCTGAAAGATCGGGAAGATAGAGACTATAAAAGCTCTAGCTGCTAGTGTGAAAATTTCACCTTATAATGAGGTTATGCAAAAGGACATTGCGAAGAAATAGGGAGCAGGGGGAGATGTGGTGGATCCAGTGTCCTGACTCTGCTGATAAGGAGCCCGCTGAAAACTCTTCCTGAAAGATCAGGAAATTAGAGACTGTACAAATCTTAGCAGCCAGTGTGAAAAGTGAAAGATTATTAAATTTCATAATGTATTTTTAAGTTTTTTTTCAACATTTATAAAAAAAAAAAATCTGACTTAAATAGGACATTTTCTGATGATAGTTTCCCTTGAACTTCTCAGAAACACCAAGGTTGGAAAACTCTGACCTGCGGGAGAAAGAGAACATGCCAACCTTGACGTGCGGCAGCTCAACTTCAGGAAGTTGGAGTGCAAAGTGGTCTGTTAATATTGCGGCACAATGAGAAATCCATCCGAGGACGCAACGAATCAATAATTACCGCACGCAATGAGAAAAAAAAGCTTTAAGGTGAATATTAATAATCCAGGTAAGGTGGAAGTGAACTATTACTTTTTTTTGGCCTCTATCTTTGCTTATACCAAACGCCCCTTTTACCCTTCTAAAACTAATACATGAAAAAAAGAATCCTATAACTGGCTACTTTGAAATCATTAATTATATTCAGCGCAAGAGACGTAGCCGCCTGTCTCCGCTGGGATTCGAACCGTGAACCTTGGAGGTGTTAAGTGAACACGCTGCTTTTCTCAGCACACCGCCCGAGATGCTTTTAAGTACTCTGTTTATCACTTCTGACATAAATAAATGAGAAAAAAATCAGACCTTTGAAGAAGAAAAACTTCATCTAATATTGTTAATTAGCCATGACAAACGATGAAATAACATTGTAAATCTTTCATAGAAACAGCGACTCGATTTTAATTACACACATTCATAATTTAGCAAACAACATCTTACTTGAGCAGGCGAGTGCACTACTCCAGGCTCTAGACAGATGCAATGACTACCGCTAAGTAGAGTTTCCATTCTCGATTTGCCTCTTTTTTGTTCCCTTTGTTCAGCGAGGACACCCAGGCGAGGTATTTTACTTGATAAGTATCTTTTTAAAGTTATTTATTGAACAATGGGAGGATGACAAAAAAAAAAAACTTTTGTTGTCTCAAACATCAACACATTGCACCAGTGTCGGGCTTTCTTTTTTTTTTTTTCTCCCATTGTGCCAGCCATAAGAGAAGAAAAAAAAGCAAAAGAAAAAAACTCACAACATAATAATACTGTAGATTTCCTCCGTAATTATTCCAGGAGATAGAGAGATAACGTTGTGCAGTTGTACAATAAATAGAAGGAAATTATCTAATATCCCCGATCTGCTGGGAATAATATCAAGGTGGAGATCTTATACACTCCACGCAGATCTGCCAGGAGAAAGCAGATTAACTGTTTAGACGACTGCCGGAGTGTTTAGAAGGTGACTCGAAAGTAGATTTTGGAAAGCTTTTGGATGAAGAAGAATCAATGTTTTGAATTCCCTGAGTGTCTGAAGTGGGTGGTGAAAGAAAATGTCTGCTTGTGTCCAGAACAGCGGCCCTCGTGTCTACGGGTTGAGTCTGGAGTTACAATTCGATTGGGCTCTGTTCACAAATGCGTTGACTCCTCAATGGCCATGGCTCTAGCCAAAATTACTAGACAAAAATAGAGTAGAACAACGTGCTTTACAAATTTTTCTCCAGAAAATGATGGAC
The DNA here is from genome assembly GCF_032444005.1 of Ranitomeya imitator. Taxonomy (NCBI): domain Eukaryota; kingdom Metazoa; phylum Chordata; class Amphibia; order Anura; family Dendrobatidae; genus Ranitomeya; species Ranitomeya imitator. The sequence continues at coordinate 19,057,439 of NC_091289.1, read as the reverse complement.
ACCATGGCGGAAACTCAATAGATCCCATTAGACAACAGGACAGAACCTCAACAGACAACAGGACAGAAACTCAGTAGACCCCATTAGACACAAGGACAGAACGTCAACAGACCCCATTAGACACCATGATGGAAACTCAATAGACCCCATTAGACACCAGGACAGAACCTCAACAGACCCCATTAGACACCATGAATGGAAACTCAGCAGACTCCATTAGATACCAGGACAGAACCTCAACAAACCGCTTTAGACCCCATGACCGAAACTCAGTAGACCCCAATTAGACACCATGACAAACTCAGTAGACCCCATTAGACACTATGAATGGAAACTCAGTAGATTCCATTAGATACCAGGACAGAACCTGAACAAACCCATTAGATGCCATGATGGAAACTCAGACCCAATTAGACACCAGGAAGGAACCTCTCTCAATAGATCCCATTAGAATCAAGGAAGGAACCTCAACAGACTTCTTTAGACACCATGACGGAAGCTGAACACAGCCCATTAGGGTCAATAGTAGCCTGTGAGGCACCTTTGGTGTCCATCATGTAAAAGGAGCAATTTGGCTATTCTCACATCTACATTAGGAGGTGAGCGGTATCAGTAATGTCATGTCTACAGATATCACCAGCTGGCGAATAATTGTAGACATGACGTCACGGGCCCCTCTCATCTGCCGATGTAGATGCGAGCAGACCCAGATTATAATCTTATGATCTTGTGCATAACAATGGGAATTATTAACGTAGAGTCTTATACACGGGAATGGATCTAAGTTGCAGCGACCAGGCAGAGTGTATGGTCAGGAATGGCGCTGATTCTATAAAGCCAATTTAAGGCCATGTTCACATATCCATTGGTTATATCAGTTTTTGGATCCATTTTTGGGATGACAAAAATGGAAAAAATATGTTACAGTACAAGATCCATTCATTTGAATGGGGCACAAATGTCCTAAAAATGTCTTTAGGTTTTTGGATGGATTGCAGCCAAACAAGTCTGCAGAACTTTTTATTGTCTGGCCACAACTTTTCTAACATTGAAGCCTATGAGATGTTGTTCATCTGTTATGTCATCCATTAATGGATCCATTTTTACATACTGCAACCAGCACTGAATACCTCAGGGACACCACTAGAAATAAATGGATCCAATATATATGAAACAAAAACTGATGCAAAATGGAAAGTGTGCATGAGTTTTTATTCCATTTCATTTTTTTTTTAAGCTGGATCCATTATAAAGGGATGACAACTGGACATGTGGACAGAGCCTAAGAACAAGAAGTGGCCTGTTGACAAGTATGGCGGGGTGGTGAACATAGATCGGGGGCCGCTTCACTGGCAGCATGTTCTGGCACCGTTTGGGGAAGTAACAGAAGAGCGAAAATCTTCTCGTTGGTGTCTGGCTTTGCAGCTCGTAGTAGATGTACAGGGGATACAATTCCTTTGGATTATCCTCTGTGGATTTTACCTGTGCACATCCAACCACCCCAGTGGATTTTACGATCCATTTTTTCACCCCTTGTAATGTAGCATGGGTGAAATCTGCAAATCTGTGGCACATTTTTGCACCAACTGAATATTCCAATATCTTAGACTACGGACAAGTGTGTTACTGCATCAAGGAATGACTTAACATTTTTAGGGGACTCTAAAGTGCTCAATATTTTGGAACTCTTCTTCACTGTGGCCGAATGGGGCTCTACACAGGGTACTAACTCAACAAGGGTTTTGGAGAGATGTTGACGGATACGTGACCACCTGCATGAAAAGGAAGCCGTAGATACTGTTCATAGGATGAATAGATTTCTAAGTTAAACCTGGACAAAAAAAATCCGACAAACTTCGTAGACATGAGGCGCGTGAAGTTCTCCCTCCCTATAACTCTTCTGTCTGATCCTATCAAATAAGGTCGGATATCTTTAGAAACTCTTGTACATTTCAATGGAGATGAATAAATAGTCCCAAACCCAGCTGCTTATAAACCGCGCAGCCATGAAAAGGACTAAGTTAATTCCGAGGAGGCTACTCGAAATAAGTGTGTAAAATGTAATAAGAGGCACATATGACAAATGGGGAAAGAGCGCAGGAGACGATTTGGGTCACTGATACGATAAGGATGATGTATGGATCTATGAATGTATATGTATTGCACTTTATAAACACTTCCATTGTCTAAGAGGACAAAATTCATATGTAAATTGAAAGAACCAAAAGCGGTAATCTGTTTTTCAAGCTGAAGACCACAATTCTCCGCTAGATCGGGCAGTCTCCAGCTTCTGTAGAGCAGAACATAGAAACTAAGATTTACTGTATTTTCCAGCGGGATGGAAAATTAGATTGAAAAGTTGGAAAATCTCAGATCTGGACATTTATGGCCACTGATTGCATCACCACCGGTTGCATAAAGAAGGGTTTATAATGATGCAAATATAATTTATAGGGTTGGGTGTTGACTGTAAAAAACACACATGAAGAATGTTAACCAATGGTGCAATCGATGGAAAATCATACCTACAGATGTTTCAACTGTCTGGACGCCATTCTGGTCTATAGAAGTGGATAGATGATAATTGTTAGATCAGTGTGGGCTCCAAAAATAACACAATAAGGGACTTATTCTTCACTGGCTCCAAGATCACGTCCAGGAGGAGTGGAAAGGATCAGTGTGTCATGCATTCGTTCTGATGCATCATTCAAAGATAGCCAAGCACGGTGCTGCGCTCGACCGTCTACGGTGCCATAATGGAGAAAAAATGCCGCATGTGTGATCAACTAATCCATGCAATTCCTCCTGGGAGCAGTCTTGGGGGAAAAGGGAGAATAGGTGGCGACTTGTGATGAGCGAGCTTGGATATCGTCTTATCCAAGCATACTTGGGTGTAGTGATGAGTGAGTATACTCGTTGCTCGGGTTTTCCTGAGTACGCTCGGGTGGTCCCCGAGTATTTGAGACTGCTCGGAGATTTAGTTTCTGTCTCCATAGCTGCATGATATACGGCTGCTAGCCAGCCTAAGTACGTAATGGGGGTTGCCTGGTTGCTAGGGAACCCCCACATGTATTCAAGCTGTCTAGCAGCTGGAAATTATGCAGCTACGGAGACAGAAACTAAATCTCTGAGCAGTCACAAATACTCGGAGACCACCCGAGCGTACTCAGGAAAACCCGAGCAACGAGTATACTCGCTCATCACTACTTGGGTGTTATCAGAGAATCTCGGGCATGCTCGAGTTATATGGTAATCCCCACATACATTGAGGCTGTCTAAAAGCTGCAAATCATGCAGCCTTGGGGACTCAAACATATTATTCGAGCACACACACAAGATACTTGGATAACACCATATCCGAGCACGCTCGCTCATCACTAGTGGTGACAAGTCCCAAATTGTGGAGATCAATATTGGAGCTCAGTGGTGGGATCTAGAGCAATGTAATTTATGTAGACAAGATTCATCTTTTAAAAGGAGGGAATCCAAAGGAAAAATCAATGGAATACATTAATAAGGTCAAAAATGAATAGTTTTTGATCTTATTTTAATCCTGTTGCTCTCCTGAGTATTCTGTTTTTTTTTTTTTGCTTTTGAATCCACAATGCTTCCAGAGATATAGGCCTTTTTTCTTTGGATACACTTTACCAAGGGGGCAGTGCTCACTAGATCCTCTGGGGCATATTTTTAGGATCCACTGGGGCGTGTCTTTAGGATCCACTGGGGCGAGTCTTTAGGCTGCTCTGCATAGTTACCATGTGAGCAATGGTATGGCCTTTTTATTTAGTGCTACCATTGCTCACATGGTAACTATGCAAAGCAGCCTAAAGACTCGCCCCAGTGGATCCTAAAGACACGCCCCAGTGGATCCTAAAAATATGCCCCAGAGGATCTAGTGAGCACTGCCCCCTTGGTAAAGTGTATTCAAAGTAAAAAGGCCCTATCTCTGGAAATTTACGGTGGATTTGAAAAACAAAAAAAACGTGGAATACTTGAGAAATGTCGGGAATAAAAGAGGAGCAAAAACTGGATTATTTTTAACCCGGTGATTAGTCCTCTTTCTGGAGGGGGGTATAAAATTAGAGTTTCTTTTCCTAGCTTTTTTTCCCCAAGAAACAGCACCACTCTTGTCCATGGGCTAATATTGCCACCAACGCTTATCAGACTCTTAGGCCGAACCCAAATGTCTATATATTACGATCCTAGTACAGACCACAATACACGGACTGGCCACGGATCTCCTGACACGAAGTTGGCAACATGAGTCATTTTCTAAGTTTTAGAGCGGAAACTCTCCAAAAATCCTCTTCAAAAACTCAACAGTCCACAAATACTTGGAATTTCAGATCGGTCTATGCTCCAAAAACTCAAGTGTGAACACTCCCTCGGGCCACGTTCACACATTCAGTATTTGGTCAGTATTTTACATCAGGAAAAGCCAAAATCAGGAGTGAAACAATCAGAGAAAAAATCTAATAGAAACACGTCACCACTTCTGTATTTATCACCCACTCTTGGTTTTGGCTTACAAATGATGTACAATACTGACCAAATACTGAACGTGACCTTAGACAAAGTTTATAAAAAAAAAAAAAAAAAAAGAGTTAACAAAAAAAAAAAAAAGCAGGACCTCTAATCTTATACAAATCTTTATATTTCTATAAAATCTAAGCCCATTTATAGATTATATTTTAAGTAAAAGGCTTAAAAAGTCGAAATAAAACTTCAATTATAATAGCCACTTTGTACCGCTTTGAGAAAATTATAGGATTTTTTCGACTGTTACTTTCCAGGAGTCACAGAGTAACCATGATGTGTCAGGACTGTTGGACCATGAAGCTACAGCCTATAAAGCTACAGCCTGTAAAGCTACAGCCTATAAATATAAGTTGGTAATGTATCAAATCAATGAAAACAATTGTTATTATGTAGACAGTTGGCGCTAGATCCGAATAATGATAACACATTTTTCAGAACAGGAGACTCAGAAATGATCATGTGTCTGCTATCAGTACCGAGGTTAATACCGAGGCTTTCCACATTACTAAAAGGCAGGATATAAAAGTATACAGGACGCATTGTCCATGAAAGTTTAGAAGAATCTATGTTGCCAAACTGCGCTCCCCACCCAGTTACCAAACACAGGATACAAGTTTTTCTGTTTACTTCTCACAATTGAATGCTCACAAAAAAAGGTCTCTGCTCGGCTCTGTTGACAGGTCAGTAGCCAGTGTTAAAATACTGAAATATCCTGATAAAACTTGCAGTTCGGCTCCCCTCCCTTAAGCGCCTGTCAAAGGTCTGTTTTCCTTTCTTGGGTTACTCCCTACTGCCTAACATAAACTGTCATATTGCGAGAGGACAAAGTGGCGGGTTGTTCTTTGCTTTCTGATAACCTAGGTTGGAGTATTTCTATTTCATGTCGATGCTGTAATTTTCAAAAGGGCGGACTTCTTAAACGGTAGTGCATTCAGATCTTCTTAAAGGGAATGTATCACCTACATCATTCTTTTTATTAATTGGAAGCAGATATTGAAACATATACAGTTTTCTCATTCATATTAAATTAAAGGATTGTACTAATATATATATATATATATATATATATATATATATATATATATATATATATATATATATATATATATATATATATATATATATATATATATATATATATATATATATATATTCTGTATGGGGGCGGCCATGCTGCTTGAACTTCTGCTCTACTTTGTACAGAAATAGGTTTAACCACAGCCGTGGAACATGGGAACTGGTAGTCTGGAGATGACTTATTGAATTCTATGGGAAAGTGTTTTTGTGGATGTTTTTCCCAGCAATATGCGCTCCTGAAGGATGATGATGGAACTCGATATTCTGATTCAAGGATGATTTTTATTTCAAACTAAAATACAACCGGTTTCGACTTCGCTTATGAAAGCACTGTTCAGTGCGCTCATCAGTTCCCAGATCTTTTGCAGCAAACTGAGTGGAAAGAGGAATGGAGTGATCCATGGATTGGATCTATACACAGTATATCAAGACACCAAAAAGGTGAGTGGATTCACACTGAGTACACACCTTGGGAAACTAACTACTACACTCAGAAGTCTGCGCTTCCCATTTCTCTCCCTATAATCCCCTCTTGTTTTACATGGGAAAGTGTTTGTCAGCATGCTCTGGGACCTGTGCAGAGGTGATTGTGCAGGGAGTGGGAGGAGGCGCCATGTGAGATCACTGTTTTGTGAAAGGTGAAACCTGTGTAATGTGATACCTTATGTTGCAGTTATCAAAAACACATAAAACGTGAAAAATTATAATAAAGTTTAACGGCAATTAATTAAAATATATTTAGTATAAAAATCTGATTTAAACAACTTGTTTTTGGATTATACGTTTTAAGAGTAGCTTAAGAGAACTGTACCAAAGTTTGGACAGGGCATAGATTTTCAATAGCTAGTGGTCTGACCACTGGGACCACCACCAATCACAAGAACAGAGCTCGACAGAGCTACCCCTGAATGAAAAAGAGGTTGAGCATGTACACTTCCACTTACTCCATTTGGCTATTTCCAACAGTCTGATAGAGAATGAATGGAGCGGAGTTGTGCATGTTCGACCACTGCTTCATTCAGGCAGAGCTTTTCAGAACCTTGTCCCTGGGATTGTTGGGGATACCCCAACCGTAAGGCCGGGAAGTTATCCCCTATCCTATCGATAGAGGATAATTTCTACAATCCCTTTCACAGAAATGCCTTACAAAGCCTAAACTGAATTGTGCCGAGGGATTTGGACAACCCTCACCCCAACTCTCAAAAAATGAGGGGAGACTTCTTTTTGGTGGAAGATGTGGTATTGGCAAGTGACTATATACATGCTGCCTACAATGTCCTTCAATAGGTGTCCAAATAACTCTAGTCCATGGGCCTTGCTCTAGTTTAACCGAAAAGAGGTTCCAACAAGTTGATCTTTATTATGCAGCCATATAACAAAGGTCTGTGTAAAGTAGTCAAGGATATACTATATGCATACTTCAGGTAATGAAGTAAGTTATCTTCTCAAGTCCATGTGACTTCAATAGCTGTTGGCCGACAACTATATTTCCCGACTCCCTTATACACATGCGTGCTTGAGTTGGCATAGCGTTTGAGTGTTTTTCAAGGGTAGAAGAAAGTTAGTTGATGCCGGACTCCGCTTATTACCCCCTAAAGCCAAAGGATCAGGCAATAAATATTAACATGTTTGATGATCTGTCGGAGGAGAGTCAGGAGACCCTTATACACATTCACAGCTGAAATTAACCGGATCGTCTGACTTTTCGCTAAGGATGATGTAGGCCTTAAATCCCACAGCTTCTCACAAGCAAAAAAAATATGCTCAACAAGCTACATGAAAGACAAATAAAGCAAAGTCAACTAGGAAAGAAGAAAATTTGAGTCTCCATTCTTCCGGGTAAACTGGCCATCAATTAAAAATTCAAGGGAACTGCATATTTAACAATGGAGGTTAAGGAAAAGAGACCTGAAACACACTGCTAATTGGGCGAGAGTCCTTACAGCCAAACAACAAATATAGAAGCTAATTATCAACTATGACAGCTGCATGGTTTCCCCACTGTCTTCTCGTAGTCCTTGCTGATTCATCTTACTGTAAATGTACAATTGTAGGATAGACGCCGTTCCATGATGGACATGTCGGCTATCAGTGACTGTAATTCCCTAGTGCTCCCGGCACAGGAAAAGTAAGATGATAACAGAGGACTGTAAAGTATGGCTCTATAGATGTTGAAGGATGCATTTAATCAACTGCCTGCCCTGAACATGACAAGATGTAGGATAGATGCCGAAGACATCTGGAATATAAAGAGTCCTGGCTAGAATTTTCCTTTACCCTGGGTAAAGACTGCTGCCATGGCTCAGTACACAAGTAACCATGCTAAAGGACCCGATACACAATAGATAGCTGGCATCTGACTAACGGTTTGGCCAATCATTCGGCGGTGGCCATCTCTTCCGACTTCTCCATATAAGAGTCTGTTTGTTCAGCCGTGCACTTCGGTGTGCTTTACAAGAGAACATCTGTCTGATTCCTCTGGCAGCAGCATATCTCACTAAGAACAAAATGATCGGCAATCCAAAAGTTGACATCATCCATTGTGAAAGAGTCAGGAGGCCATCATATATTAGATTATCGACTGAGTCCCTTAATATTAGTAGGTTCGGCCGGCGTTAACCTAATGTGTATGGGAGCCTTAAGACAGAGTGGTTTGATGGGGTCCCAACTGGCACCCCACCAGCCTCCATAACTTTCAAAAAAGGTCAAGGAATGTGATAGAAGACTCTTCAACCAATACAAAAGCTCTGCACTAGAAATAGGGCCAGATTAAAGGAAGAATTAAATGCCATAGGGCTGTCACCATCTATGAACCTTCACCTGGCTCCTCAAGAAGATGACAATTCTCTGATACCTCGCACAGTACCCTCAGACTGGGGTTGTATTTCAGCAGCATACGGCGGAAGTCTTAGGGCACTGTATGGAATTCTTATTTTAGTACCGTGATCTATTATTTGGCAGCATAGTAGTGCTATTCTGGTACAAGTAAGGCAGTATTATTTTGTTCCACTCAATGGTGGTATTACTTGGAATTTTTGCAGCATAGTTTCCATTTTTCTCCCAACAGAGAGGGTCCACTCAGTGTCTTTTTGCAAAGGGGTATAAACAAAGATAAACTTAGACATACACTTTAGATAGTTGTCCTCCAAATGCTTGATTGGCCAACAGCTGCTCCTCCTGACCCCACATACATGCATACTCAGTATGGCTGAGCGTGCATGTGGTCTGAACATCAAGAGGGCATTCAGCCATCAGTGTAATGCAATGCACGGACTGACAATGCATCTTCTGAACAGATTGTGACAGCTTCATAGAAATATATTAAGCCGTTATGCTGGAGTCAGGGAGACAAACAGCCAGTTCGTACATTACGGTCCAAGATCGGACCGATGATGACGGATGTCTGAAAGAACCCTTACACCTTCAGGAGGTGGGTAAACTTCCCGAAGAACTAAAGAATCAGACATGTTAAAATCAAACATGCCAAATACACCCTTCCTCCAACATTCAACGGGAAGGAGTGTTGACACCATGAAACACAAGACATTGATCTATTGAGTATGGCCATTGGCCACCTTCATCCATCTAAGATCAATTACACTGCCTTCAATCTTTCCAAAACAACATAAGGGCATACAAAAGACTCAATGACCCACTGTTCATCCTCTCGCTTACAGGTAGTATATTTAAAAACAAGGATGGACAACACTGTACATCCTGGCCCTATATAGGAGCAATGGCAAAAGCAACTGCCAGGCACAACTATCAAAAAATTATCCAAGATGACCATGAATAAGTAAAGCTCCATCCGCCAATGAAAAAGCCTCTCAGTATATTTCCTTCGTCAAGGGTCTGTGAACCCAAAACGATCAGTAAAAATTTTTTTTTTTTTTTATCGTAAGGTCATTTTCCAACAAAGATTTGGATTGTTCATAATGCTGTTAATCAGCAAACACTGGTTCTTTCCCCAATAGGTGGAGCCTTATAAAAGGCGAAGCTAAAAAAGACAGATGACTACAGTGATTTCATACAGTTATCTGGAACTCCGGCTGTGAAGAACATGAGAAAACATGACACTAAAGGTTATTTTAACATTAAGTCATGTAAAAGGGAAACGGCCTAATAAAGAGGTTATTCCTCTGCACACCAGGGAATAAATGTGTCGCTACCGGGAGAGGCCCTTTTCCTGTCTATCTTGGCCAAAAGCAGATCAGTTGGTGTTCATGTTGGACACTCCAAAAAAAAAATAGAATGAAAAGAAAAAAAAAAAAAATAGACATAGGGTCTGTTAACCCAACCAAGCCAGAACTCTAAAGTCATCCAAAAACTAGGTCTAATATACCAAGTAAGAGGTTAATTGTTAAAGGATCATTAAAAAAAATTTGATGCCTTTGAAAACAAAGAGGCACAAAACAACAACAGGGGGCGAGAGCCTGTCAGCCACAAGGGAAAAGATCCATAATTCTTATTCTCTTTTTTTTTTTTTTAAAGCTGTTAGAAATCGGATTCAAGTAAGAAAAAAAAAAGGAAAAGACTGGCAGAAGGAGAGCGCAACCCTCTGGAGGTTACAGCCATTTCCTGTGATCAAGAATAATGCGCTTCAAAAGTTGGTTTTTCCCAATTCTGTTGATCAATTGCGCCTCCTCTATCTAACACTCTCTTCTCTATTTTTTTTTTTTTTTTACTGTTTACATCTGATGTGACTCAATGACAAGCGGTGTCTGAGCCGCCGAAACAGAACTGTCATGTTGATTTATGAGTGCGTCAAACCACGACTTGTCCAAACTGAAGCTTGCAGTTCATTAATTACAGAGTTGTGACTTTGAAGTCAGCTCTCAGACTGCGGTTTCTAACATTTGGCTTAATTTGTATGCTCTTGAATGTGGATCTCTGAGGGGGAAAAAGAAAAAAAAAAAACGAAATTCCCTTCTTGTCTTTGAACTTCTTTTGACCGCACAATAATCATCCCTTTGTCCACAGTGATGCCTGCATCTCAGAGTCATTAACACGCATTGAATTGCTACTGATGAATAAGCCCTACTGAATTAAAGCAACAGCCAGCAAAACAAAGCTAAGAGCATTTTGCGCCGCGATATCTCCCAATTACATGCATTTCTCTCCTCGTGCCATTTCCATTTTAATTACTGTTGGCCCGTTAGATTTACATTTTAGACACTTTCTAATCTGTTTCCCTTTTTTTTTTCTACAGGACTAGGAGCACTCCTCGTAATGAAATGGATGGGCAGAAACAGAACGTTTGTGTCCATGTCAACAACTCCGCAACCTGCCCGCTGATGGCATTGTTTAGCAGGTGAATCAACCTGTGAGGAAGAGCCAAGAGGGCATCCGGCAAGATTTTTATTCTACTGTTAGAGGTTTTTTTAGTACTGTAAAGTCAAACTATTCCAAGGTGTTCATCTGATTTCCTTTTAAAGGAGGTTATCTAGGAGATCCCAACCCGATCCTGGTTGGTCTCTACTTTCTGTTCCATTTCTTCTCACCAGAAATGTTGTCCTCAGGAAGTGATTGGTTGAGCGAGGATTTTTTGGCTACTTTCAGTTTCGGCAGGGACAGGGACAAGAGGAGCATTAGTAAAGGAACTGCAGGAGCATCTCTTTTTGTTTGTTTTTTTTAAGATTATTTCCAGTTGGCAAAGAAAATACATGGCGCATGCACCAAGGCCAATTCGATAGGGCTTCAAGCCATTAGGAAGCCAAGCGGTTGTGCTTCTGCGCTGGGGTCTTGGTTTCGAATCCAACCAAGGGAGCAGAGACGGACATATCATTAGTGCAACCTGTGTGGTCGCACCAAGGTCCAAGACATAACAGGGCCCATTTTCTACCACCAAAGCACTATGCTGAGCTCTTAGGCTTCAAAGGCCCCAAAAATTGTTCTTGCGCATGGTCCCTCTCATGTGTTGCCAGTGCAAGGGAGTTTCCTTTTTTTTCTACTGTGTCCACGTACATAAATTGTTCTGGCACATGGGTCCTCTTGTGTGTCTGCCAGTGCAAGGGTGTTTCCCCTTTTTTCTCCCACTATGTTGGTGCTATGTCAATTTGTTGATGAGTGTTTCTTAGAGAAATGGCTAGAACAGTACTCACACATGGCTGACGTGCGCCGGCAAAAAGCGGCATGCTGAGGATTTTTGAATAACCCAGATGTAGAAACGCCTTCAATATTCAGGTCGAATTGCACCACTTTCTAGTAGACGTGAAATCTCCGCACCATAAATCATGTAATATACGGCAATCTTGCCAAAGCTTTTGGCGAGATCTGAAAATAATTTTCAGTATGGGGTAACAATACATGGTTGCAGATTCCCTTGGGATGAAAAAAGTTGGGGAATCCATGCCCTATACTTTTTACCGCAATTGCTTCTTTTATAAAGGGAGCAAGCAGCAAAAAAAAATAATATTTTTCGATGCGGTTTCACAAATAGGTCACAGATTTTACAAAAACAGGCCACCATAAAACAGCCTGCAACATAACATATATGGATTATAGATTACTTGCAATTATAGGCTGTTTTATGGCAATGAGGCTGCCAAGTTCAGGTCAGAACACCAACGTTCTCTTTTGTGCATCGTGGTCCGTACGTAGATGTGTGAAACGGGCAAGTCCTATAAAGCCTATGCATTAAGGTATTGATATATAAGTAACTATGTCACAAAAGGGCAAATTAGTGAGAATAAATCATCCCACAATCTGATAATTCCACTTAATGAAAAAACTTGGGTCCAGGTAATAGCAAATGCCCCCATAGCGGTTTAGTTCTACGACATGAGATCCTATAACACACCATCGATTGTCAGGTTTTTCTTCCGTGCACGAGACAGAAATGCGGTCTGAATAGACGGATGAGCGGGGGCTCACAATGGTGCCGGCCACATGAAGACATATGCTGTTCCCTCCACATAATGAGCCGGCCCTGCTTGTCCTATTTACACCGCATTTCACAGTTCATTATATCGGAGATGTAGGCACAACACCCACACCACATGGGACCGCGTCAGACTGGTGGGCGATGACGGCAGTAATTGGTCAGTTACATTTTACCAACTTATCATCCGACTGATCCAAATAAAATGTTAATTGGATTGGGCTTTCATCTGTACAATTTGTTTGATATCACCAGTGGCTCTCCAGTTGGGATCTAGAGGTGGCAATAGTCAGGGGTACACAAAGAACAAGGGGGGCTCAAGGCAAGATCAAAATTTAACCCCATTATGGTGTTGGATTTTGTCATATCTTCCTTCAGAAACACCTGGGAATGCCCTCGAAATGGCAACTTTTGTGTGTTTTTTTTTTTCAATTTTTTTTACTGAAGACATTTTGCTGCCCGATTTTTGACACTGGCTTGGCAAAATTGGGACTCTTGGCAAATGTGAAGTATATCTTGGGCTTGTTTCTCCTCCATGCTCTTTCCATTAACCTTACAGGAAATATATATCTCTCTCACTAACAATGCAATTCCCTTTGAATCTAGTTTTCAGTTCCCAGCAGAAAAGACGATGAGACCCCACATAAACGGACCCCATCATGGCCACATGGCCTGCCATTTCCAGGTTACAAGACAATCATCCCATTACTTGATGCATTACTCGAAAAACCAGCTGAAGCCTTATTGTCAAGGTTGGTCTCTTCTAGATGATTTAGGTTGTTGTCTTCATACAGATTCGATTATTAAAAAACAATGTTTTTTTTCCAACCTGTCCTCCCATAAGTATTTTACATCATGCCCTTTCCTCAAAAGTTCTCCTGCATGTTCCAAAAATCTAAAATTTGTTCAAGGTGGGATCACTCGTTGGGCAATAGTCCAACAGCAAGGGGCTGAAGGTAATGTTCTTTTCGCTTTGTCACTTTAAATTCTACAAACATGCCATTTCAGTTTTTTCTGCATTTTTTGTGTTTATGGGTTTTTTTATGTTTTGAGTTTGGCTTTTTTTTTCCTTCCATGTATCCCAGAGAACTTCAAAAGTGCTATAAAAAAAATCAAGTTTTACTTGCACAAAAAAAAAACTTGTTGCAAAAGAATGTCACGAAAACACTTTCAAATTCATGTTTTTGTTTTTTTACAAAAAGAGGCTAAGATGGGAGCATTCCAACAGCTGATGCTGGAGGAAAGAGGGATTGGACACGTCAAGTTTTTTGCGAGATCCCTTCGTTTTCCTAGGAAAACAAAGAGGTGTCTCGTGGCAGCTTAGTCCTTTTTTCCTACTGAAAATACATGGATGTTCATCTGTGCGGAGCATGCATATGCATTAGCAACATGGGATAAATAGCTGTCAGTCGGAGCAGCTTCCAGGACCCATGCTTGTTCATCCATTGGACCGATATGCATCAATCCGAGCAATGATGATATGGGCCATGCCCTTTTGGAAAATAGTATGGTCAACACATTAGATAGGGATCAACCAATATTGTTCATCGTCCAATAATAGGAACTTAGAGGAAAAGGTGGGGAAAAAAAAAAAAAAAAAAAAGCAAGTATCAAACAATAAAAAAAAGTTTAAAAAAACCCCAAAAAACTATGCCGCAAGATGGGCCTAGTTGAACTAAGACCGGGACCGGGTTCAGACTGCCATATTGAAAAGTAAGCCAGTCATGACGGTAAATTGCATACCTTTTTCATTGGATGCATTATTTTGATATGAATTGTAAAATGGACCAAACTGGTCCGTCATGTGCACTGGCACACTGGCTATGATGGGTCCATGTGCCGTCCACGGTGCACACAGACCGATAGTACGCCAGCTGGTCTGAATGAGCCCATTCTACTACTCCGCCATCAGGTTGCACAGTTTCCCTCCCTATGGCACAGTATAGTGGTTTACTACTGACTGGACCAGATCTCCAAAAACCGACCATGACCCATGGGCCAAGCCAAGAAAAGACAAAATTGCCCATGGCGCAGGATTTACCTCTTTCGGCTGTTTTCCTGCATGTTGTTGCTGTAACAGCTGAATCTGCAATTGCTCCTGTTGTTTCTTATAAAACTCCTGAAGCTGCTGCTGTGAAAAAAAGGGAAACCAGTGTCAGTTACCGTGTACCCGGTGACAATTCAGCATTTTTTTTTTTTTCATCTTGTGGCACAAAAGCGATTTGAAAAATAGCATTCTTTTATCTGGAATGTTCTGACCTTTGCGTTTGAAATCTGACAATAAATTCAGCGTGCTCGCGATGTTCTTGGCGTCGCCGTTTGAAAAGTAATCTACAAATTGTACTGATAGGAAACATGGTGTATCATTATTATTATTATTTTTTTCTCTCGCTCTCTCTTTCCCTTCTTCTTCTTCCCCATATAGGCTAATTAAAATAAGGCAAGGGATGACCTATGTTTGTAACAACAAAGACACGGTGCCCTTGGAGAGGAACATGGTAAATCTAGCCTGTTCGATGCGTGCTTTCATTTAAAATGATGGGTTTCAAGTACGGTTACCTCCAGCCACTATATACATGGACCTTAATCCACTCAATTTCATTAGACGGGATGAAAAAAAAAAAAAAAAAATGATAACCGAAGTAAAAGAAGGAACAGAATAAAAGCAAATGGAATCCATTGGAATAAAAAAAAAAACTGTATACAGAAAAATAGCACATAATTGGGAGGAGGACATGTCCCTCATACAGGGCAGAACATAGAGTGCATGAGTCTATAGACCCATAGGGCAAATGTCACTGCCAAGACCCGTAATAAAATGCAAATGGCACCCACAGCCACTTCCAGTGGAGTGCCTACCCTTGGCCCAATCTATGGTCTGTATTGTTGCAGAGTTTACACAGTGCCAGCAATAAATCTTAAGGATTGTTTATGATAACCCCTATTCATATGTCCTGGCAGGGGTGGGGAACCTCAGGCCCCAGGGCCCCTCGATGACCTTTTATCAGGCCCCTGACCAGATTTTCAGGGACCGCATTCTTGGGCAAGGAGCTGTATTTTGATGACAACCAGTTCATTTATTTCTTCTTGCTCCGTTAGGCTGGGTTGACACTGCGTCAATGGTGTCCGTTAGACGGACTACGTTACACCGCGGCATAAGCGCAGTGTCATGTAGTCCGTTATGGCCGCCATTGACTGCAATGTCGGACACATCGCTAGCGCACGCCCACAATGGGTGTGCACTAGGGATGTGCCGTCATTGAGTGACGGACCCGGAGACGCGGGCTGCAGCGTTTCCGGGTCCGTCACCGCTACCGCAGATAGAGCTAGCAGATGCTCTATCTGCGCTAGGGCAATGCAAATGCCGGCACTTGCGCTAACAGCAGCCCATTAGCGTATGTGCTGAATGGGCTGCTGCTGACGCAATATGAACTTAGCCTTAGCACACACACACAGTGTGAACTACTGAACATTGAAGGGCATGCAATGAAAGATTAAGTTCTGAAATCAGTGCCAGAGTCAGGATGTACTTTGTGGGCAGAGTTTGTACAGCCCCTGAAGGATGGTAAAAATATCGAAATGGCCCTTGGCAGAAAAAAAGATTCCCCACCCCTGCGGTAGGGTATAAGATTGATACAGAGGGGTCTCCTGCACAGGAGCAACCTCTCTGCATCAGTGCACAGTACAGGATTCCTCCTGTGAGCACAGCCCATACACTATGGGATATGTAGGTACAACCAAGCACTGGAGCCACTATTGTTCCGTCCTATCAATGGCTTCTGGGATACACCACTGAGGCCAGTAATTGGTTCCAGTAGCGACATGGGATGTAATCAATACAGCACAGTAAACAATGATTAAAAGAGCACCCGAGTTATGGGTCTTGCTATTCAGCGGCTAGAGATGGACAACTTGATTTGTGCTGCCCTAGTCCCGCATCTAATCTGATCCTCCATGGCAGCCGGTCTTCGCTCCTGCACCTGACATCCTTGGCACATCATTCTGGGCTTCCTAAGGCAAGCAACCAGGATGTTACATGAGGGACTTATAAGTGCCAGACAATCACAATGGCCCAGCCTTTTTGTACGAGGAGTCCCCTCTCCACTTTGAATAAGTCAATAGTAGATCACTCTATTCTAAGCAGATCAATCACTTAAAAATACCCTTGTATGGTATCGACTTCTTTTCTAATAAAAGGTTTTACCAACTCTGTTGGCCTAAACATCATGACCTTCTATTGGAGATAGGTCGGGAGATTCTCAGTTGCACTATGTAGACAGTGGTATTGTTTTTGTGCCACAGAAAATAAGATAGAAGATGATCGCAATTACAAATCCACCAATTCTCTTTTCCTCACATATATTTGGATAACTAGACAACCATTGGTCCTAACATTCACCAGACAGCGAAGAGTCTTTGAGATTGTTGACTCTAGCCTTACAGTTGAGTTTTGTAGACCCCTACCCAGGTTCTGCCATTGCCAAATTAGGTGAAGCTGAATGGACAAACCCAACACTATATGAAACTATATGGACAGTGGTCTTTATCTTTCTGAGCCACAGAAAGTAGGACAGAAGATGCTTACATTCATCTTTTTCTCCCATTCCCTCGGATAACTACACAACCATTGGTCCTAGCATTCACCAGAAAGTGAAGAGACTCAAGTCTTTTTAGGATTATAGAGTCTTGCTTTGCAGTTGAGTTTTAAAGACCCCCTAACCCTGGTTCTGATGTTGCCAAATTACTTGAAGCTCAGTGGACGAACCCAACATTATGCAAAACTCCCTTAAGTTTCTTCTTCATCCTTACATCCCAAAAATAATTAGCTTAGGTAGACAAAAAGTCTCAATGTGGCACCTGCCCAACTTTGGAAACCATGAACCTTTAGTGCATAGCAAAGCCCAATCCTTGTTCCCAAGCGGAGGTTGTGTGAGGAAAACTTGGTCCCATGTGTGGTGCTCCCACCCTTTTAGCAAATAAAGGATCAAGGAACCAATCTAAAAGGGTTTACCAAATCTACTAGGGAGAGGAAGGGATGTAAGGGCTTTCACTACCACTAGAGTTACTATGTCGTAGAGTCGGGAAACGTTACCTGCTGAAGCATGAGCGCTTGTTGTTGTTGAAGTAGGACCTGCAGCTGTTGGGGTGTAAGCACTTGCTGTTGGAGGATTTGTTGCATTTGCTGAGGAGTGATTACTTGGGGTGTCATCATAGCCACTGAGACTGGAACCTGCAAACAATAAATGCACATCTTAAAAACACGGGAAGTTCACCGGCCGTTGTAACCCCTACCGTCTCCGCCAATGCAGACAGGACGTCATGCAAATTCCATTTCAGACCCTCTTCCCCAGCCACCTAAAACTGCTACCTAAGAAATGCATATATCATATTGTCTGCTCAGCTGAGGACTGCTTCCCGGGCTTCATCCAACGTACAGATGTTTCCAATTCTCCCTCCCCCCCCCCACCAACATATTATGTGAGATACCATTAAAGCAGTTTTCTGTGACATTTCGATGACAAACAGCTACAGTGATGAACCTGATAGCATTTCATATTTGCAACTGTTAACACATTTCTGCTCAGGCGTTTCTGTTAAAGAACCTGTACTGCGTATTTGAAAGGATGATGTCTTCTTCAGATAAAACACTGACATTAAAATGACAGGCTGTCTCGGCCAAGGTTACACAAATTGTATTCAAGCGGCTACCTAATGACAATGCTACGAAGGCTGCAAGCTTCCTAGAATGTAATTTACCTATTCAAAATAATCACCGCACTTGTGTTTAATTTGCCAGCGTGCGGGAGGCATATTGTCAGGCACAAAAAAAATAATTAAAAAAAAAAAAAACAAATTTTCCTTTAAATGATAAAACTGTATAATCATAGGAATGTGTGTATCAATAGATTAAAAAAAATTCCTTTATGCAAAAAGACGATTAATTCACATACGGTAATCAGATATTTAGGATATAAATAAAAATAGAAATATGTAATATTTATTTAGAACACTTATTTCTTGCTTGAGTATATATATATATATATATATATATATATATATATATATATATATATATATACACACACACACACATACACACATATACCGTATATATATATATATATATATATATATATATATATATATATATATATATATATACACACACACACATCTATAAAAACACAGATATATTTTCAAAATAAATTATATTATTTACAATATATATATTTGATAAA
This sequence comes from Ranitomeya imitator, assembly GCF_032444005.1. NCBI lineage: Eukaryota > Metazoa > Chordata > Amphibia > Anura > Dendrobatidae > Ranitomeya > Ranitomeya imitator. The sequence goes on along the minus strand of NC_091289.1, from coordinate 19,038,704 downwards.
TTATACAGTATATATTTATAATACACATATTATATATTGTAAATAATAGATAGATAAAAGTATACCGTAACTTATAGATATAAATAAAAAAAATAAAGACTAAAATTCATTCAGTTCCCCCCCAAAAATAAAAAAGGTGCGTATCAATAAAAATAGCAGTGGAAATATTTTTTTAAAGATTATAAACATCAAAAGTACGCAAATAAAAATAAAATAAAAAAAATTATGTTTCTTTTTTTTTGCAGATATATACAAATGCTTTGCTATTTTTTTTTTTTTGCTGCAATTAAAAAAATACAATATGAAAACCGATCTAAAAGGATATGGCTGTAAATGAACGTTTAAAGAAAAAAAAATGAAATAAAAAGCTTTCCAATAAAGCGGTAAGCAAAAGACAGAAATGCTGCATTAATTTTATGTAACATAATGCCTTAATATGCAGTTTATCTTGCCTTTTTTCACTTGGGTTCTTCTGTCATTTGCATAGTGAGCTCTCTCCTAATTTCACAGTCATTATGCACTGATGTCCTTATTTCTCAGCATCACTAATTTTGATTAACTTAAAATGGTTCTTGAAGGTCAGATACATAGTAACGACATATTCCTCGGCATTGTTGCATAAATCCACTTTTTTTTTCTCTTATCCCCCCAGTGTGTGTGTGTGTGTGTGTGGGTTGCAAAAAAAAAGGAAAAAAAAAAAAAAAGAGAGTTTTCATTTTCCTTGTAATGGATTAGGTCTATGGAGAAGTCACGCTGACATTACAGGAAGAGTTTGCCAATGCATGGTAAACAATTTTGGGCATCGTGGGCCCCGGGCTGGACATTTTTTTTTTTTTTTGAACCACTGGCATCGGTTCAATGGAAACTCCCTGTTGTAATGTTCGCGGACTACGTTTGATTCAAGAATATCAACAAACTGGCACTGTGGCAATTCCTCGGAGAGCTCTATCATCAAAAGCAGAGAGGTGTAATCCCATTAATTCGGTCTATTCCGTTCTGCATTGCTTTCAAAATACAACGAGCCATTCAATAAATACAATTTACCGGGCAACATCACTCATCTGCCTTAATGCCCAAATCATTCTATGGCAAAACAAGTTTACTTTTCCTTGAGGTTTCCCCCCTTTGCCATTAAAATGTCGCTCTAAGCAAACAACAGAAGCCTACCTTCAACGACGGGTTGTCAATTTTTGTTTTATTTGCCCTCAAAAAAAAAAAGTTGGAGTCTCGTCAAGACAAACATTCAATGACTGTAGGAATAGAAATAGAAAAAAAAAGCAACTAGAAAAAATAGTTGCCGGTACTACACAATCATCTTTCCTGGATCTGTAAATTTAGGTGCTTCGTTGACTTTTACTTTGGCAGTAAAAAGTCGAAACGCAAATATAAAGGGGTGAACGACCTTTCCCGTCAAGGTTTGTTGGCTAGACCAATCTAAGGGGAAAGAAAAAAAATTACAGTACCAAAATTTTTTTTTTGCACTCCCTCCCTAAATTTTAAAAATAGTTCCCACCACCAAAGGGCAACGCGAACTAGCGCTAACCCATAATAGCCCACACTTTATTACCCATTACTACCGAGGTCATTAGCGGCAAGAATGATTGTCCTGGTCTTAACCTATTGATCATTGTAACTACTATCATTTAATCCCGCGTCGAGCTTCTCTAAAGCAGCTAAGAGCACACCAGAGAGAGTGGTTTATTGTGGAGAAATATAGCCAAGCGTTGGGAAATTACACTTTGATTCATAAAATCTACCCGGTGGTTTAAATCAATAGTATTTAAAACAGTCATGTAACTTCTTAAGTAGAACTCTCTAATATTTATGACTCCCATATCGAATGTACTCAGTCAAAACTAAACTTCAGGCTGGCACTCTCGACACAACCCCTCCACGCAAGCATTGATTTCGGAGAAGGAGGGGAGAAAAAAAAAAAAGGGGAAGTTTTTCTAAAAAAAAAAAATGCTCTCTCTCACTTTCAATTGAATTTGCAGCTGCAAAGAAACTAAAACATCTCTGACCGGCTCGGTGGTTCTCTGCATGGACAACGATAGCGCATGACCACAGAGGTGCCAACAATTTTTAAAAAGTATGTAGGTATGAAAAAAAATAATTAGGATTCCAGATGGCAATATACAACCGATCCCCTCCCCCCCCCCCAACCCAATATAAAGCTTTAGGGGTTCTGTAATGCAAATGATACTGTTAGTAGAAAAATTAACCCCTGTGCTGTTAAGAGGACAGGCAGGGGTAAGTGTCCGTGTGAAGGGTTAAAAGTCCAACCATTACAATATTTTACCTAGAGGTTGATTAATCTGGTCCAGATGGGATGGGGGAAAAAAAAAAAGGAAGCAAGGTTCATCACAATCATGCACAAAAAAATCCCATGGTGAAGGCACAGGATAGAGTAACATCACAAGTGCCCGCAGGTCACATGACATGCAACAACCCAAGTATGCACGAGTAAAGAAGTCGGGGTGACAACTCAGATTTTTTCTCTCCTTTGCATTACACTGGCAAAATAAATAAAAAAAAGATATTGTTGGGGAAGATCTACTGGAAAAAGTGGACCAATTCAAAATGGAAGGGTAGGCTGGTTAGAGCAATAGGGCAGTTACTGACTGCATTTCTGAACATACAACTACGAAGATTTTGGACTCTGAAAGTAAGGAAGGAATGATTGGAAAGGTACTTTGTACAAAGTGCAACCATTCAGGGGTCAGGGTATGCGATTACCGGTCAATGCAATCCAATATTTACATCCAGCCAGAGCAATAGTGGACACGGGGACGTCTGCCAACTGTGGTCCTGAACATACAAAAATCTACAAAAACAGACACCAATGACCTGTAACCTGACCTTGTTCATGCAGAAAATGTGTTCAAAAGTCACACTAAAGCCAATCACATTCTTGCGTACAAAAGTTTGAACTTGGTGGGACAAATTGAAAGCGGGGTTTCAAGAAAAGCATAGACCTTGATAACCCTACAGCCAATGACCAAATGGAGCATGTGGCAAGTCAAGCCAGTCATTGAACTCTATGTTTTTTTATAAGATACTTGCTAAAGGTGCCCATACACATAGGCTCTGATCGACTATCTGGGGATTCCCAACTTTCTGATGACTGATGGTGTCAGAGAAAAGAGAAGTGTTGAATTTCAGCCCCCCAAATGTGTTACTCCCCTTTTCCACTAAAAACACAAAGAAGTGCATGGGGGGGGGAGATATCGAAAGAATAATCGACAGCCAATGAATGTGTATGTTTCACACAGCCATGTCACACAGTTCAAATACAGAACCATGATGTAAGGACCATCTGCGGGTCTCCTGGCCCAAACTCAACAGCAACAAACGCGCATATATGTTGACACATGTCTTCCAACCCAAACTCAACAACTACATAGGCGCACAGATGTTAACGCAGGTCTTCTAACCCAAACTCAACTACTAACCAGGCGCACAGATGTTGACACAGGTCTTCTAACCCAAACTCAACTACTACCCAGGCGCACAGATGTTGACACAGGTCTTCTAACCCAAACTCAACTACTAACCAGGCGCACAGATGTTGACACAGGTCTTCTAACCCAAACTCAACTACTAACCAGGCGCACAGATGTTGACACAGGTCTTCTAACCCAAACTCAACTACTAACCAGGCGCACAGATGTTGACACAGGTCTTCTAACCCAAACTCAACTACTAACCAGGTGCACAGATGTTGACGCTGGTCTTCTAACCCAAACTCAACAACCACATAGGTGCATATATTTTGACATGGGTCTTCTAACCCAAACTCAATAACTACATAGGTGCATATATGTTGATGCAGGTCTTCTAATCCAAAATTAACTACATAGGCGCACAGATGTTGACGCAGGTCTTCTAACCCAAACTCAACAACAACATAGGTGCATATATGTTGACGCGGGTCTTCTAACCCAATCTCAACTACTAAATAGGCGCACATATGTTGACGCGGGTCTTCTAACAAACTCAACAACTAGTGCAGCTCAGAAGATTCGCGAGCAGTCGTCCTAGGACTGTGATACATGGACTTGTGAGACTGACCTTAACAGGCCCATTGCTTCACCTGGCCCAACAGGGCACAATTTAGGGCAGGTTGTACCAAATTCATCAATTAATGATTAGAAATATTGTGATGCATCGTTCGGACGTCATGAGAAGTCAACGGTTAGTAATACCACCACAATTAGTGAGCCATAACATTTGTATACCAAGCCAACAAAAACAGAAAGAGCTTCCATATGAATAATTACTATAATACAGTTTGGGAATGGAAAAGGTCACAGTGTGACCAAAAACACAACATTCAAGTCCCCCAATTCCAAATCTACAATTTATTGAAAATATTACAATAGATGTTTGATTTTTTCTTTTTACCTCCCTCCTGCTTCGTCCCCCTCCTCTACCTTCCCACATGGCAAGATTCATTAATGTAAATTATAAAACTGCCTGCGAGTCATTCGCCCGCTTCTCACAAAGGCCCTTTTTATGTAAATAAAAACTGTTCTCATTTACAGAAGCAGGATTTGATATAATGTGGGAGGCGGTTATGATCAGGTTGGGCAGAGATAGAATCGTGTTCTTCTTCTCCCGTGCGGTTCACTGGGGGTGACTCGACGCCCCTGATCTTATCTCTCCATTCGTATTCATCGCCAGCCTTCAGCTTTACCTGCCAGGTTAATTGTTTTAGCGACAATAAAATACTCCATTCCGTTGCTCGGAACAAAAAAAAAAAAAATAGAAGGCGGCTCGGGATAATTAAACCCTGTTAATATCAGGCGTCAATACAGAAAAAAAAGTTATTATTTTCTTATTTCTTATCTTTATTTTTTTCATTACTCTTTCTATTATTTTTCGACAATGCACAACAAAAAAAATTCTGTAATAAAAAAAAATAGCTCATTAAGTCCAATTACAATAATAATAAATGCAAACACTTGTGCCGAAATTACCAGCTGAACCTAAGTGCTGTGCATTTATTTATGCGAATTACAAAAACATTTATGTTAATAGAGTCGGAAAACATTGGATATTTTTCACTTCTCCGAAAAAATATCCGACTGGAGATAACATTACACTTTTTTTTTTCTTCCTCTCCTTTCCCTGGTAGAAATGTGTAATGTCATTTACAGCTTTGATGAACGAGCTGGCTGACCTACCCCCCTTTCCTCATCTCTATTTGCTCTTTTTAAGTTGTAAGGAGCAAGGTACAAATTCATCAATGCCAAAAAAAAACAAAACGTTATCAAAGACTTCCCTTTAAGAATAAAAAAAAATAATTGTAAAAAAAACAAAAAACTTTTGTCGATACTTAGTGATTTGGACGGGTGTCTGTTCTCACCCATTACTGACACCTTCGTCTACAGATTACAGTCGAACCCAAGGGTGCAAATTAGGTACTGATGAGAAAACATCAGTCCAATCTTTGACAATTTTGGCATTCGATGATTTACTATGAAAGAAGACACTCCAACCAGACAACCCTTTTTTTGGGGGAAGGGGGGGGCAAAGGTCAGAAGATGTTAAAACAAAAGAAAAATTCTAGATATACAAGGCATGGCCATGGAAAAATCAAAGGCCATTGGAAAACCAAGATTTGACATAAAATAGTCATCCGGCAATTAAAATAATTGTATCAAGAATCGTTATCTTTGGAGGATACAAAAAAAAAAAGTGAAATAAATTAAACTGCTACCATCGTCACAGGTTAGATAAAAATCTAAATTTAATGTATTCTGTCTTGTGTCATCTTGTTTTGTCAAGACATGAAAAAGAATAAGGAAATACAAGGCAGGGAAAGAAAAGAAAAAGGAAAAAAAAAAAAAACAGAAGCCCTTGAGATATCGCAGATGACGACCTTTGAGATGCTGTCGGTTTACCCTATTCTGGGCTATTTGCACAACGATGTCTCAGATTTAAGGAGCTGATAGACCTCAAAAGAACCAAAGAGCAGTTCATTGTTTAACTGGCAGGTTCCATCTCTCACCTAATCAATGGCCGTCCAGTTCTTCACGTTACGGCTGGGGGTGTAAATGAATGACAACTACGTTTCGTTACTAAATATTCATTGCGCTTGATGTTGGACTGGATGAGAGCTCAAGGTCCATCAACCGGTGGAGAAGGTAAAGACCCTGGAAGTAGACAGCAGGATTCCCGAGTCTCTACTATCTGTGTACTCTCCCTTCTCTTAGGAAAATAGTAATGAACCCACCACAAAAAAAAAAAAAAAATCTATAAAAAAACGTAATTGAAGTCTGTGCAGGGGAAAGAAAACAAGTTTCCAGTAACCCATGTCTGCACTCCATAAAACAAACAAACTGAGTCGTAAGCAGCCAAGTCTGGACCAAACAATAACAATTTTAACTGATGGTGTCAGAACTTTCCCACAATCTCTCTGTGCAGGTGTTGTGTGTGTATTTCCCCTTCTATTTATTTTCCCAAAACGAGAGAGGAAAATCAATAATTCCGAATGCAGGACAGAACATTTGTTACAGATTAAGACTTATTAATGGGACCGACTTAAAATAAACATGACTCGGGGATTGCAAATCGTTTCATCAGTTGGGATGAGAGAGGGGAACGTAACCTTTTTTACTGCCTCGCTGCCATTTATTATTATGGGACGGGGTAGGGTAGCTCTGATGGCGAATGGATGTGTAGAGGGGTTAGTTGCTCGGCATCGGGATATCACAACTAAACCTCACATTATGCAGCCCTAAGAGTTAAAGCCAGTGCAGCTCTTTGCAATAGAGAAGCAATAGTAAAAAGAAAAACTAATAGAGGCCGATTATAGGACTGAAAGAGAAATAAGGCGACACCCTTTGAAATACCCCGAAAAAAGGCAGACGGCCTGGATACTGCACAGTTGATATCAGCACCTTTAAGAAGGTCATTTTGTAATACACCGAGTAGCAAGAGGATGAAGGATTTGTATGTCGTCGTTACATTGATGACGTCCCCCAGACCAAACTTCACTCTCAGCCTGCGTTATTGTGTTACACACAGACAACAGACATTGCACAGGTGACACAACAGACGCCGATAAACCACAATTTTATTGTGTCTACTTGCTAATTATTTCAAGGCCTGAAGAACAGAGCAGCTTGTAATAAAGCAGTCTGTACAGTAAGATGTGTGGAGAGTGAACTGTGCAAGTCTGGGAACTTTGTATCGGTTTGTTATGGTAAACACTGCACTTAGTGTTCGGTAAACAAGCAGATGCAAACCGGCCCTTCCTCTTTTTGAAACTTTATAACTTTTTTTTTTTTCTTTAACCACTGATGATTTACAGTTTTACCAGCTCTGCCAGATTATGCAATTCTGCTTTTAGGATGCTCCATGAGTCACACTGCATTAACCCCATGAGAACTTTGCCCACAGGCCCCTCCAGCTTCTCTACAGCACAAACCATTTATGCTTTCAGCACCAGGGTCTGGAATAAGGGCAGAGATCAAGAAAGACATTTACAGTTTAGCACCTGACATGGTGTTATATTCTGCATTAGGAAGAGACATAGTGTGGTGGGGCTGCCAACAATTACATAGGACTGCGGGTACAAGCTCATATGTTTTAATGTAGTAGGGTATTAGTCAGATATGTCAGGAAGTATGACAAGGGAAGAATAATGAAGTGATGGATGGAGCGAGAGAGAGAGCGCGAGGGAGAAAGCGAGAGAGAGCGCGAGGGAGAAAGCGAGAGAGAGAGCGAGGGAGAAAGCGAGAGAGAGAGCGAGGGAGAAAGCGAGAGAGAGAGCGAGGGAGAAAGCGAGAGAGAGAGCGAGGGAGAAAGCGAGAGAGAGAGCGAGGGAGAAAGCGAGAGAGAGAGCGAGGGAGAAAGCGAGAGAGAGCGAGGGAGAAAGCGAGAGAGAGAGCGAGGGAGAAAGCGAGAGAGAGCGCGAGGGAGAAAGCGAGAGAGAGCGCGAGGGAGAAAGCGAGAGAGAGAGCGAGGGAGAAAGCGAGAGAGAGAGCGAGGGAGAAAGCGAGAGAGAGAGCGAGGGAGAAAGCGAGAGAGAGAGCGAGGGAGAAAGCGAGAGAGAGAGCGAGGGAGAAAGCGAGAGAGAGAGCGAGGGAGAAAGCGAGAGAGAGAGCGAGGGAGAAAGCGAGAGAGAGAGCGAGGGAGAAAGCGAGAGAGAGAGCGAGGGAGAAAGCGAGAGAGAGAGCGAGGGAGAAAGCGAGAGAGAGAGCGAGGGAGAAAGCGAGAGAGAGAGCGAGGGAGAAAGCGAGAGAGAGAGCGAGGGAGAAAGCGAGAGAGAGAGCGAGGGAGAAAGCGAGAGAGAGAGCGAGGGAGAAAGCGAGAGAGAGCGAGGGAGAAAGCGAGAGAGAGCGAGGGAGAAAGCGAGAGAGAGCGAGGGAGAAAGCGAGAGAGAGCGAGGGAGAAAGCGAGAGAGAGCGAGGGAGAAAGCGAGAGAGAGCGAGGGAGAAAGCGAGAGAGAGAGAGAGCGAGGGAGAAAGCGAGAGAGAGAGAGAGCGAGGGAGAAAGCGAGAGAGAGAGAGCGAGGGAGAAAGCGAGAGAGAGAGAGCGAGGGAGAAAGCGAGAGAGAGAGCGAGGGAGAAAGCGAGAGAGAGAGCGAGGGAGAAAGCGAGAGAGAGAGCGAGGGAGAAAGCGAGAGAGAGAGCGAGGGAGAAAGCGAGAGAGAGAGCGAGGGAGAAAGCGAGAGAGAGAGCGAGGGAGAAAGCGAGAGAGAGAGCGAGGGAGAAAGCGAGAGAGAGAGCGAGGGAGAAAGCGAGAGAGAGAGCGAGGGAGAAAGCGAGAGAGAGAGCGAGGGAGAAAGCGAGAGAGAGAGCGAGGGAGAAAGCGAGAGAGAGAGCGAGGGAGAAAGCGAGAGAGAGAGCGAGGGAGAAAGCGAGAGAGAGCGAGGGAGAAAGCGAGAGAGAGCGAGGGAGAAAGCGAGAGAGAGCGAGGGAGAAAGCGAGAGAGAGCGAGGGAGAAAGCGAGAGAGAGAGAGCGAGGGAGAAAGCGAGAGAGAGCGAGGGAGAAAGCGAGAGAGAGAGAGCGAGGGAGAAAGCGAGAGAGAGAGAGAGCGAGGGAGAAAGCGAGAGAGAGAGAGCGAGGGAGAAAGCGAGAGAGAGAGAGCGAGGGAGAAAGCGAGAGAGAGAGAGCGAGGGAGAAAGCGAGAGAGAGAGAGCGAGGGAGAAAGCGAGAGAGAGCGAGGGAGAAAGCGAGAGAGAGAGCGAGGGAGAAAGCGAGAGAGAGAGCGAGGGAGAAAGCGAGAGAGAGAGCGAGGGAGAAAGCGAGAGAGAGAGCGAGGGAGAAAGCGAGAGAGAGAGCGAGGGAGAAAGCGAGAGAGAGAGCGAGGGAGAAAGCGAGAGAGAGAGCGAGGGAGAAAGCGAGAGAGAGAGAGCGAGGGAGAAAGCGAGAGAGAGAGCGAGGGAGAAAGCGAGAGAGAGAGCGAGGGAGAAAGCGAGAGAGAGCGAGGGAGAAAGCGAGAGAGAGCGAGGGAGAAAGCGAGAGAGAGCGAGGGAGAAAGCGAGAGAGAGCGAGGGAGACAGCGAGAGAGAGCGAGGGAGAAAGCGAGAGAGAGCGAGGGAGAAAGCGAGAGAGAGCGAGGGAGAAAGCGAGAGAGAGCGAGGGAGAAAGCGAAAGAGAGCGAGGGAGAAAGCGAAAGAGAGCGAGGGAGAAAGCGAGAGAGAGCGAGGGAGAAAGCGAGAGAGAGCGAGGGAGAAAGCGAGAGAGAGCGAGGGAGAAAGCGAAAGAGAGCGAGGGAGAAAGCGAAAGAGAGCGAGGGAGAAAGCGAGAGAGAGCGAGGGAGAAAGCGAGAGAGAGCGAGGGAGAAAGCGAGAGAGAGCGAGGGAGAAAGCGAGAGAGAGCGAGGGAGAAAGCGAGAGAGAGCGAGGGAGAAAGCGAGAGAGAGCGAGGGAGAAAGCGAGAGAGAGCGAGGGAGAAAGCGAGGGAGAAAGCGAGGGAGAGAGCAAGGGAGAGAGCGAGGGAGAGAGCGAGAGAGAGAGAGCGAGGGAGAAAGCGAGAGAGAAAGCGAGAGAGAGAGAGAGCGAGGGAGAAAGCGAGAGAGAAAGGGAGAGAGAGAAAGCGAGAGAGAGAAAGCGAGAGAGAGAAAGCGAGAGAGAGAAAGCGAGAGAGAGAAAGAGAGCGAGAGAAAGAGAGCGAGAGAGAGAGCGAGGGAGAAAGCGAGAGAGAGAGCGAGGGAGAAAGCGAGAGAGAGAAAGCGAGGGAGAAAGCGAGAGAGAGAGGGAGAAAGCAAGAGGGAGAAAGCGAGAGAAAGGGAGAAAGCAAGAGAGAGAGAGGGAGAAAGCCAGCGAGAGAGAGGGAGAAAGCCAGCGAGAGAGAGGGAGAAAGCCAGCGAGAGAGAGAGAGAAAGCGAGAGAGAGAGAAAGCGAGAGAGAGAGAAAGCAAGAGAGAGAAAGCGAGAGAGAGAGAAAGCGAGAGAGAGAGAAAGCGAGAGAGAGAGAAAGCGAGAGAGAGAGAAAGCGAGAGAGAGAGCGAGAGCGAGAAAGCGAGAGCGAGAAAGCGAGAGAGAGAAAGCGAGAGAGAGAAAGCGAGAGAGAGAAAGCGAGAGAGAGAAAGCGAGAGAGAGAAAGCGAGAGAGAAAGAGCGAGAGAGAGCGAGGGAGAAAGCGAGAGGGAGAAAGCGAGAGGGAGAAAGCGAGAGAGAGAGGGAGAAAGCAAGAGGGAGAAAGCGAGAGAAAGGGAGAAAGCAAGAGAGAGAGAGGGAGAAAGCGAGAGGGAGGGAGAAAGCCAGCGAGAGAGAGGGAGAAAGCCAGCGAGAGAGAGGGAGAAAGCAAGCGAGAGAGAGGGAGAAAGCGGAAGAGTGAAAAAACTAAAAATGAAAAGATATGTCTGTAGATCCATCCATCAAGCCTAAAATGAATGCATAAATAAAGATAAATCTACAGCCAAGATAGATAGATAGATAGATAGATAGATAGATAGATAGATTTGCTGGAAACATGATAATAAAACAACTGGAATAACTATGGTTTGATCGACGATGTTTAGAATTCCTCTCCTTTACATTCTCAAGAAAATAATATCCCCCAATGCTGAATGTTTTCATTCCATACTGAGGAAAAACAGTAATGGATCCCCGTTTCCATGACGGCAGACACAAGTTCATCAAATAATGTTTTCTTTTCACACTTGTGTTGTTTTTTTGTTGCCTGGCCTGGGATTCCTCTAACAGCCCAGCTGGAACTTCACCAATGAAGCAGAGCCAACGCCACATAGCGCTCAGGAGCATATTAGTGCCACTTTCCATCAGATGGTATTTTGTTTTTTTTTGTATTCTTGCATGGATAATTAGAATACATCTACTCGCTTTGAAGTGTCTGACAACTATTGAATCCTTTGGACATATAGAAATTATGGATAATTAGAATGCATAAAGGTTATTACTACTCTAGTACTACTTACTCCTTGGTGGAATTGAGGGGATGAGTGATGCATCCCAATCTGGAGAGGTTTCTTTGCAAAAAACTGTGGATAATGTTAGATTGTAAGCTCTTTGAACAGGTGTCACCGGGTACAAATCACTGTAATATCACAGTTTTTTTCATGGGACTGCAGGTAAATCCATACCGGGTTATCATCATTAAATGGACTTTATTCTGATCCCTCTACAGCCCCAAGTATACAGCACACACCCCATACATACTGCCAAATACATAGCAAAAAAAGTATTATTGATAACCTATGTAAGGTCTATACTGCATCACAAATACTGTCCATAAATACAGTTACAATGTATCCCCCACATCATCCGAGCACACGTGTCACACTTGCAAAAGGAAGGCGTGGGTTAAATTTAGAAAAATATTCGGTGTTTTTACTAGGGTTGGAAAGTAGATTTAAAAGACAGAGAATGCAAAAATGACATTAAAAAGATACATAAGAAAGTAAATTTAAAAGGCAGAGAATGCAAAAATGACATAAAAAAATGCATAAGAAAGTAAATTTAAAAACAGAGAATGCAAAATTGCATAAAAAATATACATAAGAAAGTGAATTTAAAGAAAAAGAATGCAAAAAAAAAAAAAGAAAAAATTCCTCAAGGATAATACGATCAATAAATAAGTAAATAAAAACAATGGCAAAAAATACACAAGAAACTCAAAAGGATGGAAGACGTTCTGCTATCTTTCGTGCTGGGCTTTGCTTTCTGCAGCCCCTTGATTTTAGGCATCCAACATTAGAGGATAAATCGGCATTTTTGCCTGGGAAATAGAGGATTTGCATGCTGTACAGAAATGCAAACCTGAGCTAAGTGGCAGTTCTTGAACCCCATCGTGCCCTTTTGGTATTAATATGACCCTTTCTTTTGCTGTGGTCACCATAAGGTTTTTTTGTAGATTAGATGAATGTGACCTCAGATACAAAAAACCCACAAAAACATAAGAAGGTTTGCGAAGTGTTACCAATGGGACGGAATAAGTAGGCGGTGGAAATATCCCCCCTCCGACTACTTGTCAGACAAAAAGTCACCCGGGGGCCTACCTGTGTGGGGGTAACTATCATTTCCTTCACCCCTTTTTCTTTTTTCATGACAGGTGCTGGCATTCTGCAGTTTGACAGGCCGCTACACAAATAACTGGCTTTCCTGAGAGGCCTAATGCTTCGCTAATGAACAATAAATCAAGTTTGATTACAAAGTGTCAGGCCAATAGGCTCTCGGTTAAGGTTTCATGGCTGGAGGAAAATGGCACTTGCTCACATCTCTGTTAGCAGTGCCGGAAAGCAAAAAAGAAAAACAAACAAACAAAAAAAAAAGAATAAAAACATAGCAAAAATAATAAATATTTACATAAGAATAAATAAAAACAAAAAATAAAAGCAGTAACTGATACATTAAAAAAAAAAGGTTTTTTTTTCTTTTTTCTGGTCGGAAAAGTATTGTTCTGTGCACTATTACACCAAGTTCCTGCATCAGCAACAGCAGGAAACAGACGCTGAAGTAACCCTTTATCTCCCAGAAACATTAAGCTTCAAATATCCTGCTTAAAAAAAAATGAAAAAAAAGTGACAAAAGCAGCAATAGCAAACTTTTAAAAGAGAAAAAAGGCCATTTGGGAAAGAAATAAAATAAAAAAAAAAAGTTTAAAAAGTACAATTGCACGCTCAGCATATGGCATTCTATAAATTGTGAGCACACCCTTCCAGATATGTCTGGTTACACATAGCCTAACATAAAGGGAAAAGGGGAAAAAAAAAAAATACTCCAGCCAAGTTTTCAATGACTTCATTGTTGCTTTGCAAGTGGAGAAGTTAACTGTTGCAATGCCGATTCCTTCGGAGCACATGGTAAAACATCAACATTCCCAAAATGCCAGCTGTCAGATACACCCACCTGCAGCGATGGGCACATGTGCCAGCTCAGTATGGCAATACAGAGGGTACAAAAAAAAACAAAAACCTTACCTCTCTATCCCTTGCAAGTTCCCTCCCCAGATCAAAAGAAATCTTGTTAGGCGCAATGAAAGGATGGCGTCGTCGCTGGGATGACACTGCGAATTACCTCCATTTAGATCTGGTTACTAAAGATTTGACCGATACAATTTAGAAAAAAAAAAAAAAAGAAATCAACCACTTCCTCTACGTCACGAGACAAACAGCCCCCCCCCCCCCCAAAAAAAAAGGGGTATTTGATGGGTTTTGACAATCACCCGGCTCCTCGATACAATAGTGTCAAACGAGCCGCCCTCGAGAACAACGAGCGTGATCGACACCGGCCCACGTCAATAATAAGAAACTCAGCTCCCCCCCCGAAGAATGAATGAACGCTACGGACAAAAACCAAGAGCTCGCACACATCGTGCCGGGCGCACACGTGGAATTAAGAAGTGCACACGCTTGGAAATTCGATAACAGCAGCTGATAGAAATTAAAGACATGTATCGGAGAATGGTCGCTGTCATTTGTTTTGTTAGGAGACTGGAGGGAGAAGGAAAGGGATGGAAAGGGGGGGGTTCAATGAGAGGGCGACAGGGAGAAGAACGAAGGTTGGGAAAAGGGGGGGATTAAAGAATAATCAAAAAAAAAAAAAGACCCCGGGAAAGAAAGGACAAAAGGAGAAAAAGCAGCGAGCGGAATTCTTGAAAGAATCCCGGAGCAACTTAGTAAACAAAGCTCGACGAGAAGCTTCTTTCTACTTCTGGAGGAAAACAACAACAACAAAAAAACGATTCTGGCAAGTTTTACGGAGAGGAAAAGAAGAAAATTACAAAATCAATCGCATATTGACAAACCTGACAAACTCCATTTAGCTGCCACACCGCCACAAACAAGAAAGCAGGGGCCCCGGAGAAGAAGGAGAAGAAGAAGCTAATAAGCCTTGTTGTAAGCAGAGCCTTTAGTTTCCTCAGGTTGTAGACACATTGCATGGGTGGCTCATGGACTGAAAACATGCAAAAAAAAAAAAAAACCACGCCTTTCCAACCAATCACATCCTCTAAACATAATCAGTTCAAACACCCAACACAATGAGCCCTTGCTTTCTGTCTTTTTTTTTTTTTCTTCCCCTACTGGCGGCAGGTGAAAAAATGCATTTGTCTGTACAGAAACTAAGCTTAATTGCTGTTAAACCTTTGACCTGACCAGGCTTGTGGCAGCTCTCTGAAAAGGCCATCAAACGGGCACACACTCATCCTTAATCAAACAGGAGAAGGAAAGAGGGGACTATTTATTTTTTTTATTTTTCATTTTTTTATGATTATTAAAATTAAATTGTAGAAGTTTAACCTTTACAAAAAAAAAAACTAAAAATAAAATTAAAAAAATAAAAAAAAAAAAACACAAAACCTTGGGGAAATTAACCCTAAGCAAAATTTACAAATATCTACTATTTTTTTTTTTTTGCAAAAAAAAAAAAAAAAAAGTTCGGTAGAATTTAGCCATTAAAAAATATCAATCCTTGAGGACTTCTAAAATGTAAAGTGCTGCGGAATATGTTGGCGCCATCATTATTATTATTATTAAATTATTAGTAGAACTCTCAATTTTTTAAATATTTTTCTATGGTGTAAAAATAGAAAAGAAAATGATAGGAAGTTTAAAAAAAAAAAAAAAGTAAAATGTGCACCCACCCCCAACAAAAAATAACTGGCAGAACCATACTCTAAAAAGGGATTGGCAAGTTCAGTTTTTTAAAGAAAAAAAAATAAAGGTTAGCAAAAAGGGGTTAAAAGTCAGGGAGAGGAGCATCTTTGTTCCTTGGAGGAGACAGAACAGAGGGCAGGGTTACTAAATCCTATCAAGTTGTAAGATTCCTCCCACTTTTGGCTGGATCCCTTTTTTATTTTTTAATGCCCAGAGCTGGAAGGAAAAGTCCCAGAGTGTCAGGGAGAGGAGAGCAGAGCAGTGTGGGGCTCTAGGGGACGGGGCCAAGATCCTCAGAAGTTGTTTGTTTGTTACAGTTGCCTGATAAACAAAGAACAAACAAAAAACAACGTTAAAGATGAATCAGAGGGCGAAGCGGTGACCGCCCCGACCCGTTCTGCCATATGCCTTGGCTGTCTGGGCCTCCATGGTAAACACATCCACAGAGTGTGTTGTGTCCATCTGCTCCACTGTTGTCTGTTTGCTTTTAGCGACTGTTTTTGTCAGATAACCCTGGAGTAATAACACAGGCGGTGTATTTCTGGACTTATTTGTTTTCCCCCTACAGGAGGAATAAACAGAGTGCCAGGTTAACCTCTTCAGTGCTGCAAAAAAACGAAGACGAAACAAATCGGAACGACCCCCGTCCCAAACAATCTGCATTGTTTTTCCTAAAAAATTGATACTCGCATAATTCGTGCACAAAAACGCTGACGTTTGAGCTCATAGTTTGCAAAAAGCGACTTGTATGGGGCACGGGGACAATTCTTGGCACTTTTAAATGCGCAGTTTTAGGATAGGGTAAAGTCTAAGAACACTCTGATCGGAGTGTGTTCCGATTTTCTCGGATAAGGAGAAGATGGGGGGGGGTGGGGGGAGTCGGGGGGGGGAGTCTCCATCTTCTTCATTCTATCGGTCCATGAAAATCGTACTGCACTCAGATGACATCCGAGTGCACATTTTTTTGGGGGGATGAACTCATTCACTTGCAACCGGATTCAACCAGGGCATGCTGCAAATTTTTCATCGGACAAATGAAAAAAAAATTCAGACATCACATAGACTAACATTGGTCCGAGTGGCATCCAACGTTTTGTCGGATCGCCAAAAATATGGCAGTCTGCATCAGCCCCTAGGTGCAAGTTTTGGTGCACAGTAAAAGAGCATGTGCACATGGGTCTTTTCCTCTGAGGACTTCTTGTATTGAAAAAGCCATTTCGCCAGTAAAAACCATATTGTGCCAACACATGACATAAAAAAAAATGCACAATTTTTAATGTGTATCTCTGGCCTTCGTTCATGCGACATTCTCAAAAACATTTTTCAAGCAGACGAAGCTTCGGAAATCTTATTTACGATAGTATTTTTTTGTCATTTCCTGAGCGTTTTTTTAAAATATTTTTTGACCGTTATTCCAACTTTGTTGAGGTGTCTTTTGTACTTTTCCAGGCAATTTTTTTTTTCTCCAAGTCAATTCAACAATGAAGAAACCACTTGCGGTTTTTGAAGCTCCCAAAAAGGCTCCCATTGACTTACATGGTCAACTATATAGCGCCTTCACAGCAGAAGATGCCAGAAAAACGCTCGGGTCACTTCCAATAACTACTTGGCGTCTTTGGAAACCTGAAGAGGCTAAAATCTGCTCAAAATAATTTCTTTTATTTTAACAAGTATTTTTGCAATTTTTTTTTAATTTATTTTGCAACATTTAGAACACACATCACATAAATAAAAACAAAAGAAACAAAAAATGACGTGCATTTTAAAAAAAAATCCAAAATGTTGCAAAAACAAAGAACGCAGACATTATTTGCATGTTATCAAATAGTGTATAAATAAATACATAAAAAAAAAAGCTGCCATACCCAGAATGCAACGATTAACCTCTTCCGGGCTGCAAGGAAACTGAGGCAACATAACAAGGGCCAAACAATGCAACAATTAACCTCTTCCATGCTGCAACAAATTGAGGTCATGATTCCAGCTGCTGCACCCGGGAAAAAAAAAAAAAAGCAGAACTGTTTGTAATTAGGGAAGCAAGTTACAAGCTAATTAAGAAATGTACAAACTAGAAACATTCATAGTGATGCTGTTTACATAAACAATCCGATTGTAGGACGATCCAAGGCAAGAAAAAAATTAGATCCAAGGCCGCTGTGACAGATAAGGGTACGTGACACTGGGTGCTGTCCTCTAAAGTGGTTTTGCATCTCATGTATTTAATAAGAGCCCCCTCCCCCGGCTTTACACACGTTGTTATGAATATTTAATTGTGGAAGGACTTTTGTTGAGCTAAGCTCGGAGACTTGACGTTCACCGTTTGACATCAGGGAGGGTCAAACGCACAGATGCCCTATATACATACATATGAGGATATATTTATCCGGTTACCTATGACTACAGGGCTGATGCATCCACAGTAACAAAAGGGGTGCAGGGCAACGATTGTGCAAAAAATGTGTATTCACGGTCCGACAAGGGCCACGTAATATGGCCGCAACAACTGGACCTCCCCAATTCTGCTGATCCTAATGTGGATCACTAGAAAACCGAATATTCATCTGACTTGGCATACGGTAATAAAAAAAAATGTAATTCTAAATTATTGAGAAAATGATCAAAATATTGGGAAAATAGGGTCACAAAAGTGTTGGATGATAGTTTGGTGCATCCATTGTTGCCGGCAGCGCATCGTACCATATCGAAAGTGCAAGATCGTAAAAAGAATTGCTCGTCCCCATAGATTTTGCATCGGCCTGCGACTTGTGAGGTCAGTTTTATAGGCAATTTTTTTTTTCAGCGTGTTGAACCCATGTTTGGTCCGTGGCTGTTTTTGCAAATTCTGTGTTGCTTTTTCTCGTATGAGAAAACAAAATTGAAGCGTTTCCTACCCATTAAACAATCAAATCTGACGAGCGTATATATGACACCCTTGTGCGATCTGCTCTTTTTCAGGGGGCCTCGGACTGGCATTGGCAAGTTTGATCCGCAAGACGGATCAATGTAGAACGTCTCCATTTTTTCCCCCCCGACATTCAGTCAACAAAACCCTAGCTCTATGATGGGAAAGTGATACAGCAGCAAAAATAGGGTCTTTATGTCATGAATCGGGACTAGTCTGGGTAGGAAATCTGCCTGTGAAAATGCAGCTTAAGTCAATGCATCCCCCCCGCTGATCGCATAGTGTCCAGCATCTGCTGTCTAAGTAGCCATTTCTATCCCTCTATCCTTGGAAAACAACTCAAGACATGAGTAGAGGAAAATCATCTGTGTGATAGAACGTTATATACCTTCTTTGTTGGCCATTAAAGTTTAATAATACCTATATCTAAACTAATAGACTCTGCAGGGGCGGGGTCTCATATGATTGGTTCAGCACTGACACATGCTGTATTATTAAATACAAAGTAAAGGGCCAGGCTGCCTTCTCCAGTCTTCCATGGATAGCCCCCTAAATAATCACCAACTCGGTCAGATGCTGACTAGTGATGAGCGAGTATACTCGTTGCTCGGGTTTCCCCCGAGCACGCTCGGGTGATCGAGTATTTGTGACTGCTCGGAGATTTAGTTTTCCTTGCCACAGCTGCATGATTTGCGACTGCTAGACAGCTTGATTACATGTGGGGATTCCCTAGCAACCAGGCAACCCCCACATGTACTCAGGCTGGCTAGCAGCCGTAAATCAGTAAGCTGCATCAACAAAAACTAAATCTCCGAGCAGTCACAAATTCTCGGGAGATCACCCGAGCGTGCTCGGGAAAACCCGAGCAACAAGTATACTCGCTCATCACTAATGCTGACCTTTAGAAATCCTGAAATACCTAATGGCTACAAGCCTGGTTTTACAGCTACTCCTCAACAGCTGCGATTCTACTAATCCAAACTTTTAAGGGTTCAACTTTGGTTCATTAAAATTTGTTGTCTGGGTATGGTCAAGTATAATAAAGACGCTAAAATGTAGCAAGGTTTAGGGCGCCGATGGAAAAGGCGCCATCATCAATTATATTCTATTCACCAGTTGGGGGAGAGCTGATAGATCGTGATTAAATTGAATTAGTAAAGAGTAACACATTTATCTCAATACTCCCATCGTGTCACTTCCGTATTATTCTGAATGCAAATTTTCAGCTTCTAATTGTGAAATTGTTTGAGTGTAAAACAATGAAGTCAACGTGAAGTCACAGAAGAAAAATTCTGCAAATTTTCTACAAGAATGCACCATGTTTGCTCATACATCTCTACCACAAGTTCCACAACCCTAAAGAACCCCAAAATTATGAACAATTTTCCACTAAGACTAAAGTGATCCAAACCTGCCAATTTTGGAAGGATTAACCAACCATCTAATATGCTTGAAGGCTTCTCGATTCCCGTGTGACAGATGATGCCCAGTTCCTTTGTCCTCCCGTGAAATAAAAAAGCCACCAAAGGTGTGGCTCACTCTGTACTCCCTAAAAACACACATATGATTGCCGATTGACTGCTCCAATTGCATCTGTAAGAGGTGGTTGGAAAAAACAATTGACAGATTAATGCTCTCTGATTTGTATGGCTATCTGTATTTGGGTCAACAAGGTTTGATATACTTGCCAGTGGCATAAATCAAAGCTTGTTGACCCCAATACAAAATCTTCAATGTGTCCCCTAACTAGCATGGATCTTTAATAATATTGGTCTTCTCTTGTGGGTCAAAGGGATCTTTTGGGCCCCACCTAGGCTCATTGGCCTATGAGCAACTAGTTACGTGTCAACTCTCCCAGAATGTCCAGGAGGCTCCTGGAATACCAAGAGACATTATGGACTTCAGATCTTGTGAAAAACATCCAAACCTCCCTTAAAGGAAGGCTTAGTTAGCAGTGCACTTGGTGACAAAGGAGCCTTCGCGCTCCCTTAGGAGAAACTACTACTTCATCCATAGACATGAGAACAAGCAGACATCTCACTAAGGCCGGGGTCACACTTGCGAGTGCAATGCGAGAAACTCGTACTGCCGCCGGCACTCGGGACTGGAGCGTGCGGCCGCATATATTTCTATGTAGCTGAACGCTTCAGTCTCGAGTACCAGCAGCAGTGCCGGGTATTGATGCGAGTTCCTCGCAACGCACAATCAAGTGTGATCCCGGCCTAACCCTAATGCTCTAGTTCAATAAAGCCATGGACTACACCAATGAGTTGACTCCAAACATCTGCTCTCCATACCTCTCCAATTTTTTGTGCAGGAAAGAAAAGTAAATTCTTTCTACTTTCAATGGATTCTTCACCCGTGAGTGGTCCTGCCACATGATCTGTAGAACCTCATCACGTATATGGATGGATGTAACATCTAGTGCTTCAACTACAGCACTCCAGCTGTCAGGGTGTGATGGGAGGTCAAGTTTAACAACAGCTGTAGAGCCAAAAGTTGAAGACCATCTCATTACAAGTGGAAGGTCAGTCATTAAGGCTGCAGAAGGACTTCACTTAGATCTTTACCTAATCTTCAGGTATTCGTCCCCCCATTTTTTTTTCAGCATTTTTAAACACTTGGAAAAAAATGTCATGTGATTTTGTTCTACTAAATGCTGTTGTGAATCCAGCCTTAAAAAGAATTCTGCCCAAAGAGCACTGATTATAACAATTGGCCCTCGTATGCGTGGAGCCAAATTGTACGATTGTTGGTATGATCACTGGCTCCCTATGCAGCATGAATAATGTCAGCAGCACATCAGCTGTTTACATAGGGAGATCTACTGTCGACAACAATGGTTTATAGGGGCCCGGTCAAATCGATGCCAATTACTATTTTTATAGCTCATGAAGGCTCAATCAGTAATACCGTATATTGGCACACGTAAAAGGGCCTTTAAATTTTTTTTGCAGACATTTTCTGCATGAGTTTATTGCTTTCTACAAAAAAGCAAGGACCTAAAAGTATAAAAATTATGCCTAAAAATTATATATTTTTTCAAGTCAGGAAGTAAAAGCTCCAAGTGACCATTAGGTATAGACTGAAATATTCAGGCTGACCACAGGTCCACAGGTCTACAAATCCGAAATCAACAGCCTTTTATATGCCTTATGAGGCTGTTGAGACCTGGGGCCGGACTGCATATCAAGGCCGAACTCGAACCTTGAATTATAGGGGTTATATGTACCAGACCTCTGCCCTTCCCTAATAACCTCTCTTTCCAACATCCCTGAAGGACAGCTTACTCACCTCCTTTCCAAATCATACCTCACCACCTGTGCACGTGACCCGATCCCATCCCACCTGCTCCCCAACCTCACTAACATGCTCATTCCAGCCCTAACCCATCTCTTCAACCTATCGCTATCTTCTGGTACCTTCCCCTCTGCCTTCAAACATGCCACCATCACACCCATCCTCAAAAAAACGAACCTTGACCCAACTGCTATGCCCAGCTGTCGCCCCATATCACTGCTCCCGTTTGTTTCAAAACTCCTTGAGCAGCATGTCCATGCTCAACTTTCCTCCCACCTCTCATCTAACTCTCTCCTTGACAACCTCCAATCTGGTTTCCGCCCCCACCACTCCACCGACACTGCCCTGACAAAAATTACTAATGACTTAGTCACAGCCAAAGCTAACAGACAGTTCTCCATCCTCCTCCTTCTCGACCTGTCCTCTGCCTTCGACACAGTCGACCACTGCCTACTGCTACAGATTCTTTCTTCTCTTGGCATCAAAGACCTTGCCCTGTCCTGGATTGCCTCATACCTTTCCAACCACACATTTAGCGTTTCCCACTCCCACACTACATCCTCATCCAGCTCTCTCTCTCTGTTGGAGTCCCTCAAGGCTCTGTCCTAGGGCCCCTACTTTTTTCCATCTATACCCTTGGCCTAGGACAAGTCAAAGTCCCATGGCTTCCAGTACCACCTGTATGCGGACGACACTCAGATCTACCTCTCTGGCCCAGATGTCACCTCTCTGCTGTCCAGAATTCCGCAGTCTCTATCAGCCATATCCTCCTTCTTCACCTCTCGCTTCCTAAAACTCAATGTAGACAAAACCGAACTCATCATCTTTCCCCCATCTCGTGTATCCCCCCTACCTGATCTGTCTATTATGGTAAACGGCATCACGCTCTCTCCCGCACCTGAAATCCACTGCCAAAGGGTAACTCTCGACTCTGCCCTGTCCTTCAAACCGCATGTCCAAACTCTTGCCACTTCCTGTCGCTTCCAACTCAAAAATATTGCCAGGATACGTCCATTCCTCAGGCCACAATCTACTATAACTCTTATGCATGCCCTCATCATCCCCCCCCCTGGATTACTGCAACACCCTCCTCTGTGGCCTCCCCGCTAAAGGTACCTTCACACATAACGATATCGTTAATGATATAGTTGCTTTTTGTGACGTAGCAACGATATCGTTAAGGAAATCGTTCTGTGTGACAGCGACCAACGATCAGGCCCCTGCTGGGAGATCGTTGGTCGCTGAGGAAAGTCTAGAACTTTATTTCGTCGCTGGACTCCCTGCAGACATCGCTGGATCGGCGTGTGTGACACCGATCCAGCGATGTCTTCACTGGTAACCAGGGTAAACATCGGGTTACTAAGCGCAGGGCCGCGCTTAGTAACCCGATGTTTACCCTGGTTACCAGCGTAAAAGTAAAAAAAACAAACACTACATACTTACCTACCGCTGTCTGTCCCCGGCGCTTTGCTTCTCTGCACTCCTCCTGCACTGGCTGTGAGCGTCGGTCAGCCGGAAAGCAGAGCGGTGACGTCACCGCTCTGCTTTCCGGCCGCTGTGCTCAGTCAGTGCAGGAGGAGTGCAGAGAAGCAGAGCGCCGGGGACAGACAGCGGTAGGTAAGTATGTAGTGTTTGTTTTTTTTACTTTTACGCTGGTAACCAGGGTAAACATCGGGTTACTAAGCGCGGCCCTGCGCTTAGTAACCCGATGTTTACCCTGGTTACCCGGGGACCTCGGGATCGTTGGTCGCTGGAGAGCTGTTTGTGTGACAGCTCTCCAGCGACCAAACAGCGACGCTACAGCGATCGGCATTGTTGTCGGTATCGCTGCAGCGTCGCTTAGTGTGACGGTACCTTAACTCTCTTGCACCGCTCTAGTCTGTCCTCAACTCTGCTGTCCAGCTAATCCACCTCTCTCCTCGCTACTCCCCTGTTTCTCCCCTCTGCAAATCGCTCCACTGGCTCTCAATTCCCCAACGAATCCAGTTGATCTACAAAGCCATCCACAACCTGTCCCCTCCCTATATCTCTGAACTAATCTCTCAATATTTTTCCTCATGTAATCTTCGATCCTCCCAAGACCTCCTTCTCTCCTCCACACTTATTCGTTCCTCACACAACCACCTCCAAGATTTCTCCCGAATATCCCCCATCCTCTGGAATTCCATCCCTCAACACGTCCGACTATCCACCACCCTTGGATCCTTCAGACGGAACCTGAAAACCCATTTCTCTTGGAAAGCCTATAGCCTGCAATAACCATTCCGCCGCCTCACCACCACCCGAGCTGCCGCCTCACCACCACCCGAGCTGCCGCCTCACCACCACCCGAGCTGCCGCCTCACCACCACCAGAGTTGCCGCACCCCTGACCTTCTGTCTCTTCCCCAGTACCCCGTAGAATGTAAGTCCGCAAGGTCAGGGTCCTCTCCCCTCTGTACCAGTCTGTCATTGTAAATTTGTTTACTGTAAACGATATCTATAAGGCCGGCTTCACACTTGCGAGTTTTACGGACGTAAGAGCGCAGAAACTACGTCCGTAAAACTCGCAAAAAATACGGCACAATTACTCTCTATGCCCCTGCTCCTATCTGCCGTATTAAACTGATCAGTATTATACGGCTTTCTACGGCCGTAGAAAATCGCAGCATGCTGCGTTTGTCACCGTATTGCGCAAATAAAACGCCAATGAAAGTCTATGGAAGCCCCAAAAATACGGATTACACACGGACCAGCAGTGTGACTTGCGAGGAATACGCAGCGGTGTTAGAGAGAAAAGCCGGCAATTCAGTGCGGTGTACAGTAAAATCACACTGACAGCTGACATTAGAATAGGTAGAATAAATATGTACACATAGAATAGGTATATATATATATATATGTAAGTGAGACACATATATGTATATATATTCTTACTTCATACAGCCGCGATATAGCAAAAAGCCGGTAATTGAATTACCGGCTTTTTCTTTCTCCTTCCTAAAACCCGACATGATTTGAGACATGGTTTACATACAGTAAACCATGTCTTCTCTCCATTTTTTTTGCAGATTCCACACTACTAATGTCAGTAGTGTGTATCTGCAAAATTTGGCCGTTCTAGCTCTTAAAATAAAGGGTTAAATGGCGGAAAAAATTGGCGTGGGCTCCCGCGCAATTTTCTCCGTCAGAGTAGTAAAGCCAGTGACTGAGGGCAGATATTAATAGCCTGGAGAGGGTCCACGGTTATTGGCCCCCCCCTGGCTACAAATATCTGCCCCCAGCCACCCCAGAAAAGGCACATCTGGAAGATGCGCCTATTCTGGAACTTGGCCACTCTCTTCCCATTCCCGTGTAGCGGTGGGATATGGGGTAATGAAGGGTTAATGCCACCTTGCTATTGTAAGGTGACATTAAGCCTAATTAATAATGGAGAGGCGTCAATTATGACACCTATCCATTATTAATCCAATTGTAGTAAAGGGTTAAATAAAACACTAACACATTATTTAAAATTATTTTAATGAAATAAAAACAATGGTTGTTGGAGTATTTTATTCTACGCCCAATCCAGTCACTGAAGCCTGGGAGCTTTCTAGGTAAGTTCCCACGATCTATGAACAGCCAGCAGAGGGCGCCTCACCGCAAATGAAGCTAAATATAGCTCATTGATCTATATTTAGACTCATTCCTCGGGGTTTTGCAGCGAGGAGTAGCATTGCATTAGCAAAGCTCCTTGCTGCAAAATGTTTTAACCCCTTCAGAAGGATTTACATCGTTGGACGTTACAGATCTGCGGAGGGTAAGTATATTGTTGGTTTATTATGTTTTTTCTTTCACAGAACGAGGGTCTTCAGTGACTGGATTGGGCGTAGAATAAAATACTCCAACAACCATTGTTTTTATTTCATTAAAATAATTTTAAATAATGTGTTTGTGTTTTATTTAACCCTTTACTACAATTGGATTAATAATGGATAGGTGTCATAATTGACGCCTCTCCATTATTAATTAGGCTTAATGTCACCTTACAATAGCAAGGTGGCATTAACCCTTCATTACCCCATATCCCACCGCTACACGGGAATGGGAAGAGAGTGGCCAAGTGCCAGAATAGGCGCATCTTCCAGATGTGCCTTTTCTGGGGTGGCTGGGGGCAGATATTTGTAGCCAGGGGGGGGGGGGCAATAACCATGGACCCTCTCCAGGCTATTAATATCTGCCCTCAGTCACTGGCTTTACTACTCTGGCGGAGAAAATTGCGCGGGAGCCCACGCCTATTTTTTCCGCCATTTAGCCCTTTATTTTAAGAGCTAGAACGGCCAAATTTTGCAGATACACTCTACTGACATTAGTAGTGTGAAATCTGCAAAAAAAATGGAGAGAAGACATGGTTTACTGTATGTAAACCATGTCTCAAATCATGTCGGGTTTTAGGAAGGAGAAAGAAAAAGCCGGTAATTGAATTACCGGCTTTCAAGCTGTATAGCGCTGGAAAAAATATTAATATATATACATATATGTGTCTAATGACATTATATATATATATATATATATATATATATATATATATAGACAGTATATATATATTTTTTTTTCTTTTTGGGACACATGGATCATTTCTATAGCGGTATGTTGGTTTTGCAAGCCTGCGAGAAAACCACGCAGTACGGATGCCATACGGATTACATACGGAGGATGCCATGCGCAAAAAACGCTGACACACCCTGCCTACGGAGGAGCTACGGACCACTATTTTCGTGACATTTCAGCGTATTACGGCCGTAATATACGGACCGTATTTTCATACGCTGAGTGTGAAGCCGGCCTAACTCTGTAAGTAACCCCTTTCTCATATACAGCACCATGGAATTAATGGGGCTATATAAATAAATAATAATAATATGAGAAAAGGTCTAGTGGGCTGTATCTTCACAGCACAGCTTCATTTATAAAAAATAGATTGAGTTCCAGTACCAGACATTGCTTATTGGACTAGAGTGGTGCTGTTTCCAGAAAAAAAAATCTGAATCTATTATAATCTTTTACAACCCCTTTAACCAAAACTTCCCCCTGCAGGAGTAATGAGCAGATCTCTCTACGTTTCCCTATTCCGCTGCACAGAGATCTTCATCTTGACCCATTTCATCCGGTAGACGTTTATCTGTTTTCCTACGAAGAACTGACTTTTGACTGAATTAACCTGCACTCAATTAATTGATATAAAAGGCTTGATTTACAGTAATTAATTACTCGTCCCCTGATGAAGCCAACGAGAAAGGCAGCGGTGAATGCCAGAATAGATGGAGAACCTCTGGGTGAAATGGGGCGAGTTGTACTCCGCGACCTAAATATATCTTGTATCTGATGTAGAAGGCGGAACGTAACGGCACAGTGGGAAAAAGTCCCATATGCGGAAGGAATATACTGTTATTTATTATATATAGACAGCAAGAAAACATTGCAACGGACCTCGGCCCAAGAGCTCACGATCTAATCCTTTGTATAGGCGAGACTGTTACGGTCATGGATCTCATTAACGTGTTAGTGTGAAAGGCGAAGAAGATCCATTCACCTACGAGGACAAGTTACAAACTCTATTGTATGACACAAGCAACAGCGCCTCTCCTATCTATAGTCTCTGACTGGTACTGCAGATCAGACCCATTTATTCAAAGGAGCCTCAGGCTGTAAATTGTATTTAAGCTCAGCCCAGGCACAAAGCGGTAAAAACAAAATTAAAAAGCTGCCTTTTCTTCTGGAAACAGCGCCATTCTAGCCCACTGGTTGCGCCTGGTATTGCAGCTCAGTACAATATTTTTTTTTTCTAGAAACAGCACCACTCTAGTCCATGGACTATGTCAGGTACTGCAGTAATCATAGACATGACTATTAAAAAAAATCCTGTTTCCAATGAAAGAATGGGAGTCTGGAAGATTGCAAATCGACATTGCAGAAACAGCGCCACTCTCATCCATGGATTGTGTCTGGTACTGCAGTACAGTCCCATTGATCAGAAGGAACGCCAGTGCTGTCCTCCGGTTGTGAATGGTATTGTAGCTCAGCCCATAAACAAAGTAACAAAGAAAAATATTTAAAATGTATTTATTAATTTATAAATTTTAGCCTTTTCATGAAAACAGCCCCACTCTAATCCATTGGTTGTGTCTGGTACTGCAGCACAGTCCCATTTTTTTTCTTATAACAGCGCCTCTCTAGTCTACAGGCTGTGAATGGTATTACAACTCTGCCACGTAAATGAATGAGGAAATACCATACAAAAAGGGTTGTCATTTATTAAAAAAAAAAAAAGGCAACTTTTTACAAATTTCTTCCAAAAGTATCACCACTTTAACTCCTAAGCCGTCAATAGTATCTCAGCTACATTAAAATAATTGGTATTGAGCTGCAATACCAGACACAGCCTATATACATATATAAAAAATGTATAATAATAATAATAATAATAATAATATACAAGTGTGGTGCTATTTTTTAATTATTTTTTTAAAGCAATATTTTTTTAATTTTATTTTTCATCTCACTCCTCCAGTAAAGTACCACTCTTGCCAATGGGTTGTACCTGGTATTGCAGCTCAGTTTCATTTTTCTCCAGAGACAGCGCCACTTTAGTACATAGGCCGGGTCTGGTAATGGCAATACCAGGCAATGGCTATGGGGCTAATTTTGCAAAACACAATTTTTGTGTAATCTCTAGGATCGGTGTCATATCAGATAGTCGTTGTCCTGATCCTGTTCTTTGCAGAGGCACAGGCACACGTTCTCTCCTTTTCCAGGTCATAACCTAAGAGATTTCTGGATGGCAAGATGTCACTGGAGCCTTAATGCATGGCCCTTCCCCCCCTCCAAAAACATCTGCTGCGACTCATTACCATATTAATACTTAAAGACAGAGCGCAAGCTGAACCCCAGACTTAAATTAGAGCTTTCCACCCTGATAAAGACCAATGCACCAGCTAATTTTAATACATTAAACACCCCCCCTCCAGAATTCTGCCCCGAATAAGAAATAACAAAAACATAAAAAATAAAAATAAAAAATTGTTCAGATTCTCCAAAATCGAATGTGTGAGGTTCTTTGAATTTCTTTTAAAAGAAGGTGGAGTATTTTTATATATTTTTTTTTTCTGCACAGCGGAGTTAGGAGCAGGATAATTACTATTCGGGAACATGGAGGCTCATGATTGAAATAATTAATCAGAGTCGTACTGAACAAATTAGCAAGTGCTGCTGAACCCGTTTAATGTTGCAATGCTCTGCGGAGCACCGGTACGGGTCTCTGAAGCTCACAAAATAAGAGAGAACAAAGGGAGACTTGTAATAATTTTGTCATCAGCTGCCGAGTGAGTTCTTAATGTTTAATATGTCGAATGTTGATTTGTTTTTTTTATTTTTTGGGCTTTTTATTTAATCTTTTCTTGATTAAGGCTCTGCTGGATTGATGGAGTCTATATATGGAGCGTGAGCAAAACAACTACGGTGCGGTTTTCAAAGGTGATTCAATTGAAGTATATGGCGGTACCATATGGGTACAAAGAAAAGCTCCAATCTCTGGATCAGGTGGCAGACCCCAAAGTTTCAACCTATCCGATGTAGAGTTGATCAAAAAGATTCCCGAAAGCGTGGTCCATCAACCACATCGGAGGCCGAGACCAGTTCACTACAAACTTCCTGCGACATCTCCGACTCCTCTTCTGACTTGTAGGTTCCCCGAGACATCATGCATGTCGTATCACATCGTAATGTGCAGGTAGCACTGGGCCGGAAGCCAAGAACTACAGATGTAGTTGACCAGGGTCCGGAAAATCTTTTTACTCAACCCTAATCTGGTGACTAGGTAATAACTTGCGCTGTTGAGAATAAATCTTGGGCTCAACATGGGGCAAATTATTTTTTGTGCCCACATGGGCAAAGTATGGGAAGGTTGACCAGTAAACCAACTATTAGCCACTATTCTCCATCCTCTGCAATGTATTAGTCACTCTCGTTGGGTTGCCCTACGAGTTCGCCTTGGATTTATTTACTATTTCACAAGTTCGGCCAAAAGTTGATCTAGAATATTGCTGTGAAGGACACTTAGGAACTGTCGACCGCCTACAACGCAGTTTTTGGCACATTGAGGGTATGTGCACACGTTGCGGATCCGCAGCGGATTGGCTGCTGCAGATTGGCAGCAGTTTTCCGTCAGGTTTACAGTACCATGTAAACCTATGGAAAACCAAATCCACAGTACCCATGGTGTAGAAAATACCAATAGGAAATGCTGCGTTGTATTTTCCGCAGCATGTCAATTCTTTGTGCAGATTCCGCAGCGTTTTTACACCTGTTCCTGTATAGGAATCCGCAGGTGGTAAAACGCGGGTGGTAAAACGCAGGTGAAATCCGCACAAAAAACGATGGAAATCAGCGGTAAATCCACTATGCAGAGGAGAAACGTGCCTAAGACATATTCAAGAACCCTTGAAGGTTCTTCTCTAGGAACCCTTGGCACTCCATGTGGTGCACAGTATAAAGATATTGCTTCAATACATTCTTCACTAAACACAACAGGGCATGTAGAAGTCTTCATTACATCTTTCCAAGGAAGTACAAAATTGGGTTTTCCAAGACTTACATTTACTTCGAAATCTCACATAAGTCTAAATAACTGTGACCACTGAGAGGGTCCCAGCCATATCAAGATAAGAAGAAGACCCCTTCCATACTTTTTAAATGAAGCCGTATGTGCGTGAGCCGTGAAGCTCACAGTTGAAACAGAAACTACGCTGGGGATCCCAGTTTACACCATAGAGAATTTCATGATGTCCTCATCTGACAAGTCCCTTACTGGAACCCCCCTTTAATTTCAATCTATATCTTAATCAATATTTTAATCTTAGGTCTTTATAAGATTTTGGAAGACAACTTCGCGGCACACGTACAGTACAAAAGCAAACTCGGCAAAACTACTGGCAGAAGAACACCGCCATATATTACCCTGCAAACATACAGCTCATAATACCCAATGATTGGAGTGTACCAATTAAAATTAAAAAAATAAAAGACAAGAAAAAAGCCGAGGAGAGGCTAATGCTTCGTGAAATACGGCAGCCATAAAGCACATCAATCTTGTATATTGCTCTTTTTTTTACACTGCATAAACCGAGCCAAGGTGTCTTCTTCACTGAGGAGCCTGGAACGCAATGCAAGCAATCTGGATGTGAGAGGACGAAGCCAGCGAGAGAAAAACCTGTATTACAGTTGGGAATTGTCCAGGGTTTTTACGGACTATCCCTGGAAAGCAAATTGGCATTAGTTCAATAAAACACCTACTTAACTGCAAAGGGCCACTGTTCTCGTTTCAATAGTCCCCGAGGTTTGATGTGATATATGTACGTACGGCTCTCCGCACCGCTCAGGTTTTCTTTCCCGGGGCATTAAGAAAATACACATCCAGGGCTCCCATTTATGTGACAATTTGAAGCCAGATGACACAGAAAACACCACGGAGAGTAATCTGCGGAGGAACACGCTGCTTTTATAAGCTCAAGCTAAATATTGCATTTGGACTAAACTTCGGTAAGTTACAGACTGGGGCTAAACTGGGACAGCGGTAATGTCATAGGGGGTGTCAGATTGGGAAGGGACGGAAAGTAAAAAATATATTAGGAAGTATAACATCGAAGATCTTTTCAGAGCTGTCATAGGAGAACCTCTCCTACGGGTTACATCTATTACGGGGCACCTCTAGTATGGCATGACTCTGCTAAGGGTAGACTCTGCAAAGTCTTCTACTCCCACATTGCCCTACTAGAGTCAGTATAGAGGATTTTTTAATAGTTTTGTAAAAAATAAAAAGTAGGCATGAAGGTGTTGTATTCTCTCCTCAAAGGCAAACAATGGTTCGTGGAGGCACCATATGGTGGTACAGTAGTAGGCCTCTTGGATAGAGGGGTTCAGGGGAACATTTGCTGAACTTTCGATCCTCAGAGGAACTGCAGAATTTTGTAGTAGGGAATTGAGCCATGGGTCCTGGCAACCGTGAGGGAAAGGGAAAGGAAAAAAAACGCCAAGCCTTTCTGTTGTAAAATCCAGCACCAAAATGGTATGTCACATCAGCCAACAGTTCTGATTTTGCAGAGACCGGAGAAAGTTTTAGCAAAATCATGACCTAAGAGCTAATTCAGACATCTGGTCCGAGATCAGACTGGCCACAGCTCTTCCAACATGAGTGCGGCAGCCTCATAGAAATACACGAAGCTGTTACACTCAGGTCAGGAGAGCTGCGGCCAATCCGTGCATTGCAGTCCGATTTCGGACCAATGTGCACAGACGTCTGAATGAGCCTTTAACGTGGCCATTTGGTGGGTGCTGGGAGTCTTGCTTAAATGTCCCAAAGGTCAAAAAATATCGGTAAAAAATAGTTATATGTGAACACAGCCTCATAGGGGTTTATTTTGATTCTTGTTATAGGACCCCATTTTTATTATAAATATACCACAATTCATAGGGATAGGTTAACGCTTACTCACCGACCCAACAACTGAGTCTTTGTAGAGATTGACTAATGGTGGTCCTGTTGCCAAGCCTATATCACAAGGACAACCCCTTCATCCATTGGAGAAAACCTAGGCTGGGCCCCGGTTTGTTGGGCCCCATACCAGCTACATGGGCTGCCTTGTAAATGCTTAGATGCTGTTCATTTGCATGATTTAGAGTTTAGGGCACCATGCAATATTTCACTTCGCCCTTGTTGGCATTACAAGAAAATTGACCACATTTCGATACATTCTCCCGTTGCTGGGAATCCCTACTTAATTTAGAAAGACCTCTTCACCCCAAAAAGAAATGAGACAGTGAAGGTCTATGGATTTTAATAGTTGCTATGTAATACCTTGTTCTTCCAGTGGTGGCACTGCAGGGGAATTTATCACATGCAGATTGGACACCCTGCAAAAACTTTATTTTTTAGGTGACTCTTCACCCAAGAAGAACGTGTGGCATAGGTAAAAAAAAAAGGCAAATTCAGAGTGGAAGGTGAGAAAACTGACGCAAAGGTTTACATACCATAGAGGTCAAAACCACATAGCTACTATGGGGCCCTTGGAAAAAGGGCACCTAGATTTGGCTGAGCCCTACACATTAGGAAGTAACTACATTTTTAGTAAACAATGGTGTGAAGGAAGAACTGGCTCATGGGTCATGGAAAGACCTAAAATTGGGAAATAAACCCCAAACTTTTCTGTTCCAGCACCATGATGGAGCCCAGATGCAAAAGTATAAACCTGTGAATAACCCTGAAGTTTCTGACCTTCTACAATCCACTTATCTTAAGGAAAACAGTCTGTAATCCTGTACAAAGGAAATCAAGAGATCAAATATGTATCAAAACGTTTAAAGCAAGTGGGCTTGAGGCGTCCGATCAGCCCAAGTGGCCCTTGTGTGGTGCGGAATTCGCCGTAACATTTCAGGAGGATTCCGTGCTCTAGAACCGAACGATGTGACGAGTGGCTCTCTCCTAATCATGAAAGTTTATTTGCTAATTCTTGTGAAAATGAAATAATCACAGCAATCAGAGAACAATGTCTCGACTGTGTGCAATCACGCAAACAAGATTTTATCGCTGGCTCCCCCGCTTTGATGACCATCCTCTCAGATGACTGTAATAAAAGCAAATAGTAAAATGAAATATTTGCTGAACATCTACGGCACCTTTGGCTTCCTGCTTTGCCTTTTTACAGAAGTTTATGTTTACTTGTCTGTTGTTTTTTTGTTGTGTGCTCCTCGTGAGACATTTTGTGGTTTAGCAACCAGTCAAAACAGGATATCTGTAAATCGCCAAATGTATGAATGCAAAGTGTCATGAAAAAGAGCAGCAGTAATGGCGTTATGTAAAAAATAACACATGTAATGGCAGCAAGTAGGGAGGGGATGGGGATAGATAAATAATAGATAGCTAGATAAATAGATATGAGAGATAAAAAATAATAGATAGATAATAGAAATAGATAGCTAAATAGATAAAAAGATATGATAGACAGATAAATAACAGATAATAGATAGATAATAGATAGCTAGATAAATAGATATGATAGACAAATAATAGATAGATAGATGATAGATAATAGATAAATGATGGATAGATACATAGTAAGATATGGAGAAGTATTGGGTTGCAGGTCTTAATCATTGAATTCAGGGTTTCTCATGGACTTCCATTGCCCCGGAGTATAACATTCAGCTCCTCGCCCCTGGTGTATAACATCCGGCTCCTCGTCCCCCATGTTTAGTTTCCCGGTGTGAACATCCGACTCCTCGCCCCCCCGATAAATAACATCTGGCATCTCCGGCATGCTGTCTGTCTTTACTGCCATGTGACAAAATGGCAGCTGCTACAGAGCTCACTGATGCCAGTAATAGGAGCCACTGAGGTAACAAGTCCATTCATGACATTCCTTCCTCCTAAATCTTCCCCCATCACCTGTGAGTGATATTATTGAGAAGTGGAAGGAACCGCAGCAACTCAGCCACAAAGTGGAGACCCCGTAACGTTACAGAGCAGGGGGCTGCTGAGGAGCAGAGGACAGAAAACTCACCAAGGCTCTGCTGACCCCATAACTGCAGAGTCCAGACCTTCTCTGGTACAACGTCAGCACAAACACTGCATCCTTCGCCGTGAGCTTCATGGCCAAGCAGCTGCATGCAGCTGTACATCACCAAGCACAATGCTGAGCATTGTATGAAGTGGTGTAACGCTGCCACCACTGGACTCTGGAGGAGATGCGTTCTGTGCAGTGACTGATCACACTTTTCTATCTAGTGTCTGATGGATGAACCTGAGCCTCGAGAATGCCAGGACACCGTTACCCGCCTGACTGTATTGTGTCCACTGTACAGATGGTGGAGGATGATAATACTATGGATTTTTATCAGAGCTCTTTAGCTCCAATGTGGACAATTGTAGCTTCCGGCTTTGTGGGAACAGTGTGGGGAAGATCCTTTTCGGTTCCCCATGACTGTGCTCAGTGCACAAGGTCCATACAGACGTGGTTGGTGGAGTTTGGTGGGAAGAACATGACCGGCCATACAGAGACTGGACCTCAGCCAATTCTAACACCTTTGGGATGAACTAGAACAGAGGTTGCAACCCCGGCCTCTCCCCAACATCAGGATCTGACCTCACAAATGTTCTTCTAGATCAGTGTTCCCCAACTCCGGTCCTCAAGAGCCACCAACAGGTCATGTTTTCAGGTTTTCCTTAGTATTTCACTGGTGATGAAATTATTGCCTGCGAAGGTGGTTTAATTTTCACCTGAGCAATACTAAGGAAATCGTGAAAACATGACCTGTTGGTGGCTCTTGAGGACCGGAGTTGGGGAACACTGTTCTAGATGAAGGGGCAAAAATTCACACAACCAAACTCCAAAAAGAGGTAGAGAGCCTTCCAAGAACAGCGAGAGCAGCTATAACTGCAGAGGGGCCTACTTAATATTAATGTTTATGGATGTGGAATAGGACATGAGAAAAGCTCCTGGAGTTGTAACGTGGAGGGGCCACATACTTTTGTACAATACTGTAGATAGATAGATGTGGAAGTCCTGGGGTGGTTTAGAACACGTTACCAGGTTCCCACGCAGATTATAACTGATCACTGGGGTTTCCAGCTTATTTTTCGGGTTTCTTCCAACAAAATTGCATTGTCAAAACCCCACAACCTTTAAATGGCAGATTACAGGAGTTATGCGGTAGTTTACGTATCGGTGACAGTTTCATCGTATATCAAGCACCTGCTTCGCTGAAGACAGAAGGAGATCGGAGATTGTCTGTGATCAAGAGAAACAAGCAAAGCAAGGAAAAGACATAATTTCTCTTATCTTCTACTCTCTTCATTTGATCGAGGCTATATTTACAGGGCTTCAGTCTAAATAACAGTGCCTCCTGCGAGGTGGGAAAGTGCTTTCAGGCAATTTTTCTATCTGACGGTACTAGTGTATTCAATTTTCAGCTAACAAGTCTTTGCGCATCGAAGTGCATCATGTTGATCCTGGCGGTCGGATTATGGCGTAAACCAGGATCATCAATTCTGCAGCAATTTAAAAAAAAATGTTTAGTTAGACCATTAACCACAGATGTATACAGCATCTAAAGGTATCGAACCAAACGGGTCAACAGACGAGCATTTCAGTAACCAAAAAATCAATACGTTTCTTTCAATGGAGGATTGCCGATTATTCATTCACATGCAGGACGGGCGCAAAAAAAAAAATAAATCCAATCAATATTTACTATATTTTAAAGAAATTAGAGTGGCAGGACGTGGTTGACGCATCTGTGACATTCTGCAGGTCTAGAGAGGGGGTGCACATAATAATTACATTGCATCATTTATGCTACATCTATATCTGTGATCAGTCCATCTGCTATTGCCACAGAGCAGTGCCAGACCACTGTTACCTGCGAAGCAAGGCCAAACGCTCTGCTGTTACAGTTGATATTTTGGGACTGGTGGTACAGTCCATTTTGAGGGCTTTGGAGTTTACTCCTGAACTCCAAGTTATTCCCTTCTTTAAGTCTTGGGTAGAGTTCAAACTATTTGAACCCCTGTATCCAAATCTCTACGTGCCAGTTATAAGTTCTCTTAACCTAGTTCACTCCTGCTGCTCTGGCACTGCCCAGCTAGTGTGATTTTGGTTTCTGACCTTGGCCTGAGTTTTGACTATTCTTCCTCTTGATCTCCTGGTATTGACTCTGCCTTCTGACCTGCTTCTGCCAGCCTGTTCCACCGGCCAGCAGTCACTTCGTTGACCCAACCCTGGGTCCACTATGCAAGTCCAGATTCCTGTTTAAAGGTTAAAGTGAAGGCCAGGGCAACAACTGGGATCTGCAAAAATGAAGTGACTAGTGCAAAGCCTGTCCGTGGTAGAGCTGCCAGAGTATCCTGCCAATTTACTTTGACTGGATTATTTAAAGTGGAGAATTCAAGAGGGTTAACATTTTTTTATTTTCGGGCTTGAATAACGAAGTGAAAAACTCTGCAATATACTTGCCTCTAGGCCCCAGTATACATCAGATTAAATTGGTCCAAATCACTGTGGTCTAAGTCAAGAGGTCCCCATACACAACAGATGATAATCTGGTCTCGCCAAGCAAGGTCAAAAGTTCAGCTGTTTGAGCTTATATTTTAGGACTAGTGGTGCCATCCAGTCAGAGAGCATTGGAGTTAACTCCTGAACTTGTTCATCGAAGTTATACCCTTCTTTTAGCCTTGGGTGGGGCTTACACTATTTAAACCCATGGATTCAAAACTCTAGTTGGCATTTATACGTTTTCTTACCCTGGTTCACTCCTGTTGCTCTAACACTGCCCAGCTAGTGTTATTCCTGTATTTGACCTGAGTTTAGACTATTCTTCTGCTGGACGATTCTGTTGCCGTTGCTGACCTATTGGTATTGACTCTGCTTTCATACCACCGTCTGCCAGCATGATCCACCAGCCATTAGCCACTCTGTTGACGCAACTCAAGAGCCCTTATGTAAATCCAGATTACAGTTGAGCAAATTTGTTCGGAATCGGTCGCCGAATATGAATTTGCTCTCATTCGTCCCATATTGGTACCCTATTCGTTCCGAATTTATGTTTGATAATAAGTTCCGAACATATTTGTTTATTTCTACTCCCATTGACTACAATGACGCTCGGCTGAGTTCGGCGAATATTGCAAAAACAATTTTTGCCACCGATCGTAATAGGAACCGAATTTTGAAAAATTCGCTCAACTCTAGTCCAGATACCGATCTAGGGGTTAAAGTGTGAGGGCCAAGGAAACTCGTGGGATCTGCAAAAACAGAGTGGCTAGTGCAAAACATGTCTGTGGTAGAGATGCCAGAGAACCCTGATGATTTATTTGAACTGGATTATTTAAAGAGGAGGATTCAGGAGGGGCAATATTTTTGATTTTGAGTCTAAAATAAAAAAACTGCAATATACTTGCCTATGGGCCCACATGCACATCCGATTAAAGTGTTAGAAGTCAGGAGGGCCCATACACAACAGAAGATCTTCTGGTCTTGCAGAAATTGGTTATTTTGGCCAACTTTCATCCAAAGTCCATACGGGCCAAACGCCGTTAATTTTTCTGACAGCTCTTGAACTGCAGGAAAACTCTGTAGCAGAGACCCAGCTATGATACAGGTGCATAACATCCATAAATATTACAGCCCCTCACCAAATTGCAAGGAAAACCCTTCTACATGCAAAATGGCAATAACACCAGATCTTTTGGTCTGGCCTGTAGAACAGTCTGAACAAAAAATTGGAAATTTAGCAAATAGTTTCCCATAGTTTTATCATGGTTAGATTTTAAGTTTATTTCATTCATAGTCACTTTGTAAAAGCGTTGGATGCCAGCGACCCCTATCCTGTGAATCGTTACTCCCTTCCACCAGACAGGTATTGAACCCCTTATCCATATATATTAATCATTTGCCCCTGCACCTGCTAGTTCTTTCTTCATTTTACAAAAAAAAAAAAAAAAATGAAACAAAAATAAAGTCATACATTGTAATTTTTTTTAGATATTTTTATTTAAATATTTTTATTACTGGTGTCTAATCCCTGACCCTATTGTTAACCCCAGTTTAATCATAAAAAATAGCCCTAACAATTTTCCTCTAGGGTTAGAAAAACTAAAACATAAAAGCAGCTCAATGTCTGTGGCCTATGCAGAGCGCAACAGTTGATCACAAGCTCATCTAGACTGCTGCACTCAGCATTGACAGATCACTACACCACTTATTCGACAGTGGTGGTAAAATGTTATGCACCCATAAAATTTGGGATGGATTCCCCCCATGCTACCCCACTGTTGTACTGTGTCCACATTAAAAAAGGAACGCCAAAACAACATCCCATGTTACATTATATTCAACCAATGTAATCTTCCCATCTCAAGATTTCCATTTGCTATAAATTTTAAGCAGCATTCCAGCAAAACCCAGCTTTAAAAGTCTCATAAGAACTGCAATTTTTTTAAAGAATAAATATAGTGTTTTAATGGCGCACCCCGAGGCCCCACCCTTCAATAGCTACAAACTGGAAACACACCGTAAAAAGTTTTCGTTGGCGCAAGCACAGACCTGAATGAATTACGACATTCCCCGCTACGACACCAGCGCGGTCTGCTTTTGATCACTGCGTCGTGGCACAGGACGGATGGCATGGGTTACGTCCTGAACACCGTGCAACGAGAAGGATCTGAAAGCTGCTGCTAATGTCATCTAGCATCGAGGGGCACAGACGGAAATCCAATGCCTGAGTAGACTGTTTAGTTTGAATGCCACCCAAACAAGCGGCAGAATGTGTCTGCTAACAACCCAGGAGTACCTGCCATCGGCACCCCCATACATACCCCACCTATACACTCCAGATCCTTCCAGACACCGGTAGCATCGTAAGTGGCTGCCTTCATAATTATCATTTTTATAGCGACACTGTCTAAGCCCGAAATGTAGATTTCCCAATTAGTCTTTGGTTAAACATCTGTTGCTAGACGGCGTTTAACATTCGTTATTCGAGCAGAGCGCAGTTTGATTTAGGTGTCTGAAATAAAGCTGGAGAGTCTGCAAAACAATAGCTCAATTATATCAGGTCGTGAGATTTTTTTTTTTTTACTTAGCATGATAAATGAATCAAACATAGAAATGTATCTTCTGTTAAGACAATCCCACGTCCAAAGGCATACGATCTATAGTGAGGGACCCCCTTGCTCTCCCTCTGACAGACCCAGCCCGTCCTTGCATTTCGTGCCGTATGTGCACAGTTCTTAAAAAGGATGTCTGTCAGAAAAAAGAAAAATGTAACCATGGATCGATTAAAAATAATAAACAAAGGGGTAATCACTTTCCAATGACCCCGGAGATCCAGCACAGGTCACTCTGGCTCTCCCAGAGCCGACATAGACTTCCAGAACAGCCAATGCTGAATCCGCGGGGGCGTTAAGAAAGGAGTATGCTACCAATTATTATTTTCAATCAATCTACAGTTAATATTTTTTTCACATTTTTTTTTCTAGAGCTGCAGTGAGCATGTGCAGCCACTCCTCATTTATTGACCATGGGAGTAGAGGCCGCACATGCTCAGTCTTTAGCACTCCATTCACACGCCCCTTTTTTAGGAACACTGCTGGTCTCAGCAGGATAAGGCAAAAAATACTGTTTGTGGGATACCACTTTAATAAATAATTATGATAGAAAGTTTTTATTTTTAACTATTTCCAGAACATACTTTTGGTGGGACTTAACAAGTTGACGAGTTCAGATTAAAATGTTATTATTACATAGAACAAATTGTTTAGAATTCCTACATTCGGTATTGACGAATTATTATAAACTGGTGAATTCAAAAGCAAAAATAGAGTTTAGGAAGCCTAAAATATAAGGAAAAAAATATTCTGAAACTAGATACTATAGCTCTCATTAAAGAGAACAAACGCAATCTGTTTTTACTCTTATTTCATTCCCGCTGCTTCCATGAATATTTTTTTCTTTATATAGTTCCGGAGACTAGGTCCTTTCTATTTAGTGCTACTTTTTAATGGTTTTTACTAAGGGGTCGTGTCTCAGAGTAATTATGCGGAATATCCAAAAGATACGCCCCTGAGGATCCTGTGAGCTACGCCCACTTAGTAACGACCATAAAAATTTGCACTACACAAAAAGGTCAAGATCTCTGAAACCATATGGCAGATTTAACAAAAAGGGAGTTACGGTAATAAAAAAAAAACAATAGAAAAAGCTGATGACAGGTCCTCTTTAAATCTGACGAGTCTGACAATGCGTTGTTTCTACTTGGTCTTCACTATTGCCCCTGTGTTGGGACCCAGAGTTTAATTTAGAGTGTCTGAACTGTCGGATGCAAGTCTAAAATAATTTTACCGCACCAATATATCCAGACAGCAGGTCCTATAGATCTCTTATGCTAGTAATATAACCAAAGGGACAATAAAAGTGTTCATCCCTGTTGTCTCACTGCACTTTTGAGTGACTAGAAGTTCTGAGGAATGTGACAAGTGCCCCCCGATTCATGGAAATTCCACCACGGCATATCTCGACCGTCTGGAAATAGCGGGAGTTGACTTCACCAGCGACTGAATTATCCCAAACCTGTTTCTAATACATGCCCAACACATAATTTTTTACAACATGACAAGGAAAACAAACTTAATAAAAGGTTCCTGATCTTCTGCTACTCAGGCACACCAGATCATGATATGTTTATAATTTTTGGCCTATGATATCACTAATGTAACAACGGCTGGCTGATAGAAAAACAGTTCCTAGGTATGACATCACCTCGCCTCGGCCCTAATTGTGCAAAACATTGAGAGCTAAAATATCTTCCACACTTCACGGTAACAAGCACAAGGTTTTATTTATTTTTTAAGAGCGTTTGGAGAATGGATTCGTTTTCCTCTTTTTCCCTTCTGATGTTGGACTTCCCACCTAGGTACATGTTTTTTAAATTGAAGACTTTGAGGTCCAACGTCTGTCTCTAAATTAGTGACAGAGGAGAAGTTTCCTCATGCACAATGACATAGCTGTCCTATAAGTGGGAGATCTTTAAAGAGAGGGGATTCAGGTGAAGATCTCTTTTCATAAACTAGGTCAGAGATCAGATTGCAAACATTGGCTTTGACTTTGGTCAACCCAACCATTCATCCATCCAAAGTCCGACTGGTCAATGGCTGCAATTTTCAGGAATTTCTGAAGCCAAACCTGCAGCGATGAGGTGATCACTTGGTCGGCTTTGAGTGCATGGGGAAACTCCCTTAAATAAGATCTGTCACCAGATTCCCCAATACACACTGCATACATGATTAAATAGATCTCTTAGACCTAATGACACTGATGCACTTACTTTTAAAAAGCCACTTAAGAACATCTTTGTAATCCCCAAATTAAAAAAAAAAACAAGTTGGAACTGGACTTAGAAAATGTCAAAAGAAAATTTTCAACAACAGTACACTAGCCTCATCCGGTCTAAGGAATCTATTTAATAATGTTTGCAGTTCATACTGGGAAATTTGCTGACGGATCCACTTTAATGTTGCAAGTGGAACTAAAAGAATAAAAGCTGATGTAAATACATGATCGTAAATATTATGAATGTTGGGAAAAGTTTTTCTGGTGTTTCTTTTTTTTGTTAAAAGTGCTATTAAATTAGACAATGAAAACTATTATATTAAAAAAATAATAAAATTCTTAAAAAAAAAAATCATATCCAAGTTCATAAAAAATAAAATGTAGAATTCCATGTTTACCAATGATAGCAAAAAAGGAGGGGGATACAAGGAGGGACACTCAACGGAACATGTTAATAAAAGGGAAACCTCCATCACTGGTCATTTTTTGAAAAGCCAAATCCGATGAACCGCCCAAGTTGACAATAAGCCCTTTAAGTATCTCTCTCTCTTAATCCCTATCATTTCTTCTTATGTACACATACTTTTCCATAGCTATGAGACAGTTAATGTTTACACTCCTCAATATTAAATTAGCAACACAAAGCATGACAAACCCTTAAAGGGAACCTGTCACCCCCAAAATCGAGGGTGAGCTAAGCCCACCAGCATCAGGGGCTTATCTACAGCATTCTGGAATGCTGTAGATAAGACCCCGATGTAACCTGAAAGATAAGAAAAAGAGATTATATTATACTCACCCAGGGGCGGTCCCGGTCCGGTCCGATGGGTGTCGCGGTCCGATCCGGCGCCTCCTATCTTCATCAGATGACGTCCTCTTCTGGTCTTCATGCTGCGGCGCAGGCGTACTTTGTCTGCCCTGTTGAGGGCAGAGCTAAGTAATGCAGTGCGCAGGCGCCGGGCCTCTCTGACCTTTCCTGGCGCCTGCGCACTGCAGTACTTTGCTCTGCCCTCAACAGGGCAGACAAAGTACGTCTGCGCCGGAGCCGCAGCGTGAAGACCAGAAGAGGACATCATCCTATGAAGATGTGAGGCTCCGTACCGGACCGCGACGCCCACCGGACCGGACCGCCCGCCCAGGTGAGTATAATATAACCTCTTTTTCTCATCTTCTAGGATACATCGGGGACTTATCTACAGCATTACAGAATGCTGTAGATAAGCCCGATGCCGGTGGGCTTAGCTCACCCTCGATTTTGGGTGTGACAGGTTCCCTTTAAGACTAAGCAAAGAAAGTAGCAGGTGGAGCTACCATGAACTGCAGTATCTCCGAACTTGTGTCCCATCGAGCCCATCTGGGACATCATTGGTTGGTGATTTCAAAGGAAGCTGCAAGCAGTGATTTTCATGCATTCAATGGCAGAGCATTCCTCAGACAACCACATTGACAGCAGGCATGACTCTAAGTGCGAGGATTTCCGTGCATGGCACTCATACTCGATACTGAGGAAATTTAAATTCTGGAACATGTTGATTCCATATTTTCATCGTTTGCATATTTTTAACATGTCTATCCATCCTGTGATAATTCTGCAGTTTTTCCTTCTTGTTATTACAATGTTAATGTTGAGCAAAGTATCTATATATTCCCAATTGGAAAATGGTTGTTCCTGTAATCATTTTTGAGCCATAAGCTTTCGGGCCATTGCCAGCTTCATTGGTTCTATGGTGTGAAGATTGTCTACTTATCACAGAATATACAGCTGTGGGGTTGGCAAGATGGACTAGTCACACACGTGATTTACCAAATGCACTACCCTTGACCAAAAATAAGTCAGCCTCAAGCTATCCATTTTTCTTTGATAGACACCAGTATCGTCTCAAGTACTTTTACGAATAGGCACTGATGCAACCCAAAAATACAAGACCTGTGGAGCCCCCAACATTACCCACTAAAGTGACACAAGGATTTGTGACCTGAGACGGATCATTTCCCGGCTCTTTATTTCTGTGGCAAGCTTATAGAACCTTCTATAGATTGATGATGAACACTCCTTTGGCCCAAAGATGATTTGGGGAATTTATCATGGTCTTCAAAATCTTCCCCCAGAGCAGATATGCTTATATCTGTGTGTGACGAACAATGAACAGGTGTAATCCAGCATGAATGACATTCCTTTCGGTTAAAATTAAATTTTTTATTGATCCACTGAATAAAAAATTTGGTGACTAATGGTGTACCACAAAAATCACCCGCACATTACAGCATAATACACATAAAGCAGCGTTTCTACCAACGCGTTTCGACAAACGTCTTAATCATGGCATCTATCCAAGGTCTACTGTGCAGTCCCTGTACCCTGTAGCCCCATTACTAGCAGATCATTGTACTGGTTGAACTATCTCTCCGCTGATCTAGAATGCTACAGACATGATATCCATCTGGCTGTGCCACGAACACCCCAACTGCTGTTGGGTGAATTGACCAAAGGAAAGTTAATGACAAGGCTGTGAGAAGACCTAACCCATTGTGACCAACGTGGACCTATTCTAAATCCTAAAATTCCGGGCAAGGTATGGCTTATAGTCCAAATGAACTGATGGAGAAAAATAGTAACAAAAAATCATAAGACATTGTATCATATCAAGTTATATTCTGATGGAAGTCATTAGACATCTGCCATGAAGTTCCCTATCACTTCTCACACTCGTGCCTGGGCACTGTCCTGGGTGTGGAGGACATTACTGCCCCTCACAGTCACTCCTGTCCTGGGTGTGGAGGACATTACTGCCCCTCACAGTCACTCCTGTCCTGGGTGTGGAGGACATTACTGCCCCTCACAGTCACTCCTGTCCTGGGT
This sequence comes from Ranitomeya imitator, assembly GCF_032444005.1. Taxonomy (NCBI): domain Eukaryota; kingdom Metazoa; phylum Chordata; class Amphibia; order Anura; family Dendrobatidae; genus Ranitomeya; species Ranitomeya imitator. The sequence continues at coordinate 18,994,677 of NC_091289.1, read as the reverse complement.
GTGGAGGACATTACTGTCCCTCACAGTCACTCCTGTCCTGGGTGTGGAGGACATTACTGCCCCTCACAGTCACTCCTGTTTCAATTGCGTTTGCACCAACCGTTGTTGTTTTAGGCTTTAGGAAATTTTCTAAGCCCTGGATTGACTCCAATGCCGTGCTCTAATGAGTTGCAGACTGAAGCATTTTATGTGCATATGTCACGCCTGTGCCACGGAGATTTAAAAAGCCATGAAAAAAAAAGAAAAAGACGACAAAAAAAAAACAGTAGTTCAAAAATGCTCTGCTTTCTCAAATTGACAGAAAATCAACCTCTGCACTTCATCAGAAATTCCAGCAGACTTACCAAATAAAACGAGGCGGCTTTTATCACCCGCAGTGCTCCTCATATGGAAAGATGCAAAGCACTACATCACTTGACCCCGGCGTGCACCGTCGTCTTTAGCCGCAGATGACTATTATGGATTCAATTCTTAAATCAATTTAACATGTAAAATTAAAAAAACAAAAATCCCCAAATATATCTCATTAGTGGCCTTACACATGGTGCACCGTTTCTAAAAGGAGGGGATGAAATCTAGACAGGATTATTTCATAATGGACATATTTTCAGCCTTACACAGGGTGCACTTAGGTCATCAGGGGTGTCATTTCCTCCCGAGACCTCGTGGACATCCAGGACTTAACTTGTTAAAGTATGAATCATATCATTATTAATGATGGGATGTCAGCTTCTTTGGAGTTCACGCCTCCCAAAAAAAAAGTCTAACCATGGAAAATCAGCAGTGCAATAGTTAACATGGCTGCATGCTCAACGGTCTACTGGGCTACTCTTAAAGGGGAAATGTCCACAATTAATAAGCAGGAAGTGTTTTGACTTTATTTCTCTATAAACGTTGAGTAAACATGCTCCACGCACAGTGGGAGTAATTTCATGAGAAGCCAATTACCTTGTCAGGATGTTGTGACTTTAAGAGGAAATTGGAGGACTTAGAGGAGAACATAGAAAGTCTTCACGGAGTGCGCCCTGGTTGACATCACGTGCCTTAGCGGAGTACAAATCACATTAATTAACCAATACAAAATTATTCATAGCTGGAACTCCTCTGCCACTTGTTTTATCAAGGTTGGGTAAACCTAAATAAAATAGTGCCCCCGGTGGCTTTAAAGGAAATAACACATTTTTATTTTGTATTATTATTGTTTTTTTATTTTATTTTATTTATATTATTTTTTTTTTTTACAATATAAGTAAACAAACATAGATTAGTGTCCTAGGTAGAGGTAAGGGAAATAGCACGTTTATTTATTTATTGATTTATAATTTTACAATATACGGAAACAAAAGCAGCATAGTGCCCTGGTGGATATAAAGGAAAACACATTTGTTTATTTTACAATATAAGGAAACAATGATAGAGTGCTGCCCCTGGTGGATATAAAGTGAATAACGCATTTTTATTTTGTAAGATTTTTTGCATATATTTTTTTTTATTTTACAATATAAGGAAACAAAGATTAATTCCCCTGGTGGATATAAGGGGGGAAAAAAACACATTTTTATTTTTTAATTTTATTCTTTTTATATATTTTTTATTTTAATTTCACAGTATAAGTAATCAAAGATAAAAGAGTGCCCCTGGTGGATATGAGGGAAGTTACACATTTTAATTTTGAAGTTTTTTTTTTGTTGTTATGCTTTTTTACAATACAGAAAAATTCAGTTTAGTAATTTCAATAGATTTTTCTTAGATTATTTGTTTTCCTTCTGTCTAGTCTATTTTATTTTATTTTTATTCCCTCAAGATATGTCTGGTGATCAGTGTCCAATCCAACAAGGATTTAACCATCTTCATATTCATTGAGTTACTCTTTTTTTTTTTTTAAATGTCATCATTTAATGCAACAAATGGGCAACTATAAGAAAATATGTATAAATATGTGTATGTGCCTATACACTACAGCTGGTCTGGACGTTTGCCCCAGCAATGGTGATCAGTGGCAGAAGGGTAATAGATGATGTAAGGGGATCAGAGCGCCTCCTACTGGCAAAGGAATGTCAAATTTTGGTAAAGACAAAAAAAAGGTGAATTTGCTGGAAAAAGTGGAGACCAAGTCTGAATTATCACACATATTTCTTATTACTATTATTACAGCCCCTTAGACAAAGTATAACAGGTTCATACTTTCACAGACAATCTTGCCATTGAATCAATATTCATTTGCTTTTTTTGCGTCATACTTTGCAAATATTACAAAACATTCTATTTTACTGTGTAAGCAGCTCTGATAAAGATCTATATGTCACCATGGTTACAGACTACAAACAAATACTGTGTGTTGTCTGATCCTTCAGTCATGTGCTTCTCTATGTCCGCTGGGTTAGCAAGGAGCGGAGGCACATGGAGGAGATTGAAACAAGATGGCAGGATCAGACTGCACACAGGATTTGTTTTTGTACACAACTGGGTAGTCACATAGTTCTGCCTAGGAGCTGCATACACACAGCTGTATGTATAGATGTAGAACACCCCTTTAAGTCAGGATCACAAGGGCATGCTTCACAGTGTGTATATAAATCGACCAAACATGGGTCTCCTGCCTCAAACTTACATCCTGATATGAGTTTATGAAGTTGCACGTTTGGTTGGGGAGATCCATGACCAGTCTATAAACAGATTGTGAAATACAGTTGTGTGAACACTGCCCAAGGCAAAGAAAAAATGTCAATGCGACTGAGTCCCTCAGTGACGTTGATACCTTCAAGGGTAAAATTCGCCTGGAGACCTCCCTGGTATGGAAGAAAAAAATGTTATTAACTGTTCTAAGTATCCTGGGACTCCAGGGCTAACAGAAGGCAGGACTGTGGACTATGTAAGTCTGAACCCAGCCTTATACCCCCCCCCCCCAAAAAAAAAAATTGTTGATACAAAGCAGAAGTCAAGTAATGTTGATACCCCAAGGGCCTAAATTCACCTGGGACCTCCCTGGTATGTAAAAAAATATATATACTGTTCTAAATATCCTGCAAATTCAGGAATGAAAGGAGGCAGGATTTATGTAAACCCTGCCTAAAAGTGGGCAATCCCAAAAGTACCGGGGTTGGAGACTACTGAAAAATGGCATGCAAAAAAAAAAAAAAAAATTACTGTACTTAGTATTTTGGGACTCGAGGGATGTCACGAAGGTGTCATGTCCCCCTGGAGAACCTGGAGTTAGATTGTTACTTCGGGTGATGGATCGCAGGTCTTCTTTAGAGATGTGTGATTTGTGTGCCATATTAAATGGATTTTGTTTCCTCTTGTGCTGAAAAGGTTAACAACTCTTTTTTATGCTGGTTCCATTTCAGCTGCTTCTGATCTGGTCATTACATCTTCCTATAAAAACTGGTCAGACCTTTTTGTCCCTGCCGGTGAAAGATTAATCTTCCTGTGCTGTGTGCTAAAGCTAAGTGGTTGCAGTAGAGTTCTGTGATTTGCTGTAGTACTGTGCTATGTGTGATTGTCTCCAGGTCTCTGTTCCCATTTAGTTTATTCCTCCCTGTCCCTATCTTCCTCCCTATTATTGCTTAGTGCTTTTGTATGATAGAGGTTTTCTGTTATTCCTGTCTTATCTTTGTGACTTGTTTACCTTACATTTCTGTCCCACACCTCATGGGACGGGGGAGGGAACAGATCAGGCTTTAACAGCAGCATAGTAAAGGTACCTTCATACGCAGCAACTTTACAACGAGAACGACAACGATCCGTGACATTTCAGCGATCTCGTTGTGTTTGACACGCAGCAGCGATCTGGATCCCGCTGTGACATCGCTGGTCGGAGCTAGAAGTCCAGAACTTTATTTGGTCGTCAGGTCGGCGTGCATCGTCATGTTTGACATCAAAAGCAACGATGCCAGCAATGTTTTTACATGGAGCGTGAACGATAAGCGAGTCGCCGTTACGTCACTGGATCGCTCCTGCATCATTTTGGGGCTGCTATGTTTGATGTCTCTACAGCGACCTAAACAGCGACGCTACAGCGATCGGCTCGTTGTCTATATCGCTGCAGCGTCGCTGAGTGTGACAGTACCTTAAGATTGGAGACTCAGGCCTCTCTACCTTCAAGAGTACCCCCGGGACAGAGATAGTTGGGGTCCCAGTTCCAGGCACAGTTTGAAGACCCTTTTCCTTAGGGTACCGTCACACTATACGATTTACCTACGATCACGACCAGCGATATGACCTGGCCGTGATCGTAGGTAAATCGTAGTGTGGTCGCTGGGGAGCTGTCACACAGACAGCTCTCCAGCGACCAACGATGCCGAGGTCCCTGGGTAACCAGGGTAAACATCGGGTAACTAAGCGCAGGACCGCGCTTAGTTACCCGATGTTTACCCTGGTTACAAGCGTTAAACTAAAAAAAAACAAACAGCACATACTTACATTCTGGTGTCCGTCAGGTCCCTTGCAGTCTGCTTCCCACACTCAGTGACTGCCGGCCGTAAAGTGAAAGTGAAAGCACAGCCGCTGTGCTCTGCTTTCACTTTACGGCCGGCAGTCACAGTGCTGGAAGCAGACTGCAAGGGACCTGACGGACACCAGAATGTAAGTATGTGCTGTTTTTTTTTTTTTAGTTTAACGCTTGTAACCAGGGTAAACATCGGGTAACTAAGCGCGGTCCTGCGCTTAGTTACCCGATGTTTACCCTGGTTACAAGTGAACGCATCGCTGGATCGCATCGCTAGCACCGATCTAGCGATGACAGCGGGAGATCCAGCGATGAAAGAAAGTTCTAAACGATCTGCTACGACGTACGATTCTCAGCAGGATCCCTGATCGCTGCTGCGTGTCAGACACAGCGATATCGTAACGATATCGCTGGAACGTCACGAATCGTACCGTCGTAGCGATCGAAATGTTATAGTGTGACGGTACCCTTACTGAAGACTGTCACAGCATGACTAGGGATAAAAGGAGGCAGGATTTATGCAAACCCTGCCTAAAAGTGGGCAATCCCAAAAGTACTGGGTTTGGAGACTACTGAAAAATGGTCACAATGGTTACTAAACTTGGGGCATAATTTTAGGATGTATCTGGAAGTCTCTTTTTCTCCCGTGACCAGTGATGTATTTTAATCTGAGAAGCCCTGGTGCAGATTCGGGGCTTTAAGTTACTTAGGAAAAACAAAATGGGGTAAAATCTTCTCCATTCACTTCGGGAGTGATACTTTCCTGAAAAATTTCAATGTTACATTCTTCATCTAAGAAATAAAGAACTGAAAGAGAAATCCTGTTGTGACAACATCTTAAACCCGGCAGTACATGATATAAGTCCCGCTAGGAGTTGATGGGCTCCCATGATTCCTCGCGACGTCGAATAACTCCATCCTGCTTCCTCCCACAACACAAGTGGACTATCAGCGAGGGTCCGGCACTGTTATTTCTCATTAATGCTTTTTTTTTTTTTCACTCCTGATCCTGTGGTTCTCATAATTAGTTACCTGGGGCTGCAATCCAATTTGAAGTGATGACAAGAAAGTGATCCATGAAAAACTAATAAGTTAAATCCAATTTCAGCCTTCCTCTAATTAAATGCACAAGGAACTAATGACTCAAGCCCTACCATTCCAGTGATAATGGTAATTAGCGAGGTGGGAGTCACTCTCTTTTCTGAACACCGTAGGTGTAAAGCACAAGGTAAAATGGCAGGAGCACTGTTAATTACATATGTCAGTTTGCTATCAATTTACACGTATTTGACCAGTCAGGTCCGCTTCCTTTGTTTTAATTTTATTCCCTGGTAATCATAACATTATCTATGATCTATTATCCGCAACAGTCGTTTGGCCTTGAAAATATTCTTTGATACCGATTTTTGTAGCGAGGATAGAAAAATAAAAATCACAGTTTCTGGAAGAGGTGTTACACATCGAGAGCAGATATTATAGTGCTACTTTAATTTTTTTTTCATAGATCAATAGTACACGTGAAAATAAGAAACTTTGTAATATATCTTACTTTTTTTTTCTCTCCTTCTAGACTGATATTTCCTTCTCAAAATTCACGGGTAAAACGTGAATACAGATTTTCTCATTACGGAGATAGGAGATGACAATTAGTGCTCATAAAGTTCTATGGAGAAGTGTTATAGGATGTGTCTGCTTCTAGCTCCTCCCTCTGCATAGGATTTCTAAAGCACCAACTGTCACCTCCTATTTTAGTTATGAGAAAATCTGTATTTACTAAAGACTTTTTTTTTTACCCCTGAATTGAGAGCAATAGTTTAATCCAGTTAGAGAAAGAAGCAGATTTCTCTGATAAGATATTACTAAGTTGCTTATTTTCATGCTCAATATTTATTTATAAAGTAAAAATTAAAACAACGCTTACTCTTAAGGAGATGTCTACACTTAAAGACGTTGCACAGTATTTAAAAAAAAAAGTCAGTTTTTTTTTTTAAGAAATCAGTCATGTTTTTCTGATCTGTATGAACCCATTTTTAAAAACAGCTTTATCAATGGACAACATTAGCACAGGTTTTCTTAAGCTTAACCTGTCCCTTTTAAACCACATCCCTAAAGACCCCTGGGAAAGTTGTCCAGACCCGCCGATTTCGGCTGACCATCTGATGTGCATGGGGTCTTCCCGGTTCTTCCCTCCGACAGATGATGTCATGTCATTGGATTGACATCCAGACCTTTCTGATAACACATAGGCTATGTAAGGGGGCGCCAAGGAGAGGGATTAGTGGCTGCAGACATGGGGGGGACTCTCCTACCTCCACAGACATTAAATAAAAGTCAGACGAACCTTCTAGTCAACTAATGGGGGACTTCACCCCAACAGATGATGTCAGGAGAGAAAAGCCTCTGCCAGAGGTGAATGGCAGGATCGTTTTCCTCTCTCCCCAATGAAAACATACAAACACTAGGCCCAAAGTTATCTCAAGCGCATGGCCAGCTTTACACATTAAAGTATTTTAGAAAGACATTTACAAGCTTTTACATTTACAGCTAAACCCAATTTTCTTAAAATGGGGATAGGCTGCAGTACCAGACACAGCCTGTAGACATGAGTGGTGTTGTTCAAGGAAAAAAAAGCAGAAACAACAGCACCGTCCATGAGTCGTGTGTGGTATATCAGCTCAGTCGGATTCTCTAAAATGGGAATGAGCTGCAATACCAGACACGGCCTTTAGAAAAGAGTGGCGCGGTTTATTGAAAATCAAATATCATGCTTTTTAATCTCATGCAACCTATTTAATTGCACACCGACAAAGAAAGAAAGAATAAGAAACAACCAACACATGCCAGGCTTTCCCTCTTACATGGAATGGATAAGATGGGGGGGGGAGTGTTTGGCTCCAAACTTTTCCAAATTTGGGGTCGTGTAGTGTGATTGAGAAGAAGAGGATAATGCTTTAAAATATGATTGGTCTAGAACAGTTTGTGCGGCACATAAAAAATAATATTTAAAAAAAAAAGATAAAAAAAAAAAAAAAAAGAAGAGGATTGTCTCGCCGATCCTCCACAGCTAAAGTTTTGATGCCGCCTCGACATTCCGCTCAGCCAATCAAAGGATGGGTCATAGCTGAGGACAGTAGTTGGCTGATCGAGAATTTCTGTCCATTTCTGGTGTGTAAAGAAAGGAAAAGGAATAAGAAACCAAAGGGACCAAGTAAGCATCAGATGGGAACCGCAGAAGATTGGGGAGGGTGAGCATTTCTTCTTTTTTTCTGAGATTATTTATTTATGTAAACTAGTCTGATATCTCTTAAGTAACATTTTCATCCACTGGAAAACCCATAAAAATGAAGAAATAACCTGCAAATTTTGACTGCTTAGACCACACAATCTGTTTCAATTATTAATTTTTGTATTCTTTGTAAATCTTTTTTTTTTCCTTTAAAGATATGTTTACCTTGACCCGTAAAATGGAGTCTTTCCAAAATGACAAGTTGCTCTTAACATTCTACAGAAGGCCTTGTCTCTTTCACCCCCCTGGGGGAGTTATAGTGTAAACATGCCAAAGGGGGGGTAAAAATTCCACGTTTTTGTATTTCTTTTTTTTTGTTTAAAAGACATTTCACCATATCAGCTTCCCCAAGACTGAACAATGAATCCCAGTTTATGGGTCATGACCAGTTCATTGAGGGGTCAAGTCAGGCACAGATCTGCACACAAAAAAAGTAGGTTATGGAAAAAGAAAAAAGTCAACATTTTTAAGTGACTATAAATTGTTTTTACGATTTCTTTTTTTCGATTTGATTTATGATCAGGAGTTAGTGCCAGAGTGGCGTACTACATGTTCTGTCGTAAAACATTCTTCGAAGGATGAGCTATGGAGAGAGGATCTAGTGATCGAGCAGTTATCAGAGCTTCTAGGATGGAGGAGGATTTTCACTAGACCTCCTTAAAGGATAACTCTTTCGTTCTCAAATCAAAATGTTAATTAATTCGGCAGTTAATTACTAAACTATTGGTGGAGTCTAGCTGTGTGACTAACAAGGTTTTGAGCTTCTATCGCTCTACACCATATGTCGTCGATGGTGTTTTGCTGAAGGCATCAACAATGGGTCAAGTTCTGCAGACAGCTTTCGCTTCTGTGGACCAAGGTCTGTAGACCAAGTCTTGTGTCTACATTTCCAATCATTTTCTTGGGTATACTATACACGATTAAGTTCACTTATTAATAGATGGCCATACAGATGTGGCCAAACAATTTCTGTTCATCCAATCATTCAACAGGTAACCTCAACCCTGCATACACAAGCATGCCAGAAAGGATGGGGAGTTGAAATTTAGCATTCTCAATTCTCCATCCCTCATCATCATCTGATTCCCTTGACATCATGGTGTTTGTGAATCAACCCATAAGAGTAGGCCCTAGTCGAAAGTAATGGACTCAAAACTCTAAATCTGTTGTACCTTTGTGGCCAATTTTTTCAGGTAAAAGCCTCAGCCAATTGTAGGATGCACTGGTATCCATGCAATAGGTAGTCCAAGTAAGGCAAAAACAGATGCCAAGTTTACATGTGCCGATCTGCTTTCGGTAAGGTAATGCATTAATGGCCAACCATAACTCTATGCACACAGAACAATCGGTGATACGGTCTTTTTGATTATACAGAATATAATTTTTATCTGCAGCACATCATCTGTTCACATATGGTGATGTCCGGCCAAGAACAATGATATTAAAATGGTTGGTCTGTGAAAACAAGTAAGCACCTAACCACAAGAGGTGGATCCATGTGGATCTGACAGGTGGGACCTACACTGATCGGCAGAATGGGACTCTTTTAATCTCATTATGTGGAGAGTCAGATAACTGGGACTTGCCTCAGTTGGCAAAATGGGGCTCTTTTATCCCTGCTAGAATGGGGAGTCTGACAGATGGAAACCGGTAACGATCGAAAGAATGGGGCTCAACCGCCACTCCATTTATTCCCTGTGGTGCTGATAAGTGCTCCGCTCAGTTTTTTCTGGCAGTCCCATAGAGGATGAATAGATCTGCGGTCGTGCATCTGATTTTCCGCTCAATTTTGTACCGGGGATAAAGTGCCGTGTTGGAGATAAAAATTCCCCGCTCTGCCGACTGGTTGGATCTCCAATCAGTAAGTTCTCACTTATCCTGTTCAGACGACCTGATCTCCGGCATTCCTATAAATGCTTGTTCCTTGACCTTTGGCCCGTCTTAATGGGTGTTTACCCCAGTTTCTCATGAGTGTAATAGGGGTGTAGTTTTCCGCTTTTTAAAGCCCCAGTCGAACTTCGGGGTCTAATAACCCCAACTAACAACATCAAAGAGTTCATGGTCCTCCTTCCAAACATTTTTAGAAATACTTAGAAACACAAAAAAAAAATCTCCTAACAGAATTCATGGTAAATCAGTTCCTTTCTAACATAAACCAATACTAGTAAAAAAAAAAAAATATATATATATATATATATATATATATATATATATACAGTGGGGCAAAAAAGTATTTAGTCAGTCAGCAATAGTGCAAGTTCCACCACTTAAAAAGATGAGAGGCGTCTGTAATTTACATCATAGGTAGACCTCAACTATGGGAGACAAACTGAGAAAAAAAAATCCAGAAAATCACATTGTCTGTTTTTTTAACATTTTATTTGCATATTATGGTGGAAAATAAGTATTTGGTCAGAAACAAAATTTCATCTCAATACTTTGTAATATATCCTTTGTTGGCAATGACAGAGGTCAAACGTTTTCTGTAAGTCTTCACAAGGTTGCCACACACTGTTGTTGGTATGTTGGCCCATTCCTCCATGCAGATCTCCTCTAGAGCAGTGATGTTTTTGGCTTTTCGCTTGGCAACACGGACTTTCAACTCCCTCCAAAGGTTTTCTATAGGGTTGAGATCTGGAGACTGGCTAGGCCACTCCAGGACCTTGAAATGCTTCTTACGAAGCCACTCCTTCGTTGCCCTGGCGGTGTGCTTTGGATCATTGTCATGTTGAAAGACCCAGCCACGTTTCATCTTCAATGCCCTTGCTGATGGAAGGAGGTTTGCACTCAAAATCTCACGATACATGGCCCCATTCATTCTTTCATGTACCCGGATCAGTCGTCCTGGCCCCTTTGCAGAGAAACAGCCCCAAAGCATGATGTTTCCACCACCATGCTTTACAGTAGGTATGGTGTTTGATGGATGCAACTCAGTATTCTTTTTCCTCCAAACACGACAAGTTGTGTTTCTACCAAACAGTTCCAGTTTGGTTTCATCAGACCATAGGACATTCTCCCAAAACTCCTCTGGATCATCCAAATGCTCTCTAGCAAACTTCAGACGGGCCCGGACATGTACTGGCTTAAGCAGTGGGACACGTCTGGCACTGCAGGATCTGAGTCCATGGTGGCGTAGTGTGTTACTTATGGTAGGCCTTGTTACATTGGTCCCAGCTCTCTGCAGTTCATTCACTAGGTCCCCCCGCGTGGTTCTGGGATTTTTGCTCACCGTTCTTGTGATCATTCTGACCCCACGGGGTGGGATTTTGCGTGGAGCCCCAGATCGAGGGAGATTATCAGTGGTCTTGTATGTCTTCCATTTTCTAATTATTGCTCCCACTGTTGATTTTTTCACCCCAAGCTGGCTGGCTATTGCAGATTCAGTCTTCCCAGCCTGGTGCAGGGCTACAATTTTGTTTCTGGTGTCCTTTGACAGCTCTTTGGTCTTCACCATAGTGGAGTTTGGAGTCAGACTGTTTGAGGGTGTGCACAGGTGTCTTTTTATACTGATAACAAGTTTAAACAGGTGCCATTACTACAGGTAATGAGTGGAGGAAAGAGGAGACTCTTAAAGAAGAAGTTACAGGTCTGTGAGAGCCAGAAATCTTGATTGTTTGTTTCTGACCAAATACTTATTTTCCACCATAATATGCAAATAAAATGTTAAAAAAACAGACAATGTGATTTTCTGGATTTTTTTCTCAGTTTGTCTCCCATAGTTGAGGTCTACCTATGATGTAAATTACAGACGCCTCTCATCTTTTTAAGTGGTGGAACTTGCACTATTGCTGACTGACTAAATACTTTTTTGCCCCACTGTATATATATATATATATATATATACATATATATATATATATATATATATATATATACATATATATATATATATATATGTATATATATATATATATATATATATATATATATATAACCAAATCTAATTTTTTCCCCCAATTTTGAAACTTTTTGATTTTATTTCAAGCCTCCGATTCATTTCTAGAAAATCAATTACGTGAAAAATAAAGGTGCGCCTGTTTAAACAGGAGTTGGGGAGTAAAAGGCGCAAATAATGACTGAAAACGACAATCTTAGAGATTGGAGACGGCGACGCTACAAAGAATCTCGTATGAATGACACTTGGAGTGTTCACCATTTCATCAGATGTTGGCTTTTTACATTATCCCAACTAATGCACTACTACTTCTCGTTGAATAGCACATTGTCATTTTTTACCAGAGCTCTTAAAAAAAAATAGTGTGATTTCTAAGAAGACATTTTTTTTAATTCCTTGTATACAGCAAAGACTCTGAAAGTGAAGAATGAGTAAAGAATGGGCAGTCATTTGAATCGGTGAGTGACAGACTGGGCTAGCTCCCTGTATACATTAATAAATTAGAATTTTAATTGTGTCTCTAACTACGGGAGATGCTCCAGCCGTCTAATATGTACCAACAATTGGCAATGTTACGGAATCTGCATTGTGGCCTTCTTCGTTGACCCCGGGAACACAATTCCCAGTTTGACGACGGAAACCGTTTAGTTTGATCCTTTCAACTTATTTGAATCCTGACAAATAAGCTCACAGCTAAAAGGTCAGCCCAGCCATATTTCATCCTCTCCGGTTATTCCTGAGACATCTGCACAACAAAGCAGTCATTTTAGTACCTGACTTTAGACCTGGCTCATACAATCGCTGCTTACAATTGTCCCCGCGGTGAAAGTCTATTCAAAAGGCGTAAGGATCAGCAAATAAAATATTTTTAGAAGTGATAATTCACGTTGCTCGGCTCCCCGCACGCTTTCCAGACATTTCTCGAGACGGTAATGAAGAGGATTGTTACTTGGAAATGAAGAGAAGTCTTACACATTGAACATCCACTCGACTATAAATGCCGGAGAGTTATAATCTATGAAATTTTACAATTGGGCGAAAATAAAAGAAAAAGAACAAAAACGGGAGGTTTTGCAACGTGAAATGAATATTATGATGACGGAAGAAGCCGTTATTATTCTACATAAAGATCTACATCTGTTACATCGTACACACAAGAAACACCAAAGAAATTCAATAACTATCAGGTCTCTTTCAGAAGTCCGATTTTTGAGTACGAGTGAAATTCGTGTTTTTCTCGGTATAACATTTGTACCCACAATATTCTTTGAGACAATTCAATTTTTTCCTAGGACCGAGTGGTCAAAGGCAAATATCAGAGACATGTCCAATTTTGATTTGAAGGTCGGATCAAAATCGTCAGTGCGTCCGTTAAGAAATCGGACCGCACTTGGATGACATCCAAGTCAGAATGGAGAAGATGAAGATTTTATTTTTAATCTTCTCCCAACGTACAAGAAAATTGGATGACACTCGTACTACACTGATCAAACTCTGATCAGTATAATTGGTCCAATTTTCTCGCACGTGAAAATATCGGATGTGTGAATGAGGTCTCAAAATATTTTTGGGGATGGAAAGAGAAAAGGGATAAACATGTGATATTGTGATAGGGCACCACTGGTGGTAATCAAAGCGGATGCAGATAGAAGAGGCCCCTGTGCAAGAACAGTATATGGACTCTTTGCTGTCCAATAACATCTCATAATGTACAATTCCGCCTGCTTTGGAGGTAGATGTGGACCCCTTATCTCTTGGGGGTTACACCAATGGTATATCTGCCCCTGGTGGTAATGAACTCATCACTGATTAGTGGCCCAGTAGTGTAACGGAACGTGGGATTGCATTATGTCTACAAAAAGGTCACCCTTCTTACTTTGGCCATCAAACCTGTAGCACCATGGGAAGTAAGTAAGATATTGGTCACCATTCCAACCCCCAAAGAAGCTGAGGTTTTGGGGGACAAGCTGACCCAACCAGCTGATCATAATTAGGGGTAAACAGTGACAGGTACTGTTTTTCCCAAAAACTGAGTGGCACTGGATGTGTAGCGTTAACATCAGGTATAAAGGCCATCAAAGTCATCCTTTATCCAAAGATTCAGTTGACTAGTCTATCTCATTATCTAATCAAACTGGTCAAGGCAGAATGTTTTTCAGCACCAACCGCTTAGAGAACATGTCTCACCACTGACACTGAACAAAAAGATTTTTGTTGCCCTCGTCCGCCATCCAGTCTGGCCCTTGGACAGTCGTCATGTCTGCACCTGGCATCCTTGGCAGCACTGATTTTTAATGGTTCCCATTGCACCAGGATATTGCAGTACAATGCACATCATGATGGAGACCCAGTGACTTGACAGCATCATTACATTAACAAGCACCACAAAAAGAATCAGTGTAAAAACGTCCAGAAACAAATATCAGGATCAGATACAAAAGTTTATTAAATATATACACAGAGACCTACAGACAGGACAAATGGTAAAAGGGTGACAGATCATCCCACAAAAAGACAGGCGGTGGGGCCATATGTGAAACAACCTGGGAGACAACACATGATCATCTATATACATACATGCAAGTCATAATGCACCGTGGCCGTGTCTCACAGAACATACCTGTAGGTACAACAGGGTCACACACTGGCACTCCCGCCCTCCCCGACGCGCGTTTCGGAAGTAAGCACTTCCTTCCTCAGGGGGCCCTCTGAGGAAGGAAGTGCTTACTTCCGAAACGCGCGTTGGGGAGGGCGGGAGTGCCAGTGTGTGACCCTGTTGTACCTACAGGTATGTTCTGTGAGACACGGCCACGGTGCATTATGACTTGCATGTATGTATATAGATGATCATGTGTTGTCTCCCAGGTTGTTTCACATATGGCCCCACCGCCTGTCTTTTTGTGGGATGATCTGTCACCCTTTTACCATTTGTCCTGTCTGTAGGTCTCTGTGTATATATTTAATAAACTTTTGTATCTGATCCTGATATTTGTTTCTGGACGTTTTTACACTGATTCTTTTTGTGGTGCTTGTTCTATGGACTTCAGTGTGTCCGTATATGTCCGAATGATATACTATGGACTATTTATATACCTTTAATACATCATATTAGTATGTTGTCCCATATGTTTAGGTGTTTTCCTGTGTATTATTAGCATCATTACATTGCAAGGTCTAGCAAATGGGTGCCCGACTGAGGATGCAAATAGGGGAATTGAAGACTGCCCTGCTCTGGCTGCCGTGGAGGACTGTGCGCCGGACTATAGCAACACAAATCTTTTTGCTCAACTTTAACTTTCCTAGCGATGCCTCTGAATAGCGTAGAAGTGTGGCTTAGCTGACAATCTAATACTTATGGAAGCTTGCTAATTGTCGTGAAACCAAATATTTGGGTTTACAAAGAAGATCAAGCCTGTTGCATTTCAACATGTCCAATCCATTGCTATGTGCTTTTTTGCAGAGGAAGGTTGCTGGTACAGCAGGCTTCCTCCTTGCCAGAAACGATTTTGATTTGATAACTGAGTAGGATACAGAATGAAAAATGCTATTGCTTTTATTTTTTTGCTATCTGGATTACCATGTGAAGAAACATATAAGGGGATAATTACCGTTTTGCCTCCTATATGGTGTAGACAGTTGCCAGCTGAGCGAATGCCGAGTGCTCCTGTGTTCTCTATAAGGACTGGAAGTCCGAAATTGATCAAGCCAGATCTTTATCTCATCTGACATCATCTGTCGGAGTAAACTGTTGGCTCAGCACGTCAATATTGCCGGGTTCCGCTGACATTAGATTTATGTGTATGCGGTCCTTTTGTGGGGTTTTTTTTTGGTGTCTCGTAAAGCAGTTTTTGAGGATGCAATGACCTAAAAACATATTGTTGACGAGAAAACTTTTTTTTCCCACAAATTGTTTGCCGAGGTTCTGTTTCTTATCTACTCAACCTTCTGAATCGGCCTCTCCTGCGTCTTGTTTACCTTGTGCAGTAAAACAATAGTGGTCGGTCACATGGATTATAATTCTCTATCACTAAAAGTCAATAAGTGACTTAAACTGCATTATTATTGCAACAGTTTTAGTTAATCATTGCCATAAAGCCAAACTATGTAGAGATGGGATAAACAGAGGGACGCGGAAAATCTATACAATCCATAATTGAAAGTCAATAAAACTTAGTGCTTGTGTCCTAATGTCCCATGGCGCTTTCTGTAGACTATGACCAGCGATGGCCTCCATCCGGTGCGGTGAACCTTTACACATCACTCAAGGAGATTCTCATGAACTCTACACAAGGCACCCACTCATGAAATCACTTTAGTAGGGTTATGTTGACACTGTGTTTAGTTGAATATGTTTAGAAAAGTCAAAATCGTTTCTGGTGCAGATGTAGAACGTAGTCGTAGGCCCATCCATGGAGACCAAAAAAAGTGACTTTGGATGGAGTCGGCATACCTTCACTTTTATCCTTCATAGGTTTTTTCTTTATTGGGTACCTCTGTATTTTCACCAATGACCATCGTGTATGATTATATACAGGAGGTAAAGATCAGCTGATCACCATAGGTCCCACTCCTCTAGGTCAATAGTCTTCCACTAATGCATCTGACTATGTAATTTGTGGATGTCCCAAAACTGCTAAAGAGGAAGCCACTCTTCCTGTTCTGTTTCTCAGAGGGGTGTCCGGAACAGGGGACCCCCTCTACAATCTCTATATGTTCTTAACAGTCAACTAGTTCAATGCCCAAAACAGGCAAAATCCATTCACTTGCAAGTCACAGGTTTTTCTAAGTGAAAAAAAAAATAGCTCTCATTATGTTAAAAGAACCCTCCAAAGACTATCATGCTTAGTGGGGTGCAGGAGACATGGATCTTCTCTTTATGGTGCACCATGCACCACCTCCTTAAATCAGCCATACTCTTTATTCATCTTATCTCTGTATACACATGCAATCTGGATTTAGTTGAGCAAATGGGGAGAAAGGAGTATGCCGGTGATAGACACCTGTGGTAGCAGCTTTTTCAGGGGAAAACAAAAAGGATTGGGCATGTTGAAATATAACATGCCCAACCCTTCATTAAAAGTCCATCCACACTTCCTAGGAACGCTCGTCTCACCATAATAGGGCTTTAAAAAGATGCTGCCAATCGCAGGATGAATGAGCAAAATGATGTTCTGCACAAAATTCCATCATTCTCGGCAGCACATTTTTCCTGCGTAAACATGGCTTGTGCTGCCGAGAACAGTGCACTGAACAATCTATTACAGAAGACTCAGTGAGAATCTGCCTATGTAAAATGGCTAATAAATGACCGCCGATCTGTATTTATGTGTTACTTAACGCCGCAAAATTGGGTTGTTTAAATGGACCCTTATCCTGATATTTGATACCGGGGGAGAGTCAGGACCCCCTCGTACGCATTGCACATAGTGTTTCCTTAAATATGGCACCCATTCATCCACATGGATAATTGATTACAATAGTTTTACTGTATATACATTTGGAAGCCGTAATTGAACCTTTGCAGCAATAATCAGTCATCTATTGAGAGACGGACAGAGGGCGGTGTGGCATACCACTGTGTGCTTTTATGTCAGACAAGACAATGCCGTTCCCTGTACTTAACATTCACCACTACTCATGGGTCACCTATGCTCACTGGAGAGGACTGCGCTGCCTATAGGCGACATTGAACGAGTTTATCTCGTGGACAAAGACCACATTTGGCAGCGCTCAACTCCGGCTGAGCCAAAAGGGGCTGAAGTATATGCAATTTGTCTCAGAACACTCGCCTCCGACTTCTTCTCCTGATATATTGTTTCTTTTGCAAATAAACTCCTCTTACAAGAGACAGGTCAAGTCTTTCATTTATCAGTTTGGGGGGAGCAGACTGTTCTTGAATTGTAATTTATTTGCCACTCGTTACAGGCTAAGTAGTAGTTTGGCACAAGGCTTGTAACTTCAAAAAGGACAATGGAAGTAACAGTCCAGTCGGAATGGAAATGTAATATTTAATGTTGCTACCTTTGGTCAAACTATGGTGGCTATTCACCTTCACCAGCTGTCCTCCAGACTCTACCATACATATGCAGGTTCATTTTGTGTTCTCTCAATTTCGAAAGTGAAGTACAACCCCTGCTAGACCCCTATGGTGGCGTGACGCTGAGCGACTTCTCATGGACAAACTAGGATGGTACGTTATAAACAGAGGGGTGAGACAAAGGCGTAGTTAGATCAATGTACTGGGTAAGAATTCTAAGAAGGTAGCGGATAAAGGGGCTAGATAAAAGGATGGTCAAAGGCAAATCCAAGGTCAGGCAACAAAGATCAGAATATAACAACTCAGAGCATACACACACCACCTGAGCTAAGCTACTGGCAATCTTCTAATCATTGTCAGCCAACTAAATAGCCATGTAGCCACTCGGAACAGGTGAGACCTCATAACGCCCCTCGTCCTATAGGACAGCTGAGCTGTCACTCACAAAATCCTTAGTACACTGTGAGTAGTGGAATCGTTATAGGTGGTAGCTTATTTTTTCTGAGAACATAAGGATCATACACCAAAACTTAACATACTTGATCCTTCTTATCCTTGTTGGGGATGAGTTCAGAGACTTCACATAGACACAAGATAATTGGCCGGTCAAGTTTGGATGAATTTGTTCTAGTCTATATGTGCACCTTATGGCTTAGACTGTCCTATGCCTTCCATCATGTCATACAGGTCCTATAAATGATCACATGTCATAGGAACCTAGGAGGACAAACATAACTTGACATGATGGAAAACACCATAAAGGGCCAAGAAGAGGAGTAAAGAACACTTCCAAAAATTGGAAGTATTCAATATCAAAGAAGCAGATCTTCTATCATTCTAACCTTTCCTCATAGTGAAGAGAAGGATGGTGACTACTTTTAGACATCTAACTTCCGGGCCACAATTGGCTGGTCATAACTTTTTCCCTAGGTTCTGAAGTCTTCTACATATATTGGGTTTGATTTCACATAGTTGTCAACTCAAGTACACTTGCTGGTTGCTAATCCGTCCAGACAAAATCGGTACCCTTCTTGCAACCATGAACTGTAAGAATCAATAACTAATAAACATATTTTTACAATTTTTCAAAAAATGTTGATGACCACCATCACCCATCGTCTGTCAGAGACCAAAAACAATAAAATTCTCACTTTCTCCAACAAAAAAAAAAAAAAAGACCCCAAAACAGCACATTAACTAGTTTCCTACCTGGAGGGATGGCTGCTTGTCATTCCTCTTGTGAGCCTTTAGGCCAGTGCTTTGCTGCTGGTGTATTAACAGCTGCCGTGCAACTTGAAGAGCCTGAAATGAGGGGAAAAAAATATACAGTGTTACGGAGGCCATCTTACTAGATAATGTTTGTCTTTCTCAGTAAGAACTAAGGTCCAGATTTATCATTAATGATATTTTTTCTTTCTTTGTATCTTTTAGTATTCGTTGGTCTTTTTTTGGCACCAAATTTTTCAAATTGGTGCAAAATGGTTCATGAATTTTGCATAAAATAAAAAATGCTTTTTATTTTTTAAACCTTTTTTTTTGCAACTTTTTAGCATGAAAAGTTGATTGTTTTGCTAAAAGGAAGCAACATTTTTACAAAACTTTAAGAGGTAAAATCACTTTGGGGTTAGAGATTAGACTGAGGTACAATTGTGCAAAAATGTTGACACATTTTAAAATTTTGTAATTGATGAATCAGCCAAAAACATCTGGAAACCCCCAAACTATGAGATAATAGCTAAATATAGAGGCAAACACATATAAAACAGGCTTTAAAATAGGAGTAAAATTAAAATGAGAATCAATATGATAAAGTTTTCTTCCTTCTGGAGAACTAATCTACATACATTTTTCCCAAGGAAATTCCCTGTAAATAAGTGTTAGGGCTAGCGGAAGGCACCAAATAATAAAGAGATTGATATGAGGTGCGTTCGCAGCCCGGGGTCCAGCGTGCAGAGATGGTACCTGCTGCTAAGTAATGGCGGATGGACACTTAGCTTACACGTGGGTTAGACTTCACCCGTGTGAAATGGTAGCGAGCTCTGTTGCTTCACAGAGTCGCACAATATGCTGCACCCTATTAGCAGTAACAAGGTGCAGCTACAAGACACTAGTGGGATCCCTAAGAATCACCCCCACAATTCAAGCGGGATTTCCCACCCTATACTGACGGTTGTCAGGAGAGTGCACTGATGGCGCACAATGCCGTAGAGACGGGCACTGCAACATGTGCTTAGTGTGCAGATAGCACTGCTGGGCGCTAGATAGCTTCTACCATTCGCGAGTAGTCAACAACACGAGGAATGGGAATGATTAAGGAGCTTTCATCCATCGACAGTCATTCATCTACACACACATTGTCAAGGTTTATACTAGCGCATGGCCATGCAAACCTTTTATAACAGTAGCAGACCGGGACCTTCCAGATGGTCCAATAGGAACCGCAACAGGACCTGAACATGTGACCCCCGACCTCCAATGGGAGGTCGTCGCATGAGCATGCTCAGTATGAGAAAAGCGGAACTTAGTACCAGAAAGGCCTTCTCGCTGCTAGTCAGTACTGGCTACAAGCGCAGAGCCAGGAAAGGCAGCAGTAACCAGCCGCACAGTATCAGCTTGAGTCAGACACTGGGACCGACGTCTCCGCTGAGCAGGTTCCACTGCGGCTGGAGAAGAATGGGAGACCGTAGTGGACATGGTTCGAGATTCCCCCTGAACAGCGGCGGGAACTCAACACCTAACAATAAGTCTCCATACATCGGCTGAATCCCATCGATGAGAACCAGTATTCCCCCCAAAACTGTACAGTCAAGTAGCAATATTAGTTTCTGGTTGTGTGACCACCAGAACAGAACATAAGACCCAGTTCACTCTGAATTAATCCTTGGCACAGAAGGAAGCAGTGGTGAAGAAAATATCAAATATAAGAAGTCCTCCAGCCGTAATCCAAATAAAACGTATGAATTTTATTCCCTCAAGTAGTTAAAAATTAACACACCCAAGTACAAAGAAGTATTGTTTTTTTTTACCTACGCGTTTCAGACTAACTAAGAAAGGTAATACCAATTTTTATCCAGATTACGGCTGGAGGACTTCTTATCTTTGATGTGTGGCCACCAGACCTTAAAATATTGCCCCATCAGGACGATGCCTTTTTTTAGCCAGAATGGTGGGCTCCTGAAAAGATCTGTTCCTGCTGCAGATGGCTCAACATGACCAAGTGCAACCAGTCCAATCAGCAGCCAAAAAGTTGGGTACCCGCCTGCAATTTCAGTTTTTAGACCAATGATGATCATCCAATCGTCACAGAGTTCTCACTTATAGAAGGAGCCGGAGGTGCCCAGTTTGGACAACCCCTTGTTTAGGGCACCCAATATTTTCCATAATTTTGGCTCATTGTGACTATTTGCAAAGTCACAAGGAGTTTCCATAGATGGACCACACCATAGTAGGACATCAACAGGAAGGTGTCAAAGTTTTCTTAATAACAATAGGTGCCCGTATAAAATTAGACTAATGACCTACGTTTTTCTTTTTGCAGATATCCGTGATGACAAAACAACCTTGGTGGGCAGAGATTACATTCCGATTCATCTTCAGATGGTGGCATTTAAAAAAATGGAGCGGATTTCATTTGGATGAAAAACCATGCAACACTGTTTGGTTCATATAAGATCGATTACATGAGCTGAAACACGTTGCATGCCTTTTTATCCATATAAAAGTCCACTCCACTTCTTGGAATAAAATAATCTGAAGAGTGAATTGGAATTTGATCGATTATCTGAATAATGGCCATGAGGTTTATTTAGGAAGGTTACCAGGGTGGACCGGCGGAAGCAATCTATATTGCTACATACATGTGTTTGTGAAATCTTGCATAAGCGAGGATGCATCCTCAAGACCTATGATATACTAACTCTTGCGTTCCTTCTCATATACCCCTTTTTGAGATTGTTTGCTGACAAATATTTTTTTTCTTTTTGGAACCTCATGGGTCCAAATCTCGTGCCAATTTTGCATGGAAGACATAGGGTGGTAAGATGCTCAAGCATTAGCTGGTTTGCAAAGTTTCGAAAAAAGAGATTGGTAAATATAATAATATACTATTCAAAAGTTTTACTGTGGTCCGTTAAGGAACATTACTCAACAAAAAAAATTTTTTGCATCCATCCCAGAAGAAAATTCCCTCTACAGTAACTACTTCTATACTTCAATGAACGCCTTTCACTGGACATTTCCTCGATGAACGCAACGCCCAACAAAGACTAAACATTTGTGAGCAAATTGCCTCATATTATTTATCGGGATGTTACCCCGAAGTCCATTTGAAAGAGTTCTACAAAATGATTTTTTGCTAATCTTGGATGAATCCTAGTGGACTGTGCAGAACATTAGCTCAGCCAGAGTCATATGAT
Organism: Ranitomeya imitator; assembly: GCF_032444005.1. Lineage (NCBI taxonomy): Eukaryota > Metazoa > Chordata > Amphibia > Anura > Dendrobatidae > Ranitomeya > Ranitomeya imitator. The sequence goes on along the minus strand of NC_091289.1, from coordinate 18,972,597 downwards.
GTGGAAGTGACAGCTGAACTAGGACCGGTACTGCCGTCATTTTCAGACACATAAAACTAAGGACTTTCTCACTGAAGCAGGAAAAAGTTTCTAATCGGAAGGACAGTCTCGCCTGTGCAAGAAGCATGTTAAGACTTGGACAAAACAGGATGATGTATGTCAACTTAATAAAAAAGCTTGTACATTTTTCTTCTTTTACAGAATTGTTTGTTGATGTGGCTATTCAACTATTAAGAAATAGTTTGGACAAGTGCAAATATTGTTTTACTAAAATTACACACAACAATGCCACCTCAACAATGCAAGGTCATTGAGAAGCTGTCGAGCTTGAAGATTGCTTGAGGTTATGAGCCAGTCTGACCTATGGATTTGTAAAAAAAAATATATATATATTCTATATATATAGAAAATTTGACTCAATTAATCATCGTAGGTCTAATGCAAATCCTCAATAGCAGCAAACTAAATCCTTATATCTCTGTAGTATGGACCCAAAGTAACTCGAGTTGCCACCAAAATATTCTTAAAGGAATTTCCTAGGAAGAAATCCCACTGTAATACAAACATTTTTGTGTTTTTATTTCCTCCCAAAGAAAACAGGAGGTATGATAAGATACATTTTCTGCCATATGTTTGATTGACAGGTGTTACACATACACATGGAAGCTCAGCTACTAATAGAGACAACAATCAGTTCCCAAATCAGCAGGTTTGGCCAACATTCAATGACCATTTTAAGCAGTTCTTAAGACTTATACCATATTGACATGATTTTAATGGCCAGGAAAGTGTGTCAAATCCAAATAAGTGTGAAGTTGTTAAAGTGTACCAGTCCTTTCTAACAATGCATGAAGAAAAGTGTGGTCTTTCTGCCTCGAATCTCCTACTTAATTTCTCACTTCTAAGCATGTATTGCTCCGGTCATTGTCTAATGGCTCGCCTGCCCTGTAACCTATCTCTGTTATGAGTGTATGCAGTTTGTTAGAAAGAACAACATGAACAGAGACAAAAGGTACCGTCACACTAAACGACGCTGCAGCGATACCGACAACGATCCGGATCGCTGCAGCGTCGCTGTTTGGTCGCTGGAGAGCTGTCACACAGACAGCTCTCCAGCGACCAACGATGCCGGTAACCAGGGTAAACATCGGGTTACTAAGCGCAGGGCCGCGCTTAGTAACCCGATGTTTACCCTGGTTACCATCGTAAAAGTAAAAAAAACAACCACTACATACTTACCTACCGCTGTCTGTCCCCGGCGCTCAGCTTCTCTGCTCTGGCTGTGAGCGCCGGTCAGCCGGAAAGCAGAGCGATGACGTCACCGCTCTGCTTTCCGGACGCTGTGCTCACAGCCAGTACAGGAGGAGTGCAGAGAAGCAGAGCGCCGGGGACAGACAGCGGTAAGTATGTAGTGGTTGTTTTTATTACTTTAACGATGGTAACCAGGGTAAACATCGGGTTACTAAGCGCGGCCCTGCGCTTAGTAACCCGATGTTTACCCTGGTTACCAGCGAAGACATCGCTGAATCGGCGTCACACACGCCGATTCAGCGATGTCAGCGGGAGATCCAGCGACGAAACAAAGTTCTGGACTTTCTTCCCCGACCAGCGACATCACAGCAGGGGCCTGATCGCTGCTGCCTGTCACACTGGACGTTGCAACGTCACGGATCGCTAGCGATATCGTCTAGTGTGACGGTACCTAAAGACTCACCCTCATTTAGAGAAGAGATAAAGACCCGCTCACACTTACTGTGAACTGATAAAGACCCATCACCTCTTACTGTGAAGTAATAAAGATCTGCCCCCATTTCCTGCAGGGAGCTGAAGACTAGCTGCCACTTTCTGTAAAGATAAAGACCTGCACCCACTTCCTGTACAAAGACAAAGAACAGGTCCGACTTTCTAAAGAGTTACAAAGACCTGCCCCCACTTCGTGTACAGGGACAAAAACCCATTTCCACTTCCTGTAGTAGCAAGATAAAGATCTGCCTCATTTTCTGTAGAGAAAGAAAGTCTAATCCCACTTCCTGCAGAGAGACAAAGACCCACCCCCACTTCCTGTAAAGAGACCCGCCCCCACTTTCTGTAGAGCCATAAAGACCTGTTACCACTTCCTGTAAAGAAACAAAGTCTCACTCCACTTCCTGTTGAGACAAAGATCCACCCCCACTTCCTGTAGAGCCCTAAAGGCCCGCCCCAACTTCCTGTAGAGACATAAAAACCACCCCCACTTCCTGTAAAGAGACAAAGTCCCGCCTCTACTTCTTGTTATCCATCTCAGTTTCTAGGGATGGATTAAATTGACAACAGGTAGTGGATATCAAGTGACGAAGAAGTGGCCAGGCACTGGTGGTAAGACATAAGATTTAAATAAAGTGATTTTCCAATTGTCGATTTATCACATTATCTATCAAATGGGATCAAAATCAAATTGTCTAAAAGTTCAGTGACCCTAATAGGTAAACTTATGAAGAATGGTTGAGTTGGAGCTACAATTCAGGTTGTGAGTTGTAAGGGATTTTTAGAATCAGAAGAAACTTTCAATTTAAGTCTATGTGACAGCACTGTGGTTGTAGTTATCTCCACTTCAAGGGGTTTCTACAGAAACCGCTTGGCTTATGCTGAAATGTAAAGGAAACACCCTATGGTGAAGCCAAACCTGGCAGCGTTACGTCTTCCTTATAGGTTGGATTGGTTTCTACATTGACCTCTAGAAGGTCTTAAACCAGCTACCTCTTCTAGTACAGTGTCTGTTTTAATTTCTGTACATCTGAAGACGTTAAGCGAGAAATGTAAAGAGGAACATATTTTAGCCAAGTGACTCATAAATCGAAACTGTAGACATTCTTTTTTGGGTGATGCTTACAAATCTTACAGATCTCGAAAGGTATAAGACAATTTCATAATGAAGTTTCAGTCCTCTGGTGTTCATGGTTGTGATCTTGGCAGAGGCTGAACGTTTTGAATCCTCAACACCTCATTTGTGCATAATTTTATGCCTACAGTCTACAGTGTTATAAAAGCGAAATGTCAGGTCCATATTTTTCTCTGGTTTATTGATTTGGTCTGCCAACAGGGCTGTCACTAGAAATTTCGGGGCCCCATACTGGCAAATTTTTCGGGGGCCCCCTTGAGACTGCGCCCAGGCTCCACCCCAGCTCCGCCTCCACGCTCCACCCCTCGAACTGTCCACAGTCCCACCGCTCTCTCTTGGAGAAACTCCACTTCTCACCTATCACACATTAACAGTTTCCATCACCAGATCACACATATAGCCGGCAGCTTTTGTTTTGGCCAAAAGATTTTTTATGCTGCCACCATAACACGGTAGACACTTTTGGCCGGGCCCTGCTCTACTGTAACCTATTAAATATTGGTTAAAATATGCAATACAATTTAGGTATATTTTTATTTATTTTTCAATTTTTAAAATTACCAATAATATCACATACAAGGAACAAATACCGCTACACCATGTCAAGACCACATATTACCACCACAGTGATTGAATAATATCACATACATGAAACAAATACCACAACACCATGACAAGACACCATATTTCTACCTCATAGTGACCAAATAGCACATATAAGGGACAAATACCACCGCACCATGACCAGACCACATATTACCACCAGTGACTGAATAATATCACATACAAGGAACAAATACAGCAACACCATGACCAGACCACATATTACTACCACAAAGTGACCACATAGCACATATGAGGGACAAATACCACAACACCATGTCCAGACCACATATTACCATCACATAGTGACTGAATACTACAATACTGATCAGTAATAAAAAAAACACAATTCTATCACCATAAGTGCCATTATACAGAGGAGATCTGTACTTAGTATGCAGTGTATGTGTACAGGTAATACATTGATCACTGATGATATTATACACAGGAGCTCTGTATATAATGTATAGGTAACACAGTGATCACTGGTGACATTATACACAGGACCCCTGTATATAGTATACAGTGTCAGTGTGTCACCAACTGACTTTCAACTTTCATCCAGCACAGACCACCGTCATTTCTTCCAGCCAGGACTTGTCTCTGCAGGAAATAACACAGTTATCTCGAGCTCCGCTTGCAGAACACATTACTTAAATTTTTCCCAACTTCTACATTACACCACATGAAGAAAAAAAGGCGACCTAGTATCACTCTACACAGTAACAGGACCACCCCCCATTTAAAGCAGTATACTCAAAAATAAAATAATATGTCACTGCAGTAATAATATCCATTAACTAGCCCTAGGGTAATAATATTCCCCATCCTAGCCCCCGTGTGTCTACTTCCTGGCTCCAGCCATATGTTCTCCCATCCTGCCCTCATGAGTATCCATTCTGCCCCATATGATCTGCTCATCCTGCCCCATATGATCTCCCCATCCTGCCCCATGATCCTGCACGATCTGTCTCCAATCCTGCCCCCAGTGTCTCCAATTATGCCCCCATGTCTTTCATTCTGCCCCGTGTCTCCAATCATGCCCCGTATCTCCATTCTGCCCCCTATGTCTCCAGTACTGCCCCCAGTGTGTCCACAATTCTGCCCCCAGCGTGTCCAGCATCTCTGTCCCCAGCGTGTCCAGCATCTCTGCCCTCAGCCTGTCCAGCATTTCTGCCCCCAGTGTGTCCAGCATTTCTGCCCCCAGTGTGTCCAGCATTTCTGCCCCCAGTGCGTCCAGCATTTCTGCCCCCAGTGCGTCCAGCATTTCTGCCCCCAGTGTGTCCAGCATTTCTGCCCCCTGCTTGTCCAGCATTTCTGCTCCCGTGTGTTGAGAATTCTGCCCCCAGTGTGTCCAGCATTTCTGGCCCGTGTGTCCAGCATTTCTGCCCCCAGCTTGTCCAGCATTCCTGCCCCCGTGTGTCCAGCATTTCTACCCACAGCTTGTCCAACATTCTGCCCTGTGTGTCCAGCATTGCTGCCCCCAGCTTGTCCAGCATTTCTGCCTCCGTGTGTCCAGCATTTCTGCCCCCAGCTTGTCCAGCATTTCTGCCCCCAGCTTGTCCAGCATTTCTGCCCCTAGCTTGTCCAGCATTTCTGCCCCCAGCTTGTCCAGCATTTCTGCCCCTCCAGCATTTCTGCCCCCGTGTGTCCAGCATTTCTGCCCCCAGCTTGTCCAGCATTTCTGCTCCCAGTGTCTCCAGCATTCTGCCCCAAGATCGCCGCTCTCAAAAAAAGAAACAAACAAACAAAAAAAAACCCACGAGTTCTTACTTACCTACCCACGCTCCTGCAGCAGCCGGTGGGCGAACCTTCCTCCCTCCACTCAGGTGAAGCGCGCACTCGTCGGCAGCTGACAATTACGTCAGATGCCGGCGAAGTGCGCGCTGCGGCACACGTCAGCTGCCAGCCTCCGATTGGCTGGTGGCTGTTAACGATTGACGTACGGGCCCGCACCCACACGTCAATAGCCTTACTGCCGCAGCCCTTGTAGGGGGGGCCCGGTGAGCAGATGAGAAGGGGCCCGATGTGGGCCCCCTCTGCCCACCGGGCCCCATACGGCAGTCAGAGCAGTAATGCCCTGATGGCGGCCCTGCTTGCCAATATGATCATGCCTACAAAGTTTGACCAATGACATAGCACAAGGTGGTGATGCTTCCTGGAGGTACCTGATAAGACATAAATCCTTGGTACAGAAACAACACGAGCAGCGTTGACCTGGCCCACAAAAGACTCTTATGATGGGTCTAAGCTGTGCCAATATGGCCCTCCAAGACTCCAAGATCTCAAAGGTCCAGCAGAAAACACTTTTTCATGAATGTTTAAAAAAGTCACTTGTCATTAACAAAGGATGTACGAAGTCTATATACACAGAGAGTGGTCCATTGTAGCACCGAAGTCTGTCACTGATCATAAGGTTCCATACAAAAATATGAAATGGGGTCTTATTTCCCCAGAAGCACATGATGATGATGATTGTGGTTGGTTTGTACATTGTCAGCATCTAATCACACTTCACATCAAACATCGCTTCCCTCATTATCTCCTCACCATGCCAGAACGTATAATAATAAAAAACAGTAGCATAACAGTAAAATTTTACATTCAAGGGATTCTAACTGGGAGACATCACAATTCCCGACTTAATGACTAATCTGAAATAAAATTTCCTGTAGATTATGTAATTATCATCTACTGATCTATGTATTCATCCTTGAATCTACTGATCTTTATCAATCTATATCTACCAATATATTATCTATCTACAGGTGCTTCTCACAACATTAGAATATCATCAAAATATATAGTCATTACAAAAATTTATCTTTATGTTGATGATTATGGCTTACAGCCAATGAAAACCCAAAAGTCATTATCTCAGTAAATTAGAATACTTTATAACACCAGCTTGAAAAATTATTTTAAAATCTGAAATGTTGGCCTCCTGAAATTTTTTTTTTTCAGTAAATGCACTCAATACTTGCTCGGGGCTCCTTTTGCATCAATTACTGCATGAATGCGGCGTGGCATGGAGGCGATCAGCCTGTGGCACTGCTGAGGGGTTATGGAAGCCCAGGTTGCTTTGATAAAAGCCTTCAGCTCATCTGCATTGTTGGGTCTGGTGTCTCTTATCTTCCTCTTGACAATACCCCATAGATTCTCTATTATCTATCCATCTATCATCTATCTACCATCTATCTATCATCTATCTATTATCTATCGATCCTTCTATCTAATATCTATTATATATCTAACCTTCTATCCATCTACTATCTATCTATCTATCTATCTCATATTAGCTATCTATCTATTATCTACTGGTATCTATGTATCCATCCATCCTTGATGTACACATACACCCTATATACAGTACAGTCTCAGGTAATTACCATACTTCGCCCCTCCATCCTTTCCATAGAGAAAGAGGCACCCACCTTGCGCTGAGCCATTAACCCTTCCCCTCCCAAGTGACATGGGCTCGGCCATAGCCTCCCCGCTCCCCACCGCACGCACACACATGACATCATCTCGGCTTTTTATGCCTCCACTCCATAATCAGTTACACTCAGGAAATTATACAGCAATTATTGCGAGTCAGAAATAGCTCCAATGTGTAATATTGTAAACCTAGGTAATTGAAACAGTAGAGGCAGTAATCCCTGTAACACCACTGTGAGTATACAGCTTTAGCTCTTTCTTTTCTTCTTGTTACATGTTGTCTGGGGTTGATGTATAAAACCCGGCAGACAGGATCTTACCGGGCACATTACATACCTTTATTAATTTAGTAACCGGAGGAGGAAAAAAGAATAGAAAAAAAAACGTACTGGATATACTCTGCAGACCTTCTCTATTCTTTCTCGCCCTACTGATATATAACCGTATGTAACATACAGAAATAAGATATAGCCAAGGAGGCCGGGGAATGTGATGGGTCAGGAGGATGAAATAAAAGGATAAAAAAGCGAAACAACTTAATATAGTGTAGAAAAGCAAGCGAGCGATCTGCGGTGCCCCACACCTACATAACATCTGAGTAAAGACCTTCAGTCACTCTTTCCATTTTCACCATGCAATTACTCCTACTGTTAAACAAATTGTCCTTAAGGTACAGTAGCAAACACCGGGTTTATTTTCTGTAAAAACACAACCGGTCTCAAGCATTACAAAACCGCGACTCCAATTTTTCCTTTTTTTTTTTCCCTCTCTCCTTCTGCGCTTGTACCGCACTCGAGGTGAACATAAGCTCTCAGTTTGATCCCTCTCTCACCATTGTGCAAAAGAAGCTTTAAATCTTCAGCATTTAAGTGCAGGAGAACATCAAAAAAAAAAAAAAATCAAGAACGCAGACACAACAACAGTAAAGCGGGCCAGCAGCTTACTAAAGATTATCAACCTGAAGACGGCCTGTAAAAGATTTTATAAAGCACTGATTTCCCATAAGAACTAAACATTTTCTATTCTGTTTTTTTTTTTACGCTGCTACATTAATTCAGCTGCCACAAAAAAAGGAGAAAAAAAAACAGGTTTAACTAGAAGTGTCTGTTAGATCAGTCATATGGTAACACACACAATTATTGACATTTTCTCACTGATGTTTACAAAGCAAAGACAAAACAAATAAAAAATAATATAAATATATGAATATAAAAAAATATACATATAAATATAATATATAAGTATATGAGTGCATTAAATAAATATATTAAATAAGCATACCAATATATGAATATAAATAAATATATACATATATTAGTATATTAAATATATTAATATAAATATATAACATATAATATATAAATATCTAAGTATATTAAGTAAATAAATATATAAAATAAATATATTAAGTGAAATAATATATAAAAATAAAATATATAAATATATAAGCATATTAAATATATATATATATACACATATATATGCATTTATATTATATATATATATATATATATATATATACACAAAACATATATACAGAAATATATATTTTAACATTAAATGTATATATTTTTATCATATATATATAAATCTATGTTATTGATATTTTGAATATTTTAAAAAATATATATATTTAAGGGATTTTAAAAAGTAAACAAAAAACAACACAACCTTTATTATTACTCCATTCATCTACCAAGTTTTAAAATTTTAAAGTCAAGCCCCCACCTGCACCGCCCCCAAACCCCCCCCCCCAGGCAAAAAAAAAAAAAAATATGAAATTTGGGAAAGAAAATGAAAAATCATTATAAAAAATGTATTTTTTTTTTAAAGACATTTGGGAAAAAAAAATCTAAAATAAAAATTACCGTACGTTTTTTAAGAAAAAAAAAATCTAATATAGCAAAGTAATTTAAAAAAGAAAAAATGTTACATTTTAGAAAAAAAATTATAATAAAACTGTTCAAATAAAAAAAAAAATTCGGAAAAAAAAGTTTTTTTTCCCCTAAATAATTAAAAATAAATAACTAAATGGGTTGGGTTGACTTTAAGCACATGATATTCAGTCAGTGACCATGATGGGCAGGCTTTCAAATAGGTTAAAGTTCAAGTAGCCTTTCCCTATGTCATAAGGCAGTGTTGAAAATTTTAGATTTTTTTTTCAATTTTTTTATATTTTTATTAAGCCCTAGATTCACATGATGCTTACGCTTGGCTCCCATGGACCTAAGTGAGCTAACCCAGTAATGTTACTACACAGCCTGACGCTACAGCATGGAGGCTGGGGATTTAACCTCTCTCACTGTGCTGTAGTCCTGAGGCAATGACAATCAGTATCACGAGGAAATCAGGACCCCCACTTCCCCCCTCCACCACCACCACCACTACTAGCAGCCAACCAAACCCACCCTGGTGAAGAAAAGGCAAAAAAAGTTACAGAAAAAGTAAAGTTTTGATGCTTCTTTGAAGACTTACTGAGTTCCTTTAAGAAGATTGCTGTCTCCTTGCAGTATAAGTTGTGTTCTGGCTTTGGTTGCAGGGAAGGGGGGCGGTTGCAGAATAGTGAGAAGAAGAAAAAAAAAATTGAATAAACAGGAAGAGCTGAGCAGCTCAATCTCACTTTAAAGTGAAAACTCAGTGGAACATTGCCCTTTGTAGGCAACGACAGGGGACGCGCCTGTTAACAGTAGCAATGCAGCAATGTCTGCGCCTGATACATGACAAAGTAACCACAAGAATTCCTACAGTGATTCTACCCACAAAAAAAACAACAAAAAAAACGTTGGAACTTGCAGGTAATTCATAAGTCGTGGCCGCCGCCACCGAAAACTCTTATTACTGTAACAGATTTGACTTCTCTTTCTTTCTGACCACAAGTCCCATCTGTAGGCACATACCAAACTAATTACATCGGCGGACTGGACCAACAAACAATAAAATACACTTTTTAACCCCCCCTTCCTTCTAGACAGCTAAATGAGCTCATTGTACAATAATAAAAAAAAGTCTGTACCCCCCCCCCCCATCCTCCTCCTTTCCCTCCTGTTATGTGATGAAATACACACTACATACTGGGATCTGATGAATACTAGCACTCATATCTTCCACCATGCTGCTTAAAATCATCTCTGTGATGAGATGTCATTGCCGTTTTTAACCTCCGCTGTTCCAGGTTTGGAAATCATACTTATATCTAGCCATTATGGGAATAAAAGTACCAATATGCCTCGGAAGGCATTAGTAAGACCAGTTGGCACCTGTCGTTGTAAAGAAGCTGTAGGTAGTCTAAAGTATGGTGGTATTAAGTGTCGCTTGTCATAAATACTGTATTTTTTTACTGGGTGTAAAAGCAGCTGTTCTCCTGAATCCAGAGATGTTTTTCTTTTATTCCTCTCCGTTCCTGAGGTATGGCCCTTTCTTCCCAATATATCAATCTAGACTTGTTAGCCAAGTGTCACGCGGTGACTATCACGGTGTGACTCGAACCAACGGATGGTTGGTCAGCTAACGGCACAATACACATACAATGGGGATGGTATAGGTGAGAGGAAGGCCCTAACCGTAGGGAATGGTCACCACCTGAGCCTGACCCTGCACTCCTCTAATGCCCTATGTGGGTCCTTCCCCCCCGCCACCGTCAGGATACCTCGTCCCTAACTGTCACCTAACTCTGCCCTGGCTAGTGCAGTGTCCGGTGACGGGCACTAGCCACACCACTGCAGATAATAAACACAGGGGCAAGTGACAGACACCAAAAAGACAAGGTAACAAAAATTTCACAATTAGCTTTCTCTGCTGCAAAACACCGCACAGCAGAAGAAAGGCACTAGATCAGCGAACTCAGCAGAAGCACCACTGCACCCAGAGAACTCCTTACTCCAGCTTGGTCACTGTAGATTGCTCTAACACCGACAGCCAGCTGATGCATCAGGTAACCTTTTAAAGGATGGTGGGAGTGGTCACCGCCCAAATCAGCTGACCAAGCAGCAATGCAATTACACCAGCTTGCCAGCGGGGAAAAACTGACATTAACTCCAGATAGGCCAAAAGGAAAAAAAGGCTTAAATCCATGGAACTAGATCTGCCACAAATCCAAAAAATGGATTGTGACACTACCCCACTATCAATGAGGGGCTTCTGGACCTTCAAGACTGGACCTCACCAGAAAACGACATACGGTGAGGACGCCTCGATCCACCAGAGTTCACCTCGCCAGTCACCTGACCCTCAAGTTTATGGCAAACGCAGTCTGATGGAAGTGACAAAACATTGTAGGCTCTGGAGTCGCCACAAATCTCCAGAGCGCCGACCTGGGCAATGTGTTGTGTACGTGCATTACTGGGGGTAACTCCAGCTGGAAAGTCCCTGGGCTGAGAATGGCCGATACCCGATATGGCCCGATCACCCTAGAACTCCAAGTCCCAGTAGCACCCTTCCACCTGATGTTTTTGGCGGATACCCACATGTACTCGTTCACACACCGGTCCGGACCTGAACGTTTGTTGCCACAAGATGGTGAACACTTTGAGGAACAGACAACAGAGGCGTCTCCCTGTCTCACCACACTCACACTATGCACAGAGGGAACTACCACCCTCCCCTGACCCCTCCTCCTAAGAGGACTCCAACACTCAGCGTTAGCTTTTGGTGAGGGTTGAGTCTTGCCTCCTCTCCCTGGCAGCACCTCTGCTGCCCCCACCGGAGAAGAAGGGGTAGGTTGTAGAAGGATGGCAGAGATCGTAGCTCCCGGGCAGCAGTCCTTACACAACTGGTCCCAGCTGACTACTTCCTTGCACCACCAATCTATGACCGGGTTGTGTTTTTTCAACTAAGGGAGGCCTAAAATGATGGGACTTGGCATACCCTCCAAGACGTAGTAAGACAGGTACTCTTCATGATGAGTCCCTATATGCACGTGTATATCATCTATGACTTGGGTCACCATCCCCTGGCTGAGTGGGACTGAGTCAATGGCCTGAACACTTAGAGGTATCGCTAGCGTCCTACCCACCAAGCCATGGATTTGAACAAAGCGAGAATCCACCAAATTGATTCCTGCTCCACTGTCCACCAGCAGCCAGTCTCAGTTACCTTGCCAACCACCACCTCAACAGGTAAGGTACACTGAGAAGAGAAAATGGAGGAAATATTCACAACCTGGTAGCCTCGCTCCACACGACCAAGAGGACGCGGCTTATGTGATGGTGATGATACTTTGGCGCGAGCTGGGCACAAACCGATGAAATGACCAGTCTGTCCTCAATAAAAACATGACCCCACACCACGGCGAACTGCAAGCAATCCTGTTTGAGACAAAATTCATCCCATCTGCAAGGGTTTGTCTATCTGCACCACTGTGTCCTCCTCCCTAACTAAGACAACAGGGGGCAGATTTGGTGCATGCATCTATCCACCTGGATAGCAAGCGACATGGCAGCTTCCAATGACCTGGGAGCAGTGTACTGCACCTTAGTATCCTGCAGCCTAGGTAAAACCCTGACAAAAATGGCTCCTAAGGGCAGGGTAATTCCACTGCATGTCAGTGGCCCACCTCCTAAACTCTGAGCTGTACTCCTCAGCCGGCCGGCCCCCCTGCTTGATTTTGCGGAGACGAGACTCAGCCTGGGAGACGCCATCAGGATCCCCATACACCAGTGCCGATGCCGCAAAAAACTTGTCCACCGACAGTAAAGATGATGAACCGGTCGACAGGGACAAGGCCCAGGATTGGGGATCACCCTTGAGAAGGGAGACTATAATCCCCACACACTGTTCCTCACTCCCTGATGAATGAGGGCGGAGCCTGAAATATAATGTACAGGCCTCCTGAAAAACAATAAACTTATCTCTCCCTCCAGAGAAATGGTCAGGGAGAGATATTTTGGGTTCCGGTTGAGCCTGCAACTGAGCTAAGGCCCAAATCCCGGTCAACTGCTGAAACTGCTGAGTCACCTGACCCTGCAGCTCCTTAAGCTCATCAGTGATGGTTTGGATCAGTTGGGCAAAGGCCTGCAATTGAGCCATGGCTTACTGGGAAAAATGTGATGGTCGGTGTTAATGTCACGCGGTGGTTATCACGGTGTGACTCGAACCAACGGATGGTTGGTCAGCTAACGGCACAATACACATACAATGGGGATGGTATAGGTGAGAGGAAGGCCCTACCTGTAAAGAATGGGGAATGGTCACACCTGAGCTCAAACCTAAGCCTGACCCTGCAGTCCCCTAAAGCCCTATGTGGGTCCTTCCCCTGCCGCCACCAGGATACCTCATCCGTAACTGTCACCTAACTCTGCCCTGGCTAGTGAAATGGCCAGTGACGGGCACTAGCCGCACAACTGCAGATAATAAAAACAGGGGGAAGTGACAGACACCAAAGGGACAAAATAACAAAAAATTCACACTTCCCTTTCTCTGCTGCAAAGCACTGCACAGCAGCAGAAAGGCACTAGATCAGCGAACTCAGCAGAAGCACCACTGCAACCAGAGAGAGAGTTCCTTACTCCAGCTTGGTCACTGCAGATTGCTCTAACACCGACAGCCAGCTGATGCATCAGGTGACCTTTAAAAAGGATGGTGGGAGTGGTCACCGCCCAAATCAGCTGACCAAGCAGCAATGCAATTACACCAGCTTGCCAGCGGGGAAAAACTGACATTAACTCCAGATAGGCCAAAAGGAAAAAAAGGCTTAAATCCATGGAACCAGATCTGCCACAAATCCAAAAAATGGATTGTGACACTACCCCACTATCAATGAGGGGCTTCTGGACCTTCAAGACTGGACCTCACCAGAAAACGACATACGGTGAGGACGCCTCGATCCACCAGAGTTCACCTCGCCAGTCACCTGACCCTCAAGTTTATGGCAAACGCAGTCTGATGGAAGTGACAAAACATTGTAGGCTCTGGAGTCGCCACAAATCTCCAGAGCGCCGACCTGGGGAATGTGTTGTGTACGTGCATTACTGGGGGTAACTCCAGCTGGAAAGTCCCTGGGCTGAGAATGGCCGACACCCGATATGGCCCGATCACCCTAGAACTCCAAGTCCCAGTAGCACCCTTCCACCTGATGTTTTTGGCGGTTACCCACATGTACTCGTTCACACACCGGTCCGGACCTGAACGACCTGACCCAGCAGCAATGCAATTACACCAGCTTGTCATCGGGGGAAAAACTGATATTAACCCCCGATAAGCCAAAAGGAAAGAAGGTTTAACTCCATGAAACCAGATTTGCCACAAATCAAAAAAATGGATCGTGACACCAAGTGGGTGTAGTCATTAAACCACCCACTTGTCTAAAAAACACTTGATTTAAATACAAGAAAAAAGGCTATATCTCAGAAACCAAGAGAAAAACATTGCCGGCTTCAGGAGAACAGCAGCTTTTACAATAGGTTAAAAAAAACACATTTACAGCAAAAGGATGGATGTCATTGCCATCATGAAGTTGGAAAGTGCAAGAGTCCAAGGGTTGGAGATAATAAAGGGTAATACAACTATTTTTTTTTTTTTCCGAAGAAACAGCGCCACACATGTCTATAGGCTCTGTCTGGAATTGCAGCTGAAACAAGACTGGAATATCAGACATTGCCTTTGGACAAGAGTGGTGTTATTTCATGAAAAACATGTTTTAAAAGACACCCTGCCTGTTTTAAACAATCATTGATAATACCCATAAAATAATTTTGAGACAATTTTTCTTACAACTCTGCATTGTGCTGTTCCTCTTATTTTTATCCCTCTGGACATATATGAATAGATTGACAATTGGGTGTTACCACTCCTCTCGTCAAAGGGGAATGTCCCTACAGTCTGACACCATCAGCAATGAATAAGTAATGTAAGAGTGCGCAGGGACTACACCCCCCCACCGGCTACAAACCCAAACTGGCTATACCTCCCAGGTGTCAAGTTTTTTTCCCCTAAAAAAATTTCCAGGGGAATAACAGGGGAACAGCACAACTCAGAGTTCTAAGAAAAGAAAGACCCTATTGACTGCTATGGATTCTGTATGTGGTGCCTTAGGCGCCCATTGGACAGATTGGACCTGTATTCACAGTTACTTTTTTTGTTTAATATCTCAGTATGAGTATTTCACTAAACAACAAAACAAACCTGACTTTCCGACTCAGAAGCCTAATTATCGTAGCCCGTAATGGTGCCCATATGCTGCCACAATGCAGATCTTGAAAGAATAGAACATGAGCAAAAAAAAACTAAAACTCTGACACTTTCTTGGGTTTTTTGCATCACAAAATAAAATAATATATACAGTATATGTATATACACTGCTCAAAAAATAAAGGGAACACTTAAACAACAGAATATAACTCCAAGTAAATCAAACTTCTGTGAAATCAAACTGTCCACTTAGGAAGCAACACTGTTTGACAATCAATTTCACATGCTGTTGTGCAAATGGAACAGACAACAGATAGAAATGATTGGCAATTATCAAGACACCCTCAATAAAGGAGTGGTTCTGCAAATGGGGACCACAGAGCACATCTCTGTACCAATGCTTTCTGGCTGATGTTTTGGTCACTTTTGAATGTTGGTTGTGCTTTCACACTCATGGTAGCATGAGACGGGCTCTACAACCCACACAAGTGGCTCAGGTAGTGCAGCTCATCCAGGATGGGACATCAATGCGAGCTGTGGCAAGGTTTGCGGTGTCTCTCAGCGTAATGTCCAGAGGCTGGAGGTGCTACCAGGAGACAGGCCAGTACACCAGGAGACGTGGAGGGGGCCGTAGGAGGGCAACAACCCAGCAGCAGGACTGCTACCTCAGCCTTTGTGCAAGGAGGAACAGGGGGAGCACTGCCAGAGCCCTGCAAAATGGCCTCTAGCAGGCCACAAATGTGCATGTGTCTGCACAAACGGTTAGAAGCCGACTCCATGAGGATAGTCTGAGTGCCCGATGTCCACAGATGGGGGTTGTGCTCACAGACCAACACTGTGCAGGACGCTTGGCATTTGCCACAGAACACCAGGATTGGCAAATTTGCCACTGGTGCCCTGTGCTCTTCACAGATGAAAGGAGGTTCACACTGAGCTCATGTGACAGACATGACAGAGTCTGGAGATGCCGTGGAGAGCGATCTGCTGCCTGCAACATCCTTCAGCATGACCGGTTTGGCAGTGGGTCAGTAATGGTGTGGGGTGCCGCACAGCCCTCCATGTGCTCGCCAGAGGTAGCCTGACTGCCATTAGGTACCGAGATGACATCCTCAGACCCCTTGTGAGACCATATGCTGGTGCGGTTGGCCCTGGGTTCCTCCTAATGCAGGACAATGCCAGACCTCATGTGGCTGGAGTGTGTCAGCAGTTCCTGCAAGATGAAGGCATTGAAGCTATGGACTGGCCCGCCCGTTCCCTAGACGTGAATTCGACTGAGCACATCTGGGACATCATGTCTCGGTCCATCCACCAACGTCACGTTGCACCACAGACTGTCCAGGAGTTGGCAGATGCTTTAGTCTAGGTCTGGGAGGAGATTCCTCAGGAAACCATTCGCCGCCTCATCAGGAGCATGCCTAGGTGTTGTAGAGAGGTCATACAGGGACGTGGACTTCCACTGAATTTGGATCAACCTGTAACTTCATTTTTCACTTTGAGCATCATTCCAACTCCAGACCTCCATTGGATATTAGTTGTGATTTGCGTTGATAATTGTTATGTTTTATTGTTCTCCACACATTCCAATATGTAATGAATAAAGATTTACAACTGGAATATTTCACTCAGTGATATCTAGGATGTGGAATTTTGGTGTTCCCTCGATTTTATTTTTTGAGCAGTATATATATATATATATATATATATATATATATATATATATTTACATATATATACTAGATGGTGGCCCGATTCTAACGCATCGGGTATTCTAGAATATGTATGTCCACGTAGTATATTGCACAGCCCAAGTAGTATATTGCCCAGCCACGTAGTACATTGCCCAGCCCAAGCAGTATATTGCCCAGCCACATAGTACATTGCCCAGCCCGTGTAGCATATTGCCCAGCCCGCGTAGTATATTGCACAGCCCACGTAGTATATAGCAATGTGGGCATCATATCCCTGTTAAAAAAAAGAATTAAAATAAAAAATAGTTATATACTCACCTTCCGTTGGTCCCTGGATCCAGGAAGCGTTTACCGACGCTCCTCGCGCGCTTCGGTGTCAAGAGTGAATTGCGGTCTCGCGAGATGATGATGTAGCGGTCTTGCGAGACCGCTACATCATCATCTCGCGAGATCGCAATGCATGTGCAGCGCACCAGAGTCCTGGTTCGTTGCAGTAATGTTATTCTTCCACCAGGGGGAGTGATGTTACGTCTGAGGGCAATGAAAGAGATCTTCTGTCCAGGTATCACAGCCACACTTCACACTCCAGTCCACCAGGGGGAGCGAAGGGTTCTATCTACTGGGCCACTCCTCACACAGGGTAAAACTGGTGGGTTGGGTAGGAAGTTAGTCAGTTTCGGAGGAGAGTTCCTGGTTGGCGACCGACGAGGAAAGGTCTCCAGGTCGAGCTGGCTGGAGTGATCTCCAGTCAGATCCAGATTACGGTCTGAGGAGGGAGAAGGACACGGAGCTGCACCTGCAACCCATGTGGCAGCATCCTAAGAAAGGATACGAAATGAATTGTGCTGTAGTGAGTGAGAAAAGAAGTCATAGCAACAGGAGTGAAACATTAGTGGGAGACCAGCTAGATGCAGGCTGCCTCCATCTGAAGCACAGATCTGGTAGCCAGAACACCGAGGGAGTAAAGAGCTCTATGCCGTTACTTCAGAGACTGGCAGGACAGTTACTTCTATGTTAGCTGCCCGACCTTTAATACCTAAGAAGACACGGTGGCAACTTGTGGGGGCCGGGGCGTCTGTAGGGTCCTTGTAAAAAGCCTCAGACCATCGGTCATACGGGTTTGTTCTATCCGACTATGGGGAACAGTGAAAGGAGTAACAACAGTGAGGACCCTATTGGAGCTTATGCAAGTAGGGACCTACTGAGTTACTGTGCGCTAGGGGAAGGCTACTGAATTCCTCCTGGATAATGGGACTCTGGATTTGCCTTCAGACCGGCCAGACTGCCTACCCTGTGGTCCTTACCCTGGACTGTGGATGCCGAAGCCTTGAGTAAAAGTAAAGAGACTGCACCCTTGTGTCCTCATTATTCACTGCGCCTTGCACCATCCACCATCTACACTCTGGGTAGCCCTGGGGGCACACTTCACCTGTGGGAAGGTATACCATCTAGCTGCCATAACATCCCCCCAGCGGACCCCTAAGCAGTGTCGGTCACCCTGACCGAATACCACAGGTGGCGTCACGAACATTATCCTATAAACATTCATCCTTTTATTGGACGCCCCTCAAAGGGCCATGGACCGGGTCAAGCCACCGTGACATCCCCACCGACTACAGAAGAAGGGCCCGGATCCGAGTACCCCATTGCCCTAACATGGGGGCGATTCACATGGACCGGTCACCGGAGCGTCGCGAGGAGCGGGAAAGGCGCCAGAAGGTGAGTATATGATGATTTTTTACTTTTTTAATTATTTTTAAAATTAGATCTTTTTACTATTGATGCTGCATAGGCAGCATCAATAGTAAAAAAGTTGGTCACACAGGGTTAATAGCAGCGTTAATGGAGTGCGTTACACCGCGGCATAACGCGGTCCATTAGCGCTGCCATTAACCCTGTGTGAGCACTGACTGGAGGGGAGTATGGAGCGAGCACTGACTGTGGGGAGGAAGGAGCGGCCATGTTGCCGCCGGACTGTGCCCATCGCTGATTGGTCGTGGCAACGGTCGTGGGCGGTTTGCCACGACCAATCAGCGACTTGTATTTCCATGACAGACAGAGGCCGCGACCAATAAATATCTGTGACAGACAGACAGAAAGACAGACGGAAGTGACCCTTAGACAATTATATAGTAGATATATATATATATATATATATATATATATATATGTATATATGTATGTATGTAGCATGGCTAAAGGTTGGATAGTCGACGGGAGGCATGTATCACAGAGAAGGCTTGTCGCTGTGATGTGACCCGGAGTGTTTTCTGTAATGCACATAAAGCAATAAGGAATTGTGTAGTATATTTGGGTCCGGGTTACGGGTAGCTATGAGAGATGGGAGGGTCTGGCTACCCATATACCTCACCCCTTGTTAAGGGGCATAACCGTGCCTATCTATGTTTGTTTCAGGACCTGTGGTGATGTCAGAACCACATGTCTAATCATGTGATGGGTTACTGGGTGTGGTTACACCTATGTAAAGAGGTGTGTGTAGCACATGGAGTGAGTGTGTTTGGGAGTCTGCAAGAGTGGACAGACTTCCATGTGTCCTGGCTGGACACTGCAGAGTGGCCTGTGTGTTGGACGGTTCCAAGTGGGGACAGACGTCCTGTAGGCACACAGGCTGTGCCATGTCCAGTACGTAGGCTCTCCAGCCTAAATATGGTCTCTGTGTGCTGTTCAGGATGTCTGTCCCCACTTGGAACCGTCCAACACACAGGCCACTCTGCAGTGTCCAGCCAGGACACATGGAAGTCTGTCCACCCTGACAGACTCCCAAACACACTCACTCCATGTGCTACACACACCTCTTTACATAGGTGTAACCACACCCAGGAACCCATCACATGATTAGACATGTGGTTCTGACATCACCACAGGTCCTGAAACAAACATAGATAGGCACGGTTATGCCCCTTACCCAGGGGTGAGGTATATGGGTAGCCAGACCCTCCCATCTCTCATAGCTACCCGTAACCCGGACCCAAATATACTACACAATTCCTTATTGCTTTATGTGCATTACAGAAAACACTCCGGGTCACATCACAGCGACAAGCCTTCTCTGTGATACATACCTCCCGTCGACTATCCAACCATTAGCCATGCTACAATATATATATATATATATATATATATATATATATATATATATATATATATATATACACACACACTGTATATGTATAAAGGTGTCACAAAACAACATCAAACACCACTGTCGAGATTGGATATAGTAAAAATCTAACGCATCGGGTATTCTAGAATATGCATGTCCCCGTAGTATATGGACAATGATGATTCCAGAATTCGCGGCAGACTGTGCCCGTCGCTGATTGGTCGAGGCAACCTTTATGACATCATCGTCACCATGGCAACCATTATGACATCTACGTCGGTACTGTGCCCATTGCTGATCGGTCGAGGCGAATTCGCGGCAGACTGTGCCTGTCGCTGATTGGTCGAGGCAACCTTTATGACATCATCGTCGCCATGCTGTGCCCGTGCTGTGCCCTGGCGGCCTCGACCAATCAGAGATGCGGGATTTCCAGGACAGACAGACAGACAGACAAACAGAAAAACCCTTAGACAATTATATATATAGATATCTATATATATAATTGTCTAAGGGTTTTTCTGTCTGTCTGTCTGTCTTTTTGTCTGTCTGTCTGTCCTGGAAATCCCGGCTCTCTGATTGGTCGAGGCCGCCAGGCCTCGACCAATCAGAGACCTGCACAGCATCGACGTAGAAATCCCACGTCTCTGATTGGTCGAGGCCGGCAGGCCTCGACCAATCAGCAACGGGCACAGCGACGATGATGTCATATAGGACGTAGACATCCCGCGTCTGATTGGTCGAGGCCGCCAGGCCTCGACCAATCAGCAACGGACACAGCGACGATGATGTCATAATGGTTGCCATGGCGACGATGATGTCATGAAGGTCGCCTCGACCAATCAGCGACAGGCACAGTCAGCCGCGAATTCTGGAATCATCATTGTCCATATACTACGGGGACATGCATATTCTAGAATACCCGATGCGTTAGAATCGGGCCACAATCTAGTATATATATATATACACACTGTATATGTATAAAGGTGTCACAAAACAACATCAAACACCACTGTCGAGATTGGATATTGTAAAAAAAAGCGAGACTCTGGGGGAATATGATGAGAAACCCCCCAACCCCAAAAAAGTTGGGAGAAGACATTAGCTGTGAATCTCAGCACTTTCCCCTATGCGTGTGGAATAAATATAAAACACTAGGCGTTAAGGGCTCGCAACTGTGTTTTACAAAACTTTGCAATCTGCTTTTTTTTTTTTTATTTTAGAATTTACATTACTTGTTATTTGCCTTTTTTGTAGTCTTTATTTGTTTTCCAATTTTTCTTTTTTTGTTCAGTTTTTGTTTGTTTATTTTGTTCTTTATTTATTGTATCACAATAATGCAGATACATCTGAAGTTGCTGGTGTCTTTTAACATTTTTCTGCACCTAAAATTAAGCCCTCGCCGAGGTATCTAAATGACTATTACTTTCATCCGTGATGAGTTTTCTGACTCTGAAGAGGTTAAATTATTCATAATTCACAAGGAGCCCATCTAGCTATGACTACAGATAAATTGGCTCTTCTTAATCATCGGAGTTCTGTCTGCTGTTATGTGGGTGACATATCGCAGATATTTAGAATAAACACATTTCTAACACTGTATCCGGGCGTGCGGAGAGGGTAAACAGTCTGGAAGCCATATTTAATTTATGCACAATGGTGGGGGGATCATTCTATTCCGTGTAGGAATGTGGGGGATAGTAGTGCCTGTCAATGGGAACTAACCGCTTTGGAAGCAGTCAGTGGATGTTTACATAGGTCCTTTTTTTTCAACATGGAAGGGATTTTTTTTCTTTTTTTTACAAGAATTCATCTTCTTTTGATCTTACATTCAAAGCAACAGAAGCTTGATAGACATGTAAGTCTTAAAGCAAATCCAGACGCTGTAGATAAACCCACAGCGTATGACACGCGGGAGCATCTAAAGCTTATAAAAATGACTCGAGCAGCATGTCGCCTGAGTATTACAATAGTAGAAATCAAGAGACATATTAGGTAGAACTGATCAGCCACAAAAAAAGGCAGATTGTACAAACAGATGACTGGTGTAGGGGGGGGGGGGGGGAATCTATTTCGCAGAGACGACTGCTTATTTCCAAAAGTACAATGAATTTTATCCCAATAGCCAGAGGCGGTATACAGGGCAGATGATATATAGGCGATTTTCACAGACAAGAAAAAAAAACTGCATATATATCGTATATACTTGAGTATAAGCCGACCCGAGTATAAGCCGACCCCCCTAATTTTGCCACAAAAAACTGGGAAAACTTAATGACTCGAGTATAAGCCTAGGGTGGGAAATGCAGCAGCTACTGGTAAATTTCAAAAATAAAAATAGATACCAATAAAAGTAAAATTAATTGAGACATCAGTAGGTTAAGTGTTTTTGAATATCCATATTGAATCAGGAGCCCCATATAATGCTCCATAAAGTTTATGATGGCCCCACAAGATGCTCCATACAAAATACGCCCTATAAGATGCTCCATGCAGTTCATGATGGCCCCAAAAGATGCTCAGTATACAAATGTGCCACATGTAATGCTCCATACAGTTCATTATGGCCCCATAAGATGCTCCATATAACAATGTGCCACATACAGTATAATGCTCCATACAGTTCATTATGGCCCTATAGATGCTCCATATACAAATATGCCCCATATAATGCTCCATACAGTTCATTATGGCCCCATAAGATGCTCCATATAACAATGTGCCCCATATAATGCTCCATGCAGTTCATTATGGCCCCATAGAAGCTCCATATAACAATGTGCCACATATAATGCTGCTGCTGCAATGAGAAAAAAAGGACATACTCACCTCTCGTCGCTGCTCCTCAGCGTTCCGTCTCTCCGCACTTACTGTTCAGGCAGAGGGCGGCGCGCACCCTCTGACCTGAACAGTCAGTGCAGAGGACGCGCAGACGACTGAGCGGCGCCGACGCTGGAACGAGAGACAGGTGAATATGAAATCCTCACCTGCTCCCGGCACGGTCCCTGCTTTTCCCGGGCAGATGGTCTCTGGGAGCGGCAGCTTCTTCCTCTGTCAGCGGTCACTGGTACCGCTGATTACAGGAATGAATATGTGGCTTGTTCACTATCATCATTAGGAAAAGCCAGGTGATGCAAACTTCCAAACTTTATTAAAACCCAGTCTCCTCTAACCTTGTGTCAAAAAATGGCAGCCATGGGTTCTTCTAAGCAGCTGACTAGAACTCTGACAATTAAAATGGCGGAGGCCCACAAAGCGGTAGAAAGCTATAAGAAGATAGCAAAGTGTTTTCAAGTTGCTCTTTCCTCAGTTCGAAATGTAATTAAGAAATGGCAGTTAACAGGAAAAGTGGAGGTCAATATAAGGTATGGAAAACCAACAATTTTAGTGAAAGCTGCTCGTAGGATTGCTGGAGAGCAAATCAGAATCCCCGCTTGACTGCAAAAGACCTTCAGAAAGATTTAGAAGACTCTGGAGTTATGGTGCATTGTTCTGATGTTCCGAGACACCTGCACAAATATGGCCTTAAAGGGAACCTGTCACCTCCCTCAGGCGTTTGTAACTAAAAGAGCCACCTTGTGCAGCACAAATGCTGCATTCTGACAAGGTGGCTCTTTTAGTTATGATGCTTGCACACGCTGAAATAAACATTTATAAAATGTGCCCCCTCATACCTTGAAATGTTCCCGGAGGCGGGTCTTTCCCTCCTAATCAGACACAGCACAGCCGTCACTCCGGACCTGTGCTCGCCGGGTGCCGCCTCTTCTTGCTTCATTATCGTCCCCGGCGCCTGCGCATTAATTTTTTTTTTACGGGCGTGCGCAGTGGCGTTGCCCCTCGTACTTACAGCGCAGGCGCCAGAAACGATAATGCAGCAAGAGGAGGTGGCGCCCGGCACGCACAGGTCCGGAGTGACGGCTGTGCTGCGTCTGATTAGGAGGGAAAGACCCGCCTCCGGGAACATTTCAGGGAGCCACCTTGTCAGAATGCAGCATTTGTGCTGCACAAAGTGGCTCTTTTAGTTACAAACGCCTTAGGGGGTGACAGGTTCCCTTTAATGGAAGAGTCATCAGAAGAAAACTTCTCCTGCATCCTCACTGTAAAATTAAGCATCTGAAGTATGCAAAGAACAACTAAACAAGCCTGATGCATTTTGGAAACAAGTGCTGTGGACCGATGAAGTTAAAACAGAACTCCTTGGCCACAATGATCAAAGGTACATTTGTGTTTGCCCCCTTCCTGAGTTCCTATTCTTTTGCATGTTTGTCACACTTACATTTTTACAATCACCAAACAAATTTAAATATTAGACAAGGATAACACAAGTAAACAAAAAATGTAGTGTTCAAACGAAGGTCTTTATTAATAAAAGAAATCCAAACTTACAGGGTACTATGAGGAAAAGTGATTGTCCCCCCCCCCCCATCTTTGGGAAGCTAAGTTCAAATTAAAATTCCCTAGCCACAACCAGGCTTGATTACTGCCACATCTGTTCATAAGCAAGAAATCACTCAAAAGGGACCTGCCTGACAAAGTTAAGTAGACTAAAAGTTCCTCAAATCTAGACATAATGCAGCGATGCACAGAAATTCTGGAACAAATGAGAAACAAAGTAATTGAGATCTATCAGTCTAGGAAAGGTTATAAAGCAATTTCTAAAGCTCTGGTACTCCAACAAACCACAGTAAGAGCCATTATCCACAAATGGTGTAAAAATAAAACAGTAGTGAACCTTCCTAGGTGTGGCCGACTGACCAAAGTTACCGCAAGAGCACAGCGACGACTCATCCAAGAGGTCACAAAAGACTCCATGACAGCATCCAAAGAACTGCAGGCCTCACTTGCTACAGCTAAGGTCAGTGTTCATGACAAGAAAGAGACAGGGCAAAAATGGCCTGCATGGCAGAGTTCCAAGACTAAAACCACTGCTGAGCAATAACAACTTAAAGGCTTGTCTCAGTTTTGCAAGAAAACATCTTGATGATCACCAAGACTTTTGAGAGAATACTCTTTAGACTGACTAGATAAAAGTTAAACTTTTCAGAATGTATATGTCCCATTACATCTGGCTTAGAAGTAACCCAGCATTTAAAAAGGAACATCATACCAACAGTACCATAGATACCAACTGGAAGACTTGCTGTGGTAGATGGAACCATGCATTCTGCTGGCTACCAAAAAACCCTGAAGAAAAATGACCGGTCATCTGTTTGTTACCCTAAGCTGAAGCGCACTTGTGTTATGCAGCAGGACAATGATCCCAAGCACACCAGCAAGTCCACCTCTGAAAGGCTTAAAAAAAAAATAAAATAAAGACTTTGGAATGGCCTAATCAAAGTCCTGACCTTAATCCGATTCAAAAGGCGGTTCATGCTCGGAAACCCTCCAATGTGGCTGAATTCCAACAATTCTGCTAAGATGAGTGGGCCAAAATTCCTCCAGAGCGTTGTAAAAGACACTTTGCCAGTTATCACAAATGCTTGATTAAATTTGCTGCTACTAAGGATGGCCCAACCAGTTATTAGGTTTCGCCCTTCCACTGGCTCACCGGGATTAAAACCAGCTGCGACTTTCAGGGCCGCTTACCCCCACCGGTGGTACGCACAGGGAGGCGGAAACAGCAAGCTTAGGAAGCCGACAGTCCTTTGAAGGACAAGGCCAGGTGACAAGAGGGTCACAACCTGGCTTCTCTGAACATATCCATGGAGCCAGGTGACCAGTGGTTCCCAATCCTGGCTTTCCCAAATGTAATTATGAGGCTCGGGTGACTGGTGGGTCCAAATCTTGGCTTCCCCAAACGTATTCTTGGGTTCAGTGATGGTCATTGGAGCAGATTTGTATTGTTTCATTCAGGGACATGGTCATCTAAGCTGGCATCCTATAGAATATTAATTCTGTGTCACTCATGATGGAGGCATGATCTGGCAGATATCCTGTAGCATGGTCCTGGCTATTGTGTTGTAAAGAATCTCTGGTTCTTTGGGTCTCTGGATCTTTTGGATGTCTTGGAAAAAAGGCATATCCCTTTTCATAGTTCACAACTGTTCTTCAAGCCATCATTCACAAGTCAAGGAGAAGGGGTAACCAGGTTAACCTGCATTGTTTATTTACAGTTTATACTTCAATGTTTGCAAGTCAACAAACTGCATGGCCTGGTATAATGAGAAAACAACAAATCAGCAAACATCACTGTTCAGTGAATCTGCATCCCTGTTTTACAAAGATAACAGTACTATAAATTGTAGGAGCTGATATAAGAGGTAAATAAGAACTATTCATCAATTTGCAAATATCAATTCAACCTACAAGAAGAGACAACATAAAGATAACAGACTATGCCTCCTGGCTTACTGAAAATAGATGTCTGGATAATTAAGATTAAATGCTGTGTCATCAAAGAGCGCAATCACTTTTTCACACAAGGTCCTGTAGGTTTTAATTTATTTTTACCTTAAAAATAAAGACCTTCATTTAAAAACTGCATTTTGTGTTTACTTGTGTTAGCTTTGTCTAATATTTAAATTTGTTTGGTGAGCTGAAACATTTAAGTGTGACAAACATGCAAAAGAATAGGAAATCCAGAAGGGGCAAACACTTTTTTAACACAACTTTATGTGTGGAAAAAATGGGCACAAAATTTCATTAACCCCTTTCTGACATCGGACGTACTATCCCGTCCATGTGGGGTGGGCCCCTATGACCATGGACGGGATAGTACGTCCAGCGCGATCGGCGGCGCTCACGGGGGGAGCGCCGACGATCGCGGCCGGGTGTCAGCTGCCTATCGCAGCTGACATCCGGCACTATGTGCCAGGAGCGGTCACGGACCGCCCCCGGCACATTAATCCCTGGCACACCGCGATCAAAGATGATCGCGATGTGCAGGCGGTGCAGGGAAGCACCGCGCAGGGAGGGGGCTCCCTGCGGGCTTCCCTGAGCCCCCCGCAGCATCGCGTTGCTGCGAGGGTCTTACCTCCCTCCCTCCCTGCTCGAGCCCCGGATCCAAGATGGCCGCGGATCCGGGTCCTGCAGGGAGGGAGGTGGCTTCACAGAGCCTGCTCAGAGCAGGCACTGTGAAGGCTGCAGCGCTGCATGTCAGATCAGTGATCTGACAGAGTGCTGTGCAAACTGTCAGATCACTGATCTGTGATGTACCCCCCTGGGACAAAGTAAAAAAAGTAAAAAAAAAAATTTTCAAATGTGTAAAAAAAAATAAAAAAAAATATTCCAAAATAATGAAAAAAAAAAAAATATTATTCCCATAAATACATTTCTTTATCTAAATAAAAAAAACAAACAATAAAAGTACACATATTTAGTATCGCCGCGTCCGTAACGGCCCGACCTATAAAACTGGGCCACTAGTTAACCCCTTCAGTAAACACCGTAGGGAAAAAAAAAACGAGGCAAAAAACAACGCTTTATTATCATACCGCCGAACAAAAAGTGGAATAACACGCGATCAAAAAGACAGATATAAATAACCATGGTACCGCTGAAAACGTCATCTTGTCCCGCAAAAAACGAGCCGCCATATAGCATCATCAGCAAAAAAATAAAAAAGTTATAGTCCTGAGAATAAAGCGATGCCAAAATAATTATTTTTTCTATAAAATAGTTTTTATCGTATAAAAGCGCCAAAACATAAAAAAATGATATAAATGAGGTGTCGCTGTAATCGTACTGACCCGAAGAATAAAACTGCTTTATCAATTTTACCAAACGCGGAACGGTATAAACGCCTCCCCCAAAAGAAATTCATGAATAGCTGGTTTTTGGTCATTCTGCCTCACAAAAATCGGAATAAAAAGCGATCAAAAAATGTCACGTGCCCGAAAATGTTACCAATAAAAACGTCAACTCGTCCTGCAAAAAACAAGACCTCACATGACTCTGTGGACCAAAATATAGAAAAATTATAGCTCTCAAAATGTGGTAACGCAAAAAATATTTTTTGCAATAAAAAGCGTCTTTCAGTGTGTGACGGCTGCCAATCATAAAAATCCGCTAAAAAACCCGCTATAAAAGTAAATCAAACCCCCCTTCATCACCCCCTTAGTTAGGGAAAAATTAAAAAAATGTATTTATTTCCATTTTCCCATTAGGGCTAGGGTTAGAGTTAGGGCTAGGGTTAGGGCTAGGGTTAGGGCTAGAGTTAGGGTTAGGGCTAGGGTTAGGGCTAGGGTTAGGGTTAGGGCTAGGGTTAGGGCTAGGGTGTTGTGAATTCTGTGGCTGAATTCACTCCTGTGGTCACAAGTGGTACTGCAGCTTCTGGGCTTCCTCCCTCAGGTGTTCTGGTGAGCTCGTTGGCTGCCTTGTTATTTAACTCCACCTGATTCTGTCTTCCTTGCTCCTTGTCAATGTTCCAGTGTTGGATCTGAGCTTCTGGATCTTTCCTGTGGCCTGCTGCTCTGCTTAGATAAGTGCTTCTTTGCTTTTTTTGCTGTTTTTTCTGTCCAGCTTGTCTATTCATTTTTGCTGGAAGCTCTGAGAAGCAAGGGGTGTACCGCCGTGCCGTTAGTTCGGCACGGTGGGTCTTTTTGCCCCCTTTGCGTGGTTTTTTGCTTTAGGGTTTTTTGTAGACTGCAAAGTTCTCTTTGCTATCCTCGCTCTATCTAGAATATCGGGCCTCACTTTGCTGAATCTATTTCATCCCTACGTTTTGTCTTTTCATCTTGCTAACAGTCATTATATGTGGGGGGCTGCCTTTTCCTTTGGGGTATTTCTCTGAGGCAAGTCAGGCTTGTATTTCTATCTTCAGGCTAGTCAGTTCCTCAGGCTGTGCCGAGTTGCATAGGTAGTGTCAGGCGCAATCCACAGCTGCCTTTAGTTGTGTTTAGGATAGGTTCAGGTATTGCGGTCTACAGAGATTCCACGTCTCAGAGCTCGTTCTATTGTTTTTGGGTTATTGTCAGATCACTGTATGTGCTCTGATTGCTGGCACACTGTGTTACTGGATTGCCTTCATAACAGTACAAGGAGCCAAACTAATGATTCTCAATAGAGGGAAAAAAGAAGTTCTGACATCATTTTTTTTTCTCAGCTCTGTGTTCAGTCTTTTTTTTCCCCTAGACATTAGGGTGCTTCAGGACACAGCTGTGGACATGGATATTCAGGTTCTGTGCTCTTCAATGGATAATCTCGTTATAAATGTACAAAAGATTCAAGATACAATTGATCAGAAATCTATGCTAGAACCAAGAATTCCTATTCCTGATTTGTTTTTTGGTGATAGAACTAAGTTTCTGAGCTTCAAAAATAATTGTAAGCTATTTCTGGCCTTGAAACCTCATTCTTCTGGTAATTCAGTCCAACAGGTTTTGATTATTATTTCTTTTTTGCGCGGCGACCCTCAGGACTGGGCATTTTCTCTTGCGCCAGGAGACCCTGCATTGAGTGGTGTCGATGCGTTTTTCCTGGCGCTCGGATTGCTGTACGATGAGCCTAATTCAGTGGATCAGGCTGAGAAAAATTTGCTGGCTTTGTGCCAGGGTCAGGATGATATAGAAGTATATTGTCAGAAATTTAGGAAGTGGTCAGTACTCACTCTGTGGAATGAATCTGCGCTGGCAGCTTTGTTCAGAAAGGGTCTCTCTGAGGCTCTTAAGGATGTCATGGTGGGTTTTCCTATGACTGCTGGTTTGAATGAGTCTATGTCTTTGGCCATTCAGATCGGTCGTCGCTTGCGCGAGCGTAAATCTGTGCACCATCTGGCGGTATTGTCTGAGATTAAACCTGAGCCTATGCAGTGCGATAGGACTATGACCAGAGTTGAACGGCAAGAACACAGACGTCTGAATGGGCTGTGTTTCTACTGTGGTGATTCCACTCATGCTATTTCTGATTGTCCTAAGCGCACTAAGCGGTTAGATAGGTCTGCCGTCATTGGTACTGTACAGTCCAAATTCCTTCTGTCCATTACCTTGATATGCTCTTTGTCATCGTATTCTGTCATGACGTTTGTGGATTCAGGCGCTGCCCTGAATCTGATGGATTTGGATTATGCTAAACGTTGTGGGTTTTTCTTGGAGCCTTTGCGGTGTCCTATTCCGTTGAGAGGAATTGATGCTACACCTTTGGCCAAGAATAAACCTCAGTACTGGGCCCAGCTGACCATGTGCATGGCTCCTGCACATCAGGAAGTTATTCGCTTTCTGGTGCTACATAATCTGCATGATGTGGTCGTGTTGGGGTTGCCATGGCTACAAACCCATAATCCAGTATTGGATTGGAACTCTATGTCGGTATCCAGCTGGGGTTGTCAGGGGGTACATGGTGATGTTCCGTTTTTGTCTATTTCGTCATCCACTCCTTCTGAGGTCCCAGAGTTCTTGTCTGATTATCAGGATGTATTTGAAGAGCCCAAGTCCGATGCCCTACCTCCGCATAGGGATTGTGATTGTGCTATCAATTTGATTCCTGGTAGTAAATTCCCTAAGGGTCGTTTATTTAATTTATCCGTGCCTGAACACACCGCTATGCGCAGTTATGTGAAGGAATCCCTGGAGAAGGGACATATTCGCCCATCGTCATCACCACTGGGAGCAGGGTTCTTTTTTGTAGCCAAGAAGGATGGTTCGCTGAGACCGTGTATTGATTACCGCCTTCTTAATAAGATCACTGTTAAGTTTCAGTATCCCTTGCCATTGTTATCTGACTTGTTTGCTCGGATTAAGGGGGCTAGTTGGTTCACTAAGATAGATCTTCGTGGTGCGTATAATCTGGTGAGAATCAGGCAAGGAGATGAATGAAAAACGGCATTTAATACGCCCGAGGGTCAATTTGTGTATCTAGTGATGCCGTTCGGACTTGCCAATGCTCCATCTGTTTTTCAGTCTTTTATGCATGACATCTTCCGTGAGTATCTGGATAAATTCCTGATTGTTTACTTGGATGACATTTTGATCTTCTCAGATGATTGGGAGTCTCATGTGAAGCAGGTCAGAATGGTTTTCCAGGTCCTGCGTGCTAATTCTTTGTTCGTGAAGGGATCAAAGTGTCTCTTCGGTGTGCAGAAAGTTTCATTTTTGGGGTTCATCTTTTCCCCTTCTACTATCGAGATGGATCCGGTTAAGGTCCAAGCCATCCAGGATTGGACTCAGCCGACATCTCTGAAAAGTCTGCAAAAGTTCCTGGGCTTTGCTAATTTTTATCGTCGCTTCATCTGTAATTTTTCTAGCATTGCCAAACCATTGACCGATTTGACCAAGAAGGGTGCTGATTTGGTTAATTGGTCTTCTGCTGCCGTGGAAGCTTTTCAGGAGTTGAAGCGTCGTTTTTGTTCTGCCCCTGTGTTGTGTCAACCAGATGTTTCTCTTCCGTTCCAGGTCGAGGTTGATGCTTCTGAGATTGGAGCAGGGGCGGTTTTGTCACAGAGAGGTTCTGGTTGCTCAGTGTTGAAACCATGTGCTTTCTTTTCCAGGAAGTTTTCTGCTGCTGAGCGTAATTATGATGTGGGCAACCGAGAGTTGCTGGCCATGAAGTGGGCATTCGAGGAGTGGCGTCATTGGCTTGAAGGAGCTAAGCATCGCGTGGTGGTATTGACTGATCATAAGAACCTTACTTATCTCGAGTCTGCCAAGCGCTTGAATCATAGACAGGCCCGTTGGTCGTTATTTTTTGCTCGCTTCGATTTTGTGATTTCGTACCTTCCGGGCTCTAAAAATGTGAAGGCGGATGCTCTGTCTAGGAGTTTTGTGCCCGACTCTCCGGGTTTATCTGAGCCGGCGAGTATCCTCAAGGAAGGAGTCATTGTGTCTGCCATCTCCCCTGATTTGCGGCGAGTGTTGCAAAAATTTCAGGCTAATAAACCTGATCGTTGTCCGGCCAAGAAACTGTTCGTCCCTGATAGGTGGACTAGTAAAGTTATCTCTGAACTTCATTGTTCGGTGTTGGCTGGTCATCCAGGAATCTTTGGTACCAGAGAGTTAGTGGCTAGATCCTTCTGGTGGCCATCTCTGTCACGGCATGTACGTACTTTTGTGCAGTCCTGTGGGATTTGTGCTAGGGCTAAGCCCTGCTGTTCACGTGCCAGTGGGTTGCTTTTGCCCTTGCCGGTCCCGAAGAGGCCTTGGACACATAATTCGATGGATTTCATTTCTGACCTTCCCGTTTCTCAAAAGATGTCAGTCATTTGGGTGGTCTGTGATCGCTTTTCTAAAATGGTCCATCTGGTGCCCTTGGTTAAATTGCCTTCCTCCTCTGATTTGGTGCCTTTGTTCTTCCAGCATGTGGTTTGTTTGCATGGCATTCCTGAGAATATTGTTTCTGACAGAGGTTCCCAGTTTGTTTCAAGGTTTTGGCGAGCCTTTTGTGGTAGGATGGGCATTGACCTATCTTTTTCCTCGGCTTTCCATCCTCAGACTAATGGCCAGACCGAACGAACCAATCAGACCTTGGAAACATATTTGAGATGTTTTGTTTCTGCAGACCAGGATGATTGGGTGTCCTTTTTGCCGTTGGCTGAGTTCGCCCTTAATAATCGGGCCAGCTCGGCTACCTTGGTCTCTCCATTTTTCTGCAATTCTGGGTTCCATCCTCGTTTCTCTTCAGGACAGGTTGAGTCTTCGGACTGTCCTGGTGTGGATTCTGTGGTGGACAGGTTGCAGCAGATCTGGACTCAGGTAGTGGACAATTTGACCTTGTCCCAGGAGAAGGCTCAACTTTTCGCTAATCGCAGACGCCGTGTGGGTCCCCGACTTCGTGTTGGGGATCTGGTTTGGTTATCTTCTCGTCATATTCCTATGAAGGTTTCCTCTCCTAAATTTAAACCTCGTTTTATTGGTCCGTATAGGATTTCTGAGATTCTCAATCCTGTGTCCTTTCGTCTGACCCTCCCGGACTCCTTTTCCATACATAATGTATTCCATAGGTCGTTGTTGCGGAGATACGTGGCACCTATGGTTCCATCTGTTGAGCCTCCTGCCCCTGTTTTGGTGGAGGGGGAATTGGAGTATGTTGTGGAGAAAATTTTGGATTCTCGTGTCTCTAGACGGAAACTCCAGTATCTGGTTAAATGGAAGGGTTATGCTCAGGAAGATAATTCCTGGGTTTTTGCCTCTGATGTCCATGCTCCAGATCTTGTTCGTGCCTTTCATGTGGCTCATCCTGGTCGGCCTGGGGGCTCTGGTGAGGGTTCGGTGACCCCTCCTCAAGGGGGGGGTACTGTTGTGAATTCTGTGGCTGAATTCACTCCTGTGGTCACAGGTGGTACTGCAGCTTCTGGGCTTCCTCCCTCAGGTGTTCTGGTGAGCTCGTTGGCTGCCTTGTTATTTAACTCCACCTGATTCTGTCTTCCTTGCTCCTTGTCAATGTTCCAGTGTTGGATCTGAGCTTCTGGATCTTTCCTGTGGCCTGCTGCTCTGCTTAGATAAGTGCTTCTTTGCTTTTTTTGCTGTTTTTTCTGTCCAGCTTGTCTATTCGTTTTTGCTGGAAGCTCTGAGACGCAAGGGGTGTACCGCCGTGCCGTTAGTTCGGCACGGTGGGTCTTTTTGCCCCCTTTGCGTGGTTTTTTGCTTTAGGGTTTTTTGTAGACTGCAAAGTTCTCTTTGCTATCCTCGCTCTATCTAGAATATCGGGCCTCACTTTGCTGAATCTATTTCATCCCTACGTTTTGTCTTTTCATCTTGCTAACAGTCATTATATGTGGGGGGCTGCCTTTTCCTTTGGAGTATTTCTCTGAGGCAAGTCAGGCTTGTATTTCTATCTTCAGGCTAGTCAGTTCCTCAGGCTGTGCCGAGTTGCATAGGTAGTGTCAGGCGCAATCCACAGCTGCCTTTAGTTGTGTTTAGGATAGGTTCAGGTATTGCGGTCTACAGAGATTCCACGTCTCAGAGCTCGTTCTATTGTTTTTGGGTTATTGTCAGATCACTGTATGTGCTCTGATTGCTGGCACACTGTTCCGGATTGCCTTCATAACACTAGGGTTAGGGTTAGGGCTAGGGTTAGGGTTAGGGCTAGGGTTAGGGCTAGGGCTAGGGTTAGGGTTAGGGCTAGGGTTAGGGTTAGGGTTAGGGCTAGGGTTAGGGTTAGGGCTAGGGTTAGGGCTAGGGTTAGGGCTAGGGCTACAGTTTGGGTTGGGGCTAAAGTTACAGTTAGGGTTTAGATTACATTTACGGTTGGGAATAGGGTTGGGATTAGGGTTAGGGGTGTGTCTGGGTTAGAGGTGTGGTTAGGGTTACTGTTGGGATTAGGGTTAGGGATGTGTTTGGATTAGGGTTTCAGTTATAATTGGGAGGTTTCCACTGTTTAGGCACATCAGGGGCTCTCCAAACGCGACATGGCGTCCGATCTCAATTCCAGCCAATTCTGCGTTGAAAAAGTAAAACAGTGCTTCTTCCCTTCCGAGCTCTCCCGTGTGCCCAACATATGGGGTATCAGCGTACTCAGGACAAATAGGACAACAACTTTTGGGGTCCAATTTCTCCTGTTACCCTTGGGAAAATACAAAACTCGGGGCTAAAACATATTTTTTGTGGGAAAAAAAAAGATTTTTTATTTTCACGGCTCTGCGTTATAAACTGTAGTGAAACACTTGGGGGTTCAAAGTTCTCACAACACATCTAGATTAGTTCCCTGGGGGGTCTAGTTTCCAATATGGGGTCACTTGTGGGGGGTTTCTACTGTTTAGGTACATTAGGGGTTCTGCAAATGCAATGTGACGTCTGCAGACCATTCCATCTAAGTCTGCATTCCAAATGGCGCTCCTTCCCTTCCGAGCTCTGCCATGCGCTCAAACGGTGGTTTCCCCCAACATACGGGGTATCAGCGTACTCAGGACAAATTGGACAACAACTTTTGGGGTCGAATTTCTCCTCTTACCCTCGGGAAAATACAAAACTGGGGGCTAAAAAATAATTTTGGGGGGAAAGATTTTTTTAAAAAATTTTCACGGCTCTGCGTTACAAACTGTAGTGAAACACTTGGGGGTTCAAAGCTATCACAACACATCTAGATGAGTTCCTTAGGGGGTCTAGTTTCCAAAATGGTGTCACTTGTGGGAGGTTTCTACTGTTTAGGTACATTAGGGGCTCTGCAAATGCAATGTGACACCTGCAGACCATTCCATCTAAGTCCTCATTCCAAATGGAGCTCCTTCCCTTCCGAGCCGTCCCATGCGCCCAAACAGTGGTTCCCCCCCACATATGGGGTATCAGCGCACTCAGGACAAATTGGACAACAAATTGTGGGGTCGAATTTCTCCTGTTACCCTCGGGAAAATACAAAACTGGGGGCTAAAAAATAATTTTTGTGGGAAAAAATTTTTGTTTTATTTTTACGGCTCTCCATTATAAACTTCTGTGAAGCCCTTGGTGGGTCAAAGCGCTCAGCACACATCTAGATAAGTTCCTAAGGGGGTCTACTTTCCAAAATGGTGTCACTTGTGGGGGGTTTCTACTGTTTAGGTACATTAGGGGCTCTGCAAACGCAATGTGACACCTGCAGACCATTCCATCTAAGTCTGCATTCAAATGGCACTCCTTCCCTTCTGAGCCCTCCCATGTGCCCAAACAGTGGTTCCCCCCACATATGGTGTATCATCGCACTCAGGACAAATTGGGCAACAAATTTTGGGGTCCAATTTCTCCTGTTACCCTCAGGAAAATACAAAACTGGGGGCTAAAAAAATAATTTTTGTGGGAAAAAAATTTTGTTTTATTTTTACGGCTCTGCATTATAAACTTCTGTGAAGCACTTGGTGGGTCAAAGTGCTCACCACACCTCTAGATAAGTTCCTTAGGGGGTCTACTTTCCAAAATGGTGTCATTTGAGGGGGGTTTCAATGTTTAGGCACATCAGTGGCTCTTCAAACGCAACATGGCGTTCTATCTCAATTCCTGTCAATTTTGCTTTGAAAAGTCAAACGGCGCTCCTTCCCTTCCGAGCTCTCCCATCCGCCCAAACAGTGGTTTACCCCCACATATGGGGTATCAGTGTACTCAGGACAAATTATACAACAACTTTTGGGGTCCAATTTCTTCTTTTACCCTTGGGAAAATAAAAAATTGGGGGCGAAAAGATAATTTTTGTGAAAAAATATGATTTTTTATTTTTACGGTTCTACATTATAAACTTCTGTGAAGCACTTGGTGGGTCAAAGTGCTCACCACACCTCTAGATAAGTTCCTTAGGGGGTCTACTTTTCAAAATGGTGTCACTTGTGGGGGGTTTCAATGTTTAGGCACATCAGTGGCTCTTCAAACGCAACATGGCGTCCCATCTCAATTCCTGTCAATTTTGCATTGAAAAGTCAAACGGCGCTCCTTCCCTTCCGAGCTCTCCCATCCGCCCAAACAGTGGTTTACTCCCACATGTGGGGTATTGGCATACTCAGGACAAATTGTACAACAATGTTTGGGGTCCATTTTCTTCTGTTACCCTTGGTAAAATAAAACAAATTGGAGCTGAATTAAATTTTTTGTGAAAAAAAGTTAAATGTTCATTTTTATTTAAACATTCAAAAAATTCCTGTGAAACACCAGAAGGGTTAATAAACTTCTTGAATATGGTTTTGAGCACCTTGAGGGGTGTAGTTTTTAGAATGGTGTCACACTTGGGTATTTTCTGTCATATAGACCCCTCAAAATGACTTCAAATGAGATGTGGTCCGTAAAATAAAATGGTGTTGTAGAAATGAGAAATTGCTGGTCAACTTTTAACCCTTATAACTCCCTAACAAAAAAAATTTTGGTTCCAAAATTGTGCTGATGTAAAGTAGACATGTGGGAAATGTTACTTATTAAGTATTTTGTGTGACATATCTCTGTGATTTAATTGCATAAAAATTCAAAGTTGGAAAATTGCGAAATTTTCATAATTTTCGCCAAATTTCCATTTTTTTCACAAATAAACGCAGGTACTATCAAAGAATTTTTACCATTGTCATGAAGTACAATATGTCACGAGAAAACAATGTCAGAATCACCAGGATCCATTGAAGCGTTCCAGAGTTATAACCTCATAAAGGGACAGTGGTCAGAATTGTAAAAATTGGCCCGGTCATTAACGTGCAAACCACCCTTGGGGGTAAAGGGGTTAAAAGAACATATGGACAACCATTAAGCATGGGGGTGGATCAATCATGCTTTGGGGTTGTGCTGCAGCCAATGACATGGGGAACATTTCACGGGTAGAGGGAAGAATAGATTCAATGAATTCAATGAAATTTCAACAAATTCTTAATGCAAACATAACACCATCAGTAAAAAAAAAAAGCTGAAGTTGAAAAGAGGATGGCTTCTACAAATCGATAACACAACATCCACAATAGATGAGCTCAAAAGTGCAAGCTGAAGGTTTTACAATGGCCCTCACAGTCCCCTGACCTGATGAAAATCTCTCAAACAAGTATTTAAAGACTCTTGGCTGGCTATAAAACGCGTTTACAAGCTGTGATACTTAAAAAAGGGGGTGCTACTAGGTACTAACCATGCAGGGTGTTCAAACTTTTGCATTGGCCCATATTCCATTTTGTAATTTCTAAAATGTAGAAAATTGCAATATGAGGTTTTTTTACGAACTACAAAGATAATGTATCATCTTTAACTTTAGGCCTTTTAGAGATCATTTCATCATCAACTTGATTAACTGTTCACAATAACAGTAATTTTGACAAGGGGTGCCCAAACTTTTACATGCCACTGTATATATACTAGTTTTTTTGACCAACAGCTATTGATGTTGTATGATTAATAGCAAAATCGGTAGATCGGGGTGCGAAACACAATGCCAATTTTTTGTATTTAGCCACGACCAATTTGCACCACGTCATGCCCAATCCACAAATTGTTCACCCCAGAATGTGTCTCTGATCACAACCACGTGTCAAGTAAAAGGCTGGGAGACAGTGTTTCTAGGAGGCGTCATGAGGTTCCATGGTGCCATTGAGATTTGCCAGCTCTTCGGGGAATCTGGTAGGTATCTCCTTTTCCTGGGAGCCTCCTTGACATTCCAAGAGAGTTGGCAATTATGAGCTACTAGATGGTGGCCCGATTCTAACCCATCGGGTATTCTAGAATATGCATGTCTATGTAGTATATTGCCCAGCCACGTAGTATATTGCCCAGTCACGTAGTATATAGCCCAGCCACGTAGTATATTGCCCAGTCACGTAGTATATTACCCAGCCACGTAGTATATTGCCCAGCCACATAGTATATTGCCCAGCAAAGTAGTATATTGCCCAGTCACGTAGTATATTGCCCAGCCACTAGTATATTGCACAACGACAGAGTGTATTGCCCAGCCACGTAGTATATTGCCCAGCCACGTAGTATATTGCACAACGATGGAGTATATTGCCCAGCCACGTAGTATATTGCCCAGCCACGTAGTATATTGCCCAGCCACATAGTATATTGCCCAGTCACGTAGTATATTGCCCAGCGACGTAGTATATTGCCCAGCCACGTAGTATATTGCACAGCGACGGAGTATACAGCACAGAGCCATGTAGTATACAGACTTAATATAAAAATAAACATACACTCACCCATCGTTGAAGTCCTGGCCCTGTGTGCGGTGCACGCGGCAGCTTCCGGTCCCAGGGTTGGTATGGGCGCAGGACCTGTGATGACATCGCGGTCACATGACCATGATGTCATGGCAGGTCCTTGTCGCATACCATCCTTGCCACCGGAACCTGTCGCTTGCATGGAGCGGTTACCGAAGCGTCGCGAGGAGCGGGAAAGGCACCGGAATGTGAGTATATGATGATTTTTTATTTTTTTTAAATTATTTTTAACATTAGATCTTTTTACTATTGAGGCTGCATAGACAGCATCAATAGTAAAAAAAAGTTGGTCACACAGGGTTAATAGCAGCGTTAATGGAGTGCGTTACACCGTGGCATAATGCGGTCCACTAGCGCTGCCATTAACCCTGTGTGAGCGCTGACTGGAGGGGAATACGGAGCGGGCACTGACTGCGGGGAGGAAGGTGCGGCCATGTTGCCGCCGGACTGCGCGCATCACTGATTGGTCGTGGCAATGGTTGTGGGCGTTTTGCCACGAACAATCAGCGACTTGGATTCTATGACAGACAGAGGCCGCGACCAATGACTATCCGGGACAGACAGACGGAAGTGACCCTTAGACAATTATATGGTAGATGATGCGTGTAGAACAGCCGAGTGATCTGAAAAATTCCATCTTAGGGCTCGCTCACACTTGCAAATAAATCGGCCGAGTGCAATCAGATAAAAAAAAAATCAGATTGCATTTGGACCAGTGTTATTCAATGATTCTATGCTCATCTGCAATTTTTTTTTTCAACTGGGATTGGAATCGGGCAAAAAAAAAAAAATCTCAGCATGCTGCGAATGACTGGGAAAATCGAATGGCTATCCCTATTTTCCCATCTTCGATTCCTACTAATCGAATAGTGTAGTGAAGGAAAATATGGCCCATTGGGCTAAATAATAATTATAAAAAAAGGTTCTGAGGTGGTTATCATCATCTCATGTTCCTCACTTGGCTTTGAAGAGAAATAAGGTGTCCTACTCCTAATAGAAGATGATCTGAAAGAAACATCGGGAAAACACCAGATACATGAATGCAAGGTCATTCCAAAAAGAGGTAACGAGCACAGAACTAAGACTGGGGATGAATGGATATTACCAGATGTCAGCCTTCCATAATTCATTCTTGCAAGTCTCAACATAGAGAAGGTCTATCATTTTCATTGTATAATTACTGCTTGGAGAAGACAGTTTTTTTTCCACCATTCCGGAAGTGATCACCCTCTTCTCTGATAATAGTTGTTAATAAATCACACGTAAGAGAACATATACTACTTTCTTGGCTGGGAACAAAGCTTATTTATTTACTGCATTCCTGCAACATTGCACACGGCCAGCTGGTGAGGCTCTCAAGATCTCTTATGACACGTTGCAAGGATATTCATCACTTAGGACTTCTGAGCCTGGAGGGGTGCCAAATAATCATTTCTAATGCCCTATCGAATGTCTGAGAAGTTCAAAAACAGGTCAACAAACAATCATCTCCAGCTAGTAGTGGGTCACCCACCAGATGTAGGACACTATGGGGTGAACCACAAATATAGGATTTTTGACCAATCACTTGACTTCTTCTATTTTACCCCACCTATGCGTAAGTTACTCACCTCACAATTGTTACATTCCTAGTCTGGGTCTACCTGCTGTTTGCCCACTTCTTGGTTAAACCTATTTCAAATCCATTTTGACTAATCTCATCAGCTTTGTGTTGCCCGTTCACCGAGAAATGAAAGTCCTACACCAGAAGGGGTACGAGTGGTTGGGATTACGTGGGTGAAGCTCCAGATTTTTGTGTTCTTTCTCTAACAAATCTAAAGACTACCCAACATGTTTTTCCCTGATTTTAAAAGTTTCCGACAACTCTTATCATTATCTGGTA
Organism: Ranitomeya imitator; assembly: GCF_032444005.1. Lineage (NCBI taxonomy): Eukaryota > Metazoa > Chordata > Amphibia > Anura > Dendrobatidae > Ranitomeya > Ranitomeya imitator. The sequence continues at coordinate 18,932,352 of NC_091289.1, read as the reverse complement.
AAAAAAAAGAAACACTGATTTGTGGACAATCCTATTTTCATGGAAGGGTTCTACGAAAACAAATTCCTGCTACTGGAATCGGTGGAGGATCGAACTACTGAGTTGCGGAGCTGCACAACACAGCCCCTTAAACAAATAAATCATCAGGGGGCAAATAGGCAGGAATCTGTTGCGGTCACTAAACAATAGCTGAAGCTGTGCAGGTCCACAAATGAGCACCAACAGCAGCTGCTCAGTGGAGGTCCACCGATCAGACATTGGTGACCCATCCTAAGGATTTGCCATCAATGTAAAAGTCCCAGCAACCCCTTTAATGAAGGCTTGATAACTAGATGCCTAGTTGTCAGAGCATGCTGGAAATTGTAGTTCTGCAACAGATTGGGACCCCTGATTGCCAACTCTCCAGTGTCCGAAGGGGGAAATTAAATCCACTACATGTGGACCATAAAGTCCAAATATGAGTGGCGTAAGAATGAACAGAACAGAGGAAATGACAAAATGACACAAATATAAATAGGATCCAAAAACTAGACATAAAGAAACATTAAATCCTTCTTTTATTTCATGTGGCCGTTGATTAATTCATAGCTTGCAGAACATAATAAAGTCTCCAGAACAATTTTGTACTTAGGATTGTTTGTTAATAAATGGGAAAGGCACGGTCTGTGGCAGGTGAAGGGTCAGCAGCATTACCGTTACTAATTTAGCCTGCGGTTCTGTCTGATTAAGAACGCCCTTGGGGACGGAGAAGTAAGATCTCCTTTTGTAAGAGGTGATGCCATCTGAAAAGTCTTTTTTTTTACATACTAAACACTTTGGAATGTGCAGATTTGAAAACTTAACCAATTTAAAGAGCGGTAATCAAGCTGTTTGCGTCTCATAAAATGAAATTATTATTTGTCCAGTTAAAGAAAAAAAAAGTTCAATTTGCGGCATTCATTTTTGCTTAGTGAGTGTGCACCCAGATAATACTGGGCAAATGATTTTTCCATCTTCGACTGGAGACTGATAGAGCTGCCATCAACCTCTACGGGAACGCTAGCCAATGGTGCAACAACATAAGCCTACGGAATCTGGATACCTATCATCAGTTTTAGCTTAAAATAAAAAAAGAGGCCAAAGAAATATGATTTATTGAGATCCCATTACTTGCCATAAAAATTCATTTTTTTAAACCTGGTGTAAATGCCGCTGTTCTCCTGAATCCGGCGTTGTTTTTGTTATGTTTCTATGCCTCTCCATTCCTGAGATATGGCCTCCTCTTCCCTGAATGTAAAACTAGTCTTTTTAGCTAAGTGGGCGTGGTGCTCAACTCTTTAATGGGAGTTTCCTTGGGGACCACTCCCAGCTGGCTAAAAAGAATAGCCTTTTATAGAGAGGAAGAGGGGGCCATATCGCAGGAACTGAGAGTCGCAGGAATAAAAGAAAAAGAAAGCCGGATTCAGGAGAACAGTGGCATTTTGAGGGAATCCTAAACGGTTGAGTAAGTATCATAAAATTGGTCCTAGTCTGAGTCATCTAACAGGACAAACAGTATGTTCTTAAAACAGAATATGAAGTTTTTATTTAATTCTGGGAGAGAACTTGTGATGAAACAGCATTTTATCTTGATTATCCAGACATCTATTTTCAGTGAGCCAGGAGGCATAGACTTATCTTTATGTTGACTCTTCTTGTAGGTTGAATTGATATTTGTAAATTGATGAATGGTTGTTATTTACCTCTTATATCAGCTTCTACAGTTTACTGTTCTGTTATCTTTGCAAACATGGATGCAAGGTCACTTAACAATGATGTTTGCTGATCTGTTGATTAAACATTATGCCAAGCCCTGCAGTTTGTTGACTTGTAAATATTGACCAATGAGGGTTAACTTTGTCACCCCTTCTCCTTGACATGAGAATGATGGCTTGAATAACAGTTGTAAATTATAAAAAGGGATATGCCTTTGTTCCAAGACATCCAAAAGATCTAGAGACCCAAAGAACCAGAGACTCTTTACAAAACCACAGCCAGGAACACTCTACAGGATAGCTGCCAGATCATATCTCCATCATGAGGGACACAGATTTGACATTCTACAGGATGCCAGCTTAGGGGATCACGGCCCCGGCTGAAAGAATGTTCGGAGAAGCCAAGTTGGGGTAGTTGGCCCAGAAAGCTCTTAAGTCACAGCTGCGCTTATCCCCGCGAGTCAGCGGAAGAGTGAGACTCTGTAATTTTGCAAGATCTTTCGTATTTTGCTGGGATTGTTCTATGTGTTATTTGTATGTCTTGTGGTTCAATAAAGTATTGTCACGCTGTTTTACCCTTACCTTGTGTTGTCTGAGTAGTATAATGCCCACGGTAAAAGGAGAGCGGGCGTTTGGTGGGATGAGCCCTGGTCCATGCAATTTCGGATAGCGAACTGAGTACCCATTCGCCCATAAGTCTCCACAGAACTTATTTGCATTTTTTTCCCATGCTGCACTGCCCATAAAACTACTCAGTTGGGCTCCATAAGGAAAGCCCATTTTTTTAAAAACAATATACAGGCAGTCTGACCAACACCTATGATCTTGAAAAGCTTTAAAAGGGTTGTCTGGCCTTAAGGTACAACTTTGTGGTCACTCTATGTGGCTTCAGACTTGTGAATCCTCACATTGCTTTCACTGTGCGCGGTCAGGATTCTCCAGCGCTGAGACCAGTCGGTCATGTGACCGCAAGTATGTTATTAGGATACATGAGGTCATGTGCAAACTAGACATGCACGGCCTCCCTCAATGCAAGTGTCCTGAGTGAGGTCTGACATGTCTAGTTGGAATGTGGCCGGGAGTATGCATATCACGCCACTGATGTTGGTAAACGCTCACAGAGTGCAATGTGCACTTTGTGAGGAATCATAAGTCTGTAGTCACATAGAGTGTACCCTGAAGCCTGACAATCCCTTTAAATACTCAATAAAAAAGGGTTCTAAGCTTATTATCAGCCAGAAATGCAAACCTAAAACTCCATGGGTCCGATTTATCATGACTGTCATTTTGTACACTTGCTGAAGAGTGCGTTCTCTTAATGAACTTGGTAGTAGGAGGATAGGAGAGGTAGTTTTCACTGCTGATGTTAAAATCAAGAAAGCCAAGACACTGCATAGGACTGGCCACGCGATATATTCCAAGGCGCTTCTAAGTCTTCATCCGATGAACCACAATATTGTCAATATTCTTAATGAACTTGGTGTATCTTTCAGCTGCCATGCGCCATAGCAAGAAACGGACTGGAGCACATTTCTGTGGTCATGTACGGCACTCGTGAATTATGATGAATTTGGCTGTCACTTACCCATGAAATTCCACCTGGTTTTTTTTTTCAAAAACTTGGCAGGGCTGGGGTGTAAAATTCACAAAATGTTTTATAAAAGTGCAAAGTTTGCGAAATATCAAAACGTTTTGTTCCAGAATTAATAATGTTTGATGAAAGCCCCCTTCCCCGTGAATTATTTAAGTGCACCGCCATTGTTACCCATGTTTAATCGCTACCTATCCTGATAATATAAGGAGGCAAGAAGGCATACATTTTTTAGATATTTTAGAGACACAAAAAAAAAGAAGAAGAACAAAACGATCTGAGTGGTTAAAGTAAGAAATATTGGCCGCAGAAGCGTTCTTTTGGGTATGCGGGTTCTTTATGATGACACATCCTCCATTATCAGGGAACAATGTGGATACAGTCACAAAAAAAAAAACAACAACTGTCTCAGCCTCTTAATAGATTTGCTTTGGACTTGAATGTCACTGTAGACCTTGACTGTAAAATAGCCTGGGCCCTAATTGCTTTAATTGCTAGAAGTTGTGCAGGCAGGTGTAACCTGATCTCCTGGCTATTGCAGGAACAACATGGGAATGTTTACACAGTGGTTGGAGTTTAATAGACAGTGCAGGGAGCTCTCGGACAATCTGCAAATGCACGACAATGGGGGCGACCTACTAATGTGCTCCTCGTACAAAGTTTTTGTTCACGATAATATGGAAATGCTCCAAGCTGACCTCTGCCCAACGTCTGACTAGATGGTAATCTGTAATTACGAGACATTTCCAACCTGCAGCAACTCATGGGTTAACATTTCAATTCTGCTCTTCTGTTCTCAGACATTCAATGGAGAATTTGTTTTTTTTTTTTATCATTTTTTTTCAGATCTGACAGCTCCGAATCCCTTTGTTGGAAGCACTCTGTGGATTTCCAAAATGTTTCCACCACTCCAAAATAAATTATAGGAGGCGTCTCCGAAATAAATATTCATTTACTCGCACAAAACTGAACGAGTTATCAAATTTTTTTTTTTTCGGTAAAAAAAAAATAAATAATAATGCTCTTTTGATTTAGTATGACATTTACATATTTGTTGATGTTCTTTTCATTTACTTTCAGATTTTGTTGGAAATTTAAAAAAAAAAGAACTTTTTTTCCTCCAGAAACAGCGACACTCTTTGGTTGCGTTTGGTACTGCAGTTTAGATTTATTCAGAAGTGGCGTCCAGAATCAAGATCCTTAGGATAAGTCATCGATATTTGATCTGTGGGGGTGGGACACCCGACATTTCCACATATCAGCTGCTACTCGGTGCACCACAGCTCCGTTTACTGTGTAGTGACCATTTAAAGAGTATTGCAGCCGAAATCCTATTGAAGTAAACGGGAGCCGAGATGCAGTATCTAAGAACGGCCTCTAAACAGTTTATACTGTGTACCAGATAACAGCTGATTGGTGGAGGTGCATGGTGTCCGGCCCCCTAGGATGAGACACACTCAGACTTCCCTTTTTCACACCTACCGTCCTTACTTTTGACACAAATACTCTGTTTCCTTCTTTAGACTCAGGATTTGATGCAATTTGGACATTGACATTTCTATGTTTTGAGGGAAAAAAAATTGTAAAGCAAAAAAGATAAGCATTAGTTAAAATAGATCATCCAATTATAAGTGTACCTTTGTGACCATTCAAAAAGTTTTGAGATAGATAGACAGAATTCGTGAGCGGTCTTCCGACAAGTTAAAGAGGACGTCAGGAGTCTACTTTTCAACTACATGCAAATGTGACATTATCCTCAATCAAACATTTTTAGAGCAATAAACTTGGTTAGATTGTTAAACGAATAAGATGCTGCCTTTGTATGTCCATAGTGATTCAAGTGTATTGTGCCCAGTACTGTTCATATAAGAGGGTGATGGCTCACTCTTGCACAAAGGCCCACCAGAGGATTCTCCTGTGCTCCTGTGGGCCAGTCCATGCCTGCCTGCTCCATTCTAACCGGAATTAAAGCTCCCATTCTGCTGATCAGTACTGGTCCTACCGATCTACAAGTTCTCTTCACTGGAATACCCCTCTGATAAAAAGTTTAACTCCGCGGATCTGCAGACGGGAGAGGAGAATTATTTCCATCTCCTTCGACATTTACAATCTGATTCTTAAAGGTTTTGAGTTTCTCAGATCCCAGGGTTTATTGTTTGTTACATGCAAGCATTTCTAGCTGAAGACTTGGTGTCAATGTGGAAGATTTAATATAAACTACCGGAGGCCCCTGGGAGGAACACAGAGGGGGAGAAAGTAAACATCGCCCCCAAAGTTCCCTATGTGCAGTCGGTGCCTGGTACCACCAGGTGCCCTCTTCTCTGGGGAGGTCAGTGCAGCTATGCAGACTCTGACAGGTTCAGTTTACAGCAGGTCCGGCTTTGTTTGTATATGCCGGCCCTGCTAGCTGCCAGCGTAACAACAGATGGCAGAGAAAAGCTTCATTCTGACTGCACAGATACTCCGCAAACAAAATTCCTCTTTTTTTAATAAAGTCGCTATGTCTGACATAATGGAAAGAGTTGCGGGCAGTCATTACTGTCAGGAAAAACCAAAGACCCTATTCAGACACAAAAAGAAAATTATTTAAAGGGCCACACCTGTTAAAACAAAAGATTAATTTAGTATTTAGTATTAAATTAAACTCAGTACCTCCTGCAATTGCTGCTGCTCCACTGATTCTAGAACAGTTTTTCTTCTTCTTCTTATCACCACTGTTCCAAAGTTATGACCTTGGGGGTATACCACAGAACTGCTCGTGGGTGTTTGCCTTTACTCTTCTGATGCTGGCCAATCATAACAAAGCCACGCCCACAGAGAAGTTCTGCAGCACATGCCCAGTTGGTTGAAGGAAAAATCTACATCTTTTTTCTTCGGTGGGCATAACTTTGGACAAAATAAAAAGAAAAACTGTTTCGGAATCAGTGGAGATGCACCAATTTGAGGAGGGAGGTACTGAATTTAAAATGTGAAAGGCCATCTTTAATTTACTGACTTGAACGAGACCACATTCAGATCTGGCTGTGATATGACACAAAGTTAGTTTGACCTGACTACCCCCCACCAATATGACTCTAAAGCTGGATAAACACATAAAATAGTTGTCGTATGAACTATTGATCTCTCCCAACTCCCCCATACAGAAAGCCACTGCTAGATTATACTGGCAGATGCTTATTTCCCACCAAACAAAAAGATTGGGCAGCAGAATTCCAAAGTCTGAATCTTTCCTTCCCCTACATAATCTATTGTAGAAGAGCTGGAAAGCCCCCACACAAATTAGATGATAGGCTCACCGTGCTAAAATCAACATTTTCAGGTCCGATCTATCAAATTCTTGTCGGGGCCTTTAGAATAGAGCCACTTCTATGCATTGGCCCATGTCATCTTATGCTCCCCAGTTGGGGGAGTAAATGCCCAGTGCTTATACATCAACCCAAAAATACATCTTTTGTAGAAAAGAATGGTTTGTCGCCTCCCCTCTTGACTGGTCGCCTTCTTAGCTAATACTGCAAAGCAAGGGAAGAAGAAAAACTCTCCTTCTAGTGGGAAACCAAAGATGGGCCCTTCTGACCAAGGTCCAAAGGGCTCCTTCTATTAAATCTATGGTTATTTTCATAAATGGAGACAAACCAACAAATTGCCCAACTTGATGTCTCGCGAAGCCGGACAATCAAACGAGAAAATGCCACTGGACAGGGAATACTGGACCAGTGTACTGCAAATTTATTCAATCATTTCCATTGATAAACTCTCTTTAGAATTGGTTACCAATATTATATGGTCTGCCCCCTCCTACAAAAATCAGCTGTTTTCATCTCCCGCTGTGGATGAATGTACACTGTGTGCAGAGCCGTCAGACCACAACTCCATACATGGTGTAGTGGCGGTTCTCGGGTACTATATCCCAATTCCTATTCAATTCAATAAGATCTGAGCTGCAGTATCCAAAAACGGCCACTACACAGTGCTTGTTCCAGCTCTTTAGATTATATATTTCCCGAGCTGATCACAGAGGGAGTCAGACCCCCCACTGATGACCTGTTCTAAGTAAAGCAAACCCGAAAAAAATGAGCCAAAGCATAAGTTGGTATACTTGCAAAGTGTAAGAGGACATGCTCTTGTGTATGCTCTGGCTCATTTTTTTGGGTTCTGCTGTAGTTTCTTGTACTTTGTTCAAACAGGGGCGTGACTCCCCTTTCTGAGCTAGACATTTCATCTATACAGCTTCTTATGGACAGGTGGGCTGGATAGTCAGGCCCTTGTCCTGCTCTGCCCTTATATATGTTCATTTTGATTTATCCTAAGTAAAGTTCACCAAGTTCTGGACAACTCTTTAAAGAGAAAAAAAAAAGTAGACCAATTTTTTTTTTACCTGCAAGAAGAGGATTGTTAATATTCCCAAATATTAAATCCTGAGCTGACTTCATTCGAGTTTGTAGGTCACTATTCCTGGATTGGATTCCAGCAAAGAGCCAAACTTCCATAGTATGCTCAAAAGCACACTTCAGAAACCAGGAAACCATAAGCGAGCAAGGAAAATACAGTTTATATCATGCAATTTGCATTTCCGATCGTTATTTCCTTTTTCAGACCAAGAATTATCAAAAATTTCACTGAAACTATTGTGGCCCCCAGCACTTTGGTCTTCGGACTCGCTTTCTAATGGCTTTAATATATGAAATGACCAGGTAACCAGCTGCATATCGGGCAAGAAATTAATAAACTATGATAATTTCTCATTTACGAAGCCTTGTCTACATCAGACCTCAAGAGCTGACCAGCCACAGTTTAATGGGATCTCAAATTAACACGTAATTAAACAATTAACGTCGCCGTATGTGAGCAAGTAGTAACAAAATCTGGTTTATTATTGTCAAATCCGGGTAAGTCACCAATCCCTGCAGACTGGAGCCGTGCACAATGCGTCCCTACAGGATTAACGCAAGCACGTGGTGCACAATGAAGGAATGCACGGCCCAGCTCGGTCAATGAAGAGGTCGACGTGACCTAAGGCTCTCACAGACATTTTGAATCATGAGCTGTGATAAGAAGAAACGGACTACTCCCGAGGTGATGTTCACTTCTGCCGTTTTGCTTAGATCTTGAGCGGAATAATTTAAGATAAAGAAATTCTTCTTTCTACTGTGGTCCCCAATGGTTCATTTTTGAGGGATGAAGACCATTCATGGTTCTAAAATCATCCCACCGATCCTAGAATGACCTGTATACGACATTGACTCCAGACATCAAGTCAGTTTGAGCCCCAAGAATATAAATATTCTGTACAATGAAAATCCATTTTCACATCCCCCTCAGTCCAGGATCTACAGAGTCGAAAGCGATAAAGCCGTCTCCTTTTCTGGAGGACCTGTCCTGTCCTGCATTACACAGACCTAGTTGATTTAATAAGTAATGTGGAATATTTTATTTTGCATGTGGTGGCTCTGCGCACTTATGCTACTCACCTGTCCCATCACAAGCGCTAGGCCTGGCTTCTTTACCCTATGACCACTTTCCTTTGCAGAAGTCCGCCCCAGGTTTCTCAGGCAATCCAGTAAACTTCTCTGTGCATCATCACTAGTTCAGTTTTCGGCCAGAGTGTTTGGGTATCAAGTAGGATAATTTCCGTTCTCTCAAGATTGTCAGGAGTTTGCTGTTAGCTCACTTGGTCAATCACCATCCAGGAGTCTGTCATCTCCTCTGCTTCTCCTGACTTCCGTGCTACAAACACCAAGCTCAGTCAATTTTACTTCAGTATTATCCACACCAACCTCTCAGCAAGAAAGTTACCAACTTATCACAACTGTTCACACCAGGCCACAGCAATCAAGGTAACAAATCTCTGAAAGTGAATCTCCAATTTCTGTACTTTAATGCATTCCTGAAATTCACCATTGCCTTGCTGAAAGATACCAAACTGCATTTACTTTTTTACTCCTATGTTTTATCACTGCCTTGCTGGAAGATACCAGACTGTATTCCTGTGATCAACTGCTTCCCTAACGAAATATTCCAGTTTCCTATTCTGCTACTGTTCCTCTGTAATATTCACACATCTGAATCTGCTTCATCTGTGCTACCGGTTCCATTTGTTTATCTCCCGGAGAGCAAAAGGCTCGACCACTGGAGATTTACAGTGCCATATCCTGCTCTTCTCCAACACTTCCAAAGGATTCAATTAGTTTTAAGTAGGTCCTTAAGAGGGCTCCTAATACTATTGAATGTCTATATAACTGGCGGCAACAGAAGCACATGACGTCCATCACTGCCATGTGTCACCGGTCACGGTCACGTCGACATCAGCTAAGGGCCTCTGACTGTCCGGCAGAGTGTATTGCCGTGCATGGGCCCAATGGATCTGAATGCTGCACTACACTTCAGCTGAATGTGCATTGGAAGACACACATCCAGCTCATGTATTTGCTGGCATCGGAGGGCCCCTCACCAGCCAGGCCCACCACTACGACCAAAGTAATTACGCCCCTGCACATGGCTGCTTATACCCCTTCTCCCCAGGATGGCCCCTATAGTGAGCAGATAAGTACTTTCTTTGATACTTACACCTCCCTCTCCCCACAATGGACCCTCTAGTGGGCACATACAGGAGAGTAGCTACAATAGGCGCAGGGGTGCAATCACACCCGGGCACTGGAGCCCAAGGACAGTCCCTTTGGCCTACATGAAAAGTTCAATACAGCTAAAGGCTTGCAATAAATGGGGGCCCCGTTGGAGCTTTTGCATTGGTCACATAGATTATAGAAGTAGACACCAATGAGAAAGCAATAGCACATATTTCAATCTATAGCTACGAAAACCATCAGCATTATATTTATCCTTGAAATGTATTAAAAATAAAAGCAGATGATTAGGCACGCAAAGAAAAAAAACAGATCGAAAAGCCTTCAGCTGACAAACATTTACTCCCGTCACATTACTTAAATTGAGTAAAGAAATGAACAAGTGTCGCCACACACAAAACAGCTCCTTGAAACCCCTCTTTCCTGTTATTGAAAGAAAATTGTGTTTATTGCTCCTCCAGCACAGTGTAAACTCATAAACGTCAACAGAGACTACAAGAAAAACTGTCAACTAAATATTGTTTCCATCGCGAGCCATTCTTCCGAGTCAATTACGCCTTTCAACTTCTGGGGCATTGTATGATAAACGGGCAGTAAAAATCATTCGCATTAATATACCATGGTGCCTTTCCTGCAAAAGGTAATTAAAGAAGTAAATGAGTCATAAGACTAGACGTATTAGCTGCAAAATGAAAAGCAACTGGGCTGCTACATAAAAATATGTACCATTAAGATACTGCATTTTCATCCTCCCGTAATCAGCCGCACTAGACTAATGCTTACTTAATCCAGCTCGGTGCTAAGTCCATCAACAACTGTTTTCCTTGTTTTCTCCATGGTTGAACATTATGCGCGCAGGTTCAGAATAAATATTCTAATAAGATTTTATACAGTTTTATACAATCATTTTTTTTCCCTTCCTTTCTAAACAAAAGATGACACGAACAGCTTAGCCCTATTGTGTCTTAAGAGGTAAAAGTCAGGGCAATCATTTTTTATATACAAACTAATGGCATGGCTACGTAGGTCCTAATATAACAAGAAAAATGATACCTTATTTGTATTAATGCGATTAACCAGAGCTGAGAAATCAAGATTTGAAACCTGCAGTGCATTAGGGCGTGTCAATGCATTTGGAGTACATCAACACGCCCATAGTGCACGTCCAAACTAATTAGCATGTAACTTTAAAGCTTTGATTTCTCAGCTCTGGCACATCAGATTACTACAAGACAGGTATCATTTTAATTGTTGTGCTAGGATCTATACAGTCATACCACTAGTTTCAATATTAAAATTGTTCTGACATGTTGCCTTTAATATCGCTTATTACCCACAATGAAAGAGTATTTGTTATATAGACATCAAGAGTGCAATTCCTGGGTTCACCAAGGCTTTTTTTTCTCCTATTCTGGATTATTTGATATTGTTATACAGTATATAAGATTATGTACTCTGCTTGAGTTGAAGTATGTACATACACACTGTATATGGGTGGGGGCAGCACAGTGGGCATTCATTGCTGAGGTCCTGACTTTGTATGCTTTTCTTATGAGTGTACGGGTTCTTTCTGGGTTTTGCATTTTTTTCCCCCACTCTCCAAATTTATACTAGTAGGCAAGCAGGACCTAGCATACATGTTTCAGAGATAGGGGCATCATATTATGTACCCCATTTGGGTCAGCGACTGATGTGATTATTGACAATCTGCGTACAGCGTTGACGTGAACATTTGTGAAATACAGGCAACAGGAAATAAATGTGTATAGAGAATTTATTAGACAACAAACTTGTAGCCCCTTCATTGGAAATTCCTAAAAAAAAAAGCTGAGCAAATACAGAGTGCGGATGGAACTGGAGCTCTAACACCAAAATACGCTTAAGGCCGGTTTCACACATCCATTTTTCTCCATCTGAGTGTGGACCGCTAAGCACACACCATCCGTGGATCTCCTGACCTGAGCTCAATAACCTCATAGGCATATATGAAGCTGTGGAGTTTTGGTCATGAGATCCGTGGCCAGTCGGTGCATCGTGGTCCGTCTTTGGACTGCAAAACACAACCGTCGATACAGATTTGATCAAGATAGGTCTGAAAACCAAAGACTCTTTATGGAATTTTCACAGGATATGCCATAGTTCACTCACATCCATGTCGGAAAAAAGGGCTTGCTTTGCAATTGTAAGAACTCGCATAGAAATTAAGAGAGAGAACTGCGCATGCGCTGCCACCTCTTCATTCCTGGTAGAGTCCAAACAAGGTCCTCTTCTCGAGACAGATTGGTGTCTGACCACTGGGACCTACATCAGTCAGACACTTATAGCATGCGCCATAAATGTTCAAGATGAGACAAGTGTATGGAGAGAACTTCTCTCCATTCATGGTGGCACACAATGAGTTATGTTCTGGACACCAATGCAAGTCCTATGGTCGGACGCTGTTTGATCAAAACATTTGTTTGTTTGAGACAAGACAACCACTTTAAGACTTACATCTCATTGGAACTATGCCACAAAAGAGTCAAGAAAGTAAAAACCTATACAATTTTGCCCATATATTGGATAAATTGGCACCATTATCCCTATATACAATGGCCAATGAAGAATGGTTTGTCGGTGGCCCACTGGCAGCCAGCACATAGGGTGAATGCCCCATCTCTATGCATTGACACAAGAGGGCATAGTTTACATTGTGCCAGCAGATAACCTACAGTGTTAATAACTAACCGACCACCACACCTTATTCTAGGACCAAATATCTGAATGTTGCTAAAAAAAAAATAAGCATGAACTCTAAAAAACTGTAATAAAATAATGGACTCGATTTGCTGAATTTTGGTTCTTTGGTTATTGAGCGTAATGAGTTAATACCTTGAGATATCACACTCCAAGATTCAGCAGTATTTTAATTAAGTCAATTAAAAATGACACGGATCCTTTTTTTCCCAATGAAAAAAAAATGTGCTGTAATACTAAAAAAGAAAGAAGGATACATGACACAAGCTTCTCGTAGAAGAGCGAAGATTAATTCAAGAAGATTATTCAGACATAATTTGGACACAGATCGTCTACATGATGTTATCACGAAGCGTGTCAAGGTTAAATGATGTTCTGAGAAAGGTTATGTTGCACAGTTGCCAACATGTTGGGGAAAATTTCCAAAGACACTTATTTTTCTGCAGGCTGTAAGGTTTTGGTGAGGGGACGCACACAGCCATGTACTACACTGGTTTGTTAATTATTATGAGTGGTACTAGGGTGGTAACTATGGTCACATCTCAGAATAGTAGACTAAGTGAGGTCAAATGATCCTTCAGCCCCATATAAGATGACTAGTGCTTGGCTTTAGAGCCTGAGGTGGCAGAGGCGGTCAATCTACCCCAAATGAGAAGACTGGTTTCTTGGAATACTTGAAATGATCAGACAAGTAATGAGCCTTGGGCCTCAGGAGGCCCCAAAGATCCTTCTATCCCAAATAGGAAAAACAGTACTGAGCTTGAGGTGGCAGCCAAATGGTCCATCAGCCTCCTAGACTAAGTGCAGTCAAATAGTCCCTCAGCCCCATATGTGAAGACCTATGCTTAGCTTTGGAGCCTGAGGTTGCCCAAAAGGTCAATCTATCCCAAATTGGAAGACTATTACTGAGCTCTAGAGGCAGGGAAAGCCAAAAAAGTCCTTCTGCCTAAAAAGATGAGACCAGTACTGAGCCATGAAATATGAGGAGGCCCACAACGGTTCCTCTACATCAAATAAGAGATCCAGTAATGTATCTATGTATTTTGGAGCCTTAGGAGGTCCATAAATGTTATTTCTGCCCCACTGGAGACCAGTTCTGGTCCTTGAAGTCTGAAATGAAATCCAAAGGGTGCTCTTTCTATATGATCAAAATGATGGTCGGCTGATCCCACCAAAATCGTCAGCTTTAGCTGACATTTATTTGTTGTGTATGGAGGCCTCAAAGAGGTCCTGTCACCAGGTCCAAAATGTCCAGCTCTTGCTCTTATTTTATGCCTGCTGCTCCCCTGTGTATTCTAATTTATGTTTTTGGTTTATATCCGCCACTGATATGGGGCTCTTTATATAATGATCATTTTAATGGTATTTACCAAAATGGTGTGGTTCACAGGATCCTCTGTGGTGTGTCTTTGGCTTTTCAGCATTATTACCCTATAGTTATGCCTCCTTGTTAAAGACCATTAATATTTGCATTAAATATAGAAAAACCTTATTTCTGGAACTGTATGGTGGATTTAAAAAAAAGGCAAAAAAAAGCAAAAAGCAAAATACTTTAGGAAGAGGCGAGAGTAAAATGAAAGAAAAAAAAAATCTGGATACTTTCGACCTGATGACAGCTCCTCATTACGTCAACCACATATACTGTATAAGTACTATATATATATATATATATATATATATATATATATATATATATATATATACATACACACACACACACAGAGGAAGCCTTGATGCAGAACATTAATCTCAGGACTTTGGAAGACTCGTAAAACCTTTCCAGGAAATATAAATTTTTACCTTTACCTCTATATGACAAAACATAATTTTCTCCCAGGCTTGTTAGTCGCCTTAGTGCGTTTTAATGAGAAATATGAAATCATATTTTTTTTTCCAGTCCAAGTGTCATCCTCAAGTCAATAAAATTGAGGCAACATCTCGGTAATGGCTTTAAACAAACAATTAGACATCCTGCTAATGACAGCATACTTTGGCAAGGTCAGTGACTATCACAGAAAAGGATATTCTATCAGGATTATAGTGTCTTGGCGTCTGGTAGTCTTAAGATGTTGCTCCTAGCTGCCGCTTCTTGGTCCCAACACAAGTGAAACCCATACATTATTTATTTATTCGGCTTTGCTGAAGCGTGTTTTGCGATTAACCCTTTGCTGCCAGCCAGCTCCTTGAAGAAAATTAGAAGTGCGGACTGGCAGATCGTATCGTGAACATACTCTAGTATTATAGTCATCAGTCTGAGAGTGAAACGTAAAACACGAGACATTCGTTACATCCATCATTGAAAGACATCTGTTAAATATTAAAGGTTTCAATTCCTTCTTTTATATGCTAATACTATGTACTATTTAGCAAGAGAATATACCAGTTATTATAGGAAGCCATAAGGATCATCATTGACCAGGTTACGTCTTTGACCTTTTTCAGGAGTCCTGTTCTTTCCTTTACATTTTTTTTAATTTTTTGGCTTTGGCTCTAAAAACTGCATAAAAAATTAGATGGCACATTTTCCGATTGAAAACTGATGCTGTATGACATTAATCTTGAAGAAAAAATTGGCCAAGTAATGATTACAAACATTAAAATTAGTGGCCCTAACATTTCAGTGGAAAGTAAGATGATTTGGGTTGAGAAACAATGCACAATTCCAAAAGCAATCCTCCGGGTATAAACTCCAAATCGCCAATGTCTGACTCCATCTTCAAAACAGGTCAAATTGTGCATTACTATGAGCTATTGAACTGCAATGGGTCCACACACTGTTCTTGCACATAGGCCCTCGTCTGTCTGTGTCCGCTCCTGGGACACCATGATGGAAACCCACCAGTATAGTCAACTGGACCCATTGAGCAGTGTCAGTGTTGGAGTCAGATGTCTTAAGGATTTGGCACTTAGATCTTTTGGTTGTTCTTCTACTGTGATTGGGAAGATCAATGGAAATGATTACTGAAGAAGTGAAGGGAGTCTTAGCCATAGGAATGTGATATCTACAGAAGAACCCGCAAGCGGTAAGGATGGTTTGATTCAATTTTTTTAAGATGGTTGGATATTCATAAGCAGTATTTTATTTTATGCAGTTTAATGTCAATAAAATTGTTCTTGGTGTGAATCAATTCATAAGACAGGGTCCAGCAGCCACATGAGTGTTCTGTGGCCATCGGACAGGAGACCTGTGTACCATCTCTTACCTGATGGCATCAACGGCTCTTCTTTTGATCAGCTGGTCTGGTGCAACACACCACAACAATAACGTGGCACCAGGCAGGCTAATCAAAAGAAGAGCCATCAGGTAAGAGCCGGTTGACAGGGCTGCCATTGGAAGGCCACAGATTACTGACCTGGCTCATGGAATTCCTAGGTCAACATCGGTCATCGTTACATGATTGTATCATGTCATGTCTAGGCAAATGTGTTAAAACCCAAGAGTATATATATTTTTAAACATATTTAGATTACATCAAAACTTTTTGAAAACCTCTCCTTACTTGTCAGGACGTTTTAGTGGACATTGAGCCTTCAAGATGAAATGGCCGTTTTTCTAATATCTTTTGACAAGAATGTGTATAAAAAGTTAGGGTCCGAGTACTGTCCTCACTCAATGACCCTCAGCTCAGTTTACGTTTTCAAGCTATATAAAAAGGAACAAGCTAATAGTTGGTTCCAAACATAAGTCAAGAAGATTTATTTCTGAAAATATGTATGGAGAATACAGCAAGAGATGTGAAGTCTAGTTAGATAGTGCTGGCCTAAGGTCAAAGTCTTATAATCAGGTCTTCAGTCAATTGCTAATCATTTGGTTCAGACCCGGACACGGTAATGTTACTACGTACTTGGTGTTTTGGATGTACAATAGTATCTGATGGTGCCAATATGTATAAAGTTAAGATGGTCTTAGGAAACCATACTTTACAAAGGCAGTCATGAATGTTGACAATTCAGTCATTGAAGAGGAAATTCAATCTGCTCTCTTAGTAAATGCTAAGATAAGCAAATGACAAAAAATATCTTATTTGCTTTCAACACTGGACATGACATATCATAGAGGATGTCAATGCTGGGGATCAATAAAAGAAGCCTGTACTTTTACCCCTCTTTACACTTTTCACAAGATTTCAGAATAACTTTTTCCAAGTTGAGTCTTTCATGGTCCTCACATCAAAGAAGTAGGAAGTCAAAAAGTTTTTGACATAAGTGACGATAACGTATATATTAAAAAACCTAACCCATTCACCTAGACACAACCTTCTTCAAAGGAACCTCACGGAATTACCTACTAATGACCGACGTCTGCCAAGTAGAGTCGGTGCGAATCGATACATAGGACCTGGTCTATCGGCCACGTCAGTACTTATTTATTTATTATATTTTGCATATATAGCGCCATCATATTCTTCAACGCTTTACAGATATTGTCATCACTCCCTACTGGGGCTCACAATCTACTTGTATGTCGTTGGAGTGTGGGAGGATATCGGAGTGCGAGGAGGAAATCCACGCAAACATGTGGAGAACATACAAACTCCTTGTAGTGGTTTTCCTTGGTGGGATTTAGAACCCAGGACCCCAGCGCTGCAAGGCTACAGTGCTAAAAACTGAGCCACCATACTTCATGACCACTGGACGGGAACACTGAAAATCGTCTCTTTCCTACTACCAATTTCTGCCGGTGTGAAGCTCATGTTGCGTTACACCAAGCTAACTAAGTGCCATGGAAGCCATCATATAGGAGGCGTTTTTCAGAGCTCCCATCTAGTGGTCCCGGACTGGATACTGCAAATCGAATTCTATTCCCCCCGCCCAAAAAAAAAATAAAACAAAATACAACCTTTCATTGAAATGAAACCGTTATGGATAAAAAACAAAATGCCGAGAACATCTGAAAATGAAAAATGTAAACATTGCTAACGGAAATTATCAGATGTCACTTGCTCTGTGTTTCCATCTCTGATAAGTTGCCACCAACAGAGTTAACCCGTCACGCTGCCACTTAACGTCGTTTCGTAGGAGGGCTCCGTCTTAAGCAGTGAAGCGGTTAAGGTCGTCTTCTTACCGGAGGAGGGGGGGGGGGGAAACAAAAACCTGAATGTTGTCATGCAGAGATGCATTTAATTCCAAAGGCAAATATCTAATGGTAGAACATAAGATTCCAACTTGTAATTAAGAAAGTCGGAAAGATAACCTTACTCCTGGAGAAGTAATTAATGCTCTTAGAAATTGGATACTATTGGCGAAGGAACGTCACAAATATACCACTCAGTACAATATAACCCGCTCATCTGGGGAAAGTAGGCTTCGCCATCAAGGGCAAACGTGCTATAGACTGCGAGAAGAGTAAATGACAGTCTGCTGTTCAAGTCCATTAGCTGCTATGTGATAGGAGCACATTCACTCGCAGACGACCTGTGAAAAATCTCAGATCTCTTTAAATCTTTGAATTGGATAGCTGCATTAATTCTTAAGAACTGTAATCCCTCAAGCAAGTCAAATTACCCTCATTAAGAGTGGGAAGACTGCCTCTGCAATAAGTTAAGAAAGATGGGCGCAACTTACAACAGATTCCCTCTGCCGCAGCCGCTTTCCAGAAAGTAAAAATGTCGCTTTACTATATTCCGGAGGGGATTCAGGGGGTGAAGACCACCCTTATTATACTCCGTTATTTATGGAAATTCAAACCAATTATCACCTACATTTTATTGAGAATTGTTCGTCGGTTTCATTGTGTCATAATTCCAATTATTTAAAGTGATTTTCTTGTGATCTAGCAAAAAAATATATATATTTTTTTTTTTTACTCGGCACACATGTTAAATGGTGTGCAAAGGAAATTATTATACAGTCAAACCAAAGGGGGCGCTCATCTGATAACAAGCAAAAGGAATATTCCAGGGGCCAAAAATGTGAAATGTGGTCTCAGACACATAGGTTTCACTAGAAAACGGTGCATAAGACCATGTTCACATGTAGCATAAAGGTTACATTTATCTTATTTTTTTTACGCTTCGGCATTTTTTTGTGCAGAAAATCAGCTGTATTAAGTAACATTCCCACTATAAGTTTTTTTTTTGTTGTGTATTTTCAAAAAAATGGAAATAACCTATTATATTTAAGGGGTGCAGAAAATCTGCAACATCAAAAATGCATTGTGGGAACGTAACCTTAAGGGTATGTGCACACATTAAGTATTTGCGGCAGAAATTTCTGCACCATTTGGCAAGAAAAAAAGAATGTATTAAACAAAACAAAAAAACAACAATTGCATTTTAAAGGCATTTCTGCACTAAAAAAATAAAACATTTGGGTCAATCTGGGCTAAAAAATAAGTCTCAAAAAGAGGGAAAATGGAAGCAAAAAAAAAAAGCAGCAAACAATGCAATAATGAAAGCAGATTCCTTTTGTGAATTTTGGTGCAGACCCCTGAAGAAAAAAAAAAAACACTGAGCTTTTGCATATAAAAACCAGGCCTAAAGGGGAAATCTGGTTTGGAAAAATTATTAACCTCAATGCCCAATAAATAAATTCAGAGTTAATAGGGTGCAGTATGCATATACAGGGGGAATTGGATGACCCACATAGTGCATATTTTACACAGTTAATTGATTTCAATGGGCATCATGTAATACTTTGTTTCACCTGTGGGGGCACTGCGGTCAAATAGAGTACTTGATGTTGAGCTCGCCAGGGATTATATGTGATCATGAATATTGTTATATCAAGTGTAATGGGCGAGGACCACAGCGATGTCACAGCAGAGATAATAATCACAGAATTATACCGCAATTCAAGGATAATGAACACAGTTATGTCACAGTATAGAAATCATGCACAGAGACATGTCATAGAATCGAGAACACGGACATTGTGATGTCACAACTAATAGGTGAGGATGATGTCACAGCACAGAGATAATAATCACCGCATCATAATTCAAATGTAATGAACTAAAAGGTGTTAAGGTATTACAATAATGCACACAGTGATGTCACAGTATGGAAATTATGCATGTAGTGGTGTCGCAGTATGGAAATAATGCACACAGGGATGCCACAGTATGGAAATGATGCACGTAGTGGTGTCACAGTACGGAAATAGTGCACACAGGGATGCCACATTAAGTAAATAATTCATGTGGTGATGTCACAATATAGATTTGATGCAAACAGTGATGTCATATTATGGAAAAATATGCAAATAGTCATGTCACATAAGGCTAGGGTCACACTTGCGAGTGCAATGCGAGAAACTTGAACGAGTCTCTCGCGTTAATACCCAGCACTGCCGCAGGCACTCAGGACCGGAGCGTGCAGCTGCATATATTTCTATGCAGCTGAACGCTCCGCTCCTGAGTGATGGCGGCAGTGCTGGGTATTGATG
The DNA here is from genome assembly GCF_032444005.1 of Ranitomeya imitator. Classification (NCBI taxonomy): domain Eukaryota; kingdom Metazoa; phylum Chordata; class Amphibia; order Anura; family Dendrobatidae; genus Ranitomeya; species Ranitomeya imitator. The sequence goes on along the minus strand of NC_091289.1, from coordinate 18,912,325 downwards.
CTAGAGACTCGTGCGAGTTTCTTGCATTGCACTAGCAAGTATGACCGCAGCCTAATAGCAAATAACACAGTAGAATAAACACTAAAATTTCTTAAAGGCCCCCAAAACATCAGATTAAATATGACCCCAGACTCTTTGAAAGATTATGTAGGGAGACAGAAGGATTTGGCTGTTCGAATTTCAATGGCCTAAACTTTTGTTTTGAGAGGAGCCGAGAGCTCATATGTACGGAGAAGTTGAGAGAGGTAGCTGTCCGGCGTCATCTCTTGTGTATGGAGTAGTTGGGAGAGATAGCTGTCCGGAGTCATCTCACGTGTATGGAAAAGTTGGGAGACATAGCTGTCCGGCGTCATCTCATGTGTATGGAGTAGTTGGGAGAGATAGCTGTCCGGCGGTCATCTCATGTGTACGGAGAAGTTGGTAGAGATAGAGAGATAGCTTTCGGCGGTCATCTCATGTGTACGGAGATTTTGGAAGAGATAGCTGTCCAGCGGTCATCTCGTGTACGTAGAAGTTGGGAGAGATATCTGTCTGACGGTTATCTCGTGTACGGAGTGGTTGAGAGAGATAGCTGTCCGGTGATCCAATCACTTGTACGGAGAAGTTGGGAGAGATATCTGTCCGGCAGTCAACTCATGTGTACGGAGAAGTTGGGAGAGATATCTGTCCGGCAGTCAACTCATGTGTACGGCGAAGTTGGGAGAGATAGCTGTCCGGCGGTCATCTCATGTGTACAGAGATGTTGGGAGAGATAGCTGTCCAGCGGTCATCTCGTGTACGTAGAAGTTGGGAGAGATATCTGTCTGACGGTTATCTCGTGTACGGAGTGGTTGAGAGAGATAGCTGTCCGGTGATCCAATCACTTGTACGGAGAAGTTGGGAGAGATATCTGTCCGGCAGTCAACTCATGTGTACGGAGAAGTTGGGAGAGATAACTGTCCGGCGGTCATCTCATGTGTATGGAGTAGTTGGGAGAGATAGCTGTCCGGCGGTCATCTCATGTGTACAGAGAAGTTGGGAGAGATAGCTGTCTGGCGATCATCTCATGTGTACGGAGAAGTTTGGAGAGATACACTATGGTTCCAAAGTTTAGGGTCACCCAGACAATTTTGTGTTTTCCATGAAAACTCATACTTTTATTAATCAAATGAGTTGCCAAAAGAATTGAAAATCTAGTCCAGACATTGACAAGGTTCAAAAAAAGATTTTTATTTGAAATAATAATTTTCTCCTTCAAACTTTCCTTTCGTCACAGAATGCTCCCTTTACAGCAATTCCAGCATTGCAGACCTTTGGCATTCTAGCAGTTCATTTGCTGAGGTAATCTGGACAAATGTCACTCCATGCTTCCAGAAGCTCCTCCCACAAGTTGTTTTGGCTTGATGGGCACTTTTTGCACCATACGGTCAAGCTGCTCCCACAACAGCTCAATAGGGTTGAGATCTTGTTACTGCGCTGGCCGCTCCATTACAGGTAGAATACCAGCTGCCGGCTTCTTCCCTAAATAGTTCTTGTACAATTTGGAGCTTTGGGTCATTTTCCTGTTGTAGGATGAAATTGGCTCCAATCAAGCGCTGTCCACAGGGTATGGCATGGCGTTGAAAAGTTGAGTGATAGCCTTCCTTATTCAAAATCCCTTTTACCTTGTACAAATCTCCCACTTTACCAGCATCAAAAAAGCAACCCCAGACCATCACATTACCTCCACCATGCTTGACAGATGGCGTCAGACACTCTTCCAGCATCTTTTCAATTGTTCTGCATTTCACAAATGTTCTTCTGTGTGATCCAAACACCCCAAACTTGGATTCGTCTGCCTATAACACTTTTTTCCAATCTTCCTCTGTCCAATGTCTGTGTTCTTTACGAATATTAATCGTTTCCTTTTATTAGCCAGTCTCAGATATGGCTTTTTCTTTGCCACTCTGCCCTGAAGGCCAGCATCCCGGAGTCGCCTCTTCACTGTAGCCGAGAGGAGCCGAGAGCTCATATGTACGGAGAAGTTGAGAGAGGTAGCTGTCCGGCGTCATCTCTTGTGTATGGAGTAGTTGGGAGAGATAGCTGTCTGGTGATCATCTCATGTGCATGGAGAAGCTGGGAGAGATAGCCGTCTGGCGGTCATCACATGTGTACGAAGATGTTGGGAGAGATCTGCCCGGCGGTCATCTCATGTGTATGGAGTAGTTGGGAGAGATAGCTGTCTGGCGATCATTTCATGTGTACGGAGAAGTTGGGAGAGATATGTGTCTGGCAGTCATCTCATGTGTATGGAGAACTTGGGAGCATAGCTGTCCGGCGGTTATCTTATGCGTATGCAGAGATAGCTGTCTGGTGGTCATCTGATGTATATGGAGAAGTTGGGAGAGATATCTGTCCCGTGGTCATCTCATGTGCATAGAGAAGATGGGAGAGATGTCTGTTTGGCGATCATTTCATGTGTATGGTGAAGTTGGGAGAGATCTCTGTCTGGCAGTCATCTCATGTGTACGGAGAAGTTGGGAAAGATAGCTGCCCGGCGGTCATCTCATGGGTACGGAGAACTTGGGAGAGAAAGCTGCCCAGCGGTCATCTCATGTGTACCGAGAACTTGGGAGAGAAAGCTGCCCGGGGGTCATCTCATGTGTACGGAGAACTTGGGAGAGAAAGCCGCCGGGCGGTCATCTCATGTGTACGGAGAACTTGGGAGAGATATCTGTCCAGCTGAATGGTTTGGCTCCCACTGTGGCACCCACCTAAGGCTTTTCACCTTTCTACCCAGTGGGAGAATGCCCAGTTCTATATTTTTGCCCGCAGTGCTACATCATGATTATATCTATGCACAGATAACAGTTTATATTATCTATATTTTCATAGAAAATGTGACGAAAAGAAAAAAAACAATTAGCCATCAACACTCTTATGGACCATAGATTACTACATCTAATTTGCTTTGTAAACAAAAGTAAAAGGTTCCTGGGTGCGCTCCTTAAATAACCCTTTCATTTGCATGCCAGGCACAGCACTGTATTAATTAATTAATTAGTAGCGTTAATTAACAATTAACACATCTGGCAGAGAGGAGCCCATGTCCCAGCTTAGACGACCGTTCCATCTCGAAGATATAGTCTACCCTACGTCTTGGATTCCTTCTCATTAAGATGAGATCTTCTTCTGATGGCTAACCATGCTGAAAAACATTCTTCAAAAGGCCAATTAATAATAAACATTTGGATGTTTTCTGTTTTTTTTATTATCATCTTTCTTAATCCTTCCTTCTAATAATGAGACATGTTTTCCGACCAGCACACTTGACTTCATCGACGCTGGACTCGGGAAGCACCATTTTAATTTTCCACCGTTTGTGCTCTTGAACTTTTGTGGATCATTTTGATGCAATACCAAATTGTCATTTCAAGGTAAACAACACAAGATATGGAGATGTGGAATCTGTTTAGCTTTGCTAAAAAAAACAACAAACCTGCCCTCCATGGCATTTTGTTACCCTTGACCCATTATAACATTGGGAAGGACAGAGAGGAGTTTGTATCGGCTGAAGTTCTAAATCTTGCACAACAGCCAGACAAAAATAAGTATGAAGGGAACGATCTGCAGGCGATGTGTATACAGGGCATAGTCAATACAAGAATTAGATACTAAATGGAATAATCATGAGTATACGGCAGCTAGCAATAAATGTCCTCAATGATCCCTGCCAACAGTTTCTCCGATTGTGTTAAATACATTGTTTAACATGTTGATGCTTTTTTTTTTTTCTTTTTTTTTCCACATTTTCCAAATCACTATTTAAAAAAAACAACTCAGAAATCATGCAATTCTTATACTGGCACTGAGCCTTATACTGGACTCACACTTCCTGTTCAGTACCGGTAAACTTTTCAGCAGTCTCCTTATCAGCACAGACAGGAGTACAAGGAAAGGCAACACCTCCATATATTCTAGATAAGACAGGATCCATCATTCACAATAAGCCATGTCACAGCTCACCTCCTCCTCCTGTACAATGACTGATAACTCCTTTATATACAATAGAGAACACAGAAACCACCATTCACAATAGGTGATATCACAGCTCACCTCCTCCTCCTGTACAATGACTGGTAACACCTCTATATACAGTTGATAACACAGGATCCACCATTCACAATGGGTGGTGTCACAACTCACCTCCTCCTCCTGTACAATGACTGATAACACCTCTATATACAGTAGATAGCACAGGATCCACCATTCACAATAGGTGATGTCACAGCTCACCTCCTCCTCCTGTATAATGACTGATAACACCTCTATATACAGTAGATAACACAGGATCCACCATTCACAATAGGTGATATCACAGCTCACCTCCTCCTCCTCCTGTAGAATGACTGAGAATACTTCTTTCTATATACAGTAAATAGCACAGGATCCACCATTAACAATAATGTCAGAACTTTGATGTGGTCTGTGATCATAAATCAGCTGTAATGAGCTCATAAAAACAGTTACAAATTCTCCCACAAGGCAGTCGGCAAATCTCCCTGACATCTTCTCAGCTAGCTTACTATAGACAGTGCCACACAGAGGTTATAAAAGGCAAACAGTGCAAAAAAACATATGTAACCCAAAGAAATTGTCCCCAAAGACCGCAATCATCTACTGCTGACAATTACCAAGTGACCACTTGGCCATTTAAGAAGATAACGCAGAGGACGATGAGGGTGCAGGATGAATTTTGTACATGTTCACTTGCATTGCAAGGGATCCAGGGAACTTCTATGTTTCTGCCTGTATCCTACAATCTATTCTTTCTCCGGCTCGAACATCTGTCTGAAATATGTAGCAGACAATTGCTTTTTTGGCCTGGAATCAGGTGGTTGAAACACAGGACAAACAGACTACTGTATATAAGCATTCCTCAAACAGTGCAAACGTTATTAACTCCCGTGTGCGGAGAACGTGGCTGCCTAGCATCCGATCTCCAAAGAACCATCAAGGAATTTTGCAAGTTATTAATTTGGGTGGTCATGCACGAGGTGGATGTGTTCAGACTTGTCTAGGATATGAGACCTCACATTTCAAGACGGCTAAATAGAGACGAGGAGGGGAGGGGAGGAGAGGAGAACCCTATAGATGTTTTCTGTTTAGTCCATCATTCCTATGTGTAAAATTCCAGGCTAAATACCAAACGTATACATAAATATGTCAGGCCTGTCAAACACTAGGAGCCAAAGAAAATAAGTCACACGGAGCAGAAAAAGCGGGAGGGGAAATAATTGTCAGGAAAGACACGGGACATTTGAAGTCCTGCACATCTCGAAATGATTGTTGATATACCAGAAATACACCAAGAGGGATTTTTCCACTGACGCTAGAACATGAGGACATTTTTTTTAAAAAGTGCACTAACCTTAGTAAAGAGAGGCACATTGATCAGGCTTATTAATCGGGACCTGTCGTAAAGGGAAAAGTGGCCAGTTTTTGCTCCGATTTTATTCCCGCCGCACCTCTAAGTTTGCCGTTTTTAATTTTATTAAAATCTGACATACGGTTCCAGAGATATGGGCCTTTTAATGGTCTTTACAAAAGAGGCATGGTTCACAAGATCCTCATGGGCGTGTCTTTAGGTTCCTCGGAGGATCTGCTCTGCACAGACCGTAAGGTCTATATCTTTGTAACCGTAAGTTGAATTTAAAACAAAACACACAGAATATTCATGGGAGTAGTAGATATAAAATAAGGGTAAAAACTGGACACTTTTGATCTGATGACTGGTCCTCTTTAAAGGGTTTGGTTTACAAAATCCAAATTTAAATACCTTAATAGGGAAATTTGAGTTAATAAAGGGGAATCTGCTACTCAGGACCCTCATCTATTAGCTGCAAAGAGACTTTCTGGCTTTGTTGGACCAAGTGAGAATTACAAAAGGTTTATTATTTTCAATGTAATGCTTAATTTCTCCTGTGGAAGTGCTGCAGGGAAACTAAACACTTGCTACCAATTTCTGGTATAGATGAAAGATTATAGAATTTTATTGTGTGTTGTGCCAAGATTAAAGGGCTTCCCAGTAGTTTGAAAACATTTGTAAAAATACCTCCCATTGCTAAATGGAATACCTCCCCTCTTAAGTCTTAAAAACGGGTCATAGTATTTCTGCATGTTTTCCCACCACTGCAAGGTATCTACTATGCCAATCATTGTGTACAAAGAGCCATCCTGCACAGCTTGGGAATTTAGAAGGTGGCGTCTACCTCTAAACAAACCTACTTTTAACTGCGTAGATGCCTCACATAAAATAAAGAAAATCACATACTGACCTTCCGGACCAGTGCCATTCCAGCTTTATCGCCGCTAAGAATTGCTGATTGTGACTTGACATTGGTTACATCACGTTGCCTACAAAGTTATGTCACCTCCGGGAATCACAGGACTAATATTGCAAAAGCGGTGAAGCTCCAAAAGGGGTTTATTATGCTCTAGGGTGAGATCATCTATTGCTAGAAAGCATCCAAAGGATGAGGACATTATAAAGAAGTACTGACTAGTGTAGCTGGGAATCCAGCTCTGGCATGAAATTAAACACTTAATAAAAAAGCACCACAAAGATGAGGATATTATACAGTATTTCTGAACGTGTAGGTGGGAATCCAGCTCTGAGGTGAGGTCAATATTTGCTACAAAGCATCCTTAGGATGAGGACACTACAAAGAAGTACTGAATAATCTATTGGGGAATTCAGCTCTGGGGTGAAATAAAACACTTCAAAAAAAGCACCATAAAGATGAGGACATTATACAGCATTACTGCATAGAGTAGGTGGGAATCCAGCTTTGCAATGAGATCCACACTTACTATGAAGTACCTGAAAGATGAAGACAAAGAGAACACTATAAAGAAGTACAGACCAATGTAGCCAGGAATCCAGCTCTGGGGTGAAGTAAAACACTTACAAAAAAACCACCAGAAATATGACAGCATTTTGCAGTATTGCTGAATAAAAGAGGTGGGAACCCAGCTCTGAGGAGAGGTCAACACTTACTAGAAAGCATCCCAAGGGTGAGGACACTATCTATAGAGAGGTACTGAGCAGTGTAGCTGGGAATCCAGCTCTGGGATGAGTTAAAATACTTACCAAAAGACAGTAGCACTGTATATATCTTTTTCATGTTATTCTGCTCCTTCCCATACACTAATCGTCAGCTATACTCTGATCCTTTGGTAAACTCGCAGTGATCACTCCTCACATGTCTGTTTTACTAAATACTGGCATCAGCCATGAAGTAAGAATTTTGAATTTATTAAATGTATATATTCATACATTTCCAGAAGGAAAGGCATCAATTCTAGAAAAAAAATGCTTGAAAATTGTAATTTCTCAAAGAATACCAAAGTAAATTATTACTTAAGGTCTGTTCACACCAGCATCATGGCAGTTTTGGACAGAAACACCCCCTTCCGATTCCTTTCATGAGTTCAGAAATATTTGACAGCAAGAATATCGCCGTCAATAACTAGGCCGAACATTCCGATTCAATATCTTTTCCCGGAATGTGTAACTTTGTATCTTGTTTGACAAGAACTTTTCTGGTGCAGTCGCTAGACTACCGCGTTTAATCTCCGAAGCGCCGGGCGGCGCTGCCTAATAGTAAAAAAAAAAACTGTGACAATTGTAAAACCTTTATTTATTTAACTCTGAATAAAGCTTGGAGTGTATAAAACTTCTCCCCTTATCTCGCTGCCACAGGAAAACCACACACAAACACACACTCGTCTGCCTTATCGTTCTGAAATGTATATATTCCCATCATGCCTCTGCGCTCCGCAACCCCGCCATGCCCTCACTTTTGATTGTACGGATGATGCTGAAGTGCACTGGGGTATTTACTGATCCAGTTATCTTGTTCTGTGACAGCCTGAATCAATCAATCAAGAGGCCAGCTCGCGCATCCGTATTCCAGGGACGTCTCTGCACTTCGGGATACGACGAGATCACAGTGTTATCCGGCCAAATTTGATCAACAAATGCAGTTCCCCAGTGCCGCGGCAATCTCAGATGAAGATGTTATTATGTGGAAGTCAGCAAAATGATAAAGACAGTACAGAAATGGATAAGTCTAGCTGGACCTCGCTGACAAGCTGCACGCACCCAGAACAGACTGTAATTTTTTATTTTTTTTTCCGCCTTCTTGCCAAATCCAGAGTTATAAGACAAAGCGTCTCGATAATTCCTGTACTAGGCAGGTCGCAAATCATCATCTACAAATCTATAGATTGAAGATTGAGGCATGAGGTGTCTCGATTATGATTGAATCGAAAACAAAAAAAAGGTATACAACAGCAAATGTGGAGGACGTCCACCAACATAAAATATCAGACAACTGCTTTGTCTTAAATGGACCGCGGTTTGGATCACGTTTGCAGAATGCAGACTGTCGTTTATAGATGGTTCCAAAAGGTTTTCGTTTTTAGCGGAAAATTCCTTTTCCATTTAGTTGATCGGGTGATACCTTATAAAAAAAAAAATCATCAAAATGACCAGTTAAAGGATTAATCATCAATGGTAAAGAATTAAAGGGAACCTGTCACCTGAATTTGGCGGGACTGGTTTTGGGTCATATGGGCGGAGTTTTCGGGTGTTTGATTCACCCTTTCCTTACCCGCTGGCTGCATGCTGGCTGCAATATTGGATTGAAGTTCATTCTCTGTCCTCCATAGTACACGCCTGCACAAGGCAAGATTGCTTTGTGCAGGTGTGTACTATGGAGGACAGAGAATGAACTTCAATTCAATATTGCAGCCAGCATGCAGCCAGCGGGTAAGGAAAGGGTGAATCAAACACCCGAAAACTCCGCCCATATGACCCAAAACCAGTCCCGCCAAATTCAGGTGACAGAGTCCCTTTAAGGTTTTAATTACACCAACGCGTTTCGGCACCAGACTAGTAAAAAACAAATCCAGAGGACTGATGAAGGTTTTGTTGATCGAAACGTCTTATTCTTTTCTGGAGACACCACGTTTAATAAAATACTCCTGTTGAACATCGTTGATGAGTGCCAAGTATCTCCTTCATAGTAAAAAAAAAATAAAAATTTACGTTCGGCACCGAAACGCGTTGTGTAATAAAAACCTTCATTTCATACCGTCGAGGATTGTTCATTTGCGCAAGGGCAGCTCAGGTACTGTGCTCTCTCCTCTAAAGTCAACTGCTATCTGGAAGAATTTTTCCTCCAGCCACGGATTCTTAGGCTTTTATTGTTGTTTTCGTACACAACCACCCTAGATGAGCACTAGCATCACTCTCACCATCTCTCTTTTCTCTTGCGGTATTACCTTACTGTGTGCTTCTGTCTCAGCCACAGTAGTTAAAGGGGCTGGAATAAGATGGAGGCAGCCCTCAAAATTTATTGCAAAAAGGTGCATTAATCCATCAAGCGACGTTTCGGCTACAATATTAGCTTTTCCAATCTTGTTGCCAAAACGTTGTATGATGGATTAATGAACCTTTTTGCAACAAACATGGAGTGCCACCACCTTCTTCCAATATTTCATCTATTATATGGTCTGGGATTACCCACCACCTTCATTACTTCTTCACAAGATAGCACTTGGGAGTGCTACTTCATACTGTTATTTAAAGGGGATCTCCAGTATTTCAATAGTGATATCTTATCCTTACCAAAGCTCATCAATATCAGAGTGCTAAGAAGAACATCCACACTGATCAGCTGATTGCAGCTGCCACAGAAGCCTGATTGTTTGGGGTCCGTGCAGTCAGATCCAATTTGGGGTGCTCATTCCTGGACTTAAGCATAAATGTAGCCATCGATGTGAAGTCAACGACCCCCTTCCTCACCAGGAATGGGGTCAACATAACCCTATTCCCATGTTGGGATCCCAGTGCTGAAGCACACCAAGACTGGACCACAGCTTTAGAGTTGGCCATAAACATTAAATGAATGACACATGAACCTACTGACTGTCACTGGAAGATGCCAGGGTGAAAAAGTGTTGGGCATGTACGATATCAATATGGCTGATCTTTTTGATCTCTTGGTAGATAAACTGAAGCCATAGATACATGGCAGAGGCTTTCCTCCCTCTCCGCAATGAGAACACATGCACAAGACAAGTCTGCATGTGCATGGAGGGGTTGAAAGTAATAACACCAATGACATTACTACCATCTGCTCATAATCAGCATGCACATAGTAATATTACCATGTGACTTATTCGTAGAGTTAACATGTAATACAGAGCCTCTGGCAGTCAGAAAAAAATGTTATTAGACATCTGTGAAAAGCAATAGGAAAGTTGATCTTGACTTTTGAGTCATGTTTGTGGTCATCCATAGAGTATGAAGTCAGTTTGAAATGAATCCATGGAAAACTGTGGTCAAAACAGATTCAGGGCAGGGGTGGTAAGCGCAAGAAAATGTTCTCCAGCTTTTTTTTTTTACATGGGAAATCAATAAAACATCCAACCAGCCAAGATTAACAATGCGAGCTGCCATGTTTTCTGACTCCTATAGTACATCGACATTGTTGATGTCTTTAGCCATTTGCAAAAATGACATATGTGTTAAAGCAGTAAATAACTTCACCACGTGGTAAACAAAGTGTCAACCCTCACCCACAACACAAACCGAAGCAGAGAAACCTTGCATGGAGTCTGGAGGCCACACTCTCACCTTCCATAGATCTCCTGTCGCTTTGATCCTTTCTAACATCGATAAATATTGCTCATGGTAAGTCAATAATTAACACAGTGACTAGGTAGATACTAAATCTCCTGATGGACCAACTCTCTGACCTCTCTCACAGCATAAACAAAAGCATGGTGGTCCGGCATGGCATCCACTGGCCAAGGCTGCAGTTTGGACCTTCCACAGATTATTACTTAGCTGATCAGAAGGGCTATCAGTAGACTGCACGGAAGTTATGGAAATGTGAGTTTCTTGGCCTTCATCTCTTCAAGAGTTAAACAATGTCCTATTCTTTAGTTGGTCATACACACTAGATTAAAGTTGGACGAGTCTGTGAATGTTGGGGTTTCTTACCAACCATCTAATGCCTACAGAAGTGTCCCAATACAAGGCCAAAGTTAGATATTGGGAGACAGAAGGACAAATGGATTTCATGTGCCGATTCTTTTGTGCTGTCAGAGACATCCGTAGGCTGCTTTTCTTCCCTCTCGCCATTGAGATCAGGTGCATGCTCAGCTGAGCCAAGGGTGCGCGTGTATTTTAGGGTATGAAAAGAACAGCTTTTAGCTCAACAAAGTTGTCCACTTTTAGAATAAGTCATCAATGTCTGGATGTCATACTACAACAAAGACCTCACATCAGGCAGACTAGTCAAAGAAGAGCTGAGAATGCCATCTGGGCTCCCATATTATTGACGTGGCTGAGGAACCGGGTCCTGTCAACTGATTCGCACCAACTTCAATATTGGGCTGTGTCTGAAGGTGTTGTATTTGCAGAAACAGCAAAACTCTTCATGGGGATCCCAATGGTCAGACCACTACTATCCATCCTAGGACCCCAATATGCAATACAGTTATCTCTCCTGTCTCCCCCACACACATAGGAGTGCTTGGCTCAGATTCCGTTAGCGGCTAAATCTCAGGAAGAGCAAAAGGGTCTACAGTCCAAAATCAGACTGCATTCTTCTCTCTCACAACATCATCAAGCAAAACTCTTGTTTGTTGGGTGAAATGATTTTTATGCTTCTTTTAAAATCTGCATTCTCGGCAGCTACTGTGTGTACGGGAGTGTCTAAACAGGCTACAGTGACCACTCATGGGTCAACGTGTAGCCGATCAGTGGTCGTCTAACAGCCACAATCGTCTAATGAAAATTATCCCTAACGGATAGTGCAGAAGACTGTAATAATTGGACGAGTGCTAGCCGTCGTTGTCCAAGGGAAAAAAAAATCACTGCATGTCAGAGTCCAGCTATGGGATTCAATTAGTCTGTGAAAAATATAGGATTACACCAGGATGACTTCCGAATCACAATGAAGAAGATGGAGACATTTTTTCTCCATCTTCTCCACACTCGAGAGAATTGGGTCACATTCTGATCGATGTGTGATTTGCATAATCGGACCAATTTTCTCGGATGAGATAAAATACTGCCGTGTGCACCTAGCCTAAAGAGGGACTTATCAATGTTTAATTCCTGGAAAACCCCTTTAAGTATGGAAGCCCTTTCAATTGCACAAGTAGGGTCAACTTAATGGAAGGCCAATGATGTAAAAAGTTGCACCACCAAAAGAAATTTAATTCCATTTCGAAGTTTTGCGGCGACGGGTCAGGAGACTGAGAGCTGCCCTGCAGACTGAAGGGAAGAGCGAATATTGCATTCTGTCTTCGAGTCGACAAATGCATTCTAAATCATTTTTTAATTAAAAGATATTTAATGGTTTAAGCTTATGTTACCCGCTGCCTCACAAGCAAGGTAGGCCTATCATAAACTAATCATACCAATGATATTAAAAATTGTTTATTGCCATTTTATGGATTTCACGACTCAAATTACAGGTTTTCCCAACTGTATGCAAAATGTGTAACTTAATCCCCCCGCAGTTTATTACAGAAACTGATATATGCTCTAATCTGACCTTTGTTTTAAATAGCTTCATAACGGCGGCAAACAGCAAAGGGAAAAGCCTCGTCTGTGACTGGCATCAAAACAGCCCAATCTGCTAAGTCTCCGTCTCCCGTATAGTCAGTGGAAGAAGTGGAGGGTCAGAGAGCGCCACTCCGGCCATCCTGTCATCTAGTAACGAGCTTGGAAAAAATGGATACGGTGGCCAAATGGCCAGCAGACAGGACGCCCACGCCAAATGACGTCCTGTTTTTTTCCATACAACTCAGACAAAATCAAAACAACAAGGCCGAGAGCTGCAAACAAAAACAACATAGCATTTCCCAAAAGTCCTCCAGACGGGCTGCAACTGGGGAATTTACACAAATAAGACGCTTCGCAGAGTAACTGCCAGAAAAGATTTAGTGAGAAGAAAGCATATTCCTATTCACAAGTTCTTTTCTTTTTTTGTTTAAAGCAGATGATGTGTTCTCATTCCAAAATTATATCTTTGGATTGATAAAAAAAAAAGTATCTCTCTTAAAAAAACAACAACCTGTGATTGAAGTATGGTTATCTGGTTTGACCTCCAGCGATCAGTTAGAAGTGTTCACTTTCCCTACACTGCCCCCAAAGGAGAAATGGAGTATTGCATGATGCTCATTGAAATTAATGATTTGGGTATGCTTTTTCATAGACATTCCTGGTCCTTCAGAAATGGAGATACTCTTTTTTTGATGTTCTCCGCTCTAGTATATTGAAAAAAAAATCACAAATGAAGGCCTCTTAAACTATTGAATCTGAAGGTCTTAATAACGAGTGAAAATGGGTGTCATCCAGCAATCAACAGTAATCTGCAAGGGAAGTGATTAAGTGCTTTCACAGGAGAAAGGGAGAATTGCAAGATGCTCATTTAAATCCATGTGTTGTATCTGAATTTCCGGGACATTCCCAGTCCTGCAGAAATGAAGATACTCTTCTTTGATGTTCTCTGCCCCAGATAATAGACAAAAGTTCCAAATGAAGGCCCCTCTGTTAAATCTTAAGTATTTAATGAAGTATTTGAAAATCGGTGACCTCCAGCGATCAACAGCAATATGCAAGGAAAGTGTTTAATTTCACTGCAGCACCCCCACAGGAGAACTCGAGAATTGCATGATGTTCATTGAAATTAATGTTTTGTGTATGTATGTAATGGACATTCCTGGTCCTCCAGGAAATGAGACACTTCTTAGATACTCTTTGTCTGAGATAATTGATGAAAGTCGCAAAAGAGGGCTCCACAAGCTAGAAAATCTGAAGGACTAAATGAAGTATTTGAAAATGGATGACTTCCAGCGATCAACAGCAATCTTTAGGAAAATTCTTTAGTTTCCCTACAGTGCCTCCACAGGAGAAATGGAGTATTGCATGATGCTCACTGAAATCAAAGTGTCATGTGTGAAATTCATGGACATTCCCAGTCCTCCACAAAAGGAGATGCTCTTCTTAGATGTCCTCTGCCCCTAGACAATTGACAAAATTCAAAAATGAGTGCCCAACAAGCTATTAAATCTGAAGGGATTAATGAAGTGTTTGAAAATGGGTGACCTCCAGTGATCAACCGCAATCTGCGAGGAAAGTGTTTAATTTCCCTACAGTGACTCCACAGGAGAAATGGAGAATTGCATGATAAACATTGAAATCACTGTTTCCTTTATATATTTCATAGATATGGCCAGTCCTAAAGAAAAGGAGACACTCTACGTAGATGCTCTGTGCTCCAGCTAATAAAGCGGGACCCGACCCGCTCTGAATGCCCTATTGAAAATGGGTCCTCAAATCCAGATAACCCCTTTATAAGGTTACAAATTAACGTAGCAGTTGTTGCCTCGCCAATAGCCCCTTCCCCCGCCCCTGATTACTGTGTAGTTTTGTAATGTAGTTTTCTGGTTCCTGGCTGAATGTTATAGACCACTATATGTACGGATATGCCAAAAATGTATGGTTAAATGCTAAATTTTGATGGGTATGGTGACATGGTGGTTGCAGACACTTTGTTAACCCAAATTTGCAGTCAAAGGAAAGATGAACCAAAGTTGTTGGATTTTTCATGGCCAAAATATTTGCTTCCTTTTAGATGTTTGGGGGTCATCATTGGTCCTACCATGTACATTTAGATTCTCTCCTAATAACTTCTGGAGATTTCTTCCAATACTTCCAACTCTATGCATATGGAAGGATTAAAAAGCACAATGAGAAAAGCAGATTTGGTGCCAACAATGTAAACAAGGTATGATGCACTTGTACTCCAAGTCCTATGGATCTAATGACTCTTAACTTGGAGAAAAATTAATGTCTCCAAAATAATGAAAATGGGAGGTTCATATTGGCGGAGTTCTTGACGAGCTGTTCTTGTCGCGCTCTTCCTACAAGGGCTGAGGCTGTCACGGGCCGGTGGACTCCACCAGACTCCACCAGAGACTTTGGTTCTACATAATTAGAAACAAAGCTACACGCCCCCCGATTATGATCTGTTTTATTCCCTTCCACTTTATATTACTTGTGATCCTGTTAATAACAATGTACAGGCGTATTCTCGATGTTTTGTACACAAGCTGCTATTTTCCGGGATCCTGGCGGAGGTCCCAGAGCAATGGTCTCCAGGTGCTGTTAACTATTCTAGTTTAACTGCTGAGGATTTACAAGAGCGTGCATGGACAGGTGCTACATCACAAGGTACTATATGTTTATCTGCATTTATCGCCTTACTTTGTTTATTTTGTTCATTTTCCCATGTTTTCTTTGTTTATTGCTCGGCCGGTTTTTATGTATATATTGCATATGACTAAGAAACAATGTATAATGCAGGGCAGGTGATGAGCTCTGTGCAACCTCCCACGCTGCACAACTTTGAAGGGATATTCCCGTAAGCAGGATACAATTTATACAGTATATATATATTTCCATATATATATACTGTATATATATCATATAATATATGTAAAAGCAGGTGGTTTTGGCTACTGAATCCAAGAACTGAGGGCCAAAACTCTCTAGTGCAAAGGGAGCTTTAACGCGCATGTGCGACCACCATTAGTGAGCATGTGCAACCACCATTAGTGAGCATGTGCGACCACCATTAGGGAGCATATGAGACCACCAGTGATGAGCGAATATACTCGTTGCTCGAGATTTCCCGAGCACACTCGGGTGACCTCTGAGTATTTTTTAGGGCTCGGAGATTTCGTTTCCATCGCCACAGCTGAATGATTTACATCTGTTAGCCAGCATAAGTACATGTGGGGGTTGCCTGGTTGCTAGGGAATCCCCACATGTAATCATGCTGGCTAACAGATGTAAATCATTCAGCTGCAGCGATGAAAACTAAATCTCCGAGCACTAAAAAATACTCGGAGGACACCCGAACATGCTCGGGAAATCTCGAGTAACGATTATATTCGCTCATCACTAGAGACCACCATTACTGAGCATATGCGACCACTATTACAGAGCATGTGCGGCCACCATTAGCAAGCATCTGTGACCACCGTTAACAAGCATGTGCGACCACCATTACTGAGCATGTACGACCACCATTAGTCAGCATGTGTGACCATCATTAGTGAGCATATGCAACCACCATTAGTTAGCATATGCGACCCCCATTAGTGAGCACATGCGACAACCATTAGTGAGCATATGCGACCACCATTACTAAGCATGTGCGGCCATCATTAGTGAGCATACGCGACCACCATTAGTGAGTATGTGCGACCACCATTATTGAGCATGTGTGACCACAATTTATGAACATGTCTGACCACCATTGCTAAGCATGTGCGACCACCATTAATGAGCATGTGCGACCACCATTAATAAGCATGTGTGACCACCATTAGTGAGCATGTCTGACCAACACTATTGAGCATGTCTGACCACCATTAGTGAGCAGTTGCAACCACCATTAGTGAGCATGTGTGACCACCATTAGTGACTATGCGCGACCACCATTAGTGAGCATGCGCGACCATCATTATTGAGCATGTACGAACATTAGTGAGCATGTGGGACCATTAGTGAACATGTGCAGCCACCAATAGTGAGCATGTGCAACCTCCAATCATCAGCATGGGTGACGTTCAATCATGGGCGGCCACCATTAGTGAGCATATGTGGCCACCATTCGTGAGCATGTGTGTCCACCAATCGTGAGAATGTGTGGCCACCATTAGTGAGCATGTGTGACCTCCAATCATGAGTGGCCACCATTAGTGAGAATGTGCGACCACCACTCTTATAGATGGAGAATCATAATTCCCTCCGACTTGCATAATAAAACAAAATTAAATGTAACCTATTACTTTGTAAAGTAGGGCTAAACATTCAGACTCTAGTCTGGTCTTAAAAGAGGTTTTCCTACATACAACATTTGGCACTGATTTACGGCTAAGCTGGTAAATGTAAAATTAATATTATTATAGCGCCATTTATTCCATGGCGCTTTACATGTGAGGAGGGGTATACATAATAAAAACAAGTACAATAATCAGTAGAGATTAAAACTGCTGGGTCACCTGATAATGGAGGCCCATGTCCTGTGTGTGAATGCATGATTCCCTCTCTACGTATGTTTATGGGCCTATCAAAGCGGTAGCAAGCATGTAGGACCATTGTTTCTATTGACTGTGAATGGAGCAGTGGTTACGCATGTGTACTACTGCTCCTTTTACACAGGGGTTGTACTGTAAGACCCCTGATCATGATATCATTTGGGGCTTCAAGAGTTTGGATCCCTACTGATCACACTTTTATCACTTACCCTTAGGATGAATAATACATGTTGCTGGGATCACCCTGTTAAGCAGGATTTTACCATTATAGAAGGTGACGGCATATTGCTAAGACATGCCATAAGTTTTCGATTTTCTGTAGAAGTCAAACTGTCAGGACCCACATGATCCTGAAAATGAAACTGTCACAGAGCAAAACCATAGGATAGGTGATAGGCATCTGATCAGAGGAGGGTAGTCCAAAAATGGTGCTCTACGGGGATGCCAATGGTGAGAGGGAAATACTTCTACCAGGCTCCTCTGATAGCAATTTTGTTTCACAAAGACACAAAAGATTGGGTATGTTGAAATTCAGCATGCCCAATCAGTTTATTTTTCATCATATGCGGTCTTGGTAAAGTCAACTATGGGTTTGGTTGAGATTTATCTCATTTATACTGGAACTTTAAGTCAACAAATCAACCAATCAGCTTAGATTGACAAAGTAATGCTACCAAGCCGGGCTTTCAAGATCAGTGTCATCTCATGTTGCTGGACAGAATAGAGCTATAAAGATATATTAATGCAATCCAAAAAATGGCAATTGTCAGAACAGGCAAATAAATGGACAGTGGAAATTGTGACATCCTCAAGGAATTTAGGCAGGGACACATAACCTAAACTGGAAGTTTGACATCACATGACGACCATTTTCTCACTCGGAAGGTTAGTGGTAACATCTACCAAACCTAAAAATACAAAAACTCAATCGTTTGGGATGGACACACCAGAATTCAAGCTGAGATCTTTTAATTTGCTTTCCCACCGTGAACGTCTTATTCATTATTTTCTTAAATGAAGTCGTCAGTGTAAACCATTCAGTGAAACCTCTCAGTTTCCGAACCTTCTCGAAATGAAAATGTTCCCTGCGCCAACTCTAACATGGCCAGCTGTTGTATAAACATCCATGATTACTCTACGAGAATCGATCTTATTCCTTGTGGTGAATGGCTGAAAGCAATGCTGTCGTAAAACATATCTAAGATAAATAGATAAGACAGGTAGGGTAAATAAATAAGGAGATAAAACAAAACCACGCTGTTCTACGCCCAACGATTCATTGGTGAAATCATAAGAACACGGTGAGTTACACTGGTAAAACTCGCCAAACAAGTTTGTTTAACAAAAGCCAACGAGCGGCTTCCAAAAGGGTGTGAACACGGGCACATTGTATATTATCACCTCGTATTGTGACAGTGGAAGGTGCAAGATTCTTATGGTGGTTTTGCAAAAAAGGAACAAAATTAGCCGTTTTTAAATATCTAGACAGTCTTTGGGCTTTAGTACTGCCTTTAGAAACAAAATTTAGGAATCTACACAGTCTTCTTCTAAAAGCGAAGTCCAAGTTTGTAAACTTCGTGTTGACAACATGTCATCATGGTGAAAGTTTGCTTAAGACTTTTGAGGTTGATGGATGGATAGTCATAAATTTTGAGGCTATGAGATGCAACTATTGTCTTGAGTAGGCATCGACAGTCTTCTTCTAAAAGTGATGTCCAACTTTATAAAATTCATGTTGAAAGCTTGTTTTTTTATGGCAACAAGCAATTCATTTTTGAGGGGTGTTGTCCAATGGAGGTGCAGTCCTGCAATTTGAGACTGTGGAGTCCATCTGTTGCCTTTAGAGAAACAGATTAGGTATCTTGGGCATCTACACAGTCTTCTTCTAAAAGTGATGTCCAACTCTGTAAACTTTGTGTTCACAACACATCATCATGGTGAAAGTTTGGTGAAAACTTTTGAGGTTGATAGACGGATAGTCATACATTTTGAGGCTATGAGATGCAACTATTGTCTTTAGAGACATAGATTAGGCATCAACACAGTCTTCTCCTAAAAGTGATATCCAACTTTGTAAAATTCATCTGGTCATCGCGACATCTTTATGAAAGTTATTGTTTTTTTTTACATTCCATCAAGCAATTCATTTTTGAGGAATGATGTTCAATGGAGGTATAGTCCTGCAATTTGAGACTATGGGGTCCATTTGTTGCCTTTCGAGAAACTGATTAGATTTCTTGGGCAATGACACAGTCTTCTTCTAAAAGCGATGTCCAACTTTGTAAGCTTCATGTTGTCAACACGTCATCATGGTGAAATTTTTTAAAAAATGCATCAAATAATGAATTTTTTGGAGGAAGCATGCAAACGAATATTTGGGGCTTGGTGGACGTGAGTTATTATTTTAAGTATTTACTCTCTACATGTGTATTTAAGGGGAAATTTCCCAAAATGGGCACCTATGTCCATCTGATTTAATTTAATTCTTCTTTTACAACTAGACCCACACTTCAGTATCTACTACAGATCCTTGAGAAAAGTAAAATCTGCTAACAATCAGTGGACATGGGTCACTAATTTGAGTATTTATCCTCTATTTGTAACTGATAAATGCCCAAAACGGACACCAATGTCCACCAGATTTACCCTTACACTGACCACTGTTCACCACACTCCAGCTGTTAGTTCAGTTTACTGAGAAAAGAAGGATCTAGTATGATCGGGTGAACATACTATCAATGTCCATTTCAGATTTTAGCCTCTAGATGTATATACACTGCTCAAAAAATAAAGGGAACACTTAAACAACAGAATCTAACTCCACGTAAATCAAACTTCTGTGAAATCAAACTGTCCACTTTGGAAGCAACACTGATCGACAATCAATTTCACATGGTGTTGTGCAAATGGAATAGACAACAGTTGGAAATTATTGGCAATTACCAAGACACACTCAATAAAGGAGTGGTTCTGCAGGTGGGGACGACAGACCATATCTCAGTACCAATGCTTTCTGGCTGATGTTTTGGTCACTTTTGAATGTTGGTTGTGCTTTCACACTCGTGGTAGCATGAGACAGACTCTACAACCCAAACAAGTGGCTCAGGTAGTGCAGCTCATCCAGGATGGCACATCAATGTGAGCTGTGGCAAGAAGGTTTGCTGTGTCTGTCAGCATAGTGTCCAGAGGCTGGAGGCGCTACAAGGAGATGGGCCAGTACACCAGGAGACAGGCCAGTACACCAGGAGGCGTGGAAGGGGCCATAGGAGGGCAGCAACCCAGCTGCAGGATCGCTACCTCAGCCTTTGTGCAAGGAGGAAGAGGAGGAGCACTGCCAGAGCTCCGCAAAATGAACTCCAGCAGGCCACAAATGTGCATGTGTCTGCACAAACAGTTAGAAACCGACTCAATGAGGATGGTCTGAGTGCCCGACGTCCACAGATGGGGGTTGTGCTCACAGCACAACACCGTGCAGGACGCTTGGCATTTGCCACAGAACACCAGGATTGGCAAATTCACCATTGGCGCCCTGTGCTCTTCACAGGTGAAAGCAGGTTCTCACTGAGCACATGTGACAGACGTGTCTGGAGACGCCGTGGAGAGCGATCTGTTGCCTGCAACATCCTTCAGCATGACCGGTTTGGCAGTGGGTCAGTAATTGTGTGGGGTGGATTTTAGTGTTCCCTTTATTTTTTGAGCAGTGTATAAGGGATAATTTCCAGAATTGGCCCCCATATCCACCGAATATATGTCTTCATTGACTACTTGTGACCACAGGCATCTTCAATGAAAACAGTAAGAACTGGCAAAATCAGGTGAACATGGGTGGCATCTATTTGCCATTAATATGGGTTTTTTTTAACTGTTCTAAATTCCGCTGTTCTCCTGAATCCGGCAATGTTTTTCTTTTGTTTCTGCGCCTTTGCTTTCCCAAGATATGACCTCCTCTTTGCAAGTAATCTTTTTAGCCAAGTGGGCAGGAAGCTCAACTCTTCATGAAGATCATGTCCCCTTGGAAAAAAAAGGCTAGATTTCCATATATGGAATAGGAGTCCATATCTCTGGAACGGACAGACATAGGTACAAAAGAAAAACATTGCCAGATTCAGGAGAACACCGGGTTAAAAAAATGCATATTTATGGCAAGTAAAAGGTCCTATATAAGGGTAAATGTTTTTTATTATTTATTGATTTTCCATTAACTGGTTCACCAAATTTACATCTCCCTTGACCATTAAGCATTAATCTTAAGTTTCCAGTTTGGTAATAAGATTTGGTAAGATTTGATGGACATGGTACCAATTTTCGGCAAATTTGGGGTCCAAAGAAAATAGAGAATATAGCTCTCCGTCTCG
Organism: Ranitomeya imitator; assembly: GCF_032444005.1. Lineage (NCBI taxonomy): Eukaryota > Metazoa > Chordata > Amphibia > Anura > Dendrobatidae > Ranitomeya > Ranitomeya imitator. The sequence goes on along the minus strand of NC_091289.1, from coordinate 18,890,813 downwards.
AAGCTTTCCATGAGATCGTCTAACAAAAGAAAACATCTTTCTTGAACTCTGGAGGACGGTTTTTATCACTGTAGCTTGTACACAACAGCGAATTTCTGTCAACTGCACTTTGCCTAACACGATTCCCGTGTTATGCCTGGCAGTAAGTGGACGAATCTAACTCAGCATCAACTAAGCAATTCTGTTAACATTTGCCCCCGAGCGTCTCTTCTCTTTGTCCAGTCCCTGTCTTCCAACAGATGTCATCCAAGTCTAATCAAGCATAAAATGGTCATAAATATTCCTTTCTGGTAGATTTCACATTCGTATGTCATGCAGGGACATGATATTTTACTACTACCTCTGGGGAGTACCTAATGTAGAAAACAGTTACTTGTACCAAGAGGCTTGTCTCGGAGCAAAAGAAAAAGCAGGCAGTCTTCGCTCTTGATAGACTTCAAAAAGACACAAGACCATTGGTATTATGATGTTGTCTTTGTTTGATGGTCTCTCCCCTCCACCCAACTCCGATTTTACCCTTCGAGCCACATCAAGGATTCAGGTCTCAACGAAGACCAATTTTGTAGCTCGGCATAAATAAAATAATAACAATCGATGGCTCTAAGGCTTCGTTTTCCACCCCAAAAACAGTGTCAGTCACATGAAGTGTTTAGTGTGAAAAGACAAAGAGAAAAAAAAAAAAGAAACCTCGGGCCATAATTAGGGAAATTTTTCTCTCCAGCCATCTCAGTGTATTTTACAAAACGTAAGACAGATTTTCTAGATAAAATATGTCTGAAAAAAAAAAATTGGGGGGAAAAATAATAATTTCTTCCAGCGACGTTATCACATTTAGTTAAGACAATGGGTATGAATTTATTCTTAAATTTAGCATTTCTACGTGAAAGAGGTGATCACTGAATGAATCCGGTTAGAGCGTAAAGCTTCATAACCAACAGAGTGTGAAGAGAGGGTGCAGGGGAAGTAGAGGTTAAGAGGCAATTAATTCTGACTACTTAGTATAGAGAGCCATTTCAGTGCATTCACATCTATATTTACACTGTTTTGGGGGAAGTAAAATTAGGTCATTAATCACTGCAGAAATCAACGATAAGTAGGCATGTGCGTCTGTTTCCAGAGCGATTTTGCTTTCATTTACACCATAACGGCCAATACAACCGCGGAGAAAAATGATCAAATACGGCTCATATTCACATTATATAGATAAAAGTATGTGCCCCCCTCCATATTACACCTCCGGGAGCTTTTCTCACCTCCTGTTCCACAGCCATAGACATTAATAAGAAGTCGGACCCTTGGCAACTTCTTGGAAGGATTTCTACAAGATTGTTGAGTTTCTCGAAGAGCCTTTTGAGGTCAGACCAGATGTTGTGGGGAGGGCAGGCTCACAATCTCCGTTCTTGGATGGGGTTGGGGTCCGGGTTTTGTGCGGCCAGTCATGTTCTCCACCCTCCATGTCTGTATGGAGCTTTGCACTGGGCACAGTCATGGAGAACAGAAAAGGGTCTTCTCCAAATTGTTCACTCAAAGCTGAAGCTACAATTGTCCACAATGTCTTGTGCTGGAGAATTAAGATTTCCCTTCACTGAAACATAGGGCCCAAGGTCGACCTCTAATAACAGCCCACAGTTTTATCCTCCTCCACATCTATACAGTCGGCACAATGCAGTCAGAGGGGTAACGTTCTCCTGGAATAACCTAACCCACACTCCTCCATCAGATGCAGATAGAGAAGTGCGAACCATCACTGCACAGAACACGTCTCCTCCAGAATCCAGTGGTGGCGGCTTTACACCACTCCATCGAACGCTCAGCACTGTGCTTGGTGATGTAAGGCTGCAGCTCAATAAACTATCACTGTGAACATACTGATGAGGAGGTATGAGAGACTTGGGACTCAAGTAGTGATAAGTGGGGGTCCAACACATGATGAAAATACAAAAGGCTTAGTGGACTGTTCCAATGAATTTACATTGAGTCCTATTCCTGTTACACAAGACTAAAAGACCACGTACACAGTAGAGAAAAGTTGGACGAGCTATTACGGCAGGAACAGCCGACCACCTATTGTTTATGGGGACCTCCCACTATAAATGTCGAGAGAAAGAAGGCGAAGCCATGAATTTCAACGCCGACCCTTGTATTCTAAGGAGCCTTACCTTACTTTTTCACTCTTCCAATTGAGAAAACAAGCATGCTCAGTAAAACAGAGCATATATATGTGTGTGTGTGTGTGTGTGTGTGTGTGTGTGTGTGTGTCGTGGAGGTCCAGGTAAGTGAAGGGTTCCAGCTAATAGCTATCTAAGGTGTATGGGCGCCGTAACAAGTGGGAACACAGGACTTTGATTCCCTAACATGGTAGGAATGTCTGTATTTGGGCCACTTTTGGTTTATCCTATGGTAGTGGAATACCTTGGTAGATAATATATGGAAACGACTTTAACTTCCATCGAAGTAAACTCTGCCCAAGAAAATATCCGTATAAACTAAATATCAGGAAGGGGATTTGAGAAGAATTTCACCTATTTTTCTAGAAGAATTGAAAATTGAGACCCCCCGTTACTGGACCGTTGGGTCAATTGTCATACTAAGGGCGGATTCAGAGGTCGGTACAAATTGGTCCGGGATGGGACCACAATACAAGGACTGGCCGCAGATCTCCCAACCCAAGCATGACAGCCTCATAGGAAACGGTCAGGAGATACGTGGCCAGTCAGCGCAATGCCATCTGATGTATGTAACATGTGTGTAAATACCTGGATAAGAATTATGTGATTAACCAGAGTCAGCATGGGTTTGTAACTAATAAGTCATGTCAGACTAACTTCATTTCCTTCTATGACAGAATCACTGACTGGGTGGATCAGGGAAATGCTGTAGATATAGTATATCTTGACTTCAGCAAAGCATTTGACAAAGTATCTCACACCATCCTTATTGAAAAAATGACTAAGTATGGAATGGACAGGGCAACTGTTAGGTGGATTCATAACTGGCTTAGTGATCGGACCCAAAGAGTGGTCGTAAATGGCTGCACATCCAGTTGGAAGAATGTCTCAAGTGGAGTACCACAGGGTTCTGTCCTGGGCCATGTATTGTTCATCATCTTTATCAATGATTTAGAGGGTTCCCTGATTAAATTTGCTGATTACACAAAGCAAGGAAGGAAAGCTAATACTAAAGAAAGAGGTTTCAAAAAGATATAAATAAACTGGAGCAGTGGGAAGCAAATAACAGAATGGCTTTTAACGAGGAAAAATGCAAAGTACTACATCTGGGCAATAATGGGAGGAATAGGGCTAAGCTATAGCACATGTGAAAAAGACTTGGGTATACTAATAGATTACAAACTGAACAAGAGTCAACAGTGTGAGGCAGCAGCAAAAAAGGCAAATGCAATTCTGGGATGTATTAATAGAAGCATACAGTCTAGATCACGTGAAGTCATTATTGCCTCTACTCCTCTTGGTCAGACCTCATCTGGAAATACTGTGTCCAGTTCTGGGCACATTTTAAAAAAGACATCAACAAACTGGAACAAGTTCAGAGAAGAGCGACCAGAATGGTGACCGGTCTGCAAACAATGTCCTATGAGGAACGGTCACAGGATTTGGGAATGTTTAGCTTGCAAAAAAGAAGACTAAGAGGACACTTAATAGCGGTCTACAAATATCTTAAGGGCTGTCACATTGTAGAAGGATCATCTTTATTCTCATTTGCACAAGACTAGAAGTAACCCCTCCTCACATGTAAAGCGCCATGGAATGAATGGCGCTATAACAATAAATAATAATAATAATAGTTACCGTATCTGTCTGAGATGGTTTAGGGAATCCTGCTTTGAGCAGGGGGTTGGACCAGATGACCCAAGAGGTCCCTTCCAACTCTACTATTCTATGATTCTATGATCTCAGAAAGATTTGTATGGACATATAATATTATTCTTTACTGGCCAATAAAAATTACCACAAAATTAGAGAAACGTATAAATGTCATTACAGTAGGTTTATAATCCCAGCCTCGCTTATTTTTACCATGCATATCTTATGAATCTTTGCTGTATACCCAGTTAACTAGCCAAACTAGTCTCATGCACTCCTCTTCAATGCACTGTTTTATTGTTGTCCACCTTTTTTATACTTAAAGGGAATCTGTCACCTCAAATTGGCGGGATATGGAAATGCCTATTTTCTGGTCGGATGGGCGGCGTTTCGTCTTCATTTCTCCACCCCATCCATCCCTGTTGTAACATAGTAACATAGTAACATAGTTAGTAAGGCCGAAAAAAGACATTTGTCCATCCAGTTCAGCCTATATTCCATCATAATAAATCCCCAGATCTACGTCCTTCTACAGAACCTAATTGTATGATACAATATTGTTCTGCTCCAGGAAGACATCCAGGCCTCTCTTGAACCCCTCGACTGAGTTCGCCATCACCACCTCCTCAGGCAAGCAATTCCAGATTCTCACTGCCCTAACAGTAAAGAATCCTCTTCTATGTTGGTGGAAAAACCTTCTCTCCTCCAGACGCAAAGAATGCCCCCTTGTGCCCGTCACCTTCCTTGGTATAAACAGATCCTCAGCGAGATATTTGTATTGTCCCCTTATATACTTATACATGGTTATTAGATCGCCCCTCAGTCGTCTTTTTTCTAGACTAAATAATCCTAATTTCGCTAATCTATCTGGGTATTGTAGTTCTCCCATCCCCTTTATTAATTTTGTTGCCCTCCTTTGTACTCTCTCTAGTTCCATTATATCCTTCCTGAGCACCGGTGCCCAAAACTGGACACAGTACTCCATGTGCGGTCTAACTAGGGATTTGTACAGAGGCAGTATAATGCTCTCATCATGTGTATCCAGACCTCTTTTAATGCACCCCATGATCCTGTTTGCCTTGGCAGCTGCTGCCTGGCACTGGCTGCTCCAGGTAAGTTTATCATTAACTAGGATCCCCAAGTCCTTCTCCCTGTCAGATTTACCCAGTGGTTTCCCATTCAGTGTGTAATGGTGACATTGATTCCTTCTTCCCATGTGTATAACCTTACATTTATCATTGTTAAACCTCATCTGCCACCTTTCAGCCCAAGTTTCCAATTTATCCAGATCCATCTGTAGCAGAATACTATCTTCTCTTGTATTAACTGCTTTACATAGTTTTGTATCATCTGCAAATATCGATATTTTACTGTGTAAACCTTCTACCAGATCATTAATGAATATGTTGAAGAGAACAGGTCCCAATACTGACCCCTGCGGTACCCCACTGGTCGCAGCGACCCAGTTAGAGACTATACCATTTATAACCACCCTCTGCTTTCTATCACTAAGCCAGTTACTAACCCATTTACACACATTTTCCCCCAGACCAAGCATTCTCATTTTGTGTACCAACCTCTTGTGCGGCACGGTATCAAACGCTTTGGAAAAATCGAGATATACCACGTCCAATGACTCACCGTGGTCCAGCCTATAGCTTACCTCTTCATAAAAACTGATTAGATTGGTTTGACAGGAGCGATTTCTCATAAACCCATGCTGATATGGAGTTAAACAGTTATTCTCATTGAGATAATCCAGAATAACATCCCTCAGAAACCCTTCAAATATTTTACCAACAATAGAGGTTAGACTTACTGGCCTATAATTTCCAGGTTCACTTTTAGAGCCCTTTTTGAATATTGGCACCACATTTGCTATGCGCCAATCCTGCGGAACAGACCCTGTCGCTATAGAGTCCCTAAAAATAAGAAATAATGGTTTATCTATTACATTACTTAGTTCTCTTAGTACTCGTGGGTGTATGCCATCCGGACCCGGAGATTTATCTATTTTAATCTTATTTGTCCGCAATATGTTTGAGAATTAGAGTACTTGTCCTCCATAGTTCGCGTGCACAATGCAATCTTCGCTCGCGCACGCGCAGTATGCTTTGCCCAACTGCGGGCAAAGCAGAAAAGCATTAGTGCGCATGCGCCCGCACACTATGTCCCAGAACACAGCAAAATACTTTCGGGACGTAGTGCGCGGGCGCATGCTTTTCGGCTTTGCCCGCAGTTGGGCAAAACATACTGCGCGTGCGCGAGAGAAGATTGCATTGGGCAAGCACTAACTATGGAGGACAAGTACTCTAATTCTTGAACATATTGCGGACAACAGGGACGGATGGGGTGGAGAAATGAAGACGAAACGCCTCACATTGGACCGGAAAAAAAGCATTCACATATCCCATCAATTTGAGGTGACAGATTCCCTTTAAATGGTAGTATTTGGGACTAAAAATAAATTGTGTAATTGGGTTTCATTAAAAATCTCTGTGCTACACTGTCTATTGCTGGCTGCAGAATGAGTTAACTGAAAATCCTTCAGTGAGCTCAGTGTGACAGTCGAGTTTGCAACTTTTTGAAGTCCTTTTCTGAGCTCTACTCAATTGATTTGTTCACCGCAGACCACATTGAAGTTGAATGTGCGGGGAAACAAAAAGACTGTAAAAGCCAAACAGTGCAACATTTTTAATAAAACCCAATTAAACAAAATGATTTTAGCCCTAAATACATGCAGGCAAGTAAAAAATGAAATGTCCCCGAAGATAGAGAACTCTTATAAGATAACTGCACTATTATACATCCATATCAAACCAATAAATAATACTCCCATATAGTGCAGAATTCTATACATACACTACATAGGGGTATTATTTATTGGGATGATGTGGATGTATGATGGTGCAGTTCTCTTAAAGGGGTTATCCATCTTCGGCTCTAAGGGCATGTAGTTGGGGCTACAAATTATGACGTAAAATATGCCTCAAAGAGGGAGGGAGAAGACTATAATAGAGTTTGGAGAAAAGTGTAGACGTGCAGTTTAAGACAGTCAATTATGGCATCCTTAACCCCTCACTATAGCTCGAGGGGACTGTCTAGCGCTGCGTAAGCATCCCCTCAGGCGGTGGCTGGGTTAATCTGGAGAGACGTTTAGATAAATAGAAGACACCAGGTCCCCGGGACCCATTCAGTAAGCTCCCTCACGTTTCTTACGAGACAGAAAACTCTTTAAGAACCATTTTCAGATGTTAAATCATCGTTCTTGCAGCACATATCCTTCAGGCTCCCACGGGAACAATATCTGAAGACAGCGTGCTAACAAATTCAATCCAGTAAACAGGCGCTCTCTCGCGCTCGCTCTGGCGCTTGTTGTCTAGTACCTTTGTGTTCCAGTTCCCAGATCTGTCATCCATTCCGTGTCTCGGCTTTTGATGTTAAAGACTGAATGAGTGTTGTCATCTATTATCCAGAGTGTACACGGAAAATTATAAATAAGAAATAAAAGTCACTTCTCGCTACACCACTTTTGCATTAGAAGAGACGATTCTCCGTTACCTCCACAGACCCGACAGACCCAGCGGAGAACAGGGTATTGAAAATGTAATATTTCGGCTCTACGACAGCGTGAAGAACACAAAGAAGGAGAAGAAGAAGGTAAAACTTTTACTGGATAGACCTGTCTTCTACCAGAAGAAAACAATCACCAGCACCCACATCAATATCTCCATCTAACCTGGGGAAACCTACAATATGTGCGAGTGGTGATGGAGATGGTGATCCCGACACAAGGTCTCTACGGCAAAAAAAAAACAAAAAACCTGAAAAATATCTCAATAGTCCAAGTTATCAACAGTAGTGGGTTGTAACAAACTGATGAAATCTAAACGTAGAAGCCACAGATGGTTACCCCAATATTAATGGAACCCAAGAGGGATTTTAAGCATTTTGTATCTTGATGGGTCTTCTTTACCGTAAAGGATTTTTCCAATCTCAGATATTTTGGGATATCCTGCTGGCAATGAGAAAATCCTATGGAAGGGAATGAAGAAACCCTTGTATATGCGTTCACTTCTTTGATCTCGGGCCACCTTCTTAAGACGCGTTCTGTGTAGGGAGAGGTGGATTAATCCCGATCCACATCAATAAACGACCGTCATTTGGCTACATACAAGAGGTGGGACCCTTATTTATCAGACCCTTATATTGCTTGTGGACACCCTTAATTGGGATGCTCCCCTCTCCTCATGAAGACCAAATGCACACTTGGTCAAGCCGAGAGTACATAAGAGAGGTCGGCAAACAAAGCTGTCAATTGAAAGCTCTTACGTAGATGGGCACCTACGATGGGTCTCCCAACCTGTCAATATATATTTTTTTTAGGCATGGATATTTTTCAATTAACAATTGGAAGTCTACTCCCCTTTCGTCACCCCAGTGCAGTTCACATTCTGAGGACTGTGGCAGCTCCAGAAGTGATTATTGAGCTGTCTTGATGTCAATAGAGAAGCGTTCGATGACACGCTCTTTTAGACACCTGTTTGCTGCAGTCAATCACAGGCTCCAGCGATCTGGACAGTGGCACAGACACCATGTAGACTTTTGAAGTGACCTGGCTGGATCCAAGAGGGTTGAAGGAAGAGGAGTATGCCTCTTTTTGTTATTCTAAGAACATCCATGCTTAAACTAAAAAAATAATTGACAGGTTGGACAGCCTCCTAAGGGTGGCCACATACGCAAGAGCATTCAATTGACAGCTATTTTTATCGATCTCTCATATATATGATCTCTCGGCACGGCCAAGAGGAGAGGGGGCAATTCCCCTTTAATCCAGGCAGCTAAATGAAGCCGATTGGCGCTAGTTTAGTAACCTGTTTAGATAATGTGGCAAACATCGTGTTATCTGCGGCATATCTCCTGTTTACAATGTGCTGTCAAGAAAATTATTTTTTAATCCAGCATGAAAGTCATCAATGAGCGTATCGCTCATTCATCAAGAATTTGACAACTTGTTGAGGCAGGAAATGAGCGATCATGGGAATAGTCATTCTACAATTGTTGGCTCTTCTAAAGCTGCAGCCACACACCTCCAATGGTAGATCAACTCCCCTGAGGATCGAAAACTCCCCTGAGGATCGGGAGTTGAAATCCAATATATCAAACCCTAACTTGACTCCATAGATCATGGGAAAAAGAGTGGACCAGATCCACATAAGAAGATTCCATATGTCCGTCTGCAATTTGCAGGTTTGACTAGCGTTCATCTAACATGTATGGGCTGGACTGGTTCCCCATAAATTTACCCCATGAATTTGACTATAAGGGCTCCTGATGACAATTAATAAATAATTTCCATTACGACCGTCATGATACAAATTTGGTCATCCATAGACCGAGTCCTTCAGGCCTGCAGATGTCAGTGTGACATTTTGAAAGAACAAGTGATCACTTTGGACTGAAGTCTCTTCTTCATCCCATCCAGAGATATATATTTGTATGATCCTACAACTTGCACTTTATCAGCCATTTACTGCAAAACACTGACCACATCCGGCAAAGAGAGATGCCAGAGTGTGATAACGTCTGAAATATCCACTTCTCACACTGCCTCTGACTCATGCCGCCGTCATCTCCCGCAGCTCTGCTCCTCCGACTATTGGGCAATTACTGCATTGCAAAAATATTAATTAGATCAAATATCATAAACAGCAGACCGATAAGAAGAACCTGTATTGAACTAGAGATTATCAAATTTATGAATGAATTTTTTTTTTCTTGAAGTAGCAAAGAATTTTTATCCATTTTTTTTTTACTTCCACCTAAAAGAAATGTCTACTAAGTTATTTTCATATAGATGTTTTTATTTTACTCTATAAAAGCATAGTTACATGATAACGTTCTATCTGCCAGGAGCCACCACAAGTGGGAGCCGAACAGCCTATGCATACTGTTTTATCACAGTGATCAATGTATAAACTGTATGCGGTAAACTCCCTCTGATGGTGGCTGCAGGAAGATAGAACTTTTTGATGTAAGTTTATGACAATGCAAAGGATTTGGACCTCTATGAACGAGGCAAAATTCTGCCTCTCAATTTACTCAGCAGAAAATGATGGACCTAAAATTTGTGCTGAAAAAACTAATATTCATTGTGGTCCAGTAGAGAGATCAGTAGTGTAATTGTGTAAAATCTTTACCATGGCCCCAAACTTTCAAGAGCCTTTGATAGTATTGGTCTTCTCATTTGAGAGAAAGGGACCTTTGGAGCCCCCTGAGGCACCAGGACTAGGGTATGACAACCAACCCTTCACCCACTATAGATTGAAGACATGCCAGCTTGTCTCGAAGTGTTGTGCGCGGACTCGACAGCAGCATTGTAGATTGAAGGAAACGTGCTGGATATACCGCACTTCCGTTTCCTTCGCCCAATATAGTTACGCCCATGAGAGAGATAGTTGTATTTTGCAGCCACTATCTGCCACGGATAATACATATTTTAGATTTGGATGACAATCAATACCAGACAAGACCCACATAGATAGTGGCGCTGTTCTTTTCTAACCTTGGACAATCCCTTAAAAGAAATACCTGTAATGCAAATTATCTGACCTGCACTGGTAAGGGGGTAAAAACCCTGAAACAGTGCTTTCTAGAGATTGTTCACTGGTTTGACTGGTATGAGATACTGTACTAATATTATTTCCCATAGTGCATAGCCTTGAAAATAAGTCTCCATACACAGTTGCGTCTCTTCAATGAGAGCTGAGACCCACCCTGATTAGCATTTAGGTATCTCATTCACCCAAACATTAGCATGCTCTGTACTGATGAGAGGCAAAAATCCTGAAACAGTGTCGTCTGTAAATACGTCTCTGAATTGGCAGGTACGGGTTTGTATTTTTTTTCCTATAGAGCATTTCTTTGAATATTAGCCTCTACACATAGTTTAGTCTCTTCAATGAGAGCCGGTACCAACTCTTGGCATCTTAATCACACAACCCGTTCTCTTCTCGGTACTGGAGAGGTGCAAATCTCCAAAACTGTGCCGAAGGGGTCTCTGGCTTGGCTGTTATGAACTATTCTGCATATTCTTTCCATGGAGCATCACCTTGATAATAAGGCTTTATACATAGTTGGGTCGCTTCAATGAGAGCCGGTACACCTCCCTGAGGAAACATCGAATAAACTCATCCATGAAAAGAATGAAGTAGAACTTCATGTTAGATCAAGGTCTCCAGAAGTCACGATCTTGGGAGTGAATGGCACTTGGAACGGAATGAGACTTGCCAGGAAGCCATGCTTGTTGTGTAAACACGGCGAGAACCCTGACATCTGAAGTCTGCACAATACAGAAACTCAAACCTTTGTGCCTCGAGCAGAACGAGACATTTGAGATAAGAAGGTAAAGACTAAAGTTCCAAAACGATGAAGCTGCTGCCCAGCAACTCTGACATTTTTGGATTTTTTTACTGAGATAAAGCTCTTGAGACTTACATTGTCGGACGTCATGGGGAGGCCCATTTTATTAAAGTGGTTAGAACATATTTTTCATGCCGGGTCATTTCTTCTGGTCAATAATCTAAAACGGAGACTCTAAGTGATCACCGTATAACCATGTCCGAATCTATTGAAGAGACCCTCCTATCCCCAACTCTTACAAGAGGGCAAAATATGGTGGCTTTAGAACAGACTTTTCTGTTGATTGTCAGAGAACAACTATTTCTTACCTGCTTATGTGCCCCCACGTAACTTAAAAAAACACAAAACATTTCACCTCCTTCATGGAACAATTCAACGTTAGTGCTGCGATTCCAGGCGGTTATGGGACATTATTAGGTTACATGACCACTACAACCAGTCAAGAATCGCTGGTGAGCTGCAACCTTCACAGTTCTCTCAGACAGAAGAATCAGGGGTCTGCTGATTAGCTGCAGCGGTAACGTGACACAGAAGTGTTTTCCGAGAGTGACAACTTCAATAGCGCAGGATCGGAAGGTAACTATATGGTTTCTTTTATGTTACACGGGGTACTTAAGAAGTTATAGGGATTGCTCACCTTGTCAATGAAGTAATCTACCTTGAATAATAATATGCTCACCTCCTGTTCCGGCACCGTTCCAGCTATGTAGGGGCCAAGGCATCGTTATGTCATCTAAGCCCTGCGGCCAATCAGGTGCCACTATTGGGCTACTGTGCTCTCACTTCATCCGCTTGTCCAAGAGAAGTTACAGCGAGCAGTCCAACAGCGGGCGATGATTGGTTTCATGGTTCACTTGGCATAACCACATCACGCAAGTCCTGGAAGACCCAATGTCGACATGGCTGGAACGCCGCCGATGCAGGAAGCAAGTAATGGGGACTACTTCATTGAAAAATGGGATTGTACAATATTGGACAACTTCTTTAAGTCAATTGGGAGATCCTCTTGACCAATCAGTCGACAAGGATGTGTTTTTGGGAGTTTGGAACCCATTTACTGGCTACAATAGTACACCCAACAGCTTAGCAGAACCAATCTTTTGCTTTGGGCTTGGGGATGTATGGTTGATAGTGACGTCCCGGTGGGTACATTATTGGTTACGATAGTGACGTCATCGGACATTGATCACAAAAAAAGTGGTGGAATCCCTAGTGACTGGTGGCATTCAAATGGGCTCCGAATTTAGTGGAAGAGGAGCGAAATAATTTATATACAGTAACTGTAGGAAATACCGCTCACAATTGCTCCAATCTTTGAGCCAACCTCATAGGGTTAAAATCAGTAAAATCAAGATTATAAGCTGTCCTTACCAGTAAAATAACGAGCTTCCCACGACATGGCCTCTATGCATTCAATGCACACAATCTTGTACTATATAATTTCCTTGCATTTTAATGCGAACGCCCGTATTGTGAGACGCTGTGTATAAGACAAGGAGAAACAATGGAGTAATAATATAAGGAGTTTCTCCTTTTTATCCCCCCTCTGTTCCTTTTGCAGACTCTTTTGTTTCACAGCAAAATTACATTTTACGCACAATTTTCTTTGCAGCTCGAAGATGTATACCGTGCCCTTCACTGAATGCAAAATTGATATTATCATCCCTTAGTTTAGATCTCACTACTTAACCTTCAGATTAAAAGTTATTAGACACGACTGGCTAAAAAAGACATTCCATCAGCTAGTTTTCTATTTTTTTTTTTTATCAATTCGGTAAAATGCTCGAATGACCTGGGAAAATGTTTCACTGAGATTTGTTAATAATTTTCTCCTTGAACTCCACCTACTAAAAGAAAAATCAAAAAACACTCGACAACACAAAGATCTTAAAGTACCAAACGGTACACAGAAGCATTGAGCCTGATTTGTTATTGTTTTCGTGCCTGTTTTTGTCTAGTTTTGTTTTATTTGTGCCTTATTCTTCTTTTAATTTACACCTTTTTTTAAAGTCTACTTTATATGTGTGCTTTTTTGTATGTTCCCTATTGTGGACAATCATAGGGTTTCCAAAAGTTTTCCTAATTATTTTTGCACAAATGTACTCCAGTCTCATTCCTGGAGTGATTTTATGCACGTCTGAAACATTGGCAATCTTTTAACTGTACTGAAAGGTTGCAAAAAGAGTTAAAGGGAATCTGCCAATAAGATCAACCCTTCTAAGGCGTCTAAAGGGGAACATAGGTATCGAAAAATTGAAAAAAAATGACACCTTGATACTGCATCTACGATCTGTATTTCAGAGTAATCCGCGGTTTTCTTAATATGTAAATGAGCAGTTAAGATCTATGGGACGGACATAGATCTCCCTGAGACTCCGCCTCCATAGCGTATTTTATATGAAAGGGGGAGTTCCCAGTGTGAGACATGTAATGACTGACAGTCTGCTCTCCTGTTCTCACACTGGTAACTCTCCCTTTCATTTTAAATAAGCCCTGGAGGCAGATTCTCGGGAAGATCTATGTCCGGCCCATAGATCCTAACAGCTCATTTACATATTAAGAAAAATGTGGATTTCTAACACATCGGATAGCAGATATCAAGATATCATTCTATTCAGCTTCCTATTACCTATATGTCCATATAGACAGCTAAAGAGGATCGATCCTACTGACAGATTGCCTCTATCGACTAAAAATAAAGAATTTTATTATTTTGCATGTGCCGTTTTTAAGAATTTGGAGCAAAAAAATTTCAACGACCACCACCAGACAAAAAAATAAATAAAATAAAAGTGACTTAAAAAGAAAAATGCAAATGATGAATGGGCCCTTTGTGTTTGATTCATCGAGGTATCGATCTTTCTCAGAAGTTTAAAAATTAAGGTCAGCTGACAGGCGGTGTTCTCGGAGAGGATAATCCCACCTTCGAGTAAACAACTGTGTAAATAGCAAATGTCGATATGTTTAATAATTACTCATATATATATATATTTTTAAGACAAAGAACAAGGCGGACATTATCCGTTCCGAGGCCAACAAACAAACCCGGACCTGCCCAGTTATGTCAATATGAAACAAAAGCTTTATCTTAGTTGCTTGTGTTCACTAAATGAGATAAGAACACATGAGCAAAGGAACTGGATAAAAAAAATAGTTTATAACCTCTTACCATATGTTTTCCTAAGCTCTTGTTCGTAAAGAGGGTGTGGTGCAGACAACAATTAACAGAACTGGCTTTTATTTTTTTATTTTGCTTTTTTTTTGTACCAGTTCCTTTTTTTTATTAAGTTAAAGGAGACTGTTCAATGTCAAACTTTACTGAAGTTTTTAAATGGGGTAAACACATATGGATGTCGTAGGGCAGCATGGTGGCTCAGTGGCTAACATTGTTGCCTGTGTTAAGCTGGTCATAACTCTCCCGACTCCCCCATTAACGTGAACGCTCGACTAGACCGAGCGTACATGGGTTTTCAATAGGGAGGGAGAAAAAAAAGCAATTGCCAGACTCCTCTGGCAGAGGATTTTGTCTCCTTAAGGCTGGGTACAAATGACCGTGAATTCTCTCATCCGAGAGAATCGAGCTGATTGTGCAAATCACACTCAGAGTGTGAGCATATTGTGATCCAATTCTCTTGGAGGAGGAGAAGATGGAGAGAAAAATGTTTCCATCTCCTCCATTGTGTAAGTTGGACTGCACACAGATGACATCTAAGTGCAGTCTGATGGTTTCCATGGACTCACTGACTTGTATGACCAAGTTTGATCTGAATATCGGATATTCAGCGATTTTGTCTTCAGGCCGACTCGGTCTAAGGAAAAAAATTGGACGTGTCCACAGCCCCATAGATTAACATGGGTCCAGGAGCAATCCAGTGTTTTGTTGAATCGCACTTGGACTGATAATGCACCCTGCCCTAAAAGAAAGAGATTGGGCATTGAAGTTCTAATTTCCCAATCAATCTACAACAAAATTGCTTGGTGGCCCCCTACACACATCTAACGGCAAGTTTGGCAAACTTTCATCCAATATGTTTGGGGCCTTTAGAATTGAGCCAAGGGCACTGTCATGGAGGTGGTAGGTTCTTCCCATACTTGCGAATGCTAAGGGTACTCCGAGCATCCATATATTAAAAAAATCCCAAAACACCCAACAAAACACTGGCAGAAATACTATATTTCCCCTGCAGTGTTTGAAGTGCCATGAGCTTGTATAATTTTTGTAATGGATTTGCATTAAAAGGGGTTTTCCCATCTCATAAAGTGATCACACGTCATCGATATAACATCACTACGATTGGTAAGGTGCCCCAACAATTCTGAGACTATAAGGGATGAAATACCGATGTGCAGCCAGATGAAGCAAAGCCACGCTCAAGACAAGTTAATCATGCCAAGCTAGGTCTGGTAGAAGTTATCATGAAGCCTCCACCATGACACTTCATTCCAGCTGGTGAGAGAGAAGCTGACTGGTAGTCACCCCCATGACTCTTCTCCATTCCAGCTAATGTAGAAGCTGACATGGAACAACCCCGATGACTCTTTTCTCCATTACAGCTAGTGTGGGAGAAGTTTAAAGGGAGCCACCCTCATGACTCTTCTCTCCATTACAGCTAGTGCAGGAGAAGCTTAAAGGGAGCCACCCTCATGACTCTTCTCTCCATTACAGCTAGTGCAGGAGAGGCGAGAAGGGAGCCACCCCCCCATGACTCTTCTCTCCATTCCAGCTAATATAGGAGAAGCTGACAGGGAGCCTCCCCCATGACTCTTCTCTCCATTCCAGCTACTATAGAAACCGACATGGAGCAACCCCCCATGACTCTTCTCTCCATTCCAGCTAGTGCAGGACATGCTGACAAGAAACCACCTCCCCATGACTCTTCTCTCCATTCCAGCTACTACAGGAGAAGCTGACAGCGAGCCACCCCCGTGACTCTTCTCCATTTCAGCTACTACAAGAGATGCTGACAGGGAGCCACCCCAATGACTCCTCTCCATTCCAGCTACTATAGAAGCCGACATGGAGCAACCCCCATGACTCCTCTCTCTATTCCAGCTAGTGCAGGACTCGCTGACAAGAAACCACCTCCCCATGACTCTTCTCTCCATTCCAGCTACTATAGAAGCTGACAGGGAGCCACCCCCGTGACTCTTCTCTCCATTCCAGTTACTATAGGAGAGGCAGACATGGAGCCAACCCCATAACTCCTCTCCATTCCAGCTACTACAACAGATGCTGACAGGGAGCCACACCAATGACTCTTCTCTCCATTCCAGCTACCATAGGACAGGTTGAAAAGAACCAACCCCCTGACTCTTCTCTCCATTCAAGCTAGTGTGGGAGAGACTGACAGGGAGCCACCCCCATGACTCTTTTCAAGGTTTGTTTTTACACTATGCTTTCTTTGTAGCATTTCAGAACAACCAATAGCGGTTTGTAACAATAGAGAGTCTGTCATGTTCCATGTGGCTGGTGATTCAGGCAGCATCGATCTCCTGATAAGTTCCCTTTAAAAAAAATGTACATTACCATATTGCCGGGCCACCTTTATTGCTATTCTTTATTCATGCTGTGCCTGATAATAGCTTGGCATCTCAGTTAGTAAATGTGCACTGCATATGTTCAATGTATTTACCCGACTCCAAGTCCACCCGCATCTCTGCTGCCAAAAAAATAAACCAAACCCAAAGAAGAAATCAAATTAATATGGCATTTTGCATCCTCCCCCTTCCTTTTTTTTTACAATTTTGCTTCATTGTATGTACATTTCAGCTGATATCCCAGGTTTCAGTCCATAACATTGATTTATAATACAAACTTGCTCCTTGCCCACAAAATAACACAGCGCATAAAAGAAGTCACCCTGTAACCCTCTCTTATCAAATAATCTGTGATGCACCTAAAAGTGTACTCGACTCCATTAGGCAAGCCATATAGCTTTACATTATACAAACAGTCCAATTCTGCCGGCTCAGCAGGACTTGTCAATAAATGCAAGCCATTGCAAAATACCAATGTCTTTTTTTTTTCTTTTCCTCTTTTTTTTTTTTTTTTTTTTTTAAGTAAAACAGATATCATGCTGCCAACTCTGAAAAATTTACTCTTTGCAATCTCTCAACAAACGGTAATTAAAACGCATACCTGGTAAAAGTTGAAACGAACGTCTCTCCATGGGAGCGACAATATTTTGGACATTTTTGTCTCTATCGGGTCAATATGCCATTCTAAATGTATCCTATTTCTCTGCATAAGGTGTCCTTACAGTTTTTGTACATTTTTATTATTTAAAAAAAAATACACATTTCCCTTATTTCAATAAATAAACTTTTCAACCCCCGGAGTTCTGAATATTTCCAATTGTCCTTATACAAACTTGTTCAAGACTCTTTGTAAAATGAGGGCAACATTGCCAAAAATTGGAAGTGGGGACTGGCCAAACGAAGGAGGGAGGTGGCAAACTCTCGGCAAAGGGCAAGACTAGGAGGTGGCTCTTTTTGATTTTTGATAGGTGGCTCCTCAATTCTGTACACTCTTCCACTCCACATACTTGCCAGCTTTAAGGACATCATTTATGAAGCACGGGTGCCCAAAATGTTTCTCCAAAGTGAAACTCTCTTTTCAGGCCATGCACCTTCGGTGTCCCTCCATGCTTCTTCCTTTCCCATTGATTATGTGTTTAGAGCCAATGCTTCACTATGAGATGAAGCCACTGGCAAAGCATACGTTGTCAGTGCCTTGGCCTGGGGCAAGGCAAGTATTATCCCCCCTAACCCATTAATATTGCCCCTTGAATGCACTTAAAACAAATAATGCCCACATGTTGATGCAAAAACAGTCAAAAGTGGTGTCCATCCAGAGATTCGCGACACCTGGCCAGAAGTCCACTGCCCCAGATCTCCGGAGCCAGCAGTTCCACTGCTACTTTTTGGCAGAAAATTTCTCAAACCAAAAAAAGGACACAAACCCAAAATAGTATATAAAAGTTATCTTATAAAGTTATTTTTCTGTACTGGTGGGGAAAATGTGGCACCTAGGGCAACTACTCCTCCATGAACGACTTCGTCCCAGAGCACTACCACTGGAGGAGGAACCTAGTCATCAGCAACAAGAAAATGTCCAGTGTCACGTCCTGCTGGGAGATCTGGGGTTAGAAGATCACTATGTATTGTGAATCGCAGATCTTCCATTTAGCCTGTGTGTTTGTGTCACATATTAAAAGGATTTAGTTTTCTTTGGTACTGAAGAGACTAACAACCCTTTCTATGCTGGTCAGAAACTTCCCCTTTCTATGCTGGTCAGAAACTTCCAGCTCCATTTCAGCTGCTACTGATCTGGTCATTTCCTGTCCCTATAAAACATGGTCGCACTTTCTCTGCCTTGCCAGTGAAAGCTTTGCTTCCTAGCTCCTTGGAGACGCTGTGCTGAATAGGAGATTGTTGTTGCTACTGGAGATTGCTGTGTGCTGTTTTTGGGTATATGCTTTCCTCTTTGTCCAATTCCTATTTGGTTAGTGCATTCATATCCTTCCCTATATTCCTCTCTACCTTTGGTGAGTGTTTGTATGTTTGTTGCTTTCTGTTAGCCCTGTTTTGTCTTTGTGTCTTGTTTGACTTATATTTCTGCCCCATGCCTCAGGAGGTGGGGGAAGGGACCACTCACAGTTTAACAGGAGAACAGAAAGGTCGGAGACTCAGGCCTCTCTAAGCAAGTTCCCCCGGGACAGGGACAGTTATGGTCCCAGCTCCTGGGACAGATAGAGGGCCCCCTTCCATACCGAAGACCGCCACAGCATGACATACAGAAGCACACCTTTCCAAGGGGGTTGGAATGCTTTTGTGCCGCCCAAGAGGTTTGCCAACTCTTTTTAGAGTCTGGGAGGACTCTTCTTGTTTCGGGTGGCCTAAAGAGAGTTGGCAAGTAGGATGCCATACTTGTAATAGCGTCTCTCTAGTTTACTCTACATATATTTATGTATGTGGAAAAGGGACATAGCTATAGGGAGTTCAGAGGTTGCAGCTATCCCTGGAGCCCTAGTGCCAGAAGGAGCCCAAAGGTCTCTTCCACGTTAGAAAACACCAGTATTTTAAACGGCATATGGAGCTATTTGTACGGATTTTGCATTAGGGTCCATGAAGACTGTTATTATTATTATTTATTATTATAGCGCCATTTATTCCATGGCGCTTTACATGTGAGGAGGGGTATACATAATAAAAACAGGTACAATAATCTTGAACAATACAAGTCACAACTGGTACAGGAGGAGAGAGGACCCTGCCCGCGAGGGCTCACAATCTACAAGACTATAAATAATAATCCAAGAAAAATAACAAAATTACCAATAAAAACACACTAAAACATCACACTGAAAAAAAAAACAACAACGTAAGTCATCGAAGGACACATTCAATAAAAAACAACAACAACACAATACTTCTTTGGTGTGTAACATCACAAAAGATAAAACCCACAACCCTCAGTGGTGGCTCTTGGCCGTCACATCTAATCTTACTAATTCAGTGACCGGTGGCAACGAGAAATCACCGAGTTCTAAGCCTGAAATCTGAAACACCGCTGTGATAAACACATATAATCCAGGCAATAATTCCAAAGTGAGAATGTGATAAACAATGGAGAGGGAAGCAGACAAAATGCTGAAATATATATTATAAGCTTAAAAGACAAAAAAAAAAATCACTTCTATCGGAGAGAAAGAGGCGCCATGGATGGTTCCTTTCGCCTTCCGAGATCATATGTCCTTTTTGCGCTGCCTGGTCCCCGCGCCTGTCATCAATCAGCCTCACACTTGTACTCTTTTACATCACTATCCTGCCAACTGTCTGACTCATTAGTGAAACACTAGTAAACTCCTGCATTCAGAGAAGTCAATAACAGACGGAGCTCTCAAAGACAATGTTGTCCCTGCTCCATTTATACGATGGTTATCTGGAGGAGATAGGCCACTGATGTCTTTTAAGCATTTTAGTGCTTGCGGGTCATGGCTTCCCTCTTGCAAGCAAAAAAAAAATATGTATATAATGGAATTGGCGCCTTGTGCTTTACAAGGGTTAAGTTGTTTATTCCATCTTGGAGATGGAGAATTCAGAATACAGGGAGCTCTAAGGGTTGGGAGGCAGAGATAAGGCTGATTTACTCAGCGTGTTTGTATTAGTAAATCTTAAGCGGAATCTGTCTGTGAATTCCTCTCAGTGGCGACACTCAGTTATCCGGCTTGCACTGAGTAAGTGAAAGCAGTAAGTAAACAGCTCCACAATACATAAATGCAGACAATGGCAGTGCCAGGTGACTAATACCGGCTGCTCTTGCAATCTCGGAATATTTGGGCACAGGGAAATTTTGGGAGTTCCAGTTGGAGGAACAATTTTTGGAAAAGAAGAACAGGACCAGAGTTTGGATGAGGGTAGGGTCACACAACTATTTTATCCACAGTCCGATTATTCTGATCAGTTTTTCTCAGACTTTGGAGAGAAAAAAAACCCAAAAAGTTTCGCCACCTCCGCCCTCCGATGTCATCCAAGTGCAATCTGATATAATTCACTGACCCATAACCTTGCAATGTCGATTTTGATCTGACATTTTGGATCAAAAATCGGACAGGTCTTCGATTTTTTTCAGCGGTTCGAGGAAAAATATTGGACATGTGCACAGCCGCACAGAATATCACAGGTACAAGTGCTATCCGTGAAAATCACAGATTTTCTCATCCGAGAAGATCATCCCAAATAGTAATAATCAAACTCGCCTAACTAAGAAACTATAAGGGTATTCTTCCTGGAACCCGCCAGAAAAAGCGCTGCGAAACCTCTGCAATAAATTAACACAGTGCAACGTAATGTAAAAACGACATTGCCGTGCACACGTTCCATCTTTTGCTACTTCATTTAAACATGGGGCTTTTAGAAGAAGTAGTATGTTCATCCTTCCCGGAAGCCACCCGCTTGTTATAGTTTATTTAGCAAAAAGACGCCAGCAGCAGTGCCAAGTAACAGTGGCAAATCTCCCAGCAAAGCCCCAGTAGGGATGGTCTTGAAGCGATTCTGCCTAGGAAAACCTCGAAAGGTGCGCCAGTGTCTTAAAGGCTATGTTCACATGGAATTTTTTGAGCTGTTAAAAAAAAACAAGAAATTTTCAATCAGAAACAATTCTTTTTTGGGAAGCTTTTGGAGAAGATTTTCTTTTCCCGAAGCATTACGCAGGAGGTTTTTTCTTTTGATTGAACAATGCCTAGTTTGGAGCAGATTTCATCAGGATTAGTGATGAGGGAGCGTGCTTGGATAAGGTGTTGTCCGAGAATGCCCATGTCCTAATCGAGTATTTTCAGCGTGTTCAGAAAAAAAATGCTCTAGTCACTGCAGCTGCATGACTTGAGGCTTTTTTCATGACGTGGCTCCGCCAACAGTTTTTAGTTCATTTTCTCCTTTAAAATCTGTGTTACAAATATATGTTTGAACATATCCTTATGCAAAGGTTCCATGTTTAGGTTTTGCTGCAGATTTGGGGAGCAGAAAAAAAAATCAGCATGAAAATAAAATTTTTTGCAAGTCTTCAAATCTGTAGAATGTTTATTCTTGTGTAATTTTTTCCCCCACATATTTTGCTTTATTCAACACATGGCCAAAATCTTCCACATAATCCACAAGTATCGCATGGGAATTTTGTTACAAATTTGTTGCAAATTTTGATAGATTCCGTCAAAATCAGAATGGAAGATTTCCCCACTTGTGAACAACAGCCTTTGCTCACAATTTAGAAACGGACGTAAATCGGCTTTCTTTTTACCGCAATTTTTTCTCACGATTAGGACAATATTATACTTCAGATTTAAAGATTTCGCTCATGTGGTAAAATCTATGGCAAATTGGCAGCAAAATCCCGTGGATTTCTTCCTACGCATTGCAAAAAGGAAGACATTTCTGTGATAACCTGTAGATTTTTCAGGCAGAACATTTTTTGCTTGGTGGGAACAAACTCTAAAAGATGATCGTATAGGAATATGTCATGGCTAAGAAGAAAGAGGTCAAAGTCAATGGTGGCATGGTTGTAAGGAGGAGAGAACAAAATGGAAAAACATCGAAGTGGGAACAGACAAGGTGACTCGGCCTAAAGAAAGTACAAGGAAACATGTTGACTTTGTGAAGACAGATGACGAGGTGGACATAAGAACTTAGTGGAGAACATACATGGTAATTTGTCGAGGTAATGACCGAAGGAGGTCTTCGAAGATTCTTGAAGGGGAACATAAGGAACAATATGGTGATCTGGAAATTGAAGACAGGGACAGATACGGAGGACTGGATGGAAAGATAGAAGCAGATAGGGAGGCTTTGCGGACAGGGAGGAAGGGAACATTCATGATAATTTGCTAGCCAATGGCTACAGAATAAATAGGACAAAGACCAACATCGTGGAGAGAGACAAGACAGTAATGGGGCATAGCTGAAAGAAAAAACCATGTTAAGCATGTTGACTGTCACTTTGGTGACTTTGTGAAGAGAAAGTAAGCAGTAGGTTGGGCATTAGTTCAGATGAATGGTGGAGGACATAGTGACTTTGAGAAACACTAATGACATGGTGAAAAGCAGATCTGAGCATAGAAAATAACATGGTGAAGGAAAAAAAGAAGGGTTTAAATGGAGTTGGTGGTTAACGTACTAGGGAATCCATGTGAAATTTGGAGATACAACTTATATAAATGTAGTCATACCCACTTGATTAAGACGAAAGGTGGTGGCTTGGTAGAAGAAGACAGGGGAGGTATATTTTTTTTGTGGAAAGGACACAAGTAGTCATGTGTTTGGCAGAGGATGGGCAGAAATGGTGTCTGATTGGATAGCAAGCACAGCAATAATCATGGTGTCTCAAACAAAGAAAGGAGCAGTCATGGTGGCTTGGTAGAGAAAGATGATGGAGTAGACATTCTGTTTTCATGGGTAGGAGCAGTCAGGGTGGCTTGGTAGAGAAATGATGGGATAGACATGCTGTTTTAGGAGTATGAGCAGTCTTGGTGGCTTGGTAGAGAAACTATGGGATAAACATGCTGTTTTCATGGGTAGGAACAGTCATGGTGGCTTAGCAGAGAAAGATGATGGGATAGACATGTTGCTTCATTGAGTATGAGCAGTCATGGTGGCTTGGTAGAGAAATGATGGGGTAGACATGCTGTTTTCATAGATCGCTGCAGTCATGGTGGCTTGGTAGAGTAGGGCAATGAGCAGATATGTTGTTTCATAGATAGCAGCAACGACGGCTTGGTAGAAAAGATTTTGGAGTAGACGTGATGTTTTCATTGATAGCGCAGTCTTGGTGGTTTGGTTACAAAATCGTTTTATATACAGTCAGGTGAATGCAGTGTTAATGGCCTAACAGCCTGAAGAAGATGGTAAGGAGGACAGAATGTGACAGAGAATGAAAGCAAGTATTATAACAGATGTATAGGCCCACAATAGGAACACTGCAGAATAAAAAAAATACCCTAATGAAAAAAATACAAGCGAGCGTCCCTCAGGAGTCTTCAACATGTTATAAACGATTAGATATTCATGAAGTATCAAAACACAAAATGGATTTCAACACCACCTTTCAAACAAATGCTGACTTCCAAATTTATCAGGCAACGTCGCAATTTACATGAAGACTTCACCTTAAAAATATTGTCGAGCAAATGGAGAGGCAAACAATATTTGTTATTTTGATAGACTGGGAAAACAAGCTCATCTGAAATGCAAGCATGTCAAGTGTTTAGATGAACTGCAAACAGCTTATGTGTGGGCGACAGGAATAATAATTAAAAAGAAAAATATAGCATTTATTTTCCTCAATAAATCTTCTCTTAAAAGTTTGTAGATATAAAGTTTACAGATTGAAAATAATAACACTTATCTTAAGTTCCGAGGGCGAGGTATTTTTTATATTTTGGAAATTGCACATATCTCATATGGGCCTTCACTAATTTGACCTCCCAGAAATCCAATTTTTTTAAATGACCACACTTTATGGTGATACCAGAACCTTTCATAGTGGACATGTTACCTGGCAAATCTGTTCAAAGTTGCACCAGGTATCCGAGTCCTCACCATTATCCAGTGGCAACACTTTTGACCACTCACTTTGGAAGACTTAATGTACAAATCATATTTGCCAACTCTTCCAAAAAGACCAGGAGGTCCAAAGAAAACAGGAGACCTAGGGGAAGAGTTAGCAAAACTTACAGCAACACAGATGTGTCATAAAACATCATGGACCGCAACACTCCCGAATGTTTTCTTTGTCGAGACACATTCATGGGGTGGAAAAAGGGGCATTTATTAAATGTGTCCCATTGGAAAGGAGCAAGGCAATGAAAATACAAATTTGGTAAAAAAAAATTTTACAATTGTTAAATGTGAACCCATCACTCATCCGTGAGACCAGAAGCTTTAGCTTACACCAGGGTGTCATATAATAGAAAGTCATAAAGTTTTCGTTTTGGAGAGCACCAAGTTGGTTGGTGTAAGGAGACTTATAGGCCATGCAATGCTCCCATGGCAAATTAAATATGCACATGGCCTCTTCACAGAGGAAAAGAGCAGGTTCAAATAAACAAAGATTCAAAAAAACAAAAAGAAAAGATGCCAAGAATACTGTCAAATAAAGTTGTAGAATGCCTTCACCTGATACAGGAAAGAAATATATCTTGGTACCGTGTTAGCCAGTGGATAGAAAAATATTTAGAATTGAGAGTCCTCAGTGGTTGATACCTTTTAATGGCTAACTGAAAAGATGGTAACAAATTGCAAGCTTTCGAGACTACACAGGTCTCTTCATCAGGCAAAGACTAAAACAAATTCTGAAGAATCACATATTTATGCACAACATAGTATAGGAAAAAAAAAAAAAAAAAAAGGAGGGGAAAAAAAAAATTCACCTGATACGACACTAAGAAGGTGCGTTTTCTGAAGGAGTTTTTCCACTCTTTATCCCAAATTTACCCAATTAAGGTGGAGATATCCACAAACAAGATCCCTCATCCTGAAAATGAGAGGCATGGACCAGTCTCTTTACAACATTCCTCCAGTGAAGTATGATCCTCAATCCTTAGGTGTTGGAGAAGCATGCAGTCAAGCTGCAGACGCTTCCTGACAGGAAGTAGCTATCTATCTACCATATTAGCTTTTATGAGATTTTTTGCCACTTGGTCACCCAAATTGTTCTAACATCTACCTATCTTAGGTTTCCTGATCACATAAAAAGAACCCTTCAATCCCACTGTCCAAACACCTGCCTGAGTGTGAAAGATGGTCTCCACAACATAGAGCTTATTACACATCAGACATGTGCCGTACAGCCATGAGCCTCTCCTCCAACAGTCTATATAGAACTGTACAGGCTTCAGAAGTAAAAGTGGTGTCAAAGTCAAAATGGTTCGATGGACAATACTGACCATTTGTTCAGACTATCGTTTCCTTTTTGTGACATGAGCAAGCAAGACAGATCGTGTCAAGGAGGACATAACAAAAACTTGCCATGTTGGATTTTTCCAGTTGTTGTTGGGAATTGTAGGTGATACGTAGTTCATTCCGAACAGAAGACCTGTATCCCATTAATGAAAGCTAGGATCAAGTCATCAATCAAACCAGAGACTGAATGGTGGTTTTGACTCGAATTACATTGTTGTCCAAGTCAAAAACCTTTCCAGACCAACCATGAAAAAAATCGTACTGGAAACAGTCATCTGAAATTCCTCATGTATGCCCAGCTTACGATAGCCAATACTGATGCATATGTGCCACCAACACCTCTATTAACATCCTTGAACGTTCTTACTTCCAAGCAAAGTCAAATTGGTCCTGATCAAGATATAATTGGCTTTAAAGACATCAATAGAGTTGAGAAAAAAAGATTCACAGGATCATAGCCGGACCAGGCAGTGGAGGCTCGGTCACCTCACACACGAACATGGGGGATCCTGGGCACTTCTTGTGATTTCTAAATCCTTGAGTTGTCAAGACATAGAATAAGGCGTAGTCATGCCATAGTTAGTGCAGCGTCGAAAGATCCTGGGGGCCAAGTAACCACAAAAAGTGCCCGGGATTACGGCATTCAAGTGCTGGACAAGGAAGTTTGCATTGCCACAGAGTCCTGAATCACGTGCCACACTAGGGTCTCCATCAATATTCTGTTCAATTAAATATGGACAAGTCTTGACTCCATGATTTACCCCAATGGTACTAATCTTGTAGCCCCCCAGAAGACAAATGTTTGGGGGTTATTCGAATTCCAAGCCCTTTTTATGACTTTCGGGCCAAGTTTTCTCATCCTTTCTACCCAGTAAGGCTTAAAAAAAAATAAAAATTAGACGTGAATAACCTGTGCCCAAACTTAGACTCCATGGATTTGCTTTTCCACAAATAAAACTATCACATGTAGAAATGGATGTATCAGAGATTAAGGTAAACCCCTCAACACTGGCAGAGTCCTAAATGCCATCTCAGACTCTTGGTGGGCAACACTTAAACTTGACGAAGATATAAATTATACATTTTCTCGTTTTGTCCTTTCATGCTCGGCTGGCATATCGTAGTGTACTAATTCTACTGTCCTACATTAATCAAAGCTGCAGCCCCTGTTGTCTTAGCACCGTAGATTGAGAATGTGCCCCTGGCGAAGAATGAGGGAAAAGTCAACAGGAATTAAGTTTCAGTGTAACTGTTTACTCAACTCTGGCCTGCAGTTATTGAAATTTTATCCATGGGTTTGTGTGACTGCCGCACTAATGACTTCAGCATGGCTGTGATTCTCTCACTTCAAGTAAAAACCTGTAAGATGGAAATGATTGAATTAGCTCAGACTACGTTCCCCTAAGGATAAGAAGTCTATAGCGGCAGATTAGTTATCTGGACCGAAGAGGGACAACAACCCCGAAACAGCTGTCTGCTGATCAGTGTCTCTTTCCTTTGTTTGGCTTATATTCTTAAATGGGTTGGTTCGGGCATAGGTATTCATGAACTATACACAAGACAGGTCATCAATAGTAGGATGGTGGGAGTTCAACGTCCGGTACCCCCAACGATAAGCAATGCAGGTCCATTCAAAATGTAGCAGCTGCTAACGGCCATTCCCGAAAAACTTCTTTTCAAAAAAAGTAGAAGCCTTGCTACTGTACCTGGCAGTGACTGCTACACTGGGAATGGAGCTGCGTTGTCGCCGGAGCAAATAGCAGCTGATGTTGGGGATGGGGGAACCTATAGATTAGCCATCAATATCTATGCTGGGACAACCTTCATAAAAGTTGGCTGAAACAATATATTTTTACTGCGACGATCGATTGATTGTTGTGTCAGTAAAACCAACAATTGTTCACTTTATACCTAAAGTCCCAACTTGCCCAATCGGTGTCTTGGACGGTAACGATCATTCATCAGTCAAACAAGTCCTCTACCATATGATATGCAGCACAATTAGACAGCGGTGTACAGAGAAGCAAGGGGGCTCCACAGCAAAGATCAAAATTAGCCGATCATTCTAGTGAGAGATTCGGCCGACCACAAACTGATGCTTCTTTGTCCTCTCCATGTCTTCAAGAGGACCCTGGAGCTTGTAAGTCAATGAAACCAAGTATGGTTATCTTCCTGCAAACCAAAGGCCCCGTTACACTGCAAGGTTACCGTGAATGAGCATTCCCAAGGAGGATCACCAGACAACCAAGCGTTTTGTTCATAAAACGATCTTTTACGCTCATCGTTCTATGAGAATATTGGCAACCTATGCACACAGAATGATCAGATCCTTCAGTGCACGTATGAAGAGCATGAATGACTGCCGATCAACTAACAAGTAGGAAACTAACCCTGTGGGCTCGCTCTCACCATCGTAGTTTCCATCCAAGAGCGTTCCGGCAAAACATGTGATTGCACTCGGATCAATGTCAGTCTATGGGGTCATGCACAGGTCTTATTTTTTCTTCGGACTGAACCCATAGGAGGAAAAAATGTCTGAGTTTGATCTGATATTCCAATCGTACTCAGCCATGAAAGTCAATGAGTACATGGAAAACATTGGACTGCACTCTGATGACATTGATTTCCGAGGACTGACACAATGGAGAAGATGGAGAAATGTCGTTCTCAATCTTCTCCTCATCCGAGACAATAAAACTACACAATGATGAGAGTTTGATCAGAGCGTCATATGCACATTCAACCCGATTCTCTCGGATGAGAGAATCTCCGCTCTGACCCAGCATGGTCAAGTCTCAGCATGGCCTGCCTCTATGGTACATACACATTCACGAAATCAAATAATGGCCCACATTTAAAAATGATTTTCCCTTTTAAATGCAAAATTGGCTCTGCCTTCATCTCTTTGGATTTTGTCATGGGATATTTTCACTTTGACGTTTAACGCTTTCACCCGAATAGAGGTCAAAACACCAGGTTACTGCCACGATTAAATAAATACAAGCAGGAGTCGCGGTTAAAGCGCTGGCGGTAGGTGTAGGTACCAGCTCACTGCCACCGCGGGGACATTACTAGGATCCCTCACTCAAGAGTACTGCGGAGGAAGAACTTCTGCGGCCTGTATATGTCACTATTGTGATACAATTACCGAAACCGATTTTCAGCCATTATGAAGACTTCCATTCAGTGAGAACAAGCAGAGATCCTCTAAAGGGCGATGAGACGATGCATAAAGGGCAATAAAAAGTGCGCTGCTCAAGACTGGTCTAATTATTCATCAGCCGGGGATCTGATACGCCTATGATGTTGTCAGTAGGGATCACAAGTCTGCGTCCTCGCTGGGCATTGCGGACATAATATGGGTGATACAATCTGGTAGCAAAACAGACATCTGCATTAGCCTTAAAATAGATAGCCCGTGCCATCAGTATGAGATCAGTGGGTGGCCAACTCTTGGCACTCTCACTGATCGGCTGCTGCAGAGACCATGAGCACTCGTTCATTATCTACCTGATGACCTGTCCATAGACTAAAGGTACCTTCACACTGAACAACTTTCCAACGAGAACGACAACGATCCGTGACATTGCAGCGTCCTGGATAGCGATCTCGTTGTGTTTGACACGCAGCAGCGATCAGGATCCTGCTGTGATATCGCTGGTCGTCGCTGAAAGTCCGGAATTTTATTTGGTCGTCAGGTCGGCGTGATTCGTCATGTTTGACAGCAAAAGCAACAATGCCTGCAATGTTTTTTTCATGCAGCAACAACCAGCGAGAACGATAAGTACGTCACTGGATCGCTCCTGCATCGTTCTGCTGTTGCTGGTGTTTGACATCTCCTAGCGACCTAAACAGCGACGCTGCAGCGATCGGCTCGTTGTCTATATCGCTGCAGCATCGCTTAATGTGACGGTACCTTAAGTCCTGAATTTCGAAATAAGCTGCAATGTTTGCCTGCATGAGAAATAACAATATATGTGGCCACCATTTGATCTGTTGCCTGCATTATTTGCCAGTTTTCCCCTTTGCAGACTCTCTAATTTCCAGTTGTCTCTGAACTAGTGGGTGCTAGGATATCTCCCATACACATCACACACAGACACTGGCGGACACATACAGGAGAGGGACCCTGTGCAAGAACAATATAAGGCCCTTTCGGAGCCAAATAGCAAATAATAATGCACAATTGTGCCAGCTTTGGAGGTGCTAATGGGCCCCCTTACTTCTTTGGGTCCCTTTGCAGCCATACAGGTTGCACCAATGGTATGTCCGACCCTGCAGATAGCCATAAGGGATTCCAGCTCTCCGGTCTCTATGTAGCATTTGTTCATGGGGGACATTATACATCAGTACTGAGCAGTCCAGCTGTGAATCCAGCTCTGGGATGAGCTAAATCCCTTACTAGCTGAAGCAGAATTTGTCCCTCTTGTCTGCCTTTGCTTGTTTTCTCACTCTGCTCCTCACTCTTCTTCTCTTCCCCAAAGTTTATATTGGGAGGTGTAACCTGACCCCTCACTGTGCTGGAAAATATGTCTTGCTTTGATCAAAACGTATTTCCAGTGTAACCATCGTTTTAATTTTTATTTGATAAATCCATAGTCGACATGAAAGTAAGAAACTTTGTAATGTATCTCATCAGAGTGATCTGCTTCTTTTTCATCCTGGACTGACCTTTCAGTCTCAATTGACAGGTAAAATCTGTATTCGGTGCAGTCAAACTTTACATTACTGAGATAGGAGATGACAGTTGGTGCTGATAAGATTCTATGTAGAGGAGAGGAGGAGGAGCTAGAGGCAGAGCTCCTCCCTCCTCCTCCCATTTCCCCTCTACATAGAATCTTATGAGCACCAACTGCCATGTCCTATCTCCTTAATATAAAGTTTGTCTTGACTGAATACAAATTTCACCTGTGAATTAAGAATGTTAAGAATGAAAGATCAGTCCAGGATGAAAAAGAAGCAGATCTCTCTGACAAGATATATTACAAAGTTTCCTATTTTCATATGTACTATTGATTTATTAAATCAAGATTAAAAAGGTGGTTACACTTTAAGCTTTTTTTAATAAATTGAATGGCGAGTTCAAGAGGCGGCTCATGAGTGGAGACACCATTTCTCTACCAGAAAGTTTCATACATTTGCTTGTGCTATTGATTTATGCAAAGTTTGTTGAAGCGACAGGGACTATTTAAAGGAATTTTCCATATTGGTGCAATAAACTAATTCCAGAATGTCCACAATTCCAACGACACCACCCCAAACAAGAAGTTCAATTTCCTGGCAATGCCCCCAACTGGTAAAATAAAGCATTACACAGCATTCGTTGAAATCAATGGGTGTTCTATATATGGGAAGGGGATGCCAGGTCCTCTGTAGCTGGAGACGCTCATTGTTGGCACTATACATGTTGGGTAACAGATGAGGGCTCCTAAACTTTTTTGAATATTTGCAGAAAAGTTTTCCAAACCCCTTTAATTCTGATCTATGAAGGATACACTTGATGCCGCGGACTGTAAAAAACTTTCGAAACCCCATCTCCCGTTCTGTAGCGTCATTGTAACCCTAGCTTCCACCAAATCCACTGTTACCATTTACTAAGTATCACAGGCAATAAAAAGGATATGAAGGATCGGTTCCTGTAGGTTACAGCACATTTTGACCACTCTCACCACGCGTTTTGAGGTTTGCATTTTTGAGATTTGCATCCACTTTAATGCAAAAAAAAAAGCCTTATAACTTTCACTCAGCAGCAGGGGAAGTATCCTCCTTCGATTTAACAGTTGTCAGCAGGGCTACTTTCTGGTACTAAACAGTACACACTGGCTTTTTCGGGCAGCGCAAACGTCTTTGATCTCTTTTCCGCAGTGATGAATGCCTGGACCCGGGCGCCAGAACACATAATAACATATAAATTTCACATTCCATTGTGATTGCATGGATGGTTCTGTTTTCTCTACCACTTTAGATCGGGAGTGGAGGGGGACGTAAGGGGCACGGTACCTGGTGCTGCTGAAGATGTGCAATATCGGCCGCGGCGGTGTCCAGAGAAGGTGTCTCTCCGTTGGATCGCGTTTCCCGTAATGTGCACTCTAGTAAGTGGTTACCAGAATTTCCACCATTCTGCACGGATGAATCGTTACTTTTCGTCTCAGTCCCAGATTCTTGCATCATGACTCAAAGCCCTTTATAACAAGAAGGGATGAAAGGGAGGGGAGAGAAAACATAATAAAACAGCTGTTAAAACAGTTAGTGCATTGGAAGATACGTGCTCTGCTTAAAATCAGCCCCAAAACTGTAAACATTTGTCATTTCCTTTCATACAATTTATCTTTCCTGAGCGCTTCTCGCTAACCGTTACTGTTTATTTTCTTTAACAGCTATAATTGTGGCAAATTTTCAGTTCAAAATGTAGTGACTTGTTTGTTTTTGTTTATCACTTTCCCTTTTTTTTTTTCCTTAGATGCATATTTTATAGGAACGTTAAAACAAAGTCGTGAATTTGTACCGCGCACAAAACGGGTAACGTAACGAGAGATGTGAATCGGGAAGACGGAATTCTTTTTCCTCCAAGGAAATCTAAATAAATTAGCAGAAATTTTCAGGAAAGAAAACAATTTTTTATTTTACTTTGACCTTTTTTTCTTTTCTTTTTTTTTTGACAATGGCCATCCGTTTCATCCCTTGTGTCCGCATGAATCACATCAGGTGGTTATGTCCATTTTTTGATCCGAATCGCGGATCAAATTCGGCCATTCGAATCAATAGGTCTATGAAAAAAAAAGACAGCACACCCGTCCAATCCATGTGTCATCCAAGTGCTGTCTGATTTTTACTGTTTCATCGGTAGGGGAGGCTTGGAATTTTTTGTTTCTTTTACAGGTACTTTTTTTTTTTTGGATGGATTTCTTGTAAAAGTTGAAATGGAACAAAATGGGTGCAGCAAAAAAAAATCAAAAATGGAAATCTGTATGAAACCTGAATTCCCCTGTAAACATATTAGACTATGGTTTGACGAACCCGCCAAAAAGGTCGGGGGCTTCGGACAATTCATTGTCGGGGGAAATATGAATTCGGCATGTCTGATTTCAGACATATTGTCTCCCGGAGATGCGTGGCCGCCGGACATGTCTCATAGAGAATATAGGGGCGCTCGGACGTATGCGTAACGGAGAGATGGATGCCAGCTGAATGCTTAGCCGAACAACAGTCATCTAGCCATTTAATGTGTACGACAGGGCCTAAAGTCTGATGGGTGTGTATATTTTTGCAACCGCCTTTCTTAAATGTTCTTGTGCCATGAAAACGTTCATATGCCACACAGAGTTTGCCTCCAGGCCTCAACTATAGAGTCTGCATAGGAGCTGTTAAAGCAAAATGGTGGGATTTAAAAAAAATAAAATAAATTTTAAACTCAAGACAAAGAATTTCTTATATAATAATCATTTAAATAACAAATAAATATAGGAATATTTTTTTCCTTAGTTGATGCATTTTCATTCAGTTCAAGTGCAAATGTAGATATTGGTGCACTACCCTTTTTATGCTGTAGGAGTGCTGTTATTTTTTTTTTTGCATTTCCTGAAATAGGAGACACTTAAAAAAAATAAAAATGGACCCCAGAGTTAAAAAAAAATCTGCAAATTTCAGCACTAAAGCAAATAAAAAACTGTACTTGAAATATCGGTGTCTTCTGCAGGAATAGAAAAATGTGACTGGAGTGACAGAATATACAGCGGAGCTAAATGTCATTGAGTCCGGAGGGTATTTATTTACCCTTACAAACCTTGAGTTACGATATCGGCAGAATAAACAAGTCAATGACGTTGGAGAGGCGGAGTGAGTCACCACAGAGACGCGTCTAAATGTATATAAAGCTGTGTCCTGGCCTTATGTTAGGTGATGACTTGTGCTGCGCCTCCTGCTAGCTCCATCCATGGACTGAAGTTACATATCCGAATATCAATCCATAAAGCGCAGGAGGGCCAAATATAGTTGTCAAAAAGCAATGCAGGTTATCCACCCCCCATATACTGCAAAAATAATATACTGTATAGAGCAACACTAGTAATTACCACCATACAGTGCTCAAGTAATACTGGCACACAGTGAACAAAAAACAGCACCGTATATAGAGTGAGCTATGGTGACAGATGATGGACTATCTGTTGTGGCCCTTTAAGTGAGTTGTCCCATAAAAAGCATAGATGATAAATACATGAAGACTGGGGGTCTGGCTATTGAGATTTTCATCAATTCAATTCAAGACAGGGGGGCTGAAATTCCTCTATATTTAGAGCAGAAGTCAACGCACATGCTCGCTATAAACAGTAAACGGAGCAGTGATCGTACATACTCACTACAAACAATGAATAGAACCACAAACAATGAATAGAGCAGTGGTCGCACATGCTCACTATAAACAGTGAATGGAGCAGTGGTTGCACATGCTCACTATAAACAGTGAATAGAGCAGTGGTCGCACATCCTCACTCTGAACAGTGAATGGAGCAGTAGTCGCACACACTCAGTATAAACAGTGAATGGAGCAGTGGTCGCACATGCTCACTATAAACAGTGAATGGAGCAGTGGTCGCACATGCTCACTATAAACAGTGAATAGAGCAGCAATCGCACATGCTCACTCTGAACAGTGAATGGAGCAGTGGTCGCACACACTCAGTATGAACAGTGAATAGAGCAGTGGTCGCACATGCTCACTATAAACAGTGCATGGAGCAGTGGTCGCACATGCTCACTATAAACAGTGAATAGAGC
The DNA here is from genome assembly GCF_032444005.1 of Ranitomeya imitator. NCBI lineage: Eukaryota > Metazoa > Chordata > Amphibia > Anura > Dendrobatidae > Ranitomeya > Ranitomeya imitator. The sequence goes on along the minus strand of NC_091289.1, from coordinate 18,856,341 downwards.
AGCAATCGCACATGCTCACTCTGAACAGTGAATGGAGCAGTGGTCTCACACACTCAGTATAAACAGTGAATAGAGCAGTGGTCACACATGCTCACTATAAACAGTGAATAGAGCAGTGGTCACACATGCTCACTATAAACAGTGAATAGAGCAGTGGTCGCACATGCTCACTATAAACAGTAAATGGAGCAGTGGTCGCACACACTCAGTATAAACAGTGAATGGAGCAGTGGTCGCACATGCTCACTATAAACAGTGAATGAAGCAGTGGTCGTACATGCTCACTATAAACAGTGAATGGAGCAGTGGTCGCACATGCTCACTATAAACAGTGAATGGAGCAGTAGTCGCACACACTCAGTAACAGTGAATGGACCAGTGGTTGCACATGCTCACTATAAACAGTGAATAGAGCAGTGGTCGCACATGCTCACTATAAACAGTGAACGGAGAAGTGGTCGCAAATGCTCACTATAAACATTGAATGGAGCAGTGGTCGCACATGCTCATTATAAACAGTGAATAGAGAAGTGGTCGCACATGCTCACTACAAACAGTGAATAGAGCAGTGGTCGCACATGCTCACTATAAACATTGAATGGAGAAGTGGTCGCACATGCTCACTATAAACAGTGGATGGAGAAGTGGTCGCACATGCTCACTATAAACAGTGGATGGAGAAGTGGTCGCACATGCTCACTATAAACAGTGAATGGAGAAGCGGTCGCACATGCTCACTATAAACAGTGAATGGAGAAGTGGTCGCACATGCTCACTATAAACAGTGAATGGAGAAGTGGTCACACATGCTCACTATAAACAATGACTAGAGTAGTGGTTGCACATGCTCACTATAAACAGTGACTAGTGTAGTGGTTGCACATGCTCACTATAAACAGTGAACAGGGAAGTGGTCGCAAATGCTCACTATAAACATTGAATGGAGCAGTGGTTGCACATGCTCACTGTAAACAGTGAATAGAGAAGTGGTCGCACATGCTCACTACAAACAGTGAATAGAGCAGTGGTCGCACATGCTCACTATAAACATTGAATGGAGAAGTGGTCGCACATGCTCACTATAAACAGTGAATGGAGAAGTGGTCGCACATGCTCACTACAAACAATGAATAGAACCACAAATATTTAGAGCAGAAGTCAACGCACATGCTCGCTATAAACAGTAAACGGAGCAGTGATCGTACATACTCACTACAAACAATGAATAGAACCACAAGCAATGAATAGAGCAGTGGTCGCACATGCTCACTATAAACAGTGAATGGAGCAGTGGTTGCACATGCTCACTATAAACAGTGAATAGAGCAGTGGTCGCACATCCTCACTCTGAACAGTGAATGGAGCAGTAGTCGCATACACTCAGTATAAACAGTGAATGGAGCAGTGGTCGCACATGCTCACTATAAACAGTGAATAGAGCAGCAATCGCACATGCTCACTCTGAACAGTGAATGGAGCAGTGGTCGCACACACTCAGTATGAACAGTGAATAGAGCAGTGGTCGCGCATGCTCACTATAAACAGTGAATGGAGCAGTGGTCGCACATGCTCACTATAAACAGTGAATAGAGCAGCAATCGCACATGCTCACTCTGAACAGTGAATGGAGCAGTGGTCTCACACACTCAGTATAAACAGTGAATAGAGCAGTGGTCACACATGCTCACTATAAACAGTGAATAGAGCAGTGGTCACACATGCTCACTATAAACAGTGAATAGAGCAGTGGTCGCACATGCTCACTATAAACAGTGAATGAAGCAGTGGTCGCACATGCTCACTATAAACAGTGAATGGAGCAGTGGTCGCACATGCTCACTATAAACAGTGAATGGAGCAGTAGTCGCACACACTCAGTAACAGTGAATGGACCAGTGGTTGCACATGCTCACTATAAACAGTGAATAGAGCAGTGGTCGCACATGCTCACAATAAACAGTGAACGGAGAAGTGGTCGCAAATGCTCACTATAAACATTGAATGGAGCAGTGGTCGCACATGCTCATTATAAACAGTGAATGGAGCAGTGGTCGCACATGCTCACTGTAAACAGTGAATAGAGAAGTGGTCGCACATGCTCACTACAAACAGTGAATAGAGCAGTGGTCGCACATGCTCACTATAAACATTGAATGGAGAAGTGGTCGCACATGCTCACTATAAACAGTGGATGGAGAAGTGGTCGCACATGCTCACTATAAACAGTGGATGGAGAAGTGGTCGCACATGCTCACTATAAACAGTGAATGGAGAAGCGGTCGCACATGCTCACTATAAACAGTGAATGGAGAAGTGGTCGCACATGCTCACTATAAACAGTGAATGGAGAAGTGGTCGCACATGCTCACTATAAACAATGACTAGAGTAGTGGTTGCACATGCTCACTATAAACAGTGACTAGTGTAGTGGTTGCACATGCTCACTATAAACAGTGAACGGAGAAGTGGTCGCAAATGCTCACTATAAACATTGAATGGAGCAGTGGTCGCACATGCTCACTGTAAACAGTGAATAGAGAAGTGGTCGCACATGCTCACTACAAACAGTGAATAGAGCAGTGGTCGCACATGCTCACTATAAACATTGAATGGAGAATTGGTCGCACATGCTCACTATAAACAGTGAATGGAGAAGTGGTCGCACATGCTCACTATAAACAGTGAATGGAGAAGCGGTCGCACATGCTCACTATACACAGTGAATGGAGAAGTGGTCGCACATGCTCACTATAAACAGTGAATGGACAAGTGGTCGCACATGCTCACTATAAACAATGACTAGAGTAGTGGTTGCACATGCTCACTATAAACAGTGACTAGTGTAGTGGTTGCACATGCTCACTATAAACAGTGAATAGAGCAGTGGTTGCACATGCTCACTAATACTCCTTTTACCTAGGGAGGTCCCAACAGTAGAACCTTTAGGGATCAAACATGTATCACCGATAATGAGAATAGTTCATCTATGGAAGAGCAGCTTTAAGAAGTAGTTTAATGAACATTTTATGGACCAGAAGCTTGAGCTTCAATGTCGCTTTTAAAGGGGTTATCTAGTTTAGAACGCTCACACTGAAATATTTGGGAACCCTGAATTAATAGAAGAGATCTCACAATCAGGACCTTTGTCTATTAGCCATTAATGCCAACAAAGAGCATCTTATTTTCTAGAGGACCAAGCATGTCCATACTTTACAGGCAGGCTATTGATTCCAACAAGACGCCTGTCATGCCTTGTTTGGCCAGTGGTGGTGCTGTAGGGAAATTGAGCACTCTTTGACAGGATCCCTTGCAATTATATCTGATCGTGGCAAACAACTTTTACAATTGTTCTAACAATCCTTCTAATTAAAACAAATTGTTCAAAGTGAAGAAAGCTTTGTATCATCTCAGCATTTTTAAGGAGTTCTCCATTTTTTTTTACCTTTGCCCTTAAGGTACACAGTGTTAAGACATCGGCCAGTGCAAACGGAAAGGGAATAATAATAATAATTTTATTTTTATTAGGGAATAAAACAACTCAATAAATTTCCTCATCTTCAGATACAAATACTTCTTCCATGTGATCAGAAGTTTTCGGATGAATTTTGGGATAGTTTCTAGTTTGTTTGTTTTTTATTCAGTGGTAAAATGAGTCACCTATGAAGTAACTTATCCAAAAAGAATGAAGTCAGTGTTTATTTCATGAATTTAAGACATGTAGATAAGCCAAGATTTTTTTTTTTTAACGGTGTTTTTTGACAAAAGGCAGCACAAAGTTTTCTGGGAAAGCTTTAAAAAGGTATTCCTATCTCTAAGATCCTATCTCAATATTTAGTAGGTGTAATAATAATAATATTAGCAAATACATCCGATTAAAAAAGTAGTATAGTTGTTCTGATTCGCTATGTCGCTTACCCCATGTGCAGGGCATTGCATTAGCTTAGGTATCCTTGGTTATGACCAGTAACAATTAACATGGATCTAAACTATTGTCATGCCCTGCACATGGGGTAAGCAACGTAGCTAATCAGAAGAACTATAAAAATAAATAATAATAATGATAATAAATAATAACTATACTGCATTTCCGATGGAAGCAAGGGGGAGAAAAATGTCTGCTTTTAGTCTTAGCAACCCCGGTCTAGCTAGCAGAAGCTCCTTTTCTCGTTCACCTTTTGCACCACCATGCCTGTATGGCTTTGATGTGTGATGTAGCATCTAGGATTATTATAGGTAGGAGATTTATGATAAATACTCGATGTGCTCAGCGCTCTCCTTCAACATTAAGAGCAAACAGAGGTGTGAACCATGAGTAAAATATGAGCTAAAATTAGTCTAAAATGGTGCAGTTTCATAAAAGACAAAAAAAATCCACGTGGGGAAGTTTATTCTATAAGTTTATATCCTTTAGGACAGACCATTTATGATATAAGAGTCCCTCAAACTCATGATGTCCCAGTCTTCAGACCTTTAGAATTATGCATAAAGTGTTTGATTTCCCTACAGCTCCCCCGCAGGTCAAATAAAGTATTACACTAGATCGGAGCAAAACGATTTGCAGGACCCTGGTCCAACAGAGTTTAAAACCAGTCATAAATAATAGCAAAAACCAGTTGAATAGAAATGATGTGTAGAGATAGAACTACGGAACTACGGGGAAGGATGGTGTCCAACCTGGCATTGTAGGCGTCCAGTAAAATAGCTGAGCTTTGGTCACCCTTACAGGGTCCAGCACAGAGTCTAGTGTCTATTGTTGTCTGCAGCTCTGACGTTAAATCGGGAGAGCTGCAGCCAATCATCAGAGCCGCTGAGCTCCCTGATTGACTGCAGCGCTGGCGACTTGGCTACAGACAATAATAGACACAAGGAGCAACGGAGGAGAGTCAGCACCGGACCCGGCAAGGTGAGTAAGGCGCTGTTTACTTACTCACTGCAGTTGGTGGACTGATATTTTTTAAAGTGGAAAACACCTTTAATTAAAAATAATAAAGTGTAATACATAAATTAATGGGTTTAGAATAAAAATAAATTACAATAAAAAAATATTAAGGCAATCGTCATTTTTGGTGCAAATCATTAGCGCACACAGGATTGCATATGAAAGAGAGATAAATCTGATTTTTTTTTTGCACCATATATTATGCCCTGTACGTAATTTGCACCAATTTCCAACGGTCCTAAACCCATTCCAAAAGGATCGATTTATCCTAGCGGAGTTTTTCAGATTAATAACTCCATGTAACATACTAATTGCATGCAGTATTGTGTTTTTATTTATTTATTTGAAGTCCTGTCCCTTTAAATACGGTCACGTTGCGCAAAACTAATGAAAAACCTTATTAACTGGGAACGACGCTAGGTATTTGACCACACTATTTTTCAGTGGCAAATCAATTTCACACACATGAATCTGTGCTAATGTCACACTGTTAGTCTGATAACTGGAAATTATATTCCATACCCAGAGCTGTATCAAAACACATAACCTACACCATGTTCCATAATTATTTCTGAATAATTTAACACAAGACTAAGCTGTATCAAAGCCTACAAGGAAAGCTTCGCAGTGGATCAAATCTTTGCTTTTCAGAGGAGCCATGTCAACAGAAGGCGAGGAGCGGAATCGCGGACGTGAAAACATCCCAAAGACATGCCTACGAGCAAAGAATTCTCAAAGCGATCCTCCCCGGAATTCTCAGCGAGCGCGGACACAGGGATTCATCCCGGATTTGCTCCATTTATGGCACGTATCATGAAGGATCAGAGCGATATCATCAAAAACGGATGTAGCAGAGCTGGATTTGTGATTTCGAGGGAAGCGATCCCGTCGTAGTGCGCTGCGTCCTGTGATAGAGCAGGAGGAGATGAGTAGATCGATATGAAGTTTTATGGGAAAATATTCAGTGGAACTTGGTATTTTATGCATTTAAATACTTAAGAGTCCAGAGGGCGGTCCTGCCAGTTAGGAACACCCACTGGACTCCTAAGTGTTACTTTTCCATAAAACTATATATCAATCTTCTCGGTTACTCATGTTCAAAGTGACTGGTTCTCTTAAGGAGCAGTTAGGCGGGCATTCATTGAACGCCTGTGCCACACTAAGAAGATGAGGGTAGGAGAGTAATTTTGCACCCTCATAAGATTTTAGTGTCTGACAGGAACCACCTCTGTGGCTCCCCTACTGCTGCCATGTATATGAGGCCTTACCCCTATGGTATGCCGTGCATGAGATCCCCCAATGACACAGATTTCTAGAAGCTTCTATTGAGATCCTCTAATTCTGGACGGAAGGATTCCAACTATATTAAAGGGATTGTACTAAATCAGTTTTTTTCCTTGAATTGAGTTAGTGACCTTACTTCAGGAAAAAAAAAACCCGATGGAGCGCTCTCCCACGATTCCAAAAATATTGGATCTGTTATTACACTTCAAATTAAAGGGAACCGGTTAAAATAATTCTGCTACTAATTTTAATGACACGGCTGTATAGGTTCTAGTACAACAATAAAAATGACACCTCTCCTGTAGAAATCTGATGTGCCAGGGCTGAGAAATCCAGCTTTGAAGCCACATGCAAATAAGCCAGGAAGTGCACGGGGGCGTGCCTATAAACTGAGTGCACTTCCAGTCTACATGAAACTTCAAAGCTCGATTTCTCCACGCTGGAACATCGGATTTCTACAAGACAGGTATCATTTTTATTGTTGTATGAGGACCTATACTGTCAAAACTAGTTTCTGTAAAGAAGGGGTTCCCTTTAACGTGGATGGGCTGCAATCTCAGATCCGGACTGTTGAAAAAGAGTGGCGCTATTTCGGAAAGGAAACAAAAAAAATCGAAACTCATTCTCTGTTAGATGTCTACATTGGAGGCATCTTAAGATGTATACCTCCGATGGAACTTATTGATAGGCATGGCCAGCAAGGTGGCTCAGTGGTTAACACTGTAGCCTTGCAGCATTGGGGTCCTGGGTTCAAATCCCACCAAGGACAACATCTGCATGTTCTCCTCCTGTTTGCATGGGTTTCCTCCAGGTTCTCTAGTTTCCACCCACAATCCAAAGACATCGGGAATCTAGATTGTGAGCCCCAGTGGGGACAGTGATGATATCTGTAAAGTGCCGTGGAATATGATAGCGCTATATAAGTGAGTAAAATAAATATGGAAGATTTAATGACATATACCAGCCGGAAGGATGCCAAAAAAACTCTCGTTTTCCTTCCTTGGCGGTCTACGGAAACCATGAGACTATACGTCAGGAGCTGTTCCCAGTGTTTGATATGATTCGAAACTTTCATCCAAGATTTTTTTTTTCCCTTGCAATACTATTTAAAAGCAATCATATAATTAATCACGAAATGTAAAATAATGGAAACAGAAGGAAAAAAAAAGAAAAGAAAAAGATAAAAAATACTTTGACAGTTAAAGAATGATGCGCCGATTCCTACGAAATGTGAAAATAAGGAGCTTCCTTAGAAAAACACAAGGACGAGGAAAAAAAAATAAAAAAATAAAAAAAATAAAAATGTAAAAAGTGACGGCACGCAGCTGTACAGGGAAAATGAAATGTACAATGGGATTTGTTTAGCTACCATTACCCTATAGTGAATTTTCATAATCATTACGGGAAGGCGTACGAGGCAGTTCAAGAAGTAATCAAGAGAGGAAGCCTCGGGGCGGCCGTAATGTATGCAAAGCTGGTGACCCGCAGAAAATGAGAGGTAGGATTCAATGACTGCGGAGGGCGGCCGGCATCCTACAGACCCGGCCTGATGAGGGACTACTAAAATTAACACCCAATTAATTTCTGAATTGACAAACAAATGAAAGTCATAAATCTACTTTCTCATTAATTTTCCTTTTGGTATAATTTAAAGCAGCAGCACAAGGGGAAAAAAGCGAGCATTATCCATCATAAATATCAGAAAGATAGCGTTATACCGCCATAAATTATGCATATTACCTGTTGTTAAGGAGGTGATTAATGCACTATCAGCTTTGTTTTACTGTATGGATCGTCTAGATCTGAACCCGAAATCTGAAATGTCATTTAGCGCGGTGGAATTAATGTGTTCATCGAGGCTCATGGCTTAATGACGTTATCTGTTGGGGTGGAAAATTTGGGATCCTTAGGGCAAAGTGCAGGGCTGGAGATGCCAGTGGGGAACACGGGGTTAATAGACATGGATGTATGCTACATGCAGGGCTGGATTATGGGTATATATCCAGGGAAGTTTCCATTTTTTCATGGTGTCTCCTATGGGTCACTCTACATCATTCGCCATAAGCTCCCTGTTCCACCATTCACATTCACAGCCTGAAGCTCCGCACAGGAGGAGTCCAGCACATCACTACATCATGCCTGCTACCCTGGGCCACCCACAGCACATCACACAGGTATGCTCCCACTAATGGGCACTGTGGGGGCATTATACAATGTATGGGGCACTGTGGGGGCATTATACAATGTATGGGGCACGGTAGGGGCATTATACAATGTATGGGGCACGGTGGGGGCATCATACTGTCTATGGGGCACCATGGGGGCATCATAATAATAATATAATCTTTATTTTTTATATAGCGCTAACATATTCCGCAGCGCTTTACAGTTTTGCACACATTATCATAATGTATATGGGTCACTATGGGGGCATCATACTGTCTATGGGGCACTGTGGGACATCATAATGTGTACTGTACACTGTGGGGGGCATCATAATAATAATAATCTATTTTTATATAGCGCTAACATATTCTGCAGCGCTTTACAGGTTGCACACATTATCATCACTGTCCCCGTTGGGGCTCACAATCTATATTCCCTATCAGTATGTCTTTAGAATGTGGGAGGAAACCGGAGAACTCGGAGGAAACCCACGCAAACACGGGGAGAACATACAAACTCCTTGCAGATGTTGTCCAAGGTGGGATTAGAAACCAGGACCCCAGCGCTGCAAGGCTGCAGTGTTAACTAACCACTGAGCCACCGTGTATATAGGTCAATGTGGGGGCATCATACTGTCTATGGGGCCCTGTGGGGGGATCATAATATGTACTGTGCACTGTGGGAGCATCAATGTATACGGGGCACTGTGGGGGCATCATACTGTCTATGGGGCCCTGTGTGACATCATAATGTGTATTGTACACTGTGGGGGGCATCATACTGTATACAGGTCAATGTAGGGGCATCATACTGTCTATGGGGCACTGTGGAGCATCATACTCTATATTGTGCACTGTGAGGAGCATCATAATGTGTAATGGGTACTATAAAGGCATCATACTGTCTTTGGGGCATCATAATGTGTATTGGGCACTATAGGGACATCATACTGTCTATGGGGCACTCTGGGGGCATCATGCTGCCTTTGGGGCCATCCTAATGTGTACTGGGCACTATAGGGACATCATACTGTCTATAGGGCATCACAATGTGTACAGTGCACTATGGAGGCATGGTAAAGTGTACGGGTCACTGTGGGCATCATAATGTCCACGATGTACTGTGGGACATCAAACTGTCTGGTGCACTATGGGGGCATCATAATGTGTATTGGCCACTGTAGGGCCATCATAATTTGTATGGGGACTGTGAGGGCATCATAATGTGCATTAGGCACTGTGGGGGCATCATAATGTGCATTAGGCACTGTGGGGGCATCATAATTTGTATGGGGACTGTGAGGGCATCATAATGTGCATTAGGCACTGTAGGGGCATCATAATGTGTATTGGGCACAGTGGGGACATCATAATCTGTATTGTGCACTATGGGGGCATCAGTGTATGGGGAACAACCTTTGGAGCATCATACTGCCTGGAGGGTCACGATAAGCAATCATTGAGGGGGCAAAGGTGAAATTGTGAAGGTACACTAAGGGGCTTCACTAGGGCCACTATTTTTGTGTGGGCGCATAAACAGGACTCAGCGGGTTACAGGTTTGCCTCAGTGCCCAATATGTGTCCCTATTTCCTGCACTTCAGCATTGGGGGGGCTTTGCCTTCCTTACTCGTCTGAGTCAGGACACTATTTTGCAGAAACAGATTTTTGTATTATTATACATTTTCATTTTTAGTAAACACCCTAGATATTCATCATCACAGCTCCGGCTGAACCATGTGAACGCACGCACCCCGCCATACCAAAGCTGTGGGCAGGGGATGAGCCAGTGGAGAGGTTTGGAAGCACAGGGGTTTACTGCTGAACACTAGGGTCGGTGAGGCGGAAACAGTAGGATTTTGCAAGAAAGTTTGATATTGACTGAATAAGTAAAAGAAATGTAAAAATAAATAAATAAATTGTAAAACTTTCTAGGCGCGGACGTTACAGTCAGAGCTGCAATGCAGAATTCTCATGTCAATCTTTCAGCAAATGTCAGGTGTATCCCTATTACAAGGGCCAGGGGTCACATACGAGACCCCAGAATACTCATGTACAGAAATACGCTCATAGATCTTTCACTTTGTTAGAAATGTGCAGATTTGCAGAACAAAACCACCCAAAGTCCCCGTGCCCACCCTTCCTTCCATTGTCTCATCTGTCCTTTTTAGTCCTGCAATTCAATTGTTTGATACCATGTAAGTGTCCGTTGGCTGCAAATGTTCAATATGAAGGAAAATGAAGTCTTAATCAGCAGAATGCAAAAAGCGCGTGGAGCACAGAAGTGACGGGGTGGGATGGGCAGAGGTCAGGGACCATCAGGAGCCATATTGTAGGGGTCATCATAACCCGGCAGGACTGGCTTTTCACTAAGAAAAGTTACACTGGGTCAAAAAGTTTTTCAAAACTTTTTTCAAGAACTTTATATATATATTTTTTTACTTGGCAAAGTTTATAGTAGCTTTATATTTCCTTATTTCTCCTCAATGCAGAGGGCAAAAAATGTATCAAAAAAATTACGGTTTTCATCGGTGATATGGAATGATGTAATATGTCCATAATATAGGAAGCAGACATACATCTACTGGGGTTTTACTAAGGATGTAGGTGGTCTGAGAAATTGAGAAAGTAAGATTTTGCTACACCGTCCCCCTTCTTTCCTACCACCCTATCAATCGGCGAGGGTCCCAAAATGTTGGTAAGTACAGGACTTTCTAAGTCTAGGCACTAATGTCGTCACAATGTATCATGGATTCCCATCACCGTCTCATCTTTAAGAGGGGAAAGGATATAAATATACTGTATATTCTCCATCCTTGTATCAATGGTAGACTTTAGAAGTGGATGGGATTTTACAAACGTCATTTTGAGATTGACCTATAGCGCAGACGTTAAAATCTGCAGCACGACAATCTGTTTTGCAGAATTCAAAAAAATTTGGACATTCCACACACAGATTTTTCCGCAGCGAAATTGACGTGTATTTACACTCAATTTTATGCAGATTTTCTACGACTTTCCCATTCAAATAAATGGGATGTGTGTAAATCCATGTGCAACAAAACCCCATTTAGGTGCATAGAAATTAACAAATGTGTGTACAATGAGATGACAAAATAGGAAAAGAGGATCTGCCACAGATTCCAACATTGTCAGATTAAAGGAAGGTTAGAAAAAGTGGAAAAAATCTCTAACCTCCCACACAAGTGATAAATATTGACTTGAATCAATAACGCGAGCCAGTCCTCTCCGGAGCAAACCGAAGACCAGCGACAGGAGACTCTGGGGTCTGTTTTCCCCCCCCCCCTCGTTTGTGTTTACTAAACAATAGAGGAACACACGGAGGTTTTGTGTGACAGGCGCTGACAGAGCGCGGATTGTATCAGTGCTGTAAATAATAAACATGTTGGGTAAATACACACAGAACAATAAAAACACTGCGCTCCAGTGTTTGCTCCAAGATGCACCATCACCTGAGACCACCACTGCCCTGATACACATACTGGGAGGTAAATCTGCGCTGGGTGCGCCGGGGTGTGTGGAACGGGTTGGGATGTGTGGAGTTGGCCTGGGTGTGGGGAAGGGGTGGTGGTGTGTGGAGCAGGTCGGGGGGTGTGGAAGGGGTGGAGGTGTGTGCAGTTGGTTGGTGTGTGGAGTGGGCCAGGGTGTGGGGAAAGGGTAGTAGTGTGTGGAGCGGGTTGGGGTTTGTGGAGCTGGTCGGGGTGTGTGGAGTTGGTACGAGTGTGTGGATCAGGTCAAGCTGAGGGGAGCGGGTTGGAATGTGTGGAGGGGGTGGTGGTGTGTGGAGCATGTCGGGGTGTGTGGAGGGGGTGGTGGTGAGTGGAGCGGGTTGGAATGTGTTGTGGATGGGGTGGCGGTGTGTGGAGTGGGTTGGGGTGTGTGGAGCGTGTCTTGGTGTGTGGAACGTGTCAGGGTGTGTGAAGGGGGTGGCGGTGTGTGGAATTGGTTGGGGTGTGTGGAGCGTGTCTTGGTGTGTGGAGTTGGTTGGTGTGTGTTGAGCAAGTATAGGAGCGTGTGGAGCGTGTTGGGTTGTGGGGAGTTGGTTGGTGTGTGTGGAGCGGATAGGAGAGTGTGGAGCATGTTGAGGTGTGTGGAGCATGTTGGGGTGTGTGAAGCGTGTCGGGGTGTGTGGAGCATGTCGGGGTGTGTAGAGTGTGTAGGGGTGTGAGGAGTGGGTAGTGGTGTGTGGAGCGGATAGGAGAGTGTGGAGCGGATAGGAGAGTGTGGAGCATGTCGGGGTGTGTAGAGCGTGTTGGGGTGTGTGGAGCGTGTTGGGGTGTGTGGAGGGGGTGGCGGTGTGTGAAGTTGGTAGGTGTGTGTGGAGTGGGCCGGGATGTAGGGAAGGGGTGGTAGTGTGTAGAGCGGGTCAGGGTTTGTTGAGCTGGTTGAGGTGTGTGGAGTGGGTACGAATGTGTGAAGCAGGTCAAGTTGAGTGAAGCAGGTTGGGATGTCTGGAGTGGGTTGGAATGTGTGGAGGGGTGGTGGTATGTGGCGTGGGTAGGCATGTGTGGAGCGGGTTGAGGTGTGTGCAGCTGATAGCGGTGTGTGGAGCGGGTAGGTGTGTGGAGCGGGTAGGGGTGCATGGAGGGGGTGGCGGTATGGGGAGTGGGTAGGCGTGTGTGGAGCAGGTTGGGGTGTGTGGAGCGGGTAGGGGTGTGTGGAGCGGGTAGGGGTGCGTGGAGGGGGTGGCGGTATGGGGAGTGGGCAGGCGTGTGTGGAGCAGGTTGGGGTGTGTGGAGCGGGACTTGTTTTGTGGAGCGTGTCGGGGTGTGTGCAGTGGGTAGGGGTGTGTGGAGCGAGTAGGGGTGTGTGGAGTGAGTAGGGGTGTCTGGAGGGGGTAGCAGTATGTTTAGCGGGTCAGGGTGTGTGGAATGGGTTGAGGTGTGTGGAGCGGGTCAGGGTGTGTGGAGTGGGTTGAGGTGTGTGGAGCGGGTCAGGGTGTGTGGAGTGGGTTGAGGTGTGTGGAGCGGGTCAGGGTGTGTGGAGTGGGTTGAGGTGTGTGGAGCGGGTCAGGGTGTGTGGAGTGGGTTGAGGTGTGTGGAGTGAGTAGGGGTGAGTGGAGGGGGTAGCAGTATGTGTAGGGGGTCAGGGTGTGCGGAACGGGTCGGGGTGTGTGGAGTGGGTCTGGGTGTGTGGAGTGGGTTGAGGTGTGTGTAGCGGGTCTGGGTGTGTGTAGCGGGTCAGGGTGTGTGGAGTGGGTAGGGGTGTGTGGAGCGAGTAGGGGTGTGTGGAGGGGGTAGTAGTATGTGTAGGGGGTCAGGGTGTGCAGAGCGGGTCGGGGTGTGCGGAGTGGGACAGGGTGTGTGGAGCTTTTCGGAGTGGGTGGAGCTGGCCTGGGTCTGTGAAGCGGGTGGGGGTGTGTGGAGCGGATCAGCATATGTGGAACAAGCTCAGAAACTTAGTGGCTAAAAGAATTCTACACTTTGTAAACCACAAAAATAGAAAAGAAAAATAAAATGGCTACGTTTGCCATCTCTGTATTCCTACCGCACCATAAATGCAGTAAAAACTAAACCGAAAAAAAAACAAACAATGTTGCATTTGAATTATTTCCACCGTTTTGCTCCATTAGGATTTTTTCCCGTATATTAAATCTTAAAATAAACGATGTCATTAAAATCTACAACCCGTCCTGTAAAAAACAAACCCTTGTGAGGCCGCGTCGACTGAAAGATAAAAAAAAAAGTTAAGGCTCTTGGAAAGAAAATAAAAAGGCAAAAAAGTAAAATGGTCAGGAAGGGGTTAAGAGGGTAGCGCCTTTCCTAAAATGTAAGGACTCATATTCTGCATTAGCTCCATCCCTCGCTGGGCTTTTTCATTCCTATAGCGGCTCCTGTGTCAGTTTTTACCGACATTCTGGAATTCTATTCATCACGGAGGATAATTAGGAGGACATGAAGTTAGGAGCATGCGGTTGCGCACGGGACTGGTGGATAAAGTATTCTGCACTATTGGATTCCGGATTAAAAAAGAAATGTATCTATATTATTAAAAATAAAAAAAAAATATTTACAAACTACAAGGAGTCCGTATCTGTCATGGAATATTGTATGGAGGGAGGAGGGGTGGAAGAAAAATACTAGACATGAAAAACAGCCGCAGGGTTATCTCCGTGGCCCCTCCAGATAAGAAAAATAAACACAATTAAATGTATTTTAATCGCATTCCAGGGACAACACGCCTTCCCCCAATGCAATTTTTTTTTTTTTTTAATTATTATCTAGAAGTTTCTACCAGAACCATCCGGATAAAAGGCGTCTCACGCCCACAAACAATGCAATATTTGTTTAATAAGCGATTGCTGCCATGGGCACGGTAAATAAGAGGCCGACATCGCTGTTTATGAACAAACACCCCATCTTGCAAGATCAATTTAACATTAACCAGGTGGAATAATGAGCAGATTTTGGAAGGTGACTGTCAGGGCAGGACTAGAATAAACAGAACCTGGGAGGAGATGGGGCCAGGCTCAGGAAAAAGGAGGCAAATGTAGCACAAAATAAACAGCAGGGAAAAAAAAAAAAGAAAAAAGAAAAATTAAGACAAACAAACAGTCATTCTCCTGACAGTCACACAGGCAGAGAAGGTTGTAAATTACAGGCATCAGCTGCTGACCACCATGAAATCCTGGGGTTTATAGAGCAGGACTCCCTGTTTACACTGTGCCATGTTTGCTTATAAACAGCAATGTGCAGTTACCAGCAGGAATTAGTGTCCTATTAACCAGGAAAAAAAAAAACGGATCTCACAAATCCTGTTAACTATTCCTGGCAGAGCGGCTCCGAGAACTCGTAAAGGAGAAGCAGATTCCGACAATGATCAACTCGACTGACACTTCTGTATTAGTAAATATTGGCACTTCCCATGAAATACGCATTTTTTATATTTATTTTTTAGTATTTTGCATTATGGTGACCCTCAGTTATTCCTCCTGGAAATTATGGAATCCATTAACCATTCTATTCAATCAATCTGATTCTGTCCTCTAAGTGTTGTAGAGAAAAAAAGGAAATACCGGTAAATAAAAAAAGGTTCTTGTAAAGGCAGCTAACTATTCTTGGTAGAGCGAGAACTCGTAAAGGAGAAGCCGACTCCAAAAAAAAGATCGACTCTACTGACACGTCTGTATTAGTAAATATTGGCATTTCTTATAAAACAATCGATTTAAGCCCCTTTTCTTTAGAATTTCGCATTGTGGTGCCCCTCAGCTACTCCTCCTGGAAATGAAACAATATATTAACCATTCCGCATGTCAATAGGGTATGTGAACTTTACAGTCTGATACTGGGCAACGACTTGTTGCCTAGGTTACCGGCCACCACTGCAGTCTATCATAAGTGGCTGATACAGAGATCTACCAGCTCATTAGAATAGCATAGGTGCGAGATATCTTCCGCACGCAAAATCGTACAGACAACAGGTAGAAATGATAGGCAATTAGAAAGACAACCTATAAAGGAGGACCACAGACCATTTCTCTGTTCTCATTCTTTTTGGATGTTTTGGTCACGTTTGCATTTTGTTATTGCTCTCACTCCTAGAGGTACTTTATAGAAGAAGCATGATGCTACGCTGCACCACAGACTGTCAAGGAGCTGACTGATGCTTTAATCCAGGACTGTGAGGAGATCCCTCAGGAGACCATCCACCGCCTCATCAGGAGGATGCCCAGGCATTGCATGGAGGCCATATAGGCACGTGGAGGCCACACACACTACTGAGCATCATTTCCTTGTCTTGAGGCATTTCCACTGAAGTTGGATCAGCCTGAAATTTGATTTTCCACTGTGATTTTAAGCTTCATTCCAAATCCAGACCTCTATGGGATATTAGTTGTGATTTGCATTGATCATTTTTATGTTTTAGAGTTCTCAATGCATTCCACTATGTAATGAATAAAGATTTACATCTGGAATATTTAACTTAGTGATATCTAGGATGTGATGTGTTAGTGTTCCCTTTATTTTTTGAGATATATACAATATATATATATATATATATATATATATATATATATATATATATTACACACACATGCACGAACACACACACACACCCAACCCCATTTTACATAGATATAAATTAATGAAAAAGTAAGGATATTTGGTAAATATAAAATTATTTATCCTGTACAGTAAATACAGCAAACATCATGAAGAAAAATATAAACGGAAAGACCAGAATTACCAATCCTCGGTCACCACACCTCCCCAAAAAAGCTCCATTTAAGGGAAATAAAAAAAGTAATGGGTCTCGAAAAATAATGACGCACTCCAAATTGTAGAGAGAGAGTTGCCCCTTCTGTGTCCGCAGCATCATAGATGATAGGAGAATCAACATCACATCTGGATGATGGGCATCAGTGAGGACTTCAGTGGCGGCAGGTGTTGATCTGTGATTTATGACCCCATTGCTGGTTTGCTCCGGTTTATACTTGGAATAAACATTCCCCAATTAAAGGACACCAACTCTACAGGGAAAATAATGTGGGAAAAATTGTTTTTCAGCCCCATTGGTTTAAATATAGGATTTTGCTTGATATGCAATCTTTGCCATCACATATCTCCGAAAAAATTTCCTTTAAAGTATGTGTCCATTTGGCATCCACAAAAAAGTGAATCATTTTCATCCTTGTCCATGCAAAAATTTGCCTCATTAGACAAGGATGCTAAAATCCAGAATAAGCGCAGTAGAGTCAGCCAGCCACATGTCCGCTGCCGACCTGCAGCAAAATCCACAAGTGAAGATGTTAAAAAGAAAAAAAAAAAATTCCATGTGATACCTATATCGGTTACACGGGACAGTACGGTGGCACAGGGGGACAAAGATGCACTGGGTCTGATAAAGTCGCATGCAGAGGTAACTTTTTTTTTTTTTACCCATCATGCTGCTAATCCGCAGGAAAATCTGCAGCAAGATCAGCGCAATTTTGTGCAGATATTCTGCGTCTGACTACCCGGTGGATTTGCTGTAGAAAGTTTGGGGTCGAAGGGGTAACGATGTGGAGAGTAACAAGCCAAGCCTGGCATGTCAGAGTGAGTAGTCTCCCCTGGGAAAGTAAAACATGCAAATTGTCTCTTCACAAGGGTACTAGAATTCTAGCGCCACCTAATGGAAGCAGGGATCCTAATAGTCAATATCGGCCCTTTAACGAGCCTTGCAATGTGACTTAGGATAAAAGCCAAACCAGAATCTTACATTGCAGACACTGTGTTTCGGGGGCCTTGCTTCTCATCAGGGCAAAGTATGAGATCTGATTTGGAGACATTGCAGAAAGTTTCAAAGAGCAGAATTTTTGCAAGATGAGCAATAGTTGTTCACAGCACGGTGGGGGATGGGGGTAGTCAGGGCCTGGCACAATGATGGGTACGTGCCCAATGCTGGATCTGCAGACTGCAGGACTGACCATCTACTTGTGAACACTGGTCTATATTCCAGTCACTGCCAGTAATCCCAGCTCCGCAGTTTTCATCCCAGTTTCGGTGCCTGTGCAGCAGCTTTTACCCTTCTTGTTTATTTTCACATTGTAATGTTTTATGTGTTTTGTTTGCAATACAAAAAACTCTGTACAGTAAACACACATAAATAAAACACGTTCCGTCATGTGGAGAAGTTCCTCCTGCGGACCCCGCCCGGCTCCTCCACGTACACAAACAACAGAGTATTGTTTGTCTGCAAAAAAAAAAAAAAAACTTCAGACAGATCCGACAGAAGAGCAAACCTGCTAAACCCTGAATTCTTGTATTTTATAGAAATCTCCTTTAGGGAAGGCTTCACACACTGCATTCTTTCTTGCACCAGCACAATTTTATACATTGGGGTTTTTTTCACACTTTTGGAGCATTTTATGGGTCCTTGCCTTTCCAAATGCAACATGCTTTTGGTGGGGATTTTTTTTTTCATGCGCTCTCCCAACCGCTTTCTACAAGACAAAAAATGATAAATAAAAAGAGAACAAAACAAAACATGCAATGTGAATAGAAGCAAAATAAAAATTGCCTTAAAAAAAAGACAACTTTAGATAATGTGTCCCCATGAGGATGAGGTGCTATCCATGGAATAATGCAATTCAGTTTTGCAAGAGCCGCTTTCACTCTGGCGGACCACAAAAGTGACGCGCTTTGATCATTTTTTAAATTGTTTTCATAGAGCTAGACAAACCCTTTAAGGATAATAAGAAATACCCAATTATTTTCCCCCAGAATGGCCATCAGAAGTCTGTATAACATTAAGTGGTTGCCAAACACTTGTGTTGCCCCTAATTTCGAAAGGGGCAAAGCCTCATTCATGATGAAATTTTGTGGACGGTCATTCTGTTCTTCTAGTTTTCTACCTAGTCATGCTCTTCTTCTAGTTTTCTACCTTATCTATATAACCAACTGATAGAGTTTACCTTGCATAGTCCATGGTTAAAGTTGGTCAGAACCATGGAGTGAAGACTTAAGATCCTCATATATACATTACCGGTAATCGGCTGAATGATTGTTTGGTTGATCGCTCTCTCTCCCAATTTCCCCAACACAGGAACATTCGTCTCAGCTCGGCCAAGTGCTTGTGTTTTCTATAAGAGAGTCGCTTCGAGACACACCTATGATGTCAGGTCACCTCCGAAGAGCAAAAGGATTGTTTTTTTGAAATCTAACAATCCGGACCCTCTTTTCCCCACGACATCATCTGCTGGTGTAGAATCAGGAGGCCCCCATGCACATTAGATAGATATCACTGATATCGGTGGGAATGGCCAACTTTCGTCTAATATGTTTGAGGGTCTTACTGGACTCTTTCATTTCAGTTACTTTTCCACCTTCCTTCAAGGAAGTCTTCCATTGAGGAACCACAACTTGTAGCCCTTGGGATGGTCTTTTAAGATCGAAGCTGTCATACGAGGTTGATCGAAGCAATAAGACAAGCCAAGGTCAGGGTTCAAGAGTCAACATTGAAGACAGAAGGTGGTAGATGAGAGTCTAGACAAAAGATGGTGTTTTATGAGGGCATGGGTAGTCCAGTCAGTGTTTGGAAGTGGGAGTCTGAGTATGTGGGATTTGCCCTGAGAAAAAAACAATCATGGACAAGGGCAATGATATCATATGATGAAATGATCTTATCGGCCAACTAGAACACCACTGCATAAAACTGGATCAAGCGAGAGGGGTATGTTGGCACATGCCATAAGTGGGAGTCTGAGTATGCGGAATCTGACCTGAGAAAAAAACAATTGTGGACAAGGACAATGGTATCATATGATGAAATGATCTTATCAGTCAACTAGGAAACCATTGCATAAAACTGGGTCAAACAAGAGTGGTATGATGGCAAATGCCATAATGCTTGTGCATCTCAAGATCTTGGGAACAAGCCAGGTGATGGGTAGCTAATCATAACAACAGTGGCACCACGCATGGTGCTATGTCAATGACGTGTAGCCTCTTAGACATCAAAGTCCAGGTCTATGTCCACCAAAATAATTTCTACATATCCGTAGATACATCTCATGGGATGAAAATCTGTCAGTTAACCCATGATATCATGGAAGTTATGACTGATGGGTTTGATTATGAGAAGTTTGGAGAAAACCGTGTTTGTAGAGCTTTCATTAGAGCAGTGGATAAAAGGACAGATCAATGGTAGACACACAGCAAAACTAATCAAGGATATGTAATTGTAAAGGAAGCTTACGCAAAGCTATAATTCTCCAGCTAGTAAGAACGCCACCAGTCCCAGTCAGCTAAGCTAGCAAACAAAGATTACAAGACATGGAGGAAAACAAAAACATGGTGCAGGAAGCCAAACCTCGTGATTTCGTCATATACTACTCATTGATATTTACCCAACAGTATGTTAGCATCATGTTCTGTTTTGAAAGAAGCAAACAATATTTTAGGTTGCAAATTGACTCACAAAGTCAAGTAAAAGCAAAACAAAAAAATATTTAATAACCTGTAACCATAGAAAGAATTAGTCAACTGTGTTGGAAATTAAAAAGGTTAATTGCTAGGGGATCAAATTTTACCCCATGGTGGTTCCTTAGAAACTGCTGTAATAGTTTGCTATGCTACTTTAAAATTCTAACATTTAATGGGGTCTAATGCGAGTGAAATAATCAGATAATCTACTTTATTTAAACAGGATCCCTTAGGATTCACCATTTTGGGGTATTATCTTGGAACGTTTAGGATATAATTTGTAAAAAGTCCAAAGGGGTGCTACCAGAGATTCTTCTTTGGATGGCATGCATTTTTTTTCCTGCATAACGCCTCCTGCCCATAATAGTGTGGGGAAGGTGCAAACAGCAGAACTGAGTGTGATTACAAACACTTCCTGATCTCCTCTTATGGCAGTCAGTGTGGTGGAAGGGGGAAACAGTAGAGCAGAGTATGGTAGTCAGTGTGGGAAATGGGGAAAACAACAGAGCTGAAAGTAATTGCACAATCTTCCAAATCTTAACTCATGTCTTCAAAGGGAGATTCGTAGTTAAAATTCTGCAATGCCGCTGAGATGAATATCAGGAGAGTATAGCTGATTCACAGTGGTTTTATTCAACGCGTTTCAGGGGTCTCATGCCCCCTTCATCAGGAAATACCACACCAGGTGTGGTATTTCCTGATGAAGGGGGCATGAGACCCCTGAAACGCGTTGAATAAAACCACTGTGAATCAACTATACTCTCCTGAAATTCATCTCAGCGGCCGCGCAGAATTTTAACTACGAATCTCCCTTTGAAGACATTATTTTATTTGGTCGGTGAAGACCTGTGGATCTGCAGCAGCCACTATCTATATGCTCTAATCTCATCCTAACCAGGTGAGCAAATTTGGTGTATATTCTCCTCTGTGTAACGTGGATAAGATTGCGTTCTGTCTCCCCATTGTTTTGCAATAAATCTCAACTCATGGCAGCTAGTGTGGGGAAGGGGGAAACAGCAGAGCTGAGTGTGATTACAAACCCTTCTAGATCTCCTCTTATGGCAGTCAGTGTTGTGGAAGGGGGAAACAGTAGAGCAGAGTATGATTACCAACACTTCCATATCTCCACTCATGGTAGTCAGTGTGGGAAATGGGGAAAACAACAGATGAAAGTAATTGCACACTCTTCCAAACCTCTACTCATGGCAGCTAATGTGGGGAAGGGGGAAACAGCAGAGCTGAGTGTGATTACAAATCCTTCTAGATCTCCTCTTATGGCAGTCAGTGTGGGAAAAGGGGAAAACAGCAGAGCGGAGGCTGATTAAAAACACTTCCATATCTCCTCTCATTGCAGTCATTGTGGGGAAAATGGGAAACAGTAGAGCGGAGTATGATTACCAACACTTCCAGGTCTTTTCTTATGGCAGGCAGTGTGGGGAAAGGATATAGGAAAAATACACACACCCAGAGAAGAATCCCTGGTAATGTCCAATTGGGCTAATCAATAAATTTTAACCTAAACTTTACAAGCTAATATATCTGCAAAAGAGAGAAGAAATTAAAAAATAAAAACTATGTTTTTTTTCATCTCTGTGATTACTGTTCCATGATGTGGCCAGTTTAACATGCTCAAACAGGTGAAAGGTTCTCTTTAAATGGTCAAGGAAGAACAATGTTTTGGTTCAATGTACATGTGACAAATGTTTTGAGCAATCGGTGAGGGTCTCGAGACCTGGACACCACTGACTAGAAGTTGCCATAAGTTATCAGGTTGTGTTTCTGCAAATTATTATTTACGTGTTTTTTTTTTAAGATTTAGTTTTTAGCAGGAATATTTAGTCACGACACATAATATCATTTAGAAACAGATCATGTTATGAAGCACAATGCTGGATGAAAAAGGTAAAAATAAAAAAACCTGGCGCCGGCTACAAAGTATAAACAGCTTTGTTTCGCGGCTTATGTGCGACTGTTTTGCTAACCAATGCAGCATGCTCTTGTCTCCATCCAGCTTTCTGTGGATTCTAGGAGTCTATCCCAAAAACGGATCCTAAAAATCATCAAACTTCTCAAATTTAGGAAACAGCCGACATGTCATTTGACAAAAATGCATGCCTAATTCTCATAAAAATATGAAAGTAGTAGAAGAGATGGAATGATCAATGAAAATAAACACTGAAGAACAAGTAGTCAAGAAGAATTACATTGAACTTGAAACTGAAGACAAAAGGAGCCAAAAACATTTTCTTCCACCTTTTTTTAAATCAATATCTTAATGGGGATCTAACAGAACAAAAATAAAACTTTAAAAATGTGAAAACTCTTTTTTTTATTAAATCTGTCAGTAAGGTCATCCACATTCCTCCCAAATCACATATGGGTCTTTGAAATCTATATCCATTGACCCCTTTATATCTTTTATTTGTTGCTGCATTACTGAGTAATAATCATTTTTTATTCCTAAGCAAATTAAGCATTAAGAACTCTGGGAGTGAGAGAGCACTTAACACGCCGTCTCTTCCTCCTGAGGTTGTTTCCTCACCCTGCACCAGCTTCTTTAGCTTGACTGACAGCTAACTGTCTAATTTCCTTGCGTGGTGCTTGATGCAGTGAGCTATCGATCAAGCTGAAGAGGCTGGTGATGGGAGGAGAATAAAACAATGAAGGCAGGTTAATCACTATGAGAGCACTTAACTCCGCATTTGAGAATGAATGAAAAATGTTGAAAATATTTGGAAATACAACAAAAGATATATAAAATATAAAATCTGTCAAAGGATTTCCAAAATTTTTAAAAATACTTGAACATGCAGGAAAAGATAGAAAATATAGAATGTGTCAATGGATTTCCAAAATTCTTGGAAATATTTGGAAAAGCTGCAATGGATAGAAAATACAGAAGGTGTGAATAGATTTTCAAAATTCTTGGAAATGCAACAAGAGATAGAAAATATAAAAGGTGTCAAAGGATTTCCAAAATTTGTGGAAATAATTTGAATTGCAGCAACACATTGTATAACTTTGAGGTGTCAATAGATATCCAAAATTCTTGGAAATACATGGAAATGCTGCAAAAGTTAGAATATATAAAAGGCGGAAAGCATTAAAAAAATTGTAGAAATAGTTTGAAATGCAGCAGCGGATAAAAAATATACAAGGTGTCAATGGCTTTCCAAAATACTTGGAAATGCAGCAAGGTATCGACAAAATAAAAGGTGTTTAAGGATTTCCAAAATTTGTGGAAATAATTTGAAATGCAGCAACACATAGAAGATATATACGTTGTCAATAGATTCCCAAAATTATTGGAAATACTTGGAAATGCGGCAACAGACGAGACAGAAAAGGTGTCAATGGATTTACATTTCAAATCCCCGGCATAGGAAAATTCCCTGGAATTATGAAGCACAGGGAAGTGAACTGCGAGGTAGTGAGGTGCCGAGGAGAACATGTCCTAGAGAAGACACTCCTGAGATGTAGGTGAGGAAACTGGGCAGACCTAGATGTGCGGGGCAACTGAAGACCAATGGACCATAGGGAGACAGTAGAGATACTGTAACTTGCCAAGGTCGTGGAGTCAAAGCTCAGAGCCGGCGAGTTCCTTGCAAGTTGAGCGACAATGGATAGACACCACCACCACTATTGACTTATTAGTGATTGATTCCAAACCAAACAATCCTTATCTCCTCCCCCATCATCATCTGCCTGGAAGAGTCAGGAGACTCTCACACACATTGGACAACCTACGTTAATGTGTATGGGGGGCATTTACCTATCCAGCTTGAGAAGTTCCAGATGGAGTTGGATTGATGCTTCAGATACTGCAGAGCAGAAATCACAATGCAGCCAAAGTCTTATAGATATGTAGAAGAAATGCCCTCTAGAAAACTAAGGAAAAATATAAATATAATATGTTGCTTTGGGCCTGGTTGCACAACTTGCTATGTAAGCGGCAGGTTTGGTCTGGGCAGTGAGCTACTATCTGAAAACCTCAGTTTGTTTAGCGCCTATGTATTTATGTAAATCAAGCTAAAGAGCAGATCGGCGGGGAGTGAAGCTGACGAGGCTTCCACATGAAAAGCCGCATGGCTTCTCCCCTCTCTGTCTCATCTTATAAGGAGAGTGGAGCTGGGTGGCAGAGGGGTGTTACATTTTTCCTCTGGCTTTTCGGCGGAGGCTTGGCTGCCTCTTTATATTTCGCTTTCACTACTGTGCCGAACTCTTAATTCATAACATCAGTTCTAGTTCACACAGAGGTATCCTGAAATGGAAGCTACTGCAGCGCTTCAAAGCCGCTCCTGACACTGCGTGCATAACATTAAGACAGAAGATGATTTCTCGGTTTCTTTTTTTTTTCTGCAAAAATGAATATATTTTTGAGCTCTGTCAATGAAAGTAATAGTATAAAATAATATTTTCCGAAAGTTTTCAAATAATACTGTGTCAGGTATGAGTTAAAGGTATTTCTAGTTATTATTTGATTTGCACCCTACATTTTTCACCAGTTTTCTGCTCTGCGGTGTTTACCTCTTAATTTTCAGTCGTCGCTGAGCTGGTGAGTCGAGACTAGCTTGCTATGGCTCTACCACCCACAGGAAGGATTCCTGCTCTTTTGACTTTATTTAGTAGAGTTGCACTGATTGTACTATTTAGCTAATATTCAAAAGCAGCAACACACAGAAGAAATTACAGAGCAGTACTGAGCAGTGTAGATGTGAATCCATCTCTGATGTCAGCTAAACACTTATTAGAAAGCAGCCAGTGGCATAATGATCGTAGTTGGAGAAGATGCAAAATGCAACTGGGTCCTTGCTGGAAGGGGCCTGCCGATGCAAGCCCCTGTGTTACAATACATGCTGCCGGCCAGTTACAGGACAGCAGCAGATGTTGGCTTGCCCATGATGGGCAAGGCATGGCAGTAACATCATGCGATAGCCGTGCCGGCATACCGAAGTTAGCTGCCGGCTTCTGCACAGGCTATAGAGGATGACGACACAGGTAATGGAAATGGGAAAGGTAAGAATAATCATTTGTTTCTTTTTAAAATGTGCTGGAGAAAAACGGAAGAGGCCCAGGATGGGGGACATTATACCAAGAAAGAGCCAAGGATGGGGGTCATTAGACTAGGAAGGGGCCCAGGATGGGAGGCATTGTACCAAAATGGAAGACACTATACCAGGAAGGGTCTCAGGATGGGGGACATTATACCAGGATAAGGGACATTTTTGAAGAATGGATGGGGACATAATTTCTAGAAGGCCCCAAGACAGAGGGAATGTTACTGGAAGGGTCCATTTTTACTAGAAGGATGAGGGGATATTATTCCTGGATGGGGCCCTGGATAGGGGACATTATTACAGAAAGGGGCCAGGATGGGAGAGATTAGTACAGGAAGGAGCCAGGAAAGGGGACATTATTACACGGGAGGCAAACATTCATGCCTTTAAGGGATCTAGAAAGCTACAAGGGCCCATACATCTAACCAACATGCAGGTGGGGGCACAGGTCCAAATTTCCCACCGGGGCCCTTTGGACTCTAGTTACATAGTTTCCAACGGTGTAAGTTATTACATCACTTAGCGTGTAGCATAGTCTCTGAGCTACTAAGTAACGGCAGCCGACTCGGCAAGGTCACTGTATGCCGCAGTTGTTTGCGAGAACATAATATCATGGTTTGTCTATAGAAGAGAAAGTAAAAAAGTAGAAGCAGATCCATTCCGATGCTTTATTGGCCAAATAGATGGATGCTTTTATTAGCCCAACCCTTATTTTGTAATGGAGTGACTTTGTGACCCAGTACTAGTCTCATTCTCATTCTCGGCTATTAATCATATGGCTAAGAGCTCATTTTGCTTTAAAATGCTTAGATACTGCTGTAACGGCGCCAGGATAATGGAAAAGGCTTCACAGATTGTATAATTTCATACAACGCTGTATCTTCATAGGAACAATGGCCAGGATGCCGAGGTACTAAAAACCTGGAAATTTGCTGTATTGAAAAGTAAAATGTCAATGTTATTCTAGGATCCCTGACTCACCGCAATAGTTTGCTTTATACGCTGCCTTCGGGAGCTTAATAAACTAAATATTGTACATAGCGATTACCCAGATTAACACTACAATAAAGTTTAGCAACAAACAAACCGAAAAAAAGGGAGTCTTAACGTGATCAGATTGGCATGGATATGTCTGGACAAAAGTTCTGCTGGAATACTCCCCGGTCATCGTAAAGTTTCATATTCCTCCCTTAAATGTATTCATTGTCAGCGCTATCAGGCTGGGGTTCCTTGGGTCCACCAAAGGAATTCATTCTGAAGACCCACCGAGTGTAACTTGTTCACGTCCATGTTTAATTGCATCATAAACTTTGTTTTATCATCGAAAAGCTGTGACCGGTGTAGGGGTTCAACTCATGGTTCAACAAAGGCACAAGGTTTTAATGTCAAAACTAAAATAAAGTTTATTTTCCTTGTTAAACTTTACAGCTCCAAAATGATAACAGCCTTTCTTCAGCCGAATTCAATAACATAAACAGTCCTTTCTTCAGCACAATACAAAAAAGCAAATGTAACTCGGCAATTAAGGCAGTAGAAGCTCAAGTAGTTTTAAACGCTTTCATCAACCAACACCTCCATTCAGCTCCAGCACAACTCACTTTGTTGAGTTAACCCAGCTGCCTGCTTTATTCGGCCTATAAAACCCAGACTGGAGAATGGGAGCGACCTTTCCACCCAGGCTCTTTTGGTCGCTCCTAAATCCCGGACCCAAAATCTAGTAATAATAAAGTCATCTCAGTAACCTTACCTCCTGCTTTCTTACACCGGCTACTCGTGATCATCTAATAGTCCAAATTCAAATAGTCTGAGATAGGGATGTATCCTGCTGCTGTTTTAGGGAACACACAGATAAGTATCGGATGAACTTAATAATTCCGGAGAGAATGGTCAACCATTTAAAGTGTATGGAGGTGTCCCAACTTTTCTCCAGTGGTAGATATCCAAGGCATAGGAGGATCTGGAATGTTGGTTTTCAAAATGCGGATGCCTTGTTCTCAAGAGAGAAGTGCCTGGGAGGAACACATTCTCCTTTCCCTACTGAAAACACATGCATCCTCAGCCGGGCTGAGTGTGCATGAGTGTCAAAGGTCATGATGAACAGCTATGTCGATCAAGGTGTAAGGCCACAATCATTGTATGGGAGAAGAGTGAGGTTCATCATGTTCCCTATTGTATGGAAATTGTATCAAATCCTTTGGTGGGTTTCAATGACACCCACCAAAGGGAGCTGAAGTTTAACATATTCCCAGTTTTTTTATATTGGCAATGTGACTCTTTCAAGCTTCCTTCACTTCCCAGACAAACCTGAACAAAAAAGGGGTGGTGAAACCAAGTTAAGAGCATGGAACCATATGACCTACAAAGGATGGAAATGCTACATTCAGCATTGACCACCCCGGTGGCCAGAAGATGGGTTTTGTGACACAATCCAGCACCAGAAGTTAATGTATTTACTAACATAGAATATGATAATTATTTTGGGGTCATGAAAATAATGAAGAACATACATGACTCGTTCTTTAAGATTGGTTTCGTTTTTCTATTTCTTCGACCTGAGCCAAAAACCATCTCGGTGTCTACGTACCCATAATCAGACAGGGCGAATATGTGGTCAGGAGATGATCAGCACCCAGACTTTATCCAGTTATCTTCTAGACCACAATAACAGGTTACAAAAAAAAAGATGGAAATGACTTGGCAAGAGCGGAGACGTCAGACGAATGTTCAATCTGGCCACCCAAAATGACTAAATTAAACAAAGCTTATTGCATCAATTTTAGAAATGTTGGTTTATGTTGTTTTAAGTGTAATAAAGTCAATATAAACTTTACAAATGAGCTGGACACTTATACACTGTCTTATAACCATAGCGCACTGTCTAATAGCTGTATATGATCTGCAGGGCAGGGATACTCTACTTGAAAGTCCGCCCCTGCAGAATTTCTCCAAGCAAAACATGCTGTATAATGGGAATGGGTTAAGAAAACAACCATTTTAAGGAAAGCTGGTGGCTTTTGCCATTGTGAACAAAAAGATTTTTTGGTGGAGAAAATCCGATTGTTTTGGAGTATAAACCGTATAACCTCATCATGACCACCGCATGTGGGTCCTTCTGGGAAAGGGTTTAATTTGCTCTTTTTGAAGCCAAAATTACCACCACTGCTACCATGATGGAAGCCCGGAATGCCAATATTACCCCAGGGGGTACATAACAATGTTATCAAATTCCTTAGTTATTATAATAAATTTAGTCTGGCTATTTTTCAAAAATTCTAAGAACCTAAAAGCAAAAATCTCCACCAAGTTTCTAGATGTCTTAAAAGGTTTTTTTTCCCAACATCATAACTGGGTAAAATTGCAAAATTTTGCAATTTGCCTCTCGTTAAAAGGCCTTTCTGTTCTAAAAAATGGAGTGATTTTTTATTTTATTTTATTGTTTACTGCTTGCTATCTACAGTAGGTTAACTGCAACCTCTGCAGGCTATCAGCTGTGGCCGGTCACCTAGGCAAGGAGCACAAGCTCTCTGCTACACAGTTCTGCTCAGAGAGTAGCTGTTTCGCTGGTTCCATCCATCATCGGTGTTCCTGTGCTCCTCCGATGCTTTCTTTGCTTGCAGCATCACAGAACACCCAGTTCGGACCAGTAGTGCAGGGGCGGATATCATTGCTGCAACCTGTGCAGCCATACAGAGGCTCAAGTGGTCAGGGTACTCACATCCACCTCCAAAGCAGGTGGAATTGTGAATTATGAGGGTTGCAAAGGGCCCATATATTGTTCTTGCACATGGGCCTTCTTCTGCCAGTGTCCACAAGCGCAGTGGCGCAACTATGCCGCGGGGCCAAACTGTCAATCATTAGCAGGCTTCACTTCCTGGCAAACAGGAAGCTAAGATGCTGGGGAGCAGTGTACTCCTGAAGATTGATCTTGAGAAAAGTCCTTTAATTCATAACAGCCAAGCACAAAAGTACTGGCAAAAAAATAAAGAGAGTATCCTTAGTTTAGTAAACCAAAGAATGCCCTTAGTTTATTAGGGTTAGACTTTGCTGGAATACCATTTTTTTTCCAAAGTGACTGAAATTTTGTATAATACTATGTAAAAATTTGGGATAATGCTCAAAACTTTCCAAAACCGAAAAACTCTTTCTTTTCTGCCCAGGAAAACTAATGACATTGTGGATGCTAAGGAGCATTCGATCTCCTCACTCAATGGAACAATGAGAAGATTTAGGAATACACACATGCTAGCCACCTTAGGGAGAGACCCAAGTTGGGCTAAATGTAGCGGGACGAAAGAGACCGAAAAGCCCTCTACTTAAAGGAAATACATAGTGGATGCTTTCCTGAAACGGAAAGTACTTGCAAGCAGCATAATACAAAGAATAGCTGGTTTACCCAGAATCCTTTGCAGTAGGCGGAGCTATGCAAATCATCTCTTTCCACCCCAGTCTAATCCACAGCGCTTGGAACCGCCAAGCGTGCAATGCTGCGGATTAGTTTCTAAATTTACACAGCCAACCAATTCCTACCTGTGGACACGTGTTTCGGGCTTTAGGCCCTCATCAGCACAGGGCTGGAATTGGTTGGCTGTATGGAGTGGGGCTCGGTGAGCAAGCGATACACACATGCTAGCCACCTTAGGGAGAGACCCAAGTTGGGCTAAATGTAGCGGGACGAAAGAGACCGAAAAGCCCTCTACTTAAAGGAAATACATAGTGGATGCTTTCCTGAAACGGAAAGTACTTGCAAGCAGCATAATACAAAGAATAGCTGGTTTACCCAGAATCCTTTGCAGTAGGCGGAGCTATGCAAATCATCTCTTTCCACCCCAGTCTAATCCACAGCGCTTGGAACCGCCAAGCGTGCAATGCTGCGGATTAGTTTCTAAATTTACACAGCCAACCAATTCCTACCTGTGGACACGTGTTTCGGGCTTTAGGCCCTCATCAGCACAGGGCTGGAATTGGTTGGCTGTATGGAGTGGGGCTCGGTGAGCAAGCGATACACACATGCTAGCCACCTTAGGGAGAGACCCAAGTTGGGCTAAATGTAGCGGGACGAAAGAGACCGAAAAGCCCTCTACTTAAAGGAAATACATAGTGGATGCTTTCCTGAAACGGAAAGTACTTGCAAGCAGCATAATACAAAGAATAGCTGGTTTACCCAGAATCCTTTGCAGTAGGCGGAGCTATGCAAATCATCTCTTTCCACCCCAGTCTAATCCACAGCGCTTGGAACCGCCAAGCGTGCAATGCTGCGGATTAGTTTCTAAATTTACACAGCCAACCAATTCCTACCTGTGGACACGTGTTTCGGGCTTTAGGCCCTCATCAGCACAGGGCTGGAATTGGTTGGCTGTATGGAGTGGGGCTCGGTGAGCAAGCGATACACACATGCTAGCCACCTTAGGGAGAGACCCAAGTTGGGCTAAATGTAGCGGGACGAAAGAGACCGAAAAGCCCTCTACTTAAAGGAAATACATAGTGGATGCTTTCCTGAAACGGAAAGTACTTGCAAGCAGCATAATACAAAGAATAGCTGGTTTACCCAGAATCCTTTGCAGTAGGCGGAGCTATGCAAATCATCTCTTTCCACCCCAGTCTAATCCACAGCGCTTGGAACCGCCAAGCGTGCAATGCTGCGGATTAGTTTCTAAATTTACACAGCCAACCAATTCCTACCTGTGGACACGTGTTTCGGGCTTTAGGCCCTCATCAGCACAGGGCTGGAATTGGTTGGCTGTATGGAGTGGGGCTCGGTGAGCAAGCGATACACACATGCTAGCCACCTTAGGGAGAGACCCAAGTTGGGCTAAATGTAGCGGGACGAAAGAGACCGAAAAGCCCTCTACTTAAAGGAAATACATAGTGGATGCTTTCCTGAAACGGAAAGTACTTGCAAGCAGCATAATACAAAGAATAGCTGGTTTACCCAGAATCCTTTGCAGTAGGCGGAGCTATGCAAATCATCTCTTTCCACCCCAGTCTAATCCACAGCGCTTGGAACCGCCAAGCGTGCAATGCTGCGGATTAGTTTCTAAATTTACACAGCCAACCAATTCCTACCTGTGGACACGTGTTTCGGGCTTTAGGCCCTCATCAGCACAGGGCTGGAATTGGTTGGCTGTATGGAGTGGGGCTCGGTGAGCAAGCGATACACACATGCTAGCCACCTTAGGGAGAGACCCAAGTTGGGCTAAATGTAGCGGGACGAAAGAGACCGAAAAGCCCTCTACTTAAAGGAAATACATAGTGGATGCTTTCCTGAAACGGAAAGTACTTGCAAGCAGCATAATACAAAGAATAGCTGGTTTACCCAGAATCCTTTGCAGTAGGCGGAGCTATGCAAATCATCTCTTTCCACCCCAGTCTAATCCACAGCGCTTGGAACCGCCAAGCGTGCAATGCTGCGGATTAGTTTCTAAATTTACACAGCCAACCAATTCCTACCTGTGGACACGTGTTTCGGGCTTTAGGCCCTCATCAGCACAGGGCTGGAATTGGTTGGCTGTATGGAGTGGGGCTCGGTGAGCAAGCGATACACACATGCTAGCCACCTTAGGGAGAGACCCAAGTTGGGCTAAATGTAGCGGGACGAAAGAGACCGAAAAGCCCTCTACTTAAAGGAAATACATAGTGGATGCTTTCCTGAAACGGAAAGTACTTGCAAGCAGCATAATACAAAGAATAGCTGGTTTACCCAGAATCCTTTGCAGTAGGCGGAGCTATGCAAATCATCTCTTTCCACCCCAGTCTAATCCACAGCGCTTGGAACCGCCAAGCGTGCAATGCTGCGGATTAGTTTCTAAATTTACACAGCCAACCAATTCCTACCTGTGGACACGTGTTTCGGGCTTTAGGCCCTCATCAGCACAGGGCTGGAATTGGTTGGCTGTATGGAGTGGGGCTCGGTGAGCAAGCGATACACACATGCTAGCCACCTTAGGGAGAGACCCAAGTTGGGCTAAATGTAGCGGGACGAAAGAGACCGAAAAGCCCTCTACTTAAAGGAAATACATAGTGGATGCTTTCCTGAAACGGAAAGTACTTGCAAGCAGCATAATACAAAGAATAGCTGGTTTACCCAGAATCCTTTGCAGTAGGCGGAGCTATGCAAATCATCTCTTTCCACCCCAGTCTAATCCACAGCGCTTGGAACCGCCAAGCGTGCAATGCTGCGGATTAGTTTCTAAATTTACACAGCCAACCAATTCCTACCTGTGGACACGTGTTTCGGGCTTTAGGCCCTCATCAGCACAGGGCTGGAATTGGTTGGCTGTATGGAGTGGGGCTCGGTGAGCAAGCGATACACACATGCTAGCCACCTTAGGGAGAGACCCAAGTTGGGCTAAATGTAGCGGGACGAAAGAGACCGAAAAGCCCTCTACTTAAAGGAAATACATAGTGGATGCTTTCCTGAAACGGAAAGTACTTGCAAGCAGCATAATACAAAGAATAGCTGGTTTACCCAGAATCCTTTGCAGTAGGCGGAGCTATGCAAATCATCTCTTTCCACCCCAGTCTAATCCACAGCGCTTGGAACCGCCAAGCGTGCAATGCTGCGGATTAGTTTCTAAATTTACACAGCCAACCAATTCCTACCTGTGGACACGTGTTTCGGGCTTTAGGCCCTCATCAGCACAGGGCTGGAATTGGTTGGCTGTATGGAGTGGGGCTCGGTGAGCAAGCGATACACACATGCTAGCCACCTTAGGGAGAGACCCAAGTTGGGCTAAATGTAGCGGGACGAAAGAGACCGAAAAGCCCTCTACTTAAAGGAAATACATAGTGGATGCTTTCCTGAAACGGAAAGTACTTGCAAGCAGCATAATACAAAGAATAGCTGGTTTACCCAGAATCCTTTGCAGTAGGCGGAGCTATGCAAATCATCTCTTTCCACCCCAGTCTAATCCACAGCGCTTGGAACCGCCAAGCGTGCAATGCTGCGGATTAGTTTCTAAATTTACACAGCCAACCAATTCCTACCTGTGGACACGTGTTTCGGGCTTTAGGCCCTCATCAGCACAGGGCTGGAATTGGTTGGCTGTATGGAGTGGGGCTCGGTGAGCAAGCGATACACACATGCTAGCCACCTTAGGGAGAGACCCAAGTTGGGCTAAATGTAGCGGGACGAAAGAGACCGAAAAGCCCTCTACTTAAAGGAAATACATAGTGGATGCTTTCCTGAAACGGAAAGTACTTGCAAGCAGCATAATACAAAGAATAGCTGGTTTACCCAGAATCCTTTGCAGTAGGCGGAGCTATGCAAATCATCTCTTTCCACCCCAGTCTAATCCACAGCGCTTGGAACCGCCAAGCGTGCAATGCTGCGGATTAGTTTCTAAATTTACACAGCCAACCAATTCCTACCTGTGGACACGTGTTTCGGGCTTTAGGCCCTCATCAGCACAGGGCTGGAATTGGTTGGCTGTATGGAGTGGGGCTCGGTGAGCAAGCGATACACACATGCTAGCCACCTTAGGGAGAGACCCAAGTTGGGCTAAATGTAGCGGGACGAAAGAGACCGAAAAGCCCTCTACTTAAAGGAAATACATAGTGGATGCTTTCCTGAAACGGAAAGTACTTGCAAGCAGCATAATACAAAGAATAGCTGGTTTACCCAGAATCCTTTGCAGTAGGCGGAGCTATGCAAATCATCTCTTTCCACCCCAGTCTAATCCACAGCGCTTGGAACCGCCAAGCGTGCAATGCTGCGGATTAGTTTCTAAATTTACACAGCCAACCAATTCCTACCTGTGGACACGTGTTTCGGGCTTTAGGCCCTCATCAGCACAGGGCTGGAATTGGTTGGCTGTATGGAGTGGGGCTCGGTGAGCAAGCGATACACACATGCTAGCCACCTTAGGGAGAGACCCAAGTTGGGCTAAATGTAGCGGGACGAAAGAGACCTGTGGATTAGACTGGGGTGGAAAGAGATGATTTGCATAGCTCCGCCTACTGCAAAGGATTCTGGGTAAACCAGCTATTCTTTGTATTATGCTGCTTGCAAGTACTTTCCGTTTCAGGAAAGCATCCACTATGTATTTCCTTTAAGTAGAGGGCTTTTCGGTCTCTTTCGTCCCGCTACATTTAGCCCAACTTGGGTCTCTCCCTAAGGTGGCTAGCATGTGTGTATCGCTTGCTCACCGAGCCCCACTCCATACAGCCAACCAATTCCAGCCCTGTGCTGATGAGGGCCTAAAGCCCGAAACACGTGTCCACAGGTAGGAATTGGTTGGCTGTGTAAATTTAGAAACTAATCCGCAGCATTGCACGCTTGGCGGTTCCAAGCGCTGTGGATTAGACTGGGGTGGAAAGAGATGATTTGCATAGCTCCGCCTACTGCAAAGGATTCTGGGTAAACCAGCTATTCTTTGTATTATGCTGCTTGCAAGTACTTTCCGTTTCAGGAAAGCATCCACTATGTATTTCCTTTAAGTAGAGGGCTTTTCGGTCTCTTTCGTCCCGCTACATTTAGCCCAACTTGGGTCTCTCCCTAAGGTGGCTAGCATGTGTGTATCGCTTGCTCACCGAGCCCCACTCCATACAGCCAACCAATTCCAGCCCTGTGCTGATGAGGGCCTAAAGCCCGAAACACGTGTCCACAGGTAGGAATTGGTTGGCTGTGTAAATTTAGAAACTAATCCGCAGCATTGCACGC
Organism: Ranitomeya imitator; assembly: GCF_032444005.1. Taxonomy (NCBI): domain Eukaryota; kingdom Metazoa; phylum Chordata; class Amphibia; order Anura; family Dendrobatidae; genus Ranitomeya; species Ranitomeya imitator. The sequence continues at coordinate 18,821,316 of NC_091289.1, read as the reverse complement.
TTGGCGGTTCCAAGCGCTGTGGATTAGACTGGGGTGGAAAGAGATGATTTGCATAGCTCCGCCTACTGCAAAGGATTCTGGGTAAACCAGCTATTCTTTGTATTATGCTGCTTGCAAGTACTTTCCGTTTCAGGAAAGCATCCACTATGTATTTCCTTTAAGTAGAGGGCTTTTCGGTCTCTTTCGTCCCGCTACATTTAGCCCAACTTGGGTCTCTCCCTAAGGTGGCTAGCATGTGTGTATCGCTTGCTCACCGAGCCCCACTCCATACAGCCAACCAATTCCAGCCCTGTGCTGATGAGGGCCTAAAGCCCGAAACACGTGTCCACAGGTAGGAATTGGTTGGCTGTGTAAATTTAGAAACTAATCCGCAGCATTGCACGCTTGGCGGTTCCAAGCGCTGTGGATTAGACTGGGGTGGAAAGAGATGATTTGCATAGCTCCGCCTACTGCAAAGGATTCTGGGTAAACCAGCTATTCTTTGTATTATGCTGCTTGCAAGTACTTTCCGTTTCAGGAAAGCATCCACTATGTATTTCCTTTAAGTAGAGGGCTTTTCGGTCTCTTTCGTCCCGCTACATTTAGCCCAACTTGGGTCTCTCCCTAAGGTGGCTAGCATGTGTGTATCGCTTGCTCACCGAGCCCCACTCCATACAGCCAACCAATTCCAGCCCTGTGCTGATGAGGGCCTAAAGCCCGAAACACGTGTCCACAGGTAGGAATTGGTTGGCTGTGTAAATTTAGAAACTAATCCGCAGCATTGCACGCTTGGCGGTTCCAAGCGCTGTGGATTAGACTGGGGTGGAAAGAGATGATTTGCATAGCTCCGCCTACTGCAAAGGATTCTGGGTAAACCAGCTATTCTTTGTATTATGCTGCTTGCAAGTACTTTCCGTTTCAGGAAAGCATCCACTATGTATTTCCTTTAAGTAGAGGGCTTTTCGGTCTCTTTCGTCCCGCTACATTTAGCCCAACTTGGGTCTCTCCCTAAGGTGGCTAGCATGTGTGTATCGCTTGCTCACCGAGCCCCACTCCATACAGCCAACCAATTCCAGCCCTGTGCTGATGAGGGCCTAAAGCCCGAAACACGTGTCCACAGGTAGGAATTGGTTGGCTGTGTAAATTTAGAAACTAATCCGCAGCATTGCACGCTTGGCGGTTCCAAGCGCTGTGGATTAGACTGGGGTGGAAAGAGATGATTTGCATAGCTCCGCCTACTGCAAAGGATTCTGGGTAAACCAGCTATTCTTTGTATTATGCTGCTTGCAAGTACTTTCCGTTTCAGGAAAGCATCCACTATGTATTTCCTTTAAGTAGAGGGCTTTTCGGTCTCTTTCGTCCCGCTACATTTAGCCCAACTTGGGTCTCTCCCTAAGGTGGCTAGCATGTGTGTATCGCTTGCTCACCGAGCCCCACTCCATACAGCCAACCAATTCCAGCCCTGTGCTGATGAGGGCCTAAAGCCCGAAACACGTGTCCACAGGTAGGAATTGGTTGGCTGTGTAAATTTAGAAACTAATCCGCAGCATTGCACGCTTGGCGGTTCCAAGCGCTGTGGATTAGACTGGGGTGGAAAGAGATGATTTGCATAGCTCCGCCTACTGCAAAGGATTCTGGGTAAACCAGCTATTCTTTGTATTATGCTGCTTGCAAGTACTTTCCGTTTCAGGAAAGCATCCACTATGTATTTCCTTTAAGTAGAGGGCTTTTCGGTCTCTTTCGTCCCGCTACATTTAGCCCAACTTGGGTCTCTCCCTAAGGTGGCTAGCATGTGTGTATCGCTTGCTCACCGAGCCCCACTCCATACAGCCAACCAATTCCAGCCCTGTGCTGATGAGGGCCTAAAGCCCGAAACACGTGTCCACAGGTAGGAATTGGTTGGCTGTGTAAATTTAGAAACTAATCCGCAGCATTGCACGCTTGGCGGTTCCAAGCGCTGTGGATTAGACTGGGGTGGAAAGAGATGATTTGCATAGCTCCGCCTACTGCAAAGGATTCTGGGTAAACCAGCTATTCTTTGTATTATGCTGCTTGCAAGTACTTTCCGTTTCAGGAAAGCATCCACTATGTATTTCCTTTAAGTAGAGGGCTTTTCGGTCTCTTTCGTCCCGCTACATTTAGCCCAACTTGGGTCTCTCCCTAAGGTGGCTAGCATGTGTGTATCGCTTGCTCACCGAGCCCCACTCCATACAGCCAACCAATTCCAGCCCTGTGCTGATGAGGGCCTAAAGCCCGAAACACGTGTCCACAGGTAGGAATTGGTTGGCTGTGTAAATTTAGAAACTAATCCGCAGCATTGCACGCTTGGCGGTTCCAAGCGCTGTGGATTAGACTGGGGTGGAAAGAGATGATTTGCATAGCTCCGCCTACTGCAAAGGATTCTGGGTAAACCAGCTATTCTTTGTATTATGCTGCTTGCAAGTACTTTCCGTTTCAGGAAAGCATCCACTATGTATTTCCTTTAAGTAGAGGGCTTTTCGGTCTCTTTCGTCCCGCTACATTTAGCCCAACTTGGGTCTCTCCCTAAGGTGGCTAGCATGTGTGTATCGCTTGCTCACCGAGCCCCACTCCATACAGCCAACCAATTCCAGCCCTGTGCTGATGAGGGCCTAAAGCCCGAAACACGTGTCCACAGGTAGGAATTGGTTGGCTGTGTAAATTTAGAAACTAATCCGCAGCATTGCACGCTTGGCGGTTCCAAGCGCTGTGGATTAGACTGGGGTGGAAAGAGATGATTTGCATAGCTCCGCCTACTGCAAAGGATTCTGGGTAAACCAGCTATTCTTTGTATTATGCTGCTTGCAAGTACTTTCCGTTTCAGGAAAGCATCCACTATGTATTTCCTTTAAGTAGAGGGCTTTTCGGTCTCTTTCGTCCCGCTACATTTAGCCCAACTTGGGTCTCTCCCTAAGGTGGCTAGCATGTGTGTATCGCTTGCTCACCGAGCCCCACTCCATACAGCCAACCAATTCCAGCCCTGTGCTGATGAGGGCCTAAAGCCCGAAACACGTGTCCACAGGTAGGAATTGGTTGGCTGTGTAAATTTAGAAACTAATCCGCAGCATTGCACGCTTGGCGGTTCCAAGCGCTGTGGATTAGACTGGGGTGGAAAGAGATGATTTGCATAGCTCCGCCTACTGCAAAGGATTCTGGGTAAACCAGCTATTCTTTGTATTATGCTGCTTGCAAGTACTTTCCGTTTCAGGAAAGCATCCACTATGTATTTCCTTTAAGTAGAGGGCTTTTCGGTCTCTTTCGTCCCGCTACATTTAGCCCAACTTGGGTCTCTCCCTAAGGTGGCTAGCATGTGTGTATCGCTTGCTCACCGAGCCCCACTCCATACAGCCAACCAATTCCAGCCCTGTGCTGATGAGGGCCTAAAGCCCGAAACACGTGTCCACAGGTAGGAATTGGTTGGCTGTGTAAATTTAGAAACTAATCCGCAGCATTGCACGCTTGGCGGTTCCAAGCGCTGTGGATTAGACTGGGGTGGAAAGAGATGATTTGCATAGCTCCGCCTACTGCAAAGGATTCTGGGTAAACCAGCTATTCTTTGTATTATGCTGCTTGCAAGTACTTTCCGTTTCAGGAAAGCATCCACTATGTATTTCCTTTAAGTAGAGGGCTTTTCGGTCTCTTTCGTCCCGCTACATTTAGCCCAACTTGGGTCTCTCCCTAAGGTGGCTAGCATGTGTGTATCGCTTGCTCACCGAGCCCCACTCCATACAGCCAACCAATTCCAGCCCTGTGCTGATGAGGGCCTAAAGCCCGAAACACGTGTCCACAGGTAGGAATTGGTTGGCTGTGTAAATTTAGAAACTAATCCGCAGCATTGCACGCTTGGCGGTTCCAAGCGCTGTGGATTAGACTGGGGTGGAAAGAGATGATTTGCATAGCTCCGCCTACTGCAAAGGATTCTGGGTAAACCAGCTATTCTTTGTATTATGCTGCTTGCAAGTACTTTCCGTTTCAGGAAAGCATCCACTATGTATTTCCTTTAAGTAGAGGGCTTTTCGGTCTCTTTCGTCCCGCTACATTTAGCCCAACTTGGGTCTCTCCCTAAGGTGGCTAGCATGTGTGTATCGCTTGCTCACCGAGCCCCACTCCATACAGCCAACCAATTCCAGCCCTGTGCTGATGAGGGCCTAAAGCCCGAAACACGTGTCCACAGGTAGGAATTGGTTGGCTGTGTAAATTTAGAAACTAATCCGCAGCATTGCACGCTTGGCGGTTCCAAGCGCTGTGGATTAGACTGGGGTGGAAAGAGATGATTTGCATAGCTCCGCCTACTGCAAAGGATTCTGGGTAAACCAGCTATTCTTTGTATTATGCTGCTTGCAAGTACTTTCCGTTTCAGGAAAGCATCCACTATGTATTTCCTTTAAGTAGAGGGCTTTTCGGTCTCTTTCGTCCCGCTACATTTAGCCCAACTTGGGTCTCTCCCTAAGGTGGCTAGCATGTGTGTATCGCTTGCTCACCGAGCCCCACTCCATACAGCCAACCAATTCCAGCCCTGTGCTGATGAGGGCCTAAAGCCCGAAACACGTGTCCACAGGTAGGAATTGGTTGGCTGTGTAAATTTAGAAACTAATCCGCAGCATTGCACGCTTGGCGGTTCCAAGCGCTGTGGATTAGACTGGGGTGGAAAGAGATGATTTGCATAGCTCCGCCTACTGCAAAGGATTCTGGGTAAACCAGCTATTCTTTGTATTATGCTGCTTGCAAGTACTTTCCGTTTCAGGAAAGCATCCACTATGTATTTCCTTTAAGTAGAGGGCTTTTCGGTCTCTTTCGTCCCGCTACATTTAGCCCAACTTGGGTCTCTCCCTAAGGTGGCTAGCATGTGTGTATCGCTTGCTCACCGAGCCCCACTCCATACAGCCAACCAATTCCAGCCCTGTGCTGATGAGGGCCTAAAGCCCGAAACACGTGTCCACAGGTAGGAATTGGTTGGCTGTGTAAATTTAGAAACTAATCCGCAGCATTGCACGCTTGGCGGTTCCAAGCGCTGTGGATTAGACTGGGGTGGAAAGAGATGATTTGCATAGCTCCGCCTACTGCAAAGGATTCTGGGTAAACCAGCTATTCTTTGTATTATGCTGCTTGCAAGTACTTTCCGTTTCAGGAAAGCATCCACTATGTATTTCCTTTAAGTAGAGGGCTTTTCGGTCTCTTTCGTCCCGCTACATTTAGCCCAACTTGGGTCTCTCCCTAAGGTGGCTAGCATGTGTGTATCGCTTGCTCACCGAGCCCCACTCCATACAGCCAACCAATTCCAGCCCTGTGCTGATGAGGGCCTAAAGCCCGAAACACGTGTCCACAGGTAGGAATTGGTTGGCTGTGTAAATTTAGAAACTAATCCGCAGCATTGCACGCTTGGCGGTTCCAAGCGCTGTGGATTAGACTGGGGTGGAAAGAGATGATTTGCATAGCTCCGCCTACTGCAAAGGATTCTGGGTAAACCAGCTATTCTTTGTATTATGCTGCTTGCAAGTACTTTCCGTTTCAGGAAAGCATCCACTATGTATTTCCTTTAAGTAGAGGGCTTTTCGGTCTCTTTCGTCCCGCTACATTTAGCCCAACTTGGGTCTCTCCCTAAGGTGGCTAGCATGTGTGTATCGCTTGCTCACCGAGCCCCACTCCATACAGCCAACCAATTCCAGCCCTGTGCTGATGAGGGCCTAAAGCCCGAAACACGTGTCCACAGGTAGGAATTGGTTGGCTGTGTAAATTTAGAAACTAATCCGCAGCATTGCACGCTTGGCGGTTCCAAGCGCTGTGGATTAGACTGGGGTGGAAAGAGATGATTTGCATAGCTCCGCCTACTGCAAAGGATTCTGGGTAAACCAGCTATTCTTTGTATTATGCTGCTTGCAAGTACTTTCCGTTTCAGGAAAGCATCCACTATGTATTTCCTTTAAGTAGAGGGCTTTTCGGTCTCTTTCGTCCCGCTACATTTAGCCCAACTTGGGTCTCTCCCTAAGGTGGCTAGCATGTGTGTATCGCTTGCTCACCGAGCCCCACTCCATACAGCCAACCAATTCCAGCCCTGTGCTGATGAGGGCCTAAAGCCCGAAACACGTGTCCACAGGTAGGAATTGGTTGGCTGTGTAAATTTAGAAACTAATCCGCAGCATTGCACGCTTGGCGGTTCCAAGCGCTGTGGATTAGACTGGGGTGGAAAGAGATGATTTGCATAGCTCCGCCTACTGCAAAGGATTCTGGGTAAACCAGCTATTCTTTGTATTATGCTGCTTGCAAGTACTTTCCGTTTCAGGAAAGCATCCACTATGTATTTCCTTTAAGTAGAGGGCTTTTCGGTCTCTTTCGTCCCGCTACATTTAGCCCAACTTGGGTCTCTCCCTAAGGTGGCTAGCATGTGTGTATCGCTTGCTCACCGAGCCCCACTCCATACAGCCAACCAATTCCAGCCCTGTGCTGATGAGGGCCTAAAGCCCGAAACACGTGTCCACAGGTAGGAATTGGTTGGCTGTGTAAATTTAGAAACTAATCCGCAGCATTGCACGCTTGGCGGTTCCAAGCGCTGTGGATTAGACTGGGGTGGAAAGAGATGATTTGCATAGCTCCGCCTACTGCAAAGGATTCTGGGTAAACCAGCTATTCTTTGTATTATGCTGCTTGCAAGTACTTTCCGTTTCAGGAAAGCATCCACTATGTATTTCCTTTAAGTAGAGGGCTTTTCGGTCTCTTTCGTCCCGCTACATTTAGCCCAACTTGGGTCTCTCCCTAAGGTGGCTAGCATGTGTGTATCGCTTGCTCACCGAGCCCCACTCCATACAGCCAACCAATTCCAGCCCTGTGCTGATGAGGGCCTAAAGCCCGAAACACGTGTCCACAGGTAGGAATTGGTTGGCTGTGTAAATTTAGAAACTAATCCGCAGCATTGCACGCTTGGCGGTTCCAAGCGCTGTGGATTAGACTGGGGTGGAAAGAGATGATTTGCATAGCTCCGCCTACTGCAAAGGATTCTGGGTAAACCAGCTATTCTTTGTATTATGCTGCTTGCAAGTACTTTCCGTTTCAGGAAAGCATCCACTATGTATTTCCTTTAAGTAGAGGGCTTTTCGGTCTCTTTCGTCCCGCTACATTTAGCCCAACTTGGGTCTCTCCCTAAGGTGGCTAGCATGTGTGTATCGCTTGCTCACCGAGCCCCACTCCATACAGCCAACCAATTCCAGCCCTGTGCTGATGAGGGCCTAAAGCCCGAAACACGTGTCCACAGGTAGGAATTGGTTGGCTGTGTAAATTTAGAAACTAATCCGCAGCATTGCACGCTTGGCGGTTCCAAGCGCTATGGATTAGACTGGGGTGGAAAGAGATGATTTGCATAGCTCCGCCTACTGCAAAGGATTCTGGGTAAACCAGCTATTCTTTGTATTATGCTGCTTGCAAGTACTTTCCGTTTCAGGAAAGCATCCACTATGTATTTCCTTTAAGTAGAGGGCTTTTCGGTCTCTTTCGTCCCGCTACATTTAGCCCAACTTGGGTCTCTCCCTAAGGTGGCTAGCATGTGTGTATCGCTTGCTCACCGAGCCCCACTCCATACAGCCAACCAATTCCAGCCCTGTGCTGATGAGGGCCTAAAGCCCGAAACACGTGTCCACAGGTAGGAATTGGTTGGCTGTGTAAATTTAGAAACTAATCCGCAGCATTGCACGCTTGGCGGTTCCAAGCGCTGTGGATTAGACTGGGGTGGAAAGAGATGATTTGCATAGCTCCGCCTACTGCAAAGGATTCTGGGTAAACCAGCTATTCTTTGTATTATGCTGCTTGCAAGTACTTTCCGTTTCAGGAAAGCATCCACTATGTATTTCCTTTAAGTAGAGGGCTTTTCGGTCTCTTTCGTCCCGCTACATTTAGCCCAACTTGGGTCTCTCCCTAAGGTGGCTAGCATGTGTGTATCGCTTGCTCACCGAGCCCCACTCCATACAGCCAACCAATTCCAGCCCTGTGCTGATGAGGGCCTAAAGCCCGAAACACGTGTCCACAGGTAGGAATTGGTTGGCTGTGTAAATTTAGAAACTAATCCGCAGCATTGCACGCTTGGCGGTTCCAAGCGCTGTGGATTAGACTGGGGTGGAAAGAGATGATTTGCATAGCTCCGCCTACTGCAAAGGATTCTGGGTAAACCAGCTATTCTTTGTATTATGCTGCTTGCAAGTACTTTCCGTTTCAGGAAAGCATCCACTATGTATTTCCTTTAAGTAGAGGGCTTTTCGGTCTCTTTCGTCCCGCTACATTTAGCCCAACTTGGGTCTCTCCCTAAGGTGGCTAGCATGTGTGTATCGCTTGCTCACCGAGCCCCACTCCATACAGCCAACCAATTCGAGCCCTGTGCTGATGAGGGCCTAAAGCCCGAAACACGTGTCCACAGGTAGGAATTGGTTGGCTGTGTAAATTTAGAAACTAATCCGCAGCATTGCACGCTTGGCGGTTCCAAGCGCTGTGGATTAGACTGGGGTGGAAAGAGATGATTTGCATAGCTCCGCCTACTGCAAAGGATTCTGGGTAAACCAGCTATTCTTTGTATTATGCTGCTTGCAAGTACTTTCCGTTTCAGGAAAGCATCCACTAAGATTTAGGAAGACTTTTGAGCTGTACTCCAATAGGTCACAATGAAAGCATACAACCGTTAACCATTACATGCCCTTTGTTGCCTCCTTGCCAGGGAGGCCAATTTGGTGAGAACTTGGCCACTTGATCTCATCACAATGTGTATGGAGATATCTTAATTAAAACACTTTGGTCACCCAATAAATTTCACCACTTCCAATTGTGACATCTAGGAAGTGGTGTTTGATGTGGAGGACCCAAGAGGGCATAGGGCAAATAAAAGCCAAGGGAGGCCCACCCATGCTGTTCACAAGCCCCCTCTTCAAGGGCTGCATTTATTTGTTGCAGCTGTCTTAAGGCTCGAGCTGTTAAATATTAATGGCTCAGCCTTTGGTTGGGGTCAAGCAGGACCCTGTAACTTTACCTATCTCTACTCAAAAGCACAAAGAAAGTGCGTCCTTGTCGTTTCAAGGTGGAAAATAGATTAAATCCCCTGGAGTGCAAACAAAGTCCAACTGGCTAAAAACTCTTCTATTTTTTTTCCAGAGGTTGTAAGTTAACAGTCAGTAAAGAAAAACAACAACTTTTTTTTTTTATTAATAAAAATTATTGAAAGATAAACAAAAAAGAATTAAAAAATAATAAAGTAGCTCAAGGAAATAAATATATGTATGTACTAAAGTATCTATACGGTATATTGCGAACTAGGATCAAGAACAACAAACATCGGTTATAAAACTGCACATAAACAAAGATTATGGAAGAAAAAGTATTAAAAAAAAATAAAATACTAAAACTATAAAAATAAATTAGCAAATTTTCTACAAGTTTAAGATACATATTTTTTAAAGATTGGAATATTATTTTGCAATCACTCGACATATGAAATTGTATTGATTGCTAGAGGACACGGAACCGTTATTCTTGACCCCAAACATTTTTTGGGAGGGGCAGTTTTAAGCTAGCTGTACAACCAGATGGCTGTTGACCGAATGAAGCTTCGGCCAATCATTCAACCGACAGCTATCTCAGCCAACTCTCCCATATTCTCTTAGACAAACCTGCCGACTTCCATGTTACCCGTAAAGAGAACAATGCGATCGGCAGTCCGAAATCAGACCTATCCAATCAACATATCTCCCGATGATCAGTCGGCTGGCGACTCCATACACATTAGGCAGTCAGCCAAACCCATGGATATTGGCAGCTTCAGCCGACATTAGTCTAACTTGTATGGTGTCCTTTAGACCGAGTCTCTAAAGTTGGTCACACAGATAAGATTACTGTGTGTGAAAGACTCATTCCTTGATAAGCTCATATCTGAAGAACGTGCATAGTTATATCAATGGGGTAGAGAGAACTAAGCAGTTGCCAAAGAGGCCAAAACTCCTGGAAGACAAAAAGAATCGGGCATGCCAAAATCCAACACACGTCTGGGTCCATCATTGCCACATCATCTGCCATTGGGGGATTGATGGTCTACCTCCAGAAGCATCAGAACATCGGACAACACTTGCTACTTCACCCTATAAATTTGATTGTGTATGGCAAGATAGAACCTGGAGATAAATACTGGTATTCACCATTGATATATTTTATGGGGTAAAGTTTGAACCCCAAAGACCCCCATAAAGAATAATCTAAAGTAAAGATGGCCAAACCCACTGATACCAGGAGGTTGTTGGATTTCTAATGGTCGATCTTTTTGTTCCTTTCCGAGAGTTCCTGTGTGAGAGGAAAGTTGGGGAAGATGGCTGTCAACTGAAACATCGTCTCGTGTGTATGGGGGCCTTTACCCAGCTGCTGGCTCTTTGGACACTAAAGACACTCTAGATAGCCTTAGTTTGGCCGGCAGTTATCTTCTTGGACTCTCCCTTACATAGATGCTCCTATGCCAGACACCTGAAAGAGATAAGCCACCATCAGAGAACAAAAGGATCGCCAATCTGAAATCGGACATATCGGATCCTTATATCTCTCAACATCATCTGCCGTCGATACTGGTGGGTTCGGCAGACGCTCACCTAATGTGTATGAGGGTCTTAACTAACCATCTATAAACCCACCCCCTTGTATGCAATTAACAAAATCTATAATTTATTAACAGCAACCAAGCGTTTGAATAATTTGATCAAAACTGGACACTGGTGCACTATTAGCGTAGGGTGTACGCGAGATTGTTGAGTGGGTTCACCTTCCACCCCAATCAGAATCCCAGAGATCCCCTCTCGCATGTTTATCCGAATGGGATATTTTTCAGGGGCCATACATCCTGTGATTTGTGGTCAATTAGTTCTTAATCAGCCTAATTAGCTGTCAGAATCTCAGAGTTTTAGGCACCTTTACGTCTCAGAGCAGAACTAATTAGGCAAACGGTTACAGAATTCCTAAACAGGAGACAAAATACCCGCTACAGGTAACCCCATGGGGGAAAAAAAAACATTAAAATGCTGAATTTCTGTTGCCGAAGTGAAAAGATTCTAAGCTTAAAATAAAAAATTGACATTTTGCATAAAAAAAAAAATTGATTTCTGCTGAATTTTTCTAATCTTTTTTTGTGCTAGAGAAGTTTGTGCAACAAACTGGTCAACAAAGCTTTAAAGAGCAGAACTTAGACAATAAAATGCTGTTGGTTGGACCCACAATCCATCAAATCTGTATCGGGACTACTCAACTGTCACTTGACCGAAGCTGTTGAGGTAAAGGTACCTTCACACTGAGCGACTTTAGAACGATATCGCTAGCGATCCGTGACGTTGCAGCGTCCTGGATAGCGATATCGTTGTGTTTGACACGCAGCAGCGATCAGGATCCTGCTGTGACATCGTTGGTCGGAGCTAGAAGGCCAGAACTTTATTTCGTCGCTGGATCACCCGCTGACATCGCTGGATCGGCGTGTGTGACGCCGATTCAGCGATGTCTTCACTTGTAACCAGGGTAAACATCGGGTTACTAAGCGCAGGGCCGCGCTTAGTAACCCGATATTTACCCTGGTTACCATTGTAAATGTAAAAAAAAAAAACCACTACATACTTACATTCCGGTGTCTGTCGCGTCCCTCGGCGTCAGCTTCCCTGCACTGTGTCAGCGCCGGCTGGCCGTAAAGCAGAGCACAGCGGTGACGTCACCGCTCTGCTTTACGGCCGGCGCTTACACAGTGCAGGGAAGCTGAAGGCGAGGGACGCGACAGACACCGGAATGTAAGTATGTAGTGTTTTTTTTTTTTTTACATATACAATGGTAACCAGGGTAAACATCGGGTTACTAAGCGCGGCCCAGGGGACTTTGGCATCGTTGTTCGCTGGTGAGCTGTCTGTGTGACAGCTCTCCAGCGACCACACAACGATTAAACAGCGACGCTGCAGCGATCGGCATCGTTGTCTGTATCGCTGCAGCGTCGCTTAATGTGACGGTACCTTAAAAGAAGGATTGGACATGCTGGATTTCATTATGCCCAATCTTTTGCATCTTTGGGACTTAAGGCTGGAAGAGTTTCCTTTTCCGCATCAAAAATGAATGCTCTGGATGAATGAATGGAGGATCAAGAAAAATAACTTTCAGTTGACAGCTATTGTAAAAGCCTCCATACAAAATAGACTAAGGTGCGTCAAACCTGCTGATATTGTCTGTTTTGTATGAAGGCCTTCCAACTCTTCTCTGACAGATGATGTTGGGGGAGACAATGATTTGGTCAGTTGCATTTCTAAAGGCAGAATGGCGGTTTTTGTATTGCTCTCCTCACAATATCTACAGTTTTAAGTGAGGCCTAAAAAAGCATTTCTTTAGACTGGCCTATCGCCCCACCTCACCTATCTAACTATCCCCATTTGGCCCACACATTTTCTTCCAAAATCAGGACCCTCTTAGCATCTGTTCACGCACCCTCCACTCACTTATTAGTCCTCTGTGTCTGTACTTATGCTGATACTGGCTGGTGACTGGTTTTTGCAGCATTGTGAATCCCCCTATGCATTTTATTGATGGCTGGACTGTGCAATATAAGCATTTTTTTTTTACAATTTTCCTTTCGTGTCTCCCCCATTTCCTTATAGATCGTAAGCTTGAGAGCAGGGCCCTCACTCCTTTTGGTATTGGTTGATTTTTTGTGTTTTTCTGTAATGTCTTTATTGTCTGTACAAGTTCCCTCTAAAATATAAAGTGCCGTGGAATATGTTGGCGCTATAGAAATAAAAATATTATTATCATTATTACAATAGACAAGTCGCTACAAGAGTAGTCCACCAGAGAACAGAATAACGCTCGGCCAAACTGTATCTGTGTTTGGGAGAGTCAAGAAAGGTAGCTGTCATCTGAACAATCGCTTGTCCAAAAACTAATGTGCATGGTGGTCTTTCGTTTATAAGCAGCTTTGGCATGCTTATAAGAAGCAGAAAGTGTCCTTTGAAAACAAAAACTTCATGGAATAGATCCTTGGTTGTAAAAAAAAAGTCTATTAGAAATGCAGCAGACCGCACCACCTCCTGTAATCACTGCTGAGCCTTCACGCCAATTGTGGAGATACAACCGCCGGACCTCGGGTGCTCTTGCCGACAACACATGCCAATAAATCCAATGAAAATAAAGAAAGGCCAGGGTACAGGTGTAAAGAGTGCAGCAGGCCTGACGACGGCTGTTTCGCGCCCCTCTGGCGCTTCTACGGGTTCTAATAACCCGTAGAAGCTCCAGAGAGGCGTGAAACGGCCGTCGTCAGGCCTGCCGCACTCTTTACACCTGTACCCCCGGCCGTGAAGATTTTTATCACGAATCAATAAAGATACCTGACTTGGAAGGATCGGTGAGTGCTGCCTTTCTTTATCTTCATTGGATTTAGATCCTTGGTTGTACAAGAGACTAGTAGTGACCTAGATAGAAATAAAACCTTACCAATCCTGATTCCTATAATCTCAGGTAGGAAGAGATGTCCTTATAGGCATTAGAAGACTGTTGGATCTCCGTGAAGATCTCAGCTCTATCTCCAGCTCATGCCCTTGGAAGATCTCCATCTATGAAGACTATTGATGACACCACCTAAGAGTCTCCTCTTAGGTGGTGTCATCTGAGAAGTTCCTACTGGTTTACATAATACTAAAAGAAAATAATATTGGGCCAAATGAATTATCAAGAATAAGAAACACGAGGATGGTTATTTCTACCAGGAACCGGGCCACTTCAATAGATGGGTTGAGTCTTGTTTTGTCATGCCAGATTATTCCATGCCTTCTGATGTATTGTTCCATGTTCTTCATTGTAGCAGAGTTGCAAATCCGACAATCCATGGACACAAATGGAACTATTTTTGGAAGAAAGTAGGCATCTTTTCTAATTCTGAAATATATTGGAGGCAGAATAATGAGCCCACTATAAAAACCTGATAAAAATGAAGAGGTTGGCCAGACATAACAGAAAGTAAAAGCTTTCTTTTTCCTTTTCGAGCTGTTGGTAAACTCAGAAATATTTCTGAATTCTGCAAGCACTTATCTAACGGTCTATTGAGCCTTCACTAAGTCATGTGAAAGGAAGTCCGATGATAACATTTTCTGCGTCTTCTAGACATTTGATTAAGCAGTTATAAATCTTTAAGTCTGACTTGTCACAAGCAGAGTAAGATTACACCAAAAGCTGTCAAGATTAAGTAAACTTGTCTTGTTCTGTAGCAGGTCTTACTCGGTCTTGTACCAGAGATTAAAGATTCCTCGATAAAAAAATTGGTTACCATCGCACCCAATGCACAGGAAAAAATAGAAAAATATAGAACAAGAATGTGTAAAAATAAAACTGAAAACTTAACTTTCAACCCTCAGATAATAGTTTATCTCAAAGACCAAGCAGCCACCGAATGACAAATATCTGAAAACGTGTTATTAAAAATAAACCATGAAAGATGGATTCTAGACAGGGACAATGTTCTTATTGTTATTTTACACAAAAACAAACTTTACATAAACTTTGAAAAAGCTTCAAAGTTTAATACTTAAGGGACTATGTTTTCCTAGCTAATGACCGAGACCTAAAAGTCTTCCACCAGACTAGAACACATGCTGGGCGGTATATGGATGTGACAGCTGGAAAACATTGTTAAGTTACTTGTAAAACATAGAGAGAGATTACATCCTTGGAAGACAACTGTGTGCAAAGTCTGGTGAGTCTAGATGGGTATAGTCTAGGAGGTTAAAGAAGGAACCTAGTACATGAAGTCTACAAGCATCTACTTTAGAAGGTCTATGAAAGTTTACAAAGTCTTAGCTTAGAAAGTCAAAGATGATAAGTCTAGTTTATGAAGGTTCCACAAAAGGTCTACTCTCAAAAGTCCACCATGATAAGTTGAGATGAAATATGTGTATACAGAGAGTCTAGTATAAACAGTTCACTGTGATAAGTCTAATATATGAAATGTATGATCACTCAAGAGTTTGATCTACAAATTCCATAAAGTCTTGAAATCTACGTTGATGAGTCTACACTGGCCTAGTTTAGAAAACAAGTCTAGTACAAGAAGTTTATAGGTATTCGCAAAGTGTCTGGGAAATTCACAGCAGTAAGTATAGCAAAATAGAGTTTGGGCAGCGAAAACAAGATAACACCTTTTGGCAGGATGGGTGGACAACTTGTTGATCGTGGGGGTCAGACCGCTGGGACCTGCACCGATCGGCAAAATGGAGAACTTTTATCCATAGTTCTATGGGGCTGTCGAGAGTTGTGTTGTGCTTTTACCTGCAGCCCCATGGAGAATCAATGAGGTGGTGGTTAAGTATCTAATGGTGCTAAAAATTCTACTTTCTGCTGATCGGAGAAAGTCACAGCGGTCGGAACCCCCACATTAATAAGTTATCACCTATCCAATGGATAAGTGACAACTTGTTCTCCCCAGACTCCCCAGAGAGTCTAGTACAAGGATTCTATAAGATGACTATAGACTAAATTATAGTCTATGGATGACTATAAGGGTCTAGTACAGGTCTATTCTTGGAAGTCCATAGTGAACATGTTGAAAGCATCAAGACAAAGTCTAGTGTAACGATAAGACTAGTATATAAAATTCATGAATGTCTATCAAGAGTCTAGTTTAGAAAGACTATGATGAAAACTCTATAGTAAACTATGTCTATGGGTGTTTACCATTGTTTAGTCTAGAAAACCCAGGACCATAAGTCTAGCCCATGAAGTTTAGAGATGTCTGAAAGGGTCTAGACTAGAAATACATTCATTTTAGGTCTAGTTTATTACATTTTTAAGTGTCTACTAGGAAATGTAGTCTATAAAGCTAACTATGATAAGTTTAATATATGTAACGTACATGTACAAAAGGTTCTATTATTACCAATCCCTCAAAGTAAAACCTATAAATGTCTACAAAGGGTCTACTCCAGAAAGTCCACCACTTCAGGTTGAGTAAATTACGGTACATTCATAGATGTGTACTAATGGTCTACCACATAAAGTCCACCACAATTAGCCTAGTAATTAAAGTCTATAAGTTTCTACACAGTGTCTTGTCTAGAAAGCCAGGCATGGTAAGCCTAGTACAAGAAATTTAGAGATCTCAGCAAAGGATCCAGTCTCGTCAATCCACCTTTATTTAAAAATTAATCTAGTATAGAAAGTCTTTATGAGTTTATCTGGCCCTAGACCAGTACATATATGAAGGTATAGTCTTGTCTACTATTGAAGTCCATAAGTGTCTTGGGTCTATAGTTCACAGTAGGATCTACACATACAAGTTCATTTCCTCAGAAAGGGTCATATTTAGGATTCTTATTGACTTCCAAATATAGGCAGAAAGTGGCAAAGAAATATAGATGAGCAAAAAAATTTGTGATTCCTCTATGGATCCGACTTCATGTGACATCATGACGACTTAGGAAGCAACAAAGGCGTGTAGAAGATGAAGGCCATAGAAGCCAAGTCTGGCTGCAACAGAGGACCAGAGGTCGGACTTGGGAGCTACAAATCTTCATCTCGACAAAGTAGTTTGCTACTGACCCATCTTAGAGAGTTGATATGGTCTTCTCTTGCTTAATATGGGCTTGACCCTCGTTATCTAGTTTATTTTCACTGATCAGACAGAGAAATTATGGGTAAGAAAGAGTGTTTTTCTAAAAATCTTGGAAATAATACTTAGCCATGAATTTACTGGACCTATTTCTTTACCTGATTTATATTCTTATATTTTGGATAATCGATCTAATATTTACGTGATCCATTTCTTCTAGGGTTTACCCGATTAAAGGGGACAAAAAAAGACGCTACCACTCAAGGTTAACCCTGATATGATCCTTTTCTCATCTGCTATTTCCGACACCAGCAATTGGCACTTAGTGTTTTGTCTGTTCCCAGTGATGTCTGGGATGGTTGGGTTAAGCGGCGGCGTTGCGACTCGTAAATCAGGCGCCCATTCTTTCTTTAAATTTTTTTTTTTGCGCTCAGGTGTAGTCTAAATGTGCATTAAACTCCAGCTCCATTAAGCAGTTACAATGAAGGTAAAGGCCAGAAGGCTAAATACTACAGGACCTTGTATGGATCTCATAGGTTTAATGGAATCATCGGGATTTTAACAACTCTTTTTCGTTAAATACAGTGCGTGTCAGAAGGATGCGTCCCGCTCATAAAGAAGCACAATGACAATGTACAGTGCCACTAATACAAGGACATAGTTCATCCTGACATTTCCAGCAATTCCCAACTGATTAGGGTCATTATGTTGGAGGTCTGATTTATGCTGTCATTTCCTCTCACCGATCCTGCATCAATGAATCTTAATGAATTGGTAAATAAGGGTGAAGATTACACTCTATGACACGGAGACATTCCTCATTCTCAACACTGGAGATTTATGTAGCCAATTAGTGACTAACAGAGAAAATTGGCTGGCAGAAAAATAATATTCTTTATGGAACAAAATGGAAAAAAAGCTTTCTTGTTGAAGGGCATTGCCACAGCAGACATCCATAAAGTCTCCTGATATGTGGATACACAAAGAGGCTCTGAACGAGCCCGACCAGGATATTCCTGTAAAACGGTTTTAGTGTTTTTCTGAAGCAATCTTTTAAAGGTTATCGGTTTAATAGGGAAATCTTCAGGAGGGAACGAGGCGGCACAGCCTGTGGGCAAGAGAGGTGAGGGGATCCAGAAATTAAAGGGTTAAACTGGGAGGTGGCGAAAGATATAGGTATGAAATCAATAGATGGATCGATAGAAAGATAGTTTGATAAATAGACAGATCGATAATAGATAGATGATAGATAATAGTTAAATATATAGATGACAGATAGATTATAGATAATAGATAGATAATAGATGAGATAGATAGATAGATACATAGATAAATAGATAGATCATAGATATAGATGATAGATAGATAGATAATAGATAGATAGATAGATAATAGATAGATAATAGATATAGATAGATAGATAATAGATAGATAGATATATAGATAATAGATATAGATGATAGATAATAGATAGATAAGATAGATAGATAGATAGATAGATAGATAGATAGATGATAGATAGATAATAGATAGATAGATATAGATAGATACATAGATAGATAGATCATAGATATAGATGATAGATAGATAGATAGATAGATAGATAGATAGATAGATAGATAGATAGATAGATAGATAGATAATAGAGAGATAGATAGATATAGATAGATACATAGATAATAGATAGACAATAGATAGATGATAGATGATAGATAGATAGATAGATAAATAGATGATAGAGAGATAGATAGATATAGATAGATACATAGATAATAGATAGATAAATAGATAGATGATAGATATAGATAGATAATAGATAGATAAGACTCCAGATTTTAAACCTCAAACAAGTAGCATAAATCCATATCCAAAGCAATCACTGTGCTCTATAGCAGCTTTAAGAGCAAAACAACCCCAGACTTCCATTCACCCATGTAAGATGCAACATTCAAACTGGGCTAAAAGACTGCATTTTACATGGGAGAATAAAAGTCCGTATTTTGCAATTAAAGGGAAGCTTTCATCAAAAAATGACTTATTACTTAAATAAGGTTTCTGTGTTATATGTATTAAAAAAAATGATGGTACTTTGTTTATTTTTTTCTCATACCACAATCTGTATTAAAAATAAAAAAGACAAATCTTGCAATTCTCTCACCAACCACTGGGGCTTTTTATATTACAACTTCCTTTTATTTCAGGAAATGCACCGGCACATTAGCAGCAATAATCAGACTCCGCCTATATCTATTGTATTAAAGCATCTAAAGACCGAGCACAAAGATTGTTGTGAAGTGAAGGACAAGAGGTGAGCTGTGATATCACCTATTGTGAATGGTGGATCCTGTGTTATATACTGTATATACAGGTGTTATCAGTCATTGTACAGGCGGAGGAGGTGAGCTGTGACATCACCTATTGTGAATGGTGGATCCTGCGTTATCTACTGTATTTAGAGGTGTTATCAGACATTGTACAGGAGGAGGAGGTGAGCTGTGATATCACCTATTGTGAATGGTGGATCCTGTGCTATCTACTGTATATAGAGGTGATATCAGTCATTATAAAGGAAGAAGGGGAGCTGTGACATCACCTATTGTGAATGGTGGATCCAGTGTTATCTATTGTATAAAGAGATGTTATCAGTCATTGTACAGGAGGAGGAGGTGAGCTGTGACATCACCTATTGTGAATGGTGGATCCTGTGTTATCTACTGTATATAGAGGTGTGATCAGTCATTGTACAGGAGGAGGTGAGCTGTGATATCACCTATTGTGAATGGTGGATCCTGTGTTATCTACTGTATATAGAGGTGTTATCAGTCATTGTACAGGAGGAGGTGAGCTGTGATATCACCTATTGTGAATGGTGGATCCTGTGTTATCTACTGTGTATAGAGGTGTTATCAGTCATTGTACAGGAGGAGGAGGTGAGCTGTGACGTCACCTATTGTGAATGGTGGATCCCGTGTTATCTAATTTTTGCTTTTTTGGCCTTTTTTCAGAGAATATGAATGATAACACCAAAACTTTTCTCCACTCATGGTTAGTGCTTGGTAGAAGCCATTTAGGCCGGGGTCACACTTGCGAGTGTGATGCGAGAAACTCGCATGAGTCTCTCGCATCAATACCCTGCACTGCCACCGGTACTCGGCTGCATGTATTTCTATGCAGCCGCACGCTCCGGTCCCAAGTCTCGGAGGCAGTGCAAGGTATTCAAGCGAGAGACTAGCGTTCGTGTGACCCCAGCCTTATTGTCAGACTACTGTGTTTTTTCTATTTAAATCACAATGACATGCCAAAACATCCAAATGACCCTGATCAAAAGTTCACATACCCCATTTCTTGATACCATGGCAGCTTGAAGTCTTTTGTGGTGATTGTGGATGAGGTTCTTTATTTTCTCAGATGGTAAAGCTGCCCACTCTTTTTTTTTTAATCTTACATGTCCCCCTCGGAATATTATAAAGATGCCCAACTATATATGGGTAATATAATCAATGCATCCCGCAGGGCTGCGCAGCGCTATACGGTGCACACAGTAATATCAATACAGAAGCTACAAACCGCTGGCAGCAGCTGCACCGAATCTCCTGCAGCTGTACGATTACAGCGCGGCTCTCGAGGTGCGGCACTTGAGACTAATGATGCTGATTAAGATGCTAATTTTCCCAGAGATGAAGAAAAGGAAACACAAGACGGGAAAGCAAACACCACAATCAAATATTTTAGTGGGTGGCAGGGCGATAAGATGTATTGGCACATGCGCCAGGCGCCACTCGTTACTTTGCACATGCCAACATAATATGTGACTCCATAATCATACTACAGGCTCTCTGTCACTACATCATGCTGCTGTCGGATTACATAGAAGAAAACTGCTGACAGATTCTCTTTGAACTTAATGTCCACTGCTGGGTACAATTTTCATTTACAGTTCCCCTTCTATTGGTGACTGCAGGAAGCCATTTTTTTTAAAGGCGTTTACTCCTATTTTAATAATAATAATAATAATAATCTTTATTTATATAGCGGCAACATATTCCGCAGCGCTTTACAGTTTAGCAGTTACAAATTTTATTTCTATTTTAAAAGTTATTTTAAATGGCTCAGGATGGGTAATAAAAAAAAATGCTATACTCACTTCCAGCCCAGCCCCTTTATATTCACTACTGTGCCGTGTTCACCATTGCTTTAAGAACATCAACATCTGTAGGGGATGTCATGTGACTGCTGCAGCCAATCATGGGCTGCTTGGATGGATTGTAGAGGCGGCAGCCAATCAGTAATCACGCCCCACATCCTCTGGATGATGATGCCAAGACCGGCGGGAAAAGAACTAGCAAGTGCGGATGAGCGAGGCCAATCTAGGAAGTGAGTATAACATTTTGTATTATTACCCCACCCAGGAGCAATCCAGAATAACTTTTATAGCAGGGACAAACCCTTTCGAGAAAACTATAATTGCAACTCATATATACATGATGGGAGTTGTATTTCCTTAAGCTTGATAAAGAATGTAATTCTACTTAAAGACCCTTCCCAAGGTCAAACGTGGCTAGGTTTTGGTCTTATTTTATTACAACCGCTTCCTAGAATATTTCATTATTTTTTTTATTTTTTTTCAAATTCGCCATACAGTTGAAGATAAATTGGCCTTAATTTACAGCCAATTGTGTTTTTTTTATTTGAAATCTGCCATAAGGTTCTTGAGATATAGGCCATTTTATTTAAGGGTGTGGCAGACAGGATCCTCGGGGGCGTGTCTTTAGGTTATTCTAAGTCCTGAGACACGCCCCATTTAAGGGTGTGGCATACAGGATCCTCGGGGGCGTGTCTTTAGGTTATCTTGTGACACACGCCCCTCTAAGTAAAAATCCCAATATCTCAAGAACCATATGGCGGATTTAAAAAAAAAATAAAATAATTTAAAAAAGCAGAATTCTCTGGGGAAGAACAGGAATAAATTAAGAGGGAAAAAAAATGACCAGTATTGACCTGGTGACAGGTCCTGTTATAAAAGAAGCTGCTTTAACAGAGCGGCTTTCCGTATTGGTTTTAAAAGTTTGTCCTGAGAGTGGGAACCCCATAATGTGTGCATTGGGGTTGTGGTCATTTTATACCCCATCACTGCTGCAACGAGACCTTGAAAATCCCCCCCAAAATACCTCCAAGCTGTGCTGAGACTATCCTCCAAATCTCACCTACATCAGCGTTCATCTCCAGATTTGCCGCGATCCATCTTCCTCATGATTACTGTATTGACAGCAGAGTAATTGTTTGTGTCACGCTCCCTCCCGCATGCGTTCTGTAAGCCGTCCATTATGGCGGGCGTGATAAATTATACGTGTATCACGCTCTGGCAGGGTCTACGATGGGTTAATACACACAGATTCATCTCCTCAGTCTAATTATATCATCAAAGTCTCCTGATTACATATATCTGTTCTGTCAACTCGAGAACATCGCCGGCTCTCCGTGGCGCACACTTCAGGGGACAATCTGGGATTATTCTCCCGTCTTGCAGAGTTATTACATACTTTACACTGAAGAATACATCTAATAATATCCCATAATAAGCCCATTGTGTCTCATCTAGCACCTACTCTACAAGGCGGACAGAGCACACGCGGTTACTCTATGGGATGAGCTCTGGGGTCCGGCACAGGGTCTGGACGTCTGATATGGAAGTGTCTGGCCCCCATACCGGCACCTTACAGTTATAGAAACTTATATAAGGCAAGAGGTCCGTCCAGTCACACCGGTGGCCCAGGGACAGACGAAATTCTAATGCTCCTTGGGATGAGTATGGCCAAGAACATGCACCAGTACCAATATACGATTCTGTAACCATGGGAACTGTGAAGGGCGAACGTACCATAGAGAGCGTTCATGTCGCTGCTATGGGGTATCACTGATATCACCTCTATATACTGTAGTGTAGATAACACAGGATCCGCCATTTACAACAGATGGCACAGCTCACCTCCTCCTCCTGTACAATGACTGATAACACCTCTATACAGTAGATAACACAGGATCCACCATTCACAATAAATAAGGTCACAGCTCACCTCCTCCTCCTGTACAATGACTGATAACACCTCTATATACAGTAGATAACACAGGATCAACCATTCACAATAGGTGATATCGCAGCTCACCTCCTCCTGTACAATGACTGATAACACCTCTATATACAGTAGATAACACAGGATCCACCATTCACAATAGGCGATATCACAGATCACCTCCTCCTCCTGTACAATGACTGATAACTCTTCTATATACAGTAGATAACACAGGATCCACCATTCACAATAGGTGATGTCACAGCTCACCTCCTCCTCCTCCTGTACAATGACTGATAACATCTCTATATACAGTAGATAACACAGGATCCACCATTCACAATAGGTGATGTCACAGCTCACCTCCTCCTCCTGTACAATGACTGATAACACCTCTATATACAGTAGATAACACAGGATCCGCCATTCACAATAGGCGATGTCACAGCTCACCTCCTCCTCCTGTACAATGACTGATAACACCTCTATATACAGTAGATAACACAGGATCCGCCATTCACAATAGGCGATGTCACAGCTCACCTCCTCCTTTTCTCTGCACAATGACCTCTGCTCACAGAGCATGCCCACATACACTCTCCCATAGGAGTTAATGAACATAATAGAATAAAAAAAAACTACAATAAAAAAAGTACAAACCTGAAAAGATGATTCTTCATCACTAAATGTAAATGGTTTTGAGTAGTAACAGTGAATATTGGTGACACATTCCCTTTAATTTATTGTGTTTTTAGAGTAAGTAACAGGGACGGGTTTTATATTTTCTGCTCCTCAAAAGAACTTCCGAACGCCGCGATGATCTTTCCTGGATATTTACAGCGCTGCAATGATTCCAGGTGTAGTTTTATTCCTCGTTTTATTCTGTGCCGTTCACAGATCTCAAAAGCCTTTTTATAGTCTAGTAATTAACTTTATGCATACGTGTAGTGTTAGGAAAGCATTAGGATGACTTAGTGCACAGGATGGAGACCACGCCGCCACCATCTATCTATGCCCAGGAAACATCCTGGGTGCGTTATCAGCTGCGCCCAGTTATAGGAACTTCGCCAGACTTCCTGGGCCAAAATAAGTCTCCATTTATAATCAAAGTCGCCCTCTACCCTTTGGATAAACCATTCATTAATAGGATCCCGTGCCAATAATCCGATCACAAAGTGATCCTCTGCTGGGATCTGCAGCGATCAGCTGGAATCTATGGAGTGTTCAATTTATCTGCAGTGACACCGCTGGAGAAACGAGGTATTACACAATGCCTATTCGAATCAATGGGTTGTCGGTGTAATGTAGGACGGGATGGGTCCTCCAGCACAAGAGACGCTCTTTGTAACCGCTCTACACTATGATTAAGAAATGAGGATCTTTAAGAGAGGATCACCCTCCATTAAAGGGGAAGGGGTTGTCCCAACTTGAGAACAGGGCTTTGAAGGGCCCCATCGGGAAAGGAGCAAGTCAATATAATGTTGGGCTGTCTGAAGAAGTGGCGCTCATGCATGATCCTGCTCCTTTCCAATGGGGCTTTTCATAGTCCCATTCTCAGCGGACAGCGATGGGACCCCAATGGCTACCAAAAACCTTGCCCTGTGGATGGGGGCAACTGACAACTTCTTCCAAAAATGAGTATCTATAGCAAATTAGCAAGGGGATTCCATATTCTTTTTCCCCGAAACAGTGCCATTCTTGCCAATAGGTCATGTCTGGAATTACAGCTAAAATTAATGAGACGGAGCTGCAGTACCAGACATGGCCAGTGAACACAAAAGGCGCTACTACATATATTATCACCAGGTACAGACCCTTTAAGAAGCCCATTGGTTGCACATCCTTAGAATAGATCATCGATATCAGATGGGTGGGGAACCCCACTCATCATCAGCTAAATAGTGAACAGCGCCATTTATTGTGTAGTGGTCATTGCCAAGAACTGCAGCTTATCTTATTGCTTGAATGGAAGCTGAGCTGTAGTTACCAGTAACGGCCACTACGTGATGAATGGCGCTGTTCCCTATTTATGTCCAACCGCCACCGGAGCTAAAAACAGCTGATTGGAAGGGTGTCGGGAGTCGGACCCCCACTGATCTGATACCAATATAATACATTAGCTTTATGGGGGTGAGGAGGGCTGATATTGATTACGCATCTTAACACTGGACCCTCAATATCCCAAGTCCAGACAACCCCTTTAATTCGTGTATTCCAGTTATACGGTCACTAGTGAACGCTGCGTTGTATTCTCCGCTGTGTACAAACATTGGTTACACTTTAGGAGACTTGTCAGGAGTGGCTGGCAGATGGTTTCACGACTTTCAGACTGAGAAAAAAAAAATTAAAATAATTTGTGTGATATCAGCCTCGGGATATAAACAACATAAAACAAGACAAACTCAGCAGTGAACTCCAAAGTCTTTTAATGAAACT
Source organism: Ranitomeya imitator (assembly GCF_032444005.1). Taxonomy (NCBI): domain Eukaryota; kingdom Metazoa; phylum Chordata; class Amphibia; order Anura; family Dendrobatidae; genus Ranitomeya; species Ranitomeya imitator. Next base: position 18,796,245 of record NC_091289.1, on the reverse strand, counting down.
TGTTAAAACCGGCAGATGAAAATCTGACTTTACAATAACGTCTTTCATTGGGAAGTATATTGTACGTGCTTCTTTTAACATGAAAGAGACGATCCTCCAGAGCATTCATTATCAAAAGGAAGAAGTTATGTAAATATCAACCATTCTCCCAGCTAAGATAAGCGATCATCTGACTGGCATCGCTTCTGCATAAGGACCCGATGCAATTTCTGCAACCTCCAAGCGGGGGCGCCAAATCAGAAGTGTAAGTTGCAGTCACACATTTGGTGCTATTTTTGCGTTAGGACCTGATGCAATTTCTGCAACCTCCAAACGGGGTTGCTATACTGGATGAAGACGTTGCAGTAAGTAATTTGGTGCAATTTTTGCATAAGGAGCTGATGCAATTTCTGTAACCTCCAAGCGGGAGCGCCAAATTAGAAGTGTAGGTTACAGTCACACATGTGGGGCCATTTTTGCATTAGGACCTGATACAATTACTGCAACCTCCAAGCGGGGTTGCTATTCTTGATGCAGATGTTGCAGGGACATTAAAACATATGTAGAGATAGCAGTCACGCCTTTGGTGCCATTTTTCCATAAGGACCTCATACAATTTCTGCAACCTCCAAGTGGAGTTGCTATGCTGGATGCAAGGCTTGCAGTTAAACCTTTGGAGGTTGCAATTTCTGCAACCTCCAAGTGGGGTTGCTATTGTGCGAGGGGAGGTTGCATTCACACCTTTGGTACCACTTTTACTCACGAACCTGATACAGTTTTAGTGAAGTGGCTATAATACAGTGGATTCAGATGGCTGCAGTTAAACTTTTTTTTTCCAATTTTTGATAGAGGACCTGATACAATTTCTCCAGCCACAAATCAATCAGCATATTACATGTAGAGAAAGCAGTCACGCCTTGGGAGCTGTTTTTGCAAAGGGACTTTTAACAATCTCTGCAACCCCTATCAGGATAGCTATAGTAGGTCCAAAAGTAGAAGCCACATTTGGGCTACAAGGTGACTTCTTCCACAAGAGACGACACCAGTGTTAGAAATAGCACAGGGCCATAATGAAGATTTTACATTGGGGCTTCAAAGCTTCAAGTTGTATATCTAGACAAACCATATTGCTTCTCTTGATGTAGGTTCTAAAATCCAAAATCGCTGAAGTCAGAAAGGGGTGTCCCTCTTGGAGCTAGATCATTTCAGTTCACTCCTGATCCTCGACAATAACCAGGAGAACTTGACAATCCTTCGTGGCCACCTAGAGAAAATGCTCATGGGAAGTAGGATGAAGTTAATACAATCCAAGGTTTTGGGAAATTAAACTATGACTATGAAGACCACAAGTCCAGTCCCCACCATAGACCCATGATCCTTCATACCAAGTCAGTAGGACATGAAGGATTTCTACTATCCAAACTTTAAGGAGCATAGGGGCATCTATATACAATGGAGAAACCGATGGAAACTCTCGTTAGTAGAAGTATCTACCCTGTAAGCTGATGTCTGACCTTCCAGCGAGCCTGGCAACATGACTTGGGTCGGCTATGGACAGGACGGGTAGATACTACGACTAGGTGGCACTAGCAAGATTCCTCTTGAGTTTTCTTGAAGGAGAACGCTAATGGGGAGAATACCAATCCATTGAAATGTTACTCTAAGTATCACCATCTTATAATCAAGGTCTACATATATGGCTACAGTGATGTTTTTGGAAAAACCGAGAGGCAAAAGGTGCCGACGATGACTATAGCCGGCTCTTGAGTAGAAGATCTTCTGGTCTATTCCCAGAGCCATTTCAGAACGCCAGCGATATGTCTCGTAGATCAAGTGAGTTATTATGTAGCTGGGACCAACGCTCTGAACTGGCAGAGCACGTAAAATGACAATTTAAGGGGCTTTCTAACCTCGTGCTCACTTACCACAAATTAGTCTCCAAAGTGCACTCGGAGGAATTAATTTCAACTTTCACATTAGCATTCTTATATCACCGAGTAGGATCTCACACCACCAAATAGATTGTTATGTGTAGTGCGGCCGGGCAAATGACACATTCAAAGCTTTTCTCTTTTGGATCAATTATTTTTATTTTTTTAATTGAATCATATCTTCAGTCTCTATTTCTTTTACAATTGTATAGGATCGTGTTGTTTCACAAGATAGAATGAAGGAGACTCCACAGTTTTTGTGTCCGTTATGTCCAAAAAAATAAAAGCTGTACCTTTCAGGATGCAAAAGTTTGATAAAAATCTAACGATAGATATATAAACTAAGGAACATCTGGAAGCTTTATCTAAAGATCATCAATACACTGATCTCTATGGCCAAGGGTCCACACAACAGGCACATGTCCAAAGCCACCCACCATTCATGAAGCTTCCCAAATGTACAGGGTGGACTCAAAGCTGTAGAACATCTCCACCATCCAAAAATACACATTTGGACTTCAATGGTAGACAACCCGTGTCCAAAAGGATATATTCCTGCCTTAGACACTGCCTCTTAGATATGCTAAGAACGGATCCCGTTGAGGCACATCCAGCCCAACCATGCTACCCACGTGGGAACAAACTCATTTTTGTGTGGACAACAGAAGCGTAGGTGCAAGTTACATCAATTTGTACCATGCACCATGTTCCAACCTCAGACAGATATCTTCATCAGGCCACCACGAAATGCTTGATTTCCCCATTTCGAGGAAAAGTCTGTCCAGAACTGACTTCTCAGACATTGGCAGAGATACAGGTCCACTGGTTGTCCTCTATTGATAAAAAATTACCGTTCCTTTAAGATTTTATGTCCCGTGGCCTCCGCATTCAGTTTAGACATGGACAGATTTTGTAGGTTTGGAGCATTGCGGCTTTAAGTCTCCTCACCTCGACATGCTCAACACGTCACTCTCCGCAAGGAGAAACGATACTTGGATCGTAGGTTTAGATTTTAGTTCATCTAATCCTACTATTCCCCAAGATCAGTCGCTCCAGATGGGTATTTACCCCTACACAATAGCTACATGCCCATTTGAGCAACCTAAACGGGCATGTTTATGGTGAAGTTGTGAGTGATAGATGTTTGTGATACTCGCCAGTGCAGGGTTCCAGGTCTTCCTTCACCAGTGATCTGAACTTTCTGCTTTTTGGGCTGGTTTAGGTGACATCATGCTGCCTGAGTATTCAGGTATTTAACATTCACGCTGACCACCACGTGCTGTACCAAGATACTTATCTGCAAAAACGTCTATCCGGTTCCAAGCTACCATTCTGCACACTCAGCTCTGCTGTACCAAGGTGCGTGACTGCAAACGCTGCTCTATTGACTCAAGATGCATCTCCGCACACTTGGCTCTGGTGTGTGAAAGTAACGGTCTGCATTTCCAGCTTCACTGTTCCACATACTGCCGTACCGAGATACTTTTCTGCTAAAATGACTCTAATATTGGAAAATATCTCTCTGCACACTCAGCTCTGCTGTACCAAGGTGCGTCAAACACTGCTCTACTGACTCAAGGTGACTCTCCGCACACTTGGCTCTGGTGTGTGAAAGTAACTGTCTGCGTTTCTAGCTTCACTGTTCCACGTACTGCTGTACCGAGATACTTTTCTGCTAAAATGACTCTAATATTCGAAGATATCTCTCTGGACACTCAGCTCTGCTGTGCAAAGGTACCTGACTGCAAACACTGCTCTACTGTCTCACCGCACACTTGGCTCTGCTGTATAAAGGTAACTGCATATCCAGATCCACTCTTCCATGTACTACTAAAATACAAGTCTGCAAAAACGGCTCTACTGTTCCAAAATACCTCCCTGCACACTCGGTTCTACTATACCAAGGTGCATAACTTCATAAACTGCTCTAGTGTTTTAAGGTGCACATTTAACTCCACTGTATAAAGGTAACTGTCTGCATATCCAGCTCCACTGTCCCACGTACTACTGTACTTGTCTACTAAAATGTGTCTACTGTTCCAAGATGCCTCCCTGCACGCTCGGCTTTACTATACCAAGGTGCATGACCACAAACACTGCTCTATTGTCTCAAGGTGTCTCTCCGCACACTCGGATCTGCTGTATAAAGCTAACTATCTGCATATTCAGCTCCACTGTTCCATGTGTCGTCCAGCTCCGTGGATGCTCCACGCTGCTCTGGGTGCTGACCCGCAAATCCAACTCTGCTACTCCATCTGCTTCTTGGCTTATCCAACTCAGCTCATCCAATCTTCCTCACCAGGCGGTATGGTCAAGTATACAGTAAAAAAAAAAAGTCTTACGGTACTATATGATGGTTCCAAATAACGAGACCATTACTCTCTTTATCCTTTGAAAATGGGGTTTTCATCCCCCCCAAAAAAGAACATTTTAATCCACACCCAAAAAACAACATAAAAAAAAAAAAAATCAAACGTCTATAAAATGTGTTAACAATATAAGCTCACGTACCTCTCCAATTAGTTGTGGAGAGAGGCCGATCCGCTCGCATAAATAGTTACCCGGAACACGGCGATAAATACATTTGTTGCTCCTCTAAATGCAGAACTCACAGCATAGCAAATTGCTAAATTGTTACAGGAAATGGCACACCGCCTACTAAATCCGTACAAAGGCAATAGAAAGAGACATTTACCATGCTCACTAGATCCTATACAATGCTTATTGCGCACGCAGCTCTGAAGCTTAATGATACAAGTTAATTGGCTCTGATTAACCACAGGTTGATTGTTTTCTATATGACATCCACCTATAGATAAGCTTGTTTTTCGCAGACGTTTGAAAAGGTAACAAATACCTAATTATACCTGTACCTTTCAGTTCATATCGTTATAATAGCAATATGACTGTTTTGATTTATACCAGTGTATAATTAATGTCAAGTAATGTATTATTTTGCCTCTTACACTATGCTTTTAACCAAAGTGCTTTTAAAAAAAAAAGAAAAAAAAAGAAAGCATAATACTTTGGTGTAAGGATCTATTAACGAGAAAAATATAGATATCTTTGCAAATAACAGAAATGGTTTAACCAGTGATGGACTGGCGCAAAAAAAAAACCCCAAATAGTCAAATCCCGTAATGACGATAACGTCCATTTGGGCCTTATTATTGGCGCTATGTCACTCGGGGGGTGGGGGGATTATTTGGGTTTATACTCTAAAAATTGGGTCTCCATACCGTGCAGCTGTAGGTGTATATCTGAGGCACTGGAGGGTTTCTCTATCGCCCATGTAGGTGGGGATTCTCTACCATAAGGTACATTCTATGGAGACTTAAAGGGGTATTACAATCACCAAGATCCTATCCCAATATGTGAGTAGGTGTAGTAATAATATTAGACACTACATCCAATTAGAAATGAAGTATAGTTCTTCTGATTAGCTATGTCACTTACTCCATGTGCAGTAGCTTAGGTATCCATGGTTACGACCACTCATATAGTGACAGTTAGCTAGTTAGTTAGTTGGTAGTGGTCATAACTATGGATACCCAAGTTGAGCTACGTAGTTAATCAGAAGAACTATACTACATTTCTAATTGCAAGTAATATTATTATTAATACACCTACGACACACTGGGATAGGATCTTGGAGATGGGAAAACCCCTTTACAGAAAACCTAGCACTTGCCATAAATATGAAATTTCTGTAGCTGGCGTATATTCCGCTGTTTTCCTGAATCCGGCGCGGTTATTATTTTGCTCCTGCACTTCTCCATTCCAGAGATATGACCCCTTCCTCCCTTTATATAAATTTAGCCTTAATATCTAAGTGGGCGTGGCTGACTACTCCTGTCTGGGAGGTTACTTTTTAAGACCACTCCCACTTGGAAAACAAGACTTGTTTTATATACAGGGAAAAGAGGGCCATATCTGAGTAACGGAGAGGCGCAGGAACAAAAGAAAAACATCGCCGGACTCAGAAAAACAGCAGCATTTACATCAGGTAAAAAAAAAAAAAAAATTACCGTACATATTTATGGCAAGTGACAGATCCTTCTTAAATTGTAAATTAGGGTCTCAAAAGGTCTAAATACCTAGGTTAGCTTTCTTCCATCATATTCTTTTCTTCCCTTATTCTATAGGACTGCAATATGGGCTAGAGGGTGTGGTCACTGAAACGCTGTGCCGCCCCTCCTTGTTCAATCAACAAAGCTCCTCCCTCTTGTACATGTGGCTCATGTTAAGACAGGCTAGGAAAAAATGAATCAATGATTAGAAATCAGAAGTAACCATAAATCTCTCTAATCAGTGTGCTCTTGTATCGAAGAGATCAATATTCCTCGATCCCCTGACACTCCAGTTCCAATGCTGCCCGGTCCCCTAATGTCCTGCAGTGCTGCATTGCAGGGACAAGTGACCACTGCAGTCAATCATTAGCAGCAGCAACGATTAAGTACAAGCTCCTACACATAGTAAATAAAGGCTGGCAGGTGTGGGCAGCGTCAGGATTGGGGCAGGTGATCAGGGAGGTGACTACTTTTATTCTGTTCCATCTTTCTGGGTATTTTATGAAAAATGTGTACTCCCTAAACAACCCCTTTTATTATAAAGTTGTAATGTCGTAATTAATCAGGAATCAAAAGAGTTGGATTTTTGCCGACTGTCGGGTTACGGCAACTTGCAGGTACTTCTACTTACAATGTAGTTTTGTGGCGTTGCAATCTTAAAGGGTTATTCCACCCCCACCAAAAAATGATTCCCCATCCATTGGCTAAAGGATATCTTGTAGGTCGGATTGTTGAAACCCTCGGTAATTCCAGGATTGAGGCTCTGGAGCTTTTGAGAATGGAGCGCTGCTGACCTGTCTTGAATGGAGAGAAGGTGCTCCTGAACAGCCTCTCTCTGCTCCATTCATTGTCTATGGGACTGCTGGGTAGGCAGTCCCATAGACAATGAATAGAGCGGAGGGCAAGTTCCATTTAAGGAAGTACTGCAGAGCTCAATAATTAGGGCTCCATGCCCCTATTTCAGGATTAAGAGTCAGCAAGTTATCCCGCTTAATAAGGATAGGACTTAACTTTTACTTTTGGGAATAACATAACAATGCTGCCGAGAAGTCCTCGACTTAAAGACAAACAAACCCTTAGTTATTAATGGGCAACTAGAGTGGTAACTAGTGGGCCCCTAAGGGCCAAAATCTTTTTTTCCTTTTCCTCTTCTCTTTTCTTTTACCCCAGTGTTCACAAGTCCCATCCTTTCACCTTACGGTGGAATCCAATCACCGATCCATCAAGTATCAATGGAAACAAATTGGTCAGACAACGGATTTCACTTGACAACCATGTAATGGACTCTTGAGTCCTGCTTTATCCTCTCCTTTTCCGGGTTGACCCTCAACAAAGAGGCCGTGGATGAGACAATGGCGCCGTAGAAGCGTTCTAGGCACAGCGTACGCACAGTCATCGGCGAGCGCACAAAGCGGGCGTACGCCAGCGAGGAAGGCCGTGTGAATACAAGTGGAAAATTAAAGCTGAAGTAGCAGGGGAAGGGACTTAATTTACTGGCATGTACAGTATGCAAATGAGATTATTCTCCGCTTAACAGCATCATTTATGTCCATAATAATAGCATCATCATTACAGAGCTCAAATTAAATTACACCGTAATTAGCATATCAAAGTGATTGGTTAAAGTTTTAAACAAATACCCAATTTTGTTAATGAACAGCTGTAATTGTCATGTACACTCCAGCGAAAACTCCCTAAACAAATATATGTTTTAGGACAGGGAAGAGGGTGGAAAAAAAATCTTCCGAACGCAGGAGGCGGATAGGATCCACTAATGCAATGGGAGAAGGGCTGCCCAGGTTATCAATGGCGGCTGCGGTGAGGGGTGAAAAGTATTAAATAAACTCCCTCTGCTGCATGAAAGACTTTCCAAGGAGGAATGGGGAACGTGCGCCCCTCATCTTGTCCTTTACTTAACCCCGTCAGGGCTCAACATCCAACATTAATGTTCCCTGCATACAACACGGAACAGGGAGAGGCGACACAGGGATGCATCTATCTATTTATTTATTGCTACATTCCTTTTGTATTTAGATGGTGGCCCGATTGTAGTGCATCAGGTATTCTAGAATATGTATGTATATAGCAGCCACATAGTATATAGCACAGGCCACGTAGTATATAGGAGTACTACGTGGCCTGTGGTATATACTATGTGGCTGCTATATACATACATACATATTGTAGAGTACCCGATGCGTTAATACAGGCCACGCAGTAAATAACACAGCCCACGTAGTATATAACACAGGCCACGCAGTATATAACACAGGCCACGTAGCATATAACACAGGCCACACAGTATATAACACAGCCCACATAGTATGTAACACAGCCACGCAGTATATAACACAGCCCACATAGTATGTAACACAGGCCACGCAGTATATAACACAGCCCACGTAGTATGTAACACAGCCACGTAGTGTATAACACAGCCCACGTAGTATGTAACACAGGCCACGCAGTATGTAACACAGGCCACGCAGTATATAACACAGGCCACGTAGTATGTAACACAGCCATGTAGTATATAACACAGACACATAGTATATAACACAGACACATAGTATATGACACAGCCATGTAGTATATAACACAGCCCACGCAGTATGTAACACAGCCACGTAGTATATAACACAGCCCACGTAGTATATAACACAGCCCACGTAGTATATAACACAGGCCACATAGAACGTAACACAGCCACGTAGTATATAACACTGGCCACGTAATATATAACACAGCCCACGTAATATATAGCACAGCCCACATAGTATCTAACACTGGCCACATAGAAAAATTTATTTTATATTTTAATTATACTGAACAGTAATGGAATTTTTAAATTACATGGTTTTAAATAGTGTATCTGGCAAATGTCGACCTTCGCTATCCACACACTGCTGCATACGTTTTCTGAAGTTTTCATGAACTCTAACAAGCATGTCCACTGGTATTCTGCCAATTTCAGCTTCAATATTGTTCCTTAGGTCTTCCAAGGTGTTGGGACGGTTGATATACACCTTAGACTTCAGGTAACCCCAAAGGAAAAAATCGCATGGGGCTAAATCTGGTGAGCGTGCTGGCCAGTTCACATCTCCCCTCAAAGAGATAAGCCGTCCAGGAAACATTTGCCTCAAACAATTCATGGTAACCCTCGCTGTGTGTGCAGTGGCACCATCCTGTTGGAACCATGTATCCTCTAGTTCCATTGCCTCAAGAGCCGGCTGAAAATAATCCTGTATCATAGACAAGTACCGTTCGGAGTTCACAGTTATGGCACGACCATTATCCTGAAAAAAGTAAGGACCAATGATGCCTACTCGTGATATGGCGCACCACACAGTGACGCGGTCCGAATGCAGAGGTCTCTCGTGAACTTCTCTGGGGTTTGTTTCACTCCAGTAACGCATATTTTGTTTGTTTACACACCCACTGAGGTGAAAATGTGCCTCATCAGAAAAAAACAATTGCGTCACGGGGTATCGTTGCTAACATGTCTTCACAAGAGGTCCGCCGTGTCAAATAGTCCCATGCTGACAAATGTTGGACCACGCACATTTTATACGGGTGAAAATTCAGTTCATCATGAAGAATCCGGTGGAGAGAACGTCTTGAAATGCCAAGAGCAAATGATTGCTTCCGAGCAGAGCGTTTCGGAGATTGCAGTACTGCTGCTCTAACTCTCAACAATTGATTGCCGTCCAGGAACACGTCCGCGTGGTGGAACAGCGAATTGTAAACGAAAAGCACGCTGCACTGCAATGATCGAGTGGGCATTTGAAAAATACGCTTCAACACAAAATGACCTCTCCTCACGTGTCCACTGCATGATGGCAACTGAAAGGCAGAGGAATACAAATCTCCCATCAGCCACTGTAAGCCACACCCACTCTCCCCTCTCTTCGACCGACAGTGCCGCCACAGCATGCAGTGCAAAAAAGCAAATTACCGCGCTCCACCCTGTATATAGCACGCAGTATATAACACAGCCCCCGTTGTATATTGCAGTGTGTGCACCATATCCCTGTTAAAAAAAAATAATTAAAATAAAAAGTTCTATACTCACCCGCCGGGGTCCAGCCAAGCTGTGGCGATGCGCGCGCGGCTGCTGCCATCTTTCATACCGAGACCGCTAAGTCTTTTGGGTAATTTCGCAATGCATCTCTGGGAACGGTAGCTGACGGCAGGTGCGAGCGCATCAGCGGACAACGGAAGGTGAGAATAGCAGGTTTTTTGTTTTTTTATTATTTTTAAGTTTAGATCTTTTTACTATTGACGCTGCATAGGCAGCATCAATAGTAAAAAGTTGGTCACACAGGGTTAATACGGAGTGCGTTACCCGCGGCATAACGCGGTCTGTTAACGCCGGCATTAACCCTGTGTGAGCGCTGACTGGACGGGAGTATGGAGCGGGCGCCGGGCACTGACTGGACGGAAGTAGGGAGGGACTAATTCTCGGCCGGACTATGCCCGTCGCTGATTGGTCGCGGCAGCCAGGACAGGCAGCTGGCGAGACCAATCAGCGACTTGGGATTTCCGTTACAGACAGACGGAAGTGACCCTTAGACAATTATATAGTAGATTAATGTGTAAAAAGCAGGAAATCAGATATCAGATGACACTATATACATTATTCATAGGGGTATAGAGAGACAACACTACACATGGAGGTAATGACGATGTCAGGGAAATGGAATTGGGCTGTGACATGAAAGTCTTATGATGGATGAATAGATAATAGATAGATAATAGATAACAGATCGTTAACACATAGATATATGCATAGAAAATAGATAGATTATAGGTAGATAATAGATGAATAGATGATAGATACATGATAGAGAGATTGATAGATCGATAGATAAAAGATATAGATAGATAGATAATAGATGAATAGATAGATAGAAGATAGATAGATAAATAAGACTTGTGAAAGTATTCACTCCCTTGTTTTTTTACCTATTTTGTTACATTACAACCTGTGCTTAAATATTGTTGTAATCTGATTTGTGTGTAATGTATCAGCACTAAATAGTCAACTTGGTGAAATGAAGTGAGGAAAATATAGGCATAAATTACATTTATGTAATCAAATAACTAAAAATTAGCATGCACATATGTATTCACCCCTTTTGCTATGAAGCCCCTAAAAAATTCTGGGGCAAGCAATTACCTTCATAAGTCACATGCTTAGTGACAGGACGTCCCCATGTTTGTCAGTATATACACTTTACCTTCTCTGAAAGGTCACAGAGGCTGCAATTCCATTAAGCAAGAGAACACCATCCCCTCAGTGAAACATGGTGGTGGCAGCATCAGACCCTGGGAAAGTTTTTTGGCAGCAGGGACAGGAAAATGTTCTGAGTTGATGTGAAGATGGATGTTGCGAAATACTCAGTGTGACAGTGATTTGAAACTGGGACGGAGGTTCACCTTCCAACAAGACAATAACCCAAAGCATACTGCTAGAGCAACACAAGTATTTTAAAGGGAAATGTGTAAATGTTTTGGTGTGGTCTAGTCAAAGCCCAGATCTTAATTCAATTGAGAACCTGTGGTCAGATGTGAAGATTGCTGTTCACCAGAGGAAACCATCCTATGTGAAGGAGCTGGAGCAGTTTTGCCTTGAGGAATGGGCAAAAATCCCAGTGGCAAGAAGTGGAAACCTCACAGAGACTTATGCAAAGGGACTTGCAGCTGTAACTGCTGCAAAAGGAGGCTCCACATAGTCCTGACTTTAGAGGGGTGAATAGTTATACACACTTAAGTTTTCAGTTATTTTTTCCTATATGTTGTTTTCTTCACAAAAAAAGAAAACCAAACTTTCACAGTTGATGGCATCTTCTTTACATGATTTGATGCAAACCCTCAAAAAACAGTGAAATTTCAGGTTGTGAGGTAGCAATCCACTGTATTCATGCAAATCGTTAGCTGTAATGTACAGGTCAATCTCACAGAAGGTGTTGATTTTCACTGCGGCGCCCCCAGAGGAAGAATAAAACATTACATATTTCCTTTCTAATCAATACTTGATCAGCAATGTGCAGACCTGCTAGTTCCTACATATAAACAATAGGGTGGAAGAAATATTTTTTTTTTCCTAAACCAGACACCCTTTTTAGCCCATGAGTTCCTGTGGTATCCAAAAAAAAAAAAATGCAAAAAAATAATAATAATCATGCAGTAAACTTTAGATCAGAAAGCTTCCATCCACATAGGAAACTTTGTGTAAGAAGTTAATGTGTCCCCCCATCATTACGGACTGGAATACTTTTCCTTTTGATACAATGTATACATTTGTATGTGTTGATGCCTCGTTACCTTGGAATCATCACACACAATAAAATGTATCTTTTCTCATGTAACCAATTGTCCCAAAGAAAAATGAAATTATTATAAGGAGGGGAAAAGGAAAAAAAAAAGTATCTTGAAAAATTTAGAGGTAGCGGCTTTTTATTTTATGCATGGAGGAAACCATTAAAGGATCGGCTCTGAAGTAGTATGTAAATCACACGCCTTTCAAGGTAGCACTAGGGCAAATTCACTCCGTCAACTAATGATGAAGCTCATTATATGCAGGGAGTATTGGTAATGAGGAAACAGTCACCCGGCATTCCATGTTCCTACATAAATCCGTCTAATATGTGAATATATCCACGTCTAATTAAAGACTACAGATTCCATATCCCCCCTTTATTAGCCAACAAAAAAGGAGATGTTCAAAGGAGTCTGAAGCGCCAGGAAGGTAAATTTAAAGGGGCAAAACCCTTCAATTGCTTGGGCTAAAATTAATATTAAAATATATGTTTTTTTATATTCTATTATTTTTTTTTATTTTTAATTTGTCATTATAGGAAAAGAACTCGGAATGTGAAAAACAGCAGAAGATCGAAGCGATGGAGGACAGGGGCCGCATTCAAGGTGTGCTGATTACTAAAGGGTTATTCCTAAAATAACAAGTTATCCCCTATTGACTGGAAAGGGGATAATTCGCTGATTGATGGGGGTCTGAGTTGTAGGACCCCTAGATATCCCAACAATAATGCGCTGGAATCTCGAGAAAGGGGACCTGCAACCTGAATGGAGCGGAGGTGACAGATTCATTTATTGTCTACAGCAATGGTAGAACTATTCTCAGGAAATGCTGGGGGTCTCATGGCCGGACCCCCGGCGACAAGCAAGTTATTACCGCTCTTATGGATGGACAATAACTTGTTATTTATAACTCAGGATCAGTAATATAAAGCATGTGCACAGTGACTGCACCAGCAGAATAGTGAGTGCAGCTCTGGAGTATAATACAGGAGGAAACTCAGGATCAGTAATGTAATGTATGTACACAGTGACTGCACCAGCAGAATAGTGAGTGCAGCTCTGGGGTATAATACAGGAGGAAACTCAGGATCAGTAATGTAATGTATGTACATAGTGACTGCACCAGCAGAATAGTGAGTGAAGCTCTGGAGTATAATACAGGATGTAACTCAGGATCAGTAATGTAATGTATGTGCACAGTGACTGCACCAGCAGAATAGTGAGTGCAGCTCTGCAGTATAATACAGGATGTAACTCAGGATCAGTAATGTAATGTGTGTACACAGTGACTGCACCAGCAGAATAGTGAGTGCAGCTCTGCAGTATAATACAGGATGTAACTCAGGATCAGTAATGTAATGTATGTGCACAGTGACTGCACCAGCAGAATAATGAGTGCAGCTCTGGGTATAATACAGGAGGAAACTCAGGATCAGTAATGTAGTGTATGTACACAGTGACTGCACCAGCAGAATAGTGAGTGCAGCTCTGGAGTATAATACAGGATGTAACTCAGGATCAGTAATGTAATGTATGTACACAGTGACTGCACCAGCAGAATAGTGAGTGCAGCTCTGGAGTATAATACAGGATGTAACTCAGGATCAGTAATGTAATGTATGTGCACAGTGACTGAACCAGCAGAATAGTGAGTGCAGCTCTGGGTATAATACAGGATGTAACCCAGGATCAGTAATGTAATGTATGTGCACAGTGACTGCACCAGCAGAATAGTGAGTGCAGCTCTGCAGTATAATACAGGATGTAACTCAGGATCAGTAATGTAATGTATGTACACAGTGACTGCACCAGCAGAATAATGAGTGCAGCTCTGGGTATAATACAGGAGGAAACTCAGGATCAGTAATGTAGTGTATGTACACAGTGACTGCACCAGGAGAATAGTGAGTGCAGCTCTGGAGTATAATACAGGATGTAACTCAGGATCAGTAATGTAATGTATGTACACAGTGACTGCACCAGCAGAATAGTGAGTGCAGCTCTGGAGTATAATACAGGATGTAACTCAGGATCAGTAATGTAATGTATGTGCACAGTGACTGAACCAGCAGAATAGTGAGTGCAGCTCTGGGTATAATACAGGATGTAACCCAGGATCAGTAATGTAATGTATGTGCACAGTGACTGCACCAGCAGAATAGTGAGTGCAGCTCTGCAGTATAATACAGGATGTAACTCAGGATCACTAATGTAATGTATGTACACAGTGACTGCACCAGCAGAATAGTGAGTGCAGCTCTGCAGTATAATACAGGATGTAACTCAGGATCACTAATGTAATGTATGTACACAGTGACTGCACCAGCAGAATAGTGAGTGCAGCTCTGCAGTATAATACAGGATGTAACTCAGGATCAGTAATGTAATGTATGTGCACAGTGACTGCACCAGCAGAATAGTGAGTGCAGCTCTGCAGTATAATACAGGATGTAACTCAGGATCAGTAATGTAATGTATGTACACAGTGACTGCACCAGCAGAATAATGAGTGCAGCTCTGGGTATAATACAGGAGGAAACTCAGGATCAGTAATGTAGTGTATGTACACAATGACTGCACCAGCAGAATAGTGAGTGCAGCTCTGGAGTATAATACAGGATGTAACTCAGGATCAGTAATGTAATGTATGTACACAGTGACTGCACCAGCAGAATAGTGAGTGCAGCTCTGGAGTATAATACAGGATGTAACTCAGGATCAGTAATGTAATGTATGTGCACAGTGACTGAACCAGCAGAATAGTGAGTGCAGCTCTGGGTATAATACAGGATGTAACCCAGGATCAGTAATGTAATGTATGTGCACAGTGACTGCACCAGCAGAATAGTGAGTGCAGCTCTGGGGTATAATACAGGAGGTAACACAAGATCAGTAATGTAATGTATGTACACAGTGACTGCACCAGCAGAATAGTGAGTGCAGCTCTGGAGAATAATACAGGATGTAACTCAGGATCAGTAATGTAATGTATGTACACAGTGACTGCACCAGCAGAATAGTGAGTGCAGCTCTGGAGTATTATACAGGATGTAACTCAGGATCAGTAATGTAATGTATGTACACAGTGACTGCACCAGCAGAATAGTGAGTGCAGCTCTGGGGTATAATACAGGATGTAACTCAGGATCAGTAATGCAATGTATGTACACAGTGACTGCACCAGCAGAATAGTGAGTGCAGCTCTGGGGTATAATACAGGATGTAACTCAGGATCAGTAATGTAATGTATGTACACAGTGACTGCACCAGCAGAATAGTGAGTGCAGCTCTGGAGTATAATACAGGATGTAACTCAGGATCAGTAATATAATGTATGTACACAGTGACTGCACCAGCAGAATAGTGAGTGCAGCTCTGGGGTATAATACAGGATGTAACTTAGGATCAGTAATGTAATGTGTGTACACAGTGATTGCACCAGCAGAATAGTGAGTGCAGCTCTGGGGTATAATACAGGATGTAATTCAGGATCAGTAATGTAATGTATATACACAGTGACTGCACCAGCAGAATAGTGAGTGCAGCTCTTTCTTTTTATAGGGGCTTCCCCTCTCATAAATTATATACTATCATTGTATGATTGCTGGGACCCCCAATGATTCTGACAATAACTGGCACACACGGTACAGGGGGCATATGTCAATACCTTGTGAATTGACTACAGACTGCGGTGTCTGTTTAAAATGTATGAGGATCCCATAATGTGCGATTTACTCCGGACACTTAATTAGACATATAAAGAGTGAAATTCCTTCACTCCGCTATCTGATAGTCCAGAACATACACTGCACCACAGACTGGCAGACACGACTCGTTTACTAGAAAAGATTAGGAGATTACTCTGGATATAGTAAGAGTGGCTCTCTTTAGGACTGTCTAATAATCCAGAGTATCTGATAATCTGGCACATATCAGACCTCCATTGATGTCAGACTGAAGACATTTTACACACGGGTATTATACCATTTTATGGCTGCGAAGGACAATAAAAAACACAGTAATGGGGGCTGCAGTATGTACCGGGCCCTTGAGTCTGGGGGCCCAAAGACCTCATTAGACTGGTGTTATACATGGCAGGTGGGGGCCGGTTACAGATTCTATATTGAGGCCCAGGAGCCTGATGACCTACATCTGCCCAGCGTGCAGCGCCGACATCTGCCCAGCGCCGCCGCCGTCATCTCTCTGTGCCGCTTCCACTAAATCCCCAGAGCGAGCGGCCGAGGTTTGAGACTCAACGCTATGAAGCAACCGGAGGCGAAGCATCCAGAGAACTTCCCAGGTAACTGAACTCCAGATCATGACCGCCGCACGGTCAAGTGCACGTCAGCGGCGGAGCGAACAAATCCTACAGCACAATTAGCCACATGAAAGGCGCCAGAGCTGCGAAAACTGGGGGAAAAAACGCTGCGAGATTAAAAACCCCAGGAATGTTCGCGTCTTACATTGTGGCAAATTAATTGATGCAGCAGAGCTGTATTTGCCAAGATACATCAGACTTTATATCTATCTTTCTCAGCAATGCACAATTCGGCAAAAAAAAAAAAAAAACAATAATGACAATTGCAAACTCCGCTCTGCTACATCTCCCTCTAAATCTATACACAGAAGCCATCATTTGCAATAAAGGCCCGTGCAAAGGTTTTTATGCAACCGGGTGTAGAAATGAAAACATAGTGTGCCAAATGACAACCTTAGCTCTGCTACATCTCTAAATGTACATCCGTTTGTAAGTTAAGAGTAATAAAAACAACCAATCTCATCTCTGCTGCGTCTCGCTTGATAGAAACATTTGGATATAGTGGTGCCAAATGACAAACCGATCTCTGCTACTACGTCTCTCTTGATAAATACATTTAGATGTAGTTGTGCTAAATGACAGACTCAGCTCTGCTACATCTCGTGACACGTATTTGGATACAGTGGTGCCGTAGGACAAACTCATATTTTGCTAAATCATTCTTGATACATCCATATGGATAGAGTGGCGTCAAATCACAATCTCATCTCTGCTACGTCTCTCTCTCGATTTATACATTTGGATATAGTTGTGCCAAACGACAAACTCGGCTCTGCTACAACTCTAAACACACATTTGGAATAATATAAGGTGACACATTCAGCCCTGTTACATCTCTCTTGATGCATGCATTGGAATATAGCAGTGTCCCATGACAAACTCCTCTCTGCTACATCTTTCTTTAGTTGCGTATAGTGGTGCCACATGACAAATTCATCTTCTCTATGTATATACTTTTAACATTGTTGTGCCAGATGACAATCTCAGCTTTACTATCCGTCTTGATCCATACATTGGGATATAGCATTGCCACACGGCAAACTCATCTCTGCTACATCTATCTTGATCCATACATTTGGATATAATAGTGCCAAATAGGCAACTCAACTCTGCTACATCCATCATGGGGGATAATCCCCAGTAAGTATATAAATGCTTCCTCTGAATCGGGTGTAGAGTGAGGCGGTGTGCCAAATGACAAACTCAACTCTGCTACATTCTAAGTCTAGGTACAGTCGTGCTTTGCAATGATAAAAATGTTTACTCGCAGTTGGATGCAGAATGATTGATAAGACACTGTTATATGATGGTGTGTGCCAAATTACAAACTCAGCTCTGCTGCATCTGAATCTTTAGAAACCCACAAAATGCAGTACCTCTGTGCGCAGCATGGCGCTGCGTCCTGGGATACATGGTATGGTGGTCTGTACTCTTGTAGGCAGTTGTATTCCTTATTGTTATGTAGTCTGCTCCCGGAGGGGGCCCCCAAGGCCTGGGGTCCGCGCTGCTGACAGGGATGTAACCATATTAGGACGTGTATGAGAATATCAACAATAACATAACACTGGAGGGATTTTTTTTTTTTTTTTTGCAGCTCATGGTGTCAGACGCTTTCATCACCAGATTTGTTTGCTGGTATAAACAGGCCTTAAAAAAAAAAGAAATTAAATAAAAAATTTAATAAAAAATTTAATAAAAAATCACACACCCCCACCCCCCCCCCATACTCTGATCTGGCCTCAACTTAAACCTGAGCCAATGCACACTGTGCTCCACAGATCTATTTAACCGCTTAACCCCCATTTCAGCTGATATCAGGCAGATCCTGGAGGTTTCCAAAAGTTTTAAGGAAGTTTTCCATCTATTAAGGATCTGTAGTTTGGGACCCCCACTAATACCGATGCACGGTAACCTGCTCCATTTACTTGAAAATCAGGGCTACAGCCTCCTCATTCTCAGGATGGATGGGGTCCCATATGTAACAAAGTGATACCATACGCCAGCAATATTCGTTACTTTTCATCATGATAATATTGGTCCCCCCACCATTAGAGGGTGGACATGTACTTAAAGGGAATTTGTCAGTTGGGTCAATCCTCCTAAGCAATGTATATGGGAATGTAGGTCATAGGAAGCTGAATAAAAAGACACCTTGATCTCCACGATCCGATGTCTTGTTCCAGAGGAATCTCCATTTTTCTTATTATGCAAATCAGCTGTTAAGATCTATGGGTCAGACATAGATCTCCCGGAGAATCTCCCTCCAGAGCTCATTTAAAAAGAAAGGAGGATTAACCAGGGTGAGACATGTAATGACTGACAGTCTGCTCTCCTGATCTCAAACTGGTAATGCTCCCTTTCATGTAAAATAAGCCCCGAAGAACAGATTTTCAGGGAGATCTATGTCCGGCCCATAGATCTTAACAGCTCATTTACATATTAAGAAAAACGTGGATTTCTCTGGAATAAAACATCAGATCTCCGATATCAAGGTATCATTTTATTCAGCTTCCTATGGCCTACGTTCCCAAATAGATGAATTAGGGGGATTGGTCCAGATTCCATCTTAGGATACTTCGGATGCCCAGTGCTGTGTTTGAGGGTTTTCTCCAGGCACTCTGCTTCCTTCCACACGCCTAAGAAATTAAAACTGGTGTGCAAGAAAGGGTGTCCATAGCTCCTTAAACCCCTTACTGAACCCCTCCCCCTAAAAAAACAATGTCTGCAGAATGTGCTACAGATTCTAGTGCTGGATTCACAGCTACGATGCTCAGTACTGCTGTGTAAGGTCTTCTTTGCTGCTGCTTCTAAACTTGTGTTACATAGAGACCAGGACCAGTCATGACTTGTATTGTTTAAGATTATTGAACTTGTTTTTTCTTATGTAGTCCCCTTTTCACATGTAAAGTGCCATAGAATAAATGGCGCTATAATAATAATAATTATTATTATAATTATTATTATACTATTTAATTTGAAGCTGTTAAAACAGGGCCCTATGATCTATTGCAATAAAGTCATAAAGGGTCTTTGATTAAAAAAAAAAAAAAAAAAAAAAAAAAAGAAGCTTGTAATACCAATTTTCACCAGCGGGAGTGCTGCAGAAGAATAGAACACTCATTCCCCGGTTCGATCAAAGATCACAAAGTTCTGCTTTATTTAGCTTATCCCCACATAGATTTTTTCAATTTACCATAGAAATGCCATCCCATTCCCCGACACTGGGAGAACTTCAGTTTTTTTTTCTCAGATCTAAAAAACAATGAAGACATCACCGCGCTCTATTTATGAGCCGGAGCTCGGAACAAAATAAAAGTGGAACTTAACAGACATATCAAAATCAATAAATCAGACAAACAAGCCGCAGTTCAAAAGTTCAAAGACGCGATGTCCAGTCCGACTCATCTTACCACTCAACCAATAATAACTCCGGTCCATCACTCCTCATTGAAGAGACACTTTCATGGGTTCATTTTCATTAGTCCGTCTCGTGGATGGCGGCTCGCTCTTTATGTATACGCTAAAATAAATTAGCCGTTTCACCAAGCAGTGTGATTCTTATATAAGACATTAGCACCACGCTCCACTTTCCAGTAGGAGTAAATAAATAAATCAATAAATCCAATCCAGAGTGATTTTGTTATTGTGCGGCTCCGATGCGGCTCCCATATAAGTGTTTGATTGGGTTTATTTGTTTCAATAAACGCCGCGGCGGGGCAGAAATCTGGACTGAAAACAATCCATCGAGGAGACTTTTTGAATAAATGTAATTGATTTTTTTTTTCTTTTTAAGAAGCAAAATGCCTGAGCATTCATATAGAACGAGGGTTAACAACAAAGGAATGGATAATTGTTTATATATATATATATATATATATATATATATATATATATATATATATATATATATATATATATATATATATATATATATGTATATATATATATATATGTATATATATATATATATATATATATATATATATATATATATACAGTGGGGCAAAAAAGTATTTAGTCAGTCAGCAATAGTGCAAGTTCCACCACTTAAAAAGATGAGAGGCGTCTGTAATTTACATCATAGGTAGACCTCAACTATGGGAGACAAACTGAGAAAAAAAAATCCAGAAAATCACATTGTCTGTTTTTTTAACATTTTATTTGCATATTATGGTGGAAAATAAGTATTTGGTCAGAAACAAAATTTCATCTCAATACTTTGCAATATATCCTTTGTTGGCAATGACAGAGGTCAAACGTTTTCTGTAAGTCTTCACAAGGTTGCCACACACTGTTGTTGGTATGTTGGCCCATTCCTCCATGCAGATCTCCTCTAGAGCAGTGATGTTTTTGGCCTTTCGCTTGGCAATACGGGCTTTCAACTCCCTCAAAAGGTTTTCTATAGGGTTGAGATCTGGAGATTGGCTAGGCCACTCCAGGACCTTGAAATGCTTCTTACGAAGCCACTCCTTCGTTGCCCTGGCGGTGTGCTTTGGATCATTGTCATGTTGAAAGACCCAGCCACATTTCATCTTCAATGCCCTTGCTGATGGAAGGAGGTTTGCACTCGAAATCTCACGATACATGGCCTCATTCATTCTTTCATGTACCCGGATCAGTCGTCCTGGCCCCTCTGCAGAGAAACAGCCCCAAAGCATGATGTTTTCACCACCATGCTTTACAGTAGGTATGGTGCTTGATGGATGCAACTCAGTATTCTTTTTCCTCCAAACACGACAAGTTGTGTTTCTACCAAACAGTTCCAGTTTGGTTTCATCAGACCATAGGACATTCTCCCAAAACTCCTCTGGATCATCCAAATGCTCTCTAGCAAACTTCAGACGGGCCCGGACATGTACTGGCTTAAGCAGTGGGACACGTCTGGCACTGCAGGATCTGAGTCCATGGTGGCGTAGTGTGTTACTTATGGTAGGCCTTGTTACATTGGTCCCAGCTCTCTGCAGTTCATTCACTAGGTCCCCCCACGTGGTTCTGGGATTTTTGCTCACCGTTCTTGTGATCATTCTGACCCCACGGGGTGGGATTTTGCGTGGAGCCCCAGATCGAGGGAGATTATCAGTGGTCTTGTATGTCTTCCATTTTCTAATTATTGCTCCCACTGTTGATTTCTTCACTCCAAGCTGGTTGGCTATTGCAGATTCAGTCTTCCCAGCCTGGTGCAGGGCTACAATTTTGTTTCTGGTGTCCTTTGACAGCTCTTTGGTGGAGTTTGGAGTCAGACTGTTTGAGGGTGTGCACAGGTGTCTTTTTATACTGATAACAAGTTTAAACAGGTGCCATTACTACAGGTAATGAGTGGAGGAAAGAGGAGACTCTTAAAGAAGAAGTTACAGGTCTGTGAGAGCCAGAAATCTTGATTGTTTGTTTCTGACCAAATACTTATTTTCCACCATAATATGCAAATAAAATGATAAAAAAACAGACAATGTGATTTTCTGTATTTTTTTTCTCAGTTTGTCTCCCATAGTTGAGGTCTACCTATGATGTAAATTACAGACGCCTCTCATCTTTTTAAGTGGTGGAACTTGCACTATTGCTGACTGACTAAATACTTTTTTGCCCCACTGTATATATACATACATATATACATATATATACATATATATATATCTATATACTATATCTATATCTATATATCTATATACACTGCTCAAAAAAATAAAGTAAACACTTAAACAACAGAATATAACTCCAATTAAATCAAACTTCTGTGAAGTCAAACTGTCCACTTAGGAAGCAACACTGATTGACAATCAATTTCACATGCTGTTGTGCAAATGGAATACACAACAGATGGAAATTATTGGCAATTATCAAGACACCCTCAACAAAGGGGCGGTTCTGCAGGTGGGGACCACAGACCACATCTCAGTCCCAATGCTTTCTGGGTGATGTTTTGGTCACTTTTGAATGTTGGTTGTGCTTTCACACTCGTGGTAGCATGAGACGGACTCTACAACCCACACAAGTGGCTCAGGTAGTGCAGCTCATCCAGGATGGCACATCAATGCAAGCTGGGGCAAGGTTTGCTATGTCTGTCAGCGTAGTGTCCAGAGGCTGGAGGCGCTACAAGGAGACAGGCCAGTACACCAGGAGATGTGGAGGGGGCCGTAGGAGGGCAACAACCCAGCAGCAGGACCGCTACCTCAGCCTTTGTGCAAGGAAGAACAGGAAGAGCACTGCCAGAGCCCTGCAAAATGACCTCCAGCAGACCACAAATGTGCATGTGTCTACACAAACGGTTAGAAACCGACTTCATGAGGATGGACTGAGTGCCCAACGTCCACAGATGGGGGTTGTGCTCACAGCCCAACACCGTGCAGGACGCTTGCCATTTGCCACAGAATACCAGGATTGGCAAATTCGCCACTGATGCCCTGTGCTCTTCACAGATGAAAGCAGGTTCACACTCAGCACATGTGACGGACATGACAGAGTCTGCAGATGCCATGGAGAGCGATCTGCTGCCTGCAACATCCTTCAGCATGACCGGTTTGGCAGTGGGTCAGTAATGGTGTGGGGTGGCATTTCTTTGGAGGGCCACACAGCCCTACATGTGCTCGCCAGAGGTAGCCTGACTGCCATTAGGTACCGAGATGAGATCCTCAGACCCCTTGTGAGACCATATGCTGGTGCGGTTGGCTCTGGGTTCCTCCTAATGCAGGACAATGCCAGACCTCATGTGGCTGGAGTGTGTCAGCAGTTCCTGCAAGATGAAGGCATTGAAGCTATGGACTGGCCCGCCCGTTCCCCAGACCTGATTCCGAATGAACAGATCTGGGACATCATGTCTCGCTCCTTATACCAATGTCACGTTGCACCACAGACTGTCCAGGAGTTGGCAGATGCTTTAGTCTAGGTCTGGGAGGAGATCCCTCAGAAGACCATCTGCCGCCTCATCAGGAGCATGCCCAGGCGTTGTAGGGAGGTCATACTGGTACGTGGAGGCCACACACACTACTGAGCATCATTTCCTTGTTTTGAGGCATTTCCACTGAAGTTGGATCAGCCTGCAATTTGATTTTCCACTTTGATTTTGAGTATCGTTCCAAATCCAGGCCTCCCGTGAGATATTAATTTTGATTTACATTGATATTTTTTATGTTTTATTGTTATCAACGAATTCCACTATATAATGAATAAAGATTTACAACTGGAATATTTTATTCAGTGACATTTAATTCAGTGATATCTAGGCTGAGGGATTTTAGTGTTCCCTTTACTTTTTTGAGCAGTGTATAGATAGATAGATAGATAGATAGATAGATAGATAGATAGATAGATAGATAGATCTATATAGATATATACATATATGGTAGATGGATCTATATAGGTAAATATATATAGATATATGTATAAATATAGATCTATATAAATATTTGTATTATCATTCCTTTACATGGTTAAACAGGCAGACAACATGTCAGAGTATTTGTATTTTTTTTAAAGCAGCTTTAGCTCAAACAATGATTTTTATAAGAGAGTGTACTGGGCATGCTCTGTAACAGTTGCAGAGGTCCAGAAGGGAGGGGAGTAGGGAGATGGAGCTGAACTGTCTCCATCACTTGTCTGTAATGGTAAGCTCTCAGTTATCAACTTCAAATTTGGTAAAAATAAATATTTTTACCTCTATAGGATAGTGTAGTGGGCATGCTCTGTCAGATGCAGAGGTCGGGAAAGGGGAGGAGAAGGGATATGGAGCATTTGTTCCTGACCTATCAGTAATAGTAAGCCCTTAGTTATTGGCCTCAAATTTAGTAAACAATTGTTTGACTTCTATAGGGCAGTGTAATGGGCATGCTCTGTGTCAGTTGCAGAAGTGAGGAAAGGGGAGGAGATGGAGCTAAACTGTCTCCATTACATATCTGAAAGGGTAACCAATCAGTTACTGGAATCAAATTTGGTAAAAAAAAAAAATCTAACTTCTATAGTTGAGTGTAGTGGGCATGCTCTGTAACACATGCAAAAGTACCAATGCAGAAAGGGGGAAGAAAAGCTAAGCTGTCCTCATCATCAAATCTCAGTGTTGTGCTCCCCAGTAATCCACCTTCAACATTATGATCGAGGAGGTACACCAGCATCCTTACTTTAAAGATGGTCCTTGGACGTAGGAAAACGGAGTCAGAAAATGATACATTGGCTGCTATGTGTTGAGGGCATGCTCTGTGTTCCATGCAGAAAGAACTGTGCAGAGATGGGGAGGCGCAGGCGAGCTTTGCTTATCACCTGCCATCAATGGTGTGATCCGGTGTGATCTACAGTACCTTAAACATTATATAAAAAGTGTATCAGTAGTAGATTTGATGGATGTAGGAAAATGAAGTCTAGAAAAGGATTCCTTGACTTCTATGCACAATTGTAGTAGGCAGATAATGACTCATTGGCTTCTATATGTGAGTGTTGTGGGCATGCTCTGCGTCCGGGGAAAAGTACCTGTCCAGAATGGGAAGGGGTTATACGGAGCTGCCCTCATAACCGAATATCACGTGGTCTGCTCCTGTGTTATCAACATTCAACTTCGTAATAGGGAGATTAACTCATTGATTTTATGGGAGAGTGTAGTGAGCATGCTCGGCGTAAAAAACAAGGGACTGAAAATAATGCAAATAGTGCATCGGGTCCATAGAATATAATTCTAAAAAAGGGTCACAATGTAAGAAATCTGTTAAGAGACGGCAGGCGCTGTCACATCCGTATAACTTCTGTATGTTTGGGGGTAAATTGATGTATACATTGATCAGACGTCTGTAAAATAACAATAATAAAACCACATACAACATATAGCGAACGGTATGTGGCAAGTGAATGGCAGCGTTTGAAGGTTGTCAATTTGGAGCGCTTAACCTCTCTAATAGGAGATTCTGGTAACAGCTAAAGTGACTACAATTATCTTCATTCAGAAAGTTCCCCAAGAGACACGAGAGTACGGGGAATTAATGACGAGACAGAGAGGAGCGTTACACAAGCCTCGTAATGATACTCACAAGAACACCTTCATCCCAAGAACTATTTAAAGAGCCAGTACTCTGTAAAAGAGACACTATAACCATATTCCCATTTATAGGGCTGGAGACATACACTGACTTGTGCTACTACTGTCGTGAGACACTATCTACAGTGCCTACAAGTAGTATTCAACCCCCTGCAGATTTAGCAGGTTTACACATTTGGAATTAACTTGGCATTGTGACATTTGGACTGTAGATCAGCCTGGAAGTGTGAAATGCACTGCAGCAAAGAAGAATGTTATTTCTTTGTTTATTTTTTTTTTAAATTGTGAAAAGTCTTTTCAGAGGGTCATTTATTATTCAACCCCTCAACCCACCAGAATTCTGTTTGGTTCCCCTAAAGTATTAAGAAGTAGTTCAGGCACAAAGAACAATGAGCTTCACATGTTTGGATTAATTATCTCTTTTTCCAGCCTTTTCTGACTATTTAAGACCCTCCCCAAACTTGTGAACAGCACTCATACATGGTCAACATGGGAAAGACAAAGGAGCATTCCAAGGCCATCAGAGACAAGATCGTGGAGGGTCACAAGGCTGGCAAGGGGTACAAAACCCTTTCCAAGGAGTTGGGCCTACCTGTCTCCACTGTTGGGAGCATCATCCGGAAGTGGAAGGCTTATGGAACTACTGTTAGCCTTCCACGGCCTGGACAGCCTTTGAAAGTTTCCTCCCGTGCCGAGGCCAGGCTTGTCCGAAGAGTCAAGGCTAACCCAAGGACAACAAGGAAGGAGCTCCAGGAAGATCTCATGGCAGTGGGGACATTGGTTTCAGTCAATACCATAAGTAACGTACTCCACCGCAATGGTCTCCGTTCCAGACGAGCCCATAAGGTACCTTTACTTTCAAAGCGTCATGTCAAGGCTCATCTACAGTTTGCTCATGATCACTTCGATGACTCTGAGACTGACTGGTTCAAGGTTCTCTGGTCTGATGAGACCAAGATCGAGATCTTTGGTGCCAACCACACACGTGACGTTTGGAGACTGGACTGCACTGCATACGACCCCAAGAATACCATCCCTACAGTCAAGAATGGTGGTGGCAGCATCATGCTGTGGGGCTGTTTCTCAGCCAAGGGGCCTGGCCATCTGGTCCGCATCCATGGGAAGATGGATAGCATGGCCTACCTGGAGATTTTGGCCAAGAACCTCCGCTCCTCCATCAAGGATCTTAAGATGGGTCGTCATTTCATCTTCCAACAAGACAATGACCCAAAGCACACAGACAAGAAAACCAAGGCCTGGTTCAAAAGGCAAAAAATCAAGGTGTTGCAGTGGCCTAGTCAGTCTCCTGACCTTAACCCAATTGAAAACTTGTGGAAGGAGCTCAAGATTAAAGTCCACATGAGACACCCAAAGCACCTAGATAACTTGGAGAAGATCTGCATGGAGGAGTGGGCCAAGATAACTCCAGAGACCTGTGCCGGCCTGATCAGGTCTTATAAAAGACGATTATTAGCTGTAATTGCAAACAAAGGTTATTCCACAAAATATTAAACCTAGGGGTTGAATAATAATTGACCCACACTTTTATGTTTAAAATTTATAAAAATTTAACTGAGCAACAAAACTTTTTGGTTTGTAAGATTTATGCATCTGTTAATAAATCCTGCTCTTGTTTGAAGTTTGAAGGCTCTAACTTATTTGCATCTTATTAAACCTGCTAAATCTGCAGGGGGTTGAATACTACTTGTAGGCACTGTATCTATTATCTATCATCCTTCCTTTCTCACCCCTCCATGTATTGTATCTCTCTCGTATCCATCTCATCTGCCTGTAATTGAATTCATTCACCCCAACCATGATTGATCCACCCCCATGCTTAGTAGTTGGCAAGATGTTCTTTTCCTGACATTTTGTGCCGATTTATCTCCACACCCATCTTTGATTATTGTGGCCAAAGAGTTATAAGTTAACCTTATATGTTCACACTGCACTTGTTTCCAAAATGCATCACGCTTGTTTAGATGTTCCTTTGCATTCTTATGATGTTGAAAATTATGATGAGGACGCAGGAGAGGTTTTCTTCTGATGACTCTTCCATGAAGGCCATATTTGTGCAGGTGTCTCTGAACAGTAGAACAATGTACCACAACTCTTGAGTCCGCTAAATCTTTCTGAAGATCTTTCACAGTCAAGCGAGGGTTCTGATTTGCCTCTCTAGCAATCCTACAAGCAACTCTCAATGAAATTTTGCTTGGTCTTCCAGACCTTATCTTGACCTCCACTGTTCCTGTTAACTGCCATTTCTGAATTACATTTCCAACTGAGGAAAGGACAACTTGAAAATGCTTTGCTATCTTCTTATAGCCTTCTCCTGCTTTGTGGGCCTCCACCATTTTCAGAGTGCTAGGCAGCTGCTTAGAATAACCCATGGCTGCTATTTTTTGGCACAAGGTTAGAGGAGGCTGGGTTTTTATAAATCCGGGAAATTTGCATCACTTGGCCTTTTCTAACGATGATAGTGAACAAACCATAACCCTAGCAGGATAATTAATATCTGAAACAGTAGTTAAAGTTATCTGAGCACACAAATCTCCAAGGGAGACCAAACTTTAGCACTGGCCCATTTTCCTTTTTGTAATTTCTAAAATGCAAAAGATGAAAAAAAAAATGTTTTCACCTCAAATACAAAGGAAATGTGTCAACTTTAACTTTAGCTCTTTAAGAGATTATTTCATCTTCAACGTGCTTTACTGTTTACAATAATTAATTTTGACCAGGGGTGCCCAAACTTTTACATCCCACTGCATTTATCCAATACTCCTTTCCTTCTTTCTCTTTCTTTCCTCGCATTTGTATCATCCATCTCATATTTATTTATCTATGTAATATCATAGCGATGTATCCATCATCCAATCTTCCTTTCTCTTTCTTTTTTTAGCCTCATGTCTATAGTATCTCTCTCGTATCGATATCATCTGTTACATCAAATCATAGTTCTATATCACCTAGATCTTTCCTTCTTTCTCTTTATCATCCTTTCTTCCTGTCTCATTCTCCCCCAATATCTATAGCATCTTTCTCATAACCATATGATCTTTCTACTTTATATCAAACCAAAGTTATATAGCTATCAT
This sequence comes from Ranitomeya imitator, assembly GCF_032444005.1. Classification (NCBI taxonomy): domain Eukaryota; kingdom Metazoa; phylum Chordata; class Amphibia; order Anura; family Dendrobatidae; genus Ranitomeya; species Ranitomeya imitator. The sequence goes on along the minus strand of NC_091289.1, from coordinate 18,767,518 downwards.
CTATATCTTTCCATCTTTATCTTTCTCTCTAAATAAATACATTCTCTTGCTTTCCTTCCTCTTTCTTTTTTATTTCTCTTTTCTTTCTTCTTTCTCTCTGTCTGTGATATCATAGCTACTCGTCATCCACATCATCTTTCCTTTCTCATCCCCCCATATCTATAGTATATTTTTTGCATCCATATCATCTGTGTCTATTTTATATCAAATCATAGCTATGTACGTGTATCTGCAGCTTTCCTTTTTTCCTCCTTCTTCCTCCTGTATTTATCATCCATTTCCGATCTAATATCACAGCTATTTACGGTATCTATTATTCAATAATTTCCTTCCTTTCTTGATCCAAATATATGCAGTGATATCAATCTATTATCTATCATCTATCTATTATCCATCTATCATCTATTGTCTATCTATTATCTATATATCTGTTTATGACCTATCATATCTATTATCTACTATCCATCATTATTATCTATTATCTATCATCTATCTATCATCTATCTATTATCTATCTATCATCTATTATCCATCTATCATCTATTGTCTATCTATTATCTATCTATCATCTATCTATCATCTATTTATTATCTATCATCTATCTATCATCTATCTATCATCTATTATCTATCCATGTCATCATACCTGTAGTTTGTGTTCTTATATAATATTTCCTTTGCAAACACAGTATTTATGATGATGGTAAGTGTAATTTGTACAGAGATAAAAAATAAAGACCTTGTAAAATAAAAGAATTCCTGGAAACTCTGCTTAAATTAAATAAACCACAGAAATTATTTCACTACGGTGACAAATACCATTTAATTTATACGTCTCCATGAGATCTTAACCACAAATTCTGCATTTCAGGTCGTTTTTGCTCAGAGCAGAAGGAGCCGTCGGCATCTTTTTGCTTTTCGAGTTATCCATTTGCACAGGATAAAACACAACTGGTAAAGTTTTGCTCATTACCCGGCATGCTTGGATGGTTTTTGTGGTATCTTGGTATAAATGTTCTTTATGTCTTCAGTTCACAGTGAAGGGATTTTTTGGAGTCAGAAAATCTCCGGCACGTCTTATTTACTTCTCTTAATATCACCATTTATGATGCTTCAGCACAAGTGTGCCGCATAATGCCGCTTCTCTCCTCTGCACTGACATTGACACCCATCAGAAAAAAATGATGGAAAATAATGGAAATAGAAAAAAGTGGCTGCTTCATACATCTGCTACCAGAATGGAGAACAGGTGGGGTAGAGAAGACAAAAAGAAAAAAAATGGCTCAATCTTGTTTTCCATTATGTTCTGTTTAACCCATAATAAATAACCATAGGGCAATGAATCAAAACCCATAATGGAGCCCAAGTGTAGCGTAACCAAATCAGCAGGGAGTTTACAACTTAAAAGCTTGTGTTTATTTTGGCCTGACTTATGCATACGGATAATGCACACAGTGATGTCACAGTACAGGGATAATACACACAGTGATGTCACAGTACAGGGATAATACACACAGTGATGTCACAGTACAGGGATAATACACACAGTGATGTCACAGTACAGGGATAATACACAGTGATGTCACAGTACAGGATAATACACACAGTGATGTCACAGTACAGGGATAATACACACAGTGATGTCACAGTACAGGGATAATACACAGTGATGTCACAGTACAGGATAATACACACAGTGATGTCACAGTACAGAGATAATACACACAGTGATGTCACAGTACAGGGATAATACACACAGTGATGTCACAGTACAGGGATAATACACACAGTGATGTCACAGTACAAGGATAATACACACAGTGATGTCACAGTACAGGATAATACACACAGTGATGTCACAGTACAGAGATAATACACACAGTGATGTCACAGTACAGGGATAATACACACAGTGATGTAACAGTACAGGGATAATACACACAATGATGTCACAGTAGAGGCATTATGAACACAGTGATGTCACAGTACAGAGATAATATACACAATGATGTCATAGTGCAGAGATAATACACAGTGATGTCACATTACAGGGATAATACACACAGTGATGTCACAGTGATGCTACAGATGGATCTGGATAAGTTGGAAACTTGGGCTGAAAGGTGGCAGATGAGGTTTAACAATGATAAATGTAAGGTTATACACATGGGAAGAAGGAATCAATATCACCATTACACACTGAATGGGAAACCACTGGGTAAATCTGACAGGGAGAAGGACTTGGGGATCCTAGTTAATGATAAACTTACCTGGAGCAGCCAGTGCCAGGCAGCAGCTGCCAAGGCAAACAGGATCATGGGGTGCATTAAAAGAGGTCTGGATACACATGATGAGAGCATTATACTGCCTCTGTACAAATCCCTAGTTAGACCGCACATGAAGTACTGTGTCCAGTTTTGGGCACCGGTGCTCAGGAAGGATATAATGGAACTAGAGAGAGTACAAAGGAGGGCAACAAAATTAATAAAGGGGATGGGAGAACTACAATACCCAGATAGATTAGCGAAATTAGGATTATTTAGTCTAGAAAAAAGACAACTGAGGGGCGATCTAATAACCATGTATAAGTATATAAGGGGACAATACAAATATCTCGCTGAGGATCTGTTTATACCAAGGAAGGTGACGGGCACAAGGGGGCATTCTTTGCGTCTGGAGGAGAGAAGGTTTTTCCACCAACATAGAAGAGGATTCTTTACTGTTAGGGCAGTGAGAATCTGGAATTGCTTGCCTGAGGAGGTGGTGATGGCGAACTCAGTCGAGGGGTTCAAGAGAGGCCTGGATGTCTTCCTGGAGCAGAACAATATTGTATCATACAATTAGGTTCTGTAGAAGGACGTAGATCTGGGGATTTATTATGATGGAATATAGGCTGAACTGGATGGACAAATGTCTTTTTTCGGCCTTACTAACTATGTTACTATGTTACTATGTATGTTACAGTACAGGGCTAATACACACAGTGATGTCACAGTACAGGGATAATACACAGTGATGTCACAGTACAGGATAATACACACAGTGATGTCACAGTACAGGGATAATACACACAGTGATGTCACAGTACAGGGATAATACACAGTGATGTCACAGTACAGGATAATACACACAGTGATGTCACAGTACAGAGATAATACACACAGTGATGTCACAGTACAGGGATAATACACACAGTGATGTCACAGTACAGGGATAATACACACAGTGATGTCACAGTACAAGGATAATACACACAGTGATGTCACAGTACAGGATAATACACACAGTGATGTCACAGTACAGAGATAATACACACAGTGATGTCACAGTACAGGGATAATACACACAGTGATGTCACAGTACAGGGATAATACACACAGTGATGTCACAGTACAGGCATAATACACACAATGATGTCACAGTAGAGGCATTATGAACACAGTGATGTCACAGTACAGAGATAATATACACAATGATGTCATAGTGCAGAGATAATACACAGTGATGTCACAGTACAGGGATAATACACACAGTGATGTCACAGTGATGCTACAGATGGATCTGGATAAGTTGGAAACTTGGGCTGAAAGGTGGCAGATGAGGTTTAACAATGATAAATGTAAGGTTATACACATGGGAAGAAGGAATCAATATCACCATTACACACTGAATGGGAAACCACTGGGTAAATCTGACAGGGAGAAGGACTTGGGGATCCTAGTTAATGATAAACTTACCTGGAGCAGCCAGTGCCAGGCAGCAGCTGCCAAGTCAAACAGGATCATGGGGTGCATTAAAAGAGGTCTGGATACACATGATGAGAGCATTATACTGCCTCTGTACAAATCCCTAGTTAGACCGCACATGGAGTACTGTGTCCAGTTTTGGGCACCGGTGCTCAGGAAGGATATAATGGAACTAGAGAGAGTACAAAGGAGGGCAACAAAATTAATAAAGGGGATGGGAGAACTACAATACCCAGATAGATTAGCGAAATTAGGATTATTTAGTCTAGAAAAAAGACAACTGAGGGGCGATCTAATAACCATGTATAAGTATATAAGGGGACAATACAAATATCTCGCTGAGGATCTGTTTATACCAAGGAAGGTGACGGGCACAAGGGGGCATTCTTTGCGTCTGGAGGAGAGAAGGTTTTTCCACCAACATAGAAGAGGATTCTTTACTGTTAGGGCAGTGAGAATCTGGAATTGCTTGCCTGAGGAGGTGGTGATGGCGAACTCAGTCGAGGGGTTCAAGAGAGGCCTGGATGTCTTCCTGGAGCAGAACAATATTGTATCATACAATTATTAGGTTCTGTAGAAGGACGTAGATCTGGGGATTTATTATGATGGAATATAGGCTGAACTGGATGGACAAATGTCTTTTTTCGGCCTTACTAACTATGTTACTATGTATGTTACAGTACAGGGCTAATACACACAGTGATGTCACAGTACAGGGATAATACACACAGTGATGTCACAGTACAGGGATAATACACACAGTGATGTCACTGTACAGGGATAATACACACAGTGATGTCACAGTACAGGGATAATACACACACTGATGTCACAGTAGAGGGATAATACACACGGTGATGTCACAGTAGAGGGATAATACACAAGGTGATGTCACAGTACAGGGATAATACACACAGTGATGTCACTATACAGGGATAATACACACAGTGATGTCACAGTACAGGGATAATACACACAGTGATGTCACAGTACAGGGATAATACACACAGTGATGTCACAGTATAGGGATAATACAGTGATGTCACAATACAGGGATAATACACACAATGATGTCACAGTACAGGGATAATGCACACAGTGATGTCACAGTACAGGGATAATGCACACAGTGATGTCACAGTACAGGGATAATGCACACAGTGATGTCACAGTACAGGGATAATACACACAGTGATGTCAATGTACAGGAAGAAACTGCAATTTAAGATTCAAATTGTTGGAAATTTCATGCTTTCTAAGCAGAGCCCACAATTTTCGTTTTGAAGGAATGTAATTCTCCAGCGACAACCATATAAAACGAGTGTGCATTATGTGCCAAGGGATGGGGGGGGATCGGAGACACTTTCTGCACACAGCCGTTAGCAGGTGAACAGAGAATCATTTTTTATTATGTCTCAGAAGTTCCAAGTCAGGGATCTAACTAATCAAAGGACTCAGACTTCTGAAGCTTTAATTCTACAGCTTTATTCATATTCATCCAGGTCTCAGAGGTTTCCATGTGGAAATTCATATTTGAATAAAAGTATTTTTGCCTCATATTTCCTTTTTCCTACTTGCGGCGATTAACATTTTGTAGAGCGATATTTGAAGGTGGTAAAGCGAAATCAATTACCTAAAACAATATTTAGTGAAGCGTGCAAGAATCCCCCAGACAATTTAACAAAATATGTTCCAACAGTCGCAGTCCCAGCTTGACAGTCCCAAAGAGTCCTCACAAATATGGGGTTCATTTTTGGGTTAAGTATAGGATTGTGAAGTCACAAAGATCTCACACTACTTTTAGGTCTCTTCTCTGTGCCTGCTGCCCATTGGACTCCCTACAGGGTCTACATAAGGATGGGGTCTATTACTATTTCCATTCTCTATGTCTTCTGTCTATTGGGTCACTTATAAGATCTTCACAAGGATGTGAGTCCATTATTGGATCCCTCTCTATGTCTTCAGTTCTTCGGGTCACTTATAGGGTCTTCACAAGGATGTCAGTCCATTATTGGATCGCTCTCTATGTCTTCTGTCCTTCGGGTCACTTATAGGGTCTTCACAAGGATCTCAGTCCATTATTGGATCCCTCTCTATGTCTTCTGTCCTTCGGGTCACTTATAGGGTCTTCACAAGGATGTCAGTCCATTATTGGATCCCTCGCTATGTCTTCTGTCCTTCGGGTCACTTATAAGGTCTTCACAAGGATGTCAGTCCATTATTGGATCCCTCGCTATGTCTTCTGTCCTTCGGGTTACTTATAGGGTCTTCACAAGGATGTCAGTCCATTATTGGATCCCTCGCTATGTCTTCTGTCCTTCGGGTCACTTATAAGGTCTTCACAAGGATGTCAGTCCATTATTGGATCCCTCGCTATGTCTTCTGTCCTTCGGGTTACTTATAGGGTCTTCACAAGGATGTCAGTCCATTATTGGATCTCTCGCTAGGTCTTCTGTTCTTTGGGTCACTTATAGGGACTTCACAAGGATGTCAGTCCATTATTGGATCCCTCGCTATGTCTTCTGTCCTTCGGGTCACTTATAAGGTCTTCACAAGGATGTCAGTCCATTATTGGATCCCTCGCTATGTCTTCTGTCCTTCGGGTTACTTATAGGGTCTTCACAAGGATGTCAGTCCATTATTGGATCTCTCGCTAGGTCTTCTGTTCTTCGGGTCACTTATATGGACTTCACAAGGATGTCAGTCCATTATTGGATCCGTCTCTATGTCTTCTGTCTTTCGGGTCACTTATAAGATCTTCACAAGGATGTCAGTGCATTATTGGATCCGTCTCTATGTCTTCTGTCTTTCGGGTCACTTATAGGGTCTTCACAAGGATGTCAGTCCATTATTGGATCCATCTCTATGTCTTCTGTCCTACGGGTCACTTATAGGGTCTTCACAAGGATGTCAGTCCATTATTGGATCTCTCGCTAGGTCTTCTGTTCTTCGGGTCACTTATAGGGACTTCACAAGGATGTCAGTCCATTATTGGATTGCTCTCTATGTCTTCTGTCTTTTAGGTCAGATATAGGGTCTTCAGAAACACTGGATATTTTACTGGATCACTTCTCTATGTGTACAGTATATTGGGCTGCCCATATGGTCTTCACAAGGATGGGTTCTATTATTGCGTCCCTTCTCTATACCTTTTGTCTATTAGTCTGCCTATAGGGTGTTCACTAGTATGAAGTCTATTATATGAAGTCTATTATATCCCTACTCTATATCTTCTCTCAATTGGGCCCCTTATATGGTCTTCACAAGGATGGAGTCTTTTACCATCTTGTAGTTGCCTACTGTTTACTAGGTTTACTATAGGGTCTTTACAAGTGTGGGGTCCATTATTATTATCTCCCTTCTCTGTCTTCTGGTTATTGGGTCCTTCTGTCATCTTTTTGTCCTTATAGGGTTTTCACAAAGATGTCAGTCCTTTATTGGATCATTTCTCTATGTCTTTTGCCTACTAGGTTACTTAAAGGGTGGACTCTTTTACTGGATTCCTTGCCTGTGCCCACGATCTATTGGGCTGAACATAAAGTTTTCCCAAGGATGTGGTCAATTATTATTGGGTTCCTTCTCTATGTCTGCTGTCTATTGGACTGCCCATAGAGTCTTCACAAAAAAGAGGAAAAAATAGTGGGTCACTTGTCTATACTTACTGTTTGTTGCCTATAGGGTCTTCACAAGGATAGGTTCTATTATCTGGTGCTTTCTTAAAGTTTACCATGTTCTCGACAACCTAGCAGGTCTTCATAAAGATGAGGTCTTCTATTGTGTCCCATCTCATTGTCTATGGCCTACTGGACTGCCTATAGACAGGACCGTTCCTCAATCCGGCTTATTTTTTGCTGTCTGTTACTCTAACATAGTTATTAAGGTTGAAGGAAGACTTTAAGTCCATCTAGTTCGACCCATAGCCTAACCTAACATGCCCTAACATTAGACAACAGCTTGGTCAACAATTAGTTGTCAATTAGACAACCTCGTCAACCACTCTCAGTGAGAACAGTGGTCATCAGAAGCCTGAAAACGTATGTCTTTGTCCTACTTCATGTCTTTATTGAAATTAATACATGGTCTATGAGTACATGGCCCATCACTACCATAGAGGGCACCACTGACCCTGAAGGGTTAGATGGCAAAAGTGGACTCTCCAAAACAAAACAAAAAACTACTATACAACCCATAATTTATTGCTCGGGCAAAGTTATTTGGGCGCTATATAAATGATGCATAAAGGAAGGAAGATGGTGGTGGGGTCATCAATGGAAAGTAGAAACAGTAGATATCTCACATATGAGATGCATGGAAGCTTCTCAAGTCCTTTGCATGCCTCCTCAGATGTTCAGCATTTGTCTAATTACATTTTTAACACCAATGGATATGTTTATAATTAACCAGCTCCTCTGCAATTCTCAAAATTTTTAAGAGGTTCTCCACTTTGGTAACTTGTTAGAAGTGCGCCATGACAAGATACTAAGGCTTGGACCACTAGTGATCAGATGCAATCTGTGTGGAAACCTGGCAATAAGAGTTTGATTTCTGAGAGACATTAAAGAGATGCTCTTCGTAGAGGTTTTCCAAGAGATTAAGATTCTGGGGATCCAACTCTGATCCTATCCTAACCCAGAACCGCCCAACACATCATATATAAGTGGGTTTTTTAAAGTCCAAAACCCCTTTAACTATTCCTATTTTCCAAGATATGCCCAGCTCCTAAGACAAATACCCACCTAGTTGTGCCACCATAGACACCCGCTTCTCATGTTAGTCCAAAGATACCAAGAAAGGAATGAAAAATATTGGAAATCTGGAGATATACACTGTTACTTAGTATTAATTACAAAATGGCAGGAGGAATCAAATGAGTTAAAGTGAACAGGAGGTGGAAATCCTGTTCATCTTGACTCCACAGATATTTCATTTCAGCAAGCGACAGCTCATTTTGTCTGTCACTCTCCGGTTTAATTAGCTCTGTGATAAGGATACATTTACAGGTATTTGATTTACAGGTATTTAAATAATTCTGCTCTACTGTAGAATTCCAATATTAATCAGCAGTTAAAATTCCTGGATTTGTTACAAGCCATATTATAAAGATCCGCATGGATTTATAGATTTGTAAGTCTGCCTTAATATACTATCTAGTGTGATACTCAGAATAACAGCTTTGTACAGATCAAAACCGTTCTTGTGTCACCTTATTTCTACGGCTCCGCACCCATACATATGTTACAGGGGATCTACGTTCTGGATCACTGCTCTTGATAGAAGCATAAAAAATGCTCAATCCACAGCGATCACTTATAATCCCTAGGGAAAGCTGCCAAGGAGTGTTTAGTTTCCCTACAGCACCCCCGCAGGAAAAAGTAGGTATTACACCATACACCCAATTCCTTTAATAGGTTGTTTGTGGTCTTCCACAGCTCTTTAGAACCATTTTCTACACTTTTTAAAAGCGTATTCACCTGAAATAAATCTCCTAAACTAGACAGCCTCTAAGATTCAGTTTGGAAATTGGTCTAAATTGGACATAGGAATTGGGGGCAAGTGCAAAGAGATTCTCTTTTATTTTGGAAGACCCAGGCTAGTCCACCTATAAGTTACCCACACCACCCATTGAATTTAATGAACACTGTAATTCTTCATCTCCCCTGCGGGGGCACTGCAGGAAAAGTGAACACTTTTTGTCAGGTTCCTCTGCAGAAGTGATCAGTAGAAATGTTATAAAGTAACCCCAATATGCTTGCAGCACTGGGATAATTAAGTTTTCACTGCTTTTTACGCATTGCAGTAGAAAAGAAGAAAGTGATTTACGTAAATAAAAAGCAATAAAAGACTTTTGAACCATTATTATTATTATATATTTTTTTTTAGAACATACCGAATCACTAATTGCTTTCCATCTCAGAAATGAGAACACGTGCTCCTTTAATAAATTATGACCAGCATTTTTTTCTTGGCAAAATTATGCAAATAATCAAAAATAAAATTATATATATATATATATATATATATATATATATATATATATTTACATTTTTGCTGTCTCCTTTCTCCCCGCCCAAAAATATTTATCTTTTTCCCCAGAGCCCTTAAAACCATTTAATCATAGCTCATTTTGCTAAAACATTTACATCGCGACCCCCAACCAAAACAACGCTCGTTGACGCAAGCATACAAAAATATTTAACACAAAACAATAAATCCAAACTCTTCACAGCTTATTGTTTAGATTACGGTCAATCTGTTTATTTTCTTTCACATCAGAGAAAAAAAAAAAGAAAAAAGGAGAATGAAATATTTGTGCATCAATCTATAGCACGAAAACAATATATATAAAAAAAGAAAATAAATGGAAAAAAAAAAAAAAAATCTACCCGGTTCCATATGTCTTTTGTTTCGCAGTGGATGTCTTCTGCGGTAAGAGCAATAATCCAGACACAGGAAAAAGCAGTAACATAAACACGTATGGCGTGTGGCTCCGTACATAGAAGCCTGCCCTCCTCTTTAAGGCAGCCGAATCCAATAACAATAACACTATGTTGTATATTTACATGGCGTTTGCAGCTTTTGTGCTTTCACACTTTTTGCCGTGATTGTTTAAGTCGTTTCAATTTAGCAAAAGAAAAAAATAAACAGAAAATAAATTAAAAACTCAAAAAAAAAAAAAAACCTTTTCTTATTCTGATCTCCTAAAGTAAGGATTGTTTACGGAGAGTTTTTTTCCCATTTTTTGATGATTATTGTCACGTAGGGTAACACGTACGGGAAATCACAACCTCGTCTGGATCTGCATAAACTAAGAAGTTGTAATACGTTATGGATTAATCACCTGATAAGTGCAATTTCTTATTCTAATTTTTTATTTTTATTTTATGTTGGCTTACATGTCCAGGAATAGGGCTAGCTATACTAAGCATCGGTTGTTCCTCCTGGAAATGTCTGAATAAATTAAAGGGGTTGTCCGGGACTTTAACATTCATTGCCTATCCTTAGGATAGGTTATCAATGTCTGATCGGTGGGGGTCCGACACGCAGCAACCCCGCCGATCAGCTGTTCCTGCTCAGTTTTGGAGCTACACAGCTCCACTGACTGTATAGTGGCCGTGGCCAGGTACTGCACATCTGCCTCTTATACAAATCTATAGGGGGTGGATGTGTAGCCCCCGGCCGCAACCAAAATACAGTCAATGGAGCTGTGCAGCTCCAAAACTGAGCAGTTCCGGTCACCGCCAACACCAGGAACAGCTGATCGGCGGAAGACCCGGGTGTCGCATCACTACCAGTTAGACATTGAGGACATCCTAATTATAGGCCATCAATGTTAAACTCCTGGACAGCCCCTTTAAATAATTTTTCCAGGAATAGTAAACCATGGCTGTTTTCTACCAGAAACTGGGTAATGTCTTGTGTCCAGCATTGCAGGACTGCAATATTACCGGACCACATACAGGCAGGTGTGGAGCATCTTCTGGAAGAAAGCGGTAATGTTTTTCCAAAAAGTGGCATCTCCCTGCGTACTCGGACACTGACTAGTAAAGGTATCGTCACACTCAGCGACGCTGCAGCGATATAGACAACGAGCCGATCGCTGGAGCGTCGCTGTTTAGGTCGCTGTAGAGACGTCAAACACAGCAGCTCCAGAACGATGCAGGAGCGATCCTGTGACGTAACGGCGACTCACTTCTCGTTCTCGCTGGTTGTTAGCTCCATGTCAAACAGCCGGAGTGTACCGATCCGACATACATCTAGGGGCCCTATGCTCGTTGCTGGCGTCGTTGCTTTTGATGTCAAACATGACGATACACGCCGACCTGGCGACCAAATAAAGTTCTGGCCTTCTAACTCCGACCAGCGATGGCACAGCGGGATCCAGATCGCTGCTGCGTGTCAAACACAACGAGATCGCTATCCAGATCGCTGCAACGTCACGGATTGTTGTCGTTCTCGTTGTAAAGTTGCTGAGTGTGACGGTACCTTAAGTGTTGACAATGTCACAATGTTTAGGAACAAATCATTGAGAAAGGGACGGGTGGCCCTCACTTGTCAGTTTATTTGCACATTTCCAAGAGGAGTAACAGAGGCACGAGCCATAGTTCCAAAGAAGATCTGCTTCCAATTTATTTTTAAGTCCATATTGCTAGTTTTTCTCAACTGTAGGTCTTTTTCACAATGCTGCCGATCATCTGATAGGTTGCTTAATGCAAGCGCAAAAATAATCATCAGCAACGCATTGCCCTAAATAATATCATGAATGCTGGATCCATCATTTTCAATTGGTGATGTCACAGCTCACCTCCTCCTCCTGTACAATGACGGATAACACCTCTATATACAGTAGATAACACAGGATCCACCATTCAAAATAAGTGATGTCACAGCTCACCTCCTCCTCCTGTACAATGACTGATAACACCTCTATATACAGTAGATACACAGGATCCACCATTCACAATAATGTCACAGCTCACCTCCTCCTGTACAATGACTGATAACACCTCTATATACAGTAGATACACAGGATCCACCATTCACAATGTCACAGCTCACCTCCTCCTGTACAATGACTGATAACACCTCTATATACAGTAGATAACACAGGATCCACCATTCAAAATAAGTGATGTCACAGCTCACCTCCTCCTCCTGTACAATGACTGATAACACCTCTATATACAGTAGATAACACGATCATTCACAATAGGTGATGTCACAGCTCACCTCCTCCTCCTCCAGTACAATGACTGATAACACTTCTATATACAGTAAATGACACAGGATCCACCATTCACTATAGATGATGTCACAGCTCACCGCCTCCTCCTGTACAATGACTGATAACATCTCTATATACAGTAGATAACACAGGATCCACCATTCACAATAGGTGATATCACAGCTCACCTCCTCCTCCTGTACAATGACTGATAACACATCTATATACAGTAAATGACACAGGATCCACCATTCACTATAGATGATGTCACAGCTCACCGCCTCCTCCTGTACAATGACTGATAACATCTCTATATACAGTAGATAACACAGGATCCACCATTCACAATAGATAATGTCACAGCTCACCTTCTCCTCCTGTACAATGACTGATAACACCTCTATATACAGTAGATAACACAGGATCCACCATTCACTATAGATGATATCACAGCTCACCTTCTCCTGTACAATGACTGATAACACCTCTATATACAGTAGCTAACACAGGATCCACCATTCACAATAGGTGATGTCACAGCTCACCTTCTCCTCCTGTACAATGACTGATAACACCTCTATATACAGTAGCTAGCACAGGATCCACCATTCACAATAGGTGATGTCACAGCTCACCTCCTCCTCCTGTACAATGACTGATAACCCCTCTATATACAGTAGATAACACAGGATCCACCATTCACAATAGGTGATGTCACAGCTCACCTCCTCCTCCTGTACAATGACTGATAACCCCTCTATATACAGTAGATAACACAGGATCCACCATTCACAATAGGTGATGTCGTCACAGCTCACCTCCTCCCCTTTCTTTGAACAAACAATGCTTCTATACAGACAATCGGGGTCTCAGTTCTGAGTGAGTCTACTGTGAAGTACAGACAGTAGGAGTCTAGTATTGAGCCTAGTGGCCGTTGTGAGGTTTATTTTTAAATATGAAGAATAAAATATCTATAAAATATCTTGAAGATGAACCTGACTTACACAATAGGTGGTTTCCTATAAAGGAAGGAGTCTCCTGCAGCCAGCGCGGTCTAGACGCGGCCTCCCGCTGTATAATGATACTGTGTCGAGCTCTACCGCTATAACGTATCAGGTGACCGTCATTATATATTCACACCAGACAGCGAAACCTCGGCCAAAGTATTAACAGGATCTTAAATTGTGACACAAAAGCTAAATATAGGGAAGAAGTTGTTACAAGGATCAGTGCCTTCACTTTACTGCAAGTTCAATACACATTGCTGAGTGGGATTGAATCTTTATGGTTTTAATGGCGCTATTTAGTGACTTTGACAGCAAGAAAATCAATTAAGTATACAATATCACCCCGTCATTTCTATTCAACACAGATAAAAATTAAGTTCAATTCTTTTTTCCTCCAGTACAAAAGTTGGAGACGAGACGCAGCGGCGTTAACTCCTTATGGGCGCTGGGTTATGACAGTTCACATAAAACAAAAAGTACAGTCACGGCATAAAAAGTGATATAACGCTCCCAATTAGCCAAGGATGGAAGGGGAGATGCTCAACAAGTCAGTCTTCAGTGACTTTGGTGGAATAAGGAAAGTTCAAGGTGTCTTATACTATAGTATAGGGCAGCTAAGGAGGTCCGGAATCCGGAGTGACACTTTGTATCGTCGTGCCAAAATCAAACTTCGCACAGAAAAGGAAACACTTGTCAAGCAATAGTATACAATGTTGCAAAACAGAGTTTCATAGATTAAATATGAAAAGGAATCTTCATATAAAGTCACTTCGTAAATGCATTACTGAAAGAGATACAGTTTTATACTCCAGAGCTGCAATCATAATTCTGCAGCCATCATAGCTAAAATCTCAGAATGCTTAGGCTACTTTCACACTAACGTTAACTGCAATCCGTCACAATGCGTCGTTTTGGAGAAAAAACGCATCCTGCAAAAGTGCTTGCAGGATGCGTTTTTTCCCCATAGACTTGTATTGACGACGCATTGCGACGGATTGCCACACGTCGCATCCGTCGTGCGACGGATGCGTCGTGCTTTGGCGGACCGTCGGGAGCAAAAAACGCTACATGTAACTTTTTTGCTCCTGACGGACAGCTTTTTCCGACCGCGCATGCGCGGCCGGAACTCCGCCCCCACCTCCCCGCACCTCACAATGGGGCAGCGGATGCGCCGGAGAAATGCATCCGCTGCCTCCGTTGTGCAGTGCGTTAAACGCTAGGGTCGGAATCTCTGCCCGACGCATTGTGACGGGGAGATTCCGACGCTAGTGTGAAAGTAGCCTAAATTGTCTGCACTAAGCTTATGAGGATTTGTGTGTGTTAGGAAGTCACAGGGATTGTGTAGTGAAGAGGAGTTATCAGTTATCCGGGAGACAGGTGAGGTCTTCTAGATCAGTGGGGGTCCGGCCGTTGGGACCTGCACAAATGTGCAGAGCAGGCACTATTGTTCTTGATGGGGCACTTTTATGTCCATTTAACCCCTTCCCGACCCATGACGCCACGTAGGCGTCATGAAAGTCGGTGCCAATCCGACCCATGACGCCTATGTGGCGTCATGGAAAGATCGCGTCCCTGCAGATCGGGTGAAAGGGTTAACTCCCATTTCACCCGATCTGCAGGGACAGGGGGAGTGGTAGTTTAGCCCAGGGGCTTCACCCCCCCATAGCTACGATCGCTCTGATTGGCTGTTGAAAGTGAAACTGCCAATCAGAGCGATTTGTAATATTTCACCTATTATAACTGGTGAAATATTACAATCCAGCCATGGCCGATGCTGCAATATCATCGGCCATGGCTGGAAACACTAATGTGCAGGTAAAACGCAGTGAACCGCAACGTGGGCACATAGCCTTAGGGTTAGGGTTGGAATTAGGGTTGTGGTTAGGGTTGTGATTAGGGTTATGGCTACAGTTGGGATTAGGGTTAGGGGTGTGTTGGGGTTAGTGTTGGAGGTAGAATTGAGGGGTTACCACTGTTTAGGCACATCAGGAGTCTCCAAACGCAACATGGCGCCACCATTGATTCAAGCCAATCTCGTATTCAAAAAGTCAAATGGTGCTCCCTCAATTCCGAGCCCCGACGTGTGCCCAAACAGTGGTTTACCCCCACATATGGGGTACCAGCATACTCAGGATAAACTGCGCAACAATTACAGGGGTCCAATTTCTCCTGTTACCCTTGTGAAAATAAAAAAATGCTTGCTAAAACATCATTTTTGAGGAAAGAAAAATGATTTTTTATTTTCACGGCTCTGCGTTGTAAACGTCTGTGAAGCACTTGGGGGTTCAAAGTGCTCACCACATATCTAGATAAGTTCCTTGGGGGGTCTAGTTTCTAAAATGGGGTCACTTGTGGGGGGTTTCTACTGTTTAGGCACACCAGGGGCTCTGCAAATGCAACGTGACGCCCGCAGACCATTCCATCAAAGTCTGCATTTCAAAAGTCACTACTTCCCTTCTGAGCCCCGACGTGTGCCCAAACAGTGGTTTACCTCCACACATCGGGTATCAGCGTACTCAGGAGAAACTGGACAACAACTTTTGGGGTCCAATTTCTCCTGTAACCCTTGGGAAAATAAAAAATTCTGGGCTAAATAATTATTTTTGAGGAAAGAAAACGTATTTATTATTTTCACGGCTCTGCATTATAAACTTCTATGAAGTACTTGGGGGTTCAAAGTGCTCACCACACATCTAGATAAGTTCCTTTCGGGGTCTAGTTTCCAAAATGGGGTCACTTGTGGGGGGTTTCTACTGTTTAGCCACATCAGGGGCTCTGCAAACGCAACGTGACGCCCGCAGAGCATTCCATCAAAGTCTGCATTTCAAAACGTCACTACTTCAATTCCGAGCCCCGGCATGTGCCCAAACAGTAGTTTACCCCCACACTTGGGGTATCACCGTACTCAGGAGAAACTGGACAACAAATATTGGGGTCAAATTTCTCCTGTTACCCTTGGGAAAATAAAAAAATTGCAGGCTAAAAGATCATTTTTGAGAAAATAATTTTTTTTTTTTTTTTTTTTTAATGGCTCTGCGTTATAAACTTCTGTGAAGCACTTGGGGGTTCAAAGTCCTCACCACACATCTAGATTAGTTCCTTTGGGGGTCTAGTTTCCAAAATGGGGTCATTTCTGGGGGATCTCCAATGTTTAGGCACACAGGGGCTCTCCAAACGTGACATGGTGTCCGCTAATGATTGGAGCTAATTTACCATTTAAAAAGCCAAATGGCGTGCCTTCCCTTCCGAGCCCTGCCGTGCGCCCAAACAGTGGTTTATCCCCACATATGGGGTATCAGCGTACTCAGGACAAACTGGACAACAACATTTGGGGTCCAATTTCTCCTATTACCCTTGGCAAAATAGGAAATTCCAGGCTAAAAAATCATTTTTGAGGAAAGAAAAAATATTTTTTATTTTCATGGCTCTGCGTTATAAACTTCTGTGAAGCACCTCGGGGTTTAAAGTGCTCAATATGCATCTAGATAAGTTCCTTGGGGGGTCTAGTTTCCAAAATGGGGTCACTTGTGGGGGAGCTCCAATGTTTAGGCACACAGGGTCTCTCCAAACGCGACATGGTGTCCGCTAAAGAGTGGAGCCAATTTTTCATTCAAAAAGTCAAATGGCGCTCCTTCCCTTCCAAGCCCTGCCGTGCGCCCAAACAGTGGTTTACCCCCACATATGAGGTATCAGCGTTCTCAGGACAAATTGGACAACAACTTTCGTGGTTCAGTTTCTCCTTTTACCATTGGGAAAATAAAAAAATAGTTGCTAAAAGATAATTTTTGTGACAATAAAGTTAAATGTTCATTTTTTCCTTCCATGTTGCTTCTGCTGCTCTGAAGCACCTGAAGGGTTAATAAACCTCTTGAATGTGGTTTTGAGTACCTTGAGGGGTGTAGTTTTCAGAATGGTGTCACTTTTGGGTATTTTCAGCCATATAGACCCCTGAAACTGACTTCAAATGTGAGGTGGTCCCTAAAAAAAATTGTTTTGTAAATTTCGTTGTAAAAATAAGAAATCGCTGGTCAAATTTTAACCCTTATAACTTCCTAGCAAAAAAAAATTTTGTTTCCAAAATTGTGCTGATGTAAAGTATACATTATTATTATTATTATTTATTGTTATAGCGCCATTTATTCCATGGCGCTTTACATGTGAGGAGGGGTATACATAATAAAAACAAGTACAATAATCTTAAACAATACAAGTCATAACTGGTACAGGAGGAATGAGGACCCTGCCCGCGAAGGCTCACAATCTACAAGGGATGGGTGAGAATACAGTAGGTGAGGGTAGAGATGGTCATGCAGTGGTTTGGTCGATCGGTGGTAGCTGCAGGTTGTAGGCTTGTCTGAAGAGGTGGGTCTTCAGGTTCTTTTTGAAGGTTTCGATGGTAGGCGAGAGCCTGATGTGTTGTGGTAGAGGGTTCCAGAGTAGGGGTGATACGCGAGAGAAATCTTGTATACGATTGTGGGAAGAGGAGATAAGAGGGGAGTAGAGTAGGAGATCTTGTGAGGATCGGAGGTTGCGGGTAGGTAAGTACCGGGAGATGTATGGAGGACACAGGTTGTGGATGGCTTTGTACGTCATGGTTAGGCTTTTGTAGTGGAGTCTCTGGGCAATGGGGAGCCAGTGAGGGGATTGACAGAGGGGAGAGGACGGGGAATAGCGGGGGGACAGGTGGATTAGTCGGGCAGCGGAGTTTAGAATAGATTGGAGGGGTGCGAGCGTGTTAGAGGGGAGGCCACAGAGCAGGAGGTTGCAGTAGTCAAGGCGAGAGATGATGAGGGCATGGACTAGGGTTTTTGCAGATTCGTGGTTGAGGATTGAACGGATTCGTGAAATATTTTTGAGTTGAAGTCGGCAGGAAGTGGAAAGGGCTTGGATATGTGGTTTGAAGGAGAGATCAGCGTCAAGGATTACCCCGAGGCAGCGAGCTTGTGGGACTGGGGAGAGTGGGCAGCCATTTACTGTAATGGATAGGTTCGTTGGGGGGGTCGCGTGAGATGGGGGAAAGATGATGAATTCTGTTTTGTCCATGTTAAGTTTCAGAAATCTAGCGGAGAAGAAGGATGAAATAATGGACAGACATTGAGAGATTCTGGTTAGTAGGGAGGTGATATCTGGTCCAGAGATGTAGATCTGTGTGTCATCAGCATAGAGGTGATACTGAAAGCCATGAGATTCTATGAGCTGTCCCAGGCCAAAGGTGTAAATGGAGAAGAGCAGGGGCCCAAGGACTGAACCTTGTGGGACTCCGACAGATAGGGGGTGAGGTGAGGAGGTGGTGTGTGAGTGGGAGACGCTGAATGTCCGGTCTGTTAGGTATGATGAGATCCAGGATAGGGCCAAGTCTGTGATGCCAAGGGATGAGAGGGTTTGTAATAATAGGGAATGGTCCACTGTGTCAAAGGCAGCCGACAGGTCGAGGAGGAGGAGGACAGTAGTGTCGCTTGCTCTTGGCGGTTAAGATACATGTGGGAAATGTTATTTATTAACTATTTTGTGTCACATAACTCTCTGGTTTAACAGAATAAAAATTCAAAATGTGAAAATTGCGAAATTTTCAAAATTTTCACCAAATTTCCGTTTTTATCACAAATAAACGCAGAATTTATTGACCTAAATTTACCACTAACATGAAGCCCAATATGTCACGAAAAAACAATCTCAGAACCGCTAGGATCCGTTGAAGCGTTCCTGAGTTATTACCTCATAAAGGGACACTGGTCAGAATTGCAAAAAACGGCAAGGTCTTTAAGGTCAAAATAGGCTGGGTCATGAAGGGGTTAAATAGACCAGCCGTGCACACGCTCAACGGAAGATCTATTCAGTCTCTATGGAGCTGCAGAACGCTCCACTCTGCTATTTCCAGCAGTCTCATACACAATGACTGGAGCAGAAGTCAGGAACCTGCTCTGCTGCTCTATACTAACGTGCACACAAGCGCCAGATCTACTGAGCAGTGCCGGCTGCAGAGGTCAGACCTGATGATCACTAACCCCTTTTTGTCTTTGCACTAGGAATTATACGGTTATCTGAAGTAGGGAACACTTACCAGCAGAATAGTAAGTGCAGCTCTGAGGTATTATACAGGAGGTAACTCAGGATCAGTAATGTAATGTATGTACACAGTGACTGCACCAGCAGAATAGTGAGTGCACCTCTGGGGTATAATACAGGATGTAACTCAGGATCAGTAATGTATGTACACAGTGACTGCACCAGCAGAATAGTGAGTGCAGCTCTAGGGTATAATGTAGGATGTAACTCAGGATCAGTAATGTAATGTATGTACACAGTGACTGCACCAGCAGAATAGTGAGTGCAGCTCTGGAGTATAATACAGGATGCAACTCAGGATCAGTAATGTATGTACACAGTGACTGTACCAGCAGAATAGTGAGTGCAGCTCTGGAGTATAATACAGGATGTAACTCAGGATCAGTAATGTAATGTATGCACACAGTGACTGCACCAGCAGAATAGTGAGTGCAGCTGTGGGGTATAATACAGGATGTAACTCAGGATCAGTAATGTAATGTATGTACACAGTGACTGCACCAGCAGAATAGTGAGTGCAGCTCTGGAGTATAATACAGGATGTAACCCAGGATCAGTAATGTAATGTATGTACACAGTGACTGCACCAGCAGAATAGTGAGTGCAGCTCTGGAGTATAATACAGGATGTAACCCAGGATCAGTAATGTAATGTATGTACACAGTGACTGCACCAGCAGAATAGTGAGTGCAGCTCTGGAGTATAATACAGGATGTAACTCAGGATCAGTAATGTAATGTATGTACACAGTGACTGCACCAGCAGAATAGTGAGTGCAGCTCTGGAGTATAATACAGGCAGTAACTCAAAATTTACCCTAAAGACAATACAACACAAGGATGATTGAGAACTGCTCTATTAGCCCTAGTGGGTGACACCTCCTACAACATCCATATGTCCTAGCTAGGTATATGATGAGGAATTTTTTCTAGGACAACCCTTTAATCCTATGACAACCTCTGATTCATTTATTTGACAGGGTTTTGGTTTCTCCACTTCTTCGATGACATGGAGTATAATGGGTGAGTAAGAATGATGGATCCAAAAAACCCACAATAAAACAGAAGTAAAAATAAAGCGAGGATAAACACAAAATAAAAAGAAAAATTGTCGTCCGTAAATCAGTCACTAAATCAGACAAGAAGCAGAAGAATCCCGACAATTTGCTGAAGCTTTCACATGTAAATATTTCTTTTCTGTTGCAAAACCTCATGTAATATCTGAAAATCCGATTCATACACTGCGCGGTCCACACTCACAATGTCGCCCCGTGGATATATATGTTAATATTTAAAAAGATTCATAAATTTTATATATTTAGATTAAAATTTGAATGCTAATTTAGCTGATCACAAAGGAATCTTCGAAATTTACACCCATCAATCCATGAAAGGAGTCCGAACTCGTAACGAGCAGCAAATAAATAAATAATAGTCGTAAGAAAAAAGAAAAACATTTGTACAAAGTCGAGATATGTAATGTTAGCAGCGCCGGAACTAAAACCTTGTAGGCAGCCGAGTATTAAATATACATAAAATGCAAATTCATTTGCAAAAGACAGAAACAACAGCACAATGTCATTTATTTTAATGTGACACCAACCTTTATTCTGTGTTACTGCCAAAAAAACACATTCATTAGATACAGCACCAATCTGCAACATGTAAATAAATTGCATTCATTTCAAAAGATTTCATGGGTCACCAGGGATAACTAAAAAGGCAATTATATAAAGCTGATGCGGTATTCAGAAACAAATGACATTTTCTGCTTCTAGGGGCTGGGTAATTTTTACTCTAACAGAATTAGGAATTTTTTTTATTCTTCTCTTTTTAAGGAAAAGGCAAAGAAAGAATTGGAAGCACTTGCTCAGATCGAGTAAAAACAGTTGGGTTTAGAGGAAGGCAGCGGGGAGGGAGCAGGGGTCTCTAATTTGGAGCCAGATTAATATAAAGTTGCAGTCTCGTCTTTTATGGTGGAGTCACATTATTTACATGGGAGTTCTAGATCTCTGAAAAAAAAGAAATTAAATACCCATTTATCTATATTTTTGATAAGGCTTGGAAAAATTACTATTTTGGAAAGAGTTATTTTGGGTATCGTTTTGACATTTTAACGTAGGTCATTATATATATATATATATATATATATATATATTTATTTTTTTATTTTTTTTTTTATGGCCTTCAGCTCGTTCTACTAGGTGAATGAATGATGTGTAGGAAAATCGATCTTGTACAAGCCTAGATAGGTCCACCAGGGTCTTCCCAGTTATCTTGATTGTATCTAGCCATTGGGTTCCTGGTCTTCCTCTTCACTTTTATTCCTTCTATTCTTCCGACCATGATGTCCTTCTCCAGTGATTGCTCTCTTCGTATGATGTGTCCAAAGTAGGAAAGTTGTAGCTTATTGATCTTTGCTTCAAGTGACATGTCTGGCTTGATTTGTTCCAAAATCAAATTTGTTTGTTCTTCTTGCCATCCATGGTATTGATAACATCCTTCTCCATCACCACATTTCGATGGTGCCAATTCTTCTTCTGTCTTGTTTCCTTATCGTCCAGGTTTTACATCCTTATGTCACCACAGAATAGACCCATCTATGTACGGCCGTGTCTTCATCGCCAATGAAATGTTCCTCGATTTGAAGACTTTGTCCATTGACTTCATTGTAGATTTGCCCACAGCTTTTCTCCTATTGACTTCTGGGGATCATGGATCTGAGTAGGTTGAAGTCCTTTACGAACTTCCAGTTTGTCATCATCCATCTCAAATGTGTCACAGTGGAACCGGGCAGTATTTAATATCTTTGTCTTCTTTGTGTTGAGTAGCAGTCCCATGTTCAAGCTCTCTATCTCGACACTCTATAATAAGCCTTTCATTCCACCAACGCTTGTTGAGATCAATGTTATGATATATACTAGAGGTGACTAAATCTGCAAAACACGGGTATTACATACCTGGTAATGTGTTTTTTCATGAGACATGACGGCACCACGAGAGAGGGGATCCGCCCATCAAGGACAGGAAACCTTCAAGATAAAAGGGGCAGCTCCTCTCTCCACATCAGTTATTTTACAGAGTACGAGAGGAACTCCGCCGGTTAGTGTACACATAAATAATACATCCTATACGGTTCTATTCACCGACACCCGAGGGAGTGTATAATACTAATAATGCACCCAACTAATGACGTGATCAAAAGGGTGGGAATATAAGGGTGCCGTCCTTGATGGGAGGATCCCCTATTTCGTGGTGCCGTCATGTATGATGGAAAAAATGTCATTCACCGGATTTTCTCGAATTCGGAAGGGAAATTCTAGTTGCATCAAATTTTTTCTAAGAAAAATCTATAAATGTAGGTAAAATCCATTTATTAAGATCTGAAGTCTCTCCAGACCGCAAAGCATAATTGCGGACACAAAATAAATATTATACTCAATTCTCACCTCACCAGACCTGGTGGCACCGTAGCTCCCCGCCTGGTGCTCCACTGGCTCACTTCTTCCATCCAGCTCCAGCCCTCTCTTCCATCGTTAAGACTTCTTCACTTGTGAGCATCTCTGGAAAACACCAAGTCTCACGTCATGGAGTAACTTGAGGCTTAGTTAGTTCTGGAGGTGCCGAAGAGAGAATATGGAAGAGAAGACTGGAGTAATAATGCGGAAGTGATCAGGTGGGCCCCCATTTTGCTTGATTTGAGCCAACAGCCCCAAAAATGTAGATTCTGATCAATTCATAAATTGTTTTAAAATTCAAAAGAAATTAGATTTGCTTTGAAGAGAGGTTGTACTCTTGGTAAAAATGACTTTTAAAGAGCTCAGACTAAAAAAATCGATTTTCACTCTTACCAATTACAGCATTTATCAACCTCTTCCTGGTGTCTACTTCCTGACAAGTCAGAAAGGTCAAAAATGGCCTCCTCAGCCAATCACTAGCCCCAGCGGTGACCCACCTCAGCCAGTGATTGGCTCAGCAGACATTTTCAGCCAATCCAGTGTTAAGACAAGATCGAAGGGTTGTCCCTTTTTTCGCGAAGGCAGTACACAGTGTCTGATTGCAAGGACCTTCAGCGATCAGTGATCATATGGATAGATTTGCTAGTGCTAGCAAGAGCTTACTATTCCTGCAGCATCAATGCAGGGCAAACGAGGTATTACACCACCCAAGTCAATAAAATGTCAATGTTGTAATGCACAATGTGCCAGGCCCTCCAGTCAGAGAGACAGGCATGGCAATGGGTCTATTAACTTTTCTATTTTATTTGACTTTCCTTGTGGGTATGTAAAAAGGTTTTTTTTCTAGATCCAACAAGATACCCTGGTACACATTAGCCAACCCTGCTTCAAAAATAAACTAAATATTCCTCATATACTGAATCAATGGCTGAACCATCAGAAGGCCCACAAGGGGACAAGAAGTGATATTAAACCCACCAACATTCTGCATCTCCAATCTTGCAAATTTTACTAATCTATTTTTTTTTATATAAACGACAAATAGACTTCACCTATAATAAAATCAGAATATAGTGATGTAATAGGAAGAAATTATTTCCCCATACATCCCAATATTTCGTGGTCCTCGCTCATTACTGCAGTGTATTTGTAGCAAATAAACTGGAATGATGAAGAATGGAAACTTTATAAAAAATAACCATGACAGGTCAGGGGTCTTCACACTGTTTCAGCTTTTACAATGCAAAAATTGCAAAATCTGCAACTAAATCTGAATCCATGTCGCTGTGTAGCCCGAGTCTCATTCTCCTGCTTATCTGTTCCATTTCTGCTTGTGGAACGGACAAGTCTTATATTGTCTCCTGTTACAATTAAAAATGAGAATATATTTGGAAATATGCCATCTTCTATGCCATCTGACCTTCCACCTCGTCACTGTCCGAGGTGTAAAACAAATGACTGCAGCAGGAGCCTCCCCCCCACTGCTATATTTGAAATAAGACAAAACGACAGTTACTTTGGGATCATGGCAATTAGGGGAAAAAAACACATTCTTCACTACTGGAACCCCGCTGCTCCTCTGTGCTGTTGCCCTCTGTGTCCCCACTACTTACCTGGGTTCCTCTTCCTTTGGGAGTTTCAAGTAGTCACCTTCCAACCCAGAAAAAAAACAACTTGGATATTGCTTCTTCTAGCTCAGATTGAACATGACCACCCACCACCAAAAAAGGAAGCCAAGAGACTGACGGGGGAACGATGACTGCAGTATGGTGGAGCGATGGCGGTCCGGTAAGTCAGAGACTGATGGAGGAACGATGACTGCAGTATGGTGGAGCGATGGAGGTCCGGTAAGTCAGAGACTGATCGGGGAACGCTGACTGCAGTATGGTGGAGCGATGGAGGTCCCGTAAGTCAGAGACTGATAGAGGAATACTGACTGCAGTATGGTGGAGCGATGGAGGTCCGGTAAGTCAGAAACTGATAGAGGAATACTGACTGCAGTATGGTGGAGCGAGGGGGTCCGGTAAGTCAGAGACTGATAGAGGAATACTGACTGCGGTATGGAGGAGCAATGGAGGTCCGGTAAGTCAGAAACTGATAGAGGAATACTGACTACAGTATGGTGGAGCGATGGAGGTCCGGTAAGTCAGAGACTGATAGAGGAATGCTGACTGCAGTATGGTGGAGTGACGGAGGTCCGGTAAGTCAGAGACTGATAGAGGAATACTGACTGCAGTATGGTGGAGTGATGGGGGTCCGGTAAGTCAGAGACTAATGGGGAAATGCTGACTGCAGTATGATGGATTGATGGAGGTCCGGTAAGTCAGAGACTGATGGGAGAACGCTGACTGCAGTATGGTGGGGCGATGGAGGTCCGGTAAGTTAGAGACTGATAGAGGAATGCTGACTGGAGTATGGTGGAGTGAAGGAGGTCCAGTAAGTCAGAGACTGATGGGGGAACCCAGACTGCAGTATGGTGGAGCAATGGAAGTTTTGTAGGGAGGATACTGGTGGTGGAACCCTGACTGCAGTATGGTGAAGCAATGGAGGTCCGGTAAATCAGAGACTGACAGGGTAACACTCATTGCAGTATGGTGGAGTGATGAAGGTTTGGTAAGTCAGAGGTTGGTGATGGAACACTGACTGCAGTATGGTGAAGTGTTGAACGTCCAGTTAATCAGAGAATGAAGGGGGTACACTGACTGGAGTGGTGAAGCGATGAAGCTCTGGTAGGTATGAGACTGGTTGCTGAGACTGGTGGGGGAACACTTACTGAAGTTAGGTGTGCAATAAAGGTCCAGAAAGTCGGAGACTGACGAGGGAAGTGAATGCAGCATGGTGGAGTGATGGAGGTCCGGTAGGTTGGAGACTGGCTGGAGAACACGGACTTCAGTATTGTGGAGCAGTGGGGGTCTGGTACATTGGAGACACGTGGAGGAACATTGACTACAGTATGGTGGAGGTCCAGGAGGCATGCTAACCCCACCATGGGACCATTTGTAAATTACGTTTTAATATAATGGATAACCCCTTTTAACTGTATTCTTGTACTATTTCAAACAGGGCAGAGGGGAGAGGCTCCTGCTGCAGCCATTTGTCAGACAATTAAGAACTGGAATTTTCTATTTTTTTTGTGCATTTTCTACTGTTTCTTTTAACACATGCAAATTCTGCCATGGAATGCAACAGAAAATCTAAAACTTTTTTTTTGGGGGGACGGTTAAAAGTCAGACAGAGTCTTCTGTGGATTGCAGGGTGGGCTTCCATCTTGGAAAAAGTGGTATTTATGAGATGCCTAGTGCACTGCAGAAGTGAATATCATTGGTTTCCCTTTAAGAGCGACTGATTTATTGTAAACCATGCGCTAAGACTACAATAGCAATCACCATGTCGAGGAAGAAGCAGAGGGAGCCGTTTCTCGGTGATACCTGTAAGAGAGCCAGAGGGCGATGCAGCTTATCACAATGGTTAAGCGGCATTCGGAAGCCTGCAAAGTACATTACTGCAAGTAACAGCTCATGAAAAATACAGCGAAAAACTGCTTGTGGCAGAAACACTTAACTTCCTTGTTAGCAACCTCTCTCATGTGGCACTTTAACACCGAAAAGTTGTTTATTATGTTCCGTGCCAGGCAAAACTGATTAAATGGGGCTCTTAAGAATCAAAGCGTTATAAAGTCATGGAAATACAGCGAGCAATAAATTCTGCGGAATTAAAAGCTTAGCGCGCTCCTATTAGTGATTTAGGGTGTTTGCATTGTTAATACTGATCTGCGGCAATGCTATTCTGCTACAACAAGAGCGCCCGGCGATCCGCGCACCGGCGCGGCCGTTAGACACGGCAAATTCCGCGCGTAAACCCTGCGCGACGACACAAGGAGAAGATTGCTTGTTTATTCATAGGAAACAAAAAGGAAACGGAGCGGCTCTAAGGATCACACGGTTCAAACTAAAGTTGGAATTGAGGTTCTGAAATCCTGAAGACTTTAAATGACTGTATCATAAGTACGAGAAAGAAACGGAGGAAGAATATAGCCACTATATTGGTGAGGATACACACTGACTTAATCTGGCGCCTGGATATCCAATGTTCCGGATTGGAATTAGGTTGAACAGGATTCGTCTTCTGATATTATGAATTCCTAATTGGGTTCTGTCCTTTTCACTTTTGGGAGACATAAAGACATGGAATTCTGTTTATTAAATAAGTCTGTGCGAACAGAAATTTTGGAGCACAAACTGAACAAAAACTCTCCAAATCTCGAAACTCCTCCAAAACGTTAAATTTCTGCTTAGCTTTTGCTCTGAGAACTTAGCAAAAAGACCCAGAATTTCTAGATTAAAGGAAAAATGGGGTTGGAAAATCCTTGGATTTTTAACCATCAAATTGCACAAGTAAAATCTGCACTTAGCCGGCAAGTGACTGGGATTTTACAAGCGCTAAGAAAATATTGTACATGGAAAATTGATCTGTGGATCAGGATTTCAATTTTTTACTGGTAAAAGGGCACAAATATTTTGCAAATCTTTAACTCTGAGGGGACAAAATTAACTGCAATAAATGAATTGTTAAAGATTTGCTGCACACATCTCCTACTATGGATTTTGGCAGGTGTCACTCCTGGCAAAAATCAAGGATTTTGTTCCGGTTTTCTGTGGCCAAAAAGTTGAAACTTTTGGCACACAATGCCACTTTGGAAATGTGAGCTTCCTCAATTAGCCCTACAGAAGAGATAGAAATTGCAAATTAAAAAAAATAAAAACACAAAAATAATTGTTAACTGGCGCTAGTAGTGGGATGGAATAAAAAGTAGAAAATAGAAAATGTTGAATTTAAAAAAGCGCCAAATTTATCTAATGATGATTGACCTTTTTTTGAACAAATAATATCAATGCAGCTACAAATTCCTCCCATGTACTTTAATTTAATTAGGGGCAAGCCTTTATCCCTGGACCAATTCGGGCATTTAGTGTCACACATGGGACCCCTATTCTTACCGGTGAAGAGACATTAAGCACGTCTCCGGTGGTCCTGGCCTGACCATGTATTACTTGTATGTTCAACATGGGATATCACTTTTTTTTTCCAAGGGAGGCATTGCAAAATTTGGAACAGGGTCCCCACTAAGTGGCAGATGCAGTGTTCGCTTTCATGTGAATGCACCATAAGACCACAATTGGAAACAAAAATGACCCATCACAATTACCCTTGGAGACGAGGATGGGTCCTAGTGATGAGCGAGTGTGCTCCGATAAGGTGTCATCCTCGGGTGCTAACCGAGTGACTTCGGGGTGATCGAAAAGTATGTTCGAGTCCCCGCGGCTGCATGTCTGTTTGTTAAGCAATCCCTAGACATACAGACGCGGGGACTAGAACATACTTTTTGAGCATGCCGAAGACACTCGGTTACCACCCAAGCATGCTCATATAACACCTTATCCCAGCATATTCGCTCATCATTAGTAGGTTTATGTTGTGAGTCGCCAAGTTCCTCTTCAATACTAATTCATTATTGCAGCACTTCACCTTTAATACGGTCCTAAACCGGCGGAGAATCCCCCCCCCATCGATACTTTCTAACTTTGATTCTTCCCATAAAGTCATCTCAAACGACCACATTCATTAATGCAAACCATTTTTTCCTCTTTTTTTAATTAACTCAGAATGTTTTAATCAATATATTACTTCTCAGTCCTGCGTGATTTTTTTTTTTTCTCTCAAGAAGGCATATTTCACCCTCTGAGACATCTAACAGCTTCGACGCGGACGGCCAAAATGTATAGATCCTCTTAAAAGAGCGAATTTTATCGTAAAATTTTTACTTGACATCACCAGATTATAACGACGTGGTCATCAAGAAAGATGGAGCTGTGACAGTCCGGTCACCTTAGTCGGTTGCAAGTGTGACAAGATCGGGACGCATCTACATTACAAATGGTTGATTAAAGATCGGCAATAAAACAAGACTGGACATTAAAGGATATGGACACCTTTGATGACTTTCTTAAATCCATGCATTTCAGGCTAAAAAATACTTTTTGTGATTGGGTTTAAGACAAAATTTCACAACGTTTAGCTTTTACAGGTTTTTTTTTTTTTATTATTTCTCTGCACATTGCTGACTGCGGAATGAGTTAACTGATGAGCACAAACTACATTAAAGTTGAGATGAACTTTTATGTGGATGCGGAAAGGAGTTTAAAAACAAAAGGACATAAAAGAAGTACAAAGTCTCCGGTCAGAATTGAGCTGCATATTCCTGATGGGGACCGACTAATGTTTGTTAGGTGGTAGTTAGTGATGAGCGAGTGTACTCTTTTTCATAGTGGCAGCTGAATGATTTACAGCTAGTAGGCTGCTTGATTACATGTGGGGATTCCCTAGCAACCAGGCAACCCCCACATGTACTCAGACTGGCTAATAACTGAAAATCATTCAGCTGCCGCAATGAAAACTAAATCTCCGAGCAGTCATAAATACTCGGAGACCACCCGAGCAACGAGTATACTCGCTCATTACTAGTGGTAGTATTAATCATAGCCCTGCAAGCTCATGCCTCTTATAATACATTACAGTATCCTGATCTTGGATGCTGTTATTTAGTCTGTGATCTACAAATACACCCAGATCCTTCTCTACAAGTGACTCTCCTAGTTTTACTCTCCCTAGAATATATGATATCTGCATATTACTATACCCAGATCCTTCTCTATAAGGGACTCTCCTAGTTTTACTCCCCTAGAACATATGATGTCTGCATATTACTATACCCAGATCCTTGTCTACAAGTGACTCTCCTAGTTTTACTCTCCCTAGAACATATGATATATGCATATTACTATACCCAGATCCTTCTCTACAAGGGACTCTCCTAGTTTTACTCCCCTCGAACATATGATGTCTGCATATTACTATACCCAGATCCTTGTCTACAAGTGACTCTCCTAGTTTTACTCTCCCTAGAACATATGATATCTGCATATTACTATACCCAGATCCTTCTCTACAAGTGACTCTCCTAGTTTTACTCCCCTAGAACATATGATGTCTGCATATTACTATACCCAGATCCTTCTCTACAAGGGACTCTCCTAGTTTTACTCCCCTAGAACATATGATGTCTGCATATTATACCCAGATCCTTTTCTACAAGGGAGTCTCCTAGTTTTACTCCTCCTAGAGCATATAATGCCTGCATATTATTAGAGCCCAGATGTATTTCTTTATATTTCTCCACATTGAACCAATCTGCCAAGTTGATGCCCAAACATTCAGTTAGTCAATGTCAGCATGTATCTTATGAACATCTTCCATAGGGTGAACTATACGACGTAGTTTGTGTCATTTAAAATAATAGAAACACTACTATTAATTCTGAATAATAGCAGAACCATTACTGACCCATTCCAGTCATCACATTGGATAGCATTGTGTACTTACCTTTGCTCATTTTTCCTTTCTACCCAGCTAATTCTTCTCTTTTCCATTAGGTCTATGCGATCACTTGATTAATAACTGACTAGCTGAATCCTTCTACGCTCTATGTAGAAACAGGAGGTCAATTTTCCTTGCAAAAGTTATGAATCACTGCAAAAGTCTATGACATTGGGGAAGGAGGAGCAGCTGGGTCAGGAGGTGAAGAGGGGAATGATAAATGAAGGGACAAGAGACTTCCTGTTTCTACATAGAGCACAGAAAAGAGAAGAATTAGCTGGGTAGAAAGGCAAAATGAGCAATTGTAAGTGCACAGTGCTATATAATATGATGATTGCAATATATTAAGTGGATAAAAACTTTGATGGGAGGAGTCTATAAATACTCGGGAAAGACCTGCAGCTCTCTTTGAAAAAGCGGGCACCATATTAGCTTTGTGCCAGTCGCTCGGCACAGTACAGGACACTAGAGAGTCTCAGGGAACATGGAGGGATGAATGGATGGATAGAGATATTAGATAGCAAGAAAGTGAATAGATAAATAAAATGTAATAAAATTTAAATAAGAAAATTGTTGTTCAATTAATAAAAATTAAACAACATAACAAAGGGTTAAACAGAGCCAGTACAGACAATCTCACATAAAGATGAAATTAGCCATGTTATGTTCTCACAAGATCACGGGCAGCAGTGATGATCGCTGACATCATGCGGAGCGGTGGTGACCGGCTGACGCTGACATCACTTCCATCACTTGTAGAAT
This sequence comes from Ranitomeya imitator, assembly GCF_032444005.1. Taxonomy (NCBI): domain Eukaryota; kingdom Metazoa; phylum Chordata; class Amphibia; order Anura; family Dendrobatidae; genus Ranitomeya; species Ranitomeya imitator. Next base: position 18,736,325 of record NC_091289.1, on the reverse strand, counting down.
ATGAATTTTGTTAAGGCCGTGAAGAAGATGCAAATGTATCTACTACACATAACCCCAGACGGAAGGAATTACAGAACGAGGGGAAAAAGTCCATCTCCATCATACATAATGTTGTAGTCAATCCTCATTTACCATCCACAGCAGGAGGACAGAAGAAGGAGGTTCACCAAAGCGGACAACATCTATTCTGATAGAATTTGGCCAATAATATACACAGTTGTACTGAAGAAGATTTTCTGCCAAGAGACTTTCACGGTAAGTCAATGCCAAAGAAATGGTTTGATCGTTCCCACCTCCAAGATACTGGTTCCTAATTCCTCCTGCAGAGGGGGGTCCTATTTATGTATTTGGTTGTGCTGTGCTGAGAATCTCTGTAAAAGATGACTATGATGCCCACAAGATCACTACAGACCCCAAAGCATAATACATGGAGGAAAGGGAGGGGTTAGAAAATAAAAAAAAATATTAAACCCGCCTGGTCCTCTGCTTGCTTCAGATCGGTCTTCTCTTCAATCCATAGAGAAGACCAAAAGGGAGACTACAAAGGACTGTGTAGGGGAGCTTCTGTTGCAGGACAAGGCCTACGACAAGCGAGTACATTTTTAAAAAAAATTAACCTCTTCCCATCCTTTTATAGAGTCCAGCCTGCCACATCTAACGGCCAAAAATTTGGATTCCAGCAAACCACTTTTTTTTTGCAAAAATTCATAAAATTTGACTTGTTACGAATCGATTTCCTCATGAGAAATTCGTATTGAACACAATCTGTTTGTTTTTTTTTTTAGGCCGAGTTCACAAATTCACAGTTTTGGGAAAAATTCACACTTACTAAATGAATTAATTTTAAAGGTTGTCCAGAACCCTAAAAACATGGCTGCTTTCTTCCAAAAACAGTGCCTCTCCTGTCCACAGGTTGTATGAGGTATCACAGCTCAACTCCTTTCAATTCAGTGGAGTGTAGCTGCGTAACCAGACTCCACCCATGGACAGGGATGGCGCCGGTTTTGGCAGAAAGCAACCATGATATCATACATATTCAATAGGGGATTCCCGCCATTCCAATAAAGTTAAGGCAGTTCGATAGGATATGGATGTAGATCACCGGCCCAGTGAGTGGCCAAGGATGTAGCTGTGAGGAGCTGGTCTTGTTCTAAAGAGTATTGAACCTATGGACGTAGAGCGGAATTCACGGCTGTAAGGGATGCAGACTTTTTCCAGCATGGAACGTCGGTTACGTCAATCTTATTGTTGTGTTCTATTAAAGATTTGCTTGCTGTGTTTTATTAGAGATTTTCTTGCCCGTTAGTTCAGACTCAGTAATCAATGTTTCCATTCAGCGACAGTAAGCAGAGGAAGACATGCAGGCTGGTTGTTATACATACATAAGGGTACCGTCACACTCAGCAACTTTCCAACGATCACGACCAGCGATACGACCTGGCCGTGATCGCTGGAAAGTCCTTGTGTGGTCGCTGGAGAGCTGTCACACAGACAGCTCTCCAGCGACCAACGATGCCGAGGTCCCCGGGTAACCAGGGTAAACATCGGGTTACTAAGCGCAGGGCCGCGCTTAGTAACCCGATGTTTACCCTGGTTACCATTGTAAATGTAAAAAAAACACTACATACTTACATTCCGGTGCCTGTCACGTCCCCGGCGTTCGCTTCCCTGCACTCCTCCTGCATCCTGTGTAAGCGCCAGCTGTAAAGCAGAGCGGTGACGTCACCGCTGTGCTCTGCTTTACGGCCGGCCGGCGCTGACACAGGATGCAGGAGGAATGCAGGGAAGCAGACGCTGGGGACGTGACAGGCACCGAAATGTGAGTATGTGTTTTTTGTTTTTTTTTTACATTTACAACGGTAACCAGGGTAAACATCGGGTTAATCCAATGTTTACCCTGGTTACCAGTGAAGACATCGCTGAATCGGCATCACACACGCCGATTCAGCGGTCAGCGGGTGATCCAGCGACTAAATAATGTTCTGGCCTTCTAGCTCTGACCAGCGATGTCACAGCAGGATCCAGATCGCTGCTGCGTGTCAAACACAACGATATCGCTATCCAGGACGCTGCAACGTCACTGATCGCTATCGTTATCGTTGTAATGTTGTTCAATGTGAAGGTACCTAAGGCCAGACCCAAGATTGTCAATCAAGGAAAGAATTTATTCCATTATGCTCGTTAGTGTCTCAGGGGCCTCAAGCCATTGTTCTCCCACCCACTAATCCCATTGTGTGAATAGGGACAGTAGACCCAGGGAAGCTGTCAACATAGGGGGTCTCACATGCAGTCCCAGGTGATGGGTTTGGCCTGAAGAAAATACCTCCACCAATGTTAGCTTTGGGGAGGAGGTTGTGTACAATTCTGCCCATTCAGGAGGCTGATCCCAGGGAGGGAGAACAATAAGCCACATGTTTAGTGAGGGAGTTGGTGAAGTGACGTCGAGGGGCGAGGATCTATTTCTCAGGACCTGTGCCCATGTATGGAAGGCATATGAAGATAGGAGATCGGTCACCGGTTGGGCTGGATACATGTGCTACGGTCACGGGATCTGTCATCTGGATGTGAGTAACTATCTTAAGGACTGTTGCTGCTGGATACATGTGCTACGGTCAGTCGTCTGGAGGAGCATGAACCATGACTACAGACTTTACTGGTGAGAGATACGAAATCTGTGGGCCAACCAAAAGTTGGGAGACAGTGAGTATCGCCTGGTACTGGAGCAGTGGAACTACAACAGGATTTTGTGGACTAAGGACAATGTATTTTGGCCATCTACCAGGAGTTATTGTAAAACCATAGACGTAAGGATTAAAAAATAGTTGCATCGTTAACCTGCCTAGGTGATTATTACAACTCACATCTTCACAGTGGCCCTTTAATTTTGTGGAACGGTGTAGTTCCCAGTGATCGAACCTCCACGATCATAAAGTGACAACACATTCAAAGATTTGACATCACCTTATGGGACCATGTTCAAAGGGGTTGCAACATTAGAAAATCATGGCCGATTTATTCCAAAAAGTAGCGTCACCCCTTTTCATAGTTTATGTCTGGTATTACAGCTCTGCTCCACTGCAATATCACAAACAACCTGAGAACTAATCGGGGAGCTGTTTCTGTAACATAGCAGCCATGTTTTTATAATACTGGAAAATCAATTAAATCAAATGGTAATTTTTCACCAAACCTTCAATAACCTCAAAAACAGTCATACGCAGGAACCCATTGCATAGGCCAAAGCCAAAACGAATACAGTCTAAAGAGGAGGGAGTAAAACTTTTGGAAAATCTGATGAAAAATTTTACAAAGCGAGCAATATATACCAAGAAACGTGCAAGAATTGTATCCAAAAAATGAACAGAAATCGAAAAATGTTAGGATAAAAGGGTTTACCTTCCAGAAGTAGCTGCTCTGCAAAGCAATCTTCACTCACAACCAACCAAAAAAGGTGAATTTCTTTACCCTGAGGACAAAAAGAAAAAGACATCAGTAGTGCATAAATAAATGAGGCGTGCAGGCGAGCACGTCGGCAGCATTTTCATTGGCATCATGTTGGGCATGAGCAAACATAAGTAAATAAAATGATGAAAACGAACGCAAAATGAATCCAATTGTGCCTAATGGTGAATGACATCCACAGAGTTAATAAAAACAATATGTCACAGGACAGTTGCTTATCGGTACCAGCCAGCACTCGTCTCTTCAATTCGCAAGAACAACAGAGGCTTTCCGAAAACAGAGCAGAGGAGACGGCTTTGTGTTCAGAGTTTAAAAAAAAAAAAAAAGTGCTGCGAGGCGACTCCGGCTACTAACATGTCCATTCAGTGGTAGATGAACGAGGATTCTCATCGTGGACCACGGAAAACAAAGACACCAAAAAAAACTTTGGATGCATTTATGGTCACGACCTACTCAAAAAAAAAAAAAAAACACAATTTCATCATAACAGAAGCCAGGCCTAAAACTATTAGGAAATTGCCCCCCCAAAAAAACAAAACAAAAAACAAGTCAAAATAAAATCGTTCCACCATTCAAACCTCAAGATCTTTTTTTTTTATTGTTATTCTTAAAAACTTCAGCTGAAACTCGTCCCTGGCTGCAAGGCAACTGAGTCCTGCAGGAGCTCTCATCCCGCTACTGTGCAGAAGGAGACCAGAAACGATAATCAAGTCCCCTTTAACAACTTTGAATGCATTTATGGTTAAAAAAGTACTTAAAAAAATACTTAGAGGTCAAAATTTCATCATGGCTTTTATCCAACAGAATCCTGGTCTAAAATTCTTAGGAAATTGCAGGCAAAAAAAGAGCAAGAAAAAGTAGAAATGTTCCACAATTTGGACTCTTTCTACTTTGATCACACACGTTCAGAATTTCTTGCAGAAATTTCCTGAGCAAAACCGGATATTTTCTGCAAGAAATCCGCATGCGTTTTTGACGCGTTTTTTTCCGGCGCGTCCCAATGCATTAAATAGCGGGAAAAATCGGCAAAATTAATGAACATGCTGCGTTTTTTACTGCGATGCATTTTTTTCGTGGAAAAAAACGCATCATGTGCACAAAAATTGCAGAATGCATTCTAAATGATGGGATGCATAATGTATGTGTTTTTTTATGGGTTATTATAGTGGTTTTTATAGCGAAAAAAAACACAACGTGTGCACACAGCCTTAGTGTGAAATTTCCAGTCAATTTTCTTTTTTTTTCATGATTCTAAAAAAAATTAGCTGAAACTCATCCCTGGCTGTAAGGCAACTGACTGCGGCAGGAGCTCTCCCCTTTACTGTGCAGAAGGAGACCAGAATACCAAAGCAAAACCAAAGCAAGTCCTACTTAATACCTTTGGGTGCATCTACTGTATGGTCACGATCTTCCAAAGAATTTAAAAAAAATACTTTGAGGGTCACAATTTTGTCATAACTTTTACCCTACAGAAAATATTAAAAATATATAACAAAGAGCACTCTAAAAGTACAAAATAAATAAGTTCTGAAATTAAGACTTTTTTCTTTTTTTGATCTGAGCCTAAAGTCTGAGATTGTGAGATTTCCAGGTCATTTTCTTTCTTTATTCTTTTTAGAAAACTTTAACTGAAACTTGTCCCTGGCTGTAAGACAACTGACTACTGCAGGAGCTCTCCCCCCGATAAGACTACTATAAAGTACAAAAGAAATACATTTTGTAACTTAGATCCTTTCCCTTTTGATCTGAGTGGGAGATTCCTAGGACATTTTCTTTCCTCATTTTGGAAAACTTTAGCTGAAACTCGTTTCTGGCTGTAAGGCAACTGGCTGCTGCAGGAGCTCTCCACCACCTAGACTATACACAAAAAGAGACCAGAAAAGCTAAGCGTGTCCCCTTTAGGGTTGAATACTGCCCAATTCTTCATTCCCCCAACATCATCAATCGGAGGTCAGAAGGTCACCATATCCAGTAGAAGGTTGGCTGGTCCTGCCAAAATCGATGGGTTCGGCAAAATGGAATCAAATGTGTACACTTTGGCAAAGGTTTCATCGGTTGGACCTAAAGGCCTCGATACATATTAGATAAAAGACAACTGAACCCTACCAACTTAGAAGGGATCGGAAGACCATCTAATATACAGTATATGGAGGCCTTCCGACTACTCCGACAGAATGTTGGGGATTTCAATGGCCGGCGTTGAATTTCCATGCCGTCTCTTTTGTTCAAAGGGTAGATAAGATGCTGCTGTCTCATAGAGAACATAAGAGTACTCGGCTAAGTAGAGCAATTCTTTGTATATCGGAGATGCCAGAGTTAAAGGGGTTGTCCAGGCTTGAATTCAAGTCTGCGGTCAATCTGTGATTACTAGGGTTGAGCGACCTTGACTTTTTTAGGGTCGAGCCGGGTTTCGCGAAACCCGACTATCTCAAAAGTCGAGTCGAGTGAAATCGGCCGATTATGGCGAAAAGTCGAGGATCGACCGAAACACGAAACCTAATGCAAAGCCAATGGGGATTTTTTTTTTTTTTCTCTCTCTCTCTCTCTCTCCTCCGTCCGTCCCTGAACTGAAAAGCTGGTGTTACACAGTGCAAATCGCTACAGCGCACAAGCGACAACATGGCGATAGGCGTCCACGCCCCTAAGACCTATGTCATCACTCTGCCCACGCCCCTTCATTGGCTGAAAAAAATGGCGCCAAGCGCGTCATACAAAACGCGACTTTGGCGCGAAAGTCGCGTACCGCATGGCCGACCCCACACAGGGATCGGGTCGGGTTTCATGAAACCCGACTTTGCCAAAAGTCGGCGACTTTTGAAAATGAACGATCCGTTTCGCTCAACCCTAGTGATTACGTGCTGCCTGGATTCTCTGATGCTGACATGTGAGCAAGTGGGTGTGTGACCAAAAGTAAGCGATTTGCATACATGCAGTTATGTGCCAACTAGACCTGCCTGGACTCGCTCAATGCAAGTGTATTCAGCAAGTCTAGTTGGAATGTGGCAGGAAGTATGCAAATCGCCACTACCGGATCATTTTGAGGACTCACAAGTCTGCACTAATATAGAGGGACTGCAGACTTAAACCCAAAGCCTGGACAACCCTTTTAATGTCTATGGCCAGCTTAAGTTTTGCCCTAGTTTTCAAAGGTTAAGACAAAATCATTTCTGTATTAGTGCATTGCTTACAGCCTCATGGGCATTAAGGGTCCACATTCAATTACAGAACACCTTGAGGAGTAATTCAACAATAGATCTTCATGACCTATCCCAAGGATATGTCATAAATGTCTCATAGCTGGGTGACCCACCAATATGAGCATCACCAACACTAGTACTTGGGTCATATGTCCCTGTTCTGGGAGATGAGTTGGCTGCATATCTGTGAAATACTCTCCATAAAAAAGCAAATAGTCGAAATGTATCTTGTTTGGAAGAGCCCCTTGACCTTTACCGACCAGGGCCCAGACTACTCTTGGTCAGAAGAGCGTTGGATAGTCCCAGAATGATAGAACTAGTTAACAGTAGACTATCAGATGTCACCAAGGAGATCCGCGATGCAGAAGAAAATCCAAATTCCACAATTAATTATGTATCGTGTTTTAACGGAAAAGCTGAACTGGAAATCAAGAAGATAATTGTTTGATAATTATTTGCAACAATAGATAATAATTTGTAACTATATAGAAAACCACTTAATGAATTGTAATTGAGCTTTGGTTCAGGGCTGATGGTAAATATAACAACACAATTAAGCAATTATCTTGTTTTTATTATAATTGCAGATTTTTTTTTTGCAAAACAATTTGTAATTTATGTGAACAAATTACACTGCATGTTTTTTTTTATTCTATAAACGAGAGCGATTATCGAGGCAAATTCAAGTGAATGGATCTAAGCTCCCGCATAAGCACGCTTGTGCCCTACATCGCCTCATAGTCCCTGCACAGTGTAATAACGGATGGCTTTCAGGGTAGCTACTGTGAAAAAAAAAAAGCTTTTGACACATTATAGCGCCATTTTAAAATGTTTTGATTGGCAGGAATATGGATGTGGAGCTACTTCATTTCTGACACATATACCAGGATGGGGGACACACTGTATATACCAGGATGGGAGACCTATACAGTAGACCAGAATGGGGGATATATATATACCAGGATGGGAGACATATAAACCAGGATGAGGCTGATGGGGGACATATATACAGTAGACCAGAATGGGGGATATATATATATCAGGATGGGAGACATATAAATCAGGATGGGGCTGATGAAGGACATATATACCAAGAAGGGGGAGACCTATATAACAAGATATGGGACATATGTACTAAGAAGGGGCCCAGGATGGGGTGACATTACTACATAAGGGAGGGACAAACACATTTGTCTTTATAGGCTTTAGAACGTTTCAAGGGACCATACATCTGACCACATGCAGGTGGGTACTAGGACGAAATCTTGCACCGGGGACCCATCGGACTCTAGTTACACCACTGATAAGAGCCCATAAAAAAGGCAGGTGCAAGAGGGTATAAAGAGAAATTTCTGGGTTCCATAGCATTTTTAATTTTCTTTTCAAGATTATTGAGTACCCCTTGCCTTGGGTCTGGATAGAGAACATTGATGGTGATGGTCCTTTAGGTCCCCAATGGGATGTACACCGAAGAGCACAGTCACTACCTCCCCTCCATACAGTCTACCATTGAATGTCTGTGTGTTCCTTCAAGTAAAAAATTCCCCAAATTCTCCAATTCATCCTATTTTTAATCCATGAAATTCACCTTCAAGGTAAAAATAAAGAAAAAGAAGATGGAGCCAAAAAGACAGAGATATCCTGATGGGTTCATTATACTGCAAACTCTCAGATTATTACCGCCATCCACTGCGCAGTCAGATTATTTTTACAAACTATAAAGAATCTGATTTTATTTCATTCAATGGTGAGTCGACAATCTGCAGACAGCTTTTTGTGGTGACGGCCTACAGAACTGCACATAAAAAAAATAACCACAAAACATGGAGTAATCGCTCGCAGACTGACCGTACTTAGCATTCGGTGAAGCATTATTTTTAGCTATTCACTGCTCAAAGGGCCAACATCAAAGAAAGGACTGCTAGGTGTTAAATCATAGGAACTGGCAGAAAATTATTTTAAGGCAAAACTCAAGTTGTCCTCAAGAACGGGTCATAGACACAAAGTAAAAATTGGATTAAAATGTGAAGAAAAAGTATTCGAGGACATTATAGAATTCCAATAGAATGAGTTTCTTTAAAAAACAAAAACAAAAAAAAGTTTGTACCAAGTTGGAAAGTTACCATTTCTCTATGTGAATGTGTGATAAGGTATTGATTGATGGTCGTGTAACTACCGGGACTTCTTCCGAAGACATGGTGGACCCAAAGACAAAGAATGGAGGGGTGGTGCGGTCATTTTGTGCTGACAGACACCCGTTATGTGCATCATTCACTACTTGCAGTACAAAAAAATAATAATTAAAAGTTTTTGCCTTAAATCCTAGGGATTCAAAATGTTTGGTGTCTAATGGGTTCTTCTAAGCTTTACAGGGGCATATCTAGAAGGGGTACTACAGAGGTATCACATATGATCTAGTGCATATTTGCCAAAGCCACTTTCAAGGCCACTTTGCTCCCTAAAAGTTTGGACACAAAGGCTTCATCATTGATGCATCACACATTCTTGGGGCACAGGAGATACAAGTTATACCTTAAATGACTCCATACTTGCCTATTTTCCACCCATTCAGGTACAAAAAAACATAAAATAAAATTAACTACAAATACCGACTTTTTTTACATAGATAAATTGGGATGGAATTTTTTTGAGAACTAAAACAAAAAAAATAGAGAAAAGCCCTTTCTGGTTTTAATCCAAATCTCATTACAAGAGGATCAGCACACCTTTCGAAAATAAAATGGCTGAACATACAATTAATCACCATTCTCACAATATAATTCGATAATTAATGCCCTTGAGGTTGTCTTATATTAAAAGAAAACTTATCCAACTACCAAAAGTATTCCTCCATGCTGACAGTTATCCAGTTTCCATATGTTCTGACATGTTGGACGGTAATATTTTTGGTGATCAGGGATCTAAGATTCCAGTTCTGGAACTTTCAGGTTGTAGCTGTGGGATCTGGGCCCTCGTGTCTGATGGGGCCATAAAAATACAATAACTGCACATGGTAGGTGGAGGTCCGTTAAACGGATGCGCTAACGCTGATGCACAAAATCTCTTTATTACTACAATCGTGCAATAGAGGTCTATGCACAGCGAACGCGTCCGTTCGCTGTGCGTTACACATAATGTACCCGAAAACGCGGTAGAAAGAGTTCGAGGGTGCGTCACAAAGTAACGAATCATCGCTAATGCATGCCAATTTTGACATGCGTTAGGATGCGTTACACTATTGAAGTCTATGGGCGCCATAACAGATCCGTTACATAGCATTAGTGCCACTAAGTAACGGATCCGTTAAACGGATCGCCCAAACGTAATGTGAACCTAGCCTTAGGCTGCAAGAAGCCGGCTGTCAATCAGTATGACGTTGGCAGTCACATCCCATCAACAGAGCCAAGCGGAAGAGAAGTGGCTGCTTTGTTGACATTTAACAAAAGCTGCTGAATCGCCGGCAGGAGCGGTCTGTGCCGGCAAAGATCAGCACCGGGCATAACAGGCAGGTAGATAATCCTGATAACCCCTTTAAACCTATGGGTTCTTAAAAGTACAGAGTCCCTCAACTAATATCAGACTATTTCCAATGAGAGGAAAACTCAGACGGCCGCCTCACTCAACCCGATCGTGTGAGACATCCAATTTCACGTGCGGAATCAGTTGACACAGGCAGACTGTGTTAAATTCAGAATAATACGCGGTTTTATTTTTCGCTTCCACTCGCAGAGCGATGTTATTATGAAAATGTCCCATAAACTGATTTATGTTTATCTATTGTGCCTCTCCAATTTTCTGCATGTTTAGCAGACAAACCTGTGGTTTCCACTTTGCATTGCAGATCTGATCGCCTACCCGATACTGAACACTACTCGGCCATGTTAAATTTTAATTTGAAAAACAAAACTGCTGAAATGGGCTACTTTAAATTAAGTTATACATTTGTGCTCTGTTTTTCATAACCTAAACACATCAGGTAGCAAGGAATAAGACAGACAAGGGTTTTTCTTGAAATGTATTATTCCTATATTGTTCTTTATATCGTAAGTTTCGCTTAAAGGGCACCCAGCGAGCGGCTGTGAAACCTCTAGAATCAATAGCACCGATGAAGTACAAGCCTTAATGTAATTTATGTTAATACATGACCGGCCGTACCCTTATTTGGCTAAGAAAAACATAGCTACTTTTTTTTTTTTTTAAACAGCGCCACATCTGACCACAGGCTATATGCAGTATTGCAACTCAGCCCCATTTACTTCAAAGAAATCTAGCTGCAATACTGGCAACAACCTATTGACAGGTGTGGCACTGTTTCTGGAGGAAAGCAGTCATGTGTTTCCAATCTTGGTGAACCAATTTAAAGAGAATGCATCACAAATATTAATCTTGTTCATATGTCATAGGCTGGTTTCACTCATGGTCTGAGTATGGGCCGTGATGTCTGAATCAGTGTCCAGTCTTCTGACCTGAACTCAACAGTCATAACGTCAGATGCGTGAAAATGGCCTGCTCTATTCATTGATTACATGTTGGTCATTTATTTTTACAACATGTCCTACTACATTCAGAAGATAGCTAGCCGCAGCCTTCCTCAGTGGTAATCTAGAATGAGTACAATTAGATCCTCTGCAATCAAAGATCGGGTGAAACCAACAGGAATCCACAGAATTATAGTTTCCATTGATGGTGCAAGGCGGTGGTGACTAACTGATAATGCAGGGAAACCAACACAAAGCCATCATTAAACCAACATAAAAGTAACAGACCAACATATATCCAAACATAGATCCAACCATAAATCCAACAAAAATAAAGCATAAAACCAACAATCCAACAAGGCTTTATGTTGGCTCTATGTTTGATCTATGCTGAATTGTTGGTTTTATGTTGGATTTACATTTGATATATGTTGAATCTAATATAAAGCCAACATAAAACCAACAAGGATCCAACATAGATCCAACACAGATCCAACATAAATCCAACATAGATCCAACATAGATCCAACATAGATCCAACACAGATCCAACACAGATCCAACACAGATCCAACACAGATTCAACACAGATCCAACATACATCCAACACAGATCTAACACAGATCCACCACAAATCCAACATACTGTAAAGGTACCTTCACACATAACGATATCGTTAACGATAGCGTTGCTTTTTGTGACGAAGCAACGATATCGTTAAGGAAATTGTTATGTGTGACAGCGACCAACGATCAGGCCCCTGCTGGGAGATCGTTGGTCGCTGAACAAAGTCCAGAACTTTATTTCGTCGCTGGATCTCCCGTGGACATCGCTGGATCGGCGTGTGTGACACCGATCCAGCGATGTCTTCACTGGTAACCAGGGTAAACATCGGGTAACTAAGCTCAGGGCCGCGCTTAGTAACCCGATGTTTACCCTGGTTACCAGCGTAAAAGTAAAAAAAAACAACCACTACATACTTACCTACCGCTGTCTGTCCCCGGCGCTCAGCTTCTCTGCACTCCTCCTGTACTGGCTGTGAGCGTCGGTCAGCCGGAAAGCAGAGCGGTGACGTCACCGCTCTGCTTTCCGGCAGCTGTGCTCACAGCCAGTACAGGAGGAGTGCAGAGAAGCTGAGCGCCGGGGACAGACAGCGGTAGGTAAGTATGTAGCGGTTGTTTTTTTTTACTTTTACGCTGGTAACCAGGGTAAACATCGGGTTACTAAGCGCGGCCCTGCGCTTAGTTACCCGATGTTTACCCTGGTTACCCGGGGACTTCGGGATCGTTGGTCGCTGGAGAGCTGTCTGTGTGACAGCTCTCCAGCGACCAAACAGCAACGCTGCAGCGATCCGGATCGTTGTCGGTATCGCTGCAGCGTCGCTTAATGTGAAGGGGCCTTAAATCCAACATAGATCCAACACAGGTTCACCACAGATCCAACACAGATCCAGCACAGATCCAACATAAATCAAACATAAAACCAACACAGATACAACACAGATCCAACATAGATAAAACATATATACAACATAAATCTAATATAAATCAAACATAAAAAAATAAATTCAACATAGATCTAATGTAGATCCAGCATAAAACCAACACAGATACAACATAAATCCAACACAAGGCCCAAATAATTCACCAGAACCATTGAGCAGATCATTAGGGTTTTCAGGAATGATCCTGTGTTATCAAATGATCACCAAGGTGGCTCTCATAAGAGGCTTCCCTTCCTTTAATGAAATTAATCGTAAAACTATGAAACCTCTTAAGGAAAATCACTTTGAAATTTCAAAATTGGATTGAACCACTTGGCGAAAAAAAAAGATGCCCATACACATTAGATGAGCACTAGACAAATTCAACTATTTTGACACGATTAGTTGGCCATCCAATATGTCTAGGGATTTCTTCAATCTTCTGCCGGGGACAAGAAGTATTGGGTATTTTGGATTTCAATCTGCATGATCCTTTTTACTCAAAGAAAGTAAGTAATAAGAACACATGCATGCATTACCAAACCGAGAATGTATGTGTATGGTGGAGACAGGATGAATAAAGCGCATTCAGCACATCAATGGCTAGCTAATGTGCACAGGTGTTTCTCAAATTTGCTGTTGAGGACAGGAAGCATTGGGCATCTTCGATTTCAATATATCTGACCTTCTGTTCTAAAAGTGAGAAAATCCAACTCCAGGGATGAATGGAAGTTTGCCAAACCAAGCTTGCATGTGTATGGGAACGTCAGAGAGAATAAAGAGCATTTTGCAGATCGGCCAATGGCTGACTAATGTGTATAGCCATGTTAATTTTGTGACACAGAGATCTCTAAATTTTTTTCCTCCAGGAAATAATAATCTATTTGCCATGGTGTCTCGACAACCAAGTAGACAAGGATAGCCCTGCAGATCCTATAAGATCAAAGGTTGCATGAAACCAACATGAATCCACCAAAATATCCAGCTACCATCAATGGTCGCGGTCGGTGATGGCTAATTGATACTTTAGGGAACATTTTCCTGTTATCAGGGATCATGGTGACTCTGAATGAAGAACCTGACCATAACAGATCCAGTACTGGCTAGATGCACCTAATAGGTCTAGGAAACAAGAGCACATTGTTGGGTTGATGGCATGTAACAAAAATAGCATTGACTACTGATTGAGTATCTTTGTAAAGAAAACACAACAAGGTTTGTAAAACCTGAATAACTTTTATACTAAGCCCAAAAGGCTGTAGAAAGAGGAATGTGGAAAGCTCATATTCCACACATATACATTCCACAGGAGCAAGCTTACATAGCCGACTAGAAAAACAACCCCTTGTTTATCGGCTTCATTAACTCTCCTAAACAATGCCATGCAGGGGAAAGTTAAAATGTGACTTGGTTTATGTTTCTTCTTCAGAAAGTCAAACATCATAAACAGAAGTAGAAGGAAAAAAGCTTAAAAAAACAAAAAAAACAAACACCAACTCAAACTTTGGCCAGGCCCATTCATGATAAACTGTTGTACTGGAGACCATAGTTACGAAAACAGTCCTTGGTTGGGCTCCTATTTGGGCCATTGTGCAAACAGTTTCTGATGGCTCAATATTTGTTCAGATCTTGATCTGATCGGAGGAAAGGGTCATCTTTACGTCAAAAACTGTACAGTGTTTAGATGGAAAGAAAGTAAATGATCCCTTCACATTAAAGGGGTTTGTCTTATGAATGATTTTCAGGAACGCTTCCTGCTTGGCAGCAGTCATTGCGCACCTGAACAATTGACAATTTGGACGAGCGGCATGGTCGTGCCTCTACCGCGAACGGTTTGCTCTCCAACACAGTAGTATGCAGCATCAGAGTAGAAAGAAAACTGAAGTTAGCAAGCTCAAGAACAGTGCTTACAAGCTGTAGAAAAGTGTTTGTAAGCACCGTGCTCCTTGCCCAGCAAACTGGCCACCGTTGATAAAAAGCAGCAGTGGCAAGTAACCTAGACAATGAGCAATAAACTCTAAAATTAATAATAAATGAGTAAATTTCACAGCTTGTTTTCGCACACACTGTGCAATTTTATCAATCAAATAACTCGAGTACGATCCTTTTAAGAGGACTTGTCAAAAAAGGCCAGTTCTTGCTTTAATTTTATTCTTGCTGCTCCTCTGATTAGAACATCTTTTGTATTTTTAAAATCATCCATACGGTTCCAGATATTTTCCTTTTTATTTAGTACTAAATTCATGGTCTGTTCAAGAGGGGTGGTGCTCACCGGATCCTCTGGGGCGTGCCATTAGGCTGCTCTACATTATTGCCCTGTGAGCCACGCCTCTTTAGTAAAAACCATAAAAATTTGTACTAAATTAGAAAGGTTCATATCTCTGGAACCATATGACATATTTACAAAAAACAGAATTCTCAGGGGAGCAGTGGGAATAAAATAAGAGTAATAACCGACCACTTTTGACCTAGTGACGGGTCCTCTTTAAAGTGTCTCAGTTAGGTGCCCCTAGAGAAAACTTTTTTTTTTTGTCCAAAGTCACAAACAGAATTGTGCATGCAGCTACATAATAGAATAAAATCTATCACTGAGAATCAGTACAAGATAAGTAATGCAAAAAGTTACTGAAATGTTTTTGCCGCCGGTAAAGTCTTATAATTTAACCTCTAAGCCTAGCGTTCCAATTCTGGATGACACCGAAGAAGCGGCATACTAGTGGAATTTTAATTTGCATTAATAAAACACAAAATTAAAAAAAAAAAAAAAAAAAATTACACACAGTTGGCTACTTTAGCAACTAAAAAAAATTAGCTTAAAATACATATTTTTTTCACATCAACAGAAGATCTTGAAAACGTTTTGTGGCTTTTACAATCCAAATGTAAACAGGAAATTAAGGCAACTGAACGAGAAAAATAAGATAATTACAGTGTAAAAAAGCACAACGGCGAAAACATGCATCTGTAGAGGCGTCATGTCATGCCATATACTGTTAACCAAAGGGTCTTTAATAATTTGGCCCACAACAAGATACTGACAATTAGGTTTTCTTATTAGTCTTATATATGTAAAGGTGTTAACCACTTGAAATCCATACCTTATTTATCCATACCTTACTAATATAATTACAATACCAAAGCTTCACCGAAGACCCTGTTTCCCTGTGGGGCTTAGGTCTTGGCACCCCCACTTCTGTATTGTGCTTGACACAGGAGAAAGTTTCCATGTCATGAGTGCTGTGTGAAAAGGGGGCTGGCTGACCAGATCATTTCAATAGCTCAGCCCCATGTTATGTCTCACCTGGTGATGTGGATCTTCGAAGCAATTGATAAGAAGTTGTAATGCAGCACATACAGATTACTTTGATTCAAAGAACAGAGGCTAGAGTGGACCACGGATAAATCGTAGACTCTGCAAAGTAGCAAAGTTGATCAATGTAGAAGAGCCCAGTGGATCAGCATGGATGGGTATGTCAGGAGACCCACTTGAAGCAATGTAGCAGAATCCAGCTTAACAGCAAAGCTGAGTATGTCGGAAGGCACTGAAAAGTGGAGTGGAACTTTTTTTAGTCCAAAGAAGAGACATGCCTACCTGAATACTCAAGAGGCACACCACCACGTGAGCATGCCTATAAAGAATTAGAAGGTGATAGAGGTGCGTGCCAGGTTATCATAGTAAATTAACATGAAATAGAATTGGCCAGAGCAGTGGAAAAATGGAGCGCACGATGCAGAAGCAAGGTGACAGGTGAGCATCACCCTTCTAATGCTGCAATTAAAGGGACCCTGTCACCTGAATTTGGCGGGACCGGTTTTCGGTCATATGGGCGGAGTTTTCGGGTGTTTGATTCACCCTTTCCTTACCCGCTGGTTGCATGCTGGCCACAATATTGGATTCAAGTTCATTCTAGATTGCCTTGCGCAGGCGTGTACTACGGAGGACATAGAATGAACTTCAATTGCCTTGCGCAGGCGTGTACTACGGAGGACATAGAATTAACTTCAATCCAATATTGTGGCCAGCATGCAGCCAGCGGGTAAGGAAAGGGTGATTCAAACCCCCGAAAACTCCGCCCATATGACCGAAAACCGATCCCGGCAAATTCAGGTGACAGGTTCCCTTTAAGTTCTAAAGCCCCGCCCCATAGACATTAAAGTAATATAGGATGCACCTGCTCATAACGATGGGTTTGGCCAACACTAATGTGTAAGGGGGCACTGGCCAACTGATGTCGATTGGGCATGACCAACTTTGAACTGCTGATCACTTTGCTGTCCTGAAGATAACCTGCCGGCCAAGATGTCCTTCAGCAGCTTTCTCATATGGGAGAGACTGCCGAGATAGCTGCCGGCTGAACGATCGGCTGAAGCATCATGCGGCCAACCGCCATCTAATATGTATGGGGGCCTTTAGAGTGTATAGAGATTCTGGAATTACAATGAGAAAGATAAACTTCCGCCATCAGAAAAATACTCCAAGTGTCCTCAAACCGAAAGCCTCCCAACGGTTTGTCACTGGTACATAACATGAGACGATAATGGTCCAAAATGTGGCCCGGATAGCGTGCATAACTGAGATATCATGATCTTCAATAGTGATGAGCAAAAATACTCGTTACTTGAGATTTCCCGAGCACGCTCGGGTGTCCTCCGAGTATTTTTTAGTGCCCGGAGATTTAGTTTTTTTCGCCGCAGCTGGATGATTTACAGCTACTTGCCAGCTTGATTACATGTGGGGATTCCCTAGCAACCAAGTAACCCCCATATGTACTTATGCTGGCTAGAAGCTGTAAATCATTCAGCTGAGGCGATGAAAACTAAACCTCCGAGCACTAAAAAATACTCGGAGGACACCCGAGCGTGCTCGGGAAATCTCGAGTAACGAGTATATTCGCTCATCACTAATCTTCAACTGTCTGAGGTCAGCGAATGATTTTCTGGTTCTCATAACCCCACTTAGTGTAAATAAAAAGTAATACATAATTTCAAAGAAAAGTTTCAACACATGTCACATGGAAAGTTACTAATGGACAAAAGCACTTGATAGACAGTCATACATGGGCCAACTACGTCAGAACAGACTGAAGGTTTGCATCTTGTATCTATGTTCTTACCATATTTCAAACCCATTTTTATTCGAGCTCAGGATCATGTATTACCAGGAGATGAGAATTATACCTGGTATTGTCCTCATCAACATTTCATTACAGAATCCAATCACATTGGTACAATATGGTAACACAAAAACATTTTGGGTGTCCACGTTGACTGAAGGGATGGAGGAGACTCAATTGGAACCAACAACTTTCTTGGTCAATCTTGGTCATCTCAATTTATCATGCTGATCAAACATTTTATCACATGCCTATGGCTTTTTTTCACCCTTGACTGATGTAATGTACTAGTTACTTAGATGCTCTTTGTCCTCAAATGCCACTCAAGAAACCCTAACATGCAATAATTATGGTTCTTACCATGAATCATCCAAACTTTTACGATAATTAGTAGCCCTCGCATGTGGGGAAGGATATTTTTTTGTTTTCAAAAATAGTTTGAGCCCACTTTATCCTGACTCAGCTCATTATTTAGGTCAGTCCTCTCATCACCACTTTGAGCACTAAGCATACGACCATGTCCTCATTTATTGAAGGTTTCTCTTTTGATTTATGGATGCACAAACCAGAATCATTTTTATCATGATGACTGTTCCAAAAGTATTAATAACTTGAATGTTTTACCATAAAATTCCTTCCAAAAATAGGGATTAAAAATGTATAGGTTAAGTGATTGCCAGACTTTAGTCAATGATTGCCTAAATGGTAAACATAAGCGCATCCACTTTTTTAAAAAAGTTTACAAATGTACTTTGTACAATGCAGAGCTTAATTATGTTGTATAACAGCACAGTAATCTCACAGTAAAATATTCTTCAAGTCCTTTATAAATGGAAGACTTTACATCAGATACATAAATGCGCACTAAAACATCCCTCATATCCAATGTATCAATACTTAGAACTGATTTTCTCTCTCTGTAGACAATGGACCAGATCCTATTTTGGAGCGAACCAATTCTGGGTGCCCATAGTCTACTCATTGTATTATATTTTGCCGTCCTAGTTTGTAATTCCATAACTTTTATTCAAATATACCCTAAAACTCCATTCGTCCAGTATCCAAAAGTTTAAAAAATCTCAAAATACCAAAACCGAAGACAATTCTGAAACAACCTTTGAATTAAGAAAACATCAATTTTATGTTGGCCAATCTTCAAGAGGAGTTACTTCACTCTTAAACCAAAATATCTGATAATCCAGTTTCACTCAATTCCAGATTACAGAAGTTTTACAGTATATAAATGATCATTATTTTGTCTTTGTTGATAACTCCTTACTCTTTTCGAATCACAGAAATATTCGACACGCGCAAAGTAACTATTAAGTCATTATCCACTGAACGTCAATTTTATTTATGAGCTTTAATTAGGCTCTAGATTAAAGATATGTATGCGATATAATAAACAAAAACACAATATAAATTTAAAAAGGAATTAAACAAATCTAAAACTAATCAAAAATACGTTTAGCCAAATTTCTTAAAACAAGCTCATTCTCTGAAGTAAAAGTAGGGTATAGAATTTAAGAAAATAACAATCTAAAATCAAAAGAAAATGGAAAAATACAAAAACATGTAACCTAAAAAAAAAAGACAATTGAAAAGGGGGGGAAAAGCCAAGCAAGTTGTGGTTTGAGTGACGGTCCATCTACAACAATGTGCAACCAGAGGATGACGGATGTCGTAAGTTACCAGACCAGATGTTTCGGTGACAATTACACTAGAGACTCTCATCTGTTTTTGGACCGTTCCCCCATGCTTAAGACGAGTGTACCACAGAACATCCTTCCAATATACACGGTATGATTTGTGGTCAACGACAGAATCTTTTAATTTGCTCTTCTCGTTGACTTACTCTCTGGGCTTTAAAAGATAATGAGTTGGTGCTCTACACTGTCATAGCCTGAATTAAAATCCTGTTAGCACCAAATTAATCTCTATGCTTCTGACTTCAAAATTAAGGACTGTCCCCATGCCCAACCCCCCACCCCTCCATCCTCAACTCTTGTGACCCCTCCCCTGGTTTTAATTAACCTCATATTCATGTCTATCATTCTATCCAAGGACACATGAATCGTCGACCAAGGAGACAATTTCATTTGCCATGTGGAAGCTCATATCTGTTAATATAAGGCTGGAACTTTGTCTTTCTTCCCCGCATTGGAAAAAAAAAATTGCCTTTACTTTGGAAGGAAACCCGACGCAGAATTTCAGCAGCCATTTATTATATTAATTGGGAAAATTCTCTTATCTCACCGTAAAAGTGGGAGACTCGGTCATTGTCAAGAGGATGGATTTTTATGGGTGTCCCTTGATTGCCTTTTACATGTCGCCAGGAACATAATATTTGCAGGTTTTATTTCCATAACCGTTTATGAAACCCTTTGTCTTAAATCATTTATTCCCCCCCCCCCTCTGTGCCACAAGGGTTAATCAGAAGAGACACCCAGCCCCCCACCTGCATTAAACAATAAGATAAAGAAAATGCTAATCGCTATTGTCACTGTAACTTTAAGTACCTGTCTGTATTTTTACATGAAAACGATTATCTCTATCAATCAAAATTTAAGAACACAAAGGCGCTAATCATACAAGAAGCACTGACGGAGTAATTCTTAGAAGAAGAAAAAAAAGATGAAAAAAAAAAATAATTTGTATTTCTTTTTTCTTTTTGCCTTATAAAAGCAAGACAAAATTTTGAAGTATAAAGAAAAATAAATAAAAAATATAAATAAATAAAAGTTCTTTAAAATTACATAGGTAAGTAACTAAGTACATCATTTTTTTTCCCTTTAAACCACCAAGTTCTCTGTGGATGCAGCCATTTGTACGCGGTGACGGCCATCCCTCACACATGGTGAAACAGCACACCCTAATGTTTGAATGAATTAATAAGTTGCAGCAATTAAGGAGTTAATGGTTTCCCTTTGAAACAAAGTCATTTTTTATTTTATTTTTTAAGCCCAGTGTTATTATTACAAAAGCTTAAATCGTTCTGCTTATTAGATACTCGGTGTTTCGCGACGGAAAACAGGACGGAGGAAAAGAATTTAGTGTAAAGGTATTATTTAATAATAACCCTTTTCGCTTTTTTTTAAAAATTTTTATGAGGCTTCTTTCGGAAGAATCCGAGATGATCGGAACTAAAAGGAGTCATTTGCATGTATCTCTATGGAATCACTTTAATTTTGTCTTAAAGAGCCCAGGTCGCGTTGATTATATATCGCCAACATAGTCCGAGGTGCTGTACAAAGAATGTAGTCGATTCCTTTATATCCTGGGTCGGAATTCTGGTGATAAATGTATCCGATGGCTTCTTAAAAGTAAACAAACAAACAAAAAAAAGCCCACTTTTCAATGGAAAGGGTTAACAAGCGAGACAAACCCACTTCTCCATGTGGAATTTCGCCAGCAACAGAGGAAGGGGGCTGTCATATGTTCTCCTAAGATCTTTCCTATCAGACCTTGCATAAAGTTGACTTCCACTTGCCGTGAAGTCTCTCCACCCCAGAAAATACTCATTTTACCAGGGTGTCACTGTTCTCCGACCTTACAGAAAATGAGAACGTTCGCGACAAAAGTCACTAAACAAGAATTTTCGGCTACAGGACGAAAAAAGGCTTCTTTTTTTTTCTAGCAAGTCGTATGTGCAAACACAAGGATAGTACAACGACCCCCGGTAGTTCTCTTCCACGTAGTCGTAGGTGACAAAGTGTGAACACCTCCAGTACAAAGGTGTAGAAGACGTCTCGCGAAAGGTAAAAGTATGAAGCTGAAGGCAAAACTTACCCATTCATAGGAAGGAGTCAGAGGTGTAACTGCCTGTACATGTGTGTATAATCCCACTAAGAGTGCAGGGAAGTCAGTGCGGAGAGTGTAAATCCACTGGAGGAAAGAAAAGTGACTATCCTGGCGGTGTGTGTGCGTTCACACCAGTCAGTGTACGGAAGGACTGAAGGCATGTGGTCTAAACACAACAAAAGCCACTGCCTTACTCTAGATTATGCAGGAAGAGGCCCCTTTTGCATAAACACAAACACTCTCTCTCTCGGCAAATGAGTAACTGGTCTGAACTCACATGTCTGCTGTGCAAGCTACCTGCCCTGCTCACTGCTGGCTGACAGCCCCACAGGAGTGCAGCTCCTGAGGACACAGATCCTGGAGGCTGCAGCACAGAATTACAAGCTGCAGGATGCTGGGAAGTAACAGCCACCAGCACCGGAATTCTCCAATTCTGCTCAATATTTTCTACTTGTTATTTATGTTTTATCTATAGAATTTTCTCATTTCTTTATCTAATATCTGTGCCTATATCTCTATTTGATGTCTGTATCTACGCATCTCTTATATTTCTATCTATCCATCTATCATACATATGTCTATCTATGCCTACTTATTGTTAATATACAAATTAAGCCAAATATTGTTTTTCTACTTTTGTGCTTTTTTTTTTTTTTTTATCTGTACTTGCACCTCAGAGCATCCAGCTTCACATAGCTGAGTGGGAGGTCCCATTCTTATCTGCTAAAACTACATCTTCCAGCAGCACCCTGCTTCTCTTCAGTTCTGCAGACCCCTCTCCGATCTCGTTACCTCCTCACTGCCCAATCCTGAGTTATCATCAAGCTAATCTAAGCATAGAATTCACTTTGTGTTTCTGTGCACTCTCTGCTCATGTACAGTGCTCTGACCGGCCGCTGTCATCTTCTGCCATCTACTTCAATATAGCCTTTGTGGTTTTTCATCATTCACTGGTTCTGGCAGAGCTCAACGCTCCTGCACTTCACCACAATGGCAGTTGTGTTAGGTACCTGCTGCTAACAGATCAGTTTTGTAAAACTGCAAATGCTACTCTATTGATGCATAAAGCAAAAGATAATCATCGCTCTTATGCATCAAAGAGCAGCATTTGCTGTTTCACATCACTGATCTCTTAGCAGCAGGTACCAAACACAGACAATCTAATCTCAGCTCCTGTATACAGCCCCATCTTGCAGTATATACTCTCAACCCCTCTATACATAATCCCATCCTGCAGTACATTGCTCTTTTCAGTCCATGTATTTAACTCCAGCCTGCAAAACATCTCTCCTGTCATATTAATTTCAGCCCACCCTGCAATATATCTGTAACAACCCTGAGGGCATCACTGCATGGCCTCCCATCCCCCACCTGCATTACACTCAAACTCACTTACTTCTCTGGGCCTTGTTGTGACTTCTCTCTGCTGCCAGCTCCATGCTGTGTGCCTCACGTCTGCTGCTTGCTCTGTGCATGCTCTGTCTGTGTTCATGGGGGGGCAGCGGTGGAAACTCCTGTGTGTTATTGAGATTGTGTGCACTTTGCTAAGGTGTCCTCGGCCAATCGCCATGAGGCTTCCTGTATTTAAGACATCTCCACCCATTGGTGGGGGCCTGTGCAACTCACTCCCTCAGTCAGTCCTTAGCTGCTGAGGTGCCAGGCCCTGTCTCTTTTACTCTCGTGTCTGCCACCCAGGGGGCATTGTACCCTGGTTTGTGTCCTGTGTAGCCTCCCAGCGGGGCTTCGTAACCTGGCCTATGTCCGTCACCAAGAGGGGCGTTGTACCCTGGCTTGTTTCCATGTCTCTGTGCCTTGTCCTGTTCCTGACTTTGTCTTAGCCTAGTCCTGTTCCTGTGTCCGTTAATATGCCTGCCTTGGTTTCCTTTCCCTGCTGTGCGTACTATGTGTCTTGCTTTGCCCTGCTTTCGGCTCCGCTCTCTGCGACCTTACTTTGCTCCTTGCTCTGCACTCTGTGGTTTTGCTCTCGGCTCTGTACTCTGACTTTGCTCTGCTCTCAGCTCTGCACTCTGGGGCCCTGCTCTGCGGCTCCGCTCAGCTCTCGCTCTGCGGCTCTGCTTCTTGTGGTTCTACCTTGCTCCGCTCCTTGCGGTTCTACCTGGCTCTGCTTCCTGCGGTTCTACTTCTCCCGCTCTTGGCTCCGCCTCCTTCATTTCTGCTATTGGCTCCACCTCCTGCTATTGGCTCCGCCTCCTGAGTTTGTGCTTGGCTCCGCCTTTTGCATTTTTTGTGCTTGGCTCTGCCTCCTGCTCTTGGCGCCGCCTCCTGCTTTTCTGTTCTTGGCTCTAGCTCCTGTGCTTTCACTCTGCATCCGCTCTTGCAGTCTTTCTCTACCTATTCTTAAGTCCTCCTGTCTGAACAGGTTGTTACCTGTTTTACATACCAGCCTGCAGACCGGTCCCTACCGGTTCTTCCAGTGTACCAGCCAGCCTTGTCCTCCTGTCCTGCCAGAGAGCCACCCGTACCTGCCTGCCAGAGAGCCAGCCGTGCCCGCCTGCCAGTGTCTCTGAAGTACCCGCACCTGCCTGCCAGAGAGCCAGCCGTGCCCGCCTGCCAGTGTCTCTGTTGTACCCGTCCACCTGCCTGTGTCCCAGCCGTGCCCGCCTGTCTGCCAGAGTCCCAGCAGTGCCCGCTTGCCTGTCTATGTTCCGTTCCCCGGTGGGATCAGCAGCCACAGCCAGACACCACCCTGGAGTGGTACCTGGTAGCTTCCTATTGCACAAGTCAGACCTCACCATCAGAGGCTCCAGCGAACACCTAGGAAGCTACTTAGTTATGCCCCTTCCAGGGAAGTTTGGTCTGTGGTCCAGTGGGGCCACACCCCCGCACGCCCGCGTCAACCAGTCTGGGCGCGAGCGTGACAATATCTCTCCTTTCTGGCCCCTGAATATACATCCCCATCCTGCAATATATCTCTTTCTGTCCCCTCTATAAACAGCCCATCCTGCAGTACATCTTTCTTTCTCCTTTATAAACAACTCATCCAGCAGTAAGCAGTATATTACTCCTGTCAGGCCATGTATAGAGCTCCATTCTGCAATACATCTCTCCTTTCATGTACATTCAGCAGTATATCTCTCCTTTCGTTCCATGTATATACAGCCCCATCATACGGTATATCTCTTCTTTATTTCTATAAAAAGCCCATCCTGCAATACATCTCTCCTCTCAACACCAGAAATACAGCCTTACCCTGCAGTATATCTCTCCTCTCATCCCCCTGTTTATACTGCCCATCCTGCAGTATATCTCTCCTCTTAGTTACCAGCAGACCTGCACACCTATGATTCCTGGTCTGAGCTCTCCGCATTGTAATGAAGGAGGGCTTTGCTTCTTTCCGTGACATCATCGCTCACAAGATAAGCTCCATTCTAGAAATGCAACAGCCATGATGGCAGGAAGCAGATGGGAGAGACTGCACTGTGCATGACCGCACATTAGCCAGAACTACT
Organism: Ranitomeya imitator; assembly: GCF_032444005.1. Classification (NCBI taxonomy): domain Eukaryota; kingdom Metazoa; phylum Chordata; class Amphibia; order Anura; family Dendrobatidae; genus Ranitomeya; species Ranitomeya imitator. The sequence continues at coordinate 18,711,321 of NC_091289.1, read as the reverse complement.
AACCGACCAGTCCAAAGGCAACTGAGGGTAAAGAGAGCTTGGAGGGTCGTCCTTAAGGGAACAATATGTGATGTATGCAAAATAGGGCAGATTTAAAAATGGGTTTTATTGGTACAAATTAATAAATCTGTGTGTAAATTATTAAAATATCACATGATTTTGAAATAATTTAATGTGTGAATAATCTTTCAGTTGTCAGAATTTCAACTTTTATGCAACTTTTCTACCACTTAATAAACGTTTAAATAAAATGTTATATATAAATAACTACCTATTCTGTCTCACATCCAGCTCATATCTATATTCTTTGTAAAAACATTTTACATGCAAATTTATTACAACTCTTTCCTTCATCTAACCTGACAATTATGTGTTCAGTAAGTTTTACTTGATAAAAGCAAATGCAAGAAATTAATTTTGTGCATAATTTAGGAAAGATATTCTGAAACATGTCTGTTGGCATTTCAGAGTGCTCACCTAAATTATGTAATTATTCAACAATAATAAAAAATGATACATTAATTAACCTGTGCTACCTCAAATAGATCATTATATTATTATTACTGGGATTACAGTGAATATCAGCATCCAATAATTCAAAAAGACTGACAATCCGGCACAAGGTTGTTGAATTTCACTGCACCACAAAAAACAAGACTGTGAAAAAACAACTAAAACATACCGCTTAAAAATAAAAGTATACAATATTTCATATTATGTAGTGCACAGTGACTGATGAGAGTGGATGAAGAATGTGTACTATGCTGTGGTGTATGCAAAGTGGCATAAACAGGTGCAAAATTCAGACTTATGCCCCACCTGCATGTTGGTCAGATGTATGGGGCCTTGTAGCATTCTAGATCCTATACAAGACATACATGTTCGATCCCCAAGTAATAATATTTACTTCCTGGCGCCTTGTAATAATCTCAGCCCATCCTGGGCCCCATGGTATAACAATTTCTCACATCCTGGGCCTCTTTCTGGTATAATGTCCACCATCCTTGCATAATGTCCCTCATCCCGGTATATTGTCCGCATCCTGGTATATTGTGCCCAATCCTAGTATAATGTCCCTCATCCTGGTATATTGTGCCCTATGCTGGTATTCTGTCCCACATTCTGGTATAATGTCCCCCATCCTGGAATAATGTACCCATCTTGGTATATTGTTTGAATTCTGGTATATTCTACCCCATCCTGGTATAATCTCCCCCATCCTGGAATAATGTCCCCATTATGGTATATTGTCCCCCATCCTGGTATAATGCACCCCCTCCTGGCATAATGTCTCACATCCTGGTATATTGTGCCCAATCCTAGTATAATGTCCCTCATCCTGGTATATTGTGCCCTATGCTGGTATAATGTCCACCATCCTGGTATAATGTCCCCATTTTGGTATATTGTCTGCATTCTGGTATATTGTGCCCCATCCTGGTATATTGTCCCTCATCCTGGTATAAACTGTTCCCATTCTGGTATAATGTCCCCCATCCTGGAATAATGACCCCATTCTGGTATATTGTCCCCGAACCTGGTATAATGCACCCCTCCTGGTATAATGTCTCCCATCCTGGTATATTGTGCTCCCTCCTGGTATAGTCCTCCATCCTGAAATAATGTACACCATTCTGGTATAGTCCCCCATCCTGGAATAATGTGCCCATTCTGGTATATTATGTCCCATCCTGGTATAGTGTCCTCATCCGGGGATATTATGGCCCATCCGGGTATAATGTCCCCCATCCTGATAGAATATTCCCTATCCTGGTATAATGTCCCAATCCTGGTATAATGTACCCCATCCTGGTATAATATTCCCTATCCTGGTATAATGTCCAGTACAAAGTCCCAATCCTGGTATAATGTCTCCCATCCTCGTATAATTGCCCCTATTTTGGTATAATGTCCCCCATCCTGGTCCCCTTTCATTCTTCTCCAGCACATTTTAAAAAAGAAACAAATAATTATTCTTACTTCCCCAGCTCACAAGCAGCACAGCATCATGTTCTGTAACCAGCACAGCAGCAGACCGCTAACGCTAGAGCCGGCTCGTACAACGCATGATGTCACAGCCATGCGCCGCACATCATTGGCAAGCCGATGTCAGCTGCTGGCCTCTGCAAAATTGCAATATTGTTTACAATAGATTTAGTTCTGACATTTTTTTAAAATTTTATTTATGGTCTAAAAATTTATGAAAAAGTTTGAATTTTGAGATTTTTAGGTGGATCAAGTCATTAATAAAACTTACAATACTTGTTTGTACAGGATTATAAAAACACGGCTGCTTTCTTCGAAAAAAGAGCGCCACACCTGTAAACAGGTTGTCTGTGGTATTGCAGCTCTGCTCTTTTCACTATAGTGGAGCTGGGCTGCAATAGCACATAAACCTATGGAACTCCTACAGATGAGACTTGAACTTTCTTTCTCTTGGAGGACAGCTAATTTGCCTATCTTTTTCCCAGCTGGAGGCCTCCAGGAGTCACAATGCCATCTAGACTTTTGTTTTCTCTTCCACAAAGTTGCAAACCATTGTTTGCAATTGTCTAATCATGCAATAAAAAACATATTTAAGTCAACAACCAGATAAAAAAAAAAATTCAAGATGGCCGGTTACACAATATGCTCTGTTGTTTCTTTAACTCCCACAGCTTACCCCTGTTCTTCCGGCAAGTGCTACACCATAAATACTTTCAATGAGAAATTTCCTTAATTTAATATTTAAAAAGTAACTAGAGCATTTAAAAAAAAATTATATAGCCATTTAAATCTACACTTTCGAAGTAAGTATACCAGCCTCATGAGGCCTGAGGGATCTTTATAATAATGCATTCATTTTGATTTATGAAATCTGGTGAAAGATATTTTTTAAGTTGCTCTAAGATCAATGGACATCTAGAAACAGGTACCACTAAATGTAGCCAATAATTTTTCCCCACCCTACAAACTGCAGTTTAGGGGTTGCATCCAGTTTTCATCCACTTAAAGTGGACTTGTTCATGCTTTCACCTCCACCTTTCAAATTATGAAATGCTCCATTGGGAAGATATCGGCATCAATATCTTTCCACTGGGTAAGGCAAATTATGCTTTTGAGAGTCCGAGGTCAAGGAGGAGTCCAAATACGATGGTCATTCGTTAGGGATTTCAGATGGTCGCTTAGACTTGACATTTATGGTTGGTGTGAAGGTCCTCATCTTGGGTGAAAAACCCATGAGTCAAAACAAAATTTGGAACAACAAGACCAATCTATCTCTGCCATGATCTTTAGTCTTAGCTGGGCTTCCATTGATGGTCTGGAGACAAACCACAACATCTGAGAATGAATGAAAAATTCCAACACAGCAGATCAACTTTTCATTAGAGATCTACATTAGGTCAGCATCTACAACGCACAGTCATCTCCTGAAAATAATAGGAAAGTTGGCATGAAATGGTCTAGATCGGCATTTTTGACCATGCAACTTCTCAAAAGTTTGGTGAGCATGACAATTAGAGATGGAGCACTGTGTGTGGGACTTCAAAACCATTAATATGTACTACAAATGGCCATATATTGGCTGACGAATGGCCAAGTAGGTGGTTTAGTTTGGTTCTAAAATAATTGGCATATATACATTGTTGACCCCTTTGACTTTCCTCACTGTAGTGTCTACTTGATCAAATATTTGAGTTGGTTTCTCTTGATGTTCAATTTGGGGAATACTTTCTTCAAGGATATGTTCTACATTCCCTACTACAAGGGTCCAAGAAGACCTACAAAGATGGTGCTACAAAGATAACTAAAAATCCGTTTATGAAGTGACTCCAGTATTTTATCTGAGAGATCTCAGCTGAATCCCAATACAAAGAGAATCTTCAAAACCACTCAAAAATCTTCCACCTGAAAATCTCTTCGAGTTAGACATATGTACACCTGCGGCAATAAAGGGGTTTTTGAAGAAGCACTCGGTAAAATTCCCTTTTGTGCTGATGAAAGAATAATCAAACCAAACAGAAGACAGAGTTGAGTCGACGAGACATTTTCAGTGGTGGCTTAAGATGACACCAAACGTGTAAGACTTTCTTTTCGAAATCAAAATAATGTCTCACGGTCCTCCATCAAGTGTCTAAGAATTTGGAAGGAACACAGGGCAAATGTAGAGTTCAATTCTCACTATAAATGTTGATTTAGGTGGTGCAGGCCCGTTTCATAGCATCGTAGAGTCAGATTCTGTCTCGGGGGAGTTTATAGTTTACTTTTCCTTTACTGCAGGCAAAAGCCATGAACACAAACTGCAGCCAATTTAGTAAGGATCCTGCCAGGATTTCTTCTGTGGTAGGAAACCAGACCACCTAGAGGAAAACCATTCAGATAACAGTCTCAGTAGGAGCTAAACCCAAATGTTCACTGTAATCCAAGAATGATTAGAACCGGTCTGCCGCCTAATTTTCATAAATAGCTATGCAATCATTACTCCCAGCCAGTGCAGAGCTAAAGTGGGTGTGGATATAGTAGTCGCACATGGTTCTTAACGCTTGGTAAAAGACTGCCCTAAATATAATCTGGTCACAAGCCCTCAGCGATCAGCTTTGATCTGTGTAGAAATCTATTGTTCAACTTCTCTGCAGCACTATTAGAGGAGAAATGAGGTATTGCAAGGAGGCTATTGGCAAAAATGGGCTGTCTGTGTGATATATGAACCACATGGGTCCTCCAGAGAGAAAAACACTTTTTTGTAGACAATCTCCCCTCTAGATAATTGATAAATCCCTGCCTTATTAAATGACCCCATGTCCTAAGAAAATGAAAGGTCAATAACAAAATGTACAGTTATGCATCCTTGAAATTGTTCCAAAAAAAAAAAAAAAAAAAAAAGGATTTCTCAAAGAAAATTATTTGAATTACACATGATTTGTTATACACGTTTATTTCATTTGTGTGTATTGGAGCAACACAAAAAATTGAGAAAAAAGTCAAATTGGACATAATGTCACCCAAAACTCCAAAAATGGGCAGGACAAAATTTCTGGCACCCTCAACTTAATATTTGGTTGCACACCCTTTGAAATAAATAACTGCAATTAATCGCCTCCTATAACCATCGACAAGGTTCTTATACCTCTCAACTGGAATTTTGGAGCACTCTTCTTTTGCAAACTCCTCCAGGTCTCTCATGTTTGAAGGTATCTTCTCCCAACAGAAATTTTAAGATCTCTCCACAGGTGATCAATGGGATTTAGATCCAGACTCATTGCTGGTCACTTCAGAACTCTCCAGCGCTTTATTTCCATCTATTTTTGGGGGCTTCTTGAAGCATATTTGGGGTTATTGTTCAACTGGAATACCCATGACCTATGACACAAACCCAGCTTTCTGACACTGGGCACTACATTGTGACCCAAAATCCTGGGTAACGCAGTGCCAGGGACAGCAAAATAACCCCAAAGCATCTGTGAACCTCCCTCATATTTGACTGTAGGTAGTGTGTTCTTTTCTTTGTAGGCCTTGTTTTGTTTTTGGTAAACAACAGAATGATGTGCTTTACCAAAAAGCTCTATCTCGGTCTCATCTGTCCACAGGAGGCTTTTCCTAGGACTTTGGCTTACTCAGGTACATTTTGGCAAACTGCAGTCTAGCATTTCTATGTCTCTGTGTCAGCAGTGGGGTCCACCTTTGTCTCCTGCCATAGCGTTTCATTTCATTCAAATGCTGACGGATCATAAACGCTGACACTGATGCACCCTCGTTGATGGTTATAGAAAATGCTTAACTGCAGTTATTTATTACAACGGGTGTGCAACAATATACTGAGATGAGGGTACCAACCTTTTTGTCTGTCCCATTTTTGGCGTTTTGTGTGAAATTATGCCCAATTTTTTTATTTTTTTTACAATTTCAAGAGTGCCCAAGACTTTCGGCCATGACTGTATTCACAAAAGTTGTTCACTTTGGACAAACCATTTTTTGGGGAGCTGAATTATAACACATTTCTGCCTCTATATACATGGATATCTATTTTTTCAGCACAACGGAGACAAAGAAAGGATTACCTGGAGTTATGATTCTAAAAAGGGAGAGCCGGTCATGATTTTTCTATGCCTTATATATAATCTCATCACGATCAGCTTTTATCTGTGTAGAAATCTATCAATTTTGCTGCAGCACCACCACAGGAGAAAAGAGGCATTACAAGGCACTTATTGACATCAGTGGGCTATCTGTGTAATATGTGAACCACTTGGGTCCTCCAGAGAGTAAGATATTTTTTTGTAGCCAATCTCCACTCTAATTATTAAGTGAATCCCTTTTTTATTGAATTATACAATCTTATAAGAAAGTAATAAAAAAAACACAACAACTAAGCATTGATCACTTTGGACAATCCTTATGGCAGAACAGTGCTCTAAAAATAAGACGATCATAAGACCTCATCGATCTGTATAGAAATCTAGCAGAAAGTATTTAACTGCAGCACTCCTACAGGAGATGAGGTACTGCATGATACCTTCTGAAATCAGTGGACTGTCCAAGTAATGCACGGATCACCTGTGTCTTCCAGAGATTTAAGGTTTAAGTGAACTGAAGTTTCAGCTCCTCAGGTCCAATTTTTGTGCCTCTGATACAGTTCCACAGAAAAAGAACAAAACGTTTTAGGTCAGCCTTGAAACTACTTTCCGGTGAATGTTTTCTTCAGTGTGGGTTTGGCCAAGTCACATCACCCAAAGTCAACAAAACGTCAAAATATTCACTTTTATTTTATTTATTTTTTTCAATTCCTGACAAGTGCAGTCATTGAATGTTTCCACCAGAAATCTGCACCTAAAAAGAAGTAAAAGCAGAAAATGTTCTGTAACGAAAAGTAACCAGATCGTCAGCTCTAACAGATATGGTAGATTAGGTCTACAGGGTTATGTGAGAAGTTCAGCCACGTCAGTAGCTTTTAGCTATCAGTTACTGTGTGTCACCATAATCAGGGTCAGCCTACAGGTTGTACCACTACCTCCATTCAAATATCTGCTTTTATTAGCTCACAACATGCGGCAATAAAAATATATCATTTGGGGATTCTTTGGGTATGTTCACACTTTTTTCCAATTCATTTTTTTCTGCTGCGAAACCACTGCATTTTACAGTACCAGCAAAGTGAATATTTTATTTCAGAGTAATCCAGGTTTTTCTTAATACATAAATGAGCTGTTAAGATCTATGGGCCGGACATAGATCTCCCCGAGAATCTGCCTCCAGAGCATATATTAGCAGTGTGAGACATGTAATGACTGATACTTTGCTGTCAATCACACACAGCTCTACAGTGAGATAAGAACTAACACAGTACAGCAGAAATTAACTGCCTCATTACAAACACATTTGCAGCAGCAGATATCCTCCTCTCATAGTGCTGGCAGGTTTGCGGTAGAGCTGTGTCTGATTATGACCAACACAGTACAGGAGAGTTGAACCTTGTCTCATTACAAACAGAACAAATACATTTGAAGTTGTCCTATAACAGGGCTCAGCTCTGCTGTACTGCCCTTCCCCATAACTCTGACTGTCTGTGAGATGGAAGCTGTGTTTGTAATGAAACAAAGTTCAATTCTGCTGTACTGGATTAGTTCTCATCGCTCTAGAGCTATGCGTGATTATGAGAGCAAAGTATTGTCATTACATGTCTCACACTGGTAACTCCCCCTTTCATTTAAAATAAGCTCCGAAGGCAGATTCTCTGGGAGATCTATGTCCGGCCCATAGATCTTAACTCATTTACTAAACAGGAAAAACATGGATTTCCCTGGAATAAGATATCAGACTGCAGATATCAGTTTGTCACTTTCTTCAGCTTTTATGACCTACATGCCCATATAGATCACTTAGGGGGATGGTTCATCCTACTGACAGATTCCCTCTAGATGTTAACATTCTGGTTGCTTGTAGTGACCACTAGAGGGAGCTCACTGCTTACTAATTTTTCACTGAGTGCAATAGATAAATAGTATATAGTAAGCTCCCCCTGGTGGTGGTTTCAGGTGGCCAAAAAAGTTATATTTTGGATCTACATAGGGGAACTGAAGCCTTGCATCAGAACAAAAAAAAAGAGCCAATGTGGATGAAAAAAAAATCTGTGATTCTTTAAGGGGTTTTCAAAAAAAAAAAAATGGTTGTTTGTGGGGGAAAGGTATACATTTTTTTTCACAGATTTATGCAGTGTTATAGCAATGTGCTCACTACTAATTCTAATTTTGGTGCTTGCTTTGTGTTTGTTATACCATTTTTGCTCGGAAATGTACAGTGCCACAGAACATGATGGAACTATATTAATATTGATGATATATATTGTTGTTTCCAGCACTTTGTAGCCATTTTTGGTACCAATGAAGTAGGTTAAAATTGGAATTCAAGTTGCCATACGGCGCAATTCAGGTGCAATAGTGGCGATGTGGCAAAGAAAGGACAAGGTTCAATCCGGAGTTGTTACAGTGGAAGGAAAATTATTTAATAAACAAAAAGGGAGGAAAAAGTCGCCATCAAAGATAATAAATGACAGCCAACAGCTTGGAAAGGGGAGGGAAAAAAAAAATACACGAGGCAACAAAAAATACAAAAAGAGGTGGGAGGAGAACGAGACCTCCAGAAAATAAACAGGGTATACAGTTTCAAAGGCTGCAGACACAGACATCTCATTGTTCAAGCCAATTATCAGTGGAAAATAATAACACCAGATGGATTCGGAGTCAGTGACTTTTCATATTCACTTCAACAGATGATGAAATGCGAGATCTAGCTGGAAAAAAAAAGGCAAAACATCTTTTGGTAAAGAACTCTATCCTCCAGATGGGGACCTTCCAAGGCAGCTGATTATCCTCTTAAACACAGACTTTACTCAACAGTCTCAAGGACTTATCAGATATTCCCGATGCTAGGACACCATTATTAGACGTCTATGTTATATTTAAAAAAAAAATAAAACAAAATAAAAGGGAAAATAAAAAATTATAAATTAATCTAAAAATTATAAAGTGTAAACACAAATTTAAAAAAAAAAAAAAAAAAACATTACTTTTTTTACACCTTTTTTTAATAATTACAGCTAAAAAAAAAAAGTGGGAAAAAAAAAGTAAAGGCTGATTGAAGTTTAAAGAATTTGTATATAACATTATTACTAGTAGTGGCAGTATTGTTATTAATAATAAACCAATAGTAAAATAAAATAAAAAATAATAAAAATAATAAAATAATAATATCACATTATTAGTATTATTATTGTTATTGCTAATAATAACATTAAACTAATAGTAAAATAAAAAATAATAAAACGATATTATTGGCAGTAGCAGTAGTATGCCATTTTATTATTATTATTATTATTATTTTTCCTGATAATAACATTAAACCAATAGTAAAATAAAAAATAATAAAACAATATTATTGGCAGTAGCAATAGTATGCCATTTTATTATTATTATTATTATTATTATTATTATTATTTCTCCTGATAATAACATTAAACCAATAGTAAAATAAAAAATAATAAAACAATATTATTGGCAGTAGCAGTAGTATGCCATTTTATTATTATTATCATCATCATCATTATTATTTATCCTGATAATAACATTAAACCAATGGTAAAATAAAAATACATAATAAAAAATATAAAGTAAAGTAAATTTGAAGCCTAGAGCTTGATTATTTTTGGAGACCCTCAAGTATCCTTATCCAGGAACAAATCTATATGAAGATGACCAACCAAAATTATATTTTAAAAAAAAATTTCTTCCAGTGCAGAGACCCTTGTAATGAAAAAAAAAAATTCCAGAAATTTTAGATATATGATGTAACTGAAAGTCGGTCCCAAAAAAAAACCTGGAGAGTTGGTCTTTTGGAAAGTTTTTATTGTATGCAATAATCCTAGTAATATTGTGTTGTCCCAAATTGAGTCGTCTTTGGACAAATTCTAATCTAGAACATTGTTCCAAGGTGATCGGCAAAATTAGATTGATAATAATCTCCCCAAAAAATGAAACAATTATTAAAAAAAAAAACTATTAGGCTTAATTATAATCAAATGGTCAATTATTTATGTATTTATTTTTTTATCTTAGATTTTTTTTCAAACTGCATAAAAATTCTAGGTATTTTTCAGTCATTTTGCCCTCTGTTTTATCTGTTTATTTTGGTTTGGTATGTTAAAGGGGATGAACAGAATTTAAAAAAATGGTCTGAGAGCAGGAAACGTTATATTCAGTCCTGCTTGTACCAAAAAATACTGCAGCAATGACATCATGTACATCTTAATCACATGAACGCTGCAGCCAATCACTAGTCTCAGGAGGCTAGTAATTGGCTGCAGCAGTCACATGAATGATGGAAATGATGTCATTGTTGCAGTACCGGCAGGGACCACTAGAGCACCGGGAGGGTTGAATGGGTAAATACTCATTATTTTGTTACTTTTACACATTTTTCCTGTTCTCAGCCCATTTTTTTACAGATCCCAGAAACCACGTCATTATTTATGATGACTCCCGGTGGTGAAGGTCATTACACAATAATTATATTGACTTACAAATAAGTTTTGTTACAGGAACAGAGGAAATCACATTCTGGGAAATTAAATATTCTGCTAAATGTGAAAAACAACAATTCACAAAATGTGGGTGATGTTGACATTTGACTTAATTGCTGATCACTAAGATATAATGAACCACCTACACGGACACAAATATTTCCCACTCGCGCTCGATACCACAAACGTAGAGCTTTCAATCTTATGAATCAGGTTTATGATAAGTGTCAGAATTTCTGAGTTTGGCCGGAAAAAATAGCAAAAAAAAAAAATTTTGATCGCCCCCCCCCCAAAAAAAAAAAAAGTCACAAAGGAAAATGATGAAATGTTAACACCTTACCAGAAGAGGTAGAAGATGTTTGTGTGGCGGAAAAATAAAGAGCAGATAATAGGTCACATAAGTCATAACTATCTGTACGAATGTCTAAAAAGCTCGAGGGCACGAACAGTCTGCAGGGATCCCAAGAACGAAAAATTAGAGATAGATACAGTCGTGGCTGAAAGTGTTGACACCCTTGAAATTGTTCCAGAAAGTAAGTATTTCTCTCAGAAAATTATTTCAATTACACGTGTTTTGTTATACAAAAGTTTATTTCCTTTGTGTGCATCGGAACACACAAAAAAAAAATAAGAAAAGAAGGAAAATTTTACATCATTTTACACAAAACCCCAAAAATGGGCCAGAGAAAATTGTTGGCACCTTTCCAAAATTGTGGGTAAACAACTCTGTTTCAAGCATACAGGAAAGAAATATATCTTGGTACCGTGTTAGCCAGTAGATAGAAAAATATTTAGAATTGAGAGTCCTCAGTGGTTGATACCTTTTAATAGCCAACTGAAAAGATGGTAATAAATTGCAAGCTTTCGAGACTACACAGGTCTCTTTATCTGATGAAGAGACCTATGTAGTCTCGAAAGCTTGCAATTTATTACCATCTTTTCAGTTGGCCATTAAAAGGTATCAACCACTGAGGACTCTCAATTCTAAATATTTTGTTTCAATCATGTGATGCTTGTTCAAACCTACCTGTGGCAAGTAACAGGTGTGGGCAATATGAAAATCACACCTGAACCAAGATAAAAAGAGGAAAGTTGACTCAATCGTTGCATTGTGTGTGCCACACTAAGGGCTATTTTCCATTTGCGAGAAACACGTCCGTGTCTCACATGTGAAAACCAAGCTCTGGCGCCGGTACTTTGGAGCGGAGCGTGCAGCTCCATGTGTTGCTATGCGGCAGCACGCTCCGCTCTGGAGTGCCGTCCGCCAGAGCTTGGTTTTCACATGCGAGACACGGACGTGTTTCTCGCAAATGGAAAAGAGCCCTAAGCTTGGAGAACAGAAAGAGGAGAAGAGAACTGTCTGAGGACTTGAGAACCAAAATTGTTAAAAAATATCAACAATCTCAAGGTTAAAAGTCCATCTCTAGGAACCTTGATGTTCCTTTGTCCACGGTACGCAGCTTAGTCAAGAAGTTTACAACCCATGGCACTGTAATCTCCCTGGACGAGGATGGCACAGAAAAATTGATGAAAGGTTACAACACAGGATAGTCCGAATGGTGGATAAGCAGCCCCAATCAAGTTCCAAAGAAATTCAAGCTGTCCTGCAGGCTCAGGATGCATCAGCGTCAGCACGAACTATCTATCCACATTTGAATTAAATGTAACACTATGGCAAAGAGGTTTATGGAAAAGCAATTCATTCTACTGGTTACTGAAATGGAATGAGGTCTACAAAGAAAAGAACACAGTACCTACAGTCTAACATGGTGGAGGTTCAAAGATGTTTTGTGATGACTCTAATATATGACTCTAATATATGAGTTTCACTTTTGTATTGAAGAACTGAAATAAATTAACTTTTTGATAGTATTCTAATTTTGTTAGAAACACTTGTAGATAGATATAATAGATATCTATACATCTAATATCTATATAATAGATTTGTGGGTCAAGTGCTTTAATTTTAGAAGTATCATCTATATGGCAGTCCGGCAGTTTATATTACATACACTAAATAATTATAAAGATATAAAAAAATAAAGATAGAAATATAGATCTGTAGATCACATAAATATTTAATATCTAGAGCAAGAAAATCACAATCAGTTTATGATCCACGTTATCATCAAACACAAAAAAGTATAACACAGTCACGACTCTGTCGAAGACAATTCCCCCAACTCGTCCCCACCCCAGCAGACACATCCTACACAAGTGCCACAAAACCCATCTAGTATCACTTTTGCTTCCTGCTTCACACATTTCAAAACAAGTTCTTTACATGCAGAGAATTGGTTTTACATATTATATGTGAGAGGTGAAATGTAAGAAGAATTAAATGTGTATTTTTGCATGTTGGGAGACTGAGTCACTAGTTTACATATTATTTTGGTGGGAACTACTTGGAAACCACAAAAAGTTGTGACATTGGTACACACCTTCCCATAATTAGTCATGGTGCTCTCTACATAGAGAGACAGAAGTCTAAATTGTAAAAAAAAAAAGTTATCAAAAAAATGATGCCAACTTTTTTTCATAGGGAAAGTTAGGATAAGGATTCTAAACATGGACCCATAATGTGACCCAAAGGATCAGTGATTGCACAGATCGGCCAATTCAGCTCCGGATATCCTCATCTAGTCTTAAAACTAGAAAAAGGGTCGGTGATTTAATAAAAGCCCTTATTAAAAAAAAATCTCAAAAGGGATCAATAATCATCCACAGCATAACATTCCCCAAACTATTCATTCTCACAAAATGTGAGAAGAGTTTTGCAAAAAGTGCCAAAAAAAATCCCTATTTTTTTTTTTTAGAAAAAAGTTGTCGGCGTTGGAAGGTGACACAAGGTAAAATAAATATTACATTATGGGATTGCTGAAAACAAAGAGAATGTTTACAACGTTGAGTGGGTGTTCTGGAAATTCAGCTTGTTTTGAGATTTATGGTCAATGGATATACTCCTATGTAATTAAAGGGTGTGTAGAATTATGCATCCCTATAATTATTGCTCCAATGCACCGAGAATACCAAAAAAAAATTAAACGACTTTGTAAATTGTCTTATTTAAAAATATCCAGTTGTTTTGCATAAGTTTTGAGACTGTCACAAAGTTTGGTTTTCCCAGTTTTGCTGCTTCAGCGTTTTTAGATCTTTTCATTTAATGATTCTATGGTTACAATAGACCCAATGGACTCAATATTTACAGTGTCAACCCTTATTTTTTCAAGGCTTTAGCCCTTCGCTCTGACAGCTGGATATCAGCTTCTGTTCCAAATCCTGACCAAAAACTACTCATTCTTGTCTAATTAATGCTAAGACTATATCACAATTTCTGGGATTGAGGAGGTTCCTAGATATGAACCCAAAATGTAAATGTTTTGCTCACCGAGCCACTTAGCTATCACTTTTGCCCTGTGACATGGTCTTCATCACTCTGGAAAATGCATTGCTCACCACCAAATTGCTCTTGAATAGTTAGGAGAAGTTGCTCTTCGAGGATGTTGATATCACATTCTTTATTCATGGCAGTGTTCTTAAGCAAAAATGTGAGTGAGCCCCCTCCATGGATGAAAAGCTCCCCAATCATAAATGGTCTCGGGATGCTTTATTGTTGGCATACATGGCAGTTCTCACCTTTTCTTCTGTTTGCCTTACCTGGTGAGGTGAATCCTCCAAGCCCAAGGCCCAGGAGGGCACATGGGCAGGAGGGACACCCCGAAGGCAGGAAGCAGGGGTACTGGAGACTGCAGGCAGACCAGAGACATCATGGAGATCGCAGACAGGTAGCAGAGGCACTGGAAGCCGCAGGCAGACAGGAGGTGTACTGGAGACTGCAGACAGCAAGCAGAGACACTGGAAGCAGCATCAGGCAGATAGGACACGTACTGGAGACCGTAGCCAAGTAGCAGAGGCACTGGAAACCATAGGCAGACAGGAGACATCCAGAAGACAGCAGACAGGTGGCAGAGATACTGGAAGCTGCAGGTAAACAGGAGACATCCTGGAGACTGCAGACAGGAGGCAGAAACACTGGAAGCCGCAGGCAGACAGGACTCAGGAACACTAAAGTCTTAAAACCAAGGCATAGTTGTGTGTCTTGATGAGTCTTATATAGGTCCAGGCAGATGATAACATGGGATCATGGGATGAGCCTGTGCCATGTCTGACATCGAACACAACAGACTATAGCGGACCGGGGTGAGTGATCGGTACAGGTTTATGACTTTTTCTAGATGTCCTAGTCTAAGGGGGTCTTCATCAGAGGAGATAACTTTAGGCACCCCACCCCACCCCCCGTCCTCTGTAGTCCAATTGATGTACTTTCTGCAGAATGTCAGTTTGTCTTTGATATTTTTCTTGGAGAAAAGTGGCTTCCTTGCTGCTCTTCTTGACAGGCAAGTCTGTACCTCTGGTTTCATGGGTGGGGGCTTTTCATCCATGGAGGGGGCGCGCTCACAATTCTGCCTAAAAACACTGTCATGAATAAAGAATGGGGTCAAAACCTCCTCCAAGAGCAACTTCTCCCAAACATCAAGGAGCAATGTGGTGATGTTGATGCTTTTTGCGGCATGATGTAGACCATATCACAAGGCAAAAGTGATAACTAAGTGGCTCGATGAACAGAACGTTGAAATTTTAGATCTACAGCCAAGAAACTCGACAGATCTCAATCCTATTGAGAACCTGTGGTCAATCCTCAAAAAGTGACAAAAAACACAATTTTTATTTTAAATAAACTCCAAGCTCTGATGAGACAAGAATGGGCAGTCATCATTCTGGATCTGACCCAGAAGCTGATATCCAGCTGCCAGGGCGGAGGGGAGAAGTCTTGAAAAATAAGGAGAAATACTGAGGTTTTTTTTCATAAACTTGATATATTTATTAATAAAAGTTTAAACATTGTTTATATGCTGATAATTGTACTTCAGCAACCAGAGAAATATCCGACTAACAGATCTAAAAACACCGAAGCAGTGAGCTGTGAAAACCAAACTTTGTGTCAGGCTGAAAACTCTTGGCCAGGACCGTACAGCTCCTTTTGTAGCGCTGTGCGTGGCTCCATGGTTACAGACTACCAGCCTGGTGTAGTCAGATCCTGCAATCATGTGCCACTTCCCCTTTCCTAAGTCCAGCAGGTTAGTACTTTTTATCAACAGCGTAAATCTATTAAAAAAAATTGAATATCTAATAATACCAAAATGACACTAACGAACATAAAAATACCAAATTGCAAGACTGTTGTAAGTTCCTCCCATTCCGCCAAGGAACAAGTCAAATCTGTAACTGATTTTGCAAACAATTTTCCCTTTTATTTGGACCTGTTCTAGAAACAATCTTGCAACAACAAAAAAAAACTAGGATGTTTGCACAAAGTTTTGGCTAAGGTACCCAACTTGGGATACATATTTCTTTAGATCTCGTCAACTGCGGGAACTGGCGGGCCATTTTTATTTGCTATGTCCCCGAACCGTGCGCTCTCGTTAGTAAGCTTTATTTATACAGACCCGACGAACAAACATTCAAGAGAAACAGGTGTGATTTTACATGATAGTTACGGTGTTGCTTCTTCCCCCACAACATGTTTATATGCATGGTGCACCGGAGTGAACGGATGTCTACTCTTTGCAACAGCGGTCAAGCATACTTGATTACATCTGATGTGGGGGGAGGGGGGATTTGACTGCAGGAAGGTTTTTCTACAGCGCAAAGTAAATCATGGACATTCAGGAGACTTGATGCATGGCTAATCAAACTAATGTTTGTTTTATTAAATGCTTCTCTTGAAGATATTGAAAAAAAGTAGCTGGCCACATCCTATGAGTCACATGAGAAAGGAGCAAGTGTAACAAAACGCAAGGTAAAACACATCAACGAGAGACTTCAATAGTGTTCTAATATACAAAATATATACAAAAAAAACCTAAGAAATAATAAGGAAATGTTATCCTGGAATTTGTAAATAAAAGCTCCCTCCCTTTATCACAAACATTGATTTCTCTATCTATAAGGCAGCTGGATGCAACAGGCACCCTCACCGACCGCACCAGTTTAGTGCAGCGCTAAGCTCCATCCCTTTGTTAAAAGGAACTGTTAAATCAAATGCCGTTCTACTTTAAAGGGATGCCTAGTTTATAAAACTCACTTCCAAGCACCCCATTAGGGAATTCTGAGTTGAAGAGCAGTTACATTGACGTCTCTTGCTCCGGAGGACCAGTCCGGTCCTGCATTGCCATTTATTGAAATGGGCACCGTGTAATGCTAAATCTCACCTGCGAAGGCGCTGCAGGCCAGCCGGACACATTGCCAGGTGTCCATGACTCCATGTTAGGGGACAGCTTATTGTTTAGGGATCATAGGAACAAATAGAGGTAGTCCAATGTGGACAACCCCATTACGTTGGTCAAAAAGCAGCCAATTAAGGTGCAGAAGGTGCAGAAATACCAAAGATCAGTAGTAATTTGTAAAACATTTCCATTCCCACAGTTCTTTTCCTATAAGATGTTAGTTGGATGAATTTCATCCAGACCCCAAACTCTCATCTGTGAGTGTCCTCACTCTATGTAGCAGATTTTCGAGGGTAAGAAGGAGCAAGGCATTCGTAGTTGCCGAGCAGCGCCATCACAGGAGAATTTATGTATTACACAGTTCCAATGTACAGTCTGTGTACTACAATGGCACGCTAAGTCCTCCAGAGAAACTCTTAATAAATGTAACATAAAGCCTCACGTACACATCATGATAAACGATCATTCGGCCGTCACCTTTTCCCAAGCCCCACATACACAAGAACCTTTAGCTTAGTCAATAGTCTGTGTATTCTCTGAGAGCCTCTGTCCACACCAGACTTTTTTTTGACAGTTTATTTCCCAGAAACCAAAAGAATCGACCATTGGAAATCCAACGGAATAGTCCCTTCTCTCCATTTTGGCATCGGCCGGTTTAACAGACTTTAATCTCATCTGCATGTGGATCCTAAGGACATCGTAGAGCATGAAACCCTCAAAGAAAACATTGGAGTTTTCCAAGATTTTTCCATTTCTTCATAACGGAAACATAGAAAGCACATGGTGTGTCAAGTGTCACGGTTGCTACAAGAGATGGCACCGCATCAAATGTCATCTGTTCCCCAAGATCCCTAGATGTGGGAAAAATAAAGACTAAAGACTCCATACCAACTTCTATTGGGATCTAAGTTTATGATACTTAACAAAGCATCCAAGTATCAAAGCAGATCAGAAAGTAATAGAGCTATAGAGTTATACCAAAAGGGGTTTAAAGAAAAAAAATCAAAAAGTTTTTGGATCAAAACTTATAAACAACAGTAGAGAACATGACACATTCTCCTACTTTTATGAAATAAAAAAATTATAAAACGAATAAGTTGGAAAAAAAAACTTTCAATAACAACGAGCCAAGACACTTTTTAAAATAAAATACTTTATGTATAACCGAAACCGGCTTAATCAATAGCGGAAAAGCCGCCCATCACTGCTGGAAAACTATGACGTCTTTTGCGAGTCCTGGATTCTACAAGATTCCCTTTGATTATCTGTATTTAAGTTCTGACCTAGTTCTGCTTCTTGGACTTTTTGTTTTAATTCACAGGACTCTGCGAAACTGCTTTTTTTTCTTCTTTTTTAGGTACATTCTGTTCTTTGTAGTCGATTTCTGCTTCAGCTAATGGGTGAGGATTCCGTCTACTAACTCAAAATTTCCTAATAGTTTTTCTTATAAAATGGGTTTTCAAAACCAGTCAACTCGTTGAAGGAATAAACTGACCAATGACACGTACAAAGATATAATGGGAGCACTGTCTTAGATATAAGATGAGTGTCCTCTTAAATACAAGAGACCGAAAAGACTTAATATATAGTAAAACAAAAAATAAAAAAAAATCTGTAATTCTGCCTGGAAATGTGAGTCACAAAAAAATAGGTACGAGAAACCAGCAACATTTTTGTTTCTTTTTTCCCACCATTAATTAGTCCTCCAAAATAAACAATGTCTCCCCAACTTCCACACAGTCCTGCAGGGAAAAATGGCAAAGCTAGATTTATGCTTTGTTATTAGAGGGATGATCACACAGCAGGTTTCAGGAGACAGATAATGTTTTAAGAATTTCTACCTAGAATTTGTCATGGGGCGTATGTTAATTGCTGGAAACTAGTATGAGAAATGTTATCAAGAGTGTATTTTGTAGGATTTATTTTTTTAATTAAAAAAAGGAGCTAAAATTGTCAATTTTATTTTTTATGGTCACAAAAGTTGGTACCGTAATGCAAAGGGAGTATACAAGGTACTATATACCAAAAAATGTCAATTGGAACCCTTGGAATTGTTGGCTTTTACCATTAGTTGCATTCAATTTGTGATCAGTGGTGCCCAATGCCTATTTTCCCCACCAACTACACATCCTTTATAGAAAAGAGGGCTGCTGAAAGTGAAAACCGCTCTAAAGCCGGCCATAAACATTAAATGGCTGTCAGAAAATGACGCTTCGACCAACGGTTTGGCCAACAGCCATCTCAGCCGACTTTCGGATACACAGCCACATGGACTGCTTCGGCAGCATAAACACCTTTACCGTGAACCCTTTCCAAGTTTCCTCTACTTATAGGCAAAATGTATGTCCCTTTCTGCCTGAAGTCTCAGAGGAGACAAATGAGCCACCAAAGTATTGAACAAGTCACCAATTTTCTTAGTAAGTTTATTTCTAAAGGTGCTATTGACATGAAATTTTCACCAGGTGTTGCTCACAACCCATACAATCCACACAGGCAAAGAAATCAAACAATAGATGTCCATAAATTAAGTTATGTGCATTAATGAGAAATGACACAGGGACAAAGTATTGAACATATTAAGAAAGAGAGGTGCAAAAAAGCCACGGAAAGTCCTGACACCAGTTGAAATCTATCAGTAATTAGAAAATAATCCTGCCACTCAGTGAAAAATATTAGCTGGTTCAACTAATAGCCTATAAAAACGTGTTTCACTACCAAGGTGCCACACAAGAAGCATCTCATGAAGGGTAAAACCAGTGAGCTGTCTCAAGACCTTTGCAACCTTATTGTTGTAAAACATACTGATGGCATTGGTTACAGAAGAATTTCACTGTAAGGGCCATAATCCGGAAGTCGAAAGAACATTATTTCACAATAAACCAGCCATGACCTGGTGCTCTCCGCAAGATTTCAGCCTGAGGAGTGAAAATAATTATCAAAAGAGTTGTCCAAGAGCCAATGATCACCTGTGGAGAGCTACAGAAAGACCTGGATCAGCAGACACAATTGTTTCAAATAAAACTATAAGTAATGGCCGGTATGTACCCTCACCACGCAAGACTCCATTCCAGATCAAAAAGCATGTTCAAGAGCATTTACAGTTTGATCAACAACATTTAGATAAGCCTGTGAAATACTGGGAGCATATAGTCTGGTCAGATGAGACAAAAAATTATCTTTTTGGATGCCATAATACACACCATGTTTGGAGGTCAAAAGGCACTGCATGTCACTCCAAAAACACCTTTCCATCAGTGAAGATTGGAGGTGGGAACATCATGGTGTGGGGCTATTTTTCAGTATACGGCACTGGCAAACTTTTTATGTGTTCTTTCATCCTTTCTTCAATTATATGAAGAGATATTCTTGATAAACATCTGCTGCCTTCCACCAGTATGATGAAGATTAAACGAGGGTGGACATTTCAGCAAGGCAATGATCCAAAAACACACAGCCAAGGAAACTCTCAATTGGTTTTAAAGAAAGAAAATGAAACGGCTAGAAGGGCCCAGACAATCACTGGACCTGAATCCAATAGAAAATTTATGGAAGAAACTAAAGCTCAGAGTTCAAAGAGCCCATGGGACCTTCAGGACGTGAAGAGTGTTTGTGTGGAAGAATAGGCCAAAATCACACCTGAGCAATGCCTGCGACTAGTTTCTCCATATAGGAGGCATCTTGAAGCTTTATCATCAACAAAGGATTTTGTACGAAGTATTAAATAAATTTCAGTAATCATGTTCAATACTTTTTCCCTGTGTAATTTCTCATAATTACACAAAACTTAATTTATGGACATCTATAGTTTGATTGCTTTGCCTGTATGGATTAGATGAGTTGTCACTGACATCTGGTGAAAATTTAGTTTCAATAGCACCTTTAGAAATAGATTTACTTAGAAAATTGGTGAAGTGTTCAATACTTATTTTACCCTGCGTATGCCTTTGCCATGATGCTTTTTGTTTCCACATTAAAAAAGCAACCTCTGAAAAAAAAAGCAAGGAGGACCCTTTTTTTGCAGCTTTCTGATCTTGCTAGCACCGTAGGATCATAACAGAAGGATCCGCTAACTCTATGACGTCCATATTTTCTGAAAACCCTTGTCCAGTTCTGCACCTGTGCATCTTGAAACTCATTAACAAGCAAAGAAGCTCCACATACACAACAGTGTTTGTCCAGCATTTGTCTCTCCTGACACTTCAGTACAGAGGCGTGCGCCTGTGTCCTCTATGAAAAAGTCGTTGCCAAACTCCTCTAGCGGCTGCTTATCGTTTGGAGAACAAAAGGATCAGCAGTCAAAAATTGGACATGCCGGATACTTATCATCTGCATGTAGAAAAACTGCGGAGACACCATCACGTGTTTCTCAACGCAAACAATAGCCAGGTCTTTCACCGGGAAGGAACAACCACGGGAAGGGCAGCATCCAATTGGAAAACCACCTATGCCAAAACATGGTATCCATCCACAGACAGCTGTTTCGGGGTATATGCCCCTCATCAGTGTGGAGTAGGAAACTGGCTATTAGGAGCAGTGCCTAGTAAAAGGACTATAAACATAAGGATGAATGACCTTGGGGAGATCAAAACATCCAACACCGCGGAGACACCATCACGTGTTTCTCAACGTAGTGATCCAGAACACTGCCCCCATTCCTTTTACTAGGCACTGCTCCTAATAGCCAGTTTCCTACTCCACACTGATGAGGGGTATATACCCCGAAACAGCTGTCTGTGGATGGATACCATGTTTTGGCATAGGTGGTTTTCCAATTGGATGCTGCCCTTCCCGTGATTGTTCCTTCCCGGTGAAAGACCTGGCTATTTATTGTTTGCGTTGAGAAACACGTGATGGTGTCTCCGCGGCTTTTCTACATGCATTTGCATATTTCCCATAAGGGATGGATCACTGCGTTGAGAAACACGTGATGGTGTCTCCGCGGTGTTGGATGTTTTGATCTCCCCGAGGTCATTCATTCTTATGTTTATGGATACTTATCATCTGTCATTGATAAGTCAGGAGGTCACTATGCACATTATACTGTCCGCTAAGCCTGTCAATATCAGCGGGTTTGGCCAATGATATGAGGGTTTTAAAAGGGTTTGGTCTGTTGTATGATGTTAGTCGGCCTCTGCTGCCAAAGCCAAAATTTTTTAATGCTATATTAAGACAGGGGAAATCCTGAAAGTAGAAACTAAAAAGTTCATATGGTGAAAAACTCAAAATTGCATATCAGCTGCAATGAAGTCTTCTCCCTAGACAAAGGCGATGAAGGTGATGGAACATAGAGAATGAGATCAGTCAGTCGATCAGTCACAGGGGTATCTAAATAAGTTTTAGGTTGAGGTTCAAGTTTGACTTCCTTCCTCAGTTCCATGTCTACACATACAACAGAAACTGCTTGCTGCAGCTGAGACCTTCTCCCTTTGCTCTATAGACAATGGAGACTAGGTGAAGCTCCATCCCAAACTTTTCAATGTTCAAGAAAACTATGAGATAAGCAGGAAAAATGCCCCTTTTATAAAGAGAAACATTTGGTGATCCGCTAATCACAAGTGTAGTAAAAAAAAATCCCAATGATCCACTGTTGAGCTGAAGGCAGCCACTAATTTTCCCTACAGTAACCCCAACAGGAAAGGTGTGGTATTACAGTCTACCCTTCAAATAAATAGGCATTAATGTGCTACATGGTAGCACTGAGAACTCCAGACAATGAGCCTTACATTGCCATGGTTCTCTGTTCTGGCTCAGAGATAATATTCATGTGCTCTTTTTGGACACCACAAGTTTTCTAAGTGGGCACATGGATATTAGCCGAGGTGTAAGGAATTTGAGGTTTAAGAGTTCAGGATTGCAAGATGATCTTCTGCCCCAAAACTGAGAAGTTCCTTTCTGTATCGAGCTCCTCTTTAAGAACAAGAAAGGAAGGCTTCCCAGCGTGTTCATTAGAATATCTGGCACTTGCAATTTTCTCTGGAACACCTTGAACCAAATTTATAAACCCCGAAAAAGATATTGTTAGTCACAGTCAATCTGAGAAATTGTAAAACCACGAATTCTTCAAAAATTCAATTAAAAAAAAAAAGGTTGGGTGGGCAAACATCTTGGCAAAAAAAAAAAAAAAACTTCTGGATTCATGCAAAGACTAATTATTATTATTATTATTATTATACATTAAGCAACATCGGTTTTTTCAGCTTTTGTGGGAGTTTCAATATGTTACATGTTATTAATCATTGTGGCAGAAATAAGAACTCTGCTTGGCAAAATACAAAAAAAAAAGCAACTTTGCATAAGACTTTTTGGTCCAGGAACAGAGGGGCATCCCCCCGATGCTTTTCGGTATGACCTCTGTTGTCTCTGTTTCGCTCATCTGCTGATTTGGAAGAATGATACCGAACACGAGTGACCGACTTATCGAAAGGCAGGCTTCTAGTTTATAACAATATGGAGTCATTACAATAAGGGATAAAAAAAAGACAAAAACATCTAAAAATGTTTAACACTTAAAGGGGCGTTATTAAATTAAAAGTTATCCTCTGTCCAAGGGAGAGGGACAACTTTTTGATCCCTGGGGGTCCAACGTCCGTTCCCCTCCACCAATGCCAAGAACGAGGGCTCTAAAGAGAGAGTATGAATGGAGAGGTTGATCTTGTGCACTGCAGCTCCATTCATTCTAATGGAAGTGCCGAAGATCAGCTGAGCGCAGCTTCCGGGAATCTCCGGGGGGGAACATGGAAGTCAGACCCTCAGAGATCTGAATATTATCAGCTATCCTTTTGGTAAGAAATAACCTTCAAACTTGAGAATACCTTGGCCCACAGAGGTGTCCTGCTTGGCGATTCTCTGTCATTTGTTAGATCCAAGGTACAATTGGACAAATTTAGTTTAAGATGGGCACAATGAGGCCACTTCTTCCATATTTTGGTTGCAATTTCTTTCTCCTTTGATTCTACAAAAATACGATCACCATAGGATGTTATGGGTCTTTCATATTTCTTTTACATGGTGCAACAACAGTCTGCAGTACTGTACAAAGATTGTCATCACTCACATTGGTCCCTGGCCTCACAAACTACATTCCATATTAACGTATAGTAATATAATACATATTTGGCATGTGGAGAAACCGGAGTACCCAGAGGACACCCTTGAAAACATGGGGAGGACATGCAAACTCCATGCAGATGTTGCTCTTGCCTGGATTTGAACCCACAATCCCAGAGCTATGAGGCAACTGTGCTGTCCTCAGTTCAGTTTAGGAGAACCACACAAGGCACAAATATTATGGCTTTTGGACAAAAAATAAGCACTAAATAATAGTGATCCCCACCAAACAGGCATCCACCAGTGTTTAGACCAGGACACAACTCTTGGAAAGAATCAATGATGTCAACAAGGAGAAGGACTGGTGGTGAAACAACTGCCCTACATGTCCAGGCTACCGAAAAAAACATATATGGAAGTCTGGTATTTGTTAATAAAAAAATAAAAGTCAAGAAGAGAGAAATAAATTAAGAAGTGGGAGAAGAAGAGCCTGCGGAAAGTCGAACACAAAGTTACCAGTCCAAGAAAAAGATTCCACCCTAATTAGAGAATGGGGCAACAAGAGCGCGTCCATTACTAACAAAAAGTTGCCACCCCAAATAAGAAGTGAGGAAATAACAAAAAGTTGTCTCACTAATAAAGGAAGTGGGGCAAGAAGAGCGTATAAACAGTCTAACAAAAAAAGTTGCCTCCCTGATTATGAAGTGGGACAAATATAGTGCACGTCCTGTCTTACAAAAAGTTGTCTCGCTAATTAATAAATGAGCAAGAAGTCCATGTGGCCAGATGAAAAAAAAAACCAGATAATTAGGAAGCAGGGCAAGAGGAACGCTTAACGTGTCCAACAAAACATTGCTTCCCTAATTAAAAGGTTGGAGTCAGAAGTGAGAGTAAATGAGCATGTGACCAGGCTAACTAAAAGTGACCTTAATTAGGATATAGGCAACAACATATTGCTTCTCTAGATTCAAAGTGGACCAAAAAGACTAAGGGGACAGCTAAAAAAAAAGTTGCATCCCTAATTAAAAAGTAGGACTAGAAGAGCAGTGATTAGTCCAACAAAAAATTGCTTCCCTAATTAAAAGGTTGGAGTTGAAAGTCAGAGTAAATTAGAAAGTCCAAGTCGGTAGTTTGGCTTACCGAATTCACAGCCCTGGCATGAAGAGGATGTGCCCAGTTTTACAAAAATTTTCCTCTCAAAATAGAAAATGAAGCAAAAAGGGCTTGCGCCCTGTAGAACAAAAGGTTACCTTTCAAATTTGGAAGAGGATCAGGAAGAGTATGTGACCAGGTTAACCAAAAGTGACCTTAATAATTATGAAATAGGCAACAAAAGATTGCCTCCCTAGATTCAAAGTGGAGCAAAAAGACCAAGGGGACAGATGAAAAAAGTTGCATCCCTAATTAGAAAGTAGGACTAAAAGAGCATGTGACCAGTCCAACAAAACGTTGCCTCCATAGCTAAGAAGTGGGACAAGAAGGGTGTGTACACAGTGAAACAAAAATTATGAAGGGGGGGGGGGAGTTTACTGCCGAGAACGGAACTGACCAATAACACCATGCAGCCAGTGTTGAACAAAAGTTGCCTAACCTAAGAGGTGGCGCAAGGAGAACATGATTAGCACAGAATCTTTTGTAAAAAATTACAGATTTAGAATTCCTATGTTTATATGTATCTAATTCTTCCCACTTCTTGAAATATATATATAAAAAAAAATAATTGAGGTGTAAAATAGGTTTTAGTAGTCACAATAAATACATTGTAAGAATCTCAGAACCATTGTTGTTAGCGACCTCCTGAGTGCAATATGTGTAAAAACTTCCGCCAAGCTCAAAAACAATGTTAAAATCTTTGAAAGGATATTAAGCAAATACGTAAAGCTTTATTAACAAGTTTAATGTGGATGCAAACGACGTGAAAGAACAAGGGTTTGTACAGAGAAGTACGCTCCGCTGTGTGGATGCGTGGACCCCACGGTGTTAATGAAGCATGCTCGCAGGATTGGCTTGTTTGTGCGTTTCTATGCTTTTGGTTTAAAAACTGTTGAGGGGTTATTACCAAGTATGAGTCACACTAATTACAGAACACTACGTGTGAAATTACACTTAATTAGTTACAATAGAGAACACTACTCAAATGAATTCAAGATGCAGGAAAAGCGATTAAATTAGGAAACGACACAAAAACAGCGGCAACATCGATCCCTGCTATTTAGAGCTGCTGTCATCCAACTGGGCCTGACTGACTGCTCGGCTAGACAAAAAGTCAACTACTGCGTAGCGCAAAGCCTCCCCCAAAATATCTAGGAATCTCCTAATGTGACAATATTGACAAATAAGGAAACACAAGATTAGCTGTTATGGCAGAAGGAAGCTGCAGGAGAAGTGTGGTGTTACATTGCCCAAATAAAAGGGCGATGAAGAAATACGGTCCCTGACACTGAAATTGCAAAGCAAAGAAGGAAATGTCGCGGAATTATGGAAATCTCACAGGATGGATAGACATGTTACTGATACGCAATGAATGGAAAAATGGAAAGAACTTTTTCAAAACATCTCGATTAATTTAGTATAGAGTATGAGCCAAGAGCAGAATTCCCGCCCTTACTGTGGTCATCTGAGGAACATTCTGCCACTTGGACAAATAATCAAGATCCGCTGCTGGCAGTTCCTGTGTGATCACTGACCAATGACGTCCCTGATGTGCTCAATTGGAGACAAGTCCAAAAACGCTGCAGTCATGGGAGCAGGTTTATGCCATGCAGGAGGCTCACAGCAGCCGAACAACGTGCAGCCTGGTACTGTTGGGTTGAAAAATGGCTTCTGGGACACTTTGGAGAATTGGTCACATCATAGGTTTTACAACCAAATCAATGTTACACCGAGCTGACAATGTAGCTGGAATGAAGACTCGAGAGGTCTGGCTACCATACATTTTGCCATTCCACTTCCACACCATATATAAAGACCTCTTCAAGGCGTTGCCCATGTGATTTCCAGATGGAAATCAAAGTAATGTCGGCTGGAATGGAGATCTAGCTTTTGTCTTGGATGCAATATTAGTGAAGTCTGGAGATCAAGTAGGTAATGGCATGAAGAAGTCTTCCAAAAGAACGAACCACACGTGGCCTGGTATTAACGTGTTGTAGAAAGGCTCCTGAGATATTTTTACATACCCTAGGGAAGGCCGCATCATGGCGTTGCCCATATGGTCTCCAGATGAAAATTGAAGTAATGTAGGCTGGAATGGAGCTCTAACTTTTGCCTTGGATGCAATACTAGTGTAGTCTGGAGGCCAAGTAGGCAATGTCATGAAGAGGTCTTCCAATAGAATGAGCCTCATGTGGCCTGGCGTTGTCGTGTTGAAGAAAGGCTCCTGGGATAATTTTACGCACTATAGTGAAGGCCATTTCATAGCATTGCCTTCGTGGTCTCCAAACCAATCTCCAGCTATCATTGCATCCAAGACAAAAGTAGAAGTCATCGCTGAAGAGGACAGACTGTTCCAGCCTCCATTGCCATCTTGTCCTTCACATGATAACCTTTGAGATGGATGGCGTGAGGTCAGTGGACACTTGTAATTGGTCGTCTGGTTCTTCGCCCATTTCATGGACTTCTCTTCTGATGCCTTGTGTAGACATGGTATGACACCTTAGGCTTGGTACGTGACATCTAAATGCACTTGCAACATAGAATTGATCACTAGACACCATTCTTCTAATCTGGTGAGACCACGTGGGCAATGCCACGAAGAAACCTTCACGAGGGAACGTCACACTGGCCCTACTCCCAGAATTATGGTGTGGGGTGGCATAGTGTATGATAGCCTGACCCCTCTGGTGTTTCACCATTTACCAATATTAAAATGTCACCAATTATTAAAACAATAATTCACTGTCAAATCGAATTGGAGCAATATATTAAAACCCATTTAGTCCTCATTCCAGGTGCAATAACAGTGCGTTGTTACATTGATTTGGTCATAGAACTCATGCCCATCATACGGCCATTTCTTCAAAGTGTCCCAGGAGCCAACTCCAGGTCGCATGCCACTTGTGCTACTGTGAGCATGACTAAACGTGCATTCATTGCTGCAGCATCTCCACACTTGTCTCCCATCGAACACATCAGGGAAGGTCATTGGTCGGTGATTACACAGGGCGCTGCCACCAACGTGTCTTGATGATTTGGTACTCAAGAGCATTCAGCGCGACAGAACCCTCCTCAAACGACCGCTAATAACCTCACTGATAGCAGCCAAGGCAGTTAAGTGCGGTGATTTCTGCTTTTGGCTCATACTCCAGACTGCCTAAATCCAGATGTTTTGAAAATTTTGCTGGAATTTTTTCAAAATTTGCAGATTAGTAACACATCTATCCAACCTACAAAATTTCCAGAATTTCATGACTTT
This sequence comes from Ranitomeya imitator, assembly GCF_032444005.1. Taxonomy (NCBI): domain Eukaryota; kingdom Metazoa; phylum Chordata; class Amphibia; order Anura; family Dendrobatidae; genus Ranitomeya; species Ranitomeya imitator. Next base: position 18,683,024 of record NC_091289.1, on the reverse strand, counting down.
TCCTTCTTGGTGTTGCAATTTCAATGTTGAGGAGCTGTCACAGTCATGCCGAGTCCTCCAAAGATTAAGCTAGGTTATTGACTGTGAAAGGAGCGGCACATGCTCACAACTAATATATTGACTTTGGGACTCCCATTTTTAGGATCAGTGGGCAAACCACCAGCGATCATGACACTTTAGTTCTTCTAATCCTAGGCAACCCCTTTAATACACATCGGACCAACTACTATTACAAGCTATATGCTTACAAATGACTTTTTTATTTTTACTTCTGACTCATTAACGTTTGGTCTGAAATGAACACTGTCACTCAAACAACCAGAGGAAAAGGGAGAGGTTTCCCAGTGAAGACACAAGTTCCTGTGTTTTTCCTATCTCCAGTCCGTCCCACAGATATGCCAACGGGACCGCCGCCATCGCAGATTTATTGTCAGTTCTTTCTATATTTTTTTTTAGAATATATTGAACAAAAAACATTTCTACACAAAAGAAATCAACACAATTCATAAAACAAATAACAAGGTAAAAAGCAATGTGACGAATATTTAATTCTGTCTTGTTTCGCTGCATTTTCAACTCTTTTTGAGCTTTTTGTTTACTGCAGTGTTTACTATGTTTAGTCTGCAATTAACCAAATTTTCTAAAAATGTAAAAATGATTTCCAGAATCAATTAATTTGCATTAAATAAAAAAGCGCTGTAACTTTTCATTATTTAGCTTGAAATGATCTTGTATTATACTCCATAGCTGAATTAATAATTATGCAAGCGCTATAAGAGCTAGGTTAGTGGTGTATCTGACAACTGTTGACTGGTTCTAATGAAAAATTAGTAGAATAGTGAGTGCAGCTCTGGGGTATAATACAGGATGTAACTCAGGATCAGTAATGTAATGTATGTACACAGCGACTGCACCAGCAGAATAGTGAGTGCAGCTCTGGGTATAATACAGGAGGTAACTCCGGATCAGTAATGTATGTACACAGTGACTGCACCAGCAGAATAGTGAGTGCAGCTCTGGGGTATAATACAGGAGGTAACTCAGGATCAGTAATGTAATGTACACAGTGACTGCACCAGCAGAATAGTGAGCGCAGCTCTGGGGTATAATACAGGATGTAACTCAGGATCAGTAATGTAATGTATGTACACAGTGACTGCACCATCAGAATAGTGAGTGCAGCTCTGGAGTATAATACAGGATGTAACTCAGGATCAGTAATGTAATGTATGTACACAGTGACTGCACCAGCAGAATAGTGAGTGCAGCTCTGGAGTATAATACAGGATGTAACTCAGGATCAGTAATGTAATGTATGTACACAGTGACTGCACCAGCAGAATAGTGAGTGCAGCTCTGGAGTATAATACAGGATGTAACTCAGGATCAGTAATGTAATGTATGTACACAGTGACTGCACCAGCAGAATAGTGAGTGCAGCTCTGGAGTATAATACAGGATGTAACTCAGGATCAGTAATGTAATGTATGTACACAGTGACTGCACCAGCAGAATAGTGAGTGCAGCTCTGGAGTATAATACAGGATGTAACTCAGGATCAGTAATGTAATGTATGTACATAGTGACTGCACCAGCAGAATGGTGAGTGCAGCTCTGGGTATAATACAGGATGTAACTCAGGATCAGTAATGTAATGTATGTACACAGTGACTGCACCATCAGAATAGTGAGTGCAGCTCTGGAGTATAATACAGGATGTAACTCAGGATCAGTAATGTAGTATATGTACACAGTGACTACACCAGCAGAATAGTGAGTACAGCTCTGGAGTATAATACAGGATGTAACTCAGGATCAGTAATGTAATATATGTACACAGTGACTGCACCAGCAGAATAGTGAATGCAGCTCTGGGGTATAATAAAGGATGTAACTCAGGATCAGTAATGTAATGTATGTACACAGTGACTACACCAGCAGAATAGTGAATGCAGCTCTGGGGTATAATACAGGATGTAACTCAGGATCAGTAATGTAATATATGTACACAGTGACTGCACCAGCAGAATAGTGAGTGCAGCTCTGGAGTATAATAAAGGATGTAACTCAGATAATGTATGTACACAGTGACTGCACCAGCAGAATAGTGAGTGCAGCTCTGGGGTATAATACAGGATGTAACTCAGGATCAGTAGTGTAATATATGTACACAGTGACTGCACCAGCAGAATAGTGAGTGCAGCTCTGGGGTATAATACAGGATGTAACTCAGGATCAGTAATGTAATATATGTACACAGTGACTGCACCAGCAGAATAGTGAGTGTAGCTCTGGGGTATAATACAGGATGTAACTCAGGATCAGTAATGTAATGTATGTACACAGTGACTGCACCAGCAGAATAGTGAGTGCAGCTCTGGGGTATAATACAGGATGTAACTCAGGATCAGCAATGTAATGTATGTACACAGTGACTACACCAGCAGAATAGTGAGTACAGCTCTGGAGTATAATACAGGATGTAACTCAGGATCAGTAATGTAATATATGTACACAGTGACTGCACCAGCAGAATAGTGAATGCAGCTCTGGGGTATAATACAGGATGTAACTCAGGATCAGTAATGTAATGTATGTACACAGTGACTACACCAGCAGAATAGTGAGTGCAGCTCTGGGGTATAATACAGGATGTAACTCAGGATCAGTAATGTAATATATGTACACAGTGACTGCACCAGCAGAATAGTGAGTGCAGCTCTGGAGTATAATAAAGGATGTAACTCAGATAATGTATGTACACAGTGACTGCACCAGCAGAATAGTGAGTGCAGCTCTGGGGTATAATACAGGATGTAACTCAGGATCAGTAGTGTAATATATGTACACAGTGACTGCACCAGCAGAATAGTGAGTGCAGCTCTGGGGTATAATACAGGATGTAACTCAGGATCAGTAATGTAATATATGTACACAGTGACTGCACCAGCAGAATAGTGAGTGTAGCTCTGGGGTATAATACAGGATGTAACTCAGGATCAGTAATGTAATGTATGTACACAGTGACTGCACCAGCAGAATAGTGAGTGCAGCTCTGGGGTATAATACAGGATGTAACTCAGGATCAGCAATGTAATGTATGTACACAGTGACTACACCAGCAGAATAATGAGTACAGCTCTGGAGTATAATACAGGATGTAACTCAGGATCAGTAATGTAATATATGTACACAGTGACTGCACCAGCAGAATAGTGAATGCAGCTCTGGGGTATAATACAGGATGTAACTCAGGATCAGTAATGTAATGTATGTACACAGTGACTACACCAGCAGAATAGTGAGTGCAGCTCTGGGGTATAATACAGGATGTAACTCAGGATCAGTAATGTAATATATGTACACAGTGACTGCACCAGCAGAATAGTGAGTGAGGCTCTGGAGTATAATAAAGGATGTAACTCAGATAATGTATGTACACAGTGACTGCACCAGCAGAATAGTGAGTGCAGCTCTGGGGTATAATACAGGATGTAACTCAGGATCAGTAATGTAATGTATGTACATAGTGACTGCACCAGCAGAATAGTGAGTGCAGCTGTGGGGTATAATATAGGATGCACTGTATTTCAAGTGAATGGTGTAATGGGGGGTTATACATAAAAGTAAACTTACCCTTTAAATATTTGGACCCAACAGAGCTGTACAGGGTTCAGAACACACAATATCCGTTGCATATGACTAAGATTTTCAGCACATACAAAGAATAAAGTACGGTATTTATTAATCCATATTCACAGTGTTCTCACCTCAGAATCCTGTCAATGTCATCGTCCTGCCGCAGCCTCAATATTGGTGGATTGTCATTTCATAAACTACAGGAATTTACGACGATTAAGGCTGCAAACAAGAGAAACAAGGAAATGGCTCAGTCCACAGTGAACATTAGAAATATCCTATACCAGCGATACGTAGAGCTGACGATACAGAACAGAGTGCAATACACAAGTCTCAGTCTTGATACATTATTAATGCAGAGTTTACAAAATTTGGAAGATCTAACCCTGGACATCAGTGCAGCCCAAAATCAGCACCACTCCTGCCCATGTGCAGTACCTGGTATTGCAGATAAGGCTCATTTACTGCACTGACGCTGAGCTGCAGTACCAGGAACAACCTATGGTACAACAGTGGCGCTCTTTAAAGGTGAAAAGGTCAAGAGCTTCCAGGTATCAACCCATAAGGATGACTAAAACCTGACAGCTTCAGACATGATTTGACTCCGCGTTTATTCTTCTAATGGGCAGACAAATATCCCGCTGTATAAAATACCTTAATTACACTTGGCAAGTGCTGAAAAGAATAAAAATAGTGACAAGAAAGGGATCTGGGCTGGGCCGCGCTGCTTCTGTAGCGAGCAGGTGGTAATTGGGATTCATCACTTTTTCACTTCGGATTTTTACTACACAAACTCTGAAGTTTACATGTCTGCGCAGATCATCGGCCGCCGCCGCCCGGCTACATTAATCAGGAGAAATAAAAGCATGAAATGATCCAGAGATTTACCTAATTATTATTTTTCCTACATCTTAAAAGAAACTGTAAATAAGCAAAAAGTCCGCAAGTCCGTACAAACACTGGAAAAAAGATGAGCCCCCTTCCCCGTGCCCGCATATTGCACACTGGAAGATGAATCATCGCAGGATACAGGTTTTTTTTTAACTTATTGCTGCACCCTTAAATTGAAAGGTATATTCTCATTTAAGCAATTGTCACCGATCCACAAGATGGGACCCCATCAATCCCAAGAATAGGGCTTTCTCAGATTGTTCACGAAGACAATGACTGGAGCGGTGGCCATCATTCCATTCTCGAGGTCCGTGGTGGTCCTACTGGCGGGACTGCCAGCAAGGTGTTATCCTGATTTTAGCAAATAGTGGATTGTTCCTTAGCCCAGGGTGTCATACGATGATCTCAGAAAGAATAAATGGCACACACTTAACCAAATGATTCCACTGAAAAGTTCAGACACTTGACCCCAAATAGGCCGTTTCCAACCACTTCCCTTAATCATGGTGTCAAAATGTCTAATAGTTCTCTCTTGAGCATCACGTCACTCAGTGGCGCACTATCAGGATGGTCATTGGTGATCACTTGAACATGCGCTAAGGGAACTGGATCATTCCGCAAATTCCACTGGCATAAACGATGGGCAGAGCCTATGTTCTTTCCTAGGATTCGAGATTGTTTATCAATGGTTTGAGTCTCAGTAACCACTATTCTGGAGGCAAAAGGAGTAACACCTCTCACTAGTGCACCAACTATGTAAAAATTGATACTGTACTGGTCGACCCTTTCCTCTGGAGTCAGTTCCATTTGTGCAAATCTGAGTCGGGTTTCTACTGCGACCCAACAACTACCTTTGACATCATCACCCAAGGCCCATTAGGCTGATAGCTGACTGAGTCAGCTAAGTACTGTCCGAGTATTCAGTAAGCTTCGCAAGAGTAGCCATTTGTACTTTGTTTGCCTCATCATACACTTGACTCATCTCCCAAACTCCTGCTTACATATCAACTATCTACATTTACTTCCTAGTTCTGAACTCTGTTAACCATCTGTCTGCTGGAAGTATAACAGACTCTTTTCCACTTATACTAGTACTGCTCACACTATAATGCAGTTGCAATGGTGAGTATTCTTCTCTGAAATCAAGTATCTAGTTTGCCTCTTCATCACTGCTCCCTGCCATTAACCATCTGTCTGCTGATAGTATACAACTCTGCTGTCAACCATTTGTCTCCTGCCTGTTCTGGATGGAATATATAACAATAGATAGTGTTTATATTGTTGGTGGCTCAGTGGTTAGCACTGTTTGTTTTCCCTGTAATTGTGTGGGTTTTCTCCATGTATTCTAGCTTGGGAATCTCTGATATTGATAGGAAATTTAGATTGTAACCGTGATGATGATTTGTGAAAAGAGCTGTGGAATTATTGGAACAGTAAAAGTGAATAAAATAAAAATCCATGCTCCTGACTCCGTCATCTGAGTCTGATGTTTCCTGCTCTGCTTATCTGCCAGCAATCCTGCATTCCCTATTGTCCTAATCCTCACTTATCCACTTGCCGTCTGGCATGTCTTGTCCTGCTGCTCCATTGCGTTGCTAACCTTGACCAATGGCTTGAAAAAACCCACCTCCCCCACTTAGCCCATAACATTCAGTCACTCTGCAGCAAGGCGCTTCCACGCTCTCTCCAGCAAGTTTTAATGCAGTAACGTTCCACTACCATGGCTAGATACAATCACTCTTGGCATAGCTGGCACTTGTGCTTCCTTGACTGCCTGCCATAGCTCGTAGCACAGCACTCCAACCGATCACACTTCTCAGAGGAGCATTACATGGCCTACAAGAGGAGCATTATATGGCCTACAAGTCCCCTCACACGGCTTGGCACTATCCGCAAGTAAAAAACAATCCCCCTTAGAAAGCCATCGAAGGCCTCTCACCCAGCCAAATCAGCACATACGTTTCACACCAGTGTTGGATAAATGCAAAAATCTAAGCTGCGTTTTTTTCAAAGGTAAGAAGCTCTCCTTACCAAAAATATACTAATATAGCAGAAATTGGAAAAGGGAAAATATTTCTATACTGAACATTTTAACATCCAAAGTAAGAAAAAGAAGCAAATTGGGCATGTTCCTATTTAAGAGACTTTTTGTTAAGAGTTGGGCTACCAGTGAACCGTTCCGATCAGCCACCTTCTGCTTCTTTGACCCTCTATTGCGAGTGGCTAAATCATACAGTAAAAGCTTTTATAAAGTGTCCAAAGGCAAGTGACCGTTCTTCAACTACAAACCAAACCACAGCTATTTCATACTTCAGGTCATAAAGTGCTGAATATGTATGTAAGCAAGCGCTGCTGTGATGAGAGACGACAGCATTGGGAAATGCTCATGTATCTGTGTGGTCGGTCAAACTGTGGTCAAACGTAAGAAAGTAGCAAAAATACAACCAACTGGTAGAGAAGAATAGTGTGACTGATCCTCACGGTGTACACATTACTATAGAATGAGATTTTAATCTAACATTCGAGAATTCACCAATTCGTCTTCACAAATCAGAATGGTAAACCATCTATTGTGAAACTTTAAGTCAGTTTTCGACACTTTTTATGACCTTTTGATGGACCAGAATGTCTCATAATCCAGCCCTATTTTTAATGACTTTTTATGCCATTTTTTATTATTACTTCTTCATTGTCTTAGGAAAAAACAAAATGGGAAAGTAAAACGTGAAGAAGCTTCTTCTGCATTTTCATTTGAAGCGTTTACTTTATCAAACGAACGCCAATGATTTGTGCCATCAATTGTAAGAAATAAAAAAAAAAAAAGCACCAAAAACACTGCGATCGTTATGACTTATGTAGCTCTTCGGAAAATCAATGCCCAAAAAAATATATTTTTCTTTAATTCAATCATCCATAGGACTAGGATGGAGCAATATTAGCTGCAGTGCTGAATAGTTTTAAAAGCGAATGAAACTCAAGATAAAACATCTACAGCTTTACAAGAGTCTTCTAAAATATCTTTTCTTGATGTTAATGGATTATTTTCATTTCTAGTTTGAGGATACATGTACAAAAAAGGAACTCCCGTCAACAGTGCTATTTTTCTTTTAAAAATAATTGAAATGTTGGTGAATCCCAAGTATAATTCAACAGATCTGTCAGGCAGCGCTGGTATCAGTTGTGCAAAATGACCAACGTGCTTGGATTAGGTGTTATCAGAGTTTCTTTGGCGTGCTTGGATAATATGTTTGAGTACCGATGGCTGCATTTTATTAGACAGCCGCAACACATGCAGTGATTGCCTGCTTGCTAGGTAATCCAATCTAACAGCCGCAAAACCTGAGGCTGAGTGGACTCAAACATATTATCCAAGCACGCCAAGACACTCGGATTACACCCAAGCATGCTCGGATAACAAGTCATCTGAGCACGTACACTCATTTTGCACAACTGATACCAGCGCTGCCTGACAGATCTGTTGACTTATAGTTAGGATTCACCAACATTTCAATCATTTTCATAAGAAAATGCTTCTTTGACACGTCAGTGCGATTTTAACTTCATCAAAATATCGAATAACTGCTACATGTTCTAGAACAGGAATGGGCACATCTGTTCCTGGAGGATCAAGTTCGAGACTAAATTCCTGATATTGGCAGTTTTATGCAAATTTTATCATTCTGAGATTCGATTTATTAATAAAAAAAACTTACCCGGCACCATTTCCCACACCGATGAAGTATCAGACAGTGGCTAATTTCATTTTGCGTTATTGTGCGGGACTCTCCACAATACCCTACAGCTATGACATCTAACGGATTATCACATCTTGTACAGTGGTGGTCAGTACGTGGGACATCACAGATCAGCGGCTCTCAGTGGAGCAGAGTTTATATGGCAAAGTCATTCTCTATCTCTACAGTCACTGGGTAAAACTCTCTGTCCTGTAGAGCGTAAGCTCTTATGATCAGCGAGGTCCTCTCTCTCCTGTAGCTATACATATACAGTGTAATTTAAAAGTTTGGGCACCCCTGGTCAAAATTACTGTTATTGTGAACAGTTATGCAAGTTGAAGATTAAAAGATCTCTAAAAGGCCTAAAAGTTAAAGATTTGTATTTTAGGCAAATAAAAAAAATATATATATATAGTCATTTTTTACAATTTAAAAATTACAAAAAGCAAAATGGGCCAATGCAAACGTTTTGGCACCCTTGGAGAATTGTGTTCTCAGATAACTTTGACCAGGGTTTCAGACGTTAATTATCCTGTTAGGGTTATGGCTTGTTCACTATCATAGTTTAGAAAGGCCAAGTGAAGCAAATTTCTAGCTTTATAAAATCCCAGCCTCCTCTAACCTTGTGCCAAAAAACAGCAGCCATGGGTTCTTCTAAGCAGCTGTCCAGCACGCTGAAAATGAAAATGATGGAGGCACACAAAGCAGGAGAAGGCAATAAGAAGATAGCAAAGCGTTTTCAAGTTGCCCTTTCCTCAGTTTGAAATATAATTAAGAAATGGCTGTTACCAGAAACAGTGGAGGTCAAGATAAGGTCTGGAAGACCAAGCAAAGTTACAGTGAGAGCTGCTTGTAAGATGGCTACAGAGGCAAATCAGAACCCCTGCTTGACTGCAAAACACCTTCAAAAATACTTAGCAGACTAAAGCTGTGGTACATTCTTCTACTGTTCAGACACACCTGCACAAATATGGCCTTCATGGAAGAGTCATTGGAAGAAAACCTCTCCTGTGTCTACGCCATAAAATTCAGAGTCAGAAGTATGCAAAAGAACAACTAAGAAAGTGTGATGCATTTTGGAAAGAATTCCTGTTGACTGACGTGGTTAAAATAGAACTCTTTGGCCACTAAGATCAAAGGTATGTGTGTAGAAAAAGGGTACAGAAAGATAATCATCATTAAGCATGGGGGTGGATCAATCATGCTTTGGGGTTGTGTTGTAGCCAATGGCACGGGTAGAGGAAAGAAATTTCAACAAATTCTTGATGAAAACATAACACCATCTGTAAAAAAGCTGAAACTGAAAAGAGGCTGGCTTCTACAAATGGATAATGATCCTAAACACACGTCAAAATCCACAATAGATGAAATCAAAAGGCGCAAGCTGAAGGTTTTACAATGGCCCTCACAGTCACTTGATCTGAACTTTATTGCAAATCTGTGGCTAGACCTCAAAATAGCAGAGAATTGAAAGACTTGTCTGGCTACAAAAAGCATTTACAAGCTGTGATACCTGCAAAAGGGGTGCTACTAGGTAGTAAACATAAATAAACATAACCCATATAAGGTACCATAGATGTAATGGTGCTGCTGAGACCAACACCAGTGCGCATGTCTCGCATCAGTGCACCAACAGGACTCTCCCTATCAGATCAATATCGCATTAGAAAAAATAGAGATAAGTCCAAAAGTAACAAAAGATACAAATTTATTGGCTATAAATAACAATAGACAAATACAAAGTACAAGACTAAGATCGGGAAAAATATGGGGCAGAAGTCCTGACAAATGAGATGGAGAACAGCCAACATGGGTAAAAAAACAGGCTAAAGTGCCGTAAATAGAGAAACCAAGGTCATACACCAGTATTAAGTTCCAGGAAAAGTATTAGTCAGATATAGTATATAGCGTGCGCTACCATCTAACTGCGACCAGGTTCAATAACCACCAAGTGTGCTTACCCATCATGTGCCAGGTCAGGACAGGTGCCCCCGCCGCCACCGACACATGTTTCGCCACTTTTTTTTCCCTCTTTTTCAAGGTGACCACACCTTGAAAAAGAGGCGAAACGCGCGTCGGTGGCGGCGGGGGCACCTATCCTGACCTGGCACATCATGGGTAAGCACACTTGGTGGTTATTGAACCTGATCGTAGTTAGATGGTAGCGCGCGCTATATACTATATCTGACTAATACTTGTCCTGGGAATTAATACTGGTGTATGACCTTGGTTTCTCCATTTACGGCACTTTAGCCTGTTTTTTTACCTATGTTGGCTGTTCTCCATCTCATTTGTCAGGACTTCTGCCCCATATTTTTCCCGATCTTAGTCTTGTACTTTGTATTTGTCTATTGTTATTTATATCCAATAAATTTGTATATTTTGTTACTTTTGGACTTATCTCCATTTTTTCTAATGTGATATAGGTAGTAAACATGCAAACTTTTGCATTGGCCCATTTTCCTTTTTGCAATTTTTAAAATGCAATATTTTTTTTTTGCCTAAAATACAAACAAATGTGTCATCTTTAACTCTAGGCCTTTTAGAGATCATTTTAACTTGCTTAACTTTTCACAATAACAGTAATTTTGACCAGGGGTGCCAAAACTTTTATATGCTACTGTATATATATATCTATATATATAATTGTCTAAGGGTTTTCCCGTCTGTCTGTCTGTCCTGGCTCTCTGATTGGTCGAGGCCGCCAGGCCTCGACCAATCAGAGACCGGCACAGCATCGACGTAGAAATCCCGCGTCTCTGATTGGTCGAGGCCGCCAGGCCTCGACCAATCAGCAACGGGCACAGCGACGATGATGTCATAAAGGACGTAGAAATCCCGCGTCTGATTGGTCGAGGCCGCCAGGCCTCGACCAATCAGCAACGGGCACAGCGACGATGATGTCATAAAGGACGTAGACATCTCACGTTTCTGATTCAGCGACGGGCACAGTATCAACGTAGATGTCATAATGGTTGCCATGGCGACGATGATGTCATAAAGGTTGCCTCGACCAATCAGCGACGGGCACAGTGTGACGCGAATTCTGGAATCATCATTGTCCATATACTACGGGGACATGCATATTCTAGAATACCCGATGCGTTAGAATCGGGCCACAATCCGCCAGGCCTCGACCAATCAGAGACGGGCACAGTATCGACATAGAAATCCTGCGTCTCTGATTGGTCGAAGGCCGCCAGGCCTCGACCAATCAGAGACGGGCACAGCGACGATGATGTCATAATGGTTGCCATGGCGACGATGATGTCATAAAGGTTGCCTCGACCAATCAGCGACGGGCACAGTCTGCCGCGAATTCTGGAATCATCATTGTCCATATACTACGGGGACATGCATATTCTAGAATCGGGCCACAATCTAGTATATATTATATTTATTTTTACTCATTTATATAGCGCCACTAATTCCACAGCACTTTACAGACATCATCACTGTCCCCATTGGGGCTCATAATCTCAATTCCCTATGAGTATGTCTTTGGAGTGTGGGAGGAAACCGGAGCACCCAGAGGAAACCCACGCAAACACGGGGAGAACATACAAACTCCTTGCAGATATTGTCCTTGGTGGGATTTGAACCCAGGACCCCAGCGCTGTAAACAGTGCTAACCACAGAGCCACCGGGCTCCCCTATTTATATTTTATTATATTTCTCATTTATTTATACTTTTTATTATGTACATTTTTATATTTTGTACTTACATTTATTATTTTATTATAGTTGTTACATTTATTTTATTATAATTATTTATATTGTTTTATTATTTTATATTTATTTTATTGTATTTATGATTATTATTATTATTATTTATATATATAAAAAATTAAAAAAATTACCGTAAGGTTTTTTTTTCAAGAAATAGTCCAGTCAGTGTAAAACATGTTAAATCGTAAATGTCAGTACTTGTGATGTGGTGAGGCTCATGCCCCGGTCTTCTTAGGTTTGTGAGAGAACGGATTCAAAAAGTGGTACAGGAAAAGGCTGGGAAGTGTTCGTCGAGCATTCCAGGGCTTATGAATAAGGCCCTATGCGGATTCTACATAGGAGTACTTGCAGATCCCCTTCTGACAAAGAACGCTGTTTCCAATGCCAACATATATTTTCCTTGTAAATCTGTTCAGCTGTCTTGAAACCAGCCAAGTGGGACTCTCCAGCCAAATTTCGGAATTTGTATAAATATGTTCATTTGTATGTGTTTTGCTTTCTACACATGCAATCGTTTATCCATCAGCACGGGATATTTGGACATAAAATGTAAGTCTTTCTGACATCTGCAAACAGGATAAAAGAAATAAGCAAAGATGGGTGTTAGGTGTGGCGCCTGCATGATCGAGCCGATTGAGGGCGTATTAAAGGGAAAGTGGAGCCGAGGAGACATTAAATCACTGCGACAGGTAATGATAACAAATAGGAACTGGGAACCCGGACAGATCATTTCGTTAATAATTTTAATTAAGGAATTCCTTCAAAAGCAGCAACTGTTAAAGCCTAAAATCATTTGCAGATGTCCAAAGTAATATATCCTCCGGATCGGCCATAAGGTGACAACGCTGTGGAGTCACTGGTGGGTTAGGGAAAGTAAGGGCACTATACAAAAATTGGCACCAAAAATAGGAAAAGCCGTCACACTACTGTCAACATGCCATCAGGGAGGCGTCTGATTGGCTCCAAATTTATTCTGCAGCAAGAATACAACTTAGGGTAGAAGCCTAGAGTCTAGATCACGTGAAGCAATTATCCCCCCTCTACTCCTCCTTGGTCAGGACACATCTGGAATACTGTGTCCAGTTCTGGGCACCACATTTTAATAAAGACATTGAAAAACTGAAGCAAGTTCAGAGAACAGCAACCAGAATAGTGAGCGGACTGCAAAGTATGTCCTACACGGAACGGTTAAATTATCGGGGAATGTTTAGCTTCCAAAAAAGAAGGATAAGAAGAGATTTAATAGCCGACTACAAATATCTGAAGGGCTGTCACAGTGTAGAGGGATCATCATTATTCTCATTTGCACATGGAAACACGAGAAGTAATGGAATGAAACTGAAAGGGAGAGAAGATACAGAGTAAATATTACAAAAAAAATTTAGACAGTGAGGGCGATCAATGAGTGGAACATGCTGTCATGAGAGGTGGTGAGTTCTCCTTCAATGGAAGTCTTCAAACAGAGGCCGGACAGACATCTGTCTGTGATGGTTTAGTGAGTCCTGCATTGAGCAGGGTATTGGACACAATGACCCTGGAGGTCCCTTGCAACTCTAACATTCTAGGATTCTGTGAACCCCAACATCTATAGTAACATAGTTTTTAAGGTTGAAGGAAGACTAACTCCATCTAATTCAACCCATATCCTAACCTAACTTGCCCTAACATCCAGTCAATTTCATTAAGAATGATCCTCAGCGTAAAGAAGAATAAGAAGCCCTGGAAGTATTGATATCATTATCATCCAGTCTGTGGAATTACATGAAGAGACATAAAAAATTTGCAGAAGATCTGTGGTTAGTTCTCCAAGATGTTTGGAACACCCTCCTTGCCGAGCTCCTTCAAAAACTGTGCACAAATGTGACTAGAAGTATTCTGGATCCACAACTAGGCTGCACGTGTGGGGCTCTTCAGACAGCATTTCTATGGATGTCTGTATTGAACCAGAACTCACACCAAGAAACTTCATCAGGTAGCTAGACTGGACTTCAGAGTCACTGATGAAGATTCCAGGAGATTATTCTCAGGCTGAATTCTCATAAATATGCACAATAGTAATAGCAGCAGCTGCAACAACTGCAGCAGGTAAGGGTACTTTCACACTAGCGTTTGTTTAAATCCGTCACAATGCGTCGTTTTGCAGAAAAAACGCATCCTGCAAAAGTGCTTGCAGGATGCGTTTTTTCCCCATAGACTTCTATTGACGACGCATTTGCGACGGATTGGCACATTTCGCATCCGTCTTGCGACGGATGCGTCGTGCTTTGGCGGACCGTCGGGAGAAAAAAACCCTACATGTAACGTTTTTTTCTCCCGACGGACCGCTTTTTCCGACCGCGCATGCGCGGCCAGAACTCCGCCCCCACCTCCCCGCACCTTACAATGAGGCAGCGGATGCGCCGGAAAAATGCATCCGCTGCCTCCATTGTGCAATGCAGCAAACGCTAGCATCGGAATCTCTCCCGACGCATTGCGACGGGGAGATTCCGACGCTAGTGTGAAAGAAGCCTAAAAAGACAAATCTGAACCAGGAATGTACAGAGATGAACCATGAAAAATGGCTGACAAACAATAACTGGGGAAGAAGGGAGGGGTTACTTACATCAGAGCTGGACTACAAGGAGAGAGACGAGACAAACTTCTAAAAGGCAAACTGATTCAATAGCAGTGTAACAGTAACAATACAAAACAACACTGTGTGATTCCCAAGTTGTGGGACATGACAAGAAGAAGTGGTCAAGGTGAAGGACAGTCACTAATTATTGATGGGATTTGGATTTTTGTTCGTTCACTTTGCATTTTGTTAATTGATAAAAATAAATTATTAACACTTCTATTTGTTAAAGCTTCTTACTTTGCAGCATTTTGTTCACACATGCCTATAACTTTTGCACAGTACTCTGTGTTTGATAGTAAATTTGTCTTGTAAAGATGCACATTTATTAGCTGCTGATTTTAGAATTGCATAGATGCCATAGGAGCAGACCATGGGACCGGTGAGTGGTTGGACCCACACCCTTTTCTACTGGGAGGCGAGGACCTCTGCAGCACTCTTTCTCGAGAGGGACTGAATGGATAGCAAATACGGTGACAGGAAATTCGCCCAGTGGTCAAGGCAATAGAACAGAGGGGGGAAAAATCTGGCAAAACCTGGCACCATAATGAGGGTTCATCTCCGTTGTACATTTAAAGGGGTTATTTTACTGACAAACTCAATGTATAATCAGCCTCCAGGTAATCCTGAGAATAGGGTGAAGTCACCAGACAAGGCTTCAAATCGAGGACAAGCTTCAAATCGAGGAACCTTTGACTGGTGACGAAGACACAACTCGTACATAGTCTGGTCTTTTCAGTAGTAACATACGGATGCGAAACCTGGATGATAAAGAAACAAGACAGAAGAAGAACTGATGCCTTTGAAATGTGGTACTGGAGAAGGATGTTATCAATACCATGGATGGCAAGAAGAGCAAACAAATCAACTTTGGAACAAATCAAGCCAAACATGCCACTGGAAGCAAGGATCACCAAGCTACAACTTGTCTACTTTGGACACATCATACGAAGAGAGCAATCACTGGAGAAGGACATCATGGTCGGAAGAATAGAAGGAATAAGACGAAGAGGAAGACCAGCAACCCGATGGCTCGATACAATCAAGACAACGGCGGAGAAGACCATGGTGGACCATTCTAGGCTTACACAAGATCGTTCATCCAACAAGCTGCCATGGTTCGAGATGGAGCTGAAGGTCGTTAAGTAATAATAATAGTAACAATAGTGCACCTATGTGATCATTGCTCTATACACTCTCTCTGCGGGAACGGTGGTCATGCATGGACACAACCACTACCATAGATGGATACAAGTAAAAGGAGCAGTGGTCATGCATTTCACCTACAACTCCATTCACAAGGGCTCGGTGAAAGTTGCACCAGTTGACCCTCTCCATCAATCATCCGGTTTATAATCCATCTTGTATGTAGTGAAAAAAAACCCTTTAAGTTAAGTTGCTAAAATACAATTCAGATGATTAAAAAAAAAAAAAAAGACACAATAGATAATAGACGCTCCACTGTCCTGCACTGTCAGCACAAATGAAGACAAAACCAAATTAAAGTGAATAGTTCTGACAGTCACGCTTAATCAGTGGCAAAACTAAAGCGATAAGAAATTATCTAATATCTATAGCCAGTCATCAAAATAACAGCCCCCGCGTCCGTCTACGACAGAGGCTGAAATGCAAAACTGCTAGGAAGTCTCGTGTTATTTGAAGTCTGCGCTTAGTGTAAAAAGAAGAGAAAAGAAAAGGTTTCCACAAAAGTTAAAAAAAAAAAAAAAAGTTTAGATTCCGCAAAAGTTTTGCTATCATTAGGGGCGATCAAATGTCCTCAGCAATGAAGAAAGTGTCTATTTATAAGACGGCTCTTTTTTTCCATATAAAATGTTTGCGAGGTGCCGAGTGAGGCACGGGGGGGGCTTTTACGACCCACCGACCTGCTCAGATCGTCACCGTTTATTTTACAAAGTTTATTTCTTTAAGATCTTATCCTTTATAGAAAGAGCCAAGTCTGGTGTAAATATTAAATCCATTAGGAACGCGATTAGCTTCTTGAAGGAGAACAAATTTAGAAGTTCCCCTCCATTCCTGAAACTTTCATGTAACGAGAAGACATGGTTACAAGGTGACATGTTAGTGACTCGCTATAAACCGCCGGAGTGCACCCAAATGGCAAATATAAGCAACGGTATTGTTTCAATTAAATGTTACGCAGAGCGAGATATGTATATATTACAGGGACGGAAAGTTTCTCTCGTAATAACAGCGCCACTCCTGTCTGCTGGTTATTTGTGGTATTGCATCTAATACACAATTACTAAGTGTAAAAAAATAAAGATTAAAAGGGTTTTCCAGCTAAAAGAAACATAATGTAATTAGTTATATAACTTTCTAAAACAGTTCAGGTCTCAAAGGTGCCGTGACATTCAACATCAACCTCGTGTCCAGGGTTCCAATAATACAGAAGAAGACGTCTTGGGATCTGGGTCTTGATGCAAAATTTCCAACAAGGCCCCCAACTATTGTGGGTTTTTAGCAGTATTGGTCTTTTCATATGAGACAAAGGAAGATTTTTGGGCCCTCAGGTGCTACGGCAACCTCTGCCCCCATTGTAGTTACCCCCTGACTTGGATGTATTGGCTAAAGATCGGAAACCTTACAGACCTGAAGTATATTATTATGTGTAAGACACAAACTGGAGGAAGATCTGCCAGAAGTTCCAACAGTTACAGCTGAAGTTGAGGACGCCTTTCAGAGGTGCGGACAGAACCTGCAGGAACTTAACCCTGCTGTGTCCTGCAGGATTTAACTTTCCCAGCCTATTCCTAGGCAGCAGTGGGCTTATTAGGCAGCTCCTCCCAGTACTCCTTTACTGAAGGTAGGTTCCTAGTAGCTTGTCTCTAGTTCCTGTTTGTGTATGTTCGCTCTGTCTCTCTTCTTATTGACCCGGCTCGTTTACCGTTTATCCTGATCTCTCTGCTCCTGACCTCGGCTACGTACATTGAACCCGTGCTGCCTGCCCTGACCTCGGATTGTCTGACCACAACTTTGACTTTGTCCCCCTGTACCTCGTACCTGTATGTCTGACCCTTCACTCAGCTGCTACAGACCCGGGAACTGCGCTGGAGTGGCACCTGGTGACTATCAGCGGCCAAGCAAAACTTCACCATCAAAAACTCTAGTGCAGTGTTCCCCAACTCTGGTCCTGAAGGCCACCAACAGGTCAGGTTTTCAGGATTTCCTTAGCATTGCTCAGGTGATAATTGCAGAACCTGCACAGGCAACAAGTCCATCACCTGGGCAATACTAAGGAAATCCTGAAAACATGACCTGTTGGTGGCTCTTGAGGGCTGGAGTTGGGTAACACAGCTCTAGTGAATACCATTTAATCACTTAGTTACGCCCCTCCAGGATAAACCCGGACAGTTGTACAGTGGATACTCACCCTCCAGTGTTACACCGACAGTTATATGACTAAAAATTCTCCAGAAACAATACTAACTTTTTATAAACCCATTTAAAGAGGTTGTCTCATCAAGACAACCCTTTCTCTAAAAACACCCACCACCCCTGCTGATCATCTGATCACCACTGGTCTAGCCTATAAAAACTCAACGTGTCCACATATTTCTGCTCTAGGTAACCAGAGCATGATTATCTTTATCGGTTTATTGAAACTACAGTCTCCTTTTTAGAGGATTACTTGGTTTAGAAACAATTTGGAAATACTTTTTATGAGTTTTGGAGCTAATAGTGGGGTCTGTCTTTTATAACCTAGCCATTGATGAGAGCATCTCTCTCTTTGGAGAACTCAGCATGTCCATACATTACCTAGACAGTGCAGTGATTTTAAGAAGCACAATGTAATTCTTAATTTCTCCTGCGGGGGTGCTGCAGGGATATTTTACACTTTTAACAAGCTTCCTGATTGCTGAGGATTATACACTAATACTAGTTGCATCAATAATATAATTTATGCTACCTAAACCTCAAAGATAGTTCAATCAATGACTACCTAATGCCCGTTCCGATAATTTCCTGTTTTTTTTGTTCCCAAATATTATACGACATTATTTTCCTTCAACAACCTCACTTCCTCCTACGAGTAGCTAAATAAACACGACGGCTTACACCAGTTATTGTTTGGAAATCCATAATATATGGTTCCGCCTAACACTAACAATGTCTTAGATTCTGCTCCGAGCTGAGCTCATGATAGATACCAGACTCTGGGAGACAGCGGGGACTTTAAACATGTCAGTGCAAACGCCGGGAAAAGAAAGTCCACAGGTCCAACACTCCATGATAATTTCCCCCAAAGAGCCTCCACAGCCTGCTCGCTAGAGACTTACTCCGCGTCTGCTGGAAATGATCAATTTCTGAGACGATTGTTTTGAGAGCGGTTTTTTTTTTACTCACATGAAAGTGGCTTATTTTCAATGTTATGTCAGGGTTTTAATACCTGACGTAAGCAAAATGTCAGGAACAGAAGGGCATGTAACCTGTCACATAGATTTTTTACCCTTATGATCCAGCGCCATATCAGCCACTCCAACTGGCGCTGCCCTGGGTCTCGCATTGCCCAGAACTGGGTCTGACTACTTCTTCATTATCAATGTAGTGTACATTTGACTTCGCTACCTCTTCATTAAAGAACCACTGGTTTGTCGTCTCCCATTGAGTTTTATTCCACCAACTTAGAAGTTTGACTGGCTAGGGATAACCAGTGGTGCTACAGGTGATATTGTGCCATTCGGCTGGTTCATGCTCTGGTTCGCAATGGCAGGGAAATAACTATAGTAGATTCAGGGGCTAAAGGTTGAAGTTTTCCCAAGCCTCAGGTGGGCCCAAAACTTTCATCTGACCCATATGAGAATCCTAGAATGTTAGAGTTGGAAGAGATCTCCGGGATCTTCGTGTCCAACCCCCTGCTCAATGCAGGATTCACCAAACCATCACAGACAGATGTCTGTCCGGCCTCTGTTTGAAGACTTCCATTGAAAATAGAACTGACCATCTCTCGTGGCCGCCTGTTCCACTCATTGATCGCCCTCACTGTCAAAAAGTTTTTCCTAATATCAAATCTGTATCTTCTCCCTTTCACTTTCATTCCATTACTTCTCGTGTTTCCATGTGCAAATGAGAATAACGATGATCCCTCTACACTGTGACAGCCCTTCAGATATTTGTAGACAGCTATTAAGTCTCCTCTCAGCCTTCTTTTTCACAAGCTAAACATTTCCAGATCCTGTAAGGCTATGTGCACACGTAGAATGGTCCACTGCGGATTTTTCCGCAGCAGATTTGATAAATCCGCAGGGCAAAAACACAGCGTTTTTCCTGCGGATTTATAGCAGATTTACCGCGGTTTTTGTGCGGATTCCACTGCGGTTTTCTATTACGGAGCAGGTGTAAAACCGCTGCGAATTCCGCACAAAGAATTGACATGCTGCGGAATGTAAACCGCTGCGTTTCTGCGCGTTTTTTTCCGCAGCATGGGCACAGCGTTTTCGGTTTCCCATAGGTTTACATTGTACTGTAATCTCATGGGAAACTGCTGCGGATCCGCCGCAAAATCCGCATTGTGTGCACATAGCCTAAACGTTCCTCATAGAACATACTTTGCATCCAGGTAGATCTTCTCTAAACTTGCTCCAGTTTTTCGATGTCTTTTCTAAAATGTGGTGTCCAGAACTGGATACAGTATTCCAGATGCAGCCTGACCAAGGAGGAAAAGAGAGGGATAGTTATTTCAAGTGATCTAGACTCTTTGCTTCTCTTAATACATCCTAGAACTGTGTTTTCCTTTTATTGCTGCTGCATCACACTGTTGACTCATGTGCAGTCTGTGATCTATTAGTATACCCAAGTCTTTTTCAGACGTGCTGTTGCTCAGTTCTATTCCTACCATTCTGTAGATGACATTTTCATTTTTCTTGCCCAGATGTAGAATCTTCCGTTTCTCTCTGTTAAATACCATTTTATTAGTTACTGCCCATTGTTCAAGCTTATCTAGATCCTTCTGAATCATTTCTCGGTCTTCTTTAGTGTTAGCTATCCCTCCTAGCTTTGCATCATTTGCAAATTTGATTAGTTTACCTTTAGTTCCCTCATCAAGATCATTTATAATCGATCACTGAGCCAGTTATGAATACAAGGCCAATACTATTAAAGACCAATGATAATTTGGAGCTCTGGTGGAGATTTTACATTCGTGTCCACAAGCTTCAAGTTATACCACTGGTCATAGCACTCATATCAATACACTACATGGGGCTATTTCCCTAAATTGAGATCGGAAAGTGCAAGGTTCACCCGGCCATACATTTCGAATAGTAATTGGCTGAACGCTTGAAAAACAGATATCTCTCTAGACCTCCTGTTCATATACATGCTCAGCACTGCAGAGGGAGTGGAATAAAGTTGTATACACACAGACATCTGACCACTGAACTATTCTTTTGGCTGACAGGTAAAGTATCATTCCCAACTTCCCCATACACAGGAATGATCAACTTGGCCCGGTCTACGAGTGGATTTCTGCTAAAGTGGCTAATCTCACTGCAACACAAAAAAGGATTGGGAGCTTGTATTTCATCCGCGTGATTATGTCTCCCATCACCTTTTGGTGGACAATCAGGAGGCCCCCATACACATTAGATGATCGGCTGATTTGGTCAATATTGGTGGGTTTGGACAACTTTAATCTAATGTGTATGGCAGCCTTTAGATTGGGCAGTATGGTGGCGGATGTTCATTTTTGGAAGTCCATTATTTGAGAGCTTTATAAATTAGATAGAGCAGAAAGCAGCTCCAAGATTCTATTTCCCTGTCTTTCTCTCTCTTGGAAGGACTGGTCAGAGCATGGTCTTCATTGGGTATTGGGTAGTACATATCTTTCCCTCCGATGGTGCTG
Source organism: Ranitomeya imitator (assembly GCF_032444005.1). Taxonomy (NCBI): domain Eukaryota; kingdom Metazoa; phylum Chordata; class Amphibia; order Anura; family Dendrobatidae; genus Ranitomeya; species Ranitomeya imitator. The sequence continues at coordinate 18,661,555 of NC_091289.1, read as the reverse complement.
CAGAGGAATTGAACATTGGCTGCCAGACAGTCCCAAACGTCCACTAGAAGACAAGACAAGACCAATTGGAGGTGACTGCTGAGACAATCACTTACCACTGAGGTCTTTTCTTGTGGCATGCTTCACTAATAAGGATCGGGGATGTTATAACAATACACATTCTGTCAGTACAAATAATATGAGCTGAATACACAAGGACAGAGACATGTCTCCAAATACACGACAGTGATCTCGTCAGCAGCCAAGTTGGGATAAATGAGAAGAAACATCCAGCCTTGACTTGATACATTTTTCCCACATTTGCGAAGCGAGGACCGATTTGATGCCCGACTCTTATACAATTAATTTACCATAAAGAACCTCGATGAAATGCATTGTTCTGCCGGGAAATTAGCATCTCTAAGAAAAGCAATAAAGACACCTGCAGGCAGCGAGAGATTATTACAGATAACGGAGGAGAATAGAAACATCATCAAGAATGATAGAAATGTAGAGCTGTACAGAAGCAGCTGAACGGCAACGTTCTTTGTGGCTTTCTTCAAGACATCACTGTAAATAAATAGACTTTGACCTTTCCTTACGGAGGATTGTAGATACTGGACTGAATGCGCATTGTGCACTGTAGTCTCTCTTATAATATTACATTCATATGTAGGCTGGATAACACAGAATACGACTACGGAGAAACACAAGACTGTCCTTCCACCTTAAAGTAAATGAAAAGAAAATCGCTCAAAGAGTGCTATGTATGTCCATTATAAAGCCGTCCCCCCAAACCAGGAATTGTCATGTAGCAGCACAGTGCATATTAATAACTAAAGAAAACTCATGTAAAGGGATTATCATCTCTGAAGAGAACTGTCCAAGGATTGGCTGATTATTGCAGCCATGACTCATTATTGCAAACACATTCCTGTCCTGATTCAATGGTCCTGTTCCATGCGCCAAGTTCCTGTCCTGGTTCCATGGTCCTGTTCCATGCGCCAAGTTCCTGTCCTGGTTCCATGGTCCTGTTCCATGCACCAAGTTCCTGTCCTGGTTCCACGGTCCTGTTCTTGTCCTGGTTCCATGGTCCTGTTCCATGCGCCAAGTTCCTGTCCTGGTTCCATGGTCCTTCTCCAATTTTCACGCTCCTGTCCTAGCTCCATGGTCCTACTGCATATTCAATGTGGTCCGGTCCTTCCTTTAAAATTCATGGTCTTGCCCTTGCTCTGCAGTCTTGTTCCATGCTCCATATTCTTTGTCCTGGCTCTGTGATCCTGTTCTATGCTCCACAATCATTGTCCTGGCTCTGTGGTCCTGTTCTATGCTCCACATCCATTGTCCTGGCTCTGTGGTCCTGTTCTATGCTCCACATTCATTATCCTGGCTCTGTCATCCTGTTCTGTGCTTCACATTCATTGTTCTGGCTCTATGGTCTTGTTCTATGCTCCACATTCATTATCCTGGCTCTGTGGTCCTGTTCTATGCTCCACATTCATTGTCCTGGCTCTGTCATCCTGTTCTATGCTCCACATTCATTATCCTGGCTCTGTGGTCCTGTTCTATGCTCAACATTCATTGTTCTGGCTCTATGGTCCTGTTCTATGCTCCACATTCCTTTTCCTGGCTCTGTGGTCCTGTTCTATGCTCCACATTCATTGCCCTGGCTCTCTCATCCTGTTCTATGCTCCACATTCCTATTCCTGTAGTCCTGTTCCATGCTCCTGTTTTAGCTCCATGGCCCTGTTTCATGCTCTACGGTTCCATTTTAGCCCCATGGTCATATTCCGTAACCCAAATTTCCCTTCTAGCTCCATGGTCCCGATCTATGCTTTACATTACTATCCTGGCTCCAGGATCCTCTACCATGCTCCAAATTCCTGTCCTAGCTGTATAGTCCTGCTCTATGTGCCAAGTTCCTGTCCTGGCTCCCTAGTTCTGTTCCATGTTCCACATTACTGTCCTGGATCCACAGTCCTGTTCCATGCTCCACGTTCCATGCTCCATGTTCTGGCCACATGGTCATATTCCGTAATCCGTATTCTGTTTCTGGCTCCATGGCCCCGATCCATGATTTACATTACTATCCTGCCCTCTTCCATGCTCCTGTCTTGGCTCAATAGTTCAATTGTCTGCTCCACATGTTTACGTCCTGGCCTCATAGCCCTGTTCCATGGTTCATATTCCTATAAAATCATCAGTATGAACAGAACAGCACTCCAAGTGCTTGGTTGTGAAAATGTAATCAGGGTGCTTGCCTTATGGTGGATGATCCCAGACAAACCACCATACAAGAACAGAAATATTTGAAAGAGGAGGCAGCTCTCCAAATTTGTTGCAAAAAGGTCTATTAATCCATAATGTGATGTTTTGGCTACAATAAAGCTGAGAAAAGCTAAAGTTATAGCCAAAACGTCATATGATGGATTTATGAATCTTTTTGCAACAAAGTTGGAGTGCTGCCTCCTTGTTCCTATATTTTGGTTCCACATTCCTGTCCTTGCTCCGTGGTCCTGTTCCATACTCCACAGGTTCCTGTCCTGGCTCCATTTCCCTCTTCCATGTTCCACATTCCGGACCAAGCGTCATGGTCCTGTTCCATGCTCCCAATCTTTTGCTGGTCCTACCACGAGATACTATGCTAAAGAGCACAACCTTGGGATCATCACACAGTAACGTATATACCTTTTCATGTAGATCGAGAGTGAAAAACAGGGCATCACTTAGACTCTGGACCCAAGGATAGACAGTGCAAATCAATGAGGGTCCTAAGTGTTGAAACCCCTCTTGAGTAGGAGAAACATAAGGTTGTTTGTCCACTGTAAATAAGGGCATGCGGGAAGCATCGAAACAAATTCATGTATCAATGGGGTAAAAAAAAAAAAAAATCACAGCTCTAAATAAAATCACAATTGGTATACAGATATAAATGGTGTGACTCAAACACTTATCTAAACTGTTCCTGATGAGCGTCATATAGACGGAACTGTCCATTCTTTAGGAGTTTTTAGCAAGAATACAAATTATCTCAAGTAAATATTATTGTTCGGTGGAGTGTTACATTCTCACAAACAGACCTGAAAAATCTAGTTATTGGAGAACACTGAGCATTTACAAAGGATATATCTAAAAAAAAAAATCACCAATTATCAAATCCCTGAGTTGTCATCTTACTGTCGCCCAGTTATCCTGGAAAGAGGCATCACTAAAAGCAGATGAGGACAACTTTTTATTAAATTGGGTTTTCAGTGATAGAAGAAAGGGTTGGCTTTTTTTTTTCTAAAGGAATCAGCACCACATTTGTCAACAGACCGTGTCTGGTATTGCAGATGTTATCCGCTCCAGAGCCTTGTTCTAAACTATGTAAGGACAGCTCTTGCTCTGCTGGACTCCTAGCAGCATCCAGTACTAGATTTCCTCTGCAGGAGTTGCCGGAACCAGATTCACAAGAACCAGCAGATCATTGGGTCGACTGTTTTTGTAGAGAGGGTCATCATTTAATATAAAAATGGCCGTTCTTTCATATGTACCTCTGTTGAGATAAGTAACTTTAGAGTGTGGTATTCAGGCTTGAGAGGGCTCCATTGGGCTTTGGACTTCAGTGTAACTGCAACCTTCACATCCCCTATAACTATTATTGTAGTGGCTGTTTACATAGGTAAACAGACCCTTTGCTCCCCAAATGATGCCTGATAAATCGGCTGTGAAGTTATGTCCCCAGTGACAACTTTAGGTCTTGAGTCTGGGGTCGAACCGATGAGCCTGTGCTTTGTGGTCGGTTTCTCTCTCCGCCTACAGCAGATACACCTCTTCTCCAGGTGTCTAGTTTCTGTTATCTGTGCTTCAGACTTTTTAGGCTAACAGGTGTTTTAATTTACTCATTTGTCTGCCCTATCACCTTTTGAGTGCGGCTTTAAACGCTTTTCCACCTGCTGGTATTTCCTGCTGGTGATAGTCTCATTTGCATGTCCAGCCATACTGCTGTAGCTCACGCCAGTCAGTGAAATACCAGCTAGGGTCTCTCTGTAGTTTACGTTCTTTACCCTGCACCTATCTTATTTTTTAGAAAGTAGGTGACATATTCTCTAACAGCACATAATTATTCCTTTATTTTGTATTCTGTGATTTGGTTTACTCACTCTGGGATCTTTCTATTTCTGCACACTTTCTCTTCTGTAGGTAATTTGCACTCTGCTGACCACCAGTTCCTTAGGCTACGTTCACATTGGCGTTCCGCCAATGTGCGTCGCTGTTGCGCCGGCGACGCAGCGGCGACGCGCCCCTATGTTTAACATAGGGGACGCGTGCGTTGTTTTGGTGGCGTTTTTCGCCACGTGCGTCGTTTCCGACGCTAGCGTCGGACGCAAGAAAACGCTACATTGTAGCATTTTCTGTGCGTCCGATTTTCGTCAAAAACGACGCACGCGTCGCAAAACGCGCGCGTTTTTACGTGCGTCGCGCGTTCCGTCGCCGACGCAGGGCGGCGCAACGCTAGTGTGAACCTAGCCTTAGAAAGAATGTGAAGCACTTGATGGCGTTTCAGGCAGCATAGGCCTGAGTTGCCATTGTCTACTCTGTGGTTAGGGCTATTTCAGCCCATGCAAGAACTACTAGGGACTGTGTGGTCATATTCTTTAGTCTGTACAGGAAACGGCAGGGTCAGTTGCAGTTTTATAGTGTGTTACACGTTTTTCTGAGTAAGTTGCTACACCATCATAACAGTTAACATGAGTACTTTGATAAGGACTTGTGTATGTAGTGTGAGATAGCGCTCACCGCATGTGTTGGGGAACACTCGCTTGGCCGCGATATTCAGGCACACGGGAAAGTTTTTTCACACAAAACAGTCTATTTGGTTTATTAAAGGGAACCTGTCACCTGAATTTGGCGGGAAAGGTTTGTGGTCAAATGGGCGGGGTTTTCGGGTGTTTGATTCACCCTTTCCTTACCCGCTGGCTGCATGCTGGCCGCAATATTGGGTTGAAGTTCATGCTGTGTCTTCCGTAGTACACACCTGCGCAAGGCAGTCTTGTACATAGTACATCATAAGCACCAGCAGTCTATTGAGGTACCTTACAGGAGCTCCTGCTCAGCCTGCTGACTCCTTGTGCTCAGGAAGGATATAATGGAACTAGAGAGAGTACAAAGGAGGGCAACAAAATTAATAAAGGGGATGGGAGAACTACAATACCCAGATAGATTAGCGAAATTAGGATTATTTAGTCTAGAAAAAAGACGACTGAGGGGCGATCTAATAACCATGTATAAGTATATAAGGGGACAATACAAATATCTCACTGAGGATCTGTTTATACCAAGGAAGGTGACGGGCACAAGGGGGCATTCTTTGCGTCTGGAGGAGAGAAGGTTTTTCCACCAACATAGAAGAGGATTCTTTACTGTTAGGGCAGTGAGAATCTGGAATTGCTTGCCTGAGGAGGTGGTGATGGCGAACTCAGTCGAGGGGTTCAAGAGAGGCCTGGATGTCTTCCTGGAGCAGAACAATATTGTATCATACAATTAGGTTCTGTAGAAGGACGTAGATCTGGGGATTTATTATGATGGAATATAGGCTGAACTGGATGGGGAAATGTCTTTTTTCGGCCTTACTAACTATGTTACTATGTTACTATGTTGTCAGTCCAATCTCCCGGGGAAACTGCCTTTAGGGGATCACCAACTTGCCTGGCAGGCACACATCAGTCAGTCCAGACCCACCGAAGGACGATAGCTTCCCCACACAGCACAGAAGCCATCACAGACCGTCCAGGACCATGGTCTCTCGAGGTGCTTCCAGGAAGTCTCCACTCACAGGAGCTTCCAACACAGACTGTCCAGGTCCACGGTCACTCTGTGCTCTTCAGGGATCCAGTCCTACTCCCAGGACCTCCCAACACAGATGCCTTCCACAGTGTGCTATTCAGGACGTCCGTCCCCACCTGGGACCATCCAACACACAGGCATGTGGCCTGTCCAGGTGCTATTCAGGATGTTTGTCCAACACCCCAGGCCACCAGGTCCAAAGCCCCACCATGTGCTATTCAGGGAGATAGCACTCCCAACACATAGGCTCTTTCAGGACCTTCAGCACAGACCATTCAGATCCATACTCAGAGCTCATGTGACCAGACCTCAGTCACATTATATGGTTGTAACCACTCCCCTAGATGGGAGTGTGTGTGTGGCTAGTTCGACCCACCCATCTCTCATAACTAGCCCTGCCAGCCTCCCTTCATACTTATACCAACAACTATACTTGTGGGACTACAGGTCCCAGAACCACAACATTGCTTTAAGCTGACAGCGCAGAGTATCTTCCTCTGCGACACACATACCGGCCATTCACAACAATGCCGGACTTTGTCTCACCATATTTATGCGTGCAACTGCCATGCACTCTCACGACCTCATTATGCCTCCGTGTGTATCCTGGGAAGACCATGCAGCACCCCTTACCTGTAAAAAGGGTCACTGCAACACAGTAGGTTATGTTTTGGGGAGAGAATTGATTAAAGAGATCCAGATGTAGAATGGATCCCAGCCAGCAATGCTTCCTCTGAAAAAAAAGGATGCAAATTAGCTCCTCTACAGAAGTCAGAGAACTGTTTCTCCAGTGCCACATATTATAGACACCATGTAAGTTACTGTGTGACTCTGTAACATGATTAAGGAATTTATCCTAACTAGAAACCCAGAACTCACTTCTCCCAGCACCAGTGTTGTGCTTTGCTTCCTTCTCCAGTGGCTGACTTCTTCTGTGCTAATCTGCGTAGTTTAAACCCAGCAAGCACCTTTGATGTAATTATCCAAGGCCTTTTTAGGCTGACTCCGGTGGCTATGAGCTGCATGAGTATTGTGGTATTAATGGACTTTGTTATTATGTATTTCCTGGAGTTAAGTTAGACACTGCACTTGGTTCTCTTCAAAATGTGTCTGATTATAATTCAGCTGCTCCACACTGCTATCCAGCTACCAGTTATTAGCAACATACATCCAGCTATTCTTGCCGTTCAACTCTGCTACAACTAGGTACCTGATAATTAACTCATCTCTGCTAGTACTAGTGCTATTTACCAATTTAACTCTGCTCCAAAAATACCTGAAAATTAAGTCATCTTTGCAATTACTGGTGTTATTTAATAATAATAATAATAATAATAATCTTTATTTTTATATAGCGTTAACATATTCCGCAGCGCTTTACAGTTTGCACATATTATCATCACTGTCCCCGATTGGGCTCACAATCTAGAATTCCTATCAGTATGTCTTTGGAATGTGGGAGGAAACCGGAGTGCCCGGAGGAAACCCACGCAAACACGGAGAGAACATACAACTCTTTGTTGTCCTGGGTGGGATTAGAACCCAGGACCCCAGCGCTGCAAGGCTGCAGTGCTAACCACTGCGCCACCGTGCTGCCCCATTTACAACTATTTACAACTTCAATTCAGCGCTAACAATACCTGATAACCAACTCATCTCTGCTATTCAGAAGCAACCGCATCTTTAGCTCTGCTATTCAAGTGCAGTCTGCACATTTGTCTCCGCTACATGTAGTGCTTCCTGCTTCATCTATCCATCTGCCATCCTGCATATACAGCTGCACTGGGTCTTAGCTGTTCCACGTGCGGTCTATCTAGCAAATCTATCTTCAATGTGTCATCACCTGTGTTCCGAGCTGATTTAGAGAATCCACTTCACCGGATGAACCCATAACCATATTTATTTGCCTCTCATCAATACTATATATTGGAAAGATAAACTGGGGGTCAAACGACATATCTAGCTCTCACTGGTGTGGTTAGTCCTGAAAATCAATATGGTCCGGAAGTATTTTCATTTTAGAACTAGGCATAGAGAGGTGGGAAACAGCACCCATCCCATCAGAGGTATAATAAGAAAAGATTGCAAAATAATAGGTGCAGCTATAATGAATGCAGAAAACGCAACTGTACCAAGGTTCGGTGCCCCAAGAGTCAAAAGACCCCTTTGCCACACAAGACGCCGGTAATATACATGGCACATGGTAGGTGGAGGGACTGTTACAGGTTGTGCATCGGAATTCAGGAGTTTAAGTTATGCTCATACGGCAGAGCAGCCAATAAACGCCATTATATAAAGAGACATGAAGACCCCACAGATCTTCCCTTTACGTTCTGTGTGACAGCTAACATGAAATGAAAAGTGATCTTCAGAAGTGGCACAATGTAGTCGAAAACAAATATATGTTCTCTGGGCTCTTGCTCCCTTTCCCCGTTCCAACACGATGAGTTACCTAATTATTTTAAATTCTCGGCAGCGTCCCATTGTTGCTACATATTTATTATTTCAATACTTTACATTTGATCTTCATTCCCATCAAGTGCTAAATATCTTCACTTCCCCTTTTTCATTGCCTTTCGTGATTCTAAATCGGTGACTCGCGGGACGGCTTCCCGCTGTTTGAATGATCAAGGCCCGTCACGGAGCGTTTGCATCCTTAACATTACACTTTGTACATAATTCATTTAATGCACATTTTTTTCAAGTTTCGGGGAATAATTTGCAACAAGAAAAGGCAAAAAAAAATGGAGAAAATATCAATCACTGTAAAGTATTATGGCGGCATCATGAAATGTCAGGAGAGCGCCTAACAATCCCATTGTTCCCGCAGAAGAAGGACCTCTTAATTTGGTGTCCGGATATTACATGTTCAAGCGTCTGTAACAATGGCAAGAAAAATGAAAAAGATGGATGCCGAGCACTTCAGAAAGGAGTGATGGCTGTCCTTTCAACCCTCATTGAAGACAAAACGTCACTTCTTTCAAAGGGCTTCTTCTGACAGAGCCATGATCATAAACAAGTGTATTACCAAAGACGAAGAATGAATGCCCATCGCTTTAGAGCTCATATTTTGTCCAATTCTTAATGTTTCTTTATGGGGGTTGGGAATTCATTTTTTTTAGTACAGGTCTCCATATCCCTTCTGCAACAACTGGGATCAGAGCCATCTCCAATCCCAGCTGTGAAAACCATTAGATGCTTTGGTCAACTGAAACTGTGGCATCTATGTGATTAGACAGATGGAGAAGGCTCCTTCTGGCAATCAATGATACAACTGTGGATTGCCAATGGGATCGGGAGACCTTGGTGGCCATTCAACTGGCCCACGACGACCATCATGATGATGTGTTGCCCTCTTTATGAACTAAAGATGGCACATTCCCTGAGTTTTTCCAGCAAGATGATGCACCACCACATTATGGGTGTCAGATTCAAGCATTTCTACATGAACAGTTTCCTGGTAAGTGGATTAGTCGTCATGGAACAGTTGAATGGACGCCACGGTCCCCGATCTGACCCCCTAGACTTTTATCTTTGGGGTCATCTGAAGGCAATTGTCTATGCTGTGAAGAAACAAGATGTGCAGCATCTGAAACAATGGATACTGAAAGCCTGTGCTAGCATTTCTTCTGCGGTGTTGCTATCAGTGTGTCAAGAGTGGGAGAAGAGGGTTGTATTGACAATCCAACACAATGGGCGCACAAAGACACGGTGGTTGGAACCAAAGATCTCAAATTTGGACTCCTCAGACCAAAGCACAGATTTCCACTGGTCTAATCTCCATTCCTTGTGTTCTTTCTTTAGCCCAAACAAGTCTCTTCTGCTTGTTGCCTGTCCTTAGCAGTGGTTTCCTAGCAGCTAATTTACCATGAAGGCCTGCTGCACAAAGTCTCCTCTTAACAGTTGTTGTAGAGATGTGTCTGCTGCTAGAACTCTGTGTGGCATTGACCTGGTCTCTAATCTGAGCTGCTGTTAACCTGCGATTTCTGAGGCTGGTGACTCAGATAAACTTATCCTCAGAAGCAGAGGTGACTCTTGGTCTTCCTTTCCTGGGGCGGTCCTCATGTGAGCCAGTTTCTTTGTAGCGCTTGATGGTTTATGCAACTGCACTTGGGGACACTTTCAAAGTTTAACCAATTTTTTGGACTGACTGACCTTCATTTCTTAAAGTAATGATGGCCACTCGTTCTTCTTTACTTAGCTGCTTTTTTCTTGCCATAATACAAATTCTAACAGTCTATTCAGTAGGACTATCAGCTGTGTATCCACCAGACTTCTGCACAACACAACTGATGGTCCCAACCCCATTTATAAGGCAAGAAATCCCACTTATTAAACCTGACAGGGCACACCTGTGAAGTGAAAACCATTCCCTTTGACTACCTCTTGAAGCTCATCAAGAGAATGCCAAGAGTGTGCAAAGCAGTCATCAAAGCAAAAGGTGGCTACTTTGAAGAACCTAGAATATAAGACATAATTTCAGTTGTTTCACACTTTTTTGTTAAGTATATAATTCCACATGTGTTAATTCATAGTTTTGATGCCTTCAGTGTGAATGTACAATTTTCACAGTCATGAAAATACAGAAAAATCTTTAAATGAGAAGGTGTGTCCAAACTTTTGGTCTGTACTGTAATATACACACACATATATATTTTTAACTTCAGTTTTTTTACGTTTTAAAAATTACCAAAAGGAAAATGGGCCAATGCAAAAGTTTGGGTGCCCTGCCCAACTTAAAAAATGTAGGTGTAAGCGGGAAATCCCTCACTGACATTTCTTCTGCAGATACCCCATAAACGTCAACAGTTGGAGTGCCCCTTTAATGCCAAACTACATAACCTGAAATGGCTCCTACTAGTGGCAGTCACTCAACATCGCATAACAAAGGCTTAATTCTATAGACATTTTTATTTTCAGGGCACATATGGTGAGAAAATAAAAACAAATTTAATAAAAACACCGCATCCATAGAAATCCTCAGGAACGTGTCACCTCCGGGGCCCTAGAAGCCGTCACATAATTCACACTCCGCAGCAAACAGGATGCCAGCTCAATTTTCAGACAGAAGGGACTCGGAGAACAGGGGTGGGGGGATTAGGACTATTTTTACCTTTGTTTGTTGCCTTATTTGTTTATTTATCTTAATTTTGTTACTTTTTTTCTGGTTGTTTATTTGTGCTGTAACCTCTATTGTTCAGGACACAAAGAGGAGGAAAAGAAGATGGGAAACAGAAATTCAGCAGAACCAAACAAATGAACGGGTGCAAGCTGATTGTGATCATAGCAGAAAAGGGGGAAGGAAAGGTCACGGTTCTCAATATCAAGGATTACTGTACGAAGACTCAAATAGAACATTCCGAAAAAAAAATAAATCTATTTTACAAGCCTAAAACGAATGTTTGCTTTTATTAGTATCCAAAAATAGGTGTTAGACAAGTGAAGAGTTCAGCGCATCTTCTTTAGTATAAAATTGGCTAAAATTAGATGCTTCATAGATCTCTAAAGTGGCTCCATTTTTCCTATTACAGAGCTCCAAATCTGCACAAAGTCGAATTACAAATTTCTGTCCGCCGACAGTCACCACTAGGGGGAGCTTACTACAGACAATGAATAAATCCATACATCGCTAGCTCCCTCTAGGGGCAGTTAAAGGCAGAATCCTATTACCGGAAGAAGCTAATTATCTTTTAAAGGGAACCTGTCACCCCGTTTTTTCAGTAGGAGATAAAAAATACCGTTAAATAGGGCCTGAGCTGTGCTTTACAATAGGGTATTTTTTGTCCCCTGATTCCCTACCTATGCTGCCAAAATACGTTACAAAAGTGGCCTTTTTCGCCTGTCAATCAGGCTGGTCAGGTCGGATGGGCGTGGTCACAGCGCTGTTTCTCCCCCACATCTTGCTTATGTTCCCGTTGGTGGCGTAGTGCTTCTCGCATGCGCAAGTGCCGAATGCACTGCGCAGCTGTAGAAAAAGAGCGCGCTCGCCGCTATTCAGCGGTTTCTCAGTGGGCGCTGCCATCTTCCTGAGGCTGCGCGTGCGCAGATGTTGTCTCCTGCTTCCCGGGGCTTCAGGAAAATGGCCAAGGGATGCCGCGCGTGCGCAGATGGACATCGCGGCGGCCATTTTCCTGAAGCTGATATTCGAACTCGGCTTCAGGAAAATGTCCGCCGCGATGTCCATCTGCGCATGTGCGGCATCCCGCGGCCATTTTCCTGAAGCCCCGGGAAGCAGGAGACAACATCTGCGCACGCGCGGCCTCAGGAAGATGGCCGCGCCCACCGAGAAACCGCTGAATAACGCGAGCGCGCTCTTTTTCTCCAGCTGCGCAGTGCATTCGGCACTTGCGCATGCGAGAAGCACTATGCCACCAACGGGAACATAAGCAAAATGTGGGGGAGAAACAGCGCAGTGACCACGCCCATCTGACCTGACCAGCCTGATTGACAGGCGAAAAAAAGGCCACTTTTGTGAGGTATTTCGGCAGCATAGGTAGGGAATCAGGGGACAAAAAATACCCTTTTGTAAAGCACAGCTCAGGTCCTATTTAACTGTATTTTTATCTCCTACTGAAAAAATGGGGTGACAGGTTCCCTTTAAAGCAATTGTACAAACTTCTTTAAGGGTAAGTTCACACTAGGCATTTTTTCAGCTTTTAAAAAAAAAAAAAAAAAAATTATTCAGCTGTGTTTTATAGTACCAGCTATGTCTAAGATTTCAGAAATCTCATGCACACAGCTTGGTTTTTTTTTGTCATCAGTATTTTGTGCTTTGCATGTTTTTTTTGCTCAACAGAGCATGTCACTTCTTTCACCATTTTTTCAGTGTTTTTCACCCATTGAAATGAACGGGTGGTGAAGTTCCTTCTCTACAGAACACTGTCGCAGTTCTGTTTCAATGCCCAGTTCTTGCTCCTTTAGAAGCTCCTTTTAACTGCTGCTCAGCAATGATCCTTATAATATATTCAGTCTGTGCAGGGAATTCTTCTAGAGAATGGGAGCAGAGGCGCTCGGATCCGTGATTATTATGTATGCAGACTGTGTACATGGTTTACCAATGTTTTCTCAGCAGCAGATAGAAGCAGCTTCTAAAGAAGCAACATTTCAGCTTTATCAAAACTAAAAAAAATCATATGTTTGCCTATAACTGGTTGATATAAGTGGACCTCAAACTCTGTAAAATACCTAAAAGAACAAGATCAGCAGGTACATACCTTTTCAGGCTCCAGCACTCCCCATCGTTGCTCCAGTGTATTGGCTGTAGCAGTGACATCACGTCACAAGCACATGTCACCGCTGCATCCAAACACTGAGCTCTGAGGATAGTTTAGTTGCTCATTTAACCCCTTTCTGACATGGGACGTACTATCCCGTCGAGGTGGGGTGGGCCCCCAAGACCACGGACGGGATAGTACGTCCAGCGCGATCGGCGGCGCTTACGGGGGGAGCGCCGCCGATCGCGGCCGGGTGTCAGCTGTTTATCGCAGCTGACATCCGGCACTATGTGCCAGGAGCGGTCACGGACCGCCCCCGGCACATTAACCCCTGGCACACCGCGATCAAAGATGATCGCGATGTGCCGGCGGTATAGGGAAGCTTCCCGCAGGGAGGGGGCTCCCTGCGGGCTTCCCTGAGCCCCCCGCAGCAACGCGATGTGATCGCGTTGCTGCGAGGGTCTCACCTCCCTCCCTGCTTCCTCCAGCCCCGGATCCAAGATGGCCGCGGATCCGGGTCCTGCAGGGAGGGAGGTGGCTTCACAGAGCCTGCTCAGAGCAGGCACTGTGAAGGCTGCAGCGCTGCATGTCAGATCAGTGATCTGACAGAGTGCTGTGCACACTGTCAGATCACTGATCTGTGATGTCCCCCCCGGGACAATGTAAAAAAGTAAAAAAAAAAATTTCAAAATGTGTAAAAAAAAATAAAAAAAAATATTCCTAAATGATGAAAAAAAATATATATATATTATCCCCTTAAATACATTTCTTTATCTAAATAAAAAAAAAAAACAATAAAAGTACACATATTTAGTATCGCCGCGTCCGTAACGACCCGACCTATAAAACTGGCCCACTAGTTAACCCCTTCAGTAAACACCGTAAGAAAAAAAAAAAAAACGAGGCAAAAAACAACGCTTTATTATCATACCGCCGAACAAAAAGTGGAATAACACGCGATCAAAAAGACAGATATAAATAACCATGATACCGCTGAAAGCGTCATCTTGACCCGCAAAAAACGAGCCATGATACAGCATCATCAGCAAAAAAAAAAAAAAGTTATAGTCCTGAGAATAAAGCGATGCAAAAATAATTATTTTTTCTATAAAATAGTTTTTATCGTATAAAAGCGCCAAAACATAAAAAAATGATATAAATGAGGTGTCGCTGTAATCGTACTGACCCGAAGAATAAAACTGCTTTATCAATTTTACCAAACGCGGAACGGTATAAACGCCTCCCCCAAAAGAAATTCATGAATAGCTGGTTTTTGGTCATTCTGCCTCGCAAAAATCGGAATAAAAAGCGATCAAAAAATGTAACGTGCCCAAAAATGTTACCAATAAAAACGTCAAGTCATCACGCAAAAAACAAGACCTCACATGACTCTGTGAACCAAAATATGGAAAAAATTATAGCTCTCAAAATGTGGTAACGCAAAAAATATTTTTTGCAATAAAAAGCGTCTTTCAGTGTGTGACGGCTGCCAATCATAAACATCCGCTAAAAAACCCGCTATAAAAGTAAATCAAACCCCCCTTCATCACCCCCTTAGTTAGGGAAAAATTAAAAAAATGTATTTATTTCCATTTTTCCATTAGGGTTAGGGCTAGGGTTAGGGCTAGGGTTAGGGTTTGGGCTAGGGCTAGGGTTAGGGCTAGGGTTAGGGCTAGGGTTAGGGCTAGGGTTAGGGCTATGGTTAGGGCTAGGGTTAAGGCTACAGTTAGGGTTGGGGCTAAAGTTAGGGTTAGGGCTATGGTTAGGGCTAGGGTTAGGGCTACAGTTTGGGTTGGGGCTAAAGTTACGGTTAGGGTTTAGATTACATTTACAGTTGGGATTAGGGTTAGGTGTGGGTCAGGGTTAGAGGTGTGGTTAGGGTTACTGTTGGGATTAGGGTTAGGGGTGTGTTTGGATTAGGGTTTCAGTTATAATTGGGGGGTTTCCACTGTTTAGGCACATCAGGGGCTCTCCAAACGCGACATGGCGTCCGATCTCAATTCCAGCCAATTCTGCGTTGAAAAAGTAAAACAGTGCTCCTTCCCTTCCGAGCTCTCCCGTGTGCCCAAACAGGGGTTTACCCCAACATATGGGGTATCAGCGTACTCAGGACAAATAGGACAACAACTTTTGGGGTCCAATTTCTCCTGTTACCCTTGGGAAAATACAAAACTGGGGGCTAAAAAATAATTTTTGTGGGAAAAAAAAAGATTTTTTATTTTCACGGCTCTGCGTTATAAACTGTAGTGAAACACTTGGGGGTTCAAAGTTCTCACAACACATCTAGATAAGTTCCACGGGGGTCTAGTTTCCAATATGGGGTCACTTGTGGGGGATTTCTACTGTTTAGGTACATTAGGGGTTCTGCAAACGCAATGTGACGCCTGCAGACCATTCCATCTAAGTCTGCATTCCAAATGGCACTCCTTCCCTTCCGAGCCCTTCCATGCGCCCAAACGGTGGTTCCCCCCAACATATGGGGTATCAGCGAACTCAGGACAAATTGGACAACAACTTTTGGGGTCAAATTTCTCCTCTTACCCTCGAGAAAATACAAAACTGGGGGCTAAAAAATAATTTTTGGGGGAAAGATTTTTTTTTTCAATTTTCACGGCTCTGCGTAACAAACTGTAGTGAAACACTTGGGGGTTCAAAGCTCTCACAACACATCTAGATGAGTTCCTTAGGGGGTCTAGTTTCCAAAATGGTGTCACTTGTGGGGGGTTTCTACTGTTTCGGTACATTAGGGGCTCTGCAAATGCAATGTGACACCTGCAGACCATTCCATCTAAGTCTGAATTCAAATGGCACTCCTTCCCTTCCGAACCCTCCCATGCGCCCAAACAGTGGTTCCCCCCACATATGGTGTATCATCGCACTCAGGACAAATTGGGCAACAAATTTTGGGGTCCACTTTCTCCTGTTACCCTCGGGAAAATACAAAACTGGGGGCTAAAAAAATAATTTTTGTGGGAAAAATTTTTTGTTTTATTTTTACGGCTCTGCATTATAAACTTCTGTGAAGCACTTGGTGGGTCAAAGTGCTCACCACACATCTAGATAAGTTCCTTAGGGGGTCTACTTTCCAAAATGGTGTCATTTGTGGGGGGTTTCAATGTTTAGGCACATCAGTGGCTCTCCAAACGCAACATGGCGTCCCATCTCAATTCCTGTCAATTTTGCATTGAAAAGTCAAACGGCGCTCCTTCCCTTCCGAGCTCTCCCATCCGCCCAAACAGTGGTTTACCCCCACATATGGGGTATCAGCGTACTCAGGACAAATTGTATAACAACTTTTGGGGTCCAATTTCTTCTCTTACCCTTGGGAAAATAAAAAATTGGGGGCGGAAAGTTAATTTTTGTGAAAAAATATGATTTTTTATTTTTACGGTTCTACATTATAAACTTCTGTGAAGCACTTGGTGGGTCAAAGTGCTCACCACACATCTAGATAAGTTCCTTAAGGGGTCTACTTTCCAAAATGGTGTCACTTGTGGGGGGTTTCAATGTTTAGGCACATCAGGGGCTCTCCAAACGAAACATGGCGTCCCATCTCAATTCCAGTCAAGTTTGCATTGAAAAGTCAAATGGCACTCCTTCGCTTCCGAGCTCTGCCATGCGCCCAAACAGTGGTTTACCCCCACATGTGGGGTATTGTCGTGCTCAGGACAAATTGTACAACAATGTTTGGGGTCTATTTTCTCCTGTTACCCTTGGTAAAATTAAACAAATTGGAGCTGAATTAAATTTTTTGTGAAAAAAAGTTAAATGTTCATTTTTATTTAAACATTCAAAAAATTCCTGTGAAGCACCAGAAGGGTTAATAAACTTCTTGAATATGGTTTTGAGCACCTTGAGGGGTGTAGTTTTTAGAATGGTGTCACACTTGGGTATTTTCTATCATATAGACCCCTCAAAATGACTTCAAGTGAGATGTGGTCCCTAAAATAAAATGGTGTTGTAGAAATGAGAAATTGCTGGTCAACTTTTAACCCTTATAACTCCCTAACAAAAAAAAATTTTGGTTCCAAAATTGTGCTGATGTAAAGTAGACATGTGGGAAATGTTACTTATTAAGTATTTTGTGTGACATATCTCTGTGATTTAATTGCATAAAAATTCAAAGTTGGAAAATTGCTAAATTTTCAAAATTTTCGCCATATTTCCGTTTTTTTCACAAATAAACGCAGGTAATATCAAAGAAATTTTACCATTGTCATGAAGTACAATATGTCACGAGAAAACAATGTCAGAATCACTGGGATCCGTTGAAGCGTTCCAGAGTTATAACCTCACAAAGGGACAGTGGTCAGAATTGTAAAAATTGGCCCGGTCATTAACGTGCAAACCACCCTTGGGGGTAAAGGGGTTAAAGGGAATCTGTCACCAGAATTTTGTCACCTGAGAACAGCATAATGTAGAGACGCCGATTCCAGAAATCTGTCCCTTATTGGGCTGCTTGCTGTAGTTTTTCCAAAATCACAGTTTTATCAGCAAGAGATTATCATCAGAGGACTAGTAAATCTGGTGCCATGTAGTCCTCCATTGTCATATTCTCTGTATAATCACATACCTACAGCTGATTGGCAGTTTTCTGTGTACTCTCTGCATAGGCAGAAAGCTGCCAATCACTGGTGTGGCCGGGGTTATACAGAGCTCAGCAGTCAGAGCACTGCTAAATCTGCAGCAGAGAAAACAGTGATTTTATCAAAATTATAGCAAGCAGCCAAGTAAGTGACACATTGCTGGAATCAGGGTCTCTGCCCCTACGTTATGCTGTTATCAGATAAGGCAGCAAAAACATGTTGTCAGATACCCTTTAAGTGACACTCTTTGGCAAAGGGGTGAGAATATTTACGTCCGCCCATATATATGTATCTTAATACTCCCTCCCCCCACGGCTTCCATTAATAAAGAAACCGTAAAAGCTGTTAATTTAGCTTCATTAGCGCGTAAGGGCGCACGCAGGTCGCCGAAGTTATAGGATCTATGGAAAGAAACATAGCGGTAGTTACAATAAATTAGCCGAATATAATAAAACCGCCACAAACATAGAGCGCGCGACATAAATCTCAACAAGTGTACAGGTTGCTCATATAAAAATGACTAACAGCCTCCGTCTTTGGAATGCAAGTAAATACATATATTTTTTTAGCGCGCTCTTTAGTGTGACTAAATACTAGACCCTAAATCTGGGATATAAATTATGCGGCTTTGTGAAGTCGCAACGCAACGTCCTTGTCCCTGCGCACGTAAAACTGCCATACTAATTACGGATCGTTTATAGGGTTTTTTATGTATGTGTTAACTGCATTTTCTGGCAAAACAAGTATTACAAGATCTTCGGTGTCATTGCCTTATAAATTACGCATCTAAAGTAACTATTTCTCTGTTTTTATTGACTGTCGAAAATTGTTGATGTATATGTGACTATTGGAATGACTTTATATTTCTATGTCTGGGCCACGTCCAAGATTACGTGGGTGATCTCTTATATACTGGTGGCGTGAGAATTCCAATTCTAAATCTGCCTTTATTAAATAAGAAATGTCCAAAATTCATGCAATAAAAAGAACACTTAAAGAAACTAAAGCCTGATATGTGGCTAACCTGGAGAAGTGGACTCCATGTGTGGCTACAGATTAGTCCATTAATGCATCTCTGACATCAATGGTTAACATGGAGAGAAAAGGATGATACCAGTTCACAGTTGGTCAAACTTCAAGTCAAACAGGCAGAGGATCAGGAAAGGCGGCAGACAAGGTACTGTAATCCGGGAACAAGTCGGGAGATGCAGATTTGCACAAAAGAAGCACTTTGCCTGGCACCTATAAGGTTGTAAATCTTGAGACAGTAGTTCCAAGACAGTAGGCAAAAACTTGCAGTCAAACAGGCAAAGGATCAGGTAAGGCGGCAGACAAGGTAATGTATTTAGGAAACAACTCAGGAGATGCAACTATGCACAAAACAAGAAGTTTTAGAATTTTAAGCTCAGATTTCAGGTGTTTTTTACATAGCAGCACCAAGACTGAAGGCAACACTCATTGTCAAATAGACAGGAGGTCATGGCATGGGGGCAGAAAAGTTAAGGTATTGAGTAATCTAGTAGGATTGTAGCTAATAGAAAAAAAAAAATCAGGAGATACAATGTTGCACATAGTGTGAACTTTTAGAACCTTATCCTTAGGTGTCAGGCAATCTTGCCACAGCAGCACTAAGACAATAGGCAAAACTTGCAGTCAAACAAGCTGAGGGTCAGGAAAGGCGGCAGACAAGTTACCGGATTCAGTAATCTATCTGTGTTGTAATTTATAAAAAAAAAGTCAAGCGATACACCACTGAACATAATTGGAACTTTTAGACCGTTATACTTAGGGGTGCCACTCAATCCTGCCACAGCAGCACCAAGACAGATGGCTAAACTTCAAGTCAAACAGGTAGAGAGTCAGGAAAGGCAGCAGACAAGGTATTGTATTTGGGAACCAAGTCAGAAAATGCACATTTGCACAAATTGAGAACTTTTAGAACTTTAAGATTAGGTTTCAGGCATTTTCATAATAGTAGTATCAAGATACTAGGCAACGCTTATTGTCAAACAGCCAGGAGATCAGGGCGGGGGGGGGGGGGATAAGTGACTGTATTCAGGAATCTAGCTGGGTTGTAACCAATAGAAAAACATCAAGAGATACACCATTGAACGTAATAGAAGCTTTTAGAACCTTATGCTTAGATGTCAGACAATTCTTAGATGTCAGCAGCACCGAGACAGTGGGCTAAACTTTCCATCAAACAGGTAGAAGGTCAGGAACGACGGCAGACAAAAGTAACATTCTGAACCTTATACTCAGACAGGAGCATTGGGTTGTGAAGGACCCCGCAAAAATACTCCTTTCGATGACAAAGATGCACTGACAATTGAATTCTGATTTTTTTGCCTTACTTTTGGTTCACATAATTCAGTAAACTTCGCAAACTATTTTATAGTCTGTTTTGATCCAGAACTAAAATCCAGGATCCAGTTAAATAAACTAAGAGTTTCAAAAAGTTAATCAACGTTTTATGCTCGTCTTCATGGACAAAAAAACCCCATCATCGAGGTCCCAATGCAGAAATGTATTCCAGGGACCCCACCTGTCATGGTGTCTGGTGTGATGGCGGAGGGGCCCTTGGCTCTTTTCAGACCCTGAGGCTCAGGTGTAAACCCCTGCTATGTAAGATGTAGGGTTAAAAGAACACGGTTAAACATAAGATGATGATTAAATCAAATGAATCAACAGTAGAATAAATAATTAAAAATAATACAAATTTTAAAAAAAACAAAACGGTGTGATATTTAAATTCTCACTTTGCATTTGTGTCACTGCTTACAAGCGAAGGGGGAGGGGGACAACAAACATAAATTATATGTTCACTCCAGCTGTTACATGTTGGCATCCAGTCTACAAAAAAAAAAAAAGTTCAAAATCTGTTTCCTTAAACCAAGGAAATGTGGAAAAAGATTACCCTGCCAGTGGAAACATTCAAGAGTGCAGAATTCATGCTGTGGTTTCTTGTCAAGGCAGCAAAGTTCTGTAAAAGGGAAATTCTGCCAAGGAAAATAGAGTTTTCTTTCACATCCAAGAACAAACTTTGTGCATGGCGAAGGCTTCCTGAGGGCGCGCTGCGGCTGGGGCGGACCGAAGAAAAGGTAACGCCGATGTCACGGCTACTGGAAATACAACATTCAGTTGTTGTTTTTTCTACATCAGCAACTAATGAGCAATTTAAAAAAACAACCGTGCGCCTTTCCTGTGCCCAAAAAGGGAGACGGACAACTAGATCTGGCCATTAACCTCTCCCCCCCACTCATCCATATTACGCATTTCCATGGCAGATGTCAAATCACAATGGTGAGCGGACGGTACGCAAAAATAAAATTGTGGTAAAAACGAGGAAGAAAAAAAAAAAGTTCTTAAAAAGGTCAAAAAGTTTTTCAAAGTTTTTGAAGTCACTATGGTAATGGTGCAGCGCGAGTCTCATCAATGGTGACATATTGTATCAGCTCCACCTGCCTGTGCAGACTCATTCCAGGGATAAATGCAGCCAAAAGAAAGTATGACGAAGATCAACAAGGCAAAATTCTTGTCCACCCTAATGGACGACTTTGCATCTGATATTCGGATCGCACTCGGACAGGCAAGTCAATGAGGAAAAAAAATTGGACTGCACTCGGATGACATCTGAGTGCAGTTTGATTTTCATGGACTGAGAGAATGGAGAACAGTTTTTGTTTCCATCTACTCCTCATCCGAGAAAATCAGATCACGCTCGGAACTCGCTCTGTTCTCATTCTCTTTCGATTCTCTTGGAAGAAAGAAAATAATGGATCATTAATATCAGATCAGTAAGGATCTGACACCCGGCACCTCGGCCACATGAGCTGCACCGTGCCACTTAAGACCCCCAACGACCTATCCTAAGGTTTGGTCAGATTCCCAGACAAACCTCCAAACACTTCTAGGGGCTCGTTCAGACTTCCGTTTTTTTCACGTATGAGTACCATCCATATTTTTCATGGCTACAAATCATACCTATAATAGTGAATGTCGCCGTTCACATGTCTGATTTTTCATGGACCGACAGATAATAGATGATAGATAATACTATGTAACACAATTTTGGTTCCTGGCTTCCGACTAATATTTTTCAACTGCTTATGTTAAAAGACTATGGAAAAACGACTTCATTCAGCACAAATTTTGATGACCACAGGGCAGACAAATTTCACATATAGTGTCAAAAAAAGGAAATTGCACTATCACTAATTTTTATTTAGTTTTTGTTCCTGGGTCCAAAGTGTGTTTTCTTAACCCAGGATGCCTAAAACAAATAGAAAATGGTTGTTGTTCCACAAAAACTTTGCTTCTGTGATCAGGACAATAACATTTTGAAATAGGTCTGTTTTTGGGAAAATTCTCCATTCATATTCAATACTGAGTAATCGTGAGTGTCCTGATCGCAGAAGCAAAGTTTTTGTGGAACAACCACCATTTTCTATTTGTTTTAGGCATCATGGGTTAAGAAAACACACTTTGGACCCAGGAAAAAAAAAATAAATACAAATTTGTTACATAGTGAATAGATGATAGATAGATAATAGATAAATAATAGACAGATAATAGACAGATAATAGATAGATAATAAATAGATAGATAGATAATAGATAAATAATAGACAGACGATAGATAGATAAGAGATAAATAATAGATGATAGATAGATAATAGATAGATAATAGACAGATAATAGATAATAGATAGATAGATAGATAAAAGATAGATAACAGATAGATAGATAGATAGATAGATAGATAATAGATAAATAATAGATAGATAATAGATTATAGATGATGGATAATAGATGATAATAAAAGATAGAGAGATAGATAGATTATAGGTGATAGATAATAGATAGGTAATAGATTATAGATTACAGATAATAGATAGATAATAGATTATAAATGATAGGTAGATAATAGATGATAATAGATAGATAATAGATAAGATAGATAGATAGATAGATAGATAGATAGATAGATAGATTATAGGTGATAGATAATAGATAGATAATAGATAATGGATGACAGATAAAATAGATGATAGATGATAATAATAGATAGATAACAGATAAGATAGAGAGATAGATAGATTATAGGTGATAGATAATAGAGATAATAGATATATTCTAGATTACAGATAATAGATAAGATAGATAATAGAGTATAGATGATAGATAGATAGAGTATAGATGATAGATAATAATAGATAGATAATAGATAGATAGATAGATAATAGAGTATAGATGATAGATAGATAGATAGATAGATAGATAGATAGATAGATAGATAGATAGATAGATAGATAGATAGAGTATAGATGATAGATAATAATAGATAGATAGATAGATAGATAGATAGATAGATAGATAGATAGATAGATAGATAGATAGATAGAGTATAGATGATAGATAGACAATAGATAGATAATTTCAGTAATTTTGATAATGGGTGCCCAAACTTTTCCATGTGACTGTAGAACCTGCAGAGATATATTGTATCAATCACACACAGTACAAGGGACAGATTTGTGCTGAGAACTGTTCATTCACAAACAGAAGGCAAATAGTAAGAAAACAAAACACAAAATACAATTGTAATTCCTGGTCCAGGTTAACAGATGAGGTTGATACTAAGCTCACATTCTGTTCATGGGGTCCAGTATTTTGTAGTTTTTTACTGGGTGTTCGGGAGTTATTCCACAAACAATACAATGGCATCACACATTTTAGGTTTGCCTTATAGTTGCAGTTTTGCTTTTATTTACCCCCTCTACAATTATTGTTCTTCCCCGTCCTCACTTGTTCGGACATAGGTAAAAAAAAAAAAAAGTAAAATAAACTCCACTTAAACCTAATTCTTCCCTTTTTCTTTTTTTCCCCAAGCAGCAATCCTCTAAAGCCCAATTGCTGCCAATACCCCGGCACGGCAGAAGTAACCGGGCCACAAGGTTCAAGCAGACGGCAGCGTGTTCCCTCACCGAACATCTGGTCACAAATGAAAGGATTGCCCAGTAACTCTTAACGCCGGGCAGATGATAAAAAATTCAACGTTTTCCTAGTTGGCAGAGATGTTTCGGAGAATCCTCTCGAGTCTACTGAATTATATTAAGAAATGTTCACTGCAGCCGGGTATATCTGTTACAACAGCTGGTGCTGAAAAGGATCTTTCCGAGCTGGGGGACGGAGAAATGTGCATCTTTACTGGGTTTGTCCTTGAAAACTTGCAAGTCCTGCTCGTAAGGAACCAGTCTGGTGCAATTCCCTTACAGGAAGCAGTCATTTTAAATATGCATCAAACAGATATGCAGATCGCGGAGAAGCCTGCGCCTTGGCTAACGCTCATTCTGATTTAAAGGGATGATTTGATTATTGAAACTCGCAGTACAGCAGTATAGGTTCTAGCACAAAAATACAAATGGTACCCGTCCTGTAATAATACGATGCACCATCGCCGAGAAATAAAGCTTTGCAACTGCATGCAAATTAACCCAGAAGTGCATTGGGGGCGTGTCAATGTGCATTAATACTCTTCCGAGTTAATTTGCATGTGGCTTCAACTCTCGATTTCTCAGTTTTGCTCAGACAGGGAGTATGGGGGGAGTCGGGAAATACAGCTCACAGTCATGTCATCGGTGGGCTCGAGAGCAGTTTTGCACATAGTGTAGGCACAACACAACATCGTACATAAACATCCACACTACCTGCAGCAAAATAGGAAAAGTAATAAAATGCATTCTGGAAATTATATTTTTGGCATTCCAAACGCGGAAGTTTCCAATAAAAACAACAAAAATTAAGAGACCCCTGCAAAATGTTCAGTTTGTCTGATTTTTCTCTTTATATGTATATTTTTTTAGTAAAATGTAAACTGTTTTACTCTATAAACTACTGACAACATGTCTCCGAAGTTTCAAGCAAGACCACATAGGAATGCTCGGACCTGACGCCCATAATGTGTTGGCGCACCATCTTGCTGGAAAGACTCAGGGAACATGCCATCTTCAGTGCATAAAGAGGGCAACACATCATCATGATGGTCATCGTGGGCCAGTAGAATGGCCACCAAGGTCTCCCGATCTGACCCCCTTAGACTTTTATCTTTGGGGTCATCTGAAGGAAATTGTCTATGCTGTGAAGATACGAGATGTGCAGCATCCGAAGCAACGGATACTGGAAACCTGTGCTAGCATTTCTTCTGCGGTGTTACTATCAGTGTGTCAAGAGTTGGAGAAGAAGGTGGCATTGACAATCCAACACAATGGGCAGCACTCTGAACACATTTTATAAGTGGTCATAAACTTGTAAATAACCCTTGAAAGAATAAAGATACCTTAAAAGCAAGCACATCATTGTTTTTCTTGTGAAATTCTCAATAAGTTTGATGTGCTACATGACCCTTTTCCCATTGGAAAAAATAAAGTTGGATCCAAAATGGCCGACTTCAAAATGGCCGCCATGGTCACCACCCATCTTGAAAAGTTTTCCCCCTCCCATATACTAATGTGCCACAACCACGAAGTTGATATCACCAACTTTCCCATTTTATTTAGGTGCATCCATATAAGTGGCCCACCCTGTATATTACAATATATACCGTAATATAAATTTTAATATAGTTTATAAATGTATTAAATTATATATTATCTAGACTGTATATGATATACTATAATATACATATTCTAATATAAAATATAAATATATATAAAATACAATATACCGTATTTTCCGGCGTATAAGACGACTTTTTAACCCCTAAAATCATCTCAAAAGTGGGTGGTCATCTTATACGCCGGGTATGGCGTGTGCAGGGAGCGGTCCTGGATGGTTCCCAGGGTCTGGAGGAGAGGATACTCTCCTTCAGGCCCTGGGATCCATATTCATGCAAAAAAAAAAAAGAATAAAAATTTTAAAAAATATGGATATACTTACCGTCCGACGGCCCCCGGCTCTTAGCGGTGCAAGCGGCGGCCTCCGTTCCAAAGGATGCATTGCGCGAAGGACGGAAATATCCATATTTTTTATTTTTATTCTTTTTTTTTAACATGAATATGGATCCCAGGGCCTGAAGGAGAGTCTCCTCTCCTCCAGACCCTGGGAACCATCTGGACCGCACACGCCGTATAAGACGACACCCGGTGTATAAGATGACCCCCGTCTTATACGGCGAGTATATCCCAAACTCCATATTTTATATGGAAAAGTTGTGGGTCATCTTATACGCCCAGATGTCTAATACACCAGAAAATACGGCACAGTGTGTGTATATATATATATATATATATATATATATATATATATATATATATATATATATATATATATATATATATTTAAAAAAAATATATATATATATATATATATATATATATATATATATATATATATATATATATACTGTGCCGTATATATATATATATATATATATATATATATATATACATATATATATATATATATATATTATATAATGCGTTTGGTGGTGTTGGAAAAAAAAAGAAAAGAAAAACGTTTCGATTTAGCTTTATATTTCAAATTCACACGATTAATCTGGGTTATGGGTATCTTTTTAGTCCCATATTTCCCTTTTTTAATTGTAAAATCCTTGCTGTCCACAGCAGCCATTAGAAGAAGCTGAAGAGCACATTGCATACAGGTTTACTATTGAGTTCTATGTCTAATCTGTATGCAGTAAGTTCCTGAGCTCCCCCTAGTGGTGGTTGCAGGTAGTCAGAATTTTAACAAACTGTCACTTTTTGAAAAACTTTTCACTCGTCATAAAGAATTGTCTTAGTTTTGATTGGTGGACATCCAAGCGCTAACACTCCCAGAAGGCAGAGGCGCTTTAGTGTCAGAGGCGAACAATCTCCGAGACTGGCCTCGCTTGAGACTCCTTTTGATGGGCTATTTCTGCTCCGATGGTACTGCCCCATGAGCGCCACACCCTGAGAAAAGCAGAAATTACGACCCATAAGAACAGCCATCCACAATTGTCTTAGACGACCGCTCCAGTATCTGCGGCGTTATAAGAACAAATGGAAAATCCGTATGCCGATTTGCAGTTCCACTCGGCACCGGGAAAGGTTGTGTCAGCCATATTGTTAGTGAAAACAAGCCGTTCTGTTCACAGTAACCTCGTCAATCCACATTAAGAAATATTTGCACGACAGACATGTAATTTTCGATTATTACTCATGTATGTTTTTTTTTTTTTGTAAAGGAAGTGGTGAGAGCATTTTCTAAATTTAGCTCATTATCTATGCAGTAGAAAATTTCACTTCTGTGTATTTCCGAGAGAGATTGCATATTTCTCCATGGTAACTAAGCTATGATTAAAACAAGGCTCGTTATCGGCACTGAAGACCACCTGCTAAGCAGAAGAGACCGGAAAAATAATAATACGATAATCACAATTAGATTGTTTATGTATACAAAGCGATACAAATGTATCACCGATCTATGGCCGGGTTACCTGGCACCAGGTATGACATCAGGATGACTGGATTGGCTAATATAGGTCATACTGGCCAACAGTTGGCATGCAGAAAATCACTGGTTGGGGGGCACATAGAGCCTTGCCCCTCCATGCCAAAATTCTGCTCCTCCACCACTGAGCAACGGAGATCGGGGATTCGGGGGGTATTGGGAATTTTGGAGTTTTGGAGATTTACCAACTTTTTAATCTGCCCTTTTTTTCCCCCCGAAGAGTTGGCAAATATACATACATGGAAAACAATGGGATGATATACACAGTGCGGATGCTGTGATTTCCTGTGGTGGACAGTAGGGCGTCTTCCAGGCATGTGATACATTCAAGGAGTTGCATGGGATGGCTGTTTTCTTCCAGAAACAAACACCACTTTTAGGCTTTGTGCACAAAAAAGTTTTTGGAGGTATTTTCTGAGTAGAAACTGAGCGGAAAGTCTACAAATCCTCCTCAAAACTTAGAAGTTCTGATTAGTTTTTGCTTCAAAAACTGCAAAAAGACTCTGTGCGCAAATGCCCTCCGCCTGGATCTTGCCTGAAAAAGTGCCGCCAGAGATCAACATAATGCACAGCAATATAAAAAGGACATTGCTGTGCACGTCATCCATCTTATGTCACTTCTTAAGGGCTCACACGTCTCTGCGTTTAGAAAATCGGTCAGATGTTGGTCCCAAAAAGTAGGATGAGTGTAATGCGAGCGCCGAGTACAATGTGATGTTTCTTCTTTTTCGGTCACCTCCCAGACTAAAAACATCAGCTCTCAGTCGCCCCAGAAATGGTGTATCCATATGAGGCGCCAAATCTGGTGCTTAGCGTTGCTTTACCCACTTGCCCTGTGGTGGCAAGTGGAGTAATAGGGTTGGGGTTGATGTCAGCTGTTTTATGGGCGCGGACATCAAGCCCAGGGGTTAGTAATGGAGACGCGTCTCTAAGACAACCCCATTACTAACCCCATAGTCATATTTAAAAAAAAAAACACAGCCAGAATAATGTCCTTTAAAAGACACCTACAATAAAAGACTGATTGCAAAGAAAAAGTACCGGTAAGTATTTTAACTTTTTCCCATTCTTGGAGAAAATATATGTAAAAATTTAATATTTAAAAGAAAAAAAATAAATAAATCTGCCGCATGCAGGCACTGACTGTCGTAAGTACTGGTAGAGTCTCGTCTGAGCCGCGCCGGGCTGCTAGGGTCTTAAATGCTTTGTCTGTCTCCCCAATTACTCTCCAGATTGACAGCCGGACTACTTATTAAGCTTCATTAGTGACAATCAAGACATTACTGCAGTTAAACTTCTGCAGAAGATAATTAAACTACCTGGGAGATGACTCCTTGATCATCTTTGCCGGAGCTTAGCGTCTAAGTCTCTGGATTTCGGTTTGCTCTATGCTGTATTGGAGGGGGGCAGCCAGAGGAGACGTGATGGGGCTTGATGTAAATAGCACTGGATTTAGAGGCCGGAGTTTGATAGGTCAGACATTTCAACTTATGAAAAGATAATATTAAGATGTTAAGAAGGAGGGGAAATGTCCCATCTTTTTTTTTTGTCTTTTTACAATGAAAAACTTCAAAACCAAAATCAAATCTCAAAACCCAAAATATGTGAGTGAAAAAAACGCAGCGCAACCGTGCTACATGTATACGAACTAACGGATGCCATATGGAAAATGCCTACATGGAGGGACAACGTTGGTGTGAGGGGGCACACACGGAGGGGCACAGACAGAGGGGCACAGACAGAGGGGCACAGACAGAGGGGCACAGACAGAGGGGCACAGACAGAGGGGCACAGACAGAGGGACACAAACGGAGGGACACAAACGGAGGGGCACAGACGGAGGGGCACAGACAGAGGGGCACAGACGGAGAGATATAGATGGAGGGGCACAGACAGAGGGGCACAGACAGAGGGGCACAGACAGAGGGGCACAGACAGAGGGGCACAGACAGAGGGACACAAATGGAGGGGCACAGACGGAGGGGCACAGACGGAGGGGCACAGACGGAGGGGCACAGACGGAGGGGCACAGACGGAGGGGCACAGACGGAGGGGCACAGACGGAGGGGCACAGAGAGAGGGGCACAGACAGATATAGATGGAGGGACACAAACAGAGGGGCACAGACAGAGGGGCACA
The DNA here is from genome assembly GCF_032444005.1 of Ranitomeya imitator. Taxonomy (NCBI): domain Eukaryota; kingdom Metazoa; phylum Chordata; class Amphibia; order Anura; family Dendrobatidae; genus Ranitomeya; species Ranitomeya imitator. Next base: position 18,632,320 of record NC_091289.1, on the reverse strand, counting down.
GATTGAGGGATATAGATGGAGGGGCACAGAGAGGGGCACAGACAGAGGGGCACAGACAGAGGGGCACAGACAGAGGGGCACAGACAGAGGGGCACAGACAGAGGTGCACAGACAGAGGGGCACAGACAGAGGGGCACAGACAGAGGGGCACAGACAGAGGGGCACAGACAGAGGGGCACAGACAGATATAGATGAGGGACACAAAGAGGGGCACAGACAGAGGGGCACAGACAGAGGGGCACAGACAGAGGGGCACAGAGAGAGGGGCACAGAGAGAGGGGCACAGACAGAGGGGCACAGATTGAGGGATATAGATGGAGGGGCACAGATAGAGGGGCACAGACGGAGGGATATAGATGGAGGGGCACATCTGGAGGGATATAGTCGGAGGGGCACAGACGGAGGGGCACAGAGAGAGGGGCACAGAGAGATATAGATGGAGGGACACAAACAGAGGGGCACAGATTGAGGGATATAGATGGAGGGGCACAGATAGAGGGGCACAGACGGAGGGATATAGATGGAGGGGCACATCTGGAGGGATATAGTCGGAGGGGCACAGAAAGAGGGGCACAGACGGAGGGGCACAGACAAAGGGGCACAGACGGAGGGGCACAGACGGAGGGGCACAGACAAAGGGGCACATCTGGAGGGATATAGACGGAGGGACACAGAGGGATATAGACGGAGTGGCACAGACGGAGGGGAACACACGGAAAGACAGATAGAGAGATATAGTCGGAGGGACACGGATGGAGGGATATACAAATGAATTTATTTCAGTTCTTCAATACAAAAAGTGAAACTCATATTATATAGAGTCATTACACACAGAGTGATCTATTTCACAAGTTTATTTCTGTTAATGTTGATGATTATGGCTTACAGTCAATGAAAACCCAAAAGTAATTATCTCAGTAAATTCGAATAATTAACAAAAAACACCTCTAAAGGCTCCTAAGTGTTTATAAAGGTCCCTTAAGGTACCGTCACACTAAACGATATCGCTAGCGATCCGTGACGTTGCAGCGTCCTGCCTAGCGATATCGTTCAGTTTGACAGGCAGCAGCGATCAGAATCCTGCTGTGATGTCGTTGGTCGCTGCAGAGAGTCCAGCACTTTATTTCGTCGCTGGACTTCCTGCTGACATTGCTGAATCGGCGTGTGTGACGCCAATTCAGCGATGTCTTCGCTGGTAACCAGGGTAAACATCGGGTTACTAAGCGCAGGGCCGCGCTTAGTAACCCGATGTTTATGCTGGGTACCAGCGTAAAAGTAAAAAAAAAAACAAACACTACATACTTACCTTCCGCTGTCTGTCCCTCGGCGCTCTGCTTCTCTGCCCTGTGTAAGCACAGCGGCCGGAAAGCAGAGCGGTGACGTTACCGCTCTGCTTTCCGGCCGCTGTGCTTACACAGGGCAGAGAAGCAAAGCGCCGAGGGACAGACAGCGGAAGGTAAGTATGTAGTGTTTGTTTTTTTTTTACTTTTACGCTGGTAACCAGGGTAAACATCGGGTTACTAAGCGCGGCCCTGCGCTTAGTAACCCGATGTTTACCCTGGTTACCGGCATAGTTGGTCGCTGGAGAGCTGTCTGTGTGACAGCTCTCCAGCGACCAAACAGCGACGCTGCAGCGATCCGGATCGTTGTCAGCATCGCTGCAGCGTCGCTTAGTGTGACGGTACCTTTAGTCTGTTTCACTAGCTCCACAATCATGGGGAAGACTGCTGACCTGACAGATGTCCAGAAGGCGTCACTGACACACTCCACAAGGAGGGGAAGCCACAAAAGGTCATTGCTAAAGAAGCCGGCTGTTCACACAGTGCTGGATCCAAGAATATTAATGGAAAGTGGAGTGGAAGGAAAAAGTGTGGTAGAAAAAGGTGCACAAGCAACCGGGATAACCGCAGCCTTGAAAGGATTATTAAGAAAAGGCCATTATAGCCATGCCCCTGGTTCACAACAAACAACATATTTATCTGTCCACAAAATAGACAATTGCCTTTTATTACTAGGGGTCTGGCTGCTAAATACTGCCACCAACCACAGAAAAGTTTTTAAACTGTTAGATCCATCTTTTGTTGAGTTCCAATTAGCTGATTTATGACCAAAGTTGAAAGATCAGGGAAACAAAGTCTGTAAAAGCCGAAGTGTGCAAAATTTGTACTGGAACTAAATTGAAAAAAATTATTTGTAGTCAACAACACGTGCTTAAAAAGGAACCGTCACCTCAGAAAATGCTATTCACCGGCAGACAGGGTTAACATTCAGGTAAATAATGTTATAATGCTTCTTGGCCGCCTTTTACGGAAAGCGCAGCTACCAGGAGAAAATGAAATGATTTCCTCTGCAGCTGTAAGCACATCCCGGCACTTTGATGGACAGCTTGCTCTGCACAGATGTGCTGCACAGATGTGCTGCAGAGCCGGCTGTCAATCAAAGTGCCAGGGTGTGCCTACAGCTGACACTCATTACTGACAGCTGGAGGTTTCGGGAGGTGATATGTTTATTTTCGCTCGGTAACTGCACTATCAGTAAGGCGGCTGGGCTGCATTATAACGCTATTTATCTGCATATTAACCCTATATCTGCAGGTAAATATCGTTTTCCAAGGAGGCAGGTTCCCTTTAAGTAAAAAGAAAAGAAAAAAATATTCCCTAAGGTAGACAATCCCAATAGTGGTCAGACTGTTTATTTACACCGCACTTTGGAATCCCTGTTTTCATGATCATTGGGGGTCCCAGTGGTCAAACCACTAGTGATCACGGCTATGCACAGGTGAGAAATATTGCTAAAGAGACAATCCCTTAAAGAGATTTGGGATTCTGCCTCAATTCTGTAGTCACCCTGTGTGACTGCAAACTTGTAAATCCTCACAGCGTGCACAGTGCGTGCTGTCAGGATTCTCCGGTGGCAGAGTCAGGAGCAGGCAATAATTTGACGGCAAGTACGCAATTTGCATACTTCCGGCCACATTCCTAATAGACATGTTCGGCATCGTTCAATTCACTTGTATAGAGTGAGGCCATGCAAGTCTAGTCATCATGTGACCACATGTATGTGATTTGCATAATTCCAGCCACATTCCTACTAGACATGTTCAGCATCGCTCAATTTACTTATCTCGAGTGAGGTCATACAAGTCTAATCGGTGTGTGACCGCAAATATCTGATTTTTATACTTCCGGTCACATTCCGACTAGACGTGGCTGGCCTCCCTCTATTCACTTATATGTAGTGAGGCCATGCAAGTCTAGTCAGCATGTGAGCGCGAATATGTGATTTGCATACTTCCGGCCACATTCCTACTAGACATTTCTGGCATCGCTCAATTCACTTGTATGGAGCGAGACCATGCAAGTCTAGTCAGCATTTGACCACAAGTATGTAACTTGCATACTAGCGGCCCCATTCCAATTAGATATGTCTGGCCTCCCTCAATTCAATTGTATGGAGTGAGGTCGTACAAGTCTAGTCGGCATGTGACTGCATATATGCAAATCGCCAGCACCAGAGAATCCTGGCAATGCGCACACACACACTGCAAGCTGCGAGGATGCACAAGTCTGCAGTTACATAAAGTGACTGCGGACTTAAACCCCCAAGCCTGGACAACCCCTTTAAAGTGTAAATTGGGGCAACATATAGCATTGTTAGGTGGGCACCATACTGTAATGAAGAGGTACAATCCAAAACTGTGAAATTAAGTATTTGCAAAGTTCTTCAACTCTTTATGTAGATTTAAACAGTAAAATATTCTAAAAATGGAAAAATATCCTTTCAATTCCCCGCTCATAAAACTCACTATCTGTATTACTGGCACTAAATTCTCCCGATATATAAAAGGAAAAAATAAAGTTCCATCAGACATAACCTAAACCTTTCTCTTTATTGTATGCCAAAAGCGATGAGAAAATACTCGAGGCGTACATATGGATATTATGTAATAAGGAAGAGTTTAATCTCTCCCTTCACTTTCCATAGGAAAATGTCTGCAACAGGTCAGAATAGAAACGTATAAAAAAACAATTACGAAGTCTCTCGCTAACAAATCTGCGCCGCAGCTGTAAGTATAAAATTTCGACTGAACTTAAAAAGCTCGAGATGACGGGCGCGTCTGATAACATTTAAAGCAATTGCAGCTGTTGTTTTTATTTCATTAATCCCGGTGGTTCCTTGAAAATCCGCTTCTTTCTCTTCCTGGACTGATCATTCATTCTCCATTCAATGGTAAAATCTGTATTCACGGAAGACAATTTTTTCCCCATTACTGAGACATGAAATGACAGTTGGTGCTTTTAAAATTCTATGGAGAAGAGGAGTCAGCAATAGAAACAGCCGCTCTGTTGCAAGTTCTCCTGAAACAGTAGTTAAAAGATCTCCATAGAACTTTATGAGCACAAACTGACACCTCCCATCTCAGTAATGGGAACCTCTGTGTTCAAAGAAGCCAGATTTTCCCATTACTGAGATAGGAGATAACAGTTAGTTCTTTTAAAATTCTATGGAGTGGGGAGGAGCTAGAGGTCGACACAGACATTCCGCTGCAAGTTCTCCGAAAACAACAGTTACAATTCTCCATAGAACTTTATGAGCACCAACTGTCATCTCGGTAATGGGAAGATCTGTAGTCACTGAAGACACATTTTACCTGTGAAATTAGAATTTTGAGAATGAAAGATCAGTCCAGGAGGAAAAAGAGGTGGATTTCTCTAATAAGATTTATTGCAAAGTTTGTTATTTTCACGTGTTTTAATTTATTTAAAAAAAATATAAAAATAAAATTTAAAATTTACCCTTTTCCATTGACATCAAATTTATTTTTTTCCATCACTTCTTTTATAACTTTTAATTTCTTCATTTGACATAGCTAGCTTTCTTTCTTTTCTTTTCTTTTTTTTGTATGACGAGCTGTAACTTTGGCTGAAATAATTCAATGTATTGGAAAAATGAGGCAAAAATTCCAAGTGGGCTGAAAAGGTGGAAAAAAAAATGCAAGTGTTTTCTGAATTTTGGTTTTTACAGCGATAAAAGTAACTTGGCGACATGATTGTCCAAATCAGTCCGATTACTGCGAAACTAGAACATGGTGAAATTTTGTGTTTTTTATTTAAGTGGTAAAAAAAAAATCTGAAACTTTTGAAAAAAAAAATGTCTCCTCAATTTCGAAGATTAGGAACGTCTTTAATTTTCCATTGATGGAGCTGTGTGACGACTTGTTCTTTGCTTGGCGAATAGATGTTGTTTTTGGGTACATCGAAAATTTTAATCGCTTTTCATTGCATTTATTGGGGGAGTTGCGTCGTTTGAAAAACCGCAATTCTGCAATTTTTTTGGGCGTTACAAGATTTAACTTATGGGTTAAATAGTTTTCTGGATTGGAATTTTATGGTTTTCGCAATATCAAGTATGTTGTTAATTTTTGTATTTTATTTTTCTTTATTTTTGATTTGGGGAGTTATTCAAATTTTTATATATTTTTTAGAACTTTTTTTTTTTTTTTTAATTCTACGTACTGAAATATACATTTTGCAGGGAATAGAAAAAAATACATTACCTGCAGCGGGCTTCACAAGAATGCGAAGATGCCAATTATGGGGTCATGGCGACTTATCGGTACCGATGCAGGGGGCGCTGATGGGTGCCTGAAATGGCAAGACTCCATATTATGGCATTTAGCTCCTGTGAGAGGTGGATGCCAGCTGTATAACACAGACAGCATCTGTTGGGTGTGGAGCCCACTCCATAAACCTGCACGCACTAATAGTATATCATGTAGCAGGAAGGATTTAAAGGGGATGATGTTGACTGTTTGCAGTCTAAGCAGTGGGACCCTTCATGATGTCTGGAGCCCCTAACTTGAAAGAAGTGATGATCCTGTTCGCATCCACGGAACTGGACCACTCATTGTCCAATGAACTAGCTCGTAAACAATCCCATCAAAATCTTAACATTCGGAATAGATCTTTTCTGAATAAATGTGTCTTTCCTTAGCTTTACTCGACGGAATGTTGGCGTTAGAGGACCATCGTTAGAAAAGAAAATTGCTTTTGATAAACTCAGTTGGGACTGGTTTATGCTATATGTGCCTTTATAGGGCCACTGAGTGGTGACGTATTGCCGGCAAGTCACCATAATATCTCAACTTTTGTATCACTAGAAACTGGAACGATTCATAACATTTGTGGAAAGGTAAGAGTAGACATTTCTGTATGTGTATGTTCTGGAAAATGGAAATCACAATAAACCAAGATTTATTTCGCCTCCTTTGACTATGCCTCACATGCCAACATTATAAATACCCATTAAAAGGGTTCTCCTTTGAAGAAGCCATCTGTGTTTGATCAGTGTGGGTTCGTCCTCCAGGATGAAACAATGGCGTCTCATGCTGCTGGTTAGGACTTTCTGCACTGGTTCGTAACATGGTTGGCGCTATGGTCGGTAGTAGGTAGAGTTGAGCAAAATGATTTGCAGGACAATTCTGTCAGAATAGTACTTCTAGCCATTCTGGCTACCATCCAGCTCTCTCTGATAAATACAATTGGGAACCTGCAAGCTGGTGGTAGACACTGGGGAAAAGGAAGGGGCTTGAGTGATCCCATGAAAAATGTAAGGTACCAAACAGCAGAGCAGTAAGTACTTACAATACAAATGTCATCATGAAAGAAGACCTGGGTCGCCATTAAGATCAATAATCTATGTTTTCATCAAAACCTAAATACATTGATGGCCTCATTTGGGACCTAACGGAGAATAAGACAGAGAAAAAAATCCGATGTGTTGACAAAGATGACAGTTGGCTCCAGGCTGGAATATTCATATCCAACCAGGAACCTGCTGACATTTCTGCCAGAACATCAAAATTATCTTCTCCAGCTGTTTTTGCACAACAATCATGAACCAGCAAAGCGGAAGGGTTCAATGGACAAGTAAAGGTTTGAGCTGCTTCGTTCTGACTGCAGGGATCTCAGGGGATTTGTCAAATGCGCACTTCAAAGGTCCTCTTTAACATGATGCATGTATGACAGATAATTACACAGATTTAGAGATAACTGATCACAAATTGCTGCCTACGTAGACCCCCCCCCCCCCCCCAAAGACCTTCCTTTCAAAGTGACACGCGTTGGGAGGCCATTGTAGGTGTTAGAAAGGAGGTATACTAAACACTGTCAAAAGATGACCTAATCTGAGTGTTTATGGTCCAACCTTACAAAGGTTGGGTCTTTCAGATTAGGTCTTATCAGACTCCATCATTTTGACTTTCAGGCCAATAGACTATCTTGAGTCTAAAGATAATGAAAAAAATCTAAACTGTACTGAAGATCCAAGAATGCTGGTGACTATCCACATACCATGTCTTATATTTTACTATTCCGATGGTATCAATTTAATAACTAAAACCAATATTCGCTCTTTGAACTTACTAAGAACCTATAGTAAGTTGACTAGTATACATGAGGCATTTTTTGGCATTAATCAGCCCTCAAAATGGTTGTATCCAACAAGAATGGTTAAAGAGTACCCTCAACCGAATAATCGTACCTTATGTTTCTCATGTCTGTCTATGAGCAGTAGTACTCAACAGGCTTTACTCACCACCCAAGTTGACACTGTCCTTCAAAATGATTGTGTCCACCAAGAATGGTTAGCAAGTACCATCAACCAACCAAATTGTACCTCTTGTTTTCAATGTTAGGCCAACAGTGGCGCTAGTTAACAGGCTTCACTAGCCATCTAAGTTAAGATACTTTACTAACAATCCAAGTTGCCATTATCTGAGACAACCCAACTTTGGGCACCTTGAGACAACTCAACTTAAAGGTTGTCCACTTGTTTGAGCTTCGAAAGACATTAGTTGCCATTATTGCCCAAAAAACATCATTTTTTTAGTAATACTTGCCATTTACTTCTAGTGTAATAGTAGCTATCATTCTGTCTTTTGTTTCAGGGATTTCAGGCTGTTAGCAATTATCGACATTATGTGACCAGAAGGGACTAAGGTAGAAGAAGTATGAAAACACTGTCATAGCAATTTTGATCTCCTATTGAGATTAATTTAAAAAATACATGCAGCACATACTTTCAAGCTCACACACATGGAAGAAAAGGATATGTTTAGAAAAATAACGGAAGGGAAAATATTGTTTTCAGGTAGGAAAATTATTTATCCCAGATGTAACCGGTACGCTAAACTTTTGAAAACATGTGTTAGATGGTTCCAACTGGTTCAAATAGTCAAACAACAAGGAGTTTTATGTTCAGCTTTTGCCAACATGGATGATTTAGAGTGGGTTAGGAAAGGGTCAAGAAAAAAACATTTCAAACATCATATCATGTGCTATGTAACCAACAAGATACCACATGGGAAATCTAATGCAATCTTCGCATGTGCCAGAGCAATCAAAGTTTTGGAGAAGTCAAAGTTTCTATTGGCCAGAAATGGGTCAATCTCTCATAAATAAAAATTGCTGGTTAAAGAACAGTAGACCTCTTGAGCAGAGCCCACCACTCTACCAAAAAGGTAGAATCAAATGCAACATTAGTACTTTTGATACCCTGGGATTTCTGAAAGAACTTGTTATTCTTATTCATCACCTGATTCCACCCAACCCAGTCATTGAGAAGTTGACGTTGGCCAATTCTCAAAGGACACATCATGGACTATTATGCTATAAACCAGTGGTACACAAATTAAACAACTGTTTTTCCAGCCAGAACCTACTGGTATACTGGGGACTAACGAAAAACTAGTAACCCACCTGTCTACCACAAAAACTTAGATGAAAGTTGAAATTGAAAGGTCTCTTGCGATTTTCTTCCAGTAGATACATTTTGCTGATAGACAGCTGCAGAATCTCACTCAGACATACAGTACATCACTAAGGCGCACCTTGGAGTATTTATACCTACGTCTTTCCTCCCGTAAATAACAGGAAGTGGGTAATGTGGTGTTTTACCTGCTCATGAACTTATCAAGGTGGCTTCCAAGGATAAAGTGCGTCAAACAGTATATAAAAAGTAACCCCCTACCCTACGCCATCCAACACACCTTCAGGTTCTATCATTGTAGATTAATCTATGATTCCATTTTCCTGAAGAAGAAAGAAAAGCACCAAAACGAATCTGGTGTATAAGCAAACGCTCTTTTATGACATGTTGCGATTTTGCAACCTCCTCCTTCATGTACTCCCCAGCCGTGACTACTCCGTGTATTAGAAAATGTGAGGCGACTTCCTTGGTTCCAAAGCCCCCCCCCCCCCCCCCCAAAAAAAAAATAGCAATGGAGTTTGTAGGGTTGAATTTACAAAGTGCAATGTTTGGGGGGGGGGGGGGGTCTTACAGTTTTGGTAGTTAAATAGGACATTGCTCAATTAATGAGCATGAAAAAGGGTTGCTAAAAATTACACATCACTTAAGTAAAAATAAAACGTATTTTAAAAAAAGTAACTTAACTTTCATGATTTTGAAATCATTTTATTCAACATGAAGAGTCACTATATCAGAGGATTTGTTTTCATTCATGTAAAGAAAAAAAAATGCATGTGGTTTCCAAACCATGGCTTTCCCCCAAACGATTTTGCCACCTTCCGCTGCATTAATGTCAGAATGTACACAGAGTACAGATGATGGCAGTGATGGGTCAGCGCCTGTCTCCTCCTCCGAGGCACCTGATTATCAGAACAATCTCCTGCAGCAGCTTTTCCCAAGAGTAAGCAACACACAGGAGCTGACCCATCACTGCCATCACCTGTACTCCACATGAGCATGTTCTGATATCAATGATGCTGAAAGATAGCAAATAGACTAGAGAAAAGGAGGGATTGGGAGCCACATATTGTGTTTAAAAAAATGAAGACAAATCTCTTAATAAAGTGATTTTCAAAGTTTCATAACTTTCCATGTTGGATAAAAGTATAACAATTAAATAAAAAAGTTGAGTTACTCTTTTAAAGGGTTGTCCAGATTTAGGATACAAGTCTGCAGTCTCTCTATGTGACTGCAGACTTGTGAATATTTAAATTGTGCACTCGGAAAGCTGTGAATATTCTCAGGTGCCCGGAGCGGCGGGTGCGTGATTGCAAGTATGTGATTTGCATAAGTGCAGTCACATGCCGACTAGACGTGCGCGTGGCCTTGCTCAATGCAAGTGTATGCAGCGTGGCCAGACACGTCTACTTGGAATGTTGCCAGAAGTATGTAAATTGCATACTTTCAGTCACGTGACCGGCCGGTCCAGGTGCCGGCACCAGAGAATACTCACAGGGCGCAGTGCACACAATGTGAGGACTTACAAGTCTGCATACAAGTCACATACAGTGACTGCAGACTTATAGCCTAAGGTCGGACAACCCCTTGGAAGAGCTGACCCACTATCATACTAGTACAACCCCCAATCACCAGACCAGGGGTCCCAAGTCAAATGTTTTTGGTGGTGGTCATGCATGTACATACATCCCCATTGAAGCCTAAGGTTGGCACAGATAGAGTATCTCAGCCCGTAAACTTTCAATGGAGCGGTAGCGCTCATACTTGACCATCGTTCCATACAAAATGTGGAATCTGGACCCTGATATTCTGATCATTGGTTTGATTTCCTGTGATCATCAAAGTATCTTCCCACAGTAAATTAAGTTGTAGTAATGGGGCAGCCCCTTCATGGAAAATTCTAACTTTTTCCCTATACATAAGACAGGGGATAACATATTGATTGCTGGATATCTGAACACTGGAACTGCCTGAGAGCTCGAAAATAGGGTCCCTGGACCCCAATAATAGGACCCTGCTGACCCCCACCTAAACAAAGTGAATGCATGATCTCCATTTGTTATTATTAGATTTGCACAAAAAGATTTGCAGGATATTGATCCTGCGGCCATAATGGTAATCAGAAGAGGTATCTGGAGGTAGAAGGAGGTTTGCAGTGCTCTAATCAGGCTGCCAGTATTATTGGACCACCAGCGATCAGCAAGATCTGTAGAGAAGAGTTAACTTTCAATTGTGGGGATCTCATTTTAGCTACAATTTTTACCCAAATAATTTGAGTATACAGAATTTTAAATTTTTTTTAACACCCGATACAGATAAATGTTACTTCTCCTTTAATTTAAATTGCGCCTCCGACTCCAGTAAAGAGCTTACATTTCAGCCGTAGATTTACAAGCCTCGTTACTGACAGACAAAAAGTCAAAAGGAAACAAAACAGGTGTTCAGTGTCTGCGGTTTTATGCTGCTTTTAAAGTGAGTACAATGGGAACGGTGTTTCACACACAGGTAGAGAGAGTGGTGTGTGCTGCTGAGCCTCTGATCTAAATTCTCTACCTGGAAATAAAACTAAGAGGAAAGAAATTAACGCAGGCGAGAGTTCTGGGGTAACTCCGGGATTCAGATGCCGGCGAGCGTTCAGGAGTAACCTCGCGATTCGGATGCCGGCGAGAGTTCAGGTGTAACCTTGGGCTTCGGATACCATTGAGTTCAAGGGTAACTTTGGGATTCCTATACCGGAAAGCGTTCAGGTGTAACCTCGCGTTTCGGATACCGGCGAGCGTTCAGGTGTAACTTTGGGATTCGCATGCCGGTGAGAGTTCAGGGGTAACTTCGGGATTCAGATGCCAGCGAGCGTTCAGGTTTAACCTCGGGATTCAGATGCCGGCGAGCGTTCAGGTGTAACCTTGGGCTTCGGATACCAGTGAGTTCAAGGGTAACTTCGGGATTCCTATGCTGGAAAGCGTTCAGGTGTAACCTCGCGATTCGGACACCGGCGAGAGTTCAGGTGTAACTTCGGGATTCACATGCCGGTGAGCGTTCAGGTTTAACCTTGGGATTTGGATGCCGGCGAGAGTTCAGGGGTAACTTCGGGTTTCAGATGCCAGTGAGAGTTCAGGTTTAACCTCAGGATTTGGAAGGCGGCGAGAGTTCAGGGGTAACTTCGGGATTCAGATGCCGGCGAGCGTTCAGGTGTAACCTTGGGATTCGGATGCCAGCGAGCTTTTAGGGATAACTTCGGGATTAGGATGCTGGTGAGAGTTCAGGGGTACCTTGCGGGATTAGGATGCCGGTGAGAGTTTAGTGGTAACTTCAGGATTCAAATGCCAGGGAGCGTTCAGATGTAACCTCAGGATTTGGATCCCGACGAGCGTTCAGGGATAATGTCGGGATTAAGATGTTGGCGAGCGTTCAGGGGTAACCTCGGGATTCGGATTTGTCGTTAAGGGTCTATGTGCACTAAATTCTGAAAACACGCAGTATTTATAAAAATATCAACTGTCCTTTGGATGTTCAGCCTTGACCACTCCTGGGGGCTTCAGGACCCAAATGTTGTGATCAGGGATGTTCAGAGTAGTGGAGTTCCTTGTGATCAGCAACTTATGGACCGTCCACGGTAGTTCGGTTGTAATAGTGGAATAACTTCTTTAAAGTTTCATGTAATATACAAGAGTACGCCCCACAATGTAAATTTTAATTTTGAATTTGTATTGTGGGAAACTTGGGTCCTCAAAAAAAAAAAAAAGAAATGGACACGTGTTATTCCACTGCCCTGTCTCCAGCATCGGCAACCCTGCTGGAGCCAAGATTAGGGTTAATATAGGAGAATAGCAAAGCACGTGAACCCGGCGTCTCCACCTTCAAGAGTAATCCAGAGGACAGGGATAGACTAAGGCTCCCCTAGTTCTAGGGACCTGGTAAGTGCCCACACTCTGAAGGTGTTGCGTAATTTGGGGAGTTTACCAAGTCCCTAGGACTAGGGGCGCCCTAGTCTATCCCTGTCCCCTAGATTACTCCTGAAAGTGGAGACGCCGGGTTCACTTGCCTTGCTACTCTCCTATATCTACCCTAATCTGTCACCAGGGAGGTGGGAAGCCATAGTGTATAGGAGAACATTAACCAAACAAAAGAAGACAGACAGGGATAAATGAAAATAACAATTATACAAGATACACTCACCGAACAACAGAGTGGAACACAGGGAACTTAAAGGAAGGAGAAACTAAATAGGAGAGGATGAGGTTGTGCATACAAACAAAACTCCAAGGAATGATCTCCTGAACAAACCTCCAAACGCCAACTCCAACCAAGAACTACACCTCCAACTCCAAACCAGGCAGTAAGAACTAACACTGGCTATTCCTAAAAGCCAGAGGCCAGCGGCAAACACTGAACAGCTGATACAATCCAGGAAGGAAAGCTCCAGGAGCTGCAATTGAACAGATTAACCCTCGCACTGGCAGCAAGGAAAAAACCTGCACTGCTTAATAAGATGGTGATGTATTTCTAACCAGTGCAGGAGTTTGTGAAACAGGACACAGAGATCCTCTTGCGGTATTCCCGCGACACTGACATTATGGCCCCACTGGACAAAAAACATATTGTGCATCCCGGTTACACATTTATACAGGGGTATTATAACCTAGTTATAACGAAACGTTGGGGACCATTCGTGAAGACACGATACTTTTACAGCTTTTCGAGCCTCTCATGGTGTCTTTGTGCAGAGATGATGAGTCCACTTTAAGCAACCACTTAGCGCTAAAGGATTCATTTACAGGGTAAGTTCCTCACGACAGTAAAACAGGCTGTTAATTTGGCCAGACTCCTGATCATCGTGTCAGTCGCACCACGACTGCGGAGAGTGTGGAGACTCGTGTTCCCGTTTCACATCACTCAATTGAGGCTTCTTGCAGAAAAGCTTTTAACAACCACATCTGGTCTTTAATAAATCACGGCACTTTGTCTCTCTGCCAAAACTCCTCCTTTATCTAGCTTACATCCTCGGCGATGAGATGGCGATGAGATAGGAAATCACACATTACGATGGTGACAAACAATTGTAATTATGCCATTAGTAGCCATTTAGTCTACAAAGGTTTCTAAAAAGAAAATATGGCCCGCGATGAGAAATAAGGGATAATACATTGATCGCCGGTCTAATCCGCTTTTTACTTCACACAGGCATAATTCATCGCCCAGCAGGCAATAATAGCAGACCACTCTAAACTATACAGCTATTCCGCGCCGTATCTACTTAAATAAAAAGAAGGGGAAGAAATCCGCACAGATATTAATAGCGCATAGCGGGGAAAAAAAAAAAAAAGAATGGCGGTGGCCAACTACTGAAATCGAGATTGACTAGGAATAAAAATTCCGGAATTTTGAAGTCGATATTTTTTGTTTCTTTGGTTTATTTCCTGGTCGTCTTAATGGTATTATTCAGGATCAGCGAAGAATGGGTAATGTGAAAATCCTTATTTATCTGTTAAAGGGGTTGTCCACTACCTTTTATTATATAAAAAAAATGGGCCCATGGTGGTCTTAAAGTAAAAAAATATATGTATTCACCCCAGCAGTTCCTTGGTACTGGTGGTCATGTTTTTACAGTTTTTTTTGCTACTACTTTTTTCCGATGGGGAACGTCAAATGGCTGTTGAAGATGATCACTGGTCACTGATTGGCTGCAGCGTTCAAGTGCCGTCCGAGCCAGAAGAAACAGTCTTTAGCTCTCTAAGTGCAACTTACCACTGAAGGGAATCAGTGGCCACCCAACGGCTGCAGAGCCCACCATGCGTTTACATCTAGAAGGGAAAGCGAGGAAACCAGCGGTGAAAACGGGCAGCAATACAGAGGAATGGCGAAGGTCTGATAGGCGAGAATCCCACTAGTTTTGTGATGATGACCAGTCAAACCTTGAGACTAGTGACTGGCAGCAATGGTCATGTGTGCCGACAGCAAAGTAAATAAGCTGGAGAGCACTAAAATGGCAGCACAGGAGTGATCATAGTTGTACCAGATACTGAATGCTTCCTTTATTATTATATCTTGCCACTCCCCAGCGGAACCCTTTTTATTTGCTGATCACAGAAAACCCCTTTCTTTAAGGAACGGTAATAGGGTTGCTACTGAGGTCGATACTGGTCTATACGGCCACTATAAAGACTTTCTGCACAAATCCTGTGCACTGCTGTAAACATGACAGCTCGGTCTAAACCCAATATTGTAAGGTTATATGGCAATATTAGTTAAAGAGGTTCTCCTGCCACAATAATCCCTTCTTTCAGTGTCAGTTAGTACAGTAGCTAACCATGCTTTTCTGTTGCAAATTGGGCAGCCATTCCTCTGGATGCATAAAAGGTTGCTTGTTCTAGCGTGGAACCAGTGGCTGTGGCTATTGAAGGGGGGTTGGGTTCAGTAGAGGACCACAGATTTATGTTGCCCATAGACCCCCAATAAGCCATATGGAAAGAAGTTATCTTTCATCTCTATACTTCAAGAACTCTTTGACATTATGAGATGATGGTATAGAGGTGGGCTATCCACTTCTTTGATCTATGCCCAATGGATATGCCATCATTTGGAATATTTTGTAGGTTAGATCTAGTATTTCCCACCCAGAATTGTCTGCAACCTTAGACCCTGGTCCGGGTTACTACAAGGGACACCAGCAGCAAAATCTGTCAGTGATTAGAAGGTGTTTAAAGATCCTGGAAAGAAGATGTAGTCCACAATTGAGGAACGTTTTCCACGCCTGGACACTAAAACCACTCACTCTAAAGAATGTTTTCAACGCTGGTGGACTCAAATTTAACCTTTTATCACAAGACTAGGCTCCATTTCATACATTTTCCTGTAAAAAGTGTTGAAGTTCCTAAAGGAGAAAAATGTGGCGCTATCTAAGCGTAGTGAGACATACTTGAGTGGGTGAGTATCTAAGGGAATTTGCTCACCTGATATGGTGCTGCAAACTGCAGGTACAACTTCTGCTTGAAGTATGGATGTATTTGCAAAAGACTGCTGCGGAGAATGGATAGGACCCTGAAACAGGAGTATCCCACAAAGTAGATGCCAGACAGGAGGACCAGGGAATTTACTTTGCAAATGTCCACATGGCTGACGTTCAGCATAAAAAATACATACCCTCCGAACCTCTTCTCTATAAACAGCCACCTTGGTAATCGGGCTCCTCGAATACTTGATGATCAGCGGTAATTGTCAAGAGGTTGTCAACACATTTGATTGATTCCCCTGTTAGTGGCCTCTGCAGTGAATATGGTCAGGGTTTTGTTTTACAGGTCTTTGACCTCGTTCACAAACGGGGACGCCAAGTAGAGGCCTTCCCTATATGAGGTCCTTTTATCTTAGAGCATTGTGTTAAAAAAGATTATTTGGACCATGGACCTCCAGCCATGTCAATGGTCCACGGCCATCAGATCAGAGTCTTGCACACGTTCTTCTGTCTGCCACCATCCCTGGCGCATCTTCTGGACATCATACGACCATCATGCCGCAAAGTAATGATGTCGTGGAGCCGATTAATCAGAAGAGGCGCCAGGGATGCTGCAGGAGGAAGGAGGTTTGACATGGTGCTAGACCAGGGTCCTGCAAAACTTTAGAACACGGAACATGAGTTGTTACATTCAATGCATTGACTTTCGAGGTCTAAAAACAGCATCAATATGGATCTACTGGAGCACCACACAAAAAATGCTTGTAAAATATGGTAATGTGATTAAAAGCATCTAAGTGTATCAACATTTACGCAACAGCATTCGTAATGCACAAACGTAAAGGAGCCCTAAGTGTGACGCGGAGAAAGTTGTATCGTGAATTTGTGGATTTTGACATTGGAATGCACTAGATACAAGTTTTGTTCGCTGAAACACAGGCTCGGCACACCCCATGGAAAAAATACACAGCCAAAACGCGGATTATTAGTCTGTTCCTCCCTTGTCACATAGACAAATGATATAATATGATCATCAGTGTAAGCGAAACCCGATAATCGCAAGACAATTCATTTATCTTCAAAGTCGTTGCTGCGCTGCAGACGTGCAAACGCTACAAGTTCTCCGCTTTGTCTTATCTAACACCATGAAGGGAGAAAAAAAAAACCTAAAAAAAAAGTATCTGCTTTCAAATAGGCGATGCATTCTGTATCTAATCCCTCTCCTCTGCGCCGCATTGTGCTCAAAGGATTTCACAAGTGGAGATTAGCGAGTTCTTTAGGACTCAGAGTCACATTACAGAGTACCGAGACTTGTGGGAAGGAGGATTGTGCGGTATCTAAGAAATAAGAATGGAGAACACACGGCGGCATTCACTGCAAACCTCGGAGCGGCGTGCGAGGCATCAGGGCAGTCACTGTGTATGGAAGGAAAGTGGAAATTATGGTCAATCTGCAATGTGAATTAGGGTCTATGATCAAGGGGGATGTAATGGGTAACGTTTCTCCTAGTGGAGAGTGACAAGCCAAGCCTTGCGTGTCAGAGTGAGGAGACTTATAAGCCATGCACAGTCTTCTAGGAAATTAAATATGACAGTTGTCTCTACAGAGAGAAAGAGGAATAGAAGTCTAGAGTCACCAATTTGAAGTATTGATCCTAAAAGTCAACATCACCTCTTTAACAAGCCTTGCAATATTATTAGGAAAAAAGCCAAACCAGAATCTTAATTTGCAGACATGATGTTTCGGGGTATTGCCCCTCATCAGTGCAAAGTATGACATCTGATTTGGTTAGGTGAGAGGCTCTGGACTGAGGTCTAAGGGGTAAAGTTTCTCCTTGTGGAGAGTGACAAGCCACGCCTGGCATGTCAGAGTGAGGAGACTTATAAGCCATGCACAGTCCTCTAGGAAATTAAATATGACAGTTGTCTCTACAGAGAGAAAGAGGAGTAGAAGTCTAGAGTCACCTATTTGAAGTATTGATCCTAAAAGTCAATATCAAGTCTTTAACAAGCCTTGCAATATTATTAGGAAAAAGCCAAACCAGAATCTCAATTTGCAAACATGATGATTCGGGGTATTGCCCCTCATCAGTACAAAGTATGAGATCTGATTTGGTTAGGTGAGTGGCTCTGGACTGGGGTCTAAGGTGTAAAGTTTCTCTTTGTGGAGAGTGACAAGCCAAGCCTGGCATGTCAGAGTGAGCAGACTTATAAGTCATGCATACTCCAAATTAAGTCATTTAGGGACTTAAAGGGGACTTGTCACTTACTATAAATATGCATTTTTTTTGTCTGATGTAAATACAGCTGTTCTCCTGAATCCGGCGATGTGTTTATTTTGTTCCTGCTCCTCTCTGTTCCTGAGATATGGTCTCCTCTTCCCTGAAGATAAATCTAGGCTTTTTATTCAACTGGGTGGGGTTGTCAAGACAACGCCCACACAAAAGAGTTGAGGACACCACCTACTTGGATAACAAGACTAGATTTATACACAGGGAAGAAGGGGCCATATCTCAGGAACGGAGAGGCGCAGGAACAAAAGAAAAACATCGCCGGATTCAGGAGAACAGCGGCATTTATACTGGCTAAGAAAATTATGCATTATAGTAAGTGACTGATTGAAATAAGGAAATATATACTACATTTACAAAACTAATTGACGACAGTGGCACCAAATACACTCTAGAAACAGAGATGATAAAAAAACTCTAAGAATATTTTCTCAAGAAAACTGGACGTTAATTACGGTAAGTGGAAATTGTATTTTCGCAACTTTCCACTGTATTTCCTCTTGAACGTATTTGCGTTTTTCTAATTATTCTCATTTCCTTCCTAATTGTCTTCCAGGAAGCTGCTGCTTTATGTCATCCCTCACAAGGTGGAGGCTGAAGAAGCCCACCACCGGGGAAGAACACCCGAAAGCTGGAGAAAGTGACTTACTGACATCTAACCACAAAAGGGTAAAAAAAAAAAACTGTATTTTTTTTTTGTTTCTTTGGAAAATATCCGACATAGAATGAAGCTAACCACACGGTGAGTAAACCTGAGAGTTGAAATTTGTGTTGGGGGAAACAAAAATATATTCACACAGTTATCTGTGAGTTTACATAAGAGGATAAAATAATTCCTGTTCTCGATGGGACATTAATCACCGTGTGCTACAATGATGCAAAATTCATGAGATCTAGGGGGAAAAAAAAAAAGTTTCATTTGTTGGAAATATTGGAAAACCACAGAACCCACAAAAAAAGGTAACCTGTTTCTGTACAGAACATGGCTGCTTTCTTCTAAAAACAGTGCCACACCTGTACTCAGGTTGTGTGCGGCATTGCAGCCTCGTGCACTTCAATGGAGCCGAGCTGCGATACCAGATGCAACCTATGGACAGATGTGGTGCGTTTTTGGAGCATTCGTAAGACATGGATGCAATTTAAGGGTTACGCACATATTAGTAACTTACTTTTTGATGGGGGGGGGTCTCGCCAATTTTTACAACGTGCCCAGTTAGAATAGAGAAATAGAGAGATGGCTGGGCTTATATACCCTCATTTTGACCTTCACCGATTCTGAAAAAGGTTCTGAAGTCCCCTCTTAGAGATGGAAGAGCATGTATGCTGGTGTGGGCGTCTTCATTGATCCCAAAAACTGGACGTATGAAGCGATGGGTGGGCATGTGAGCCACCATGTCATTCATTGTCTAAGGGACCATTGGAAGTAGCTGAATTTTGCGCCATCTCTGGCAGTCCCATAAACAGGGAGAGCAGTGGCGTTCGCATGCTTGACCACTGCTCCATTCCTACAGAGCACTTCAGAGTCCCACCCTCTGGACCTCTAAAAGGACAACCAATGAGCAGCAAGTTCTCTAGGTGACAACTTGCTAAAATGGGAAGAACCTTTTAAATAAAGCCCAATTTTCAGTCTTTTTTTCTTTAAGTTTTCCCATGGCTATGCTACACCATTGCAGCTGACCAGTCCAACCGCTAAGGAACTTCGTATGATCAAGCTTTAATCACTTAAAGAAAATCAGCAATTCTTTTACCTGGTGTAAATGCCGCTGTTCTCCTGAATCCGGCGATGTTTTTCTTTTGTTCCTGTGCCTCTCCGTCCCTGAGATATAGCCTTGTCTTTCCCGTATATAAATCTATAGGTTTTTTTTTATCTAAGTGGGTGTGGTCTTCAACGCTTCCGCATGGGTGTTATCTTTGAGGACCACGCCCAGCTCAACTAGATTTATATACAGGAAAGAACGGGCCATATCTTAAGAAAGGAGAGGCTCAGGAACAAAAGTAAAATAATGGCGGATTCAGGAGAACAGCGGCATTTACACCAGGTTAAAAAAAATGTGCATTTATGGCAAGTGACTTGTTCTCTTTAAGTGATACTTTGCTGTTGCTTGCTTAGCATTAGCCCCATCATATCATGGCATATAAAGGTCTAGGGGATAAAATACAAATGCTGGAGTAGTATAAAAAAAAGTATGTTAGTCTTCTTTATGCATACATACATGCAAAATAATGGATATTTGCTAAATAAGGGTGTATGGCCCTATATGTGGAATCACTAAACACTGTACAGACCATAGAAGACAATATAATAACAGTAAACTCATACCTGCCATCTGTACCCGCCGAGGAGCTGCATATTGTGCAATTAGAAATGTCTCATCCTATGTAGGACAAGGCATATTACCGCTGCCGCGTGAAACCCTCGGATCGGATTCCTGGTCCCTGGATGGTGACTACTCCATGAAACGCGACAGCGCAATCTATGGAATTTGAAGTTGTTAATGTATTCTGCAACATGTTTTTTTTTTTTTTTCCTGATCCATTAATTCAGGTTCTTAAAATAATCGGCATAATGCACTATCCTATCCTTTAACGTCTTCTCCGACGCTGCCAACTTTTCGTAAAATAAACTGGCATTTTGACACAGAGAACGTCAGGTTCTTCCTACTACATCTGTTTCATCTGGCATCTGATCCAACCCAGGATTCAGACACAGCCTCCGAAAAGCAAATATCCTTTACACCCCCTTTCCCCTCCCGGGGCATAAATAAACAAACAAGGCTGAATTAACGAGATAGGCTAGTAAAAACGGCATAGCCTCCAGATGAAAGTCCTCGAATTTCCATCTGAACCCCCTTCTGCCAAAGTTAGTAATTACATGTATTGTCTACCCAAAAAAATATTCTGGGGTATCTTTTATAAAACAGTATTATGATATTCCTCTGTTATCCCTCCTGGGACTGTGTGAATTGACAGCTGGGTAGAGATGAACAAATCGATTTTTGCTCCCTTTTTCCAGCATCCAGTTCGATCCTCGGGGGCCGGCCATCTTTTACTTCTGCAGCCGGCCTTTTGTGTTTACTAGCCCCCGAAATGTCACGATCGGCTGCCACAGAGGATCAGACTGGATGCCAGACTAGGGCAGACCTTTAAAACTGGGCATTGTCATTCCTCTTCTCAACAGGGTTCATCCCTTTGTCTCTTGTCTGCATGGTGTCAGACTGTCGGGAAACTCCCCGCTGACAAAATATATGGTAACGCCCAATTGTCAATTTATTGATACATTTTCAGGAGGAATAAAAAACGGGACTGTGCAACACGCAACTCTGGGAAAAGATTCTCTGTAACTGTTTGCTTTCATTTCCAGGAGGAATAACAGAGGCCCTGTACAATTCAGAATATATTTTAACATTATTAATTTTATGAGATGTGCAAGAGCGTTTAGAAAGGGAGGAACGCCTGTTTTGCTAATCAATTCATACATTTCCAGAAGGAATAACAGAGGGACTGTACAACACATAGTTTGATTAAAAAAAAGTCTCCTTAAAGGGATTTTTCCAACCAGCAAAGTTAATTTTAATCAATAGATCTTGGAATAACAATAAGTTCCATAATTGGATGTGTTTAAAAAATTTTTTCCTGTGCTGAGATAATCTTATAAATGTGCCCCTGCTGTACTGTGTACTGGCCGTGTCTGACCGTGCAGGAACATGGTCTGATCATACCACATCTCCTGGGCAGGGGAGGAAGCAAAAGAGATTACAGACAAGACAGCACGGAATCACAGCAGATTCTTAAAAATATTTAAAAACAGGCAGGGAAATGTTGAACCCCACAGAAATAATTATTTTTAATCCCACACTGTAATGTCTGTATACTCTCTTTTGCTTCCTCCCCTGCCCAGGAGACATGGTACGATCAGGTCATGTTTCTGTGCAGTCAGACACAGACATTACACAGCAAGGGCACAGTTATAAGATTATCTCAGCACAGGAACATTTTTTTTTTTAAACAAATCCAATTGTGGGAGTTATTGTTCTTCCAAAAGCTATTGATTAAAATTAACTTTGTTTGTGGGGGAAAAAAAACCACTTTGTTTCTTTTAATTTCCAAGGGGAATAATTGAAGAAATGCACAATGGAGAACTATAAGGAAAATACTTTAGCATTATTATTCAAATAATTACAAAAACAAAGAATTCAAAGGGCAAGCATACCCCCTTTTGTTTGTCAATTTATTCATATATTTCCAGAAGGAATAACAGAGGAACCGAACGACACTCAGACAAAAAGATTCGGTATACCGGTAATTATTTCTGTCGATTTTACATTTCCAGGAGGAAGAAAAAAAAGAAAATTGCAACAAAGGTTCCCAATGGAATTCATATATATATATATAGATTCAAGATTCAAAGAAGCTTTATTGGCAGGACCAAATACACATCAGTTTTGCCAAAGCAAGTGTATAGAGGCAATAGGGATAGGGACTGAGGGGATGTTGGGTAGGAGCTGTGGGGGGAGGTGGATGGGGCAGATCCAGGTTGGGGGCTATAGTCCATGGCATAGGGGAGGTGGATGGGGCAGATCCAGGTTGGGGGCTATAGTCCATGGCATAGGGGAGGTGGATGGGGCAGGTTCAGGTTGGGGGCTATAGTCCATGGCATAGGGGAGGTGGATGGGGCAGGTCCATTGTGGGGGCTATAGTCCATGGCATAGGGGAGGTGGATGGGGCAGATCCAGGTTGGGGGCTATAGTCCATGGCATAGGGGAGGTGGATGGGGCAGATCCAGGTTGGGGGCTATAGTCCATGGCATAGGGGAGGTGGATGGGGCAGATCCAGGTTGGGGGCTATAGTCCATGGCATAGGGGAGGTGGATGGGGCAGGTCCATTGTGGGGGCTATAGTCCATGGCATAGGGGAGGTGGATGGGGCAGGTCCATTGTGGGGGCTATAGTCCATGGCATAAGGGAGGTGGATGGGGCAGATCCAGGTTGGGGGCTATAGTCCATGGCATAGGGGAGGTGGATGGGGCAGATCCAGGTTGGGGGCTATAGTCCATGGCATCATAGTTCTCTTTCTCGCAGTCTATGGCATTCGCTCACATACCGCGCTGCTATCTCCACCGCTCTCTCTTCTTCTCCCAGCAAGATATATGTTTTCTCTTCATCCTTCATGGTGATGAAGTCTGGGAAGAGATGTGAGAGTCTCCTGAAGTGAGTGTCCCTCACTGCTGAGTATTTGGAGCAGTGTAGCAGGAAGTGGGTTTCGTCCTCTATGGCCTCCTGGTCACAGTGTTGGCACAGTCTTTCCTCCCTGGGCTTGTAGCTCTGCCTGTGTCGGCCACATTCGATGGCCAGACTGTGGGCGCTGAGTCTATATCGGCTCAGGATCTGGCGGTCTCTGGGGTCCGGGAGTTTCTCCAGATATGGGGCCAGTCTGTAGTCTCTCTGTAGGCTCCGGTACATGGTCAGTTTCTGTGAGCTGATGATATCATTCTTCCAGTCACTGACATACCTCTCCTGGCCTTCATCTGCCATCTTCCTAATTCCGGCTTTTGTCAGGTTGTTGTGATTGGTGTTCTGCTCCGGTTGGGTTTGGCTGGGCTGTTCCGGGGGTTCTGGTTTTTCTGTTTCACCTTCATGTATCAGGGCTTTATGGTGATGGGAGCTTGGATTGCTCCTATGCAGGTGAGCCCGGAATGACAGCGACCTCTTTAGAACTGTCAGGTGTAGAGGGAATCTGCCCAGCTCGGCCCGACAAGCACTGTTGGAGGTGCTCCGATGGACCTGGAGAAGGTGCTTGCAGAATTCCAGGTGGAATATTTCTGTTGGACTGGAGTCCCACTTTGACCAGTCTGGGTAGGTGTGAGGACCCCAGACTTCGCTGCCATACAGGAGGATTGGGGCGATGATGGAGTCGAAGATTTTTAGCCAGACCCTCACTGGTGGCTTCAGATGGTAGAGTGTCCTTCGGATGGCATAGAAGGTTTTGCAGGCCTTGTCTTTCAGGGTCTCTATGGCTTGTTTGAAGTTCCCTGACCGGTGAATCTCTAGGCCCAGGTAGGTATATTTGTCCGTTCCTGTGAGGTCGCAGTTGTTGAGGATAAATGATGGGTGTTGGTCTGATCTTCTCTTTCTCCTCTGGAACACCATGGTGTTGGTTTTCTTTAGGTTGACTGGTAGGGCCCAGGTGGAGCTGAATTTCTCTAGGATTTTCAGGTTGTCCTGGAGGCCTTTCTCGGTTGGTGACAGCAGCAGCAGGTCATCTGCATACAGCAGGAATTTCACCTGAGCGTCGTGGAGGGTGAGTCCTGGTGCTGAGGAGGATTCCAGGGCGGTAGCCAGCTCGTTGATGTAGATGTTGAAGAGCGTTGTATATATATATATATATATATATATATATATATATATATATATATATATATATATATATATATATATATATATATATATATATATATATATATATATATATTTATTTATTTATTACAGACCAAAAGTTTGGACACACCTCATTTAAAGATTTTTCTGTATTTTCATGACTATGAACATTGTACATTCACACTGAAGGCATCAAAACTATGAATTAACACATGTGGAATTATATACTTAACAAAAAAGTGTGAAACAACTGAAAATATGTCTTATATTCTAGGTTCTTCAAAGTAGCCACCTTTTGCTTTGATGACTGCTTTGCACACTCTTGGCATTCTCTTGATGAGCTTCAAGAGGTAGTCACCGGGAATGGTTTTCACTTCACAGGTGTGCCCTGTCAGGTTTAATAAGTGGGATTTCTTGCCTTATAAATGGGGTTGGGACCATCAGTTGTGTTGAGCAGAAGTCTGGTGGATACACAGCTGATAGTCCTACTGAATAGACTGTTAGAATTTGTATTATGGCAAGAAAAAAGCAGCTAAGTAAAGAAAAACGACAGGCCATCATTACGCGCTACAAAGAAACGGGCTTACATGAGGACCGCCCCAGGAAAGGAAGACCAAGAGTCACCTCTGCTTCTGAGGATAAGTTTATCCGAATCTCCAGCCTCAGAAATCGCAGGTTAACAGCAGCTCAGATTAGAGACCAGGTCAATGCCACACAGAGTTCTAGCAGCAGACACATCTCTACAACAACTGTTAAGGAGACTTTGTGCAGCAGGCCTTCATGGTAAAATAGCTGCTAAGGACAGGCAACACGCAGAAGAGACATGTTTGGGCTAAAGAACACAAGGAATGGACATTAGACCAGTGGAAATCTGTGCTTTGGTCTGATGAGTCCAAATGTGAGATCTTTGGTTCCAACCACCGTGTCCTTGTGCGACGCAGAAAAGGTGAACGGATGGACTCTACATGCCTGGTTCCCACCATGAAGCATGGAGGAGGAGGTGTGATGGTGTGGGGGGGCTTTGCTGGTGACACTGTTGGGGATTTATTCAAAATTGAAGGCATACTGAACCAGCATGGCTACCACAGCATCTTGCAGCGGCATGCTATTCCATCCGGTTTGCGTTTAGTTGGACCATCATTTATTTTTCAACAGGACAGGGTAAAATATTCTGTAAGTACCTAAAATGAACATGTGAACAGCGACTGACAGTCCAAAAGTGATAGAAATCTGAAGAAGCAGGAAGCGCAGGGTACGGCCGCACGCTACTGTAACTCCGTACTGTAGGGTTATCATCTTATACCACTTCCTTTACAATGAGGCATATTAGATTTGTGGGTAGATCACTCCGCTTCCTTCGCGAGAAGACAAGAAGCAGTGAGAGAAATAGGATTGATCCATAAAAAGTGTCCTCTGAATCATAGTCCAGTGGGGAAGGGGAGAAGAACACAGTGAGGATGAGCTGCAGAAGTAAACACACCTGCCCCTACAGACACTGGCGCTGATGTACTCAATGGATAGGCCATCGATGATTTGGTTTTGGAGATCCCCTTAATACCGTATTTCCGCCTTTACGGCATAATTCTATGATTATTAGAGAAGAGCAAATGTTCTCGGATAAAGTGTTCTCCGAGCATGCTCGGGTGCTAACGGAGTGTCGTCGGCACGCTCGAATAATATATTGATTTTTTTTTCTTTTTGCAAGGTGAGCGGAAGTTTTGAATGGCACAATTCATTTTACAATATAATGTACTGAAAAAAAAAAGGATAAAAAAATGAGGTGAAATTGTTGAAAAATTTTGAACCCTGAAATGCTGTCATTGGTTTTTGTTTTTTTTGTAGGGTTTGTTTTTTTACAGCGTTTATCAAACAGTAAAAAAAATGACCATGATTCTCCAAAACTTAAGGTTTTTTTTCGTATTATTTATCTAAAAAAAAAAAAAAAAACCTAAATAAATTTGGAACTTTTTACATCAATGGACATTGGTAAGGGTTTTTAGTACCATTACCAATATAATGTGTTTTTTTTATGCATTTTTTGGATAAAAAAAAGAAGGAATTCTGATGTTTACATTTTTTCTTCTTTACAGCAATAATGGAATCAAAATGTATTAATTCATTTTGATTTATCAGACTTTTACAGAACAGGTGAAAATGAATTTGCTTGCTTTTAATTTTTTTGTATGGGGAAAAGCAGATGATTGATATTTATTTATTTTTTTTTTTGTTATTTTGAAAACTTTTTTGTTACATTTCACTTTATTATTTAGTTGATTTCTGAGTGCATTTCGCTGCATTTACTGAGCTATATGAAGTACGTGGTGCAGACAACAAAGGGTTACAGTGCAATATAAAGACAACATATGTAATTAATAGCAGGGGCTTTCTCTGCTCCAGGGTGAAGGCTGAGTTTGTCCATCCTGCTGGAATTACACAACCAATAAAGCATCTCTTTGAAACTCCCCGGACTAGTGCGGACACGCAGACAGTAGTCAAACTGGGTTTTCTTTCGTTGTTTGCCTCAGTTTCCATTATTACAATCCTGAGATAGTAGTCGACCAAAAAAAAAAAAAAAAGAAGATATTCAAGATGAGGGGTCTCACTTCGACCAAATTAAAACTGAGCGGAGCAAATGTCACCAAACATGAAAACACTTCTATCAAATGCACAAAGAGAGGACGGACTGTAACCGTCAGCGTAGCCAAGAACGAACACGGTCCAGCCAGTCAACAGCGCTGTCTGCCCAGACCAGGTAAGGGTTAATTGATCTATCGGAGCCAGTCAGAGCTTTATGTCCATTCTCATCAGTAGTGAGTGATCATTACTCATTCCAGAATAACAATGCTAAGGAGGCAAAGAAAAGTCATTGTACAGGAGGAGGAGGAGGTGAGCTGTGACATCATCTATTGTGAATGGTGGATCCTGTGTTATCTACTGTATATAGAGGTGTTATCAGTCATTGTACAGGAGGAGGAGGTGAGCTGTGACATCACCTATTGTGAGAGGTGAATTCTGTGTTATCTACTGTATATAGAGGTGTTATCAGTGATTATACAGGAGGAGAAGGTGAGCTGTGACATCATCTATTGTGAATGGTGAATTCTGTGTTATCTGCTGTATATAGAGGTGTTATCAGTCATAGTACAGGAGGAGGAGGTGAGCTGTGATATCACCTATTGTGAATGGTGGATCCTGTGTTATCTACTGTATATAGAGGTGCTATCAGTCATTGTACAGGAGGAGGAGGTGAGCTGTGATATCACCTATTTTGATTGGTGGATCCTGTGTTATCTACTGTATATAGAGGTGCTATCAGTCATTGTACAGGAGGAGGAGGTGAGCTGTGATATCACCTATTTTGATTGGTGTATCCTGTGTTATCTACTGTATATAGAGGTGTTATCAGTCATTGTATAGGAGGAGGAGGTGAGCTGTGATATCACCTATAGTGATTGGTGGATCCTGTGTTATCTACTGTATATAGAGGTATTATCAGTCATTGTACAGGAGGGAGAAGTACTGTGGCTCATAAGAAGGGGGTCTCAGGTAAGGGATTATTTAGGACTCTCTAAGACATCCTTGTGTCCTTATAGAAATTGTGTAAATGATGGACCCCCTTTATGCACTAATGTGACATCCAGACGTGTGGTCTTTAATGCAATTTTCATTTCCAGGAATACAGACAAGAATGGGAAGACCTCTAAGCCTTGTACTATTTGCTGGCTATGATGATATGAAGATATATTTACATTTTATATTACGACCTTGAAATCTGGAGACAGTGAGCACTGAGAACAGTCGGAGCGATCCTGCATCCCTCTGCAGGTGTAATAAGACTATCGGAGCTTGCAAGTGGTTTTCTTGTATAAACTCCGTCAGATCTTCCTAGATTAGGGTGAGCGGGATGAGTCATCTGAAGACTTGAGCACATTTTCCCTTTCTTTGAATGCAGTTGATTTGCAGAACACAAAAGAGAGATTGACAGCAAAAACCAATGAATCTTTTCCATCACTACTTTCACTGTCGAGCGGAGGGGAAGTCCCCCGGTGCCTTAATATCAGTTCCTCTGCACCCACTGTATCTATAGGTGCGTCTGGTTTCATGTGGCCAGATCTATGCAAATCACATCACCAACCTTTTTATGGCTGCTATACCTGCTTTGTTAAAGAAGCTGTACAAAATTAGGAGAATATGGCTGCTTGTATTAAAAAACAACGCCGCGTCCCACAAAATTCTGGACTTTTTGGCAATTATTGCCTTAAAGGACAAATTTTCATTAGCCGGAACTAAATGGTTTCTCTTTTTTGGTCACTTTTTTTGTTGGACAGCTTTAGTATGACACCCACTTAGTAGCCAGCCACGGATGCTGAAATCAACCCATTGTCAGTAGCCACTTTTACATGTGTTGGGTCCTAAGTGATGGACCCTCTCTAGAAGATGCCCTAGTCGAGGGGACTTCTAAGTGATGGACCATTATTGGTCGCATTTTTGTTGTATAACGCAAGTGTGATGTCCAAATAGAAACCAGCTATGGTTCTCAAGATCAACACCCAGGGACTTTGTTATCAGAGGTCACATTCACATGGGTAGGGTCCTGAGTGATGGACCCTCACTAGAAGTTCCAGAAGCCCTAGTCGAGGTGGCTTCAAAGTGATGGACCATTATTGGTCACATTTTTGTTGGATACAGCAAGTGTGATGTCCATCTATTTAACAGCTGTGGTTCTCAAGATCAACACCTAGGGACTTTATTATCAGAGGGACTTTATTATCAGAGGTCACATTCACATGTGTAGGGTCCTGAGTGATGGACCCTCTCTAGAAGATCCAGATGCCCAAGTCAAGGTGGCTTCATAGTGATGACCATTATTGGTCACATTTTTGTTCAATAGCATAAGTGTGATGACAATCTACTAACCAGCTACGGTTCCCAAAATCAACACCCAAAGATTTTATTATCAGAGGTCGCAATCACACATGTAGGGTCCTAAGTGGACCATCTCAAACTCTAATGTGGGGCATGTGGACAACAATCTGCATCTCGTGCATGAAAGTGGGTTTCATCAAATCTGTTCACAAACTATAGGAGTAAAATATGGTGAGAAATTGTGACAAAAATTAAGTTACTGGGATTCTGAATACTGATGCAAAAAAAAACATTTGAGTCTTGACGCAACTTTGGAAAACAGCGGCAAACATAAATGAACCGCGGGCGCATGTAGACGCAACCTTAGAAAGGAAATTCCGCTTATGTGATGTTAGTGATGATACCTTTTGTTATGGAATGTAAACCTCTGAATTTGAAGTATTTAAAGCAAAGTATATAGTGAGGGTGACACCAAAGAGCGGAGCCTAACCACCGGATGATCGTGGCTATTACCATATATTAATGGCTGCAGTTTATGGCTCTCCGCAAACACTCCGGACCGTCAGGTTTACAATGTAGGAGGATTCACAAGAAGCCGCCGTGTAATTACACAAGTCACAACGACTGCGCCACAATCCATTTATTGTTAAAGACACAACAGCATTTCCCAGTCATTTATTATGTCCTTATAGATTGTAAAAAAAAATCATTTTTTCATAGATTTATGAATATGTCATTAAAGCGAACGTATATAAAAAGGGTCCGGTAACTAAGTAGATGGTGACTCCATAGTTAAAAGTAGCTCAGGGGGTAAGGTCTCCTAATTGTCTTATTAATTACTTATTAGATAAAACTGTGCTCCCGATTTACAACTTGCACTATCTATAGTCCAGAGCTCCATTCATACTTCTGCTGATTCCTACTGGGAGCCATCAACAAGCCTGCTGCCATGTAACTGTGCTTAGTTTACCGTAGTTTCTATACAGTATAAGCAAGAGGCATTCAGTTTCTCCTACATTGGATGACTGTAACTGAACAAACCAGGAATGGTGGAAGACATCATTCAGGAATCTACAGGCCTCAGTAATGTAATGTATGTCCACAGTGACTGCACCAGCAGAATAGTGAGTGCAGCTCTGGAGGATAATACAGGATGTAACTCAGGACCAGTAATGTAATGTATGTCCACAGTGACTGCACCAGCAGAATAGTGAGTGCAGCTCTGGGGTATAATACAGGATGTAACTCAGGATCAGTAATGTAATGTATGTCCACAGTGACTGCACCAGCAGAATAGTGAGTGCAGCTCTGGAGTATAATACAGGATGTAACTCAGGATCAGTAATGTAATGTATGTACACAGTGACTGCACCAGCAGAATAGTGAGTGAGTGCAGCTCTGGGGTATAATACAGGATGTAACTCAGGATCAGTAATGTAATGTATGTCCACAGTGACTGCACCAGCAGAATAGTGAGTGCAGCTCTGGAGTATAATACAGGATGTAACTCAGGATCAGTAATGTAATGTATGTACACAGTGACTGCACCAGCAGAATAGTGAGTGCAGCTCTGGGGTATAATACAGGATGTAACTCAGGATCAGTAATGTAATGTATGTACACAGTGACTGCACCAGCAGAATAGTGAGTGCAGCTCTGGAGTATAATACAGGATGTAACTCAGGATCAGTAATGTAATGTATGTACACAGTGACTGCACCAGCAGAATAGTGAGTGCAGCTCTGGGGTATAATACAGGATGTAACTCAGGTTCAGTAATGTAATGTATGTACACAGTGACTGCACCAGCAGAATAGTGAGTGCAGCTCTGGGGTATAATACAGGATGTAACTCAGGATCAGTAATGTAATGTATGTACACAGTGACTGCACCAGCAGAACAGTGAGTGCAGCTCTGGAGTATAATACAGGATGTAACTCAGGACCAGTAATGTAATGTATGTACACTGTGACTGCACCAGCAGAATAGTGAGTGCAGCTCTGGAGGATAATACAGGATGTAACCCAGGACCAGTAATGAAATGTATGTACACAGTGACTGCACCAGCAGAATAGTGAGTGCAGCTCTGGAGGATAATACAGGATGTAACTCAGGACCAGTAATGTAATGTATGTACACAGTGACTGCACCAGCAGAATAGTGAGTGCAGCTCTGGGGTATAATACAGGATGTAACTCAGGATCAGTAATGTAATGTATGTACACAGTGACTGCACCACCAGAATAGTGAGTGCAGCTCTGGAGTAGAATACAGGATGTAACTCAGGATCAGTAATGTATGTATGTACACAGTGACTGCACCAGCAGAATAGTGAGTGCAGCTCTGGGGTATAATACAGGATGTAACTCAGGATCAGTAATGTAATGTATGTACACAGTGACTGCACCAGCAGAACAGTGAGTGCAGCTCTGGAGTATAAGGGTATGTGTCCACGTTCAGGATTGCATCAGGATTTGGTCAGGATTTTCCATCAGTTTTTGTAAGCCAAAACCAGGAGTGGAACAATTAGCGGAAAAGTATAATAGAAACATATGCACCACTTCTGCATTTATCACCCACTCCTGGTTTTGGCTTACAAAAACTGATGGAAAATCCTGACCAAATCCTGATGCAATCCTGAACGTGGACACATACCCTAATACAGGATGTAACTCAGGATGAGTAATGTAATGTATGTACACAGTGACTGCACCAGCAGAATAGTGAGTGCAGCTCTGGGGTATAATACAGGATGTAACTCAGGATCAGTAATGTATGTATGTACACAGTGACTGCACCAGCAGAATAGTGAGTGCAGCTCTGGGGTACAATACAGGATGTAACTCAGGATCAGTAATGTATTGTATGTACACAGTGACTGCACCAGCAGAACAGTGAGTGCAGCTCTGGAGTATAATACAGGATGTAACTCAGGATCAGTAATGTAATGTATGTACACAGTGACTGCACCAGCAGAATAGTGAGTGCAGCTCCATTGTATAATACAGGATGTAACTCAGGATCAGTAATGTAATGTATGTACACAGTGACTGCACCAGCAGAATAGTGAATGCAGCCCTGGGGTATAATACAGGATGTAACTCAGGATCAGTAATGTATGTACACAGTGACTGCACCAGCAGAATAGTGAGTGCAGCTCTGGAGTATAATACAGGATGTAACTCAGGATCAGTAATGTAATGTATGTACACAGTGACTGCACCAGCAGAATAGTGAGTGCAGCTCCGTTGTATAATACAGGATGTAACTCAGGATCAGTAATGTAATGTATGTACACAGTGACTGCAGCAGCAGAATAGTGAGTGCAGCTCTGGGGTATAATACAGGATGTAACTCGGGATCAGTAATGTAACGTATGTACACAGTGACTGCACCAGCAGAATAGTGAGTGCAGCTCTGGAGTATAATACAGGATGTAACTCAGGATCAGTAATGTAATGTATGTACACAGCAACTGCACCAGCAGAATAGTGAGTGCAGCTCTGGGGTATAATACAGGATGTAAATGTAACTCGGGATCAGTAATGTAATGTAATGTATGTACACAGTGACTGCACCAGCAGAATAGTGAGTGCAGCTCTGGAGTATAATACAGGATGTAACTCAGGATCAGTAATGTAATGTATGTACACAGTGACTGCACCAGCAGAATAGTGAGTGCAGCTCTGGAGTATAATACAGGATGTAACTCAGGATCAGTAATGTAATGTATGTACACAGTGACTGCATCAGCAGAATAGTGAGTGCAGCTCCGTTGTATAATACAGGATGTAACTCAGGATCAGTAATGTAATGTATGTACACAGTGACTGCACCAGCAGAATAGTGAGTGCAGCTATGGGGTATAATACAGGATGTAACTCAGGATCAGTAATGTAATGTATGTACACAGTGACTGCACCAGCAGAATAGTGAGTGCAGCTCTGGAGTATAATACAGGATGTAACTCAGGATCAGTAATGTAATGTATGTACACAGTGACTGCACCAGCAGAATAGTGAGTGCAGCTCTGGAGTATAATACAGGATGTAACTCAGGATCAGTAATGTAATGTATGTACACAGTGACTGCACCAGCAGAATAGTGAGTGCAGCTCTGGGGTATAATACAGGATGTAACTCAGGATCAGTAATGTATGTACACAGTGACTGCACCAGCAGAATAGTGAGTGCAGCTCTGGAGTATAATACAGGACGTAACTCAGGATCAGTAATGTAATGTATGTACACAGTGACTGCACCAGCAGAATAGTGAGTGCAGCTCTGGGGTATAATACAGGATGTAACTCAGGATCAGTAATGTATGTACACAGTGACTGCACCAGCAGAATAGGGAGTGCAGCTCTGGGGTATAATTCAGGACGTAACTCAGGATCAGTAATGTAATGTATGTACACAGTGACTGCACCAGCAGAATAGTGACTGCCGCTCTGGAGTATAATAAAGGATGGGACATAGAATTAAACATGAGGGTAAGGAGGGGGATGCAGCTGCAGCTAATCATGCAATGATTGTAATATAGCGAGCAGCAGTGGGAGTGGCAGAACACTAAATTGTGGGGAGTTTAAATGGTGCCTCCAAAAAAGTTATTATAATATGAAAAGGTAAAAAAAATTCCAACTTTTTTTTCAGATTTCCCGAAAAACATTATTTTTTAACAGTAACTGGCCAGGATCTATCCAGGAACAACGCGGCACGTTCCTCTCTACTTATTCTTTGGCTTAAAACAATCGTGAATTTTTTTTTTCCTTTTGGAAGAATGATCAAACCTGGGGGTGGGACAGCATATCCTGCGTTAAACCGCATCCTGAACAAGCACAACCACGATTCAGTGTAAATAAATATTCTCTTCTTGCAGAACTTCCGTCAACTGTCACTGACTTGGCTCCAATCACCTTTCAAGTCCAAACAGGAAAGCAGAGCAATGCAAGTGAGATGGCAGATATGAGGCTTAATTTGCTTTTCATTGCAGATTTCACTGGCGTTGGACTTCCGATGCTCTGGCTCTGCCAGCTGCCGGGAATCACTCCTGGACCTGGGCTTTTCCTCTTAACCTTTCTGATTGTGTTATTATTGTGGGCAAGCCCATTGGCTCTGCTGCTACGTCTGTGCAGAACGCAGATCTTCCCTTTTCCCGGCAGCCAAGTCTTAGCACTCACATAGAACTGACTGCAGTTCATGAACAGGGGCCAGACCTACATGTCTTCCAGGCGGATTATTCCATAATTACTGGCACTCAAACTAACAAGAAGGACGGGGGTCAATATAGAATTTTATTAAAGAGATCTATGATTACTAACAATAACAATAGTTTGTGGGGAGGGGAAAAAAGTATGCAAATAGCTCTCCTCAAGACACACTCAAATACTGTGATGAAGTGTTCTATTTCATCCAAGAGCTGAATTCACAGCTGCACTGCTTAGTACAACTGTGTAGTGCTTCCCATGCTGCTTCTTAAGAACATGTGCTACATAGAGATAGGAGGGAAGTATCCCACTATTTCAGCCAAGAGCTGGATTTACAGCTTCACTGCTTAGAACTGCTGTGCAGTGCTCCCCATACTGCGACTTCTGAACATGTGCTACATGGAAATAGCTGAAATTATGGGATACTGCTCTCTTATCTCCATGTAGCACATGTTCAGAAGCCACAGTATGGGGAGCACTACACAACAGTACTAAGCAGTGCAGCTATGAATCCAGCTCTTAGGAGAGCAGTATTCCATTATTTCGGCTAAGAGCTGGATTCACAGCTGCACTGCTTAGTAGTGCTGTGTTGCACTTGCCATGCTGCTGCTTACAAACATGTGCAACATGGAGATAGGACAGCAGTATCCCACTATTTCAGACAAGAGCTGGATTCACAGATGCACTGCTGTGTAATGCTCCCCATGTTGCTGCGTTGCGGTCATTTTCGGGTACTGCAGTTCACCTTCTATTAAAGTGAATTAGAGAAAAGCTGAAGTATCCTAAATCGCCACTACGCAGCGTGTTGAGCTTTGCTGTTTTGGCACTGTACACCGTTTACATCCAAGATAGTTCATCGATAAATAATATCTGCATAAGCCTTTAAAAAAAAACACTAAAATGAAAATGTAATAAAAAAATGGATTATCAATGTTTTTGGATTAGGATACAGGAAAACTATATCTTTGCACCGTGTTAGTCAGTATATAGAAAAATATTACGATTTGAAAGTCTTCAGCGTTTGATACCTTTTAATGGCCAACTGAAAAGATTCTAAGAAATCGCAAGCTTTCGAGACTACTCAGGTCCCTTCATCAGGCATCTATGCCTGATGAAAAGACTCGATTTGTCTCAAAAGATTGCGATTTGATACCATCTTTTCAGTTGGCCATTAAAAAATATCAAACCCTGAGGACTCTCAAATCATAATATTTTTCAGATTAAGATATGAATGCTAGTGAAAAATTATTTCTATGTATAAGAAAAACCTAATTTTTTTTTACAAAATGAGCATACACCCTGTTGTAAGTAAGTAAGCCGTAATAGTACATATAAATAACATTGGGTACTTAATAAAGATTGTTTGTGATCAAAGAAGCGTAAAAGTCATCCCACCGCGACAAGGTGACCCCAATCGGGATGGTCCTATCCTCTAGTATTAAAACCTCACCTTGTGTCAGATTCCATCAATGTAGATGGGGGCAGCGCAGGACCGGAATCCGACACCTGATCTATATAGATGAAATGCCTAGCTTAAAAAAGGGAGTCAAACAGAGGATAGGACTTTCCCTATTGGGGTTACCTTCTTGCGGTGTGATCACGTTTACACTTTTTTGATCAAAAACAGTGTTTACTACGTACCCTATATGATTTATATTTACTATTACTATTTACTTACAGCAGGGTCTACGCTCATTTTGTTTCCATTTTAGGTTTTGTCTGTTAAGTGGCCATAGTCTGAACATGCTCTTATACGTTGCAGGTATTTCCAGCTTATGCTCCAGCTCCTATTTATGATTTTGCTGTAGAAAAAAAAAATTTAATTCACAGAAAGAATGAGTAAACAGAAACATTTATTAACAAAAAAAAGTATCAGTGGCATAGTTTGGGGGAGACATACAAAGTAAAATTTGCCAAAATTGTGGCCCAAATTGGCTGAAAAAAGTGGCATTTTTAATGTTTTTGCTTTTTTTTAAGGACAGTAGCACAGTCTGAAATGTTACTTATCCAGTGTTTCCATACAACGAGGGCAATCCACTATAAGAGGGATCCTGAATTGCCACAATTTTTCATGTGTTGGACTCTGCCGAATGCTTCTCTTCAAAGGGAAATTACAAAAAAAAAAAAAAAGACAAATGGGGGAAAGAATGGAAAGTTTGACACCTCTGATACATCACACTCTATGTGGAAATGTGAATAGGATATGTCAAGTTGACGCTACAAATAACAGCCGCAGAGTTAGGTCTCTTCCAATGAATCATCCTGTATGTGTAAGCAATTATGGCTACTTACATAATGGAACACATGTCACCTCAAAACATTCTAAGGCTGCCCCTTAAAGGGGTTGTCCACTGGGACAGCCACTGTCCGTATGCCTTTATTACGTAATATGCCATTTTTCCTGCATTAAATGTGTTAACTGTGTATCAACCCTCAGTAATCACCAGCAAGGCTGCATTTAGAGAAAAAGAATATCCAGATGCCACAACCTCTTTAAATGGTTATGGCTGTTTTAGCCCGCTCTGCATAAATTACCATAATAATACTTTAGATAAGTAGTAATAAACTTTATAATCTTATTGCAGAAATACGTTTTTTTTCCTCCACTAAGGAGCCACTTCTACACCTTTCAGCTTCCAGAATTCATCAATAGTAGTGATGAGCGAGTATACTCCTTGCTCGGGTTTTCCAGAGCACGCTCGGGTGACCTCCGAGTATTTGTTAGTGCTCAGAGATTTAGTTTTCATCGGGGCAGCTGAATGATTTACAGCTATTAGCCAGGCTGAGTACATGTGGGGGTTGCCTGGTTGCTAGGGAATCCCCACATGTATTCAAGCTGTCTAGTAGTTGCAAATCATTCAGCTGAGGTGATAAAAACTAAATCTCCAAACACTAACAAGTACTCGGAGGTCACCCGAGCAACGAGTATACTCGCTCATCACTACTCATTAGAGATGATAAAATCCAAACTGTGAAGTGCTGAACTCAGAACACAGAATTCTCCCGGAAGTCCGTTTTAGTGTTCGGAATTCAAATGCTGAGGAGAAAGGATAACAGAGAAAAAGAGAGGGAGATGAAGGGGAAGAGGGAGAAAGAGGGAGAGATATGGAGAGAGGGAAAATGAGAGACAGGTGGAAAGAGAGGGACAGATAGGTGGAGAGAGAGGGAGGGAGAGAGAGAAAGGGACCGAGAGAAAGGGGTAGAAATAGAGAGTGGGAGAGAGAAGGAGATAGGAATGGGAGGGAGGTTGAGAGAGAAGGGGGGAGGGGGAAGGGAGAGAGAGAGAATGTGAGGGAAAGAGAAAGAGGTAGAGAGAGAGAGAAGAAGAAGAAGAAGAGAGAAGGAGAGAGAGAGCTGATCGGTGGTAGTGCTAGGTGTCGCTTCCCTGCCAACCAGATATGGATGACCAATCCCAAGGATAGGCAATAAATGTAAAAGTTCCGGACAACACCTTTAACATATATATTTGGCTGGAAACCAGATGGACTTGAGACTATAAGTCAGCAGTTTTCTATAGAAAACCGTTCCATTATCTCATCTTCACAATCCATTCCTAAAACTCACACGGCCCCATCACCGGGAGACACGCAGCTATTTTGTTTATTTACTACCAATCATCATCCTTAATGTAAAAGAAAATTCTCCGTTTGCCGAATCGTCACACAGCGGTTCGCCTCTTCTCACCCAACTTTTAAAGATAAATCAAAATAATAGCAAAATAAATATTAGAAAAAACACAGGTAGTCTGATTGTTCTGCTGTCAAATACCGTGACAAGAGAGATTTAATGAGGCTAGCCCAATATGTGGGAACATTTTCCTACAAGATGAATTCTAGGTTGGATTTATTTATTTTTTCAAGATGAATGAAAACAAAATTATTTTTCTCTTCACTGCAACAAAACAATCAACGATGAGAAAGCCGAGACTGCGGGCTGAAAATCCTCTCGTATCGCGGGTTTGGGAGGTGGGGACGGAATACAAATTCTCGAAATAAAGGTTTAGATGGCCCCTAGGTATATCCTGAGTGATCAAAGGAAGAAGACAATATTTTTAGATCTTTGGCTCATATTGTTATTCATATTTACCTACGGTTACGGAATGTCCGTGAGACTCCTGAAATAAGGAAGAGAGACCTCATGGACTACTGGAAGAACAGGCATGTCTTCACCAAATATTCACAACTTCTTCTTCATGGAGCCAGTCAACATCCCAGTCTCCGGGAAGCCTTTGGGTAATGTCCACAAAGGCACTGTGGGGCTGACTAGGCTAGCAATGAGCAGGAATGAGGAGAGTATCTGGTGTCAATAGATATTTAGTCTGGGTCTATATTTGTTTAGGAGGAACCAGTTTGGGGGAAATTTGGTACGAGGTCTGTGTTTGTTAGGATGGTCTGGTCTGGGGACTTTGGTTGTTTAAGGGGTCTGATCTGCTTATGTGTTTGTAAATGGGGTCTTGCTTGGATGATGCATTTGTTTAGGGGGTCATATCAAGGGGTCTACACTTATTTAGCAAGTCTGACCTGAGTATATGTAAGTTTAGGGGTCTGGTTTGGGGTATTTGTTAGGAAATGTGGTCTGGGTATGCGTACTTAGGGAGTCTTGTCTGGAGACTGTTTACTGTAGGCTTATTTCTGGGGTCTGGTCCTAAGTCTATACACGTTTAGGGGGCTTGGTATGAAGTCTAGATTTAGTCAAGGGGTAGGAGGTCTGTATTAAATTGGCCTTGGCAAAGTGTTTGCTTAGGTGGTTTGGTTAGAGGTTCATTTTTGTCAAGGGGGTTTGAGGTCTATATTTGTTAAGGTCTGGGTATATATTAATGTAGTGTGTGGTCTGAATTTGCTTATGGGGTCTGTCTTTAGTCAGATGTCTGAGATAGGCATTTGTTAATGTGGGGCTTGCCATACTGACAAGACAAATCAGACCGAATCCCAGGCTCTCTGCTGTTCTCAGATTACATAACATATACTTGCTGACAGATTCTCTTTAAAAGCCGCTGGAGACTGAATGGACTAGTCTTAAAGGTAGGTCCCCAGCGGCTACTCCCCGTCTGCTCCCCTGGAGGGACAGATCTATACCCGCACACAGGGAGAGACCTGCCGCTCAAGGACAGTAGCACGGAGAGGACGCTGGGGACATGCATTTCGGACTAGTCTCCTGTGTGGCAGCTTGTCCCCTCGTGGAGTGACAGGTCTATATGAAAACACAGGGAGAGACCTTCTGCTCAAGGACAGTGGCGGGGAGAGGACGCTGTGGACAACCATTTCGGACTAGTCTCCTGTGTGGCTGCTTATCCCCTCGTGGAGTGAAAGATCTACAGACGTACTCAGGGAGAGACCTGTCGCTCAAGGGCAGGGGTAGGGATAAGCCGCCGGGGACATGCCCCTGTGACTAGTCTCCTTTTTGTTTCTCTCTAAAAGGCCACAGAGCTTGACAATTAAAGTTTCATGGCTGATATCATGCAGCCAGTGTCTGAGACATGATGCCGGTGGCAGCATATATCAAGATGCGGTGGCAGCATATATCAGCTGTCAGGTTCCCTTTACGATAAAACCCATTGATTATCATACGACTTTCCTGCTAATAGTCCAACTTTGCGCACCTATGTAACTGAAGGTGGGGGTTCCCAGTCTTGTCATTCTCCAGCTCACGCACATCCCTTCGCATTGGCCTATTAATCTCTTCTCTTCTTCATAGAAAACCCCAGCGTGAGTAAAACTTGGAAGCACAGTCGGCATTTAGCCTTTCACTGACATCCCAGATCTGCAATCCAATCAAACTAAAATCTCAAAATCCTCTTGTCAGCTAGCAGAATTTTCCAACGCCGTATTCACTTTCGAAGATCATCGCGTCTGATAGCTCCCCTTCCCCATCCCCTGCCCGGCTATTCTCCTTTCCTCCCCTCCGAGCAATGCTTATATTGTTTTCTAACAGTTCAGTGAGTAGAGTTCAGCAATGCGGAGCAGCTGCCGGTGACTGTGGTCTATCTGTGTTACGCGCGGGGTAGAACCATTGCCCACCAGGGTTGAAACCATTCACTCCCCGGTCTTGCTAGAAAGGCTGAGAAGCGGTCTTTGTACAGAGCGGCGCACTGCCTGCGAGATCTAAAGAGGGTGATGTTAACGGATCAGTCCCTTTATAAAAGGATTGTGAAATGCAACTCAAATATGTCCGTGTTAAGCATGTGGTTACTCAACATAAAAGCGCAGATAAACCTTAACACACAGTCCTCATTCTCCCCGCGCTTCTGAAAGGAGATAAAGGACTACTGTATAATAGGCATCTTATAGAGTTTTTATATGCTTTAAATGATGAACATTCTTTTCAACATTTTTTTTTCCAATCTTTGAAATACTTCTCTATTAGGTCCTCCGGGTATTTGAACACTGATATAAATGCGGTGAAAAGATTTCCCTTTAATAAAGAGTGGTAGTAATCTAATTTTTTTTAAAGGGTCTTAAAATCTCATTGTTAAAATACTTAACAAAGGAAGGAAAATAATGTGATAACGTTTTGGTGGCCTCTTTGATTAATAACATAGTAAAATATGGTGATGCGTAATTTCAAATCGGAGGGCAGACAAGGCGGGTGATGGTGATAGGGTATTGTGTGTATGATTTGTTTTGGTGAAAATCAATGGCTATGTTGAATGGGTTGAGTAATGACGACAAGCCCCATTTACAGTGGGGCAAGTATTTAGTCAGTCAGCAATAGTGCAAGTTCCACCACTTAAAAAGATGAGAGGCGTCTGTAATTTACATCATAGGTAGACCTCAACTATGGGAGACAAACTGAGAAAAAAAAATCCAGAAAATCACATTGTCTGTTTTTTTAACATTTTTTTTGCATATTATGGTGGAAAATAAGTATTTGGTCAGAAACAAACAATCAAGATTTCTGGCTCTCACAGACCTGTAACTTCTTCTTTAAGAGTCTCCTCTTTCCTCCACTCATTACCTGTAGTAATGACACCTGTTTAAACTTGTTATCAGTATAAAAAGACACCTGTGCACACCCTCAAACAGTCTGACTCCAAACTCCACTATGGTGAAGACCAAAGAGCTGTCAAAGGACACCAGAAACAAAATTGTAGCCCTGCACCAGGCTGGGAAGACTGAATCTGCAATAGCCAACCAGCTTGGAGTGAAGAAATCAACAGTGGTAGCAATAATTAGAAAATGGAAGACATACAAGACCACTGATAATCTCCCTCGATCAGGGGCTCCACGCAAAATCCCACCCCGTGGGGGCAGAATGATCACAAGAACGGTGAGCAAAAATCCCAGAACTACGCGGGGGGACCTAGTGAATGAACTGCAGAGAGCTGGGACCAATGTAACAAGGCCTACCATAAGTAACACACTACGCCACCATGGACTCAGATCCTGCAGTGCCAGACGTGTCCCACTGCTTAAGCCAGTACATGTCCGGGCCCGTCTGAAGTTTGCTAGAGAGCATTTGGATGATCCAGAGGAGTTTTGGGAGAATGTCCTATGGTCTGATTAAACCAAACTGGAACTGTTTGGTAGAAACACAACTTGTCGTGTTTGGAGGAAAAAGAATACTGAGTTGCATCCATCAAACACCATACCTACTGTAAAGCATGGTGGTGGAAACATCATGCTTTGGGGCTGTTTCTCTGCAAAGGGGCCAGGACGACTGATCCGGGTACATGAAAGAATGAATGGGGCCATGTATCGTGAGATTTTGAGTGCAAACCTCCTTCCATCAGCAAGGGCATTGAAGATGAAACGTGGCTGGGTCTTTCAACATGACAATGATCCAAAGCACACCGCCAGGGCAACGAAGGAGTGGCTTCGTAAGAAGCATTTCAAGGTCCTGGAGTGGCCTAGCCAGTCTCCAGATCTCAACCCTATAGAAAACCTTTGGAGGGAGTTGAAAGTCCGTGTTGCCAAGCGAAAAGCCAAAAACATCACTGCTCTAGAGGAGATCTGCATGGAGGAATGGGCCAACATACCAACAACAGTGTGTGGCAACCTTGTGAAGACTTACAGAAAGCGTTTGACCTCTGTCATTGCCAACAAAGGATATATTACAAAGTATTGAGATGAAATTTTGTTTCTGACCAAATACTTATTTTCCACCATAATATGCAAATAAAATGTTAAAAAAACAGACAATGTGATTTTCTGGATTTTTTTTTCTCAGTTTGTCTCCCATAGTTGAGGTCTACCTATGATGTAAATTACAGACGCCTCTCATCTTTTTAAGTGGTGGAACTTGCACTATTGCTGACTGACTAAATACTTTTTTGCCCCACTGTATATGTACACTGCTGGGCTATGTGGACTTCATAAATGGGAGTCTCTTTATGTTCCTATTCTGGAGGAACCACCACCATTTAATAGCCAGAGATGAGAGAAGTCAGTCCGGTTAGTTCCTGTTTGTAACACTGCACCTTTCATTGGCCGAGATGCAATTATGAGTCCCCATTGTTTGCCACTTAAGTCAATGACTTCAAGGGTGTGCCCAATTTCAATGGTTTTAGCCCACGGGCATGCTCTTTTTAAAATATTAGGAAAAACTTTTTGACAGTGAGGGTGATCAATGAGTGGAATGGGCTGCCATGAGAGGCGGCGAGTTCTCCTTCAATGGAAGTCTTCAATCATACATCTGTCTGAGATGGTTTAGTGAATCCTGCATTGAGCAGGGAGTTGGACGCGATGACCCTGGAGGTCCCTTCCAACTCTAACATTCTATGAAAAATATGGCTTACCCAGAGCACACTCTACGCCAATGCCCACAGTTTTTGTAGACATGGTAGTGCCAAGGTAGATGAATCCAGTCATAGTCTTAATGAAATCTCCACAAGTTTGTCAACAAATTTTATCTAGGTGTATATTATTTTGGCACAGCCCTACTGTGAGTGTATATGCCAGGAAAAGCTCCCAGCTTATACAGATCCATAGGCTTAACAATTCCTCGATATGCCGCCATTGGACCGGTATGAATTGGTACACCTCCTGTATATGATAGCACAGCAGACTTTCCTTTATTAGTCCCTTTTCATTGGTACCCTAAGGGTGATGCATGTCACTATATACCCATGCACTGGCATACGTCAGAGCCATCACAGGTATACTTTGGGAGCATATGCCTCTATTGGAAGGCTTGAACACTGTGTGTACAAAGCCTTCTAAGCTACACGTCTACTCAACCTTCTACACTTAAAGCAGCCTAAGCTGGGTATAGTAAGACAGCACCAATCCCCTCTGTGATAGCATCGGATGCTGGGATATATAATTTTGGCAAACTTTTCTTGGGTCGGTTGATGTCACCAACACCATTCTATACTTGGAAACTTCTTGTGATAGGAGCGAAGATCAAACATTTTCCAACCTCAGGCTGCTACTCAATACAAAAAAAGACAAAGATATTGAATACTGCCAGGTACGACAAGGACACATTTGAGATGGATGAGGACAAACTGGAAGTTGTAAAGGACTTTAACCTACTCAGTCAAATGATCACTCAAGATGT
This sequence comes from Ranitomeya imitator, assembly GCF_032444005.1. NCBI lineage: Eukaryota > Metazoa > Chordata > Amphibia > Anura > Dendrobatidae > Ranitomeya > Ranitomeya imitator. The sequence continues at coordinate 18,588,372 of NC_091289.1, read as the reverse complement.
AGCAACGACAACAGAAGTCAATAGGAGAATAGTTATGGACAAATTAACAATGAAGTCACTGGACAAGAACTTCAAATCAAGGAACATGTCACTGGCGACTAAGACCCGGTTCGTATATAGTTTGGATTTTTCTGTGGTAACATAAGGATGTGAAACCTGGACGATAAAGAAACAAGACAGGAGAAGAATCAACGCCTTTGAAATGTGGTGTGGGAGAAGGATGTTATCAATACCATGGATGGAAAGAAGAGCAAACAAATCAATTTTGGAACAAATCAAGCCAGACATGTCACTGGAAGCAAGGATCACCAAGCTACGACTTGTCTACTTTGACCACATCATATGAAGAGAGCAATCACTGGAGAAGGACATCATGGTAGGAAGAATAGAAGGAACAAGGTAAAGAGGAAGACTAGCAACCTGATGGCTTGATACTATCACGATAATGGAGGATAAGACCCTGGTGGACCTATCTAGGCTTGCACAAGATCGATCTTCCTACAAAGCGTTCGGCCATCAAGCCGCCATGGCTAGAGATCAAGCTGAAGGCTGTTACTAAAATAATAATACCGTAATTTGTGATTAGACTCTGAGTCTCAGTTTTAGACAAAGCATTTCTGCATCATGTACAAGAAACCTTCCAGAAGTGATGCTTTCAAGGAAGTTTCAGGGGCACTTCAGAGATTTGCCAAATTCCAAAGACATACTGATAGGGATTCTAGATTGTGAGCCCCATCGGGGACAGCGATGATAATGTGTGCAAAACTGTAAAGCGCTGCGGAATATGTTAGCGCTATATAAAAAAAATAAAGAAAGAATAAAGATTTGCCAACCATTCTGAGAGTTGGGAAGATCTTTGGGAACCTCACAGATGTTCCCAGAAGAGTTAACAAGAACGCATCAGACACCTCAAGAGTTTTTAATAAACCAAACCAGATCCCTATAGGGTTGTATAATAGTCTACCTATGTTTCATTAAGACCACAGGGGTAATCCGGGTGTTGTGACTGTATGAAATTAGCCAAGTAAAAAAAAATAAGTGAATTATTCAGCTGTTGAATTTCTCATATACTCCAACAAGAGAGAACATGGTCAGCAATCATTGACTAACACAGTAAATTGGGATGCATTCCCCTCAATTTGTCAATGTGGAGCGAAGTGAAATTCATGGATGGCGACGAGACTTCATGGGTGAGTCAGGATCAACAGGTTCAAAAGTGTAAGAAATAAAAGAGAAAATGTGCACAGAGCGAATCAGCCGGTGGAACATATTTTTCCTCTCCTGTATATAAATAGTAGCTCCAGAAATGTAAAAATACAGAAGAACGCATTCTGCGCAGATACACAGCTTGACACATTGTTGGATGCATTTCCTAAATCCATGTCTTGAAATGGAATTTGGGACTCTGCCATGATCAAGAATATGTGAACAGGCCTTTTATTTTGTCACTTTCCTGCTAAAAATAAATAATAAAAACTGCAGATAAAGGTACCCAGATATGAGAAGTTAATTAAGATTCAGCAAGGGGTCAAAACATGTCCTTCTCGCGTTGTGTGCGACACATGGCCGAATTCATTTGCAGACATTAGATAAGTGCGGATCTGACAGGCGATGGCGGGGGGGAGACATCCTGACCCGAGTAATAAGAAGCCAGGTTTGCATTTTAACATGTCTGATTATTTATTCCCTGCAAAAATAAGCGGCGCCAGGACGGACTGTTAACCGCTTCTCCATCTGCGTCAGGCAGGGTAAAGGGGTTATGTCAAATGGAGGTTGTGGCAATCGGAGGATTAAAGATATTCACATCTAAGGAACATAAAGACGGCCTCAATGCTGCTTAGTTACCCTACAGCGCAACCTGTGGGGAAATGAAGAATTGCACATTTCCCGTTATGAAAAACACAAATTAGTTGGGTCCTTTCACGTAGCAGTAATGCCTCACTATAGCTAATGAAACTCAAACGCCTTTAACACACATATATAGAACAGCATGATAGGCAGTATAGCTTAAATATATACAGGGCAAAGCAATTGTATCTTACTGCACTGACTTATCATTAACTTGGAAAAAAAAGAACTTAATTCCATCTTGCTCAGACAAGGCGGACTGCTGACACAAGTGAGGGGTCAGGTTACACAACATATTACAGTTTATGGAGAGGGGATAAAGCAGGAGTAAGGAGCAGAATGAGAAAATAAATAAGACACAGAAAGATCACTCCGAGCTTTCCAGCAAGTCTTTTACCTCACCTCAGAGTTAGATTCACATCTACACTGATCAGTACTGCTATATAATGTCCCTCATTCTGCTGCTGCTTCTCTGGGTGTGCTAAATAATGAAGAGCAGGAATCTCATGTCTGTGTCTGCTGTGTACAGCAGCTAGTCTCCTCCCAGCTCAGGCAATTGCAAATTAAAGATATGACATACAGTTGTGCGAGTTTGCCCACTTCCTTATTTCCTATTCTTTTGCATGTTTGTCACACTAAAATGTTTCAGATCACCAAACAAATTTTAATATTAGACTAAGATAACACAAGTAATCACAAAATGCAGTTTTTAATTGAAGACCTTTATTATGAAGAGAAAAAAAATCCAAACCTACAGGGCCCTGTGTCAAAAAGTGATAACCCAAGTGCGCTTCAGCTTGAGGTCATGAACAGATTGCCAGACATTCTCCTTCCAGATTTTTTGGTAGATAGCAGAATTCATGGTTCCAATAGCAAGTCTTCCAGGTCCCAAAGCAGCAAAACAGCGCCAGAGTGACACACTACCACCACCATATTTTACTGTTGGAATGATGTTCCCTTTCTGAAATGTGTTACTTCTACGCCAGATGTAATGGGACATACAACTTCCAAGTTCAGATTTTGTCTCGTCAGTCCACAGAGTATTCTCCCTAAAGTCTTGGGGATCATCAAAATGCTTTCTGGAAAAAACTGAGATGACCCCTTTATGCTTTTATTTTTCAGCAGTGGATTTAGTCTTGGAACGCTACATGCAGGTCATTTATGCCCAGTCTCTTTCTCATGGCGGAGTCATGAACACTGGCCTTAACTGAGCCAAGTGAGGCCAGCAGTTCTTTGGATGTTGTCGTGGAGTCTTTTGTGACCTCTTGGATGGATCATTGCTGCACTGTAATTCTGGTAGGCCTGCTACTCCTGGGAAGGTTCACCACTGTTCCTTGTTTTGGTCATTTATGGAAATTGACTTATTATGGTTTGCTGGTGTCCCAAATTTTTTGAAATGGCGTTATAACCTTTTCCAGCATGATAGATCTCAATTACTTTCTCATTTGTTCCAGAACTTCTTTGAATTCCTGCACGATGTGCCCTCGTTGCGTTTTTTATGTGTTTCTGTCGTGTTCTTTGCCGCAGCGGAAACGCATAAAAATGCTTAAAAAACGCATTCCCATGCAATCCTATGGGATTCCGCAGTTGTTGTGCCCATGCTGAGGATTTTCCCGCTGCGGAATCGGATAGCAGTAAAATCATGATGATTCCGCAGCCATAGGATTGCATTGAAACGCTCACTTTACGCATGTGGCTATGCCACCATTTGTAAAGTGAGCGCTTCATGTGCGGATGGTACCCAGTATCTGGAGGAGAGGAGACTCACCAGGCCCTGGGATCCATATTCATGTAAAAAAAAAAAGAATTAAAATAAAAAATAGGGATATACCGTACTTACCTTCTGATGGCCCCCGGTGTCCTCCCGCCTCTCAGCGGTGCACGCGACTGCTTCCATTCCCAGGGACGCATTACGCGAATCACCTGAGATGACGTCGCGGTCACGCCACCGTGACATCACAAAGGTCCTTCGCGCAAAGCATCCCTGGGAACGGAACGTATCGGGAGCGCCGCTGAGGAGATCGGGGGCCGTCGGAAGGTGAGAATAACCATATTTTTTTGTTTTTTTTTAACATTATTTTTAACATTCTATCTTTTACAATTGATGTCGCATAGGCAGCATCAATATTAAAACTTGGTCACACTTGTCAAGCACTTTGCTTGACAAGTGTGACCAACCTGTCAATCAGTTTTCCAAGCGATGCTTCAAATTTCTTGGAAAACGCAAGCATTCTGCAAGCTAATAACGCTTGCAAAAAGCTTGTGTTTTGCGGGAAAAACGCATGTGAAATCTGCAAGCGTTTTACCCGCGGCAAGGAGTTGCGGAAATGCTGCAGACATTTCCGCAGCATTTCTGCAACGTGGGCACATAGCCTTAAGGATCTTTTGGTCTACTTCACTTTGTCAGGCAGGTCCTGTTTAAGTGATTTCTTGATTGGAAACAGGTGTGGCAGGTAATCAGGCCTCTGTGTGGTTAGGAAATTTTAACTCGGCTTCCCAAAGATGTGATGAACCACAGTTAATTTAGGTTTTAAGGGTGGGGAAATCACGTCTTTACACAGGGCCCTGTAGGATTGGATATCTTGTTCCCTTATTAATGAAGACCTTCATTTGTGATTACTTGTGTTATCTTTGTCTAATATTTACGATTGTTTGGTGATCTGAAACATTTAAGTGTGACAAACATGCAAAAGAATAGTAAATCAGGAAGGGGGCAAACACTTTCACACAACAGTAGATAGATTGGAGCAAATTCATGCTTTATACATCTTTGTATGAGAACAAATCTCCAGCAGGGACAATAAAGGGACCTTGTGCTACCCGGCTCATGAAGCATCTCCATCCTCTGATATATAAATGTACTGTACGCCATATACACACACATGCAGTATATACACATCCACTTTCTGCTACCGCAGCTTCAGCAATAATAAGGGTGGCAGGGCAGTCTAATATTGTTCTCTCTTAACAAAAGCTGACTCTCCTCTTTTCTTCTCTTTTGCCTCATTTCGCAGCCCTCACTAAAGATTGTTCCCAATCAAGGTTATGGAGCTGAAAAGGCTCGACTTTATTTGAAAGGTATAAAACTGCTTGGATGAAAACGCTTTGAATCTGAAAGCACTAACGTGATTGTCCCCCCAGAAAAAAAAAAGGCATTTTAATCTCCGGAGAAATTGAACCAGATTTTAAATTTCCCGTAGAATGTCAATAGGACCTGATGTTTTGTTGCTTTGTTTCAGGTATCATAGCAAAGACCTAATTCAGATGTTAGCGGAAAAAAAAAGCTTTCGAGTGATTAATGTTCCATGATAGCGCATGGCGCTTCAAAGCCGACCGTGCAGACGGCGGTTTCCTTGTGTTCGGTGACAATGACTTACAGAAACGATGTCTTATACGTCACCATATCTGTCTCATCTCATCAAAAGACCATCACAATGCTCACCCTACCGTCGGTCTCTATATACGGTCTCTTATTGGAACCCTTTCTTCATCTGTTTTATTTTACTCATCATAAAGTTGAATTTCTCCAGAGACGTGGCTTCTTTTAGGGGTCGGACATAAAGTAACACGATGGCACAGGCAAAAACATAATCTTAAAGGGTTAACCTACTTTTGAAATCGTAGATTGAGGACCTTCATCTCTTGGCCGGAGCAGCTACAAAGAACCCTGGAGGCTTCAACACATTTGAGTATTACGGTATATGGAAAGTTCACTGTAATGCACCATTTATCCTGCGGGGGCAGTACAGATTATAGCTATAGTTACTGTTGCAGCAGTAATCCATGATCGCATTACTGTCAAGAGACACTTGAGACTAAAGGCCATGTAAGATGACAGTAATGCTAGAAAAAGTGATACAAGAATGAGGCCACCGAAAAAGCAAAATGGCTAAGTCCCAACAGAGGTGGCCTCTCCATATCAGCAGAAGGATGCATGGTGGCACATGGGAGAACATAGCAGGAGGTAGCACGGAGGGTGAAGAACAGGACGTAGAGGTGCTCGGCTGTAAAGCAGGTCAGCAATGCTACCACTGGCTGCAGAAAGTGTAGACAGGAGTGGAGCAGAGGTGAGGTCCTGTGCTGTGGGTAGGGGGTCTGTCGTTCTCCTCCCGGGGCGCCAAGATTTCAGCAGGGTGGCCAATAGGTTCTTTTGCGTTTGCATACTTATGATGGCAGAATAGAGACATGTAAGTCCTCACCACAATCCTCCCAGGAACACACACTTTTTTTTAATGGTATTCATACACATGCACTTTTGTTGGCCAGGACATCCCCAAAATTATTAACAGGGCTTAAAAAAAAAAACGAAAAAAAACAGGACAGTCCCGTAAAATTCCACACTGTTGGCAACTATCTTCTGGCCTCACTAGAGACCCTTTTGTTAAGGCAGCAAACTAGTACTGGATGCTATAAAAGCCTACCGGTCTTCTGTCAGAGGCATTGACCCTGTGATTAAGAGGTTAGGCATGGGTGGTGCCACGCTGTAAGAAAATGCCCAGCTTCTTCTTCACACGGCTTCCACCCCAGGTGCGACAGGCTTATGGTCACGTAAGTCGTATTGGTGCTGCTGGGGAGGTATTTTGTGCTCTACTGTGATATTTGGTACTGATAGGAGGCATTTTTTGTGCTGCATAGAATTAATTGGTTGGCACTGCTGGAGGGTAATAAGGGTGAAACATGGCTGTATTTGTTTGGTGCTCCAAAATAGCATTTGTACCCTAGTTAGGCTCAAGCAAAAAAAAAGTTTGAGAAACTCTGACATACATGGCACACGGTAAGTGTTATAAGCGACATGTCATCATTGGGGGGCCCTGTTACACATTTTTCACTGACACCCTGAAGATTCCAGTTACACCTTGTAAGTGCAATAGGTGCCTCAAGATATCGGCGGTGTAATTATAGAAGGAAGTGGGAAGATGCACTGGTTGCAGTGCTGCATCTGTGACTACAAAGAATGGGGGTCTCCCAGAACAGCCCTTTATTATTTCGAGAACATCTACTGGTGGAATTATGTTTCCTTGCCAATTGTATCTTTGGGATGAGCTTCAATTACACAAAGGCAAATGAGTTTAACAAGGCTGCGACACACAGAGAGAGAATATGTAATTAATTCAGACTTGCTACAGTGTTGTCACCTTTAGTAACCACATTATCACTTACTAATAAGGTTAAAAGGGACACCCACACCTCTGCATGAGCTTTTATTGAAGCATGTGTTGCTGCGAGTGTAGACTCTTATTACACTGATCTACAGATAGAAGGATGAACGTACAATTAGCTGCAATGTGTAAAGGATCATGAAAGAACAAAATAGCACAATTCTCAGCACATGGGAGGAATATAATTGAGCAAATAGACAAGAAAAAAATGCCTTTTAATTTTAGACTGTTGAAGATGCAATCATAGGAGTGAATTAAATTAACATTTTGGACAAACCTGCAAGTCTGTGGCACTGCTAGGTGGGGTGGACCAAGTCAAAAAGGTTTGAAAGTCATCAATATTATCATCCCGGTGACATGCTCCACCCCTGAGGTTCCGTACTGACTGAACATTGTATAGAAGCTTTGCCAGGAGTGTTTCTTTAAGAGCACTATCTTTTTCAGCAATTTGAGCTACAGTAGGATCAGATCAGACAAGCTCACAAGCTCTCCAGCTCATTGTTTGTTTATTTTTTCTTCCAAGGACCATTTTCAGTAGGTACTATCTACTACATAAAAATTAAAGGGAACCTGTCACCCCCCAAGGCGTTTGTAACTAAAAGAGCCACCTTGTGCAGTACTAATGCAGCATTCTGACAAGGTGGCTCTTTTAGTTCGGGTCCTTGGCACTGCTGCAATAATCGCTTTTGAAGTTTGTCCCTCATACCTGTGAAATTGTCCCGGGGGCAGGTCTCCCCCCCCCCCCCCTAATCCAGACGCCTCCCAGCTGTCACTCATGGCCTCTGCGTGCCAGGCGCCGCCTCCTCTTCCTTCAATAGCGTCCACTGCGCCCCCTTTTTTATTTTTTGGGCATGCGCAGTTGCGCTGCCCTTCGAACTTACAGCGCAGGTGCCGGGGACGCTAATGAAGGAAAGGAGGCGGCGACCAGAGGCCATGAGTGACGGCTGCGAGGCGAGAAAATGTAAAAGGGAAGAGGGGTCGACTTGGACTCAAAATGTTTGAGGTGAGATAGCCCGCTTTTTATCTGAATCCCCGCAAATATGATTTCGAAACAATCAATACCTAATACCTAAAACAAGCAAAAAAAAAAAAAAGAATAAAATTTAAGACTGTAGGTAAATTTCTTATCTCCCTTCAGCTAGACAGCTCCAACTATAGCAATCCACTGTGCGGCCGCTCTTCCCATATGTATTACATGATTATATGTATTATTACTTATCCGTCTATTTCATATACACACAGGCGGCGAGAAAGCGGCAATCGCCAAGCAAGACTTTGTCATCCTCTGTTTTACTTGCTGTACCCAAATTACACGGGTGTAATTATTTTGACAACATAATGAAAAGAAAATTGGATTTGGGCACTGCAAGTTTATCTAATAATTCTATTTCTTCGCAGACTTCACAGCACTGACAGTCACAAAGAGACCTGTCCATTCCAACAGGGAAATATTTGATTTTTTTTTTTCTTTTCTTTTTTTTCATAGAACATTATTTATTTTCTGCAAGTTGCTATTATCAGAGCGGATATGATAGCCGCATATAAAAAAAAAAAAAAGAAAAAAAAAAAAAATCAAGAAATTCCGGTGTTTCAAAGCTTTAATTTTTTTTTTCTCTTCAGCTCTCACTTTTGACATTTTCTTCCCCTGGGAAGACCAGATAAAATGCTGTCACAAAACGGGTGACTTTTCTTGTCAAATGACAGATTTGATTCTCCATAGCAACTGCAAATCAAGGTGTTAGCCTGAATTAAAGCCGCTTTCAAATGGCGATTCGGTATTTATTAATTAAATGAGTAGCACGCAATTGGGGGTTTATTCGGCCAACCCCCCGCCACCCACCCACTCCTTCCTTACTTTTTTATTTTTTGGGTGTATGGACTCGGACTGTACAGAACAGAACGTATTTACATTTGAAGGGGACGTTAACATATTGCGCGAGCAGATGTACAAACAGACGGGTCATACGGGTCGCGGGCAGACGTCTGATTTACTGTACTGGAGCGGGTATACAGATGGGCAGTGATCGTTTGGGGGGTAAGGAGTGGGGGCTCAACAGAAGAAGAAGCAGGTAAAATCTGTGCTTCTGCAAACGTAACTTTTGAAAAACAACGCTGAGCTTTCCATAAGTTGTAAACCTCCAGGAACAGCAATTAGTTAGGATAGGTCATCAATAACAGTCCAGGACAATCCCTTTAAGGCTGAGATTCCATGGCGTAATTTTGTGAAACATAAAATACCCAATTCATTATTGCATTTCACCCGTTTTGTTAATGTTTACCCTTTTCTTATTTTCATTTGCGCCTTTTTTTTTTTAAAATGCTACTTTATATATGCTGGCCCATTTTCTTCTTTCGATATTCACCCTTTTGGGCAAGGTTTAGGCTTCCCAGATGTTTTCATTTGATTCTTCCACTGCAATTTAAAAAAAAAAAGAAAAAAAGAAAATTTTGGCAAAAATGTACTCCCGGAGTGATTTTATGTACGTCTGAAATGTTTGTCACATGCTATTTTTTGAGCTTAAAAAGTTGCAAAAAAGGATTTAAAGTAGTGATGAGCGAAGTGCTCTGATAAGGTGTTATATGAGCATGCTCAAGTGCTAACCGAGTGTCTTTGGCGTGCTTAAATAATATGTTCGAGTCCCCGGGGGCTGCATGTCTCAGGGCTGTTTGACAGCCGCAACACATGCGGAGATTGCCTAACAAACATCTTTTTTGAGATGTAGATGGATATATTTTTGTTCTGACAATCCGACCTCCTCAGGACATCCAAGGTGTCAGATTATTAGATATGCTGGACTATTGCACTCTCTACATTAAGTGCAACAGGCCCCTCAAGGAGCACAGGAACATCTGCCTTGTGAAAATAGCAGACATTTTAGTGCCAAACAGGCAGACAACCATTGTGACAGATGTCGCACCGCGATACCGCACGAGGCATTCCTGTTTCCAAGCACAGGTTTTCCAAACCAGAGTCTAATCTTCAAACATTTATGAAATTATATATTACTAGATGGTGGCCCGATTCTAACGCATCGGGTATTCTAGAATATGCATGTCCACGTAGTATATTGCCCAGCCATGTAGTATATTGCTCAGTCACGTAGTATATTGCCCAGCCACGTAGTATACAGCACAGAGCCACGTAGTATGTTGCCCAGTCACATAGTATATTGCCCAGCCACGTAGTATATTGCCCATTCACGTAGTATATTGCCCAGTCACGTAGTATATTGCCCAGTCACGTAGTATATTGCCCAGTCACGTAGTATATTGCCCAGTCACGTAGTATATTGCCCAGTCACGTAGTATATTGCCCAGTCACGTAGTATATTGCCCAGTCACATAGTATATTGCCCAGCCATGTAGTATATTGCCCACAGCGACGGAGTATACAGCACAGAGCCACGTAGTATAGGGACTTAAAAAAAAAAAAAACATATACTCACCTTCCGAAGGCCCGTTGAAGTCCTGCTATATTCACCATACGCCGCCTTTCCCGCTCCTCGCGACGCTCTCGGGACCGCTCCATTGCAAGCGGCAGCTTCCGGTCCCAGGGCTGGTGTGAGCAGGACCTGTGATGACGTCGCGGTCACATGACCGTGACGTCACGGCAGGTCCTTGTCGCATACCAGCCCTGGGACCGGAAGCTGCCGCTTGCAATGGAGCGGTCCCGGGAGCGTCGCGAGGAGCGGGAAAGGCGACGGATGGCGAGAATAGCAGCTTTTTTTTTCTTTTTTTTAAAATTATTTTTAACATGACATTTTTACTATTGATGCAGCAAATAGTTGGGGACACACAGGGTTAATAGCAGCGGTAACGGAGTGCATTACACCGCGGGCTGTTACCGCTGCCATTAACCCTGTGTGAGCGGTGAGTGGAGGGGATTATGGAGCAGGCGCCGGGCAGTGAGTGCAGGGGAGTAGGTGAGGGAGTAATCGAACTGTGCCCGTCGCTGATTGGTCTCGGCAGCTGCCTGTCATGGCTGCCGCGACCAATCAGCGAATGAATAACCGTGACAGAAGGACAGACAGACGGAAGTGACCCTTAGACAATTATATAGTAGACTAGTGTTATCTGATGAAGGTCATTTAGACCAAAATGTTATATATATTGATACACTATTTCTTGATTGCAATAAAAATTAGCCCATTTTTTGAGAGTCCCGGATTCCACATATATGTTATTAAAACCCAGCCTCCCCTAACCTTGTGCCAAAAAACAGCAGCCATGGGTTCTTCTAAGCAGCTGCCTAGCACTCTGAAAATGAAAATGGTAGAGGCCCACAAAGCAGAAGGCTATAAGAAGATAGCAAAGCGTTTTCAAGTTGCCCTTTCGTCAATTCGAAATCTAATTAAGAAATGGTAATTAACCGGAACAGTGGAGGTCAAGATAGGGTCTGGAAGACTAAGCAAAATTTCAGTGAGAGCTGCTCATAAGATTGCTAGATAGACAAATCAGAACCACCACTTGACTAAAAGAAAAAAAGACCTCTGCAGTTGTGTTACATTGTTCCACTGTTCAGAGACAAATATGGCCTTCATGGAAGAGTCATCAGAAGAAAACCTCTCCTGCGTCCTCACCATAAAATTCAGAATCAGGAGTATGCAAAAGAACATCTAAACAAGCCTGATGCATTTTGGAAATAAGTCCTGTGGACTGATGAGGTTAAACTAGAACTATTTAGCCACAATGATCAAAGGTATGTGTGGAGAACAAAAGAGCAAAGAATTTCAGGTAAAGAACATTTCGCCAACCATTGAGCATGGGGGTGGATCAATCATGCTTTGGGGGTTATGTTGCAGTCAATGGCACAGGGAACATTTCACAGGTAGAAGGAAGAATGGATTCAATTAAATTTCAACAATTTTTTGAAATAACAAAACAAACATAAAACCCTTTGTGAAAACGCTAAAGTTGAAAAGAGGATGGCTTCTACAAATGGATAATGATTCTAAACACACATCAAAATCCACAATAGACGACCTCAAAAGGTGCAAGCTGAAGGTTTTACAATGACCCTCACAGTCCCCTGATCGTAACATCATTGAAAATCTGGGGCTAGAGCTCAAAATAGCAGAGAATGGAAGACGACCCAGAAATCTCACAGAACTGCAAGAATTCTCCAAGGAAGAATGGATGACATTCCCTCAAACAAGAATTGAAAGACTCTTGTCTAGCTACGAAAAGAGTTTACAAGCTGTGATACTTGCAAAAACGGGTGCTACTAGATACTAACCATGCAGGGTGCCCAAACGTTTGCATTGGCCCATTTTCCTAATTGAAATTTTTAAAACGTAGGAAAGGAAATGTGTCATCTGTAACTTTAGGTCTTTCAGAGATCATTACATCTCACAGCTTTCATTTGAGCAGCGCAGTTATAGAAATGAAAACGGAGTTCTGATTGGTTGCTATGAGCAACACTGAAATTTAGTAGTTGAGGACTAGTTAGAGTAGAGATCCTTGATTTTCAGATCTCATACTTCGTGTCCCTTATGTCATGAATTCAAATTTAGAAAAATTGAAAAACATTTTTTTTTTTTTTTACAAAGTCTGTAACCCGTCTCTTCATTTATCAGAGCAAAATCAAGAGGAAAATATATTAAAAAATATATTAAAAACACATTATTACTAAGAAGCGGCATAGCTTTCTAATGATCTCTGCGGACAATATAATCCCCCCTGAAGTTCCAATCCCACCGTGTTTATATATGTGACAACAGCATGTCAGCTCACAAAAGGGAAAGAATTATTTGAAGGGGATGTGGAAAATTTCAAACAACACCTTGAGCCAGGCCCGTCTAAATCCCCAAAGCAGGAGGCTGCTCCTCAACCTTCCGATTACTAGGACTTGAAAGGGAACATTGGCCGAATTGTGTTTCTTAAACGCTTTCCTGTGTTCTGCTGCGGCCTCCTGTGCAAATATAAAGATATTCAAGTACATACCAGAAATCATGGGACCAAATGCAAAATTGGTAAAAGGGCCCCTATCTTCACGTGCCATTTATAACACGAATGTCTTCCTATGCTGCAGTGAGACCTCTGGACAGATTGACTGTTACCTCATTAACCCCCTACACTATGTCTCTGCTGCAAAACCTGAAGCATCATGAATGGCTGTCCTGGGCCCTCAACTTTCCATTTAGGACATATGACTGGGGAGTCATGACCTTCCCACAGAATAAAAACATCTTAGCTTCATCTAGACCAGTGTTTCCCAAACTCCAGTCCTCACGGACCCCACGGGTCATGTTTTCAGGATTTCCTTAGTATTGCGCAAGTAGTGGAAGTATCATCAAGGCATCAGGAATTGTCTCACCTGTGCAACACTATGCAAATCCTGAGAACATGACCCATGGGGTCCGTGAGGACTGGAGTTTGGGAAATACTGATCTAGACTATTTTCCTCCATACCCGGCCTTGCTATCAGAGCTGTATCTATTGTGGGTGCAGGATTTGAAGTTGTATCCTCTCCCTGGAACTTAGGGGGCCGGAAAGGGCCTCCTTTGGCCCATATGACAAAATGCTTGGGGGTCCTATTGGAAACTTTTGCATTGGGGTCCACAAGCTTCAAGTTAAGCCATTGGTGGCTGTATCAAGGGTGTTTCATTCCAGCTAACACCACCATCAATGGGGGAAGTTAAGATGTTGGTCATTCAAAAAACAGAGTAGGATCCTTATTATACTGCTGGATTTCCCTCTTAAAACCCTGGCAAAAATCCTTGCCCATGTCAACTGTAGCATACTGATGGGTTAACAATAAGCCACCGAGAAGTTATAATTTGAGTATTTGTTGAGTTGCTACTGTTTAAGGTGGAGACATTACTGTATGCTCACATCTTGTATGTATGTCTTCACGATGAGGGAAGAACATCAAGAATATTTCCCAAAGTATACCTGTGGACTGTTTATAGGTCCTTTATGCACCAGGTGTATTCCAAAAGTGTGTCTTCTTGGTATATGATGGGCTAATATACAGTAAACATGGAAGCATGAGAGAGGAGACTCCTCCACTACACATAAAATAGCAATGAACTCTTGAGAAAATGGTCGGATTTGGAAGACTTCTATCTAATGTAGGTGGATATATTTAGTAATGATTCCGTGTGGCCTTCACCACAAGTCTCTGCCACTAGGACCATTTTTTTTCTACCACCAAGTCACCACTAGAGGTGAAGAATTTGATCTAAGCTGCCTTTTTGGGCTTCCAGTCTGGTTCTCCATGGTAGCCGGTCTTCCATTCTATGACAGGTATCTTCGGCTTTGCATCTTCTGGTGCTTGTTACGCCCCGTGATGTAACATATCGGAGGTTCCCAGGATGCCAGGTCGAGGATGTCAGGTGCAAAAGTGAAGACCAGAGGCTACAGAGGACCAAACTGGATAAGGGCATCGTGAATCAAATAGCTCATCTATAGTCACCACGCATCCAATCCCAAAGAACTTTAACACATGAGAGAAAAATGAGCTGACGAATCATCATTCGTCGACAGCCCAAAATACATCTTGGACCATAACAACCATAGGTTGTAAAAAAATCTAGAAAACATTACTGATGTTTTGGAATTATAAAAAATTGTTTGTCAATCATACATCAGACGGGTGAACACTCATGAATCAGTAGATCGTTCTTTACAGGTTTAATTGGCCAATCTGACCAACGTTTACCTAATTTATATTGGCAAGTTAAACTCGGAACTATCCTGTAGCTAGATCCATGATATGGGGAAGGAAAAAGCCAACCTATACTGGGCTTCCCCTTAATAAGTCCCATAGTTGGCAAAGTGACTGCTTCAATGCTGTCTATGCCCTTGGAATTATGTACTCTCGAAAGAGGATGATTCAATATATTCTAAAAATAATATCATTCTAGATGAAAGGTATTTGACATTTTTGAAAGAAATGTAATGACACGGATACTTTCCAGCCAGGGGGTTGCAGTTTTTTCAACAACGAAGGTAGCCCTGGGTTGCCATCCTTTGTGGAACACTTGGCATTCTCTTTCATTAATGTCTCAAAAGTCCATTTCCCAATCCCCAAGCTCTAACTAAACCACTTTCAGAAACTTCTTGTCAGAAACACTCACTTCTTGTGAGTGAAATGTGTCAGTTCAGGCATCCAAGAAGAAACCTGCACCTACAGTGTCTCTCTAGCTTTAAAGGAAAGGATGGCAAGACGTAAAATATTCAGGACTGTCCTATGCAAAAGGCTAAAAAATAAATAAATATGTGCAAACCTAAAACTTCTCTTAAACTTCTGCATAAATATGGATTCTGTACATATTGTCTATTTATATACACTGCACCAACAATGAATCTTTATACATAAGAGCAAAAATCAAATCCTATGTATAAAAGAGCAAGAAATGGGGGTTAAAAACCCCACTATAAAAAAAAGTTCAAAATGTCCCCCAGGCTAAAAAAAAAAGTCCTTACAGGAGTGTAAGTATTTACATCTACATAACCTATAAGATATTAGTTATTCTTGTATTTCCAAGCTGTCACTAGTAACCATTGTCTAGAAGACCCAGAAAAAAAGGGCTCTGGGCTAGATGCAAAGTTGTGCCTCCTGAAAATTGATCGCATAATATCACCAACCATATAATAAGAATATTGCTATTTTGGTTTGATGGCTTAAAAGGGAATGTCCAAGACTTATCCTTAAGATATGTCATTAATATCAGATTGGTGGTGGTCTAATATCAGTTCAGCTGTAAGCCAATCCCGAAGCTGCAGGAATACCATAGCTATGTAATTCATGTACTGATTGGTTCTGGGTACTGAAGCTCAGCTCCCATTCACTTCATTAGAAGCGGAGATGAGAATGGCGACCAGTTGTGATGTTCTGGCTCCATGTACTGTTGACTTTCAGCGGACAAGTCACCAGCAAACAACTGTTCGGCAGGGTTAACCCATCAATTTGAAATTGATAACTGATCGAAAGGATAGACCCTTGATATCAAAGTCCTAGACAACCCTTTTAATAAATAGGTACAAATAGTACATTGCCATGGTAGGTCACTCACAGATGGCTTCTAGGGGTGAGCTGTATGGGGGCACACAAAGTAGATTTATTCTGTATGGGACCACCTGCCATACAAGGTTCCATGTCCACAGATCTGCTACTAGGGGTGAGCTGTATAGAAGCACTATATGGCGGCACACAGAGTATGTTTTTTGCTATATGGAACCATAGGGACGCCGTGAGTCACCATACAGACTGCATATCCACAAATCTGCTACTAGGGGGCGAGTTGTATAGAAGCACTATATGGCGGCACACAGAGTACATGGCTCTGTCACAGCCATGCATTGTTCATCTGAAGACTAGACCACGATAATCTTTAATAAATTATTAGCTATTAATATAGACGGACAGATTTTGCATGCAAAACCTCCGTCTATATATTAGATGAATATTTACCAAAATTGTATTTTTCTTTAACAAATACCGTAGTTTTTTTTCTCCTTTCTACCCCATTTACAAGGTCGACTTGAATTAAAAAAAAAAAATCTATTACTATTTGCAACCCTCAGCAGAGCTGCATGATGGAAGGTGTCAGATTATGTGGCTGGCCTCATTTAAATAACAATATCTGCCCGCGAAGGTTCAGGTCTCTCACCTAATGCTTCCTTTATATTGTTTAACATTGCTTAGATCAAAGACAATTTGACCAAAACATTTTCAGTTTGCAATTGCCGTCTTTTGTCATCACCCCTGGAAACTGCGCTTTTTCCCACTGCCCTTACTTTGCATGACAATGGCGGTGAACTGTTAAAATTAAAAGTCTGACATACATGAATTATGCAAATCGATGACTTTGACTTAAACTAAAAGCTAATGCTTTTAAATTTGGCATGGTAATTACAGGAGGGGAGGAAATAAAAAAAAAAAAATAAGAGGACGTTTCACATACAACAATATTTATATATTACCTTTTTAACCGCGGCGAAAAATCATTATTTCACAAAGAGCAGCGCAAAATATTGGATATGTTCGGGCGGTTACGTTTCCCTACTGGTAATATATGCACATATTGTGACATGGGGATGAGGAGGGTGAAAGTTACAGCTACTAAAACATTTCAATCCAAAAATCCAGAATAGTCACCAAACTTTCCCAGAAATCAAAACGAACATGAATGAGGCCAATAGGGTTGGCACTAATAGGGTTGGCACTAATAGGGGCGCTACAGGTACATTTATTAAGTCAGTAGATAAAACATTTGGGGTCTCTTGCTGGGAGTTATAAGGCACTGTGGATGGTGGAATGTGGGATCTGGTTGTCTTGGCTATCAATGGGATATTCCAGCTCGTTCTATTATGGGGTACTGTGGCTGTCATTGGGATATTTTAGCTTCCTCTCTTATGGGGGTACTAAGGTGGTCATTGGGATATTCCAGCTTGCTCTGTTATGGGGGTACTGTGGCCGTCATTGGGATATTATGGGGGTACTGTGGCCGTCATTGGGATATTCCATCTTACTTTCTTATGGGGTACTGCAGCTGTCATTGGGATATTTTAGCTTCCTCTCTTATGGGGGTACTGTGGCTGTCGTTGGGATATTCCAGCTTCCTCTCTTATGGGGGTACTGTGGCGGTCATTGGGATATTCCAGCTTCCTCTCTTAAGGGGGTACTGTGGCTGTCATTGGGATACTCCAGCTTGCTCTCTTATGGGGTACTGTGGCTGTCATTGGGATATTTTAGCTTCCTCTCTTATGGGGGTACTGTGGCTGTCATTGGGATATTCCAGCTTCCTCTCTTATGGGGGTACTGTGGCGGTCATTGGGATATTCCAGCTTCCTCTCTTAAGGGGTACTGTGGCGGTCATTGGGATATTCCAGCTTCCTCTCTTATGGGGGTACTGTGGCTGTCATTGGGATACTCCAGCTTGCTCTCTTATGGGGTACTGTGGCGGTCATTGGGATATTTTAGCTTCCTCTCTTATGGGGGTACTGTGGCTGTCATTGGGATATTCCAGCTTCCTCTCTTATGGGGGTACTGTGGCGGTCATTGGGATATTCCAGCTTCCTCTCTTAAGGGGGTACTGTGGCTGTCATTGGGATACTCCAGCTTGCTCTCTTATGGGGTACTGTGGCTGTCATTGGGATATTTTAGCTTCCTCTCTTATGGGGGTACTGTGGCTGTCATTGGGATATTCCAGCTTCCTCTCTTATGGGGGTACTGTGGCGGTCATTGGGATATTCCAGCTTCCTCTCTTAAGGGGTACTGTGGCGGTCATTGGGATATTCCAGCTTGCTCTCTTATGGGGGTACTGTGGCGGTCATTGGGATATTCCAGCTTCCTCTCTTATGGGGGTACTGTGGCTGTCATTGGGATACTCCAGCTTGCTCTCTTATGGGGTACTGTGGCTGTCATTGGGATATTTTAGCTTCCTCTCTTATGGGGGTACTGTGGCTGTCATTGGGATATTCCAGCTTCCTCTCTTATGGGGTACTGTGGCGGTCATTGGGATATTCCAGCTTGCTCTCTTATGGGGGTACTGTGGCGGTCATTGGGATATTCCAGCTTCCTCTCTTAAGGGGGTACTGTGGCTGTCATTGGGATACTCCAGCTTGCTCTCTTATGGGGTACGGTGGCTGTCATTGGGATATTCCAGCTTCCTCTCTTATGGGGGTACTGTGGTGGTCATTGGGATATTTTAGCTTCCTCTCTTATGGGGGTACTGTGGCTGTCATTGGGATATTCCAGCTTGCTCTGTTATGGGGGTACTGTGGCCGTCATTGGGATATTATTGGGGTACTGTGGCAGTCATTGGGATATTCTAGCTTGCTCTGTTATGGGGGTACTGTGGCCATCATTGGGATATTATGGGGGTACTGTGGCTGCAATGGGACAATTATGGCTTGTTCCAGTACTGCAGCAGTGACTGGGATATGGTGGCTTGCTCTTTGGTGGGACACTATGGCTGTCACCCAAACTAAGCAGCTTACTCTCTTTCGGGGACACTGACTAGCACATTCATATTTAGGCTAAGCTCTTCTAGGGGTACGGTGCTTAACACTAAGATATTTGGGCTTCGTCTCATAGGAGTCACTGCAGTACTCAAAAGGCCAATGAAAGGTCTGTGAACGCAGAGGTGGTGGACGGGGAGGACTCCTGACGGGTTCCAGAATGTTATAAGACACCTGCGTCACTCCCTTGTCCTACATTACAGCATTTATAATATGTTAATACTGCTTTGCTTGCTATTCACGCACAGTCCAGTGACTGATTAAAATAAACAAAAAGAAAAATAGTATATCGTTTTTGGCCAAAAACATATTTTGGATGTGGAGAGAAGCAGCGGGATATTAGGAAATTAAAAATTCACCAGCGTTCAAAATAAATAGGTGCCTCGAAGGCATACGGACACTAAAAGAAACATTTCACTCAATGAATGCAGCGCTGGGTTTGGAAGTTGGCACGCACATGTGTGCACAAATCCAGATCCTGGACTGTACGGCTCCCCCATCTCTGCCAAAAAGAGAACCTGCAAAGGTGTTACTTCATTTAACTGCAAATTATGAGACCGATTCTGGGAGTGTTATAAATAGGACTAATCATCATTGCTGGAAAGGAACCAGGGATCCGGAATCTATAGAGTCAGACTTATGGCTCAGCTAAACCAAGTAATATCGTGCAAGAAAAATATTGGAGAAGGAATGGCTTTAAAAAGGAAGTAACAGGAAGTAACAGTGGTAAAGGAACTTTCCAGCACAGGATCAGTGGTGGGCAGAGTAGTGTGCAGAAGGTTGTAGAGCAGCATGGAGTTCTCTGTGTGTAGCCATATAATCCTGAATCCATCAGAAGTTACATTCTTTATGTCACTCCAGAGCTGCACTCACTATTCTGCTGGTGCAGTCACTGTGTACATACATTACATTACTGATCCTGAGTTACATACTGTATTATACCCCAGAGCTGCACTCACTATTCTGCTGGTGCAGTCACTGTGTACATACATTACTGATCCTGAGTTACACCCTGTATTATACTCCAGAGCTGCACTCACTATTCTGCTGGTGCAGTCACCGAGTACATACATTACTGATCCTGAGTTACATCCTGTATTATACTCCAGAGCTGCACTCACTATTCTGCTGGTGCAGTCACTGTGTACATACATTACATTACTGATCCTGAGTTACATCCTGTATTATACCCCAGAGCTGCACTCACTATTCTGCTGGTGCAGTCACTGTGTACATACATTACATTACTGATCCTGAGTTACACCCTGAATTATACCCCAGAGCTGCACTCACTATTCTGCTGGTGCAGTCACTGTGTACATACATTACATTACTGATCCTGAGTTACATCCTGTATTATACTCCAGAGCTGCACTCACTATTCTGCTGGTGCAGTCACTGTGTACATACATTACATTACTGATCCTGAGTTACATCCTTTATTATACCCCAGAGCTGCACTCACTATTCTGCTGGTGCAGTCACTGTGTACATACATTACATTACTAATCCTGAGTTACATCCTGTATTATACTCCAGAGCTGCACTCACTATTCTGCTGGTGCAGTCACTGAGTACATACATTACATTACTGATCCTGAGTTACATCCTGTATTATACTCCAGAGCTGCACTCACTATTCTGCTGGTACAGTCACTGTGAACACACATTACATTACTGATCCCGAGTTACATCCTGTATTATACTCCAGAGCTGCACTCACTATTCTGCTGGTGCAGTCACCAAGTACATACATTACATTACTGATCCTGAGTTACATCCTTTATTATACCCCAGAGCTGCACTCACTATTCTGCTGGTGCAGTCACTGTGTACATACATTACATTACTGATCCTGAGTTACACCCTGAATTATACCCCAGAGCTGCACTCACTATTCTGCTGGTGCAGTCACTGTGTACATACATTACTGATCCTGAGTTGCATCTATATTATACTCCAGAACTGCACTTAACATTCAGTTAAAACCAGTCATTTTTTCATATGCCGATTCTCAAACATGGTCACACAACACATCCCACAATAGTAATCATCAGAATGAGAACTCTACAAAAGTTCAACCAGCAAACAATGGTGGGAGATATCAGCTGCAGAATTACGAATGCAGCTCTGGGCTATCAAATACAAAAATGTTGGGTTCCTATTGCCATACCCAGGGGACAGGTATTGAATAGGTGGCTCAAAGCAAAGGTAATAGGAGCCTATGTAGCTGTGTACAAATCCGTCCTAATGGTGGCGATGGGGAGATAATATCTTTACAATGGATCCCGTAAACTGCGATACGAAAGCGCATTCCTGCTGCTCCAGTGTACAGGAGCACTAAGAAAAGCGGCAGAAAGAAATCAACGCTGTCACTTTGCTGCAAGAAATGAATATATTCTGCCAAAGCCCCGACCAACACTACAAGGAAACGATGTCTGGTGATAAAGTGTGTACAGTGCGGAGAGAAATGAACGCTCGGAGGCTCAGGACAATACTTATCTTCATGAAGGACAAGAAACATACATTATCAAATCGTCTTGTGGGAAGAGATAAATGTATCATAAGTAGGAAATTGTTACGTGTAAATAAATAACCCCGCTCTGCGCTGGAGCATGGCCGCTCCACTCGCGCTTCGCCGTGCGACAAAACAAAAGTAATGTCAACTCTCATGAGAG
The DNA here is from genome assembly GCF_032444005.1 of Ranitomeya imitator. Lineage (NCBI taxonomy): Eukaryota > Metazoa > Chordata > Amphibia > Anura > Dendrobatidae > Ranitomeya > Ranitomeya imitator. The sequence continues at coordinate 18,566,717 of NC_091289.1, read as the reverse complement.
GCAAGAGGGATTTATTTCTGCGCTCGGAGCAGTTTACGATATATCATCAGCTATCGAGCATCAGTCTAGTCAACAAATTACCCCCGCGTTATCTGCAAAAGTGAAAAGACGGCCACGCAGAAGGTTAATTTGCTCACATGATCGCAGTCATTGTGTTGTGTAGTTGTTTTCTGGTGTTGCCCAAAAATCTATATTTTTGAGAAAAAAAAAATATTGGTGTAATCAAAAAGGATCTCTCTGACATGTCCCTCCACCTATCCTTTGGAAAAAAAAACAAGGAATTCGATGCGAGTCCCTCTGGTCGTTTTCCCTGACTTGTTTGTATAGCCAAAACCACAGTACTTACGGTAATCCAAATTTGGGACACAAGGTAGCAATAAAGGGGCTCCGTAGCAAAAATCAAAATGGGGTCACTTTCTAGTATTTGTACAAACCAAGACATGAACGTCTCAATCTTTGACCTCCTTTCTGATAGACCGCAAAGCATATGCATGGGTTGTCGCTCTCATTCACACAACCCAATTTTCAGGAGCTACTTCTTGCCCAAACAATATCCTTTATGTCCCCTATACGGGCTCCCTCTAGACCCTTGAGGGCAAATGTAGCGTTACAACGAATGTTCCAAAAAATCCAATTAACAGCTCTCAAGCCGAATGTAGGAAGAGGGCAGCATAGCAAAATTCTACCCCAATCCTAGCACGAGACTGGCCGTCCCTATTGCCATTTACCATGCTCTTTATTTCCCATTGGAAGAGAACAGACCACCAGCTATGTGGGTTACTTTTACTTTTCCAATGGGAAATGGGATAAAGCTAGCCTTGGATGGACCCAGTTTCTCATAAGTTCTCATGGGTCCTGTTCCGCTTTGTGAAAACTGTTACATAATGTGGGCTAACTGGGTGAGGTGGATCATCTAAGTCTAGGATGAAGGTAGGCACAAGGGCCACGGGAGTCGGTGAAGCAGCTAGGTGAAGCAAATGGAACACGGACAGCTGAGGGACTGGAAACCGCATGTAGACAGGTGGAATGCTGGATGCTGGATACCACAGGCAAGCGAGAGACGTCCAAGAGACCACAGGCAAGCAGGCGGACACGTACAAGGCAAACTTAAAGTCTTAATGAAGTCCTGGAAACCACAGACAAGCAGGCGGGATGCTATAAACTGAACACAGGTGGGAAACATCCAGGAGACCACAGGCAAGTAAGAGGGATGTTGAAAACCACTGGGCAGGCAGGAGGCGTCCAGTCCAGGAGATCACAGGCATATTGCATAGTTACTGAAGACTTCAGACAGATTGCAGACTTACTGAAGAATGCAGGCAGACTGGAGACTCAAGGACTGAAAGCCGCTGGTAGATAGGATGTATCATTAAGATGTGGACAGGTAGCAGACAAAACTCCAGGGAAACAAGATAGTCCAAATATCATGGAAGCCGCAGTAGGCTATGAGATGTCCTGGAAATCATCAGGCACGCAACACAGGTCCTAGAAATAGGGAACAGGTAGCAGACAGAGCTCCGGAATAACTAGAAAGTCTGAAAACAATGGACATCACCGGAAGATAGAAGAAATTCTCCACTGACAAGTAGCAAGATTACTGGAAACCACAGACAAGTAAGTGAAGTCCTGGAGACGACTGACAGGTAGCAAAGTTACTGGAAACAACAGACAAGCAGGCAAAGTCCTTCACTGACAGGTAGCAAGGTTACTGGAAACCGCAGACAAGTTAACTCATGGACGGGAAACCACAGACAGCCAGGCGACATCCTGATGATTGTGGACTGGAACTGTGCACAGACAAACTAAAAGAGTTACTGCAAGTTTTAGCGCAATACCAAGACACAGGTGTGTGTCCTGGGAGGCCTTATATAGGCCCAGGAAATACAACACACGGAATACGCTATGCTACTTGCAAAGTCCAACGTGGAGCACAAGAAAATCCAACGGACCAGGACATGGGCACCACCTATAATCACTTCACCAAAGAACCTTGTAAAGATTTGACCACACTGACAACCAGTACAGTCCACAAACCATTATAGTTCATCATAATTATTTAGTACTATGATATTGTAGGGTTTTCAAAAAATATTCAATGTCTAATATTTTTTTAATTCTCATTCAGACTAATAAGAATTACCATTTGCTTTGAAAAAGTTGGACAGAAAGTTCACAGAAGTTGACCCGAACTTTAAAAAGTCTCACCCCATACATAATCACTACACGTTTAATTAAGGATTCTTGCATGAATCTCTAGTTCCCGAGCTCCCAATCTTCCGTTTCTGCGGTGATTCACCGGTCTTTTACAGATTTGATCTAACAGGAGTCCATGTAAGTGTTTTTACATTTTATGGCGAAATTAGGAATACATCTGGAGAAGCGTGTACGAACTCCATTTTATGGATTTTCATCATGTAATGGCGTGCTTCATTGCCTTTTGGCAGATTTCACTCTGTGGGAGAGGCAGACGCAATCTGAATGAAATTTACTAGCTTCTACAAATAGGAAAAGTATGTTCGCTTTATCGGCAAACATGTTGACAGCAAATTCTGAAAAGTCGTAAAGTGACCATAATTTAGGGTCCTCCGAGTGTTTTTGTGGCTTTTTTTTTTTTAAATCAGATTTGTACTACATTAATAGTAGTACTAAACCATCATTGTGATTCGTCTTAAAGGGCTAATCCCAACCCAAGAATTTGCCATTATTCCCATGGCCATGGCTAATGAATGACATGACAGCAATGGACACATCTTGTCCCATAATCACTGTCATGGGATGTGGCTCAGGACAGCAAGCACATCATCAGGCTCCGATAGTAAGACGAAGAGATAACAGATTCTGGAACTCCTGTGGGGTCAAGAATGGATTTGGTGACTCCTGTGGGGCCAAGTGTGGATTGCGGGACTCTCCTGGGGTCAAGTGAGGATTCTGGGTTTCCTGTGGGGTCAAATGTGGATTCTTGGATTCCCGTGGGGTCAAGTGTGAATTCTTGGACTCCCATGGGGTCAAATGTGGATTCCGAGACTCTCGTGGGGTCAAGTGTGGATTCTGGGACTCCCATGGGGTCAAGTGTGAATTCTTGGACTCATGTAGGGTCAAGTGTGAATTCTTGGACTCCCATGGTGTCAAATGTGGATTCCGGGACACTTGTGGTGTCAAGTGTGGAATCTGGCACTCCCGTGGTGTCAAGTGTGGATTTTGGAACTCCCAAGGGGTGAAGTGTGAATTCTTGGACTCCTGTGGGGTCAAGTGTGAATTCTTGGACTCCCATGGTGTCAAATGTGGATTCCGGGACCCCCATTGGGGTCATTTATGGATTCTGGGACTCCTCGGGTGTCAAGTATGAATTCTCGGACTCCTGGAGAGTTAAGTATGGAATCTGGGACTACTGGGGGGGTCAAGTGCGAATTTTGGGACACCTGGGAGGGGTTATGTATGGATTGTGGGACTCCTGGGGAGGAGTGGGGCAATTATGGATTCTGGGACTCCTGTGGGGGTCAGGTATTATTCTCAGGACATTTATGCATGTTTGCAAACTTTCCCTAAACATCTATGTGGCTGGGCTTCCGAAATTTCCAGATAATCAGCTTTTGTTAGTGTTTGCAGGCACCCAAAATCACCTTCAGGGGCACAATAGGGGAGTGATCTGAAAAGGGATGCAGCTACAAGGAATTCATTTTCTTTTTGGATGGACACTTTGATGGACAATTTGTTAAATTTGGTTATTTAACAGCGTTTCATCTTATAATACATGAGCAGGACAGACCCTGTAGAGGTAAAAGCTGCTCAGACTTTGTTGGCTCTTGACTAAGGCTCGTAGAGAAGGTTCCTAAGCCGAAACCTATAGTGTCCACATTACTTTTGCCCTATTAAGAAGTGTAATAACACTTTTTACAAACCCTAAAGCTAGTTCAAACACGTACTGAACACAGCAATGGATGTATATCACGAATCATGAGAAATGGTATAATAGATCTTACAGATAGTGAGTGATCTACTGTATATCTGCTGTATAAAGGAGAATGGAGGACCATTCGCAAATCTGTGAAGACCAAGGAGAGAAAGACCGAACATATGGTCAAGGAAACTTATAACAATAGGATTAAGGCTAAAATACCTTTATTAGTGAGGATAATAAGACATCGAATATTAGTGTGACTGGGATAATGAAGCAGTCATATCGATATCAGAGTATCAAGGTAAAAATAGAAAAAAATAATAATTAGATAATGTGCAGTGAAAGGGAATACCACAAAAGTGTAAATTTATACATGGGCATAAGTAGTACAACACTCTATAGTTATGTAGCGTATCCAAAATACAGAGGACCCGAAAAGGAAGGAATAGAAGATGCAAAAAATGATCAAAAGGGTAACTGTGATTGCAGTGGATCACTTAGAGGAACTGAAGACGAGCAGGAGATGCAATGCCTGTGGGGTACATTTGATCAGTAAGATAGGATATTGTGGGCAAAGGCACAATGGATTACCTGTGTGTCTGACGGTCACTGGTGCGGCGCACACACCCCAACGCGCGTTTCTGAATGTATCCTTCCCATGCTCAACCTGAGCTCCATTTGTGTCCTATGGGGTTGCGGAGCAATGCACACAGTAGCCCCGTAGGGAATTACTGGAGCGTTGGTCAAGCATCAACATTTTCTCTCCATTCTAAAGGGGATAAAAAACAAAACCCTGTTCTGGCAATTGGTGCAAATCCCAGTGGTCGAAAGTGATCACCTATCCAGCAGTTAGGTGAGAACTTGTTTTCGACAGACCTCCTTAAATCTAGGGTTTGTGTCTTTTCAATAAATCTCCAGGAACAAAAGTTGCTAAAACTCTGACAGCACCTAATTTAGTCCTCAATCAACAGGATTGGGAACTTGAATTCTAATTGCCAGATTCTGATCTCTCCTGTCATCACCAGATGGTCGACCTAACACGCCAAAATCGACAGGTTCGGATGACTTTTATCTAAGCCTACATTTATCCAGGTTATCAAGAACGTCCTACAATCCCACCCTGTACCCCTTTAAACCCACCGAGTCCTGAATGAGGCGTAGAGGGGTATACAAACCCTACAGAGTGAGAATCTACAGCCGTAATACGCTCTCAGGGAAAAAAAAAAAAAACATTCTGCAAATCCGCCAAGTAAGCGGCATAACATCTGCACCAATTACACCTGAAATATGCAATTCCTCTTAATTATTCACAGTGGCCTTAAAAGCCACGTTCCTATAGATGACATTATTCCATATCCAGCCGTATACACTCAATTATGTTCACGCCATTTACAAAGCCTGAAAATGCGTTGCCTCTTAATAAATACATTGTATAACCACAAACTCCTAATCACTTAGCTAACTGGAAAGCACATTTCTAAAGGTCACCAGTGATAACTGACAGTAAATAACAAGAGCGGACTCCTACTCGAGAGATTTCTCCTCCAAGCCACCATAGAAAAGCAAAAACTCACATTACCACATTAACTTAGCGTTTCCCAGAAGCATCTCACAACAGATCGGTCACTAGATGCCACAATTTAAACTGCATACGTTAGTAAAACAAAAATAGATTTAGACCTGAAGAGACTGGTGTACTTACTTTGAAAATGTTAAACCGGCTGTATAATCCGCATATTAAAATAAGCATGTAGTCGTAATATGTTCATTTTAATTTCAGAAGATCAAACTTAAAAAAGTTTTTTTGCAGCAAATTTGACATGGATTTTCAAAGTAAGTGCCCTAGCCTCACCAGGTCTAAGATTTAGTTTAATAATGTATGCAGTTTATTTAATAAAAGTCTAATCGCAGATCTGCTTTAAAAGGGGCTGGGTTCTCGAGGAACCCACTATTTTTTTTATACTATCGATGTATGTAAAGGGGCTGTACAGTACTTTTTGGGACCAGGCACCCCAAAATTACCTAAAAAAAAAAAAAAAAGAAAGAAAACATAACGGCCAATTTCTCTTTATACCATAACCCAAATTCCTTAGACTGGTTTCACACTTGCGTTTCAAAACGCATGCATTTTTTAAAAAAAACGCATGGTGAAAAAACGCATGTAAACGCGTGCAAACGCTGCGTTTTTTTGACGCATGCGTTTTTGCATGTGGTGAAAAAAACGCGGTGTTTTGACGCGTTTACATGCATTTTTTCATGCGTTTGCGTTTTTTAAACGCATGCAGATAAATGTGTGACAGCTGCCAATCATCAAAATAAAGTAAAAAAACCCACTATAAACAGAAAGAGCTAGGGTTAGGGTTAGGGGTAGGGATCCTAACCCTAACGGGATCCTAACCCTAACCCTACCCCTAACCCCTTAAAGGGATTAGGGTTAGGGGTAGGGTTAGGGGTAGAGTTAGGGGTAAGGTTAGGGTTAGGGGTAGGGTTAGGGGTAGGATCCCTTTAACAATTTTATGGTGTGGGATGATTTATCAGTGTTTTTTTGTTTTTTGTTTTAAAAAAACGCATGAATTTTTAACGCATGCAAACACATGTGGTTAAAAACACATGCGTTTACATAGGCAGCAATGCATTTTTTTGCCGCAAAAAAAAGCATGCTTTTTTTTGCCGCAAAAAAAACGCCGCTAAAAATACTACATGTTGCATTTCTGCAACACAACGCATGCAGAAAAAAAATGCATGCGTTGCAAAAACGCGTCAAAACTCATACAAAAAAACGCATGCGTTTTTAATGTTAAATATAGGGGGGGGAAACCGCATGCTTTTTTGCGTTTTTTACCGCAAAAACAAAAAAAAAAACGCAAATGTGAAACCACCCTAAATGTTCTTCCAGCCTTCTTTTCTGGTGTGGGCATCATCTGGCCACAGTGGTAAACAAACTTGTGACCGCTGCAGCTAGTGATTGTCTGCAGTGATCTGTATCAGAAATGATTCGAGAGGGTATCGGCATGTAGGATTGTTTTTATTTATGGGCCATGCTGAAATGTCTTGTTTAAAAAAAAAAAATAAAAAAAAAAGACTGGACGATCTCATTAATTAAAAAAAATCTATGCACACAAAAAAAACAAAAACAAACATGGACAAGACTGATATATAGCAGATGAGGACCCTGCCTGCGAGGGTTTACATAGGCTGCATAAGAACAGCGCCACCTGCTGGCCACATTATTACACTGGAAATAAATAACACAACTAGATACCAGTGCCACCTACTGGCCACATTATTACAGAGGACAGAAATAACACTGATACCAGTGCCACCTACTGGCCAGATTACCATGTAAGAAAAACTCCCATAGAGACCAATGGAACAGCGCCATCTTCTGGCCACATTACTACTTTAGAGAGAAAAACAATAGGCTCCCGCAATGACAAGGAGACAATAAATTATTTTAAATGATGAAGTCACAAGAAACGAGTGATTTGATTGAGGCGTGAGATGTGAGATCTGCCTCCAGCTTCAGCCTCGCCGCACCATAATTTCATTGGCCAATTTACTAACTAGCATTTTTTGGGGGTGGGAAATCAGCATTAGGAATCTACCTTTTTCTGTGTTTTTTTTTTTTTCTTCTTCAGTCAATGGATCGCTAGTGACTGTCACCTTCAGCAGAACTCATTAAAGCAATGTTGTATCTTTCCTTGTTTAATGTAATCATTTTAATTGAAGTTTAATCTCCCAAAATATTTGGAAGATTTTTAATTGACATTTGTAGTAATTAATTGGTAAGCATTAAAGGTTTGTCGGAAGAATTTAAAAAGTAAAATTTGACGTCGAAATTGGCTAGCGACCGCTGCGAGGCCCCTGCTGGGAGCTTTTCATCGTTTTTCCTTGTGTCTTGTTAGGGTAGCGGAGGGAGGGGAAGAGCGCGAGGGGACGACGGACCCTTTCTTATAGTCATGAATTACATTACTAATGTATTCCATTACCACCCGCAAATGTCATGTTAATTTCTGATCATCGTTTCAGACAATAGTTTCGACATTGGCAACAAGCCAATTAGCTATACAGGCTAAAATAAAATGTAGGGGAAAAAAATGTATCTTTAAATCTGTCATTTTAGGGGGGAAAAAAAAACAACAAAATAGAAATAGTAAATAATGAAAAAGTAAATATAACATGTAAATTAAAAAAAAAAAATGTAAAAAAAATACAAATTAAATAAAAATCTGCAAAAAAATGTAAATAAGACTAAAGAAATGCAAAGCTACATAAAAAAAATAGTGAAAAAAAATGCAAATTTAAATCTGTCATTTTGGGAAAACTAAACTAAAAATAGTAAATAAAAGTCAATACAAAATGCAAATAAAAGAAAAAAAAAATATTACAAAATAAATAAAAGCTGCCATAAAACATAAATAAAAGACTAAACAACGCAAAATGAAAAATACAAATAAAAATAGTAAATAAAATAAATACGGTGAAAATTTTTTTTAAATTCAAATCTGTCATTTGGGGAAAAACAAAATAAAGTGTTAAATAATTAAAAAGTAAATATATAAAATGCAAATAAAATTAAACAAATAAATAAATAATAAATAAATCTGCCAGAAAATGTAAATAAAATAAAAAAAAAATACAAAAAAATATAAAAAAAAAAACACCTAAAAAAAATAAAAATAGTAAAACAATGCAAATTTTAATTTACAGTCTGTCATTTTTGGGGAAAAAGAAAATAAAAAATAAATAAAAAAGTAAATATAAAATGCAAATAAAAGAAGAAGAAAAAAACTAAATAAAAATCTGCAATAAAATGTAAAATAAAGACAAAATAATACAAAAAAAATCTAAAACTTAAAAAACTATATAAAAACTACAAATAAAATAAAAATAAAATAGTGCAAAAAAATTCAAATAAAAAAAAATAAAAAATTCTAATATATATATACACACATACACACACACACACATAACAAGTGTGGAGATGCGATGGATGCTGACACCATCTCTACCAATACAGCAGCTGCCAGTCCTCATATCTCTTATTGGATCCTCCGGCCTTTCATTAGGACACCCAATATTCAACTTGTGTATGAAAAAGACCAACACGTTGCTGATAACGCAGAGGGGGCGAGTGGCCGAAATGCAGCGAGTTGATTAAATTGTTAGAAATTACCTTTTATAGAAGTTCCCCAATCGGAAAGTTTTCAGAATTGTGCATTTTTCGAGGCGGCTGGTGATTTACAGCTCTGGACAGTAAATGGACCATTATTTTTATTCTAAGGTTTAAATGAGATTAAGGATGATCAAATACTTATAAGCGGGGTTTAAAATACCCCGGAGGGCTGCAGAAATGAAGGGTCATTTATAACAATATTATATGTGCAAGCAGTATGTAATACAGAAATGCATTTAGATAACGGCATCTCTGGGAAATTCGCGTTTGTTATGAGCTCTCGACAAACTTACGATTTTAAATACCAGCCATAATTTTGATATGTTCTGCGTTTTAGTAAATTTACCGTGCGTGCATGATTATCTGGATGTAAATCGTATGCGGCGCCAATTTAAAAAACTCAAGGCTGAGCAATTTGTTAGCGTCTGCCTACGCTACTTACAATTACCGCTATTATTTAGGTGTCAATAAAACGCGCCGCTACATTCCTGTTTATGTGTAAATAAGTTACAAGTCGAGTGTAAAATTGGAAGACGCGGGTACTTGAGATTTTATTCACAGCGATGGTGGCTGTGACAAAACTGAACTAAGAATGAGGAAAATATATCAAGATTTTTTTAAAAAATATTTACTCATATTCAAATATTTCCAAACATTCCGGATTAGAGAAGAAAAAAGGTTCCAAGCAAACAGCGCCTCTACTGGTTGTGCCTGGTATTACAGTTCAGCATTAAATGCTCGAATCGGGAGACCTGGAGCACCAAGGACAGGAGTGGCATTTTTTCTAGAAAACTATGTAGACCTTTTTTTTTCCAAAACCTAGTAAGCCAATAGCTTAAAGGGGTAATGACAATTCTTCATGAACACATCGTTTCCCTGCCTCTTGGTTGTTGGAGGGGAAGTGCGCTCCTTAAAGTCAAAGGGGTGTTGCGCTCGGTAATCTCTCATTAATAATGAACGGAGTTGGTAGTGCTTATGATCGACCCCGATCACTGAAATTGGTGGAGGCAAAGGCGGTAAGACCCCCCCAACATAAGTTTTAAACTTGAGAATGCCCCTTTAAGACCAGGAGCATGGCTGAGCAAGCAAGGGTAGCTTTGCCTCTACAGCATCGGAGGAGCGCATGGGCAAGTTCTTCTGAGCAGTGCTTGCAAACTCTATAGAAAAATAGCTTGTAAGCGCTGTGCTCCTTCGCTAAGAGACTGGCCACTGCTCATTTGACTTCAGAGGTGGCCGGTAACCTAGGCATCAAGCAGTGGATAATGGAAATAAAAATCCATCCGTTCTTGACAAAAAGTAAATTGCAAAGTTGATCGTTTCTGCGCGATGTAGGATACGGATTAACTTTTTAATCACTGGATGTCAGACTGATGGGACCCCCCGGCAATCTTGAGAATGGGGCTTCCAGTCTGGAATGGAGCAGGGGTGCACATGCTCGATCCATAGTCTATGGGACTGGCGGACAAAGCGGAGTACAGTGCCTGGTATTTCCAGCAACCCGCTACACAATGATTGAAAGTTCAATTCAAGATGGGCTCTGCAGATTGCGGGATCTTGAGATCTCTAGGGTTCTGTTGTGAGTTCTGTTTTTGGGCTCCCTCTGGTGGTTACTGATGGTACTGGGTGACTTGTCTTTCCTGGGTTTCTGGGTTCCACCTGTTCCATCAGCATATGGGAGTTTCCTATTTAACCTGGCTTTGCTGGCATTTCCTCGCCGGTTATCAATGTATCCAGTGTGTCTTGTTACCTCTGCTCCCTGCTCCTAGAGCCTTCTGGACAAGCTAAGTTTGGATTTTCCTGTTTTGTGTTTTGCTTAATTTGGTTTTTAGTCCAGCCTGCAGATATGTGATTCTCTGCTGCTGGTTGCTCTAGTGGGCTGAAATTGCTTTTCATGTACCATGAGTTGGCACATGAGTTCAAGTAATTTCAGGATGGTTTTTTGAAGGGTTTTTCGCTGACCGCGCAGTTCACTTTCGTATCCTCTGCTATCTAGCTTTAGCGGGCCTCATTTTGCTGAAACTGTTTTCATACTACGTATGTGCTTTCCTCTCATTTCACCGTCATTATATGTGGGGGGCTGCTATTTGCTGTGGGGTATTTCTCTGGAGGCAAGAGAGGTCTGTGTTTCTTCTGATAGGGGAAGTTAGATCTTCGGCTGGAGCGAGACGTCTAGGATCATCGTAGGCACGTTCCCCGGCTACTTTTATTTGTGTGTTAGGTTCAGGGTCGCGGTCAGCTCAGGTTCCATCGCCCTAGAGCTTGTTTGTATCTGTGCTTGTCCTTTTTGTGATCCCCTGCCATTGAGATCATGACAGGGTTCCCAATGGTTGGACCCCCATCGATCATTAAGCGTTCCCTTATCCATAGATAGGGGATAACTTGCTATTTTACGAGTAAGGGTCTATATCCAGTTCCGCTAATCAGCTACTTGTTTCCTGATTCTGATCGGCGGTGGTTTCTGTTGTGAATTCTGTTGTCGGGCTCCCCCTGTGGTCATGAATGGTACTTCGGCTGGTTCTGTCCATGGACTTCCTCTGGTGGGTGTTTCTGAGTTTCCTTCCACAGGTGACGAGGTTAATTCGTTTGCTGGCTGCTCTATTTAACTCCACTTAGATCTTTGCTCCATGCCACCTGTCAATGTTCCAGTATTGGTCTAGTTCACTCCTGGATTGTTCTTGTGACCTGTCTTCCCAGCAGAAGTTAAGTTCCTGCTTGTTTTTCTTTGGTTTGCTATTTTTCTGTCCAGCTTGCTATTTTTATTGTTGTCTTGCTTGCTGGAAGCTCTGGGACGCAGAGGGAGCGCCTCCGCACCGTGAGTCGGTGCGGAGGGTCTTTTTGCGCCCTCTGCGTGGTCTTTTTGTAGGTTTTTGTGCTGACCGCAAAGCAACCTTTCCTATCAGTCTGTTCAGTAAGTCGGGCCTCACTTTGCTAAATCTATTTCATCTCTGTGTTTGTATTTTCATCTTTACTCACAGTCATTATATGTGGGGGGCTGCCTTTTCCTTTGGGGAATTTCTCTGAGGCAAGGTAGGCTTTATTTTTCTATCTTCAGGGCTAGCTAGTTCCTTAGGCTGTGCCGAGTTGCATAGGGAGCGTTAGGAGCAATCCACGGCTATTTCTAGTGTGATTGATAGGTTTAGGGATTGCGGTCAGCAGAGTTCCCACGTCCCAGAGCTCGTCCTTGTTATCAGTAACTATCAGGTCATTCCGTGTGCTCTTAACCACCAGGTCCATTATTGTCCTGACCACCAGGTCATAACAGGTTTCATAGCCAAAGAGCACCGAATGCTCCATAATAGACCAATCGCTCTGCATAGGCTACCATTGTTCTCAGCAGCACGAAGTTTACACAGAGCACAACAATCTTTTGGGCGAACCAAAATCTGGCTATATGGACATGATGAATGTTGCAGACAAGATGTTGCATTACGTGTTTCCAATGAACGACCAACCGTACGGTCTCATTAATGGAGCGGCTGGGTGCACCAGACAAAGAACTGTCATTTTATAGGGTGGTACAGGGCCAGGACCCCCCTCCAGAGACATCTGTACATCCTAATAGGGCAGGGGTTTAAAGATTCGGGGACACCAGAGGGTCCATATTTTTTGGAAGTTTTTCATCTAACTCCAAAATCTTATACTTAGTGCTTGTATTACGCACCAATGTTACAATGCCTAAATTCCCATAACAATAATAATAATAATAATAATAAAAAAAAACAGAAACACAGCGCCGCCTGACGAGACATCGACATCAATGATATTATTCTGCTGAAAGCAAAGTCACATTTCTGCAGAAGTGAATGAAAAAAAAAAAATTAAAATGGAACATTACGACATAAAATTTATTGGAAGCACTTAACAAATCAGTGTTCCTCCAATAATGGCTCAGAAATTGTATTTTTATGTCACGCTTGATCTGAATTGTTGGTGAGATATGGGCAATCAATGGCGCTCCATGCACTCATCCCCACCTGTCCTGAAAATTTACACTTCGCAAAAGTGTAAAAAGAAAAAAAAAAAATCAATAGTAAGATTTAGAATAAAATTATAATTGTTAATGCAAAAGACCCACAGGTGATCCCTGCGATGAGCGCTGCTCTTTTACCCATTCGTTAGGACTGATCATTGAGTATCTTGGACGAGGATCCGTCTCCTCCCGCGTTTTCACATAAAATAATAAGTTTGTATTGTGACGTCCCTCTGTTATTCCTCCTGGAAAAGTCAATTGTCAGAAGAGTGTTACTTTCTCTATACGTTCCCACATCATCCATTAAGTTTCTGGTCTGTTTTTCATTAAATAAAGTTTAGTTTTTTCTTTCTTAGAACTTTCTGTTATTCCTCCTGGAAATGTACAAGTTAATAATCAATTGGGTTTTATTCTTCACCTTATCTATAGAGATCAGCCAACTCAAATTTAAAAGTTCGTAGCGGACAGTTAGCGCCCGGTGCTCAACGCCGACCGCAGACTTTATCCGGAAGTTCCAAGTTCCGCAGGAAGTCAATTGGCCAGATAGAATTTTCCTGGCTGAAAACTTCGAGTCCCCATAGTTTTCAATGGGGTTGAGGTTCTGGTTCAAATTCGGGTACAGTTCTGGCACCCAAACCGAATTTTGGAATAAAGTTTGGATGGGGTACCAGAATCTGGACTTCTACAGGTCCACTCATCCCTACTTATTATCTCTCCATACAGTCACGTTATCCGATACGTCTCATGTCTGTTGTTCTCTCGTAGAAGAACTATTCCTTTCTTAGGACTTATTTTTCCCTCTTGAAAATATACAACTTAATTATGCTCTTCACGGGATCTAGATATTGTGTTAATATACAGATTGTGTAAGAACACAACAAGTTGACACAACATATGAGAAATCTTGGTTATTAAGTCCTTATTAACAAATCATTTTGCAAATTATGGCTATGTTCACACGATACATTTTTGCAGCTTTTTTATGCAAATTTTAAGCTGCAGTTAACAGTGCAAGCAAAGTCTAGGAGATTTCAGAAATCTCCTGCACACATATTGTTTTTTTTTTTCCCCGACTGATTTGGAAAACTGCATCGTGTCACTTTTTTTGGTGCTTTATAAGCGTATTTGCAGCATGTTTTTCACCCATAGGAAACAATGCGTAAGTGCAAAAATGCAGCATAAAACGCAGGCATTAGTTTTTTGTTGTTTTTGGTGCAAAAACCTAAGGAAGTTAAATTGGAGGTTTTTTTTTTTTTTTTTTAGAGGACAATCAATTTTATCAACATGCACAAGATACATTAAAAACACAGCAATAAAAATGCTGCAAAAACTCAACAAAACCAGCTTTTTTTGTAAGCAGCTTCTTTACTGCCAAAAGAGTAGGTTTTGTCTGCGGAAAAAAAAACCGACACATGCAGGGATAGCCTGTTTGTCAGACAATCACTGCATGCGTTGCGGCTGTAGAAATTGCTTTTTATTGCATGAAATAAGTATCTGATCACCGACCAACCAACAAGAATTCTGGCTCTCACAGACCTGTTAGATTTTCTGCAAGAAGCCTCCTACTCTGCACTCATTACCTGTATTAATTGTACCTGTTTGACCTCATTACCTGTATAAAAGACACCTGTCCACACACACAATCACACTCCAACCTCTCCACCATGGCCAAGACCAAAGAGCTGTCTAAGGACACCAGAGACAAAATTGTACAACTGCACAAGGCTGAGATGGGCTACAGGACAATAATCAATCAGCTTGGTGAGAAGGAAACAACTGTTGGCACAATTATTAGAAAATGGATGAAACACAAGATGACAAGACAAGTCTTGAGCTCCATGCAAGATCTCGCTTCGTGGGGTAAAGATGATTCTAAGAAATGTCAGGAATCAGCCCGGAACTACACGGGAGGACCTGGTCAATGACCTGAAGAGAGCTGGGACCATGGTTTCAAACATTACCAGTAGTAACACACTATGCCGCCATGGATTAACATGTTACAGGGCAGGGCCCCCTGCTCATGCCAGAACATGTCCAGGCCCGTTTGCAGTTCACCAATGATCATCTTGATTATCCAGAGGCGGCATGGGAGAAGTTCATGTGGTCAGATTAGACCAAAATAGAACTTTTTTGGCATCAACTCCACTCAATGTGTTTGCAAGAAGAAGAAGGATGAGAACAACCCCAAGAACACCGTCCTAACCATGAAGCATGGTGGGGGAAACATCATACTTTGAGGGTGCTTTTCTGCAACGGGGACAGGACGACTGCACCGTATTGAAGGGAGAATGGATGGGGTCAGGTATCAAGAGATTTTGGCTAACAACCTCATTCCTTCAGTAAGAGCACTGAAGATGGGTTGTGGCTGGGTCTTCCAGCATGACAATGACCCGAAACACATATCCAGGGCAACTAAGTAGTGGCTCAGTAAGAAGCATTTCAAGATACTGGAGGAGCCTAGCCAGTCTCCAGACATGAGACCATTAGAAAATCTTTGGAGGGAGCTGAAACTCAATGTTGCCCAGGGACAGCCCCGAAACCTGAAAAGATCTGAAGAAGATCTGTATGGTGGAGGGGGCCAAAATCCCTGCTGCAGTGTGTGCAAACCTGGTCAGGAAACGTCTGACCTCTGTAATTTCTGGACCAAATATTAAGTTCTGTTTTTTTTTTATTGTAGCAAATACTTATTTCATGCAATAAAATGCAAATTAATTATGTAAAAATCATACAATGTGATTTTTTTTTTTTAGATTCTGATAGAAATTACAGTCCTCTCCATTTTTTGTAGGTGGGAAAACAAGCAAAATTGGCAGCTTATCAAATACTTATTTTCCCCACTGATGATGATAAAGAGACAGATTGATTCACAAAGAAGTTTGGTCTCCAGTAAGTTCCAGTAGATAGACGAGTGCATCTGTGATTAGCTGAAGGACGCCTGTTAACACCAAGTGGACCCTTAAACTAGAAATTCTTCCTCGTCTTCAGAAGTGAGCACTTCCACTAAAGTTGTCTCTTAGTATTTTCGCGGAACTCATCACAAGGATGTAATTGAAACCTTGAGGTCCATGAAACTAGATCAGTGCTGAAGCCTCCTGCTTTCACTCAAGAGTACTTATGTGAACATGCAGATGAGCTGATGCTTCTCCAGCCGCTGTAATTCCACAGTAATTCTCCGCACCACCTGCAGCTCTGCATTCAATAAAACCTGCTCAGCAGAGGCTCCGACATTACACCGCTCCGAGTGTGGCCCGACGCAGCCTTTTGCGTTAAGACAACCCTTTTTTTTTCCTTAATTTTTTTTTTAAGGTGAAGAACTATTCATGGTAAACGTTAATCAATGCGCCATCATAAGAGTGTAATCAGTGCAGTAAGTCTCTGTTCACATCGTGTCTGAGCGATAGAGTTCAGAACACAATTAAATGTAAAAAAAAAAATTCTAAAAATTGGCAAAAATAGTAGATTGTAGCTCAGTAATTACACCTCTGAAATAGAAACTGAAGTCTGTACAGATATTTTGCACCACTCTCAGTTTAGAGGTAAAGACTGGCCCAGTGCCGTGGAACCATTAATTGATAAGGGCCAAACAATTTTTAGTTTCTGCACTCCCCCTCTTCCAAAAGCCAAAGGTCTATGATGAGGGTCATTATACCAGGAAAAGGACCCAGGAGATGGGTCATTACATAAGGAAGGGTCTCAGGATGGAGGTCATTATACCAACAAGGTGCCCAAGATGGGGGACATTATACCAGGATGAGCACTGTTACAGGAAGGGGCCAGGATAAGGGACATTATTACAGTACGAGGCCCATGACAGGGGATATTATACCAACAATTGGCCCAGGATGGGGGGGCATTATTACTGGCAGAGCCCCAGGACAAGGGATATTATACCAGGAAGGGGCCCAGCATGGGGGTCATTATCTAAGGAAGGGCCCAGTATGGGGGTCATTATCTAAGGAAGGGGCCCATGATGGAGGTCATTACATCATGATGGGAGTCATTATACCTACCAGTCTGGGGTCCAGGATGGAGGTCATTATACCAGGAAGGTGGCAAAGATAGGGGACATTACACCAGAATGGAGGACACTGTTACAGGACGGGGCCAGGATAAGGGACATTATTATAGTAAGGGGGCAATGACAGAGGACATAATACCAAGAACTGGCCCAGGATGAGGGGGGACATTATTACTGGAAGAGGTCCAGGACAGGGGATATTATACCAGGAAGGGGCCCAGGATGGGTGTCATTATCTAAGGAAGGGGCCCAGGATGGGGGGTCATTACATCATGAAGGGAGTCATTATACCAGTCTAGAATCCAGGATGGGATCATTATACCAGAATGGGGGTAATTATACCAGGGAGGTGGCCAAGATGGCAGACATTATACCAGGATGGGGGACACTATTTCAGGAAGGGGCCAAGATAAGGGACATTATTACAGTAAGGGGCCCATAACAGAGTATAATACCAAGAATTGGCCCAGAATGGGAGATATTTTAATAGGAAGAGACCCAAGAAGGGGAACATTATAACAGGAAGGGGCTTAGGATGAGATATATTATTACAGGAGGGGGGATATTATTACATAAAGGGGCCAGGACAATGGACATTATTACAGTAAGGGGTCATGATGGGGACACTATTATTCATATGTTTTTATAAGATCTAGAATGCTACAAATGCCCGTACATCTGACCAACATGGATGTGGGGGCCCGGGTCCAAATGCTGCATTGAGACCCATGGGACTGGAGTTATGCCACTGGCTGTCAGAACTTACGACTGCCATGTTGAAGCCTCTTACATTCTGGAGATCACTTTTGACAGTGGCATTTTATAAAGGTCAGACTGCTGCAATCGGTGCTAGCTCTGATTGGATCAGTTACTCTGAGGTGTGGGCTGTATAACACAGCAGGCACCCATGCTATATAGAGCATGCACAACTCCTGAGCCTGCTCCATACAAGCATTGTGCACATTTGCTATACATATACATCAGATGTTGCCAAGGGGTTAAAAGTAGATGTGGTGAAAAGTCACAAAAATGGCATTATAATTAGGTATTCTGGTTCTAGAAGGTGAAAAAGTCTATGGCCAGGATCTACCATCACTTGCTGATAATAGTGGTTGACTATGCAGAGACCTGGGAATAACTGAGCATGTGCGTCCACCAGCACTCCTCATTAGGCGGTCGTGCACATTACTTTACACTATAAACACTAGGTGGCGCTGTACTAAGTACATGGAATTACTCTTCCCTGGAGGAGAACACCATGTAAATGGCAAATAAAGTTCATCTTTTAGGATTTACAAAATTGTAATTGTAGTTTTAGACCCTTCATAAAAAGCTCTAAAAACAAACAAAACAACAATAGAAAAAGAACAAGCGTAAGAGTTGCTATTACCATTTTCCCACCATACTGCAAAACCAAATATTTGTGACTTACCAGCTTCACCGTGAGACATCACACCCCGTCACTCCTCATGCCTTACTGTTCAGAAATCACGCACACGCCCTGACCATCAACCATCGACGAAGCCTAGAACACAAACAAAACAGGAACAGGATGAAATAAGCCAAGAAGTCAACAAGGTAAACAAGAAACTGGAAGGACGACTTGTGCCACGCACTGCTGTGTAAATAATGTGCAACAGCCAGGGCTGAGCCAATTTACAGAGTGTTAAAAAATAAAAAAAACTACATAAAAGTCCAATAAAGAAAAAAATAATAATTTTCAGATAACATTCAGATTAAAATATAAAACTACAACTCCTGACTGTAACTCAAATTGGGGACCATTAGAATAAAGGGCGAAAGTGTTGAAGACATGTGCTACCCCGTTTCTGTAGTGCCCATACACTTCTAAGGGAGACAGGGTAGCAAAGCCCTGCCAGGGGTGTTTCTTAAATCCCAGGCACCTGAGACAGGTATTTCCCATTTCAGTTTTTCAAAATTCCCCTTTAATTACCCAAGTGTTGTTATTTTTGATTAGCAGATTTTGTGAAGACCTGAGGACCATCTAATGTGTATGGAGGTGGCTCGGTTCTACCCAGACAGCAGATGTAAAGGGAAGGAAGCAGAGCTGTGGAGTCAGAGTCGTGGAGTCGGAGTCTGAGTCGGTGTCATAGAAATTGAGAAGTCGGAGTCAGAGATTTAGCTTACCGACTGCGCAGCCCTGACAGGGATGTTGAGTTGGAGTCGGAGCCCATTTTGGTGGAGTTGGAGTCATGGAAGTTGAGGAGTCGGAGTCATGAAAATTGAGGAGTCGGAGTCAGAGGTTTAGCTTACCGACTGCACAGGCCTGTCAGGGCCGTTGAGTTGGAGTCGGAGCCCATTTTGGTGGAGTCGGAGTCATGAAAATTGAGGAGTCGGAGGTTTAGCTTACTGACTGCACAGCCCTGAAAGGGATGTTGAGTTGGAGTCGGAGCCCATTTTGGTGGCGTTGGAGTCATGGAAGTTGAGGAGTCAGAGTCATGAAAATTGAGGAGTTGGAGTCAGAGGTTTAGCTTACCGACTGCACAGCCCTGACAGGGATGTTCAGTTGGAGTCGGAGCCCATTTTGGTTGAGTCGGAGCCCAAGTCAGTGTCATGGAAATTGAGGAGTCGGAGTCAGAGGTTTGGCTTACCGACTCCACAGCCCTGGAAGGAAGGATTGGGCAGGTTAAATTTCAACCAGAGGAGTCAGGCAGTGGCTTATTTTCACCTTCTTACAGAAAACACGTGCACGCTCTGCCAAGCTGAGCGTGCATGTGTATGGGTGGGCCAGAAAAAAAAAACCTAGGGCTGTTTTTATCCGATTTTAAGGGTATGGGCACATGTTAAGTATTGGAAATTAATGCACCATATTGGCTCGTATTTTCTGCAGATTTTTTCCCCACTCATTAGTTTGCGTGAAATCTGCAGCAAAAAACGCTAAAAGAATTGACATATCGTGGATTTATATCTGCACCAAATCTGCAAGACATCAAATACATTATTCAAGTGACCACTGCTGCCAGTCAGTAGTCTCAGCAGGGACAGTTCCACATGAGCACTGAGCCCAGTGACTGCCTGCAGCGGTTATGCGACAGATGTACATGGACCGGCGTGGTCCTCCAGAGCAGGAAAGCAAAGTGGGGCATTTGTAGGAGAGCGCAGCGGGCCATTACGTGTAATGCAGCGGTTGGATTTGCAGGTTTATTGCATTATACAGTCCCGGCATATGGGATAATGAAGACTACAGGCCCACATTAATTCAGTATAAATTGCTTTGAATTCACCTAGTGAACCTCTAAGCGCGTCTGTAAGCGCACGGCGAGTTTATTTCATTACACTGACATCTCCATAGAAGAAGATGGAAAAAAAAAAAACAAAACAAAAAAATAAAAACAAGTGATTTGCGGGCTGCGGAGGCGCTGTCATTAGCTCGCTCTAATCTGACGCCGCCGCGGATGATGTATCAAGTCTCCCTAGTAATAATCATGTCCCCGCGATAAGCAGTGAACATCTGATGTAAACAGCGCCGATACAAAATAAGGACACCGTGTCATCAGCCGAGACAAAACAGGCTAGTTTGTTATGGCGAGCTATTAGACAAGCGGAGGGAAGCATCTCAGCCGCTGCGGGAACTTATTCGGCCACAGTACTTGAAAAATTTTTTTTCTTCCAACCAATATTTTTCATTGAAATAAAAAAAGAAAAAAACTTTGCAATTAGTCTTAATTAGAAAAAAAAAAATACACCGTTTTGTGTATACAGCTCCTATGCAGACGGACATGTTTCCTTAGTTTTACAAACCCTGTATGAAGCTATAAAAAAAATGGTACGAATGACAATTCTCCAATAAATGCATTTTGTTGTATGTACATCTAAACTTAAAGGGTTTCTTCCATTGGGATCACCGATTCCGCACCTTTGCTCTATTCATTGTAATCTTTTCAAAATTTTTAAACTGGTCAAAAATATTAAAAGAAAAGATTCCCTGCAGGTCCCGTTCCAGCGCTTACACAGTACTGTGCCTGTGCTTCCTGCTCCTGATACCCTGAAAAAGCTGGAAATACCCAATCAGCCAATCAGAGGCTGCAGTGATGACCCGCCTCTGACCACGATTGGCTGAACAGTCACTTCCAGTGCATCAAGGATGGTGCCAGGAAGCAGATCAACAGGGATCATTTTAGGGCCAGGATGGGACCTATGATTAATCAATACATACAAGTATCAATTCTTTTAATTTTTTTTATTAGTCTGATTACTTTTAAGCAATAATTTGTATACCCCTGAAATGCCCCTTTAAGCCACTGCTATTTTTTTGCAACATAAATACCAGAAATTATCTTCATTCATAATCATATAATCCAAAAAAATGCCAGTACCTGCACCCGGAGTCTTGCATATTGCACAATGGATGAACTTCGAGAAATTTTAGAAGGTACAGTAACTAGGGCTGAGAGCCGAGGTACTGCCATACTGCCGGTTATTTATTACATGCATGCAAATTGCCGGGCCGGATTAGCATGGTGTGACATCTTAGCACTGTAAATAATTAGCTATGTGTTTGTGTACCGCGCTCCGTGCCGTCAGGTGCTGCACTTGTTTATCATTTCGAGCATTATCCGCTCCATCTGCTACTTTGGGTGATGGTAATCTTTGGACTGTCCAGGAAGGTAGTGAGTAACTTTAACTATTTGGTTACTGACATTCGGTCAGATCACAAAATTGGAGGGGGGGGAGGCATTTATTTTCCTTTTTTTTTAAATATTAAAAATGTAAGATTTTTAAAAAGCGAAAAGAAGTGAATTCTTTGGTGTGCATGACGGAGATGGAACATTTTGTACATGCTCTGCACCAAATTTTTACTCTTGGCCGCCAGAGATAATTTTAGGTATTATCTGGTATTCTTGAAGTTACCCACGACGCTGAGACCCCCACTGATCCCAAAAACCAAGGTGCACATGAATTTAACAGTGGTTGTTCATGTGTACTGACACTCCATTCGTTCTTAATGGGAGCGCCGGAGATACGGAAGCTGAAGTCTGTGCTCGGCTGGTGTTCGGCACTCCCGTAAGAATGAATGGAGCGGCAATGTGCATGTGCACGATCACCACCTCTCCATTCACATGGGGCTCTTCAGTGTTCTAGTTTTCAGGAGTGGTCAGACCCCTAGTGATCATTAGGAATGTATCCCCTATCCCACAACAAAAGAAGTGGAGACCCCGTAGAGTCAGAGAGCGTGGTTACCAAGTACTGACGAGCAGATACAATTATAGAGTCAGCAGAGAATTGATGACTTATGGAGAGTCCAAACTTTCATCTATCATTAACATCAGCACAAGCACTGAAAGCAGCCGTACATCACTAAGCACAATGCCGGATGGGTGGAGTAAAGCCGCCACCACTGGATTCTGGAGGAAACGTGTTCTGTGCAGTGACGGATCGCACTCCTCTATCTTGCATCTGATGTACAAGTCTGGGTTTGGGGAACGCCCAGAGAATGTTACCGCCTGACAGCATTGTTACACTAAGGAGATGTCAACCAGGCTAGGTGGGTGAAGAATCAGCAGGAGCAGGGAACAAAGGCACCGATGAGATGTCAATCAGACTAGGTGGCGGGAAATTTAACAGAGGCATGGAGGATGGACAATGAGGGGCTGTCAACCAGGCTAGGTGGGTGGAAATTCAGCAAGAGCAGGGAGGATGAACATTGAGGAGCTGTCAACATGGGTAGGTGGAAGGAGATTCAGCAGGGGCAGGGAGGATGGACAATAAAGAGCTGGGTGGAGATTCAGCAGGAAGGATGGACAATGGAGGATGGACAATGAGGAGCTGTCAATCAGGCTGGGTGGGTGGACATTCAGTGGGAGCAGGATGGATGGACAATGAGGAGCTGTTAATCAGGCTAGGTGGGTAGAGATTCAGTGGGAGCAGGATGGATGGACAATGAGCTGTTAATCAGGCTGGGTGGGTGGAAATTCAGTAGGAGCAGGGAGGATGGACAATGGGGAGCTGTCAACCATGCCAGTTGGGTGGAGATTCAGTAGGAGCAGGAGGATGGACAATGAGGAGCTGTCAATCAGGCTAGGTGGGTGGAGATTCAGTAGGAGCGGGATGGATGGACAATGAGGAGCTGTATCAGGCTAGGTGGGTGGAGATTCAATAGGAGCAGGATGAATGGACAATGAGGAGCTGTCAACATGGGTAGGTGGAAGGAGATTCAGCAGGAAGGATGGACAATGGAGGATGGACCATTGTCCATCCTCCATTTTCCATCCTTCCTGCTGAATCTCCTTCCACCTACCCATGTTGACAGCTCCTCATTGTCCATCCATCCTGCTCCTATTGAATCTCCACCCACCTAGCCTGAGGAGCTGTCAATCAGACTAGGTGGCAGAAACTTAAATTAAACTTTCAAAAAGGATTATGCCATCATGGATTTTAATCCCATGGATTGTGATCCATGGAGAACGATTTGGGCCTTTTAGTGTAGTCACAAACATTCTTTCCATCCAATCTTGCCACAATATACATACCACAGTATTTAGTATGGATAAAACAAGCAACACTGCGCTGTACAGAAGAAGAAGTGTTCCATCAGTAGATGCTTCTACATGTGTTCGGCATTTTCCATTAATCTAAATCAGATGAAGATTAACCTGGGAGCCACGATGGAGATGCTGCAGTTATCACACCGTGTTCCTGGACAATAACATGTGTAGATTTGGATGCCAGCATTCACACTCGTGGAACAATCGGAGCCAGACGAGGCCTCCGCCGCTCAGCATCTCCGCACATGAACACGCGCTGGGGGAATAGGATGTACAAACACCTTGTTCTTCCAAACAGAAGCGCTCTGATTTCTAAGTTTTCATCTCGCCCATCGCACACTTCTCCCCTCAGTCATATATCCATGGTAGAAAGAAAAAAAAGTCTATGGGGAACGGGGAAGAAGCAGCTGCCGGATCCCAGAGGACGCCAATAACAATCAACATGTTTATTCTGTAAACCGTTACCCAGTCCATAAAAGACATGAGAAATCTTAACGACACAATTATAGAATGTACATAAACCTGACTTACGATTTTTTTGCCTCTCAGGTCCTTTGACAAAGATCTCAGAATTGACTAATTTCCATGTACTTAAAGGGAATGTTTTTAAGGGACAAACTGACATTATGGGGAAGTTGGGTTCGTCTGAGACCTCTACACTGCGGACAAGATGCAAACCATGAACCATGGAGGAAGGAATATCTTAGCCATGTTTTGTCCCATCCCTTTTGGTACAGAATGACAAGAATCTGTAGAGGATTCTCCTCCCCTGAGGAACGGCACTATTAAAAAGGTTGCAAAATCGGCCCTTGAAAAGGGTGTAGCAGTCAGACAAACGCCTGGCTCTACTATACTGAGAAGTAAAACCTGGGGCCCCCATATTCATCTTTACACTAGGGTCCCATCTCATCTACGTATGCCCATGATGCCGCTAGTTCTGGGATGCATTAAGATATATTCACGCAACACCAAATATAAATGTTGGGGAGAAGCATAGAGTCTAAATCACGTGAAGTAATTATCCCCCTCTACTCCTCCTCGGTCAGGCCTCATCTGTAATACTTTGTCCAGTTCTGGGCACCACATTTTAAAAAAGACATAGAAAAACTGGAGCAAGTTCAGAGAAGAGCAACCAGGATGGTGAGCGGACTACAAAGTATGTCCTACGATGAACGGTTAAAGGATCTGGGAATGTTTAGCTTGCAAAAAAGAAGGCTAAAAGGAGACTAAATAGCTGTCTACAAATATCTGGAGGGCTGTCACAGTGTAGAAGGATCATCATTATTCTCATTTGCACTTGGAAACACGAGAAGTAATGGAATGAAACTGAAAGGGAGAAGATACAGATTAGATATTAGAAAAAACTTTCTGATAGTGAGGGTGCTCAATGAGTGGAACAGGCGGCCCCTAGAGTTGGTGAGTTCTCCTTCAATGGAAGTCTTCAAACAGAGGCCGGACAGACATCTGTCTGAGATGGTTTAGTGAATCCTGCATTGAGAAGGAAAGTGGACGTGATGACCCTGTAAGTCCCTTCCAGCTCTAACATTGTAGGATTCTATGAAGGTCATGACATTTTTTTTACCTGGTGTAAATGCAACTGTTCTCCTGAATCTGATGATGTTTTTCTCTTGTTCCTGAGTCTCTTTATTCATGAGATATTACCCCTCTTCCTGGTATACAAATCTGGCCTTTTAGCCAATAGGGTGTGTCCTCATGAAGATGCCCGTAGAGAAAAGTTCATGATCACACCCTCTTGTCAAACAAGAATTGATTTATATATAAGGAAGAGGAGGCCGAATCTCAGGAATGGAAAAGAGCAGGAAAAAACCCCTGGCACCGTTATTCTGAATCCGGCATTGTTTTTATTTTGCTAGTGTTCCTCTCCGTTCACGAGATATTGCAGTTTCTTCACCATATAAAAAGCTAGGGTATGTTTTAGCTAATTGGGCGTGGTCCTCAAGAAGATGCCCATAGAGTTGATGATCACACCCCCTTGTCTAAAAAGACTAGATTTATATACAGGGAAGAAAGGGTCAAATCTCATGAATGGTGGGAAAAAAAAAAAAAACAGGAAAAAAATAAAATAAAAACATCACTGGATTTAGGAGAGCAGAAGTTTGGAAGATCATTTTGCCACCATTCTTGGTGACCTTGGTCCAATAACTGGTCTAATTTGGTTTCCCATTTTCTAGATGTGTTATTTATAAGTTATTATAAATAAATTTGTATGAGAGTTCAGTGTAAGTTAACAGCTTTCCTGTAAGAATTCCCACTCTCCCCACCATGTAGTACCACATATCTCCTGCAGTGGCCGCTGCAGCAGAAATGTCATGTCAGATGTGGCTTCCTCAGGCGATCAGATGGTCACCAGGCTCATCTTTATCTAAAGTGAAGTAGTCTCGATAAATATATAAAGTCTTAGTTTACATTAAGAAATTAGGAGTCTGACGCCCTAATATTCCGCACCATTCCAGTTCCATTAACACCCTATCAAATGAACATGACAGAACGCTAAAATTCCAACTTAAGGTTTTCCAGGTGCTAAAGATTTCACAAACTAGCAAGAAGCAGATCATGTCAAAATAAAACATGTTAAACATTGCTATACATATTCTTAATATATTAGTTTATTTCCTCCATCTGTCCTCCGCCATAAGAATCCTGACTTATCGAAATGTCAGGGATTTTAAGAGGGAGGTGGAGAAATAGCAATTCCAAAGTTTCATCTAAAGA
Organism: Ranitomeya imitator; assembly: GCF_032444005.1. Lineage (NCBI taxonomy): Eukaryota > Metazoa > Chordata > Amphibia > Anura > Dendrobatidae > Ranitomeya > Ranitomeya imitator. Next base: position 18,540,416 of record NC_091289.1, on the reverse strand, counting down.
GGATGCGAGGAGGCTCAAAGTTAATTTCTTGTTAAACCAAAAACACCAAAAAGTTCACTAAGGGAACACTCAAGAGTCTCTTGGGCGGGGCATGACGCCTGGACTCCCTCTTTGGGGTCATGCTCCGCCCTCTCAGGCCTATACGTTTCGCCAGGAGTATTCTTCACATGCTTCTATGGTATTTCTTTCATTGCAGACCGCATGACCCAATCTTTTAAAGCTGCATAGAAAACAAACATCAGAACAATTCTCTGGGGCTGCATTTGATATATCCATACTATAATTATATTTAAATATGGGGAAACACATTAAATTAGCATCAAGACAGGCAGCAGAGCACAGGAATTAGATTAGGAATGCATTACTATCAGGTGTTTGCTATTGACCCACCTAATGCGGATGTTTTAGGAATCTGAGACGCCACAATTTACACCTCCTGCCCGCTTATCCACAAGTACGATGATATGTGCTGTTCTGGCCGGTGTTTTAGGACATCGGGTTTATTACCATAAAGCTCCACAAGTAATGCTACTTTAATAGTTAAGGTATACTACTTCATACAACAAATGGCAAATTAGAATTTTCATATAAAATATAAGACAAGGAAAATGTTACACTACTCTATAAATAAATGATACTATCCTGCACTGACCCAGAGTTACATCCTGTATTATACTCCAGAGCTGCACTCACTATTCTGCTGGTGCAGTCACTGTGTACATACATTACATTACTGATCCTGAGTTACATCCTGTATTATACCCCAGAGCTGCACTCACTATTCTGCTGGTGCAGTCACTGAGTACATACATTACATTACTGATCCTGAGTTACATCCTGTATTATACTCCACAGCTGCACTCACTATTCTGCTGGTGCAGTCACTGTGTACATACATTACAGTACTGATCCTGAGTTACATCCTGTATTATACTCCAGAGCTGCACTCACTATTCTGCTGGTGCAGTCACTGTGTACATAGATTACATTACTGACCCTGAGTTACATCCTGTATTATACCCCAGAGCTGCACTCACTATTCTGCTGGTGCAGTCACTGTGTACATACATTACATTACTGATCCTGAGTTACATCCTGTATTATACTCCAGAGCTGCACTCACTATTGAGGGCTGGAGTTGGGGAACACTGCTGCACATTACAAACGCTGTACTTTTCTTGTTAATGAGTCATCCAATAAAGGATGCACATATGTTCAGTATGTGATAGGTCTTCACAATCATATGTTCTGGAGGTTCTGGAAACCCACTGGTTGCTGTAAAGGGCAGCTGTCAGTAAGATGAACTTTCTTAAGATGTCTGTATGGGCATGCAGGTGATGGAAAGTTACCGTAAATAAAATAACACCTTGATATTTGCAATCCAATGTTTAATTCCAGAGAAATTCATATTTTTCTTAATATGTAAATGAGCAGTTAAAATCTATGGGCCGAACATAGATCTCCCTGAGAATCTAAAACCTACAAGTAGCAAAATGATCATATACCCTGCAGTAACTAATTAAGTAAATATCAAAAGTGCGTTTAAATAACATGGGTTTCACACCATCGGCAAGGTGACCCTATTCGGGGTCACCTTACCGATGGTGGGATGACTTTTATGCTACTTTTGATTAAAAACAATATTACTAAAATCCCATGTTATTTAAATGCACTTTTTCTTTTTTACTTATTTAGTTACAGCAGGGTATATGATCATTTTGCTTCTTGTAGGTTTTATCTCGGGGAGATCTATGTTCTACCCATAGATCTTTACAGCTCATTTACATATTAAGAAAAATGTGGATTTCTCTGGATTAAAAAAGTCGAATCGCAGATATCAAGATGTCATTTTATTTAATTTTCTATCACCTTCATGGCCATATAGACGGCTTAAGGGTTGATCCTACTGACAGATTCTCTTGTGTAAATATTATTATTGTTGCAGTAAATATTTGTGATTTTTACACCTGTCCTTTTATATATTATACTACAACCTTTTTTTTTAATTTTATCCTGTGAAAGTTGATGGGCTCTATACCCTGCCGAGCACAGGGATCCTGCTGGCTTTGCCAGACCCTGGAAACGTGTTTCGAATGACCAAATGTGTCCACAAGTTTAATTGTCGGAACCAAACCAGACACAACAAACCACAAAACAGTCCGCCCTGGCTGGTCGTAACTCATGTGTGCAGGATCCAACCCCAGAAGTATTTACTGAAAACCTGATTTCTGCCACAGGCTTTTTTTCCCCCGACAAGAATGTCAGATTTTGAAAAGTTCCAGGTAAGAAGATTGGGTCGTCCTCAACATACAAGATAAGTCATTAATGGACTCCAGGAAAGCAAAATAGAAAAAGGAAGTGTGTACTCAATGGTGTTCCTTAAAGAACTTTGGGTGCAAGATCCCTAACCAAAGCTCAATTTTTGACACACATGATAGCATGGTATTCCTAAGATTGGGCCATAAACAGGTCATAACTATGGTGCAAAATCAGTGATGTCTGCAAGTAAAGGCATCGAGGAACCAAACTGAGACATTGGAAACAAAGTGTAGACCAGTATTTCCCAAACTCCAGTCCTCACGGACCCCACGGGTCATGTTTTCAGGATTTCCTTAGTATTGCGCAAGTAGTGGAAGTATCATCAATGTATCAGGAATTGTCTCACCTGTGCAACACTATAAAAATCCTGAAAACATGACCCGTGGGATCCGTGAGGACTGGAGTTTGGGAAATACTGGTCTAGATGAAATGACAAGCACATCTCACTTTTTAGTATTGGATCTTGTTCTTATTGTACTTCCAACCTGGACAACATTTGTGGACTCTAATGGGTCTTCTATAAAGATGTGGACCGCTTTTGGCCAATTTTTTTGTCTTCTCAAATGAGGCCGTGGACATTCAACCAATTTTTATTTCAGTGCCATTAGTTCTACTTCATGATACATAATTCACATTTTTATTCATGTCCAATCCCTGATGAAGCTGCCTTGAGCAGCGAAACACCTGGGGTTCCTTTCCCACTGACATCCATTATTATTTTTCAGGTTATTCCGGTGCCATATTTAGGGTTTGTGTTACTATGTTATGTGTATCGCTATCATTCTATGAGTTTAGTGTACACGTGGGTATACTTAATGCCTCAATATTACATGTCCTTGTAGACTGTGAGCCCTTGTGGGCATTGTCCTCTCTCCTCCTGTACCAGTCGGTGACTTGTATTGTTCATGATTATTGTACTTGTATTTTAAATATGTATATACCCTTTTTCAGATGTAAAGTGCCATGGAATAAATGGCGCTAAAGTAATAAATAAGAATAATGTCCTACTATATATATATATATATATATATATATATATATATATATATATATATATATATATATATATATATATATATAGCAAAATAATGGAAACACCTGGAAGCATCAACAACAGTTAGTTTGATCTGGTGTAGATCCACCTTTTGCCTTTGAGCCTTTCTCAAGGAGTGCTGCCTTCCTTTCATCTTTTGGTATATATATATTTTACACATATTGTTCTTTATTATCCTCTATCAACACAATACAGACGTTACTGCACTTTATTGGTCAACATTATTTGCACCTTATTTATTGCTTATAAACAAAAAAAAACCTTGCACTTTATATTTTTACTGAAATATACAATAATAACAGCACTTTACGGTATGTGGATATTGTATAAAATACACACTGGTGTACAGAGGCCTGATGAAGTCTAAAAGAAGAATGGAAGCCTGTGGGTATGTTTGACATCTATGCTGGTATCAGTGTGAATGCACCCTAACAATTAAATAGTAACTATTACATTGACTTTTAGGAATTCTGCTTTCACAAGGTGGGCTAGTCTGGGTGCTATTCAGAACGTACGTCCAACATCCCAGACCACCAGGTCCAAAGCCCCACCATGTGCTGTTCAGGGAGATAGCACTCCCAACACATAGGCTCTCCGGGACCTTCAGTATATGGACCATTCAGGTCCACACTCAGAGACCATGTGACCAGACCTCAGTCACATTATATGGTTGTAACCATTGTAAGGATTTCACTCACTCAGCTGCGACGGCTGACACTCAGGAGACGTGTTCCTTTAAAGTTCACTGGGTTTATTGCTTCATAAACCATGTGGCAAATAACAGAAAGCAAAATGGGCCTTTGGTTCAGGCAAAGAAAAGCAAGTGTCCAGTTCATCCGGCTCAGTCCTGAAGCCGTAACACACTCAGGAGGGTTTCACCTCCACACATATCTGCTGTGTAAAGGATTAGCCAGTCTTATAAAGAGCTAACCCCACCCAGTAACCCATCACATGATTAGCCATGTGGTCTGACATTACCACAGGTCCTGAAACACATATACAAGATTATGTGCAAGAAAGGAATACTCCGGGCTACATTACAGCAACCAGGCACTTATGTGGCACATACCTCCCATCGACTACAAACCCTTTAGCCATGCTACATACCTCCCCCCTCTGCCTAAAGCCGTGGGGCTTGGCACTTTCCCCCACTAAACAAGGGATTCTCGATAGGGCATCCGCATTACCGTGCAGCTTTCCGGCCCTATGTTCCACATGGAAACTGAAGTCCTGCAGGGCTAAGAACCAACGGGTGACTCTAGCATTTCTTCCTTTCGTTTCTCTCATCCACCTAAGCGGGGCATGGTCAGATACCAGTCTAAATTTACGTCCCAGCAGATAGTACCGCAATGTGTCCACTGCCCATTTTATGGCCAGGGTGGACATTGAAACGGCATGTGGCACTGAGTCCCACATAGTCGGCGTGGTTCAGGACTTGTTGCACCCTATAATTATTGGCCGGGATTTCTGTTTGTTTTGGGATTTGTGGGGAAATGGTTCTGAGCTCCCTGGCAGGGAACCAGTGAACCCTGGAAGGGTATCGCCACACCCAGAGGCAGACAGTTTTCCTTTTTGTGTTCTGGTTGGGGATGAGGAGGAAGTATCCCCTACATCTGACATTCTGGAGTTAGAAGTTACCGGTGAAAATTTTGGGACTGCCCAACATAGGGACCCCACTCTGAGGGAAGCCTTTAATAATGTCACAGTTATTGACGGGGTGGTACAGGAGCCGGGGGCAGACACAAGATTTCCCCATTTTCTGTTGAGGGGGGAATTGTTGTACCGTGTCACGAAAATACGGGAGGAGTTGGTAGAGCAGTTGATAGTGCCGGGTCCGTATAGACGGAAAGTGTTGGACATGGCCCATTCACACATCTTGGGTGGACACCTGGGGGTGGAAAAAACGCAGGAACGGGTTGTGCAGAGGTTCTATTGGCCTGGGTGTCACCGGGAAATAGTGAACTATTGCAGGTCCTGCCCTACATGTCAGCTAACTGCTCCTACTCCTCATTTCCGGAACCCCCTTGTGCCACTGCCCATTATTGAGGTACCGTTCGAGAGAATTGCCATGGACTTGGTCGGTCCCTTAGTTAAATCAGCTCGGGGCCATCAGTATATATTAGTCATCCTGGACTATGCCACACGCTATCCTGAGGCAATTCCCTTGAGAAATTCTTCCTCAAAAAGCATAGCCCGCGAGTTGGTCCATGTCTGTTCCCGGACAGGTCTGCCAAAGGAGATCCTGACTGACCAGGGTACACCTTTCATGAGCAAGGTGATGAGGGAGTTATGCAAAGCCCTGAAGATCTCCCAGTTGAGGACCTCGGTGTACCATCCCCAGTCAGATGGCCTTGTTGAGAGGTTTAACAAGACACTAAAGAGCATGCTGAGAAAAGCTATAGAGAAAGACGGTAGAGACTGGGATTGTCTCTTAAGGTACCGTCACACATAGCGACGCTGCAGCGATACCGACAACGATCCGGATCGCTGCAGCGTCGCTGTTTGGTCGCTGGAGAGCTGTCACACAGACAGCTCTCCAGCGACCAACGATCCCGAGGTCCCCGGTAACCAGGGTAAACATCGGGTAACTAAGCGCAGGGCCGCGCTTAGTAACCCGATGTTTACCCTGGTTACCATCCTAAAAAGTAAAAAAACAAACGCTACATACTTACCTACCGCTGTCTGTCCTCGGCGCTCTGCTTCTCTGGTCTGGCTGTGAGCGCCGGGCAGCCAGAAAGCAGAGCGGTGACGTCACCACTCTGCTTTCCGGCTGACCGACGCTCACAGCCAGAGCAGGAGGAGAGCAGAGCACAGCGCTGGAGGACAGACGGCTGTAGGTAAGTATGTACTGTTTGTTTTTTTTACTTTTAGGATGGTAACCAGGGTAAACATCGGGTTACTAAGCGCAGCCCTGCGCTTAGTTACCCGATGTTTACCCTGGTTACCAGCAAAGACATCGCTGAATCGGTGTCACACACGCCGATTCAGCGATGTCTGCGGGGAGTCCAGCGACGAAATAAAGTTCTGGACTTTCTTCCCCGACCAGCGACATCACAGCAGGGGCCTGATCGCTGCTGCCTGTCACACTGGACGATATCGCTAGCGAGGACGCTGCAACGTCACGGATCGCTAGCGATATCGTCTAGTGTGACGGTACCTTTACCCTATCTGATGTTTTCCATTCGTGAAGTTCCACAGGCCTCCACAGGGTTCTCACCGTTTGAGCTTCTATATGGCCGACATCCACGAGGACTCCTGGATATAGCCAAGGAAACCTGGGAGGCCGAAGTCACACCCCACAGAAGCGTCATTGAGCATGTGGCCCTGATGCAGCAGAGGATTGCAAAGGTGATGCCTATCGTGAAAGAACACCTTCTCCAAGCACAAGAAGCTCAAGCCAGGGTCTACAACCGGTCTGCAAGAGTGAGGCAGTTCAATCCGGGAGACCGAGTTCTTGTGTTAGTTCCAACGGTGGAAAGCAAGTTCTTGGCCAAATGGCAAGGGCCATATGAGGTTGTCGAGAAACTTGGTGAGGTAAATTATAAAATTCACCAACCAGGAAGACGGAAACCATTCCAAGTTTACCATGTCAACCTCATCAAGCCATGGCAAGATAGAGAGCCGACAGCAACTCCATCATTGTTAAGCAACCCAGAAGGTGAGGTTGGAGCGGTTACTATAGCAGAGACGCTATCAAAGACCCAGAAACAGCAGTGCCGGGAGTTACTCCAGAAAAACAGGGACCTGTTTTCAGAATTGCCAGGATACACGAAGGTCATAGAGCACGAGGTCCTAACAGAGCCACATGTGTGGGTGAATGTGAAACCTTATCGTATTCCTGAGGCTCGTCGAGAAGTTATCTCCAAGGAAGTGGAGCGTATGTTGAGGCTTGGGGTCATTGAGGAATCCAAGAGCGGTTGGTCGAGCCCAATTGTCCTGGTCCCAAAACCTGATGGAGAGTGGAGGTTTTGCAACGACTATCGGAAGTTGAATGAAGTCTCCAAGTTCGACGCTTATCCCATGCCCCGTATTGATGAGCTCATCGAAAGGCTTGGGCACGCCAGATATATATCCACCTTGGATTTGACAAAGGGGTATTGGCAGATCCCCATGGCACAGGAAGCCAAGGAGAAGACGGCCTTTTCGACACCTGATGGATGCTTCCAATATGCCCGGATGCCGTTTGGCCTACAGGGAGCTCCGGCGACCTTCCAGAGGGCTATGGATAGAGTCCTTGCACCCCATAAGGTCTACGCTGCTGCGTACCTAGATGATATCGTCATCTTTAGCCCGGACTGGGAGAGTCATCTGGAGAAAGTCCAAGCGGTGTTGGATGCTATAAGAGAGGCCGGATTTACTATAAACCCGAAGAAGTGCGCCTTGGGTAAAGAAAAGCAAGTGTCCAGTTCATCCGGCTCAGTCCTGAAGCCGTAACACACTCAGGAGGGTTTCACCTCCACACATATCTGCTGTGTAAAGGATTAGCCAGTCTTATAAAGAGCTAACCCCACCCAGTAACCCATCACATGATTAGCCATGTGGTCTGACATTACCACAGGTCCTGAAACACATATACAAGATTATGTGCAAGAAAGGAATACTCCGGGCTACATTACAGCAACCAGGCACTTATGTGGCACATACCTCCCATCGACTACAAACCCTTTAGCCATGCTACACCACTCCTCTAGATGGAAGTGTGTGTGGCTAGCTGAACCCGCCCATCTCTCATAACTAGCCCTGCCAGCTTCCCTTCATAATTATACCAACAACTATACTTGTGGGACTACAGGTCCCACAACAACTAAATTGCTTTAAGCTGACAGCGCAGAGTAACTTCCTCTGCGACACACATACCGGCCATTCACAACAATGCCGGACTTTGTCTCACCATCATATTTATGCGTGCAACTGCCGTGCACTCTCACGACCTCAATACGCCTTCGTGCGTATCCTGGGAAGACCATGCAGCGAACCCTACCTGTAACAGGGGTCACTGCATGGTAGATCCTGTGTTATCTACTGTATATAGAGGTGCTATGCATCATTGTACAGGAGCAGGAAGTGAGCTGTGACATCACCTATTGTGAATGGTGGATCCTGTGTTATCTACTGTATATAGAGATGTTATCAGAGATTGTACAGGAGGAGGAGGTGAGCTGTGATATCATCTATTGTGAATGGTGGATCCTGTGGTATCTACTGTATATAGGAGGTGTTATCAGTCATTGTACGGGAGGAGGTGAGATGTGACATCACCTATTGTGAATGGTGGATCCTGTGTTATCTACTGTATATAGAGGTGTTATCAGTCATTGTATAGGAGGAGGTGAGCTGTGACATCACCTATTGTGAATGGTGGATCCTGTGTTATCTACTGTATATAGAGGTGTTATCAGTCATTGTACAGGAGGAGGAGGTGAGCTGTGACATCACCTATTATGAATGGTGGATCCTGTGTTATCTACTGTATATAGAGGTGTTATCAGATATTGTACAGGAGGAGGAGGAGGTGAGCTGTGATATCATCTATTGTGAATGGTGGATCCTGTGGTATCTACTGTATATAGGAGGTGTTATCAGTCTTTGTACGGGAGGAGGTGAGATGTGACATCTATTGTGAATGGTGGATCCTGTGTTATCTACTGTATATAGAGGAGTTATCAGTCATTGTACAGGAGGAGGAGGTGAGCTGTGACAATCTATTGTGAATGGTGGATCCTTTGTTATCTACTGTATATAGAGGTATTAGCTTTCTCTGAAACACTGAAAAAAAATCCAAAACCATAAAAAATTAAAATACTGTTAAAAAAAAAAGAATGGTACAAAATATCTCCTGGGAAATAGCATAAAATAATTACTTGTTTTAAATAGGCAAAAAAAAAAACAACAATGCAAAATTTCTTCATTGTAAACCTAGAACAATGGTCGCTGACTACAATTTGAATAATATAAGTGAACAGGCCGTAACATTAACCTTTCCAAGCCTCTAAGAGAAGAGGAAGAAAGAAAAAAAAAACCACAACAATTCTTTAATATCTCGGCATTCACAATGTGAGGGCTATGTGCCTATTATAATCAATGCGCTTATTGTGCCTCTAAACTTGTTAGCTCTGAATTACAGTAATTTTTTTTGCTTACATGCACAGTGTTGCCGCTAATTGAAGGTGCCCAAAAATAAAATACAATTGCGAGCACAACATGTACATAAGTTAGTAGTACAATACTAACACAGACATTAGATGAGAGCGGCCAAGTGATGCAAATTTTGCTACTTTTCTCGCCCTGCATTGAAAAAGTTGGCAAAAAAACAGAACCATAATATATGCCCCCTGTGAGGTCGGACTCTGAAATTGACAAATCAATCTCCCCAGCGAAGCCCGACCGCGACAACAATGTGAATTAAACAATATTGAAGTGCAGAGGGCGTATTTAAGCAGTCTATGGGGCGCAGACTTTTCTATATACGGTGCGTACAATTTCCACTGGCGACCGGCAATGTGGAAGGAAGAATAGTTGTAATCAAATTCTATTACATCTCTATATAATACATAAAAAATGCTTTAAGAATCTCAAATATATATGGATGGTCTGTAGTGATGAGCGAATGTGCTGGGATAAGGTGTTATCTGAGCATGCTCGAGTGCTAACAGAGTGTCTTCGGCGTGCTCGAATAATATGTTCGAAGTCTCCGCTCCTGCATGTCTCGCGGCTGTTTGACAACCGCAACACATGCAGGGATTGCCTGCAGAATATGTTGGCGCTATATAAATTATCACCGGCTGCCACCAGGTTGCAGAGGAGGCTATGGGTAAAAAAAAAAAAAAAAAACTGCAAAGGACTGGCATCAAGACCTCGAGGCAGTAGGAACTGAGCTGTCAATTTGTACTGTAAGGTGCGTACTAAACGCTGAAGGACTCGGACTCCGAGACGTCATCTCTACTGATCCAAAAGTAAGAAATAAGTCACAGAAGTTTGAGGCTCTGTTCTGTAAAGCGATGAAAGAAAGATGGTACTTTCTGGGCCCATAGAACAGCAGTATATCTGGGGGAAGAATGAAGCATCCACTGAAAAGAATTATTCTGCTTACCATGAAGCATGGTGGTGGCTTGGTGATGTTGATGCCTACAAAGAAGCATGGTGGTGATTCGATGATGCCTACAAAGGAGCATGGTAGTGGCTCAGTGATGTCTATAGTGAATCATGGTGGTGGCTCAGTGATTCTACAGTGAAGCATGGTAGGCTCGGTGATGCCTACAGAGAAGCATGGTGGTGGCTCGGTGATGTCTACAGTGAAGCATGGCTGGCTCGGCAATGCCTACAGAGAAGCATGGTGGTGGCTTGGTGATGCCTACAGAGAAGCATGGTGGTGGCTTGGTGATGTCTACAGAGAAGCAAGGTTGTGGCTCGGTGATGTCTATAGTGAAGCATGGCTGGCTCGGCAATGCCTACAGAGAAGCAAGCATGGTGGTGGGTTGGTGATGCCTATAGTGTATCATGGTGGTGGCTCGGTGATGTCTACAATGAAGCATGGCTGTGGCTTAGTGACACAAACAGAAGCATGGTGGTGGCTTGGTGATGCCTACAGTAAAGCATGGTGATGGCTCGGCGCTGTTTACAGTGAAGCAGTGTGGTGGCTCGGAGATGCTCTGGGGCTTCTTTCCTTCTACTGGCAGAAGTAAAATCGATTCAATTAAGTATCAGAAAATCCTAGGAAAAAACATCATGCCTTCAATGAGGATGTTGAAGGTGTGGCATCATTGGACTTTCCAACAAGAATATGGATGCCAGGCATACCAGACAGCACATGAGCCTTGGTTTCGGAAGAAGTCTTGAAAGATTTTCAAGTGACCACTATAGTCACCTAACTTGAACCCCATTGAAAAATGAGGCTTTGAAGAAGGCATTTGTAGCAAACCCAAGAATATTAGTGACCTGGAGGCCATTGCCCATGAGCACTGACCTAAGATTTCTTGGCATTGCTGACAGAAGTTGGTGTCTAGCAACAGATCAGATCTACAGCAGGTCATAACAGCCAGAGGGGCTCTACAATGTAGAAAACTCACTTACCATGGGGGGGGGGGGGTATTTTGTTGAGAATCTGCAATAAACCAATGGACCAGGAGTAATATACATTCCTCCACACAACCTATATAAGAAGTGGTTTGTACATTTTACTAATCAGACTAATTTGCAATGGGGGGAGAGGGATACTTTTGATGGCAGCTGCATCCGTGTCACACACATTCAGCCTTCTATTAATGAGTTACAGTTTCTGCAGCCGGTGGCAGCTACATGTGAGGACTTGCACTAACTTTGAGGTTGTCCCGTCTGTACAGATATACTATCACCACCTCAAGGGGATAGAAATGTTAGCTATAGATTAAAACCGGCTGCCAAAAGAAAACCAGTTTTACATCCGTCCAGGTGACAGAGGCTCGGGTGTGATTAATGTATACATTGCTAATGATTTAAAAAAGTGTTAAAGGAGAACTTTAGCTAGATGTTTCTATTAACCCCTTTACCCCCAAGGGTGGTTTGCACGTTAATGACCGGGCCAATTTTTACAATTCTGACCACTGTCCCTTTATGAGGTTATAACTCTGGAACGCTTCAATGGATCCTGGTGATTCTGACATTGTTTTCTCGTGACATATTGTACTTCATGACAATGGTAAAAATTATTTGACAGTACCTGCAATTATTTGTGAAAAAAACGGAAATTTGGCGAAAATTATGAAAATTTCGCAATTTTCCAACTTTGAATTTTTATGCAATTAAATCACAGAGATATGTCACACAAAATACTTAATAAGTAACATTTCCCACATGTCTACTTTACATCAGCACAATTTTGGAACCAAAATTTTTTTTTGTTAGGGAGTTATAAGGGTTAAAAGTTGACCAGCAATTTCTCATTTCTACAACACCATTTTATTTTAGGGACCACATCTCATTTGAAGTCATTTTGAGGGGTCTATATGATAGAAAATACCCAAGTGTGACACCATTCTAAAAACTACACCCCTCAAGGTGCTCAAAACCATATTCAAGAAGTTTATTAACCCTTCTGGTGCTTCACAGGAATTTTTTGAATGTTTAAATAAAAATGAACATTTAACTTTTTTTCACAAAAAATTTAATTCAGCTCCAATTTGTTTTATTTTACCAAGGGTAACAGGAGAAAATGGACCCCAAACATTGTTGTACAATTTGTCCTGAGTATGCCAATACCCCACATGTGGGGGTAAACCACTGTTTGGGCGCATGGCAGAGCTCGGAAGCGAAGGAGTGCCATTTGACTTTTCAATGCAAAATTGACTGGAATTGAGATGGGACGCCATGTTTCGTTTGGAGAGCTCCTGATGTGGCTAAACATTGAAACCCCCCACAAGTGACACCATTTTGGAAAGTAGACCCCCTAAGGAACTTATCTAGAGGTGTGGTGAGCACTTTGACCCAACAAGTGCTTCACAGAAGTTTACAATGTAGAACCGTAAAAATAAAAAATCATATTTTTTCACAAAAATTATCTTTTTGCCCCCAATTTTTTATTTTCCCAAGGGTAAGAGAAGAAATTGGACCCCAAAAGTTGTTGTACAATTTGTCCTGAGTACGCTGATACCCCATATGTGGGGGTAAACCACTGTTTGGGTGGATGGGAGAGCTCGGAAGGGAAGGAGCGCCGTTTGACTTTTCAAAGCAAAATTGACAGGAATTGAGATGGGACGCCATGTTACGTTTGAAGAGCCACTGATGTGCCTAAACATTGAAACCCCCCACAAATGACACCATTTTGGAAAGTAGACCCCCTAAGGAACTTATCTAGAGGTGTGGTGAGCACTTTGACCCACCAAGTGCTTCACAGAAGTTTATAATGCAGAGCCGTAAAAATAAAACAAAATTTTTTTCCCACAAAAATTATTTTTTTAGCCCCCAGTTTTGTATTTTCCTGAGGGTAACAGGAGAAATTGGACCCCAAAATTTCTTGCCCAATTTGTCCTGAGTGCGATGATACACCATATGTGGGGGGAACCACTGTTTGGGCACATGGGAGGGCTCAGAAGGGAAGGAGTGCCATTTGAATGCAGACTTAGATGGAATGGTCTGCAGGTGTCACATTGCGTTTGCAGAGCCCCTAATGTACCTAAACAGTAGAAACCCCCCACAAGTGACACCATTTTGGAAAGTAGACCCCCTTAGGAACTTATCTAGATGTGTGCTGAGCGCTTTGACCCACCAAGGGCTTCACAGAAGTTTATAATGGAGAGCCGTAAAAATAAAACAAAAATTTTTTCCCACAAAAATTATTTTTTAGCCCCCAGTTTTGTATTTTCCCGAGGGTAACAGGAGAAATTCGACCCCACAATTTGTTGTCCAATTTGTCCTGAGTGCGCTGATACCCCATATGTGGGGGGGAACCACTGTTTGGGCGCATGGGAGGGCTCGGAAGGGAAGGAGCTCCATTTGGAATGCAGACTTAGATGGAATGGTCTGCAGGTGTCACATTGCATTTGCAGAGCCCCTAATGTACCTAATCAGTAGAAACCTCCCACAAGTGACACCATTTTGGAAACTAGACCCCCTAAGGAACTCATCTAGATGTGTTGTGATAGCTTTGAACCCCCAAGTGTTTCACTACAGTTTGTAACGCAGAGCCGTGAAAATTAAAAAAAAAAATCTTTCCCCCCAAAATTATTTTTTAGCCCCCAGTTTTGTATTTTCCCGAGGGTAAGAGGAAAAATTCGACCCCAAAAGTTGTTGTCCAATTTGTCCTGAGTACGCTGATACCCCGTATGTTGGGGGAAACCAACGTTTGAGCGCATGGCAGAGCTCGGAAGGGAAGGAGCGCCATTTGGAATGCAGACTTAGATGGAATGGTCTGCAGACGTCACATTGCGTTTGCAGAACCCCTAATGTACCTAAACAGTAGAAACCCCCCACAAGTGACCCCATATTGGAAACTAGACCCCCCAGGGAACTAATCTAGATGTGTTGTGAGAACTTTGAACCCCCAAGTGTTTCACTACAGTTTATAACGCAGAGCCGTGAAAATAAAAAATCTTTTTTTTTCCCACAAAAAATATGTTTTAGCCCCGAGTTTTGTATTTTCCCAAGGGTAGCAGGAGAAATTGGACCCCAAAAGTTGTTGTCCTATTTGTCCTGAGTACGCTGATACCCCATATGTTGGGGTAAACCCCTGTTTGGGCACACGGGAGAGCTCGGAAGGGAAGAAGCACTGTTTTACTTTTTCAACGCAGAATTGGCTGGAATTGAGATCGGACGCCATGTCGCGTTTGGAGAGCCCCTGATGTGCCTAAACAGTGGAAACCCCCCAATTATAACTGAAACCCTAATCCAAACACATCCCTAACCCTAATCCCAACAGTAACCCTAACCACATCTCTAACCCTGACACACCCCTAACCCTAATCCCAACCCTATTCCCAACCGTAAATGTAATCTAAACCCTAACTGTAACTTTAGCCCCAACCCAAACTGTAGCCCTAGCCCTAACCCTAGCCCTAACCCTAATCCTAACCCTAGCCCTAACCCTAGCCCTAACCCTAGCCCTAACCCTAGCCCTAACCCTAGCCCTAACCCTAGCCCTAACCCTAACCCTAGCCCTAACCCTAGCCCTAACCCTAACCCTAGCCCTAACCCTAGCCCTAACCCTAGCCCTAGCCCTAACCCTAGCCCTAACCCTAGCCCTAACCCTAATGGGAAAATGGAAATAAATACATTTTTTTAATTTTTCCCTAACTAAGGGGGTGATGAAGGGGGGTTTGATTTACTTTTATAGCGGTTTAGCGGATTTTTATGATTGGCAGCCGTCACACACTGAAAGACGCTTTTTATTGCAAAAAATATTTTTTGCGTTACCACATTTTGAGAGCTATAATTTTTCTATATTTTGGTCCACAGAGTCATGTGAGGTCTTGTTTTTTGCGGGACGAGTTGATGTTTTTATTGGTAACATTTTCGGGCACGTGACATTTTTTGATCGCTTTTTATTCCGATTTTTGTGAGGCAGAATGACCAAAAACCAGCTATTCATGAATTTCTTTTGGGGGAGGCGTTTATACCGTTCCGCGTTTGGTAAAATTGATGAAGCAGTTTTATTCTTCGGGTCAGTACGATTACAGCGACACCTCATTTATATCATTTTTTTATGTTTTGGCGCTTTTATACGATAAAAACTATTTTATAGAAAAAATAATTATTTTTGCATCGCTTTATTCTCAGGACTATAACTTTTTTATTTTTTTGCTGATGATGCTGTATGGCGGCTCGTTTTTTGCGGGACAAGATGACGTTTTCAGCGGTACCATGGTTAGTTATATCTGTCTTTTTGATCGCGTGTTATTCCACTTTTTGTTCGGCGGTATGATAATAAAGCGTTGTTTTTTGCCTCGTTTTTTTTTTTTTTTTCTTACGGTGTTTACTGAAGGGGTTAACTAGTGGGCCAGTTTTATAGGTCGGGCCGTTACGGACGCGGCGATACTAAATATGTGTACTTTTATTGTTTTGTTTTTTTTATTTAGATAAAGAAATGTATTTATGGGAATAATATTTTTATTTTTTTTTTCATTATTTTGGAATATTTTTTTTTTATTTTTTTTTACACATTTGAAATTTTTTTTTTTTACTTTTTTACTTTGTCCCAGGGGGGGACATCACAGATCAGTGATCTGACAGTTTGCACAGCACTCTGTCAGATCACTGATCTGACATGCAGCGCTGCAGCCTTCACAGTGCCTGCTCTGAGCAGGCTCTGTGAAGCCACCTCCCTCCCTGCAGGACCCGGATCCGCGGCCATCTTGGATCCGGGGCTGGAGGGAGCAGGGAGGGAGGTGAGACCCTCGCAGCAACGCGATCACATCGCCTTGCTGCGGGGGGCTCAGGGAAGCCCGCAGGGAGCCCCCTCCCTGCGCGGTGCTTCCCTGTACCGCCGGCACATCGCGATCATCTTTGATCGCGGTGTGCCGGGGGTTAATGTGCCGGGGGCGGTCCGTGACCGCTCCTGGCACATAGTGCCGGATGTCAGCTGCGATAAACAGCTGACACCCGGCCGCGATCGGCGGCGCTCCCCCCGTGAGCGCTGCCGATCGCATATGACGTACTATTGCGTCCTTGGGAAGTAAAGCCCACCCCACATGGACACAATAGTACGTCTAATGGCAGAAAGGGGTTAAAGTCATAGTCTAGGGCTACTAAATTGATGGCCTCTCTTGGACAACCCCCTTGAAATTATCTCTGCTCCAAAAGAAGCCAAACCAGACACATTGGGCAAATATGAGATTTTTAGGGCAGATCAGTGCTTCGTGAGATGTTCAAAGCTTGCCATATTTTTTATAACCTAACCCTGGTTTACTCTTCTTCACAACGTTATCCCTGACCTGTCTGGTGTGCGCCTTGGTTTCCGTGATGCCGCATGATCCCTAATATCCTCAAACAAACCTCTGAGGCCTTCACAGAACAGCTGTAGTTATACTGAGAATAAATTACACACAGGTGGACTCGATTTACTAATTATGCGACTTCTGGAAGCAATTAGTCACTCAGGATTTTATTTAGGGTCATCAGACTACAGGGGGGCTGAATAGAAAAGCACCTTACAA
Organism: Ranitomeya imitator; assembly: GCF_032444005.1. Taxonomy (NCBI): domain Eukaryota; kingdom Metazoa; phylum Chordata; class Amphibia; order Anura; family Dendrobatidae; genus Ranitomeya; species Ranitomeya imitator. Next base: position 18,523,421 of record NC_091289.1, on the reverse strand, counting down.
TTTTCAGATTTATAGTTTTTAGAAAACCCTGTATCATTTCCTTTATAGTTAAATCCTTGCTACTTTCTGTTCGTATCACATAAAATACCAATAAAGTACATATATATATGTAGGTGTATCGTGAAAAAAAAAAATGTAGAAAAGTTCATGAGGTATGAATACTTTTTCAAGGCAGTATATAACAGCGATAGATGCTTTTCTTATAAACTAATGGCCCTGTGGGTTATAAATAATCCAGCGATGGTTGATGGGCTTGTGTTTTTACTCAACCTACAGTGGGAAAAAAAAAAAAAATCAGTATTTGATACGCCACCGATTTTGCAAGTTTTCCCACCTACAAAGAATAGAGAGGTCTGTAATTTTTATCGTAGGCACACTTCAACTGTGAGACGAAATCGGAAAAGAAAATCCAGAAAATCACATTGTATCATTTTTACATAATTAATTTGCATTTTATTGCATCAAATAAGTATTTGACACAATAGAAAAACAGAACTTAATATTTGGTCCAGAAACCTGTTGTGAATTCTGTGGCTGAGTTCACTTCTGTGGTCACAAGTGGTATTGCAGTCTCTGGGCTTCCTCCCTCAGGTGTTTTGGTGAGCTCGTTGGCTGCCTTGCTATTTAGCTCCACCTGAGTCTGTCTTCCTTGCTCCTTGTCAATGTTCCAGTGTTGGATCTGAGCTACTGCATCTTTCCTTGGGCCTGCTGCTCTGCTAGATAAGTGCTTCTAGTTTGTTTTCTGTTTTTTCTGTCCAGCTTGTTATTATCTTTTGCTGGAAGCTCTGAGAAGCAAAGGGGTGCACCGCCGTGCTGTTAGTTCGGCACGGTGGGTCTTTTTGCCCCTTTGCGTGGTTTTCGTTTTAGGGTTTTTTGTAGACTGCATAGTTCTCTTTGCTATCCTCGCTCTGTCTAGAATATCGGGCCTCACTTTGCTGAATCTATTTCATTCCTACGTTTGTCTTTTCATCTTGCTAACAGTCATTATATGTGGGGGCTGCCTATTCCTTTGGGGTATTTCTCTGAGGTAAGTCAGGCTTGTATTTCTATCTTCAGGCTAGTCAGCTCCTCAGGCAGTGCCGAGTTGCATAGGTAGTTGATAGGCGCAATCCACTGCTGCTTCCAGTTGTGTGAGGATAGATCAGGTACTGCAGTCTACAGAGATTCCACGTCTCAGAGCTCGTCCTATTGTTTTGGGTTATTGCCAGATCTCTGTATGTGCGCTGATTACTGCACGCTGTGTTGCCTGATTGCCAGCCATAACAGAAACCTCTGTAATTACAGAGGTCAGACGTTTCCTGTAGTTCCTGACCAAGTTTGTACACAGGGATTATGGCCCACTCCGCCGTACATTTCAGCTCCCTCCAAAAGACTTTCTATTGGGCTCAGGTCTGGAGACTGGTTAGGCCACTCGAGGACCTTGAAATGCTTCTTATGGAGCCACTCCTTAGTTGCCCTGGCTGTGTGTTTCAGGTCATGGTCATGCTGGATAACCCAGCCAAAACCCATATTCAATGCTTTTACTGAAGGAAGGCGGTTGTTTGCCAAAATCTCTTGATACATGACACTATCCATCCTCCATTCAATACGGTGCAGTCGTCCTAACCCAGTTGCAGAAAATCACCCCCAAAGTGTGATGTTTCCCCCACCATGCTTCACGGTTGGGATTGTGTTCTTGGGGTTTTACTCATTCTTCTTCTTCCTCCAAGCATGGTGTGTGGTGTTGATACCAAAAAGTTTTATTTTAATAATAATCTTTATTTTTATATAGCGCTAACATATTCCGCAGCGCTTTACAGTTTTTGCACACATTATCATCACTGTCCCCGATGGGGCTCACAATCTAGAATCCCTATCAGTATGTCTTTAGAATGTGGGAGGAAACCGGAGTGCCCGGAGGAAACCCACGCAAACACGGAGAGAACATACAAACTCTTTGCAGATGTTGTCCTGGGTGGGATTAGAACCCAGGACCCCAGCGCTGCAAGGCTGCTGTGCTAACCACTGCGCCACCGTACTGTGGTCTAATCTGACCACATGACCTTCTCCCATGCCTCCTCTGAAGTTTCCAAATGACCATTTGTATAATTCAAACAGGACTGGGTGAGCAGGGGGACCTTTAGTGTCCTGCAGGATTTTAATCCATGACGGTGTAGTGTGTGTTTGAGACTGTGGTCCTACCTCTCTTCAGGTCATTGACCAGGCCCTCCTGTGTAGTTCTAGGCAGATTCCAGACCTTTCTCAGAATCATCCTTACCCCAAGAGGCGACATCCTGCATGGAGCCCCAGACCGAGGAAGATTGACAGTCATCTTGTGTTTCTTCCATTTTCTAATAATTGTGCCAACAGTTGTTGCCTTCTCCCCAAGCTGCTTGTCTATTGTCCTGTAGCTCATCCCAGCCTTGTGCAGGTCTACAATTTTGTCTCTGGTGTCTTTAGTCAGCTCTTTGGTCTTGGCCATGGTGGAGGAGTTAGGGTGTGATTGTGTGCGTGGACAGGTATCTTTTATACAGGTAATGAGTTCATACAGGAGCAATTACTACAGGTAATGAGTGCAGAGTAGGAGGCTTCTTACAGGAAAACTAACAGGTCTGTGAAAGCAGAATTCTTGCTGGTTGGTCGGTGATCAAGTACTTATTTCATGCAATAGAAAGCAATTTAATTATGTAAAACTCATACATTGTGATTTTCTGTTTTTTATTTTTAGAATCTGTCTCTCACAGGTGAAGTGTATCTACAATACAAGTTACAGATCTCTCCATTCTTTGTAGGTGGGAAAACTGGCAAAATCGGCAAAATACCAGATACTCATTTTTTACACTTTATGTGACCATGTAGGTGAGTGTCATATTGCAGATTTTACACACATGGGTGGGGGTCCCGGAACTTAAACCTATGTTTACCAAGAAAATCATGGCGGAGATTCTAAAGGAGAAGCCTTCATCATCGTATTTCCATAGACAGTAATGAGAGATATAGTGACAAACAGAATTTCACTTTTCTTTTTTCCCTTTGACTAGTAAACTGTTAAAGTCGCCCAAATTTCTGACACACAAGCGAGGCACAGATTGTAAAGCTACGGAGCCAAGCGAAATCAAGAACAAGCTGCGGAATTCTGGAAAAAGCAATTAGATTATCATCTCAAAGTGATAAAACGTCGAAACTTCCAAAAATATGTAAATATCAACCTTGTCAATTAATTAGTGCTGGTAATTAACACTTCAGTCCCACATGCGTGATCTCCAACATGTCATTTCCTTATTGTATGGCCTTGTAATCCCCATACTTTCTAGGCCAAGTCAAATTAAGATAAAATACACAGCTGGTGACTATTTTTTTTTAGGTTGTTATTTTCAGTTTATTGCTAATATTTGGATTTTTTTCTAGGAAGGGAATGGTTTAAAAGTTTTCTATTTTTTATGAATGGTGGTATTTTCTTAAAACTTATTACACTCATGGCCAAAAGTGTTGGCACCCTTGAAATTGTTCCAGAAAATAAGGCATTTTTCCCAGAAAATTACTGCTATTACATATGTTTTGTTCTAAGCACATTTATTTCATTTGTGTGTATTGTTTCTCAGTTTTTTTTGTACTGTTCCAAGGCAACTTGGACATCATTTCACACAATACCTCAAAAATGGGTAGAACAAAATTGTTGCCATCTTTCCAAAATTGTGGGTAAACAATTTTGTTTCAAGCATGTGATGCTTGTTCTTACTCAACTGTGGCAAGTAACAGGTGTGGGCAATATGAAAATCAAATCTGAAGCCAGATAAAAAGGGGAGAAGGCGACTCAATCTTTGCATTGTGTCTGTGTGTTTCACACTAAGTATGGAGAACAGAAGGAGGAGAAGAGAACTGTCTGAGGACTTAAGAGCTAAAATTGCTGTAACCTTGAGAGTGACTTGAAAAATATCAACAATCTCCATAGATCTTGATATTCCTTTGTCCATGGTGTACAACATATTCAAGAAGTTTACAACCCATGACACTGTAGCCAATCTCCCTGGATGTGGACAGCAGATAAAAAATGATGATTGATGAAAGGTTGCAACACAGGATAGTCTGGATAGTGGATAAGCAGCCCCAATCAAGAGCCAAAGAAATTCCAGCTGCCCCGCAGGTTCAGGGTGCACCAATGTCAGCATCAATTATCAGGCGACATTTAAATGAAATGCTTTGGCAGGAGACCCAGGAGGACCCCACTGCTGACACAGAGCCATGAAAAAGCTAGACTGAAATATGCCAAAATGTAGAGGGCTTTTCGGTCTCTTTCGTCCCGCTACATTTAGCCCAACTTGGGTCTCTCCCTAAGGTGGCTAGCATATATGTATAAAATGTATGTGAGTAAGCCAAAATCCTTCTGGGAAAGCATCTTGAGGACAGATGAGACCAAGATTGAGCTTTTTGGTAAAGCACATCATTCTGCTGTTTACCAAAAATGGAATAAGGCCTACAAAGAAAAGAGCACAGTACCTACAGTCGAATATGGTGGAGATTCAAAGATGTTTTGTGGCTGTTTTGCTGCTTCTCGCACTGGGTGACTTGACTGTGTCATCATAATATCTGAATAATACCAAAGGATTTTGGGTCACAATGTCACGCCCAGTGTCAGAAAGCTGGTTTTGCGTCCTAGGTCATGGGTCTTCCAGCAGGACAATAACCCCAAATGTACTTCTAGAAGCCCCCAGAAATGGATGAAAACAAAGCACTGAAGAGTTCTGAAGTGGCAGCAATGAGTCCGGATCTAAATCCCATTGATCACCTGTCGAGAGATATTAATATTGCTGTTGGAAGAAGGCGCCTTCACATATGAGAGACCGGGAGCAGTTTGCAAAAGAAGAGTGCTCCAAAATTCCAGTTGAGAGGTGTAAGAAGCTTGTGGAAGGTTATAGGAAGCAGAAGATTGCAGTTATTTATTCTAAAGGTTGTGCAACCAAATATTAAGCTGAGGGTGTCAACAATTGTGTCTGGTCCATCTTGGGGTTTTTTATGTAAAATGATGTAAAATTTGCCTTTTTTTTCTCTGTTTTTTTGCATTGTTCCACTACACACAAAGGAAATAAACGTGTATAACCAAACATGTGTACTACTTTCGGCTATGACTGTATATCTGAAGGAGAACCTGCCACAATATACGTGCAGTTCTCTATGTGGACACCACGAAGAACATGATTGATATGTAGGTTTGTGGGAACAAAAATCAGCATAACTTCTATGCCCAATGTAAGTAATTTACATGGGTAAATTAGGAGTCCAGGGGACCGCCCACTGGACTCCTAAACAGAGAAAGAGCAGGGATTTCAATATGAAAAAAAAACAAGTAATACTTGCTCTTTCTCCACAAACCTATATATCAACCTTCTCAGCGCCTCCTACTCTATACAAAGACAGGACTGTGGTACAATGGGACAGGTCACATTTAAAGATAGTTGAGGTATTGATGGGATTACAGCTAAGTAATTTCTCATCTGATACCTTCATTTAGCACCACATAACAAATTTTCAACCTTCCGGCAAAAATCCCTTCTTAATTGGAATTGCTAAAATATGATAGGGTTAGTGGAGAATGGCAGCAAATAATGTAATGGGAATAACCAGTTTTAAACACCAGAACACAGCGTACCTCCTCCTGTAGAATGACTGATAACACCTCTATTTACAGTAGATAACACAGGATCCGCCATTCACAATAGGTGATGTCACAGCTCACCTCCTCCTCCTGTACAATGACTGATAACACCTCTATATACAGTAGATAACACAGGATCCACCATTCAAAATAGGTGATGTCACAGCTCACCTCCTCCTCCTGTACAATGACTGATAACACCTCTATATACAGTAGATAACACAGGATCCACCATTCACAATAGATGTCACAGCTCACCTCCTCCCTTTCTCTGCATGCCCCAAAAAGGTCAACCGTAAAGAGTCAGCCAGTCTATTGCAGCGTACGACTTCTTACAAAGATCCGGAAGTCGGAGTCCAGTATGAAGCCTAGTAGGAAGTGTTAAAGCTGAAAGATTTTTGAATTTTTAACATTGAAAGAAATATGAAAAATTAAAACGACAACAGGATTGCTAAATAAAAGATTAAAAAATTAGCATAAAAACATAATTTAAACAATAGAGCCAATCCATCACTTACCGTTCACCAGTCCTACTGTAGACCACCGGCGTGGTGATACTGGGAGTAATGTAGTGGTGAATAAACACTATTTCTGCATTTTATAATGAACACCGAAATTTTAAAATTGTTTTTTAGTTTTCGTCTTTCCACCTTAAATTTACGCACTTTATGGTTTACATTTTCTTTTTAAAGGACTCCCGCCTAAGAAGAGAGCGATTCACCTTGGCCGTCATTGACCTCCCGAAACAAACACAACCAGCTCGGTCCTAAACTGCAGGACAGACAAGGTTAGGAGGTCATCGGCAGGATATTAACGGGTCATTGTGCAGTCCACTTGGGAACAATTACTTTCGGTCACGGCTAAATGGACACTTGATTGAATACCTGTAAGACAGCTCACATCCCACAGATAACAATCCTTGCGGCAATAGAAGAATTAAAACCCCCATCATTCAGCCTTTATTACTCAAACGAACCCAAGTGTTCAATAACGGAATGGCGGTATGTGCGGGATGCGGGGTCTAAATTGAAATGCCACCTCATTAAACAATAATATCTAATTTTATCTAAATGAATTTTCATGAAGGAACGCCAGACAGCGCAGGAATTCTTAAAATGAATGATCGCAAACCATACATAATTTTTTACCGACTTTACGGGAGGAAAAAAAGAGGTAGAATGAGGATAATGTCAACAGTAAATGTGTAATGAAAATTGCATTATTGTCTCCATAAAAAATGGTTAACATTAAATTGGAGTCATCATAGGTATATAAAGAATTTCATTTACAGACCCAATGATGAGAAAAATAAGGATGACGCTCCCCTCTAACTCGTAGATTTTTAACTTTTTCCCCACTGGGAAACAACCACAAGTATTTTTTCCATTGTCTCATGGCCAAACAACGTATAGCGTGGCATATCTTCAGCAGTCTGTCGCTGGGATTTCTCCACTACTGTTTCAGATTCTCCACAGTACGACCTCCCGACCATCAGTACAAGACCCTCAACTCAGCTGTCACTTCTTACATCTGTCTAACGACATGCCATACCCAGAGCTGCCTGACAATCCTTACCTAGCCCATGTTATGGTATATTGGGCTATCCCTGACCATCACTAACCCTTGGGTTCGTCTACCTCTGTCTCATGGTACGCCATACCCAATTCTTCAGGTCTTCATTACCAAGCCTTTGGTTTGTCTACCTGTGTCTCCCAATTCTTCCTGACCATCAATACCAAGCTTTTGGTTTATCTACCTCTATCCCATGGTACGCCATACCCAAGTTTTCCTGACCATCGTCTATCCCATGGTACGCCATACCTAAGTTTTCCTGACCATCAATACCAAGCTTTTGGTTTATCTACCTCTATCCCATGGTACGCCATACCTAAGTTTTCCTGACCATCAATACCAAGCTTTTGGTATGTCTACCTTTGTCTCATGGTACCCCGTACCAAATTCTTCCAGGCCATCATTACCAAGCCTTTGGTTGGTCTACCTCTCTCACATCTATCCCATCGTTACCTTGCCCTTTATGTGTCATATCTGTCCTATCGCACAGGATATCCAGTTGTGCTTGACCATTCTTACCTGACCCTCAGATCTGCCTCTTTTTAGATCTGTCCCATTGTTCAGCATAACTGGTGTCTGCCAACCATTGTTACTTGCTCCATGGTTCATGTGACTACTCTTATGTCTGTCCTGAAAATACGGAATACCCAGTTCCGCTTGTCCACCATTATCTGACTTTTGATTCTCAGATTTTCTGACTCTTCTCACATATGTCCCATGGTGCACCATACTCCGTACTGCTTTTGCATCATTACCTGATCCTCTGCTTGTCTGTCTTCTCACGTCTGTTGCATTGCATACACGGTACAAGCTGACCACTGTTACTTGGTCCTCAGATCATATGACTACTCCTATGTCTGTCCCAAGATATGGAAGATCCGGTTCCACCTGACTATTACCTGAAAGTCACCTTGTCTACCACTTCTCATGTCTGTTTCATGGTATGGCATCCCCTGGTCTGCCTGATGTCTATTACCTAACCTTCTGCTTGTCAGCCCATTCAGGTCTGTACTAGACCAACGATGAACCAGCTTCTGTCCAACCTTCATTACCCGACCATATGCTTGTGTGATTACTCTTACATCCCTCCCTCAGTACAATACACCCAGTTCTGCCAGAACCATTGTTAGCTCATCATTGGCTTGTCTACCTATGCTCACATCTCCTTCTCATTACCAAACCCCAATCTTCTTGACCTCCATGACTGACCACAGGAGTATTCTCTGAATTCCTCCACCAATTTCCCTACGAAATGTTTTTCCTATTGTCTTTTCACATCACAACCCATATCTCCAAAAAAATTTCCACTGTGGTTCCTCACCCATTATATTCTAAGCAAGGAATCGATTCCCCGAAAAAGAAGATCACCCAAGTCTTGCAGCCAGCTGAGAACTTCAACTTTAAATCGAAGTTGAGGCAAAAGAGGGACACTAGGTGAATTGTGCCTTATGGTTCACCCTTTTTCTTAGTATCTCAAGGACCAGACCATTTCATGGTGGCTAAGTAGATAGCACTGTTGACTTGGACACTCTAGTTTTGTAGTTTAACGGGTTTCATGACACACTGATGGAGTATTTATCTTCATATGGAAGAAGCGCAAGCCAACATTTCCAAAAAACAGGAAAGTCCCAAAATAGGGCCAAAATCAAAGTTAACGGGTTGCTCCACTAATTTTACATCGATGACCTTTTCTGAGGATAGGCCATCAATATCAGATTGGTGGGAGTCCGACACTCAGGACCCCCATCGATAGGCTGCTCTCGATGGCAGGGGTGCAATGATGTTAGCAGTTGTGGAGCTGATCAGGACATTTTCATCAACTGTTTCGTGGTCGCCGCCAGGTACTGCAAATCCGACCCCTATTGATTGGAATAAAGACTGATCTGAGCTCAAAACTAATGACAAACCCTATGCATATGACCTATAAGATTTTATACAAGGAGGAGAACTGTCCCCAGTTTACGAACCCAACCTTTAACACCTAGAGAGGATAGTCCCTACACATGTAGCGATCCTTACTCAATCTACTGCTTTTAATAAAATCGCAGGGAAGATATGAACCCCGTGGCCACTTTTCATTGTGGAGTTCATGCTTTATCATGCAAAACAGCGCCAGCCCCTTCTACAGGTTGTAAACGGTACTGCTGGTCAGCACCATTTACTTCAACAAAGCCGGACTTCAATACCAGAGATAGTCCATGGACTGTCGCGGCATTGTTGTGAATTGCACAGCCTAAAATCATCAAAAAAAATTCTAATATTTGTGCAAGAAAAGTGGATTATAACAATTTTTCTGAGAAAATTAGTTGGTTTTCTTTTTGTGTGCCAGTTTTGATAAATCTTCCTCTTTACTGCTACAATACATGATGCATTTCCGACACTGTTTATTTCTCGGTCACTTGGGTTCTGAAAATGCCACAAAGACGCCACAATTATATGTGACAGGAAGGTTCATATATACAGCGAGGATCAACTTTTTCGCTCAAGAGCAGGTGTCTGTTCAAAGTTACTTTTCTGAGTTATGTATATTTGTGAGAATTCCCCTAAAAGAAGAACATAGGCCACAGGATGACACTTTTATAGCCAGACAAGAAGTGCATCTTTCAGCGTAGATCTATGGATTCGATTAGCAATTTTAAAGGGAACCTGTCACCCCCAAAATTGAAGGTGAGCTAAGCCCACCGGCATCAGGGGCTTATTTACAGCATTCTGTAATGCTGTAGATAAGCCCTCGATGTATCCTCAAAGATGAGAAAAAGAGGTTAGATTATACTCACCTGGGGGGGGGGCGGTCCGATCCGATGGGCGTCGTGGTCCGGTCCGGGGCCTCCCATCTTCATAGGATGACGTCCTCTTGTCTTCACGCTGCGGCTCCTTTGTCCTCCCTGTGGAGGGCAGAGCAGAGTACTGCAGTGTGCAGGAGTCGGGCAAGGTCAGACGTCATTGTAAGAAGATGGGAGGCCCCGGACCAGACCGCGACGCCCATCGGACTGGACCACAGCGGGAACGCCCCTGGGTGAGTATAATCTAACCTCTTTTTCTCATCTTTGAGGATACATCGGGGGCTTATCTACAGCATTACAGAATGCATTACAGAATGCTGTAAATAAGCCCCTGATGCCGGTGGGCTTAGCTCACCTTCGATTTTGGGGATAACAGGTTCGCCTTAAAAAGTAAAATTTCACCCTTTTTCATACACACTTCCTATATATTATTATTTTTTTTTTTTACTACAGCTTATCTGAGCTTTTCTTCTGCTGGTACAGAGCTCCAAATCCTCTTAAAAAGTATAAAGCTAAGTTATAAAATTCTGGCTGCCTGCACACTGAACTCAATGTATGAACAGTAAGCCGTAGTCTAATAAGCTCCCCCTTGTGGCGGCTGCAGGTAGTCAGAATATTAACAATTCACTTTATAGTAATAATCTTTATTTTTATATAGCGCTAACATATTCCGCAGCGCTTTACAGTTTTGCACACACTATCATTGCTGTCCCCGATAGGGCTCACAATCTAAACTCCCTATCAGTATGTCTTTGGAATGTGGGAGGAAACCGGAGTACCCGGAGGAAACCCACGCAAACACGGGGAGAACATACAAACTCTTAGCAGATGTTGTCCAAGGTGGGATTAGAACCCAGGACTCAAGCGCTGCAAGGCTGCTGTGCTAACCACTGAGCCACCGTGATTTATGCCTATGCAGGGGGAATTGAAGCTTTGTATCAGAAAATTGGTAAATTAACCAATGTAAAGGCAGCTCACGAAATTATTCAGGGCAGAATTTTGCCCACATCACAGTTAAATATATAAAATGGTGTTCAAAAGCAAGGGCTCAACAGTCATAATATATGACAGATCATAGAGAAATGGCAAAACTATCTGAGAGATCTGTCGACAGACATGAGACAGATGGACACGATAGATGGTCGATTAGAGATCTATCTATTGAAGGAAAGCAAAAAAGAAAGACATAGGTGCGTGGAGTGAAAGACATTAGATAGTATCTAATACTGTACCATTTTATATTTTGCTACTTAATATTTATCTCTTAACGGTCTTTATATCACATATCCATAAATTATTAGATATGAGGGAGCCACGTCTTTTCGCGGGGCGCAGCTAACGCACCATGTTGCAATTTTTGAGGCGGCAAATTTCTGTCAAATATGCGCAGGCATGCACATGCAGATGAGTGTGTTAAAAAAACACGGATTACTGCCTATGGGAACGCATGCGTACACATGTATTTGCGTACGCATGCGTTCGCGTACTTCGGACTGCACATGTCTAGGAACTGATTTACACGCCCACTGAGACATACCCTCCTGGAAATATCGAATGCATGAGCATAAAAAGCGCAAACGCAGGCAAAAAAACGCAGCATTTTTTTTTGTCGTCATGCGTAAGCTGATAAGTATAAAAAACTCTGTGTAAACATGCGTTGGCAAGCGCTGCGGATTCAACCGCAAATGTGAAACTAGCCTAAGGCTGGTTTCACATTTGTGTTTTTTGCCGCTGCGTTTTAGCGCAAAAAAAGCATGCGTTTTTTTTCTATACTTAACATTAAAAACGCATGCGTTTTTTTGCATGCGTTTTGCCGCGTTTTGCCGACGCATGCGTCGTTTATATGCTTGCGTTTTGTTGCGGAAATACAACCTGTAGTAATTTCTAGCGGCGTTTTTTTACGGCAAAAAAACGCATTGCTGTCTATATAAACGCGTTTTAAATGCATGCGTTTCAATAGAAAAACACAAGAATACACACTGATAAGCCACCCCCCAACCCTAACCCTAGGGATCCTAACCCTAGGGATAGGGTTAGGATCCCTAGTAACCCTAGGGATCCTAACCCTAACCCTAGGGATTCTAACCCTAAGGGTTAGCATCCTAACCCTAACCCTAGGGATCCTAACCCTAAGGGTTAGGATCCCTAGGGTTAGGGTTAGGATCCCTAGGGTTAGAGTTAGGGTTAGGATCCCTAGGGTTAGGGTTAGGATCCCTAGGGTTAGGGTTAGGATCCCTAGGGTTAGGGTTAGGATCCCTAGGGTTAGAGTTAGGGTTAGGATCCCTAGGGTTAGGGTTAGGATCCCTAGGGTTAGGGTTAGGATCCCTAGGGTTAGGGTCCCTATGGTTAGGGTTAGGGTTAGGATCCCTTAGGGTTAGGGTTAAGGTTTGGGTTAGGGTTAGGATCCCTAGGGTTACTAGGGATCCTAACCCTAACCCTAGCTATTTCTGTTTATAGTGGGTTTTCTAGTTGATTTTGATGATTGGCATCTGTCACACACTTCTCATCATGCGTTTCAAAAATGCAAACGCAGGAAAAAAAACGCATGTAAACGCGTCAAAACGCCACTTTTTTTACCACATGCAAAAACGCATGCGTCTAAAAACACAGCGTTTTAACGCGTTTACATGCGTTTTTTGCACCACATGCGTTTGCGTTAAAAATGCTGCATTTTTTAACGCAAATGTGAAACTAGCCTAAGACAGTTTTGATGACATATAGAAAGATAGATAGATATGAAATAGAAAATAGATAGATAAATAATGGATAGAAAATAGATACAATTTTGAGTAAGGCTATGTGCACACGGTGCGGATTAGCCTTAGGAATTTCTGGTGCGGATTCTGCCTCTCCTGGCAGAAAACGCACCGGCGGATTTGTCGCGTTTTTTGTGCGGTTTTGCTGCGGTTTTCTTGCGGATTTGCTGAGTTTTTTACCTCTGCGGTTTTCTATAATTTTTCTATAATGGAATGAGTACAAAAACGCTGCAGATTCACAAAAAAGAAGTGACATGCTACTTCTTTTAAACCGCAGCGTTTCCGCAGCGGATTTTCCGCTAAGTGTGCACAGCATTTTTTTTTCTCATTGATTTACATTGTACTGTAAATCAATTTGCGGATCTGGAGCGTGTCTGCGCCTCAAAAAAAGCTGCGGATCCACAGAGAATCCGCAACGTGTGCACATACCCTAACAAGTTTCAATTTGTATCAACCACAGTCGGATCCTTCAGACGGAACTTGAAAACTCATCTCTTCAGGAAAGCCTACAGCCTGCACTGACACCGCTGCTGCCTCACCAACACCAGAGCTACCGCCTCACCAACACCGGAGCTACCGCCTCACCAACACCGGAGCTACCGCCTCACCAACACCGGAGCTACCGCCTCACCAACACCGGAGCTACCGCCTCACCAACACCGGAGCTACCGCCTCACCAACACCGGAGCTACCGCCTCACCAACACCGGAGCTACCGCCTCACCAACACCGGAGCTACCGCCTCACCAACACCGGAGCTACCGCCTCACCAACACCGGGGCTACCGCCTCACCAACACCGGGGCTACCGCCTCACCAACACCGGGGCTACCGCCTCACCAACACCGGGGCTACCGCCTCACCAACACCGGGGCTACCGCCTCACCAACACCGGGGCTACCGCCTCACCAACACCGGGGCTACCGCCTCACCAACACCGGGGCTACCGCCTCACCAACACCGGGGCTACCGCCTCACCAACACCGGAGCTACCGCCTCACCAACACCGGAGCTACCGCCTCACCAACACCGAGCTACCGCCTCACCAACACCGGAGCTACCGCCTCACCAACACCGGAGCTACCGCCTCACCAACACCGGAGCTACCGCCTCACCAACACCGGAGCTCCTGCAACCCTCAACCTACTGTCTCCTTCCCCATAATCCTGTAGAATGTAAGCCCGCAAGGGCAGGGTCCTCGCCCCTCTGTATCAGTCCGTCATTGTTAGTTTGTTTACTGTATGTGATATTTGTAACTTGTATGTAACCCCTTCTCATGTACAGCACCATGGAATCAATGGTGCTATATAAATAAATAATAATAATAATAATAAATTTGTAGCTCTAAAATGGAGTTTAAAATACTGCGATAGATAATCATAAGACATTTTTTAAATATTACTAGAAACTTCCATAGAAACTTTTGGTGGTTTCGTCTCCTTCCCTTCGGTTTTCTGCTCGGAACCTCCCAGAGAAGCAACGTTCTGGGGTGGCCGGTGAGATAATGGCATGTAATGATATGTAGGAGATGGAGCGATGCTTTTTGGCTTCTCTCCCCAGTCTGGCTGGGATGAGTCATATGTCAACATCTGCTTGTAGGCTCCGGCGCAGCGTTCACCGCATCTCAGCTTACACAGCCATTGGTGGTCCGATGTGGGGAAAACGAGATGACAAAAATGTCAAGCAGCTGAATTGTGGCCACAGATTGCGACTACTGCTCTCCGAGCGCCATGGATTCTATTTACGGAAGCTCGGAATCAGAATCTCGCTACGTAGAGCCTGTGCCAGCCTGGAGTACGGAGGGATTCTCGCCATGCTGTTTCCAATCAATGCCTTCAGCTGGAAGACTGCGTTCCAATCTGAGGATATACGATGCACCTGTATAGGAACCCAAGCGCCGATATTGCGGTTCTAAATATTCCGCCAACTACTATATGTATTATATATGCTGCTCCACCTGATTAAAAATTGCTGCACATGCTGGTGTATAAATGTAAACGCTGCAAAAGAATGTATATGTATATGCATGTATATATATATATATATATATATATATATATATATATATATATATATATATATATATAAAGTTTGTAAGATTTTATAATCCTACATTCTAAATGCGTGCAAACAAAAAATGACAGGTATGTGTACCACATAGGTAGACCATGCTGTTGCTTTGCAGCCCAAATCTGTCCTATTCCCTTTTCTTGGGTGATGTAATTCTGTGCTACACGTCCCTCCCCAGAGGAATTGGAGGGAAGAAAAAAAAAAAGACTGGCTGTATGTTCCAATATTATCAGACCATGTAGTTACTTTAAGTCCTTGGAGAGTGGGAGCCTAGACCTGCTTGATACTATTGCCTTTGCAATTCAGACAAATTAAAACTTTTTCAAGATGCCCCTCCCCAGAGGAACTGCAAGGTAAAAAAATAAATAAATTAACAGGTATATGTACCATTAAAACAGACCAAGAAGTTACTTTAAGATCTTGGAGGAGGATGGTATAAGCCTGCTTCATACTATTCCTTTTACATAGTAACATAGTAACATAGTTAGTAAGGCCGAAAAAAGACATTTGTCCATCCAGTTCAGCCTATATTCCATCATAATAAATCCCCAGATCTATGTCCTTCTACAGAACCTAATAATTGTATGATACAATATTGTTCTGCTCCAGGAAGACATCCAGGCCTCTCTTGAACCCCTCGACTGAGTTCGCCATCACCACCTCCTTAGGCAAGCAATTCCAGATTCTCACTGCCCTAACAGTAAAGAATCCTCTTCTATGTTGGTGGAAAAACCTTCTCTCCTCCAGACGCAAAGAATGCCCCCTTGTGCCCGTCACCTTCCTTGGTATAAACAGATCCTCAGCGAGATATTTGTATTGTCCCCTTATATACTTATACATGGTTATTAGATCGCCCCTTAGTCGTCTTTTTTCTAGACTAAATAATCCTAATTTCGCTAATCTATCTGGGTATTGTAGTTCTCCCATCCCCTTTATTAATTTTGTTGCCCTCCTTTGTACTCTCTCTAGTTCCATTATATCCTTCATGAGCACCGGTGCCCAAAACTGGACACAGTACTCCATGTGCGGTCTAACTAGGGATTTGTACAGAGGCAGTATAATGCTCTCATCATGTGTATCCAGACCTCTTTTAATGCACCCCATGATCCTGTTTGCCTTGGCAGCTGCTGCCTGGCACTGGCTGCTCCAGGTAAGTTTATCATTAACTAGGATCCCCAAGTCCTTCTCCCTGTCAGATTTACCCAGTGGTTTCCCATTCAGTGTGTAATGGTGATATTGATTCCTTCTTCCCATGTGTATAACCTTACATTTATCATTGTTAAACCTCATCTGCCACCTTTCAGCCCAAGTTTCCAACTTATCCAGATCCATCTGTAGCAGAATACTATCTTCTCTTGTATTAACTGCTTTACATAGTTTTGTATCATCTGCAAATATCGATATTTTACTGTGTAAACCTTCTACCAGATCATTAATGAATATGTTGAAGAGAACAGGTCCCAATACTGACCCCTGCGGTACCCCACTGGTCACAGCGACCCAGTTAGAGACTATACCATTTATAACCACCCTCTGCTTTCTATCACTAAGCCAGTTACTAACCCATTTACACACATTTTCCCCCAGACCAAGCATTCTCATTTTGTGTACCAACCTCTTGTGCGGCACGGTATCAAACGCTTTGGAAAAATCGAGATATACCACGTCCAATGACTCACCGTGGTCCAGCCTATAGCTTACCTCTTCATAAAAACTGATTAGATTGGTTTGACAGGAGCGATTTCTCATAAACCCATGCTGATATGGAGTTAAACAGTTATTCTCATTGAGATAATCCAGAATAACATCCCTCAGAAACCCTTCAAATATTTTACCAACAATAGAGGTTAGACTTACTGGCCTATAATTTCCAGGTTCACTTTTAGAGCCCTTTTTGAATATTGGCACCACATTTGCTATGCGCCAGTCCTGCGGAACAGATCCTGTCGCTATAGAGTCCCTAAAAATAAGAAATAATGGTTTATCTATTACATTACTTAGTTCCCTTAGTACTCGTGGGTGTATGCCATCCGGACCCGGAGATTTATCTATTTTAATCTTATTTAGCCGATTTCGCACCTCTTTTTGGGTTAGATTGGTGACCCTTAATATAGGGTTTTCATTGTTTCTTGGGATTTCACCTAGCATTTCATTTTCCACCGTGAATACCGTGGAGAAGAAGGTGTTTAATATGTTAGCTTTTTCCTCGTCATCTACAACCATTCTTTCCTCACTATTTTTTAAGGGGCCTACATTTTCAGTTTTTATTCTTTTACTATTGATATAGTTGAAGAACAGTTTGGGATTAGTTTTACTCTCCTTAGCAATGTGCTTCTCTGTTTCCTTTTTGGCAGCTTTAATTAGTTTTTTAGATAAAGCTTGCAATTTGAATGATAAAAACTAGTGCAAGATGCCCCTCCCCGGAGGAACTGAAAGGTACACAAGGAAAAAAAACAACAGGCATGTGTACCTTTAACCCCTTTCTGCCATCAGACGTACTATTCCGTCCATGTGGGGTGGGCTTTACTTCCCACGGACGGAATAGTACGTCATAGGCGATCGGCCGCGCTCACGGGGGGAGCGCCGCCGATCGCGGCCGGGTGTCAGCTGCTTATCGCAGCTGACATCCGGCACTATGTGCCAGGAGCGGTCACGGACCGCCCCCGGCACATTAACCCCCGGCACACCGCGATCAAACATGATCGCGATGTGCCGGCGGTGCAGGGAAGCTTCCCGCAGGGAGGGGGCTCCCTGCGGACTTCCCTGAGACCCCCGCAGCAACGCGATGTGATCGCGTTGCTCCGGGGGTCTCTCACCTCCTCCCTCCAGAAAGTCCCGGATCCAAGATGGCCGCGGATCCGGGTCCTGCAGGGAGGGAGGTGGCTTACCAAGTGCCTGCTCAGAGCAGGCACTTGGTAACGCTGCAGTGCTGTTTGACAGATCGGTGATCTGTCAGAGTGCTATGCAAACTGGCAGATCACCGATCTGTATTGTCCCCCCCTGGGACAAAGTAAAAAAAAAATTTTACAAGTGTGTAAAAAAAAAAAAAAAAAAATCCTAAATAATGAAAAAAAATATATATATTATTCCCATAAATACATTTCTTTATCTAAATAAAAAAAAAAAAAAAAAATAATAAAAGTACACATATTTAGTATCGCCGCGTCCGTAACGACCCGACCTATAAAACTGGCCCACTAGTTAACCCCTTCAGTAAACACCGTAAGAAAAAAAAAAAAAAAAAAAACGAGGCAAAAAACAACTCTTTATTATCATACCGCCGAACAAAAAGTGGAATAACACGCGATCAAAAAGACAGATATATATAACCATGGTACCGCTGAAAGCGTCATCTTGTCCCGCAAAAAATGAGCCGCCATACAGCATCATCAGCGAAAAAATAAAAAAGTTATAGTCCTCAGAATAAAGCGATGCAAAAATAATTATTTTTTCTATAAAATAGTTTTTATCGTATAAAAGCGCCAAAACATAAAAAAAATGATATAAATGAGGTGTCGCTGTAATCGTACTGACCCGAAGAGTAAAACTGCTTTATCAATTTTACCAAACGCGGAACGGTATAAACGCCTCCCCCAAAAGAAATTCATGAATAGCTGGTTTTTGCTAATTCTGCCTCACAAAAATCGGAATAAAAAGCGATCAAAAAATGTCACGTGCCCGAAAGTGTTACCAATAAAAACGTCAACTCGTCCCGCAAAAAACATGACCTCACATGACTCTGGACTCAAATATGGAAAAATTATAGCTCTCAAAATGTGGTAACGCAAAAAATATTTTTTGCAATAAAAAGCGTCTTTCAATGAGTGACGGCTGCCAATCATAAAAATCCGCTAAAAAAACCCGCTATAAAAGTAAATCAAACCCCCCCTTCATTACCCCCTTAGTTAGGGAAAAATAAAAAAAATTTAAAAAATGTATTTATTTCCATTTTCCCATTAGGGTTAGGGCTAGGGCTAGGGTTAGTGTTAGGGCTAGGGTTAGGGCTAGGGTTAGGGCTAGGGTTAGGGCTAGGGTTAGGGCTAGGGTTAGGGCTAGGGCTAGGGTAAGGGCTAGGGTTAGGACTAGGGCTAGGGTTAGGGCTAGGGTTAGGGCTAGGGTTAGGGCTAGGGTTAGGGCTAGGGTTAGTGCTAGGGTTAGGGCTACAGTTAGGGTTAAGGCTACAGTTAGGGTTAAGGCTACAGTTAGGGTTAAGGCTACAGTTAGGGTTGGGGCTACAGTTAGGGTTGGGGCTACAGTTAGGGTTGGGGCTACAGTTAGGGTTAGGGTTTGGATTACATTTGCGGTTGGGATTAGGATTAGGGGTGTGTCTGGGTTAGAGGTGTGGTTAGGGTTACCGTTGGAATTAGGGTTAGGGGTGTGTTTGGGTTAGGGTTTCAGTTATAATTGGGGGGTTTCCACTGTTTAGACACATCAGGGGCTCTCCAAACGCGACATGGCGTCCGAACTCAATTCCAGCCAATTCTGCGTTGAAAAAGTAAAACAGTGCTCCTTCCCTTCCGAGCTCTCCCGTGTGCCCAAACAGGAGTTCACCCCAACATATGGGGTATCGGCGTACTCAGGACAAATTGGACAACTTTTGGGGTCCAATTTCTCCTGTTACCCTTGGGAAAATACAAAACTGGGGGCTAAAAAATAAGTTTTGTGGGAAAAAAAAGATTTTTTAATTTTCACGGCTCTGCGTTATAAACTGTAGTGAAACACTTGGGGGCTCAAAGTTCTCACAACACATCTAGATAAGTTCCTTTGGGGGTCTAGTTTCCAATATGGGGTCACTTGTGGGGAGTTTCTACAGTTTAGGTACATTAGGGGCTCTGCAAATGCAATGTGACGCCTGCAGACCATTCCATCTAAGTCTGTATTTCAAATGGCGCTCCTTCCCTTCCGAGCCTTCCCATGCGCCCAAACGGTGGTTCCCCCCCACATATGGGATATCAGCGCACTCAGGACAAATTGGACAACAAATTTTGGGGTCCAATTTCTCCTGTTACCCTTGGGAAAATACAAAACTGGGGGCTAAAAAATAATATTTGTGGGAAAAAATTTTTGTTTTATTTTTACGGCTCTGCATTATAAACTTCTGTGAAGCACTTGGTGGGTCAAAGTGCTCACCACACCTCTAGATAAGTTCCTTAGGGGTCTACTTTCCAAAATGGTGTCACTTGTGGGGGGTTTCAATGTTTAGGCACATCAGTGGCTCTCCGAACGCAACATGGCGTCCCATCTCAATTCCAGTCAATTTTGCATTAAAAAGTCAAATGGCGCTCCTTCACTTCCAAGCTCTGTCATGCGCCCAAACAGTGGTTTACCTCCACTTATGGGGTATCGGCGTACTCAGGACAAATTGTACAACAAGGTTTGGGGTCCATTTTCTCCTGTAACTCTTGGCAAAATAAAACAAATTGGAGCTGAAGTAAATTTTTTGTGAAAAAAAGTTAAATGTTAATTTTTATTTAAACATTCCAAAAATTCCTGTGAAACACCTGAAGGGTTAATAAACTTCTTGAATGTGGTTTTGAGAACCTTGAGGGGTGCAGCTTTTAGAATGGTGTCACACTTGGGTATTTTCTATCATATAGACCCCTCAAAATGACTTCAAATGAGATGTGGTCCCTAAAATAAAATGGTGTTGTAAAAATGAGAAATTGCTGGTCAACTTTTAACCCTTATAACTCCCTAACAAAAAAAAATTTTGGTTCCAAAATTGTGCTGATGTAAAGGAGACATGTGGGAAATGTTACTTATTAAGTATTTTGTGTGACATATCTCTGTGATTTAATTGCATAAAAATTCAAAGTTGGAAAATTGCAAAATTTTCAAAATTTTCACCATGTTTCCGTTTTTTTCACAAATAAATGCAGGTAATATCAAAGAAATTTTACCACTATCATGAAGTACAATATGTCATGAGAAAACAATGTCAGAATCACCGGGATCCGTTGAAGCGTTCCAGAGTTATAACCTCATAAAGGGACAGTGGTCAGAATTGTAAAAATTGGCCCGGTCCATAACGTGCAAACCACCCTTGGGGGTAAAGGGGTTAAAACAGATCATGAGGTTACTTTAGTCTCTTAGAGAGTGGGGGCCCAGCCCTGGTTGGTCCCATTCCTTTACCTGTTTTAATGATGAAATTCTGTGTAGTATACAACTCCGCAAAATTCAAAAAATGATCAGGTTTATGTACGACGGAGGTAAAATGTGCACTTATTTTGTGGCCCTTGGGGAGCAGTCCTATTCTCTTTGCCATTTGGATGGTGTAAACCTGTGCAGGATGCTCCTTCCCCAGACGAACTGTATGACAATAAATCATCATGTACGCATGTCCCATGAAGGCAAAACATACAGTTTATTTAAGTGGGGCCCTAGCACTGTTTGGACCTACTCATTTGCTACCCCACAAGGGTATTGCAATACAAGCAAAGATAAAATCACCAGGTGCATATACCATAGAGGCAGTTGGTGCAGTTAACTAAGGCCTTGAACAGTTGGGGGCCAGCCCTAACTGGAAAAAAGCCAATATTTAGGTGATGAAAACTAGTCCTATATCACTTCGCTGTTTGAAAACCTGTAAAAAAAAAAAATACCCCTCCCCAGAGGAACTGCAGGGCATGCAAAAAAAAAAAAACAAAAAAAAAATCACGAAGTAGTACTATAAAACCAGGAAATGCTATTACTTTAGGCCCCTGAACAGTAGGGGCCAAGCCCAAGCTAGTACAATATTGTTTACCAATCAAATGATGAAAACCTGCGCAGGATGCCCCTCCCCTGAGGAACTGCATGACACACAAACACAGCAACATTTTGAATATTCTGATATATTTTGTACTAATGTGGATTAATGAACTCTAAATGCAATTATGGTACCGTGGTTAATTTCCTATATAACTTTGGACATATTTCCTACCATTGAGCACTAACTAACATCTGTATACCAGTGTTCCAACCATAAAAAACATTTATAACCATACACCGAAAATGACTGGTCGTATAAATTACAGAGGTAGAACATGCGTCTACTTTCGTACCCTGGCAGAGAAGCTGGTTCCACTTACAGTGTTATTTGGATGATGGAAATCTACAGGAGATACCCCGCCCCAGAGGAACTGCAAACAAATGGTCATAGAAAAAGGATAAGGAATTAAACAAACCTCCTTCATATGATAAATTATATGTTAATTTTTGCTATGTAGATAAGTCTCTCTCTATGTTGTCAATTTTACCTTTTTTTTTTTTTAACCAGGCCACAATTTAATTTTGTCTTAAGCATCAGAAACATACAAGAGCCCTGCCAACAAATAAAACTGCACAGCTAAAGCACATTAGAAAATAACAAAAAAAAGTGCTAAAAAAAAAGAAGGGATAAGTGAAAGTTGCAGGCAGGTAGGTGCAAGCCAACGACTTAACGTGATGTGAAATTAGAACACCCCACCCCCCCTCTTTTACCCCTGGGACAGGCGGAAGTTTATTTGTCAATTTCATGGAAAGACTGAAAGTCAGTATTTATTCTGAACTCCCACTGATATTAATTCTCGTACTGCTGGCACATAAACCTGGGCCGCCTCGAGCAAAAATTTGTCTGGAAAAAAATTGCAGGAAAGGGTGTGCACTTGGGCGATCTTCCAGCACACTTATACGAGTCTAACAAGAGCACGAGCTGGCAGATGAAATAGGCAGGACGCAAAATGAAGAAGAAAAAAAAAAACAAAAAAACAAAAAGGGAGTCGCCCTTTTTTGCTTTCAGCAATGTTTTCTAACGACGTGACGATAGGAGGATAAGTGCTAACTGTTAGGAGCGACTGCATTGTCCTGGGATGGAAAGTAAAAGCAAAGGGGTGAAATATTATAATGTGATATTCCTAGAGCCAGGAAAAGCCATCACACGATAATTCATACGGCCAAAACAGAAAAACAGGGACGGCTTTATAGAAAATGTTCCTGGGGTACAAAAATGAAAGCAATTTGGTACTCCTGTTTGTCCTTATGGAGACTGTCAGCAGGCAATGATCCCTGGGAAACGAGGTATGTAAATTAGCTCTCAAACTTGTCTCTGTAGTGCCACCTATTGGAGGTAGCTACCCTGAAATACTGGAGCGCATACGGTTATCCGAATCCAATCACTAGTCAGGGAGGCGGGGCATGCAAACCAGAGCAGTGAGCCTCTTGGCCACACCCAGGCTGCACCCACCTACCTAATTAGCATATTTGTTTCTGCAGAATGGAGGCAGTGATTGAAACACTAAAAAGGTGCGATTTTTATAAGACTATATCGTGAGTTATTTATACTGGTTTGGAACCAGTGGTGGGAAGACGTGGCTACCCGCAGTCAACAGAACTGTTTAAAAAGTATCTATAGTTCAAATGAGCAATCAACACAGAATATGGCAATATTAACAACAGGTGTCAAGCGAGATTCCAATTAAAATAATGAACGGTACACCAAACCTAGATAACTGCATAGGATGTAACATGCTCTGTCAAAAAATGTCCATGACTACGGTACTAAAGGTTATATGCACAAGGAATATATCAAAGTGCATCCATAGACCAGACAGAAACGTATGTCCATGAATATGGGCAAAGAATAAAGCAGTGAAGCAGGGGTGTATATGTGGAAGGAGTTAAACTAGTCCTTAAGGCAGCATAAATAATGTGTCCTCCATTAGTCCATATCTTATCCACCCACAAACAACTCCCAGAGCATAAAGAGTCGGTCTAGACCAACAGTGTATGTCCTCCAGCTAAACCGCAGAGACAAAGAAGTAAAAAATAGCAGCTAGTAGTTACCCATGTGTTAGAAGGCAGGTGAAACCGATCCTATGTCCCCAACGCACGTTTCGGTGCGGGTACACCTTCCTCAGGGGGCGCCCTTGTGCATATAACCTTCAGTACCGTAGTCATGGACATTTTTTGACAGAGCATGTTACATCCTATGCAGTTATCTAGGTTTGGTGTACCGTTCATTATTTTAATTGGAATCTCGCTTGACACCTGTTGTTAATATTGCCATATTCTGTGTTGATTGCTCATTTGAACTATAGATACTTTTTAAACAGTTCTGTTTTTTTTTTGTTTTTTTTTCTTGTTTATCTCACTATTAATAAAGCTTTTTCACATTTGTTACTATTGGCATATTTCTTTGACTCACTGTCCTCCTGTTTATATTAGTTATGTTTTGAGTCGTCTCTTGCCTGTTGTCAAATATGCTATTTAGCATATACATGCCACTGTATGCATGGTATTATTATTAGACTATAATGACTTCGGGACTATTTTCTATAGTTACAAATAAGATCAATATTAAGAGGGTTGTCTGGAACTTTACCATTGATCCTTAGGATAGGTCACATCGGTGGGGGACCCCCACCGATCAGCTATATTCTGTGGGGGACCCCCACTGATCAGCTGTTCCCTGTGTCAGCGGCGGCCAGAACTGCTAAGTTATGGAGCTACACGTCAACAGAATAGTGGCCACAATCAGGTACTTCACATCCTTATTGATTTGAATAAGTGGTGTATGTGTAGTACCCGGCCACGGTGGAAGTACTGGTTGTCGCACCACCACAGACCAGGCATTGACGACCTATCAAGAAGCCATCAATGTTACAGTCAGTACAACCTCTAATTATAAATCATTAAGCTTCCCCTAGTGGCGGCTGCCGGTAGGCAGAATTGTATCAAAATTAGCTCAGGGTTTTTAGACCTAAAAGCTCTGTGAGGTCCATTCTGAGTTTTGTTTAGCAGCCCTATGATTTCAGATGATAAAATGCACACCCAATAAATGGATGCAATAAATTGTCCAAGAAGGAAAGGAAAGCTCAAGTTCTGCTAATTGTCTAGAGAAGGATTCAGAGACCTGACACAGCACTATTGTAGAAACCAGACTTCTCCCAAGCCAGCACTTGTCTACCATGGGCTGTAAAACCACTCTGTAATTTGTTCGTGTAGAGGAACCTCCAACCTTGCAGTTGTGGGTGCGGTATGCCAAGTAATTATGGTAACGAACCGTAATTATTACAATTCCAGTCCTGTGGCGATTACAAAGAGTTAACAAAAGGGCATCCTTTTAAAGTGGAAAAAGCCCATAAAGAAATATGGATTTGGGCTATACGACCAATATCAAGATTTTTACGTTTTTCATCTAAAATTTTGCGCTGATTAATTTTTTTTAGATATCTTTACCGCAGCCAAAGCTCTGTTTCCGAATACTCATCTACAAATGTTCTGCATAGATGAGGAATTAATGGTAATACTCAGAGTCTCCTCTAGAGGGAGCTCACTGTATACAGGTATTACATTGAACAATATAATAAAACAGTATGCAGTAAGCTCCTGTGCTCCTCCTGGTGGTGGCTGCAGGCAGAATTTTATCTTCCAGTTAGCAGTGAAAATGAACAAAGATGTCAGTAAATTATTTTCACCTTTACCCAAATTAAAACCACAATATTTCTACTATCTGTATACGTTACATATAAAATATCAATATTTAAAACCCTGTCCTGATAGAGATCAGACCCAGCTCACAAGCGGTTTCCACCTTTAGACGCTAAAAAATAGACGTAGATTTCTATCATATTCATCGTGTTGGTGGACAGGATGGACGGTGATAACATTATGCCGGCTTTTATTGTTAACTTGTATCTGTCGCCGGTCAACTCTATTCAAGGTCTCCAGACAAAGCCGAAGGTAAAGAGAACAAAGTAACGCACTGCCTCTTCCTTATAACCCCAAGACGTTACTAGGAGCCAGAAAGACCTGGAAAAAAAGTTTTTTTTTTTTTCCTGCTATTAAACTGGATGACAAAAATGATAGTAACTGTTCCAGAAATGCATCAGAAGCCAACTAATGTGGTAATATTGCAACATTTAAAGGGGTTTTCCACCTTTGCAACAATTTTCTCTTAGCTAAAATGCATCTGAAAAATAAAATAGGCAACTTTGGAAATGGTTGTGATTAAAAATCTATTGTTTTGTGTATGCAGCCACTTTCAAACCTATGTACAAATAAACTATGTGTGTACAGTGTAATGTTGCAGTCCTGTGTTCCATCCACTTATTCTATCTTCTGCTTTTGGGTAACTTAAAAAGGCTTCTGTGGTCAGGATACATTAGTATACCCCTGAGGAGACAGTTGAGCTGCACCTTAAGAAAATCATAGCTCGCACAGGCATGTCATAGAGGAGGTGAAGGAGACATGTAAACAGACGCTGGGGAAAGGGGAAAGGAAAAGGGGAAAGGAAAAAGGGGAAAGGAAAAAGGGGAAAGGAAAAAGGGGAAAGGAAAAAGGGGAAAGGAAAAAGGGGAAAGGAAAAAGGGGAAAGGAAAAAGGGAAAAGGGAAAAGGGAAAAGGGGAAAGGGAAAAGGGGAGAGGAAAAGGGGAAAGGAAAAAGGGAAAGGAAAAGGGGAAAGGGGAAAGGGAAAGGGGAAAGGAAAAGGGGAAAGGAAAAAGATAAAGGGAATGGGAAGGGAATGGGAAGGAAATGGGAAAGGAAATGGGAAAGGAAAAAGGGAAAGGAAATAGGGAAAAGAAAAGGGAAAAGGAAAAACGGAAAGTAAAAAGGGAAAGGAAAGGGGAAAGGAAAAAGGGAAATGAAAAGGGACAAGAAAAAGGGAAAGGGGAAGGGGAAATTAAAAGGGGAAATGAAAAGGAGAAAGGAAATGAAATACTAGTACTTTGCACACTAGAAAATTGGACCGCTTATTCTGACCTTTGCACTAGGTCAAATTCTCGTGCGTGCAGAAATGAAAAGAAAAACAAAAATCTCCAGTTTCTACATTTTGAGAATCTGTGAAATTCGGACTACACTCGGATGTCATCCGAGTGCAGTCCCATGTGGACCCATTGATTTGCGCTACCTACTTTGATCCGACCTTCAGTCACCGATATTTAGCGAGGATCATTCGGTTCGAGGAGAAAAAGCGGTAATGCTATCTCTATCAGCGTTGGTTGGTCTCATTTGCAAGTGGCGCAGCGCTTACAAGCTCTTAGCTATAGCGTCGGAAAGTGCTTCTCAGAAAGCCAGCATCAGTGCTCTCTCAATCCTCCGATGTTGCAGACTCATAGCTACCTCTACTGACAGCAGAGGAGAGCTCACAGTTCAGCTCAGAGACACAACCATGCCACAGGACCGATCGGTCAATCAATCAGAAGTGCTGCACCACAGAAATCAGGAGGTAGGGGGAATATTGAACTTGAGAAAACTTTCTCTCATGTATTTTTTTAAAATTATTTCTTTAGTTTAACTTTATTTTTATATTTCAGGATAGGAACATTCTCCATACATATTCTAAAACTACAAATATAGACAGTTTTCTAAAAAAAAAAAAAAAAAAAGCTCGCTGTAAACAGATGCAGCCTCTGGGGTGAGATGGATCCCATCCAAGAGAGTAAAAAAAAGAAAAAAAGTAGAATAGAAACTTGAAACAAACATGACATAGGGTCATTTATAAAAAACAAACAAACACAACACCTGCAAACCTCTTTTATATTGCCGAATAAATGGTTTTGTTAGCATTCCTTTAACTAAAAAAAAATATCAACCTTCACTGTCTGGAAAAATGTTTTTTTTCTTTCTTGTAAATATATAAACCTGTAGATATAAAATTAGTTAATAAAATAAATTGTTTCTGTGGAATGTTTCACCCTCCTGAAGGGAGGTGGGGTAATATACTGGCACGCCAAAGATCTAATTGTTTACACTCAACAACAAACTTTGCAAGTTGCTAAGCAACAACAAGAAAACAAGATTATAGGATTAAAAATAAGCAAGGACATAAACCAAAATCATTTCTACCCAACGTATATTTTTCTGATATTTCACAAACTTAAACGGCAAGTACATGAATTTCTGATATTAATATGCGTGTGTAATAAATTAAATAGTCATCATCTAACACTGTACGGTTTCTAGTTCCAACATTCTGTGCAGATGCAATTGCTAAAATTTATTTATAGTGAGCGGACTTCCCATATAGCGATAACTAATACAATTCTGGATACCTGCAGTCACCACTAGAGGGAGCTTAGGAGATTACTGCAGACCATTTTATTTTTGGGCTCCCTCTAGTGGTGGCTATCAGAATTATGGTAGTTAAAGGAAATCCGTGAGCAAATTTTTTTTTTTTACAAACGAAAGTAGTGGTATGGCTGTCCTCAATTAAAAGTGATACCTTTCTTGTAGAGATCCGATTTGCCAGTCATGAGAAATCTAGTGTAGAAGCCATATGCAAATCTGCAGGGAACCGCAATGGGGGCGAGTCAAACTGCTTATTCCAAATGCATTGACACACCTCCAGTGTACATTCAGCCTGATTTGCATAATATTTCTGGGTTAGATTGCTTATGTCAGATTGCTACAAAAAAGGCATCATTTTTATCGAAGGAACAAATGCCTAGAAAGCTATACGACCATTAGGTTAGATTCCCTTTAAAACTGTTTGCAGAGGATTTGGAGCTCTACAGTACCTAGACACACCGGTGACCCCATTTCCCACAAATCAGCCCTATATTAACTGCAGTGGATATGCTAATTAGTGATGAACACTGACAATTGTGGGGTTGCCATACATCAGTCTCGGAAAAAAGTGCCCAATTAGTGCTGACAGTATCTCGATCTCAAAAGAGGTTCCCTATTTCCCAAGATCACGCTCTCTTTATGAGATGTCAGAATTACATCTTTATCTTTCCAAAAACGATCTGAAGCTTCTAGTATTGCATAGGTGGGCAAGATTTATCCATCCTGACACTTGATAAGTCAATTTAAAAAGATAACATTTAAAATGGCGCAAATTTGTGCCAAAATTTATGAAAGTGGCGCATACAGATTGAGACATTTGGTGCAGCTTGCTGGACATGGCACAGTCAGAATTGTTCACTTATTTAATAATATCTAATAACAAATATATATATATATATATATATATATATATATATATATATATATATATATATATATATATATATATATATATATTGCCCTCGGGGGCCAAAGTTAAAAAACTAAATAAATAAAATTATATCAAATTAAATAAAATAGTTTTGGTCGGGTATCTAAAAGAAAAGTTAAAAAAACAAGTAGAAGTTGTTTCCATTCTTGCCGTTTCCAGCAGTCATGCAGCAGCTGGAGCAGATGTTGGCTGTTAATTTTTGCAGACGATACAGTTCATGACTTCTCCGGGAAAGGCTGTGTGCCACATCTGTAGCTGATGAAACAGAGTGCAGAAGTGTGGCCGACAAGAGGAGGAAAGTGTGAGCCGGAGACACAGACGCTGCCTGGGCCAAAATTAATTGTCTTCAGTGCTGGCCTAAAAATAGACTCTCCCCACATACTCGCTGCACACAGCAGTGTCTGCGGGCCAACAAGATTGGTTTTATACTATTAACAGCGCTAGAAAATTAAAATTAGATAAGTAGGAATAAAAAAAAGGAAAATAATAATAAAAAAAAGTTGGAAAAAAGTATAAAAAAACTAATAGATAACACCTTATCCCAGCACGTTCGCTTCGCTCATCACTGAGCATGCTCAGATGCTAACTGGGTGTCTTCAGCGTGCTCGAAAAATAAGGTTGAGTCCCCATGGCTGCATGTCTCACGGCTGTTAGACAGCTGGAACACATGCAGGGATTACCTAACAAATAAGGATTCCATACATGTGTTACAGCTGTCGAACAGCCAAGAGACATGCAGCCGCCAAAGACACTCGTTTAGCACCCAAGCATGCTCAGATAACACCTTATCTGATCACGTTTGATCATCACTACCAATAAATAGTGCAAAAAATAAATCAGAAAGATCGATAAAAAAATCACTTTGTGGGCGAGGTGGTGTCCACAAATTATTTTTTCCCCCAGAAATGACCTTTACAATGCCGCGCAGCTTTAATGTAGAAATGCCTAGATATTCACTGAATGCAGGACTGACGTGTTGGTTCAAGAAGGAAGCTCCAGCCGTTGTCCAAAAAAAAAGTGTTAAACTTTATGACATTTTTTAAAATTGCAACATTCTCTAGTAGGTCCAAGTAAATTGCATTGTTTTCCCTACGCGTTTCAGACCATAAGTAGGTCTTTATTCGTGGTTATGTTCTGAAACGCGTAGGAAAAAAAAATGGAATGTACCCGTATATACTCGAGTATAAGCCGACCCGAGTATAAGCCGACCCCCTAATTTTGCCACAAAAAACTGGGAAAACTTATTGACTCGAGTATAAGCCTAGGGTGGAAAATGCAGCAGCTACCGGTGAATTTCAAAAATAAAAATAGATGCTCCATACTGTTCATTATGGCCCCATAGCTGTGCCATATAGTGCTCTGCACCGTTCATTATTTCCCCATAGATGTACCATAGAAAGCTGTGCCATATAGTGCTCTGCACCGTTCATTATTGCCCCATAGCTGTGCCATATAGTGCTCTGCACCGTTCATTATTACCCCATAGCTGTGCCATATAGTGCTCTGCACAGTTCATTATTGCCCCATAGCTGTGCCATATAGTGCTCTGCGCCGTTCATTATTGCCCCATAGCTGTGCCATATAGTGCTCTGCGCCGTTCATTATTGCCCCATAGATGTGCCATATAGTGCTCTGCACCGTTCATTATTGCCCCATAACTGTGCCATATAGTGCTCTGCACCTTTCAGTATTGCCCCATAGCTGTGCCATATAGTGCTCTGCACCGTTCATTATTGCCCCATAACTGTGCCATATAGTGCTCTGCACCGTTCATTGTTGCCCCATAGCTGTGCCATATAGTGCTCTGCGCCGTTCATTATTGCCCCATAGCTGTGCCATATAGTGCTCTGCGCCGTTCATTATTGCCCCATAGCTGTGCCATATAGTGCTCTGCGCCGTTCATTATTGCCCCATAGCTGCCATATAGTGCTCTGCGCCATTCATTATTGCCCCATAGCAGCCATATAGTGCTCTGCGCCGTTCATTATTGCCCCATAGCAGCCATATAGTGCTCTGCGCCGTTCATTATTGCCCCATAGCTGCCATATAGTGCTCTACGCCGTTCATTATTGCCCCATAGCAGCCATAGTGCTCTGCACCGTTCATTATTGCCCCATAGCTGCCATATAGTGCTCTGCGCCGTTCATTATTGCCCCATAGCTGCCATATAATGCTCTGCGCCGTTCATTATTGCCCCATAGCTGTGCCATATAAAGCTGTGCCATTGCTGCTGCAATAAAAAAAATGCCATACTCACCTCGCTGCTTGCAGCTCCCAGCGTCTCGTCCCGGCATCTCTCCGCACTGACTGATCAGGCAGAGGGCGCCGCGCACACTATATGCGTCATCGCGCCCTCTGACCTGAACAGTCAGAGCAAGAGGACGCGAAGACAGAGCGACGCCCGGCGTGTGGAACGCGGACAGGTGAATATTACATACTTACCTGCTCCCGGCATCCCGCTCCCTCTGCCTGTCACACGGTCTTCGGTGCCGCAGCCTCTTCCTCTATCAGCGGTCACCGGCACCGCTGATTAGAGAAATGAATATGCGGCTCTACCCCTATGGGAGGTGGAGCCGCATATTCATTTCTCTAATCAGCGGTCCCACGTGCCCGCTGAACAGGGGAAGAGCTGCAGCACCGAAGACCGTGTGACGGGCAGAGGGAGCGCCGGGACTAGGTGAGTATGCCTCAGCGCCCTCTCCCCCTCACCCGCCGACCCTGCCACCCACCGTGACTCGAGTATAAGCCGAGAGGGGCACTTTCAGCCCAAAATTTTGGGCTGAAAATCTAGACTTATACTCGAGTATATACGGTACTTTGACCTACAAAAGAATGCCGCAATTTAAAAAAAAAAAGTTGGAATAAAGTTTATCACTTTTTTGGACAACGGCTGGAGATTCCTTTTCCTTAAATTTGCTTTGAGCCACGCTGGGAAGCAACAGGACACAAGGAAGTTATACTGCATCAGCAAAGTCATTCCCAGGTAAAGAATTCAAATAAGACTGGGGTTTTAAGATGTGTTCTTCAAGCTCTTTTGAAAAAGCACTGAGAAATGGACAACGTCAAGGAGGCAGTGTTCAGCCAAGGAAAGAATGCTGCAAATAAAAAGACACTTCACGCTTATTGCCATTCAAAACCAGAAGATGTTCAGCAGTGCAATCAACTCAGAACTGGGACCCAGCTACACCCATCTACTGTTAGAAGTTTGGCCAAAAGTGGACTTCTTGGAACAATTACAGCTAAAAAGTGATACTTTCTACACAAACAAGACCAAGTGACTCAACTATGCATGAAAACATAAGAACTAGGGTGCAGGAAAATTGTCAGCAGGCTCTCAGGAGTGAGGAATCAAAATGTGAAATATTTGGGTGTAGTACAAGGAAGTTTGTTGCCGAAGGGCTGGAGAACGGCACAATGATGAGTTTCTGGAGGAACAGTGAAGCTCGGTGAAGGATCCTGCAAGTTTGCGGCTGCATTTCAGCAAATGGAGATAAGAATTTGGTCAAGATAATTGGTGTCCTCAATTCTGAGAAATACAGATAGATACTTCTCCATCATGTAGTACCATCAGGGAGGCGTCAGATTAGCCCCAAAGTTATTCTGCAGCAATGAGTCTTGGAAGCGATGATCCGGCCCCCGCAGAGCCCACATCATCATCCAGTCTGTCTGGGATCACATGAAGAGAGAAGGATCCGCACAAGCCTCATACACAGAAGATCTGGGGTCAGGTCTCCAAGATGTTTGGAAACACCTCCTTCCCTAAATCCTTAAATTATCATCAAATATTGTTGCAATTTAGATTTCTTTTTTCTTTGTTCACTTTACATTTTGTTTCCTGATAAAAAATTAATTATAAACAGTTCTATTTTTTATAGCATTTTTACTTTGCAGCTGCCAAAAACTTTTGCAGCACTGTAGCGATAGACAGATATGATTACCATATATAAAAATAATAAGACACTTTTATAAAAAATAATGTAAAATATAAAATACATATAATTAATAATATATGGAAAATGTAATAAAAAAAACCAACATGATGATAAAGTTGTGACATGTTTTCTATTAAGTGGGCACTCATCCAAAATACAAACAGGCCTTAGGCAACGATGATGATTCTATATAAAAGACACAATGCAGGGATGTAAGATTAATATGTTGAAATATTGAAAAAAAAAAAAATTGCAAAAATAATGTAAAAAAAAAAAAGAAAAGTTCAGGAACCTCAGGGAACAGTTGACCTGCAGCTTGTAGCGACTGCTAACTATTTTGGGCTTTTGCAACCAACTTAGTGTCATGTGTGTGCCATCTGGGTACCACTTATTTAGAGCTGGCAGGCAGCCGTCCTGTTACAGGCAAGCTGGCAGAGATAAAGGAATAAATTGCACCATTTAGCTAACATCCACTCGCTTTGCGGCTGTTAAAAAGCCGTGACTGGATAATAATTTGGTTATTGCTTTAGTCAGATGGAGTGGCTCGGCAGATTTAGCCAACGCTCCTTGAAAATCAAATAAAAAAAAAATAAAAGTAAAAAATAAAATAAATAATAAAATGAGCCGAGCTGTAATATTTCCATCTTCTAACGTCTTTCTAAATTTAGGATTTTAACAGTCACCTGGAGGAATGACTTCTGAAACTTGGATATTTCGACAGAAACTCTGAAACGCGCCTGGGAAGTAACTTAGGGGCTTCAGTTATTCTGCTATTACAGGGTTGCATTATTAGGAGCAATCAATTTTTGGCATGAAATTCTCTGGTGACTGCAAAGATTTGTTTTTCGGCATTTCCAGAACATCAGAAGTCTCAGCAGGTTACGACAACAGTCAGTGAGTCTCCTCTATGTAATATCAATGGTCATTGGGAAAGGACTGAAGCGACGGGTGGCTACCATTAAAGGCACAGCCATAAAAAGTGGTGTTCTCAATTTGATATACACTAATTAGCCATAACAATAAAATTTTTTAAAAAAACAAAAACACCAGACTATGATAGGACCCTCTTGTACTCCCAAAAAATATATGACCCTTAGAAGTCTGAAGTCTACAAGTTCTTTGAATCTGTCCTGCGGTATCTGGTACAAGAAGTTGGAAGCAGATCCTTCAAGTCTAGTAAGTTCTCCCAGAATCAGACTCTCTCCAAATTCCCAGATCTTAATCTGATCGATTGTCAAGTCATCACATTGACCACTCTATCATGTTCCTCAGACCATTCTTCCAATGTGGAAGGGAATGACTGGTCAAAGAGGCCATTATGAAATCCAGCTGCCATGAATGGGAGCACAGTGTTAGGCAAGTGGTGGATGTCACATCTCTACGACGCCAAGACAAGGTTTCCAGCAGAACATCGCCCCATCACACTGCTGGCCCGTCTTCTTACGTAATACAACCTGGTGCCATCTATTCCCCAGATAAGGCACCTGATGGAAAACAAAATGTGATCCATCTAAAAAAGGATGCCTTCCCTTTTGCTTCATTGTCAAGTTCTGATGCTCTCATGCCCAATGTAGGCATGTTTGGTGAAGGACAGGGTACAACATGGTCACTCTGACCAGTCCATGGACTCAAAGCCCTATATAACAAGCTACTGTACAATGTTCTTCATGTTCTGATACCTTTCTATCAGGGTTAGCAGGAAATTCAGTCAGAATAGACCAGATAGTCTAAGTCTATCCACATATATCAATGATCCCTTCAAGTTAATGACCCCGTTGGCCCTTTTCCCGGTTGACCTTCCTTGGACAAGAGCTTGCCGTTTTGGAGAAGCTCTCCTCCAGTCCATTAGACATTTCAATTTGGAACAGATCCTTATGGCGCACATGAACACTAGATCAATGTCAGCCAAACCCGCCGATCTAATCTGCATGGAGGCATCCAGACTGTTCCCCAATAGGGAAACATAAAGATCAGTTGGTTGGAATTCAATCGCTCAGTCCTTCTGCTGAAAGGAGATAAGCTGCCAGCAGATCAGCTCCGCCAAGTGCTCCTGTGTATGGGGCAGTTGGCAGAGATCATCGGAGATCATCACCAGTAAACGATCGGACGTCTATGTGCATGGCGGGCACTACTCTTTACCATTTTTCCTTCTTTGTTAATGTGGATTTGATTATTGGGTGTGGAGAAAAGCTCGGTGGGTGGTCATCTGCCCTAACATAAAAAATTTATAGTTTTCGTCTTAAAGAAAAGTCACGCTCCGATTTAATGAAGCTGCCCAAAGTGAGCCATCACACTCAGAAAGATGGAAAACTTTGCATATTTTTGTGCCCAGAATCCATAAACTCCGGTTTATGTCAAGTTCAGTCATTTTCATAGGTGAAAAGCAGAAACTTTTCCATGTTCTGGGATTGGATATGACTTGGGCTCGGCCATTACTTTCACAGGCAATTTATTTTAATATTTATTTTTTTATGTGATGCAAGTAACAAAACCTGGAATGATGAATTCACAATTAAAAGGATTTTCCCAAACTATAAAAGTTTCATGTGACTGACTAAAAAAGATGTGACATCTGGTGCCAACTAGTGACTGCAGCGGCCACAGCAGTGACATTACAATGGAGGCCACACGGCGATGGCGACCGTATACTCTAGTCACATGGCACTACATGAAACCAGAAAGTAGTGTGACTCCCTGGTGACCGCCGATACATGGACAATTCAGAATGTATAGAGTCTATGCTCTTTCAGTCAACTTGATCCCATTTTATAGATAATGTGATAGACAATCTGCAAGTCAATTTATTGAACAATTGCTTCTGGGTCAGGAAGTAGGGGTGGGTTTTTGGCTCTCTACAGGAAGCAGGGGTGGGCTTTTGTCTCTACAGGAAGCAGGAGGGGCCTTTGTCTGTACAGGAAGTTGGGAGGGTCTTTCTCTACAGGAAGCATGGGCAAGCCTTTTCCTCTCTACGGGAAGTGGGGGCAGGCCTTTGGCTTTCTACAGGAAGTAGGGGTGAGCCTTTTCCTCTCTACAGGAAGTGGGGGCAAGCCTTTCTCTCTACAGGAAGTTGGGAGGGTCTTTTTCTACAGGAAGCATGGGCAAGCCTTTTCCTCTCTACAGGAAGTGGGGCGGGCCTTTGGCCTTCTACAGGAAGTAGGGGCGGACCTTTGCTTCTATACAGGAAGCTGGGAGTGCTTTTGGCTTTCTACAGGAAGTAGGGTGGGCCTTTGGCTCTACAGGAAGTAGGGGTGGGTTTTTGGCTCTCTACAGGAAGTAGGGGCTGGCCTTTGGATCTCCACAGGAAGTAGGGGTGGGCTTCTGTCTCTACAGGAAGCAGGAGGGGCCCTTGGCTCTACAGGAAGCGGAGAAGGCCTATGTCTCTACAGGAAGTTGGGTGGGCTTATGTCTCTACAGGAAGCGGGGAAGGCCTATGTCTCTACAGGAAGTTGGGTGGGCTTATGTCTCTACAGGAAGCGGGGAAGGCCTATGTCTCTACAGGAAGTTGGGCAGGCTTATGTCTCTACAGGAAGCTGGAGGGGCCTTTTACTCTACAGGAAGTTGGGAGGGTCTGTCTACAGGAAGCGAGGGCAAGCCTTTTCCTCTCTATAGGAAGTGGGGGTGGGCCTTTGGCTCTGTACTTCCGCTCTTATGTATAGGAAACTGCATACAGGCATAACAGAGGCAAGCTTTCAGTTCAGGACAAGTAAGCCATTGGTTAATAGTAGGTGCACTGAATGTTGGGAAGGGAGCGAGTTAGCTCTAGTACCTTCTGTGCTGGCAGAATGGTAACAAGAGAAACTGATAACATAAAAAGATTGGATGGAAAGTTATAGAACATGAGAAATAGGACAATATTTTTTCAACAGGTTTTGTATGAAGGACAGGTATATATTAATTTCAGTAAAGACTGATGCAGAGATATTTCTATGCGCCTAGAGGTGTTTATCTAAAAAGAGAAGTTAATTCCAGAAATACTTTACAAAATTAAATTATAATAAACCATACATTCTTTTAAAAGAAATGTCCTCTAGTGTATTCGTCACCCCCATCGGCACAAGCTTGGGTCCCCCTGTTAGGCTCCATGGTCAGGGCATCTATGGCTAATTCACTATTATCGGAGCATGTATAGGTGGCACACTGACATGGTGACATCTATGGCTGGGCACCGCACCAGACATTCACTACCTAGAACTTTGGCGTCAGTAAACTGGATACCTGGCGGTGAGGGTTACTGTGACCATATTTTATTTCCAAATCTTGGAGGGTATGATAAAATAATAGAATTTGGCACTGGCGGCAGCAGCTACTTAGGGGTTAACGTTAGCCCCTCCGAGTGTATTACTATCTGTGCATAACATGTAATTTTTTTTTTCCTTTCAAGAAAGCTGAAACTTCCAGGAAACTACAAGATTGATTATTAAATGACTTGTGGCAATATAATCCGTCTGTAGTGCAGCCGCAATCTACCTAATGACAGAGTGCTGTCAGGAAATGGCAGGGCACATGTTGTGATTGGCAGCACCCATGACATCAGCCTTCATCTTAGATGCCCCAGTATATAAAGGCATGTATTGACATCAGTCTTACTTCTGGACGTGTCAGTTCCTTAGAGGCTGCCAAGTCTTCAGGTCGCTGATCTTGGCACAGGGAATCAACTCCCCAGTTGGCAGCTGTAGCCGGAAATGTTATTCAGTAAAGTGCCGTGTGTCAGTCTTTACCGTACCGCTGGCATTCTATTCCAGATTCAGGAAGCCTCAGATGAGTATATGTACCGAGCGTATGAATTTGGGAAAGGAATTGTCTATTTGAAGACTTCCTGGAACCATTATTAAGCGATTGGTTGGGATCGCACCAATTTATTATGGAGTTTTCTTAGTTTTTTTTTTGTAGGAAACGCCAGCGTTTTTTGCATATTTTAACGCCATGGACAAATCATCTGCAAAATCTGCATTAAAATGTGCATTTGCTACAGATTTAAAGGGGTTTTCCCAATGTTAATTGGTACTAACTTGTTACATTTGGGACAAATTTTTGTAATCTTT
The DNA here is from genome assembly GCF_032444005.1 of Ranitomeya imitator. Taxonomy (NCBI): domain Eukaryota; kingdom Metazoa; phylum Chordata; class Amphibia; order Anura; family Dendrobatidae; genus Ranitomeya; species Ranitomeya imitator. The sequence continues at coordinate 18,485,675 of NC_091289.1, read as the reverse complement.
TTTTGTTTTTCATAGTAAAATCTGCAACAATGTCACAATTCCAATTTTGGTGGATTTGTCTGTGGCATAATAAAATGTCCTAAGTCATAATTCGCCCTTAAAGCAACAGGTGACAATGATAATGAACTATGTAGGACGGAACTGCAAAATTCTTCACCGGATTTGACTTAAAGGAGTTGTCCCCGTTGGAAAACTTTTGCCTGTAGGCACAAACAAAAAACAAAACAAACAAAAACCCTGAGCTTTACTTATCCTCCCTGGGTCCAACGCTGTGTTCACATAGCAGCCTTGGTCTTTGTTGTTTGGCTGCAGTGGTGGCATCACGTCAAAAGCGCTGCAACCAATCCAATGAGGTCAGTGATTGGTTGCAGTGTTTTCAGTGTGACATCACCGCTGCAGCCAAATAACAGATATCAGGGCAGAGGCAGAGACCCAGAATTGGACCGAGGGAGGGAAAGTAATGCTCAGTATGTTTTTTTTTTCTTCGTTTTTTTGTTTGTTTTTTTTAAAGTAGAGCGTGCAAGCAAAAGTTTTCTAAACAACCCCTTTAAGTACGACCATCATTTTGTTGAATGTAAACCTCAACAGAACAAAAAAAAATATTCACATTAATCGTGGAAACCTTTTTTTTTTTTAAATCCGGCATTAGAAGGTAATATACGCTGGGGAAATCTGAGATACTGGCTTCATATTAATTTGGGAAACAGCAGAAATAAATTGAAAGAGCTGTCAGCAAGTTGCCATATACTTTATCTAGTAAATTGCTTAATCTGGTAAATTTCATTAATAAGTGGGACATGCTTTTCTGCCCACCCGAATCCTGATTGGAATATTTAAAAGTCAATTTCTCGTCGTTCTCAATTGTTGCAAATTTAAAGGGCACCTGACATATAACTGATCCCGCCTGAACCACGGGCAGCATGAATCGGAGGCTGGGTGCGTTAATACAGCTGGGGTTGGGGACTATGTTCCAAGAGGCAGGTCCCTGGCGGCTTTGCCCCTCCCAGTTCCCCGCCTAGACTGACAGGTCCCTCCCTCTAAAAGGCCATAGAGAGACCCGTCAGTCAATGCGAGTGGGGCGTGGAGAAGCCGCCAGGTACCTGCCTCTTGGACTAGTCATCGGAGACGGGCCAGCTTTTAAAAGTAGCTTTTCTCTAAGACACCACAGCATTTCAGGTGGCTGCAATAACGTACTCGGTGCCCGATTCATGCTGCCCGTGGTCTGGGCAAGAAGAAGCCGACGGGTAGTTGAAGAGCAATGGTCTACTATTTCTTATACCAGGGGCAGGACAAATATAATACCAGTGCTGGGACAAGTGGGATATGCCTGAAGTCCATGTCTAGGGGATTGGGCAACGAGCCGCTCTGCCATACCCAGGATAAAGCTATGGCAGCAAACAATCTTTGCCCAGGGTGAATAAAACCTTCTTAAGTGGCAGGCGCACTCTTAAGATGGTCAACTAGGAGGAGTAGTAGGCAGGACTGGCAGAGGCTGAGGAGGTCCATCTCACAGCTCCTCCTAGTTGATTACTCACTTATGTTCTGACTAATGACTTGCTGTCTAAGTTTCTGATAGGTGGGGATCAAGTGATTGATTGAGAAGAACATGCGGAGACCTTGACACGAGCCTCTATCATTCCTCATTTGCAGCCAAATTGGATTGGTCTTATAATAAATTTGGGTCCCCTCGCCTATTAGGAATTCTTGTCATATCGTCTGGTAACGTCATCAATTTTGATTGTCAAAATCCTCCTGTAAACGAGTGCTAAATCCGGTAACAGATTCACCGAGTGCAGAACTTGATCATTTTCTCAACCCACCACTAAAACTTTGCTGAAGGTCTTTAGTTATAGACAATCTCTATCTTCTCTTGCGCCATCTCATGGTTGGATTGCCGTGAAATTAAAACACATGCACAAACTGCACCAGAACACAGCCTAAAACTTTTTTTTTTCGTTCAATTAACAGAAAACCTATAAATACATAGACATTCTCAATAAACTGGTGTTTTCCCCTCAAGCTTTAAACATGCCTCAATCACACCTATCCTCAAAAAGCCCTCTCTTGACCCATCCTCTGTATCTAGCTATCGCCCTATATCACTTCTCCCTTATGCCTCCAAGCTACTGGAACAACACGTCCATCTTGAACTGTCCTCCCATCTATCTTCCTGCTCCCTCTTCAACCGCTTACAATCAGGCTTCCGGTCACACCACTCCACTGAAACTGCCCTAACTAAGGTCACCAATGACCTATTAACCGCCAAGAGAAAGCGACACTACTCTGTCCTCCTCCTCCTGGACCTGTCTGCTGCCTTTGACACAGTGGACCATTCCCTATTACTACAGACCCTCTCATCCCTTGGCATCACAGACTTGGCCCTATCCTGGATCTCATCATACCTAACAGACCGGACATTCAGCGTTTCCCACTCACACACCACCTCCTCACCTCGCCCCCTATCTGTCGGAGTCCCACAAGGTTCAGTCCTTGGGCCCCTGCTCTTCTCCATTTACACCTTTGACCTGGGACAGCTCATAGAATCTCATGGCTTTCAGTATCACCTCTATGCTGACGACACACAGATCTACATCTCTGGACCAGATATCATCTCCCTACTAACCAGAATCCCTCAATGTCTGTCTGCTATTTCATCCTTCTTCTCCGCTAGATTTCTGAAACTTAACATGGACAAAACAGAATTCATCTTCTTTCCCCCATCTCACGCGACCCCCCCCATCGAACCTACCCATTACAGTAAATGGCTGCCCACTCTCCCCAGTCCCACAAGCTCGCTGTCTCGGGGTAATCCTCGACGCTGATCTCTCCTTCAAACCACATATCCAAACCCTTTCCACTTCCTGCTGACTTCAACTCAAAAATATTTCACGGATCCGTACATTTCTCAACCAAGAATCTGCAAAAACCCTAGTCCATGCCCTCATCATCTCCCGCCTCGACTACTGTAACCTCCTGCTCTGTGGCCTCCCCTCTAACACTCTCGCACCCCTCCAATCTATTCTAAACTCTGCTGCCTGACTAATCCACCTGTCCCCCCACTATTCCCGGCCTCTCCCCTCTGTCAATCCTTTCACTGGCTCCCCATTACCCAGAGACTCCAGTACAAAACCCTAACCATGACGTACAAGGCCATCCACAACCTGTCTCCTCCATACATCTGTGACCTCGTCTCCCGGTACTTTCCTGCACGCAACCTCCGATCCTCACAAGATCTCCTTCTCGACTCCCCTCTTATCTCCTCTTCCCACAATCGCATACAAGATTTCTCTCGCGCATCCCCCCTACTCTGGAACTCTCTACCACAACATATCTGACTCTCGCCTACCATTGAAACCTTCAAAAAGAACCTGAAGACCTACCTCTTCCGATAAGCCTACAACCTGCAGCAACCACCAATCGACCAAACCGCTGCATGACCAGCTCTACCCTCATCTACTGTATTCTCACCCATCCCTTGTAGATTGTGAGCCTTCGCGGGCAGGGTCCTCTCTCCTCCTGTACCAGTTATGACTTGTATTGTTCAAGATTACTGTACTTGTTTTATTATGTATACCCCTCCTCACATGTAAAGCGCCATGGAATAAATGGCGCTATAACAATAAATAATAATAAACACAACAATTACAGATGTTCTTCCTGCAGTCAATTTATGGTAACTGCTGCTGGAAAAGTGGGTGATGGATTTTAGGGTAAATTCCTTATCTATATTCATTGCACTACATCTACCGAGGCTGCGGTCTACCGGCCAGGTTCAGTTCTATGTAATATGCCCGACTTACAAAATTTTGCACCAGCCTGTGTGTACTTCTACTAGTTAATATTTTTGTGCATTGTTTCTAAACAACCATAACACATATACTGTGCTCACAGTGGTCAAAGTCACTATTTTTTTGTTAAACACATATGAAAATTTTTATATACAGTTAAAATAAAAATTAAAAATATTTTATAGTCTCCCAAAAATATACAAATAATTAAATAACAAAAACAACAGTGCCACCCAGAGGCTAAATTATGGGTAAAAAAAAAGTGATAAACTGGTAGGAAGGTCAAGCATTGGCTTAAAGACAACCTGTCAACAGAACAAAGATGTGCTGTTGTCATGAATCTCCTCCTCATAGAATACCACAATGGTGGCATATTATACGTGGCCTCCGCAATAAAAGGCGGCCATGCTGTAGCAGACCAAAAATGACATCAGTGGAGCAATGGCGTAGTATGGGAGCAAGTTTTGCCACCTCGGTCACCACCTACACAGAGCGCAGCAGCCGATGACAACCTCATCTCGACAGCTGCGCTGTGCATAGGCATCAACCTAAATAACAAAGGCTGAGCAGCTAATGAATGAATGTGCTGCTGCACTGGGATCCCCCGCAGCTCTTGCTTCCCCTCTCACTTGTAATTTTGTGAAAAAAAATAAAAACCTGCCTTAAATGTAAAAAAAAAAGTATAAAACAGAATATTACAAACCCCTAAAAAATATTTATAATATACTTTTACACACTTTTTTTTTAACCTTAAGAAGGGCTAGGGTAATAAAAATAACAATAAAAAAAATGTCTATTGCTGGCTGCAGATTGAGTTAACCGAGAACCTGAAGAACCTGTGAAGGCGAAACAAAAAAGCCTGTAAAAGTCAAAGAGTGCAACATTTGCAACGAAACCTGATTGCGAAAATAATTTTTAGTCCCAAATTCATGAATTTAAGTAAAAGAAAAGAAAAAAAAGCCAAAAATTCATGAAGTGGCCTAGAACACACCTTGGGTGTGCACAGTGTGGATGTCGGGTACTTCGAGGAGGCCAGTATGGCCGGCAGAACGAACCCTGGAATCTCATTTTTCAGCTCTCAATTGAAATGTCTTACAGATTATTACGCGGCTCGCCCGGGATACTAATCTAGTAATGATACAGAAACTGATAGATTTCTATGATCACGCTGGTGATTTGCTGAAGATCCGCATCGCTGGTTCTCCAGGCATCAGCACCATCAAAGGCCATAAAGTCTGATTCATGCGGAGATTTCAGAGCGGCCGATCTCAAGACTGACCCCCTCGCTGAGTGCTACACGTCTGCTCCATCTATCTTCCCTTAATCAGCTTGTAACACTTGAAGAAATGCAACCAGAAAAGAAGGACATTATAGGTAATGTCTATGTAGACACAAGTGGCCTGAAGATCTAAGGATCGCAAAAAAAACCAAAAAAAAAACCACGAGCCTCACATTTCTAAGGTATTTTAGATTTTGGACCACAAATTACAGATGTAGCAGAGCTGGATTTATAACTAATGAATCTTTTATTCCATTGCTACATTAATTATATGCAGTGCCGGTCTTGGGTGCCAAGGGCCCACCGGCAACATTGAGTCTGGGGGCCCACTGTTCAGATACAGGCAAATATCACATTACCCTCACTCACAAATTTGCCTATATTTTTTTTGTTTATGTATTAATAAACGGGGTAGTTTGATAAGTCCGAGCCTGATTATATGATATTATAAATAGGGAAGTTTAATAAATGAATGTTGAGGTGATGCCCTTATCTGTACATAGTGAAACATGTATTGTGCCAACTACTTCTCATCTACGTGGGTAGAAGAGCTCATCTCTGCATGGCGGCCCACCGGAGGATCATCCTGTTCTCCTGTGGGCCAGTCCGACCCTGATTATATGATATTATAAACAGGGAAGTTTAATAAATGAATGTTGAGATTATGACCTTGTCTGTACATAGTGAAACGTACTGTTCCAACTACTTCTCATATACATGGGGAGAAGAGCTCATCTCTGCATGGCGGCTCACCGGAGGATCATCCTGTTCTCTTGTGGGCCAGTCCGACCTTGATTATATGATATTATAAAGAGGGAAGTTTAATAAATAAATGTTGAGATGAAGACATTATCTGTACAGAGTGAAACATGTATTGTGCCAACTACTTCTCATATACGTGAGGCAGAGAGCTCATCCCTGCATGGCGGCCCACCGGAGGATCATCCTGTTCTCTTGTGGGCCAGTCCGACCTTGATTATATGATATTATAAAGAGGGAAGTTTAATAAATAAATGTTGAGATGAAGACATTATCTGTACAGAGTGAAACATGTATTGTGCCAACTACTTCTCATATACGTGAGGCAGAGAGCTCATCCCTGCATGGCGGCCCACCGGAGGATCATCCTGTTCTCCTGTGGGCCAGTCCGACCTTGATTATATGATATTATAAAGAGGGAAGTTTAATAAATAAATGTTGAGATGAAGACATTATCTGTACATAGTGAAACATGTATTGTGCCAACTACTTCTCATATACGTGAGGCAGAGAGCTCATCCCTGCATGGCGGCCCACCGGAGGATCATCCTGTTCTCCTGTGGGCCAGTCCGACCTTGATTATATGATATTATAAAGAGGGAAGTTTAATAAATAAATGTTGAGATGAAGACATTATCTGTACATAGTGAAACATGTATTGTGCCAACTACTTCTCATATACGTGAGGCAGAGAGCTCATCCCTGCATGGCGGCCCACCGGAGGATCATCCTGTTCTCCTGTGGGCCAGTCCGACCTTGATTATATGATATTATAAAGAGGGAAGTTTGATAAATGAATGTTGAGATTATGACCTTGTCTGTACATAGTGAGACATGTACTGTTCCAACTATTCTCATAGACGAGGAAGAGGAGAGCTCATCCCTACATGGCGGCCCACCGGAGGATCATTCTGTTCTCCTGTGGGCCAGTCCGACCCTGATTATATGATATATAAAATAATAACAGAGATATTCCCAGTTTGTAAACTCCATCCTCAAAAGATATGCTCACGTGTTTCCAGGACTATAAAAAGTGCTCCACCTCAATTTGTGGCCTACCTCACCCCCATTCTGAAGGGGCCTGCATAGCCTGCTGATATGTCAAAGATAGGGAAAAAAGTAAGAGCACCCCATTAACTCTCATACATTTCTTCAGGTAACACCTCAAGGTTAGAAATTTGCAAAAACGCAGCTTCTTCATAGCCCAAATTATAGGAATTTCCTACGTAAACCAGAAACATCCGCAAGCTACACAGTAGAAAAGTGAGTGTTTATAACCTTGGCACATTATATGCTACCCATTGAGATCGCGGGCATAATTGGCACTCAAGGAACTAGAGTATTCTTACAGAGTTTTGAACAAATGCAAGTTGCGTTTCCAAATTTGCTGGAACTGTATCTAAAAAACCTGGACAGACCCAGGAAATTCGGAACAGTTGGCGGCTATACTGGAGTCCAATTCAATGTTGCTCTCGAGAGACTGGAGAAATTCTTTTGGTGCCCAGGGCAGGAGTGGGCACCACTTCCCTTCATCCTTGAAGTTTAACTTCATAAGTACGAGATGGACGTTGATCAGTTTATTACATGTAATGCCTTATTTTGCCTGCGGAGGAGCTGTTGGGAAATTGAACACTTGCAGGACACATGAGAGCTAATAGATATATGTGGCAACAGTGGCAGATCCTGTGATCTGCTGAGTTCTAGGGTTACTTTATAAAAAAAAAAAAAAGGAGATGGGATCTTCTAATATAAGATGCACCCTAATAGGGCACATGGGAGCGGGATATCCTTGATTAAAGATGGCAACTGTCTCGAAAGGGTTTAACACATATTGTTGTCAATGCATCTGGCAGAAAAACTTGTTTTACAGGTATTAACTCCGTGTTGACTTTTAGTCACCGCTTTATATTAAACTTGATGAATAAAGCTTTAAGTGCAAGAATATAAATACCCTCTCCCCTCCCCCCAACTGTGTCTAGTCACTTGGATCCCAGACAGTTACAGAATAAACTTTACTGCCCAAGGCAAAAAAAGAAGACTGGAAAGCTTCTTCTAAGCAGAGACTACGGCCAAATCGAGAGGGTGGTGGGACGTAGCAGCTTTTTGTTCCACTCTCTGGTTTTCCTGTCGGAGAGAACATCAAACGTGGCTGCGTGAAGTTTAACATCACTATTCAGGGCATTAGGTGTAATGTACTTGAAATTATGGTCACACAACCCTCGACTGAAGCAGCAAGCAAAAAAGAAAAAAAAAAAAACAAGAAAAAACTGTATAGTGCAAGACACGGCGAGAACAAAAATTGATTGTACGCTTAAAAAATTTAATGACCTCGCATCAACGATACTCATAGTGCAAGACTGAATCCGAAGGAAATACATGTTATATTGAAGGAACCCTCTGCCATAAAGTCGTCATGGTGCCAATGACACAGAATACAAGTGGATGGAGGAGTTTTAAGGGGATCTGTCACTTGCCAAAAATATGTACTTTTTTGTACCAGGTGTGAATGCCGCTGTTTTCCTGAATCCGGCGATGTTTTTCTTGTGTTTCTGCGCCTCTCTATTCCTGAGATACGGTCCCTTCTTCTCAGTGTATAAATCTAGTCTATTTTATCCAAGTGGGTGTGGAACTGAAGAAGACCATGCCCATTTGGTTAAAAAAAAGACTAGCTTTATGTGCAGGGAAAAGGAGGCTATATCTCAGGAATGGAGAGGAGCAGGAACAAAAGAAAAACATGGCCGGATTCAGGAGAACGGCAGCATTTGCACAGAGTAAAAAAATTACATATTTACGACACGTGACAGGTCCCCTTTATGGTGGGATTTAGAAGTGAATGTCAAGGTTTAAAGGCAATGAAGAAACACAACACTCCAATTTAGAGTAGACAATAGGATCCATAATACAATGGGCTATTAAAAAAGAAGTCTCATGGCTCTGTACTAACAAGATGCAGGCACATAGCGAGGCAATGCTTCTAGGGAAAAATGCTAAAGGAATACGTCAAATAATGGGGAACATTTGAACTAACTGATCAAGGACTGGCATACAAAAAAAATGGTTTCCAAGAGTTCAACAGAAGGTTGTCTTGAAGGACGTGGTATCCAAAGCAAAAGGTTTCAAGTGCCCTCTACTAAACAGGTGACATGTCAGCATTTCTCCTTCAAGAGCAAAGTACAGAAATCCACCATTCTCAAACCTTCCCCTGGGACACCCCTGTACACATCAGGGCTGGACATAACATTGGTGCAACCAAGGGCCTAAGAGGTAAGGGGCCCCGCTACCATCTCCAAAGCAGGTGAAGTTGTGCATCATGGTGAGTTATCAGACTGCAAAGGCCCATATACTGTTTTTGCCCTTGGACCTCGTCTGTTTACACCAGTGGTACATTATATGGTTGGCTGGTCCTGCCAAAATCGGTGGCTTGTGCTAACATTACGTGTATTTGGCCACATGGTTCTCTTTTTAGTAGGGGGTCACGTTGCCAATACTACCCCCTGCGTGTTTGCCTTTATTGCCATAGCAAAAATGTAAATGGAGGGTTGTAAAGGAGACCTATAAATCCTGGCCCCGACCCCAATCCATCCCTCCCGGTAAAATCCCAAAATCCACCTGGGATTAACATGAACCCTGCCCCCTTTTGGCACAAGGATTCCAGGAGATCTGGAACAGTTGGCAACAGAAAAAAAGGGAATAAAACTCCTCCTGGTTCTGTTCTTTAAGTTGCTAATCAGGTTCCTATAAAGGGGGTTGTCACATGAATGGACGTCCTAAAGGGGATCCATTGCTTTAAGAAATATTCTACATTTCAACAGCGGAGCCTTGATCACGTTCACAAATACTTATACCCTCTGAAGTCCCGAACTTCTGGATACCAAATTAAAGGGGATTCCTATGAATAACCATTCAATTCGCTATAGAGGCAAATTCAACCGTTCCCGGCAATGAACGGCGCGGCATCAAAGCCGACAATTTGCTGCCGGCTGAAAGCGCGGGGGGGGGACCCTTAAGGTCTGATCTTCTCATATTTTCATTGTTGTCAGTACAATTTCTTCCCTCGCAGAAGATGAAAATAATGTTTACTTCTGCATCCTGATTACGGCGCGTCCAGATTAAACGCGGCTGATTTTCTTTCACACATTCCCGCTAACGAACGAGGCCGTCCTTTAATCTGCGCTAATATGCTCTGGCATCCCGAGCTTCCTCCAGCCCAAGTAAATGGCAGAACTTGTCCAGTCGCATAAAGTTGCAGCGAGTTTTCTCGGCCGCCTGGGGAAATGTGACTACTTAACTTCGGCGATGTGTTAATATGCTGGAATTACTAATTAATGAATAAACAGCTCCAGTTAGAGAAAAAAAAAATAGACGAGGAGAAAGAGGGGAATACTAAGAAAAAAAAAAAAAAGGCCCACGGATAAATCGTAGTAACAGAATAATTAGCTGCGGCGTAAAGAGAGGAAAAACACAGGCAAGGAAAATAAAACACAGAGAATTAGACCGGCGGGCAGAGATTGTGGCCTTCAGTTCAAAAAGTTTGTCAAAACTTTTTTTGGGGGAAGGAGGGTACTGTTTTTTCTTGTGGAGACTTATAGGTCAAGCAATGCTTCCTGGGTAAAGATATGCAGATTAGCTCTCCTTCTGAAGGAGGAGCTGGAACTCTAATGCCACCTATTGGATGGATGTAGCTACCTGGTAAGTTAGACTAAATTTCTTTGTGACTGCAGACTGGTGTATCCTGACGGTGCGCATTGTGCACACTGTCAGGATTTCCTTCACGGTCTGGTACAATCCGCATTCTGGTTAGTAGTTATGTGCCAACTAGATTTTCATCCGCTTCTCTTGATATTTTATTGATCTTCATACTGATGGTCACGTGACTGTCCACTCGATCTGGCAAGTGATGGGAATCCTGACAGCATGCATAATGCGCACCGTCAGGATTCACCAATCTGCAGTCACATTGAAATTTAGCTCAACCCTTTAAAGGGAACCTGTCACCTGAATTTGGCGGGACAGGTTTGCGGTCATATGGGCGGGGTTTTCGGGTGTTTGATTCACCCTTTTCTTACCCACTGGCTGCATGCTGGCCGCAATATTGGGTTGAAGTTCATGCTGTGTCCTCCGAAGTACACGCCTGCGCAAGGCAATCTCGAGACAGCGGGCAGATGCCTAAATCAACCAAGTAGAGCTTCATTACTGCTGGGGAACCATGAAGCCCACACCCTAAAAACAAGGCTGCCTTCTTGCCAAAAAAAAAAACAGTGCTGGTCCAAAATCTGCAGCTAAGTGAATGGGACCGAGTTGCAATAACGAATACAACCTGTTTACAGTAGCGGCGGTGTTTCTGGAAAGGATTTATACAGTAAATTAGGAACAGTAAATTAAAAAGATTCCAATCAAAAATGTATATAGTTTTCAGCAAACAGATATATAGTGTGTTTATCCCTATGTGATACTTTTCAGCCTTATACTGGTATAACCGGGGTTAAACGGCCGACTTTCCGCGGCATTATGTACAATCCTCCCCTGACATCTTGTATCTTGTCAGTAAAGGCAGACGATGTTTCAGCCGTCCCATGGATACGCTTCCTTCCTTCCTCCCTTCTAACACCTGCTATAACACGATTACCCGGCGCTCTCCACAGATGTTGCATAATACAACACTTTAATTATGAGCTCAGAGGACGGGCAGCGGCGGCTCCAGCGACACAATGAAACGAATACACTGCGGACGAGCCGTCAAGAGCACGTATCCTATTATTAGAACATAAATATAGAATTTAAAAAAGGGACTATCCAGGATTTAGGAAGAAAAAAAAAAAACATAGCCGCTTTCTTCCAAAAACAGTGCCACCCCTGTCGATGGGTTGTGCATGGTATTGCAGCTCGGCTATGTTAAAGTCAATGCTGCAATACCAGACATGACCAGTGAACAGCGGTGGTGTTTTTTTTTTTTTTTTTTTTTTTAAAGTAGCTTTATGTTTTTTAAATCCTGGACAACCCCTTTAAAGGGCATCCTATAATTAAAGATTTTACTTTTTTATGGTTCTTTTTAAACACATCTTCCCATGTAATTGAATTATCAGAATATGTCATTAGTAGAGGTCCATAAGCAGGGACCCACATTAAATCAGTAGAACAAGGGGCCCCTCAGGTATAAGAAGCTGGCATGTCCAGTCCAAATATACAGTTCTGAGGTTAAAGGAATGGTGTGACGACTACCAGACTGTTTTCCCCTACCCTTCCATCAATACTGGGACAATATAACATTGAGAGGCTGGTTGCTAGGGATCTCCTGCCTAATATACACATTATTATATATGGTTGTCAGGCAAGGTAGCATAGCAACCAGGCTGACTCAGAATACTTAGGTCTAAGACAGACTGGTTGCTAGGAATAACATGCTTATATATGTAGGCTTGTCAGGCATTGTGTCCCTAGCAACCATGCTGGCCTAATTGCTATAATCTCAGATGTGGTTTTGTCACAGACGGTCCCTAGCAACCAGGCTGATTCAGAATAATTACCGTAGATCTGAGACAGACTGGTTGCCAGGGCTACTTATATATGTGGGCTTGTCAGACAGTGCGACCCTAGCAACCAGTCCTGATGGATCTCAGACAGGTGGGATGCCAGGGGGTAGGAGAAGGCTCTTAGGGCTCCAGTCCAGGGACCACAGATGCGGTTGCTGGATCGGGTCCTACATATCGATTTGCACCAACTCTAAAGGGGGTTAGAGTCCTATTCATATATCCCCCCCCCAAAAAAAAAAACAAACAAACAAACTATAAAACCCTATAAGATACACCAAACATAGTACACCGCAAAAGAAGGTAAATTATTCTGACCTCTCACAGGGTCCTCCATCCATGAACTATGCAAGTGACCAAACAATGGCATTTCCCGGTAAGGTCAGGAGCCATCGGACACATGACCCGTAGCTGTATGGGGGTCTGATCAATGCAAAGAACACAGGAGATTTGTGCTGTAAAATCTGTATAAGGCAGCCATTTATTCCAGCCTGACACAAAACATGAGGGCAGCTTCTCCAATTCCTGCAAGTCACACTGTCAATATGCCTTGGACCGGGAATGCACTTCGCAGTCTTCTCCTTCAACGGTCTTAAGTTTTCATATTTGTACAAGCCATAAGACATTTCCTTATATAAGACAAAAAAAAAATCTAATTTATATTTTGAGAAACAGCGCCACTCCTGTTTGTGGTAATGTCTGGTATTGCAGCTCACATTAAGTCCTTGCAGTTCTGTATGACAGACCAGGAGGAAGTCCACATGCCATCGTTTGGTGCCTCTATTATTAAGCATAGTTTCGAGAGGCACACTCCATTTTTTTGTTCGAAATGTCCTATAGCTATTCCTTTTCTTTAATTCTTTTTTTTATCTCATATTGCAATAAAAAAGGTAAAATCTATAAAGAAATCTTCCTCGTGTCTCAGGAGATCAGCCATATTTCCCCTTCAGTCCCTTGTATCTGGTTGTAAGACAACTGACTGCAGCAGAAGCCTCCCCCCATTGCTCGGTTTTCATTAGGACAAAAGGCGGATAAGCCACTCCCATTTGGCTGTAATTGGAATGATGTGCTACGCTAGAATATATAATCCCTGACCAACCAACAGTCTAGTTAGGTGCAGAACCGGACCACAAATGTGCGCACATTGCTCCACTTTTGTTAAAAAAAAAAAAATTGAATTTTTCTCCTTTATTCAAGACATTCCCCAAAGAAAAGGAGAAGTTATCTAGGATGTGTCCTTACACGGCTCCATTGCTTGGAAGGGCTGTACTCCTATATTTTCTAGTTCCACCCGGTTACACGTTGTCCGGGGATGTGTGTAGTAGTAAGTGCTAACAAGGTTACATCAAAGTTGGAATCTTGACAATTTTCAGATTGATGACAGGTCAAGTTAACGACACCGCACCATGGTGGCGATGCAGGAGACATGATGGATGTGAGGGCCGTAATGAGATCTTGTATGGAACATATTGGATCTTGTAATCTAATGAAGATAATGAGGATATCAAAAGATCTCACATTGGACAGAAATTAAAGGCGCGGTTCCTTAAGATGCGGGGGGTTCTAAAAGCTACGAACATCCATAGAGCAGGAGGAAACGTCAAGAAGGTGGAGATGGAAATCCAAGCTTATCTTCTTGAATCAGTGGAGAAGTGACTCCCTTAAGGAGTACAGAATCTTATTGGCAACGGTTCCATGGGACAAATAAGCAAATAAGCACTCCCCTGGACGGAACCATCTCGCTACTGCCACCTAATGGATGTAGCTACCCTATAGGTGGAGTCTTATAACACCTATCCTCAAAGAACTATAGAGAACTATCCCCACCAGTGCCACCTAGCGAGAAGTCATTATCCGACCATTTTACAAACTTTGCAACGTGACCAGGACAATTACCTGACCCCAGTGATCACTGTGAAAATTGCAAGATTACAAAGTCTGATCTTTTATTTTAAAGAGAAAAAAAAAGTTCCCAAAACTTTGTAAAAAGTCACGGAAAACAAAAACTTTATTTATTTACACAACATATCATTTTCGGATCATAACTTCCCTTTAGGGTAGGGCCGCACGACCGTTTTTTAACACATCTGAGAAAAACGGTCCAATTATTCTGATCACAGGGACATCAGCTTTTCTCAGATATCAAGAGGGGGAAAGAAAAAAAAAAAAAAAAAAAAGACGTTTTTCCACCTTCTCCTTTCCGTCAGTCCGTGAAAATAGGACCACACTCAGATGTCTTCCGAGTGCAGTCCGATGTTTTTCACGGACCCATAGACTTGCATTGCCCATTTTGATCCAACACCAGGATCAAAATCAGACATTTCTGATTTTTTTTACTCAGACCACTTGAGCCGAGAAAAAAAAAAAAAAAGGACATGTGTACAGCAACATAGAATATCACAGGTATGAGAGCTGTCCGTGAAAAGCAGATAGCAATCATCCAATAGAATCAGCCATGTGCACAAGCTCCCCTAAGGATCAAACACTGACTTACAGCATAGTTATCTCCACTAGGTGGCACTACTGAGAAAATTCTTTCCATCCAGGAGAGATCTAATTTGCATGTTTTCCCATGGTGCATTGCCAAAAAAAAGGCATACTCAGCTGAACTCCTCTACTAGGACTAACCCCTTCTTAAATACTATATTCCCCGGTAAAATCCCATATATGCACCTCCTACACCGGCACCAGTCCATCACCGGGTCTCCCGAGGCTCTCATGACATTGTTATGCCACGTTAGCCTTGCAGCCAATCATCGGATGCTATTGTGCTACTATGCCATGTTCTTACATCCTTCAGGGGAACATGTGAACACTGCAAGCCATTAGTGGCCACTGATTGGCTGCAGGGCTTACATGACACAACAATGTCACGAGAGCCTGGAGGAACCCACCCAGTGCTGGCATCGCTGAACGGCGCTAGTGTAAGAAGTGAATATGAAGTGTTTTAATTTTACAAAGGGGGGATGTTTTTAAGAAAGGATTGTCCAAGTAACGAAAAATCCCTTTAAGAAGGGCAAATCCTTTTAAAAAATCTGAATGAAAAGGCATCTCGTTCAGGCAGCCAGACCCATGAATATTAAACTAGATTATTATTCCTTCACACTCCTTCAGCTATTGAGGTGGTACAGTAACCCATCCAAATTTGGAGATGACTCATGAGTAAACTTAACTCTTTCTACTTCAGAGACCATATACAAAGGCTTCCCTATCCGGCCAAAGAAGTGTAGCTTCACTAAATTATCTACATTTCAGACTTCGTCCCTTATAAAAATATGGCACTGTCTACTCTAGAACATTGGTGGTGGTCTAGTTGGAGTGAAACCTCAATCCTCCGCGTACTAGAGATCCATAGGTCCGTGACCACTGGTCTGGAAGAACCTCCTTATCCAATCATCCCTATCTACTATATAATTGTCTAATGGTCACTTCCGTCTTTCTGTCTGTCTGTCACAGATATTCATTGGTCGCGGCCTCTGTCTGTCATTGAAATCCAATTCGCTGATTGGTCGCGGAAAAACAGCCACGACCAATCAGCGACCGGCACAGTCCGGCGGAAAAATGGCAGCTCCCTACTCCCCGCAGTCAGTGTCCGCTCCGTACTCCCCTCCAGTCAGCCCTCACACAGGGTTAATGCCAGCGTTAATGGACCGCGGTGTAACGCACTCCATTAAAGCAGCTATTAACCCTGTGCGACCAACTTTTTACTATTGATGATGCGTATGCAGCATCAATAGTAAAAAGATCTAATGTTACAAATAATAATAATAATAATAATAATAATAATATAAAAAAAGGTTATTCTCGCCCTCCGCCGTCGCGTCCTCTCCTCGGCAGTGCAAGCGGCAGGTTCCGGTGCTAAGGATGCTATGAGAGAAGGACCTGCCTTCATGTGACCGCGACATCATCACAGGTCCTGTGCTCATACCAACCCTGGGGCCAGGAAGCTGCCGCGTGCACCGCACACAGCCGCCAGGACTACAAGGGGCCCTTGGAAGGTGAGTACATGTTTATTTTTTATTTTAAGTCTTTTTTAACCTGTTACATACGTGGCTGAGCAATATACTACGTGGCTGGGCAATATACTACGTGGCTGAGCAATATACTACGTGGCTGGGCAATATACTACGTGACTGGCCAATATACTACGTGACTGGCCAATATACTACGTGACTGGCCAATATACTACGTCGCTGTGCAATATACTACGTGGCTGGGCAATATACTACGTGGAGTGGGCAATATACTACGTGGAGTGGGCAATATACTACGTGGACTGGGCAATATACTACGTGGACTGGGCAATATACTACGTGGGCTGGGCAATATACTACGTGGGCTGGGCAATATACTACGTCGCTGGGCAATATACTACGTGGGCTGGGCAATATACTACGTCGCTGGGCAATATACTACGTGGACTGGGCAATATACTACGTGGACTGGGCAATATACTACGTGGACTGGGCAATATACTACGTGGACTGGGCAATATACTACGTGGACTGGGCAATATACTACATGGCTGGGCAATATACTACATGGCTGGGCAATATACTACGTGGACTGGGCAATATACTACGTGGCTGGGCAATATACTACGTGGCTGGGCAATATACTACGTGGCTGGGCAATATACTACGTGGCTGAGCAATATACTACGTGGCTGGGCAATATACTACGTGACTGGCCAATATACTACGTGACTGGCCAATATACTACGTGACTGGCCAATATACTACGTGACTGTGCAATATACTACGTCGCTGTGCAATATACTACGTGGCTGGGCAATATACTACGTGGAGTGGGCAATATACTACGTGGACTGGGCAATATACTACGTGGGCTGGGCAATATACTACGTGGGCTGGGCAATATACTACGTGGGCTGGGCAATATACTACGTCGCTGGGCAATATACTACGTGGGCTGGGCAATATACTACGTCGCTGGGCAATATACTACGTGGACTGGGCAATATACTACGTGGGCTGGGCAATATACTACGTGGGCTGGGCAATATACTACGTGGGCTGGGCAATATACTACGTGGGCTGGGCAATATACTACGTGGCTGGGCAATATACTACGTCGCTGGGCAATATACTACGTGGAGTGGGCAATATACTACGTGGACTGGGCAATGTACTACGTGGACTGGGCAATATACTACGTGGACTGGGCAATATACTACATGGCTGGGCAATATACTACATGGCTGGGCAATATACTACGTGGGCTGGGCAATATACTACGTGGCTGGGCAATATACTACGTGGCTGGGCAATATACTACGTGGCTGGGCAATATACTACGTGGCTGGGCAATATACTACGTGGCTGGGCAATATACTACGTGGCTGGGCAATATACTACGTGACTGGCCAATATACTACGTGACTGGCCAATATACTACGTGACTGGCCAATATACTACGTCGCTGTGCAATATACTACGTGGCTGGGCAATATACTACGTGGAGTGGGCAATATACTACGTGGACTGGGCAATATACTACGTGGGCTGGGCAATATACTACGTGGGCTGGGCAATATACTACGTGGGCTGGGCAATATACTACGTGGGCTGGGCAATATACTACGTGGGCTGGGCAATATACTACGTCGCTGGGCAATATACTACGTGGACTGGGCAATATACTACGTGGGCTGGGCAATATACTACGTGGGCTGGGCAATATACTACGTGGGCTGGGCAATATACTACGTGGCTGGGCAATATACTACGTCGCTGGGCAATATACTACGTCGCTGGGCAATATACTACGTGGAGTGGGCAATATACTACGTGGACTGGGCAATATACTACGTGGACTGGGCAATATACTACGTGGACTGGGCAATATACTACATGGCTGGGCAATATACTACATGGCTGGGCAATATACTACATGGCTGGGCAATATACTACGTGGCTGGGCAATATACTACGTGGACTGGGCAATATACTACGTGGACTGGGCAATATACTACGTGGACTGGGCAATATACTATGTCACTGAGCAATATACTACATGGGCTGGGCAATATACTACATGGCTGGGCAATATACTACGTGGCTGGGCAATATACTACGTGGACTGGGCAATATACTACGTGGACTAGGCAATATACTACGTGGACATGCATATTCTAGAATACCCGATGCGTTAGAATCGGGCCACCATCTATTAGGCACATACTATTTCTTCAAAAAGGTGATCTGCTCGGGTACTAAACACCGATAGGGTCACAAAGAGGAGATCATACCCACACAACAATCTACTGAGGATGAACGATGGCAAGTACACATTAGGTGGCAGGTATAGCAGCTGTCACAGTAATAGACTAACTTTGTGTTAATGCCAAAAAAGGGTTATCTCCAACATAAAAAAAACAAGTTATCCCCTATCCACTGCATGGGGCATAACTTGCTGATCACTGGGGATCCAAACTCCTAGAAACCTCCAGCGATCCGGAAATCTGGGCTTTGGAACCCTCAAACCAGGACTCTGCATCCCCATCATTAGTGAAGTGGAAAGGGTCATGTGCGACCCTCGCTCTATTCATTGTCAGTGGGACTGGAGTGGTCGACTTTCTCCAGCCGTTCTACAGACAACGAATGGACGGAGGTCTGCACTTCATTCGAGACAGAGCTTTGGAGTTATGTTCTCAGGGTTCCAGAGCCCCGATTTCAGGACTACTGGTGGTCAAACAAACTGCATAAAGTAATTCCCTATCCAAAGGATAAGATATAATATGCTTTTTAGGGAACAACCCTTTAAAAAGGTTGTGCACTACTCGGACAATCCCTTCTGATTACCCATATATCCCCTAGTAAAATAACATGGATACTCACCTCCGATGCCGTTCCTGAGGTGTCACCATTGGATCTCCAGGAGCTTGCATGACATTGTTACGTCACGCGCTCCCTGAGGTTTCACTTACCTCTCTCCTTTGGACAAATCAAGACATCTGGAGGAAGTGAGAGAGCAACCGCAGCTCTTACTTCTTCCGGATGTAAATTAAGTCTCCAGGAGGGAGAGTGAAGTCAGCGCTGACTGGCCGCAGGGATCACGTGACAAAACAATGTCATGTGAGCCCCGGGAGAGTCAGTGCACACCGCTGGAACAGTGTCGGCACCGGAGAAGAGTACAGCTGCTAACATTTTACAGGGGGGGGGAACATAGGGTTCCAGAAGTTGTTGTCCAATTAGTGGACAACCACTTTAAGTATAGAAAAGTCTCTGATGCAAACCCTCCAAAACTACACTGAAAAGTAGTTTTCTAGAGGAGACGTCCAGCATGTACGATATATGGTGGAACCGAAAACCTGGTCTGGATAAGGGTGTTGTCTTCCTAAAGAGGTTGTCTTTTGGAAAGGTTTTCACTGTATATTGAGACTGGTTGGCTTGGACAATGACAATACCAAGTTATTTGTCTACATCCACCATCAGCCGTGAGCATGAACCAACATACATGACATATGTATTTACGAACCAGAGGTCTTCAAAGCGTTTCATAAACAATCCCAGAATAATTTGCCACCCTTCCGAAACCCTTCGCTTTGTCCTCTTGCCACCAAATATGTCTGCAAAGAAATCTGGGTAAATTATCTCAGTCTATTCTGCATCCATCACCCCTTTGGGAACAAGAACCTGATTCCTATCACCACGTTGAACATTAGACAAACTTCAAGCAGGAGATACAAGAAAGTTCTTCTAGATCAGTGTTTCTCAACTCCGGTCCTCCAGAGCCACCAACAGGTCATGTTTTCAGGACTTCCTTAGTATTGCACAGGTGATGGAATTAATGCTTGAGCGGGTGATGAAATTATCACCTGTGCAATACTAAGGAAATCCTGAAAACTTGACCTGTTGGTGGGTCTTGAGGACTGGAGTTGAGAAATGCTGTTCTAGACGGTCACGGAAATTCTAATCAATGAGAAGATGAAATGATAATGAAAAAAAAAAGGGTGGTGTCCTCTTGGAATTACGCAGCATTTCCACCACTTTCTTATCTGGATTACATGAAGTTCCACCAAGAACTTTTAACTTCTGCACCTTCTAAACCCATTGTGAAAAAAAACTAAAAGTGTAAAATAAAGTTATATCACATACCATAATTCTGCTTCAAATCAGTGCGAAAAAAAAACCCAACATCTGTCGGATTTTTTTTGAGCTTTAACAACTTGAGGTTTTGGTTTTTTTTTTCCGGAAAGCAGCTTGACAAACAAGTGACGGAGATGAACATCTAGTGAAATGTGATGGGTCTGCTTTCCATGCTGAGTCTGACAAGCCAGCCAATCTGCAAGGAAATACCTTCTGCGAATGATGGAAAGAGTTCGATTGCCTTTATATTCGATGATCGGTGACTATCACCACTGTCCACTGAATTATACATTAACGCGTTTCACACACAAAAAAAAAAAATATCTGCTTCTCCTAGCTTATTGCTCCGGCGGATTCTTGCATGTTTGTCATCCTGACAAGGGAGCAAAAATAAGACTGATTTTTTATATATATATTTTTTGCGCAAGTGTTACTTCTACTTATTTTAAAGTACACAGGTACCGAGTCTCATCTAAATCCATGAACTCTCTTCTTCCAGATCTAGGAAGCCAGTCCCTTGAAGGTACAGTAAAATAAAAATCTCGGTAATTTAAGATTATTGCAAAGGAGCAAAGGGCAGAAAAGGCTTTTTAGTACCCTCATTTCGACTCTTAACGCTCTTCATTACGGGGGTTAAACGAGTTGCTCTAACGCAAGTACTTAAAGTAGCTGATACCATAAACAAAATCTATGGCACCGCCTGACAGCCCTTAATATATTTCCACTACATTTAAGCAAAAACGATAAAAGTTTAAAGTATATAGAGTGGTGGCAGCTTTCACGACACCCCCGAAAATATAATGACCTACCTGATCGTGACGGAAAGGGGAAAAAAAAAAAAAAGACACCTGGAATCATAATTAATTGGCACTATCGTTTTATGGAGGCAAATAAAAATTGCAATCATATTTTAAGAAAGGAAAAAAAAAAACATATCCCATTACCCATAATATAGAGTATATGCATAAGTCATACAAGTGTTACAGGAGGTGGATACTTTTCTTTGTAAACCATGGTATATTATTAGAAAAAAAAAGCAAAAAAAAAAAAAAACACAAAAAAAACGTATAATTAAAGAGAAAAAAAAAATCACGAGATAGTTAAAGGGCAAAATGAAATCATTACATATTCATCCATCCATAGGTTCCTGATTAAAGTCTATATAACACGTCCACTTCTCGAGAGTGCAATTTTATATTACAGCTTCGTCAAATCAAAAGATGAAAATTGCTCAGCCCCGAGCATTAGAAAGTGGAGGTTTAAAAGGAATTTTTAAATAATTATTAATAAAAATAATAAGAAAAATGGATAATTCACAAATAATACATTTTTGCCCACCATAAAAATTAGCTATTTATTAATACAGCATGACCATAAAATTTAAAGGGGAATTTTTGAATGAATTTTGAGAAATGTCATATTCAAAAGGGGTGGCATCAAAAATTCATGTTTGATGCCTCCGTGAAACTGCGCTGAGAATTCTGCACCTTTTGCTTCCACCACAAAGGCCAGCGTTTGCAATAGTCCATTTCTGCATAAGTGAACTTGTAGGCTTGCTAACCCAGAGCCAGCAGCCAGCCTGTACTTGACAACAGCTCAGTAGAAGCTTCGTTTGATCTCCACTGCACTCCTTAATCTGGGTTGTCAAGGTTCACTTGTTGAAGACTGTTTACTTATTCTCCCCCCCTTTTCAAAAAGAGATTTTTTTTTTCCCCCCCTCTCTCACTCAGACAATGACTAATCCGGGAGACTACAGAAGAGAAAAGAGAATGCTTCCACAGCAATATATTAAACATACAATTCTTCTCTTTTGTGGCTTACTTGGGATCTCACACATTTTAGGAGAGCTGAGTTCTTTTCTTTTTTTTTTTTTTTTTTTTTTTTTTTACCCACTTTTGCCAGAAAAAATAAATAAATAAATAAAAATCACTAAAAAATAAAAATTGAAGTCATCACTATGCATTAAGACATGGCATTATATTTTCCTATTTTTTCTTTTATTTTAGGAGAAGATATATCGGTCTGTATGTAGGTTGTAATACACACCTGGCTGATGTCTTGATTTCAAAAACTAAATGAATGATTTAATTTTCCGTTCCATCATTTAACAACCGGGGCCTGGAAAAAAAAAATACAACATCACTAACAGTTTTTTTTTGTTACATGGAAAGTACGGTATTTGCTTTCTTTTATTTTTCTTATCCAGCATGGTGTACAGAAATGAAAAAAAAAAAATTGGCACAAATGTATACACCTTTATAGGAAAGGGTGCAATGCACATGTCATCTGTCTAACTTTCTAGATACGTTATATTTTTTTGCATAGGGGAAAACTGCAAATAATATATCTGCATGTACAATGTAATTATTGTCATTCATAATCATAGTAATAATCATAATTAATGTCTACAGAATATTGCACATTATTTATTAGATTTCGGGAAAAAAATAATAATATTAATAAAAAAAAAAAGATCATCATGTCAGATGGTTCAAAGCCTCAGCGTTTGTAATTTATAATCATCTTACAGATGGTATTTGTAGAAAAAGACTTGGAAATTATTATACCAGCAATTACAAGGGAAGGCTGTCAACTTTCACTGGCATTTGGAATAAACTTTGCTCGGTAATTTTTATCCATAGATGTTATTTTTGGCAGTCGTTTCTCTCCATTATCTATTTTTTTTGCATATTCCTTTTGTCATGCCACCCTTTATAGGGAGAGATCTTACATGAATGTGCACTCATAAAGAAAGAATAGATGGAATGTCTCAGTCAGGACAGGTGGAGAATTCTATTTCCCATCAAGTAACATTTGTGCTTTTTACAGAGAGATGAAAATGGAATAAACATTGGAAGTAGAAACATTATTATAGAATGTAGCAGAATAAAGGATAGGGAAATGGGAAGATGGGCACGTGGAGGAGATGGAGGGATGGAAGAAGTGAGGCTTGGGATAGGACTATCTCTATACTGAGCTCAATCACTTCCTTCCAAGACAGCTTATACTGTAAGGAGGCGAGGTATCCGAATAAGAAGCTCAGGATGTCTTGAAACTTTCCCTAGCATTAGAAAACTGCTCCTCAGACTTATATAACAAGCAGTTTTGGATCATTTTAAGCCTGTGCCCCATGGTCGCTCTTAAATGGGCCTTTATTGAGGAAACACAGATCATAAGTGCAATATAGGGTAAGCAAAATGTGCAAATATTTCTGATCTGATCACCTGTAATCGGAGCAATCCCAGGCAACACAGATGCTGGATCTAGGGTCCTTGCTACCACTAAAAAAGGGTCAGATACATCACTGCTATCCACATCTATGGAGGAGAGCATGACTACTATGCAACCAAGAGTGGCTACGTAGTCCCTACGGGTCTTCAAGGTTTATTATAGGGGCGTCTCGAAAACTTCACCCACATACATACGTCCTATTACAACTTTTCAGCAGGTAATAAACCATACAGGGTTTCTGCAACAATCTATAAAAACTAAAAAAAAATATTTACAATCTGAAAACAAAATATTGACACTTCTACATTCAATAGATCAAACAACTTCCAGGAACTTTGTAAAAAAAAAAAAAAAACCCTGTATCTAGAAGAAGACAACAGGTTTCCAAAAACTAAGATCTCAGTTCCATCCACGACAACTCTCGACCTTGGCCGGACAACTTTGTGAAAATTCCCCCCCCCCCCCCCCATAGATTTTCCTAGGAGCCCAAGTGTTCCCCAATCTGTGGAATCTCAATCCCACCTCCTCTATTCTGCATGGAACATAATTATGCAGCGGATGCGGTTGACTAAAAGTAACAATGAAAAAAAGTTTTGAAAAAGTTTGAAAAAAGTTGCCCAATCTGACGAAACGGGCGCTACCGTTCCTGAACTGACTTCCTTCCGTGACGTGACGCCATTCTAGAACCGTAAATCACTGACTCCCCCAGAAGTAGCCTCTAAGTCCTTAGTGGCACAAACCCATTCTATCCTGTCTAGAAAACTTTTGCTAATCAAGAGGGAAAGATGAAGTGGGGGGGGAGGGAGGATAATATCTGGAGTGACCCAAGAGTTGGGACAGAAGAGTTTAAAAAAAAGAAGAAAAAAAGTTACTTTTTAGTAGTAATAGTTTGGTGCATGACAGCAGGAGGGGATATAAGGAGGGGGTGGGGGGCAAAGGGAATGGGAAGAGGGGAGACATAAAAGAGGAAAGTGGAGGAAATGCAATAAAGACAATGGGGCAAGAAGAGCAGCTTGGAAGGTGCAGCCAAAGCCACCAACACTCACCGGCACCGGCAGCTCTCCTGTCACTCAGTGTCAGTGTGTGTGTGTGTTAATTTATTTTCTTTCCTTTTAAATGCACATGCGATCCCAGTACAGCATGCAACAGCCACACAATAAATAACAATAGATTACTCCGCCGCTGCCGCTGCTTGCTCCGGCCGCTGCCGCTGCTTGCTCCGGCTGCTGCTTGCTCCGCTGGCAGGACGCACTCGCTCCTGTGCGCTCTGATGGATGGAGCGCACCGACCGGGGGCCCCTCTCCAGCGCTCGCCTCCCTCCAGCGCTTGCAGGCTGCAGCCCCTCTTCCTCGTGCTCCCAGACCCCCTTCTTTGCACTCTTGTTGTTGTTGTTTATTTGCTCCCCCCTCCTCCTCCTCCTTGGATCAGGCACTATTTTCTTGCTCCCCCTCCTCCTCCTCCTCTCTTTCCTTCTCCTTCTTTCCACTTTGCTAGTGGTGCCCACGCTGGACTCACTGCTGGCGGATTTAGACGTTGTTATTTTTTGCAGTGTTCGGTCCTTGACGTCACATCCACCTGCTGGGTAAACAACAAGACACAGAAGCGGAGAGGGAGAGAGAGAGGGAGCATTCAAGGGGGAAAAGGCACAAAAAGGAGATGGGAGAAAGGAGGAAAAAAGGGGGAAAAGGCAGGAGAAGAGGAGGAGGAGGGGGTCTGGATAGGAGAATGGAGGAGTGCTCAGCATTGCACTGGCCGGGAACAGGGCTTGTTCTCAAGCTTTGCAAAAGGCTTGGACTTACAGTGCTGATGTTTCGGAGCTGCTGCAGAACCTCTTACTAGGCGGATCTCTTGCAGAACCGTATAGGCATTGCTAGAAGTTATTGGGAAATGTGCACGCTACATTGTATCTGTGTGTGCGGAGGAGGGGCTTGCATTAGCCCTGCTGTTGCTGCTGCAGAACTTCTTGCATTACAGTTATCACAAGTGCTGAGGATTTTGCTTAGATCAATGTGTGTTTGTCACTGGAAAGTGCCGCTGTATAACTTCTCGTTTACTTTTTATATAGGTGACAGCTAAGAGGTTCTGCAGCAGATATGGATGTTGCAAGTGTAGGTAATTTTCGCCCCTCTCGTTCTATAAACACCGGTCGTCATTTATATATTTTCTGTATTCGCTTTAGACGAACACGTCTTGTAGTAGCCGTGAACCGTGAAAAACTTTAGGAGCAGAGGTAACTTCATG
Organism: Ranitomeya imitator; assembly: GCF_032444005.1. Classification (NCBI taxonomy): domain Eukaryota; kingdom Metazoa; phylum Chordata; class Amphibia; order Anura; family Dendrobatidae; genus Ranitomeya; species Ranitomeya imitator. Next base: position 18,459,739 of record NC_091289.1, on the reverse strand, counting down.
ACTCTCTGCTGCTGCGGAACCTCTTGCAGCTCAACTATAGCAAACTGTATTAATAATTTGTTTTACTTCTCCCTAACAATATTCTAGTTACTTTTAAAAAGTTGCCGCTGAAGAACCTCTTGCCCGATATTTGCCTAGGACTTTTTACATTTACTTTACTTTTGCATTATTTGGTTAAACTTTTAAGGATCCATACGATTCTAATCTCCAAAGAAGCTGCTGCAGAACCTCTTGCTGCGAAAGCTAGTGAAGATTTGCAGATTCCAAGGATGTGCAGTTGTTTGTATTAGAAGTGTAATATACAATTGATTTACTGAGTCTAAGAAGCTCTGCAGCAGCTGAGACCTTTGCCCAGGGACCTAGGGAACGTTAAATCCACATGATGGCTGCCCTCCGATCGCATGAGTTTTGTTTTAGTTTTTTTTTTTGTCACATCATGCAAGTGCCCCCCATCTAATTCCATTAACCCAGAATGTGAATGTCGCCTTCTTATTAGAGGTGATGCTTTTAGCTTGAATCCTCACAAATCTTACTTAAGGGTTTGTGCTCGCAGAGGACGGGGGTCACAGGAGACGTGATGGGGGCACTGGGGAGCAGCCCCCTCCCTTCCCTTCTGTTCTCTTTTTTTTATTTTAGCTCTGTTCCCCCCTTTTTTTTCTTTCAAGTTACCAATAAAAAGGGAGCAGAGTTCGGAAGGTGAAAGTTCACTTGCAGGACAACACTCCTCACCCCTCTCTGCAAGAAGAGGAGGTGGAAAAACCCAAGGGATTCCCTTGTCAGCCCCTCTCATTGTGGGGACCCCTGGCCTTTAGTGATGTGGATTTTACTCTTTTTCCCAAAACCTACAAAGTGTACAAATCCAATTACTTCCTTGAATTAATAACGCCTTGTTGCACACTGTTATGTATAGAGGTGTAGCAGAGCTAACATTGTAATTAAAGGGAACCTGTCACCCCCAAAATGGAAGATGAGCTAAGCCCACCAGTATCGGGCTTACCTACAGCATTCTGGAATGCTGTAGATAAACCCCAGATATATCCTGAAAGGTAAGAAAAAGAGGTTAGATTATACTCACCCAGAGGCGGTTCTGGTTCTGTTCGGGTCCGATGGGCGTCGCGGTCCGGGCCTCCCATCTTCTTACGATGACGTCCTCTTCTTGTCTTCACGCTGCAGCTCCGGCGCATTTTGTCTGACCTGTTGAGGGCAGAGCAAAGTACTGCAGTGCGCAGGCACCGGGAAATGTCAGAGCGGCCCAGCACCTGCGCACTGCAGTACTTGCTCTGCCCTCAACAGGGCAAAGTGCGCCGGAGCAGCAGTGTGAAGACAAGAAGAGGACGTCATCGTAAGAAGATGGGAGGCCCCGGACCGCGACGCCCATCGGACCCGAACAGAATCGGGAGCGCCCCTGGGTGAGTATAATCTAACCTCTTTTTCTTACCTTTCAGGTTACATCGGGGGCTTATCTACAGCATTCCAGAATGCTGTAGGTAAGCGCCTGATGCTGGTGGGCTTAGCTCATCTTGCATTTTGGGGGTGACAGGTTCCCTTTAAACTATCCAGATCAATGTTCCCAGCTCCAGTCCTCAAAAGCCACCAACAGGTCACGTTTTCAGTATTTCCTTAGTATTGAGCAGGTGATAATTCCATCACTTGAGCAACAGTAATCCTGAAAATATGATATGTCGGTGGCTCTTGAGGACTGGAGCTGTGAACATTGATGCAGATGATGCAAAACATTTACTCAGAAATACAGGTATCGGCATAAGTTGTGCCAAATGGCACAGGCTGCTCCCGTCGGAGTCTTCCCGGCTGCTCCCGTCGGAGTCTTCCCGGGCTTCTCTCGTCAGAGTCTTCCCGGGCTTCTCTCGTCAGTCTTCCCCGGCTTCTCTCGTCGGAGTCTTCCCGGGCTTCTCCCGTCGGAGTCTTCCCGGGCTCCTCCCGTCGGAGTCTTCCCGGGCTCCTCCCGTCGGAGTCTTCCCGGGCTCCTCCCGTCGGAGTCTTCCCGGGCTTCTCCCGTCGGAGTCTTCCCGGGCTTCTCCCGTCGGAGTCTTCCCGGGCTTCTCCCGTCGGAGTCTTCCCGGGCTTCTCCCGTCGGAGTCTTCCCGGGCTTCTCCCCTCGGAGTCTTCCCGGGCTTCTCCCCTCGGAGTCTTCCCGGGCTGCTCCCGTCGGAGTCTTCCCGGGCTGCTCCCGTCGGAGTCTTCCCGGGCTGCTCCCGTCGGAGTCTTCCCGGGCTGCTCCCGTCGGAGTCTTCCCGGGCTGCTCCCGTCGGAGTCTTCCCGGGCTGCTCCCGTCGGAGTCTTCCCGGGCTGCTCCCGTCGGAGTCTTCCCGGGCTGCTCCCGTCGGAGTCTTTCCGGGCTGCTCCCGTCGGAGGGTTCTCACTTTGAAGTCTGCTCGGCTACTCCCTTCGAAGCCTGCCCGGGCTTCTCGCGTCGAAGCCTGACCTTCGAAGAGCCGTCGGTCAGTCCGTGCACTGCGTTTTGATCTCACCCTGATTTATACGTCCATCTGATGGTGATCTTCTGATGCTTCTGCCAGTTAAAGAGCAATGTTCGTCATTAAACTGTATCCAGCGATAACTTGCTCGTCATCAGACCCCCAGCGATCAGCCAGTTATCCCCTATCCTATTGATAGGGGATACCTTACTGGTTTGGGATTAACCCTTTAATCTACTGCCCTATGGAAAAGCATTGATATCAAAGTGATTTGCGCTGTTTAACAAACTTGACTCCGTTGCATTCAGCAAACTCAGCACTGCTACACGTTTCATGGTGCATCGGTCTACATTTCCAAGAACTTTCACACCGTGTCTTATTCAGACGCTTTTTGAGCAGGTACGCAGCAGCAAAACGTTCATAACAATGGCCCTATAATTTTGTATGAGAAAACCAATCGCTGTTCACACATTCAGGTTTTCGTCTTTTAGATGCTTCAGAATCTTAGACGCCAAGTGGTTAAAAATAAATAACCTGAACTTTCTTCAGGCGTCTTCTGCTTCTGCTCATTACTTTATAATAGATGTCAATGAGAAGGATTAAAAATTCTCCTTTTTATTGTATTGTCAGCTTTCTTGCTTTCATCATTTGATGGATTTAAAAAAAAAAATTTTTAAAAGCCTTGGAAAAAGTATAGTTTAATAAAAATGCCGTCAGGGAAAAAAATCATTGATAAAAAAGCTCCGAAAATGATTGAAATGTAGCTAAAAAACTTGAGGCTTTGGGTTTACAAAACTTCAGAAAATGGAGAGTATCCTGAAGTGTCTTCTGCTTGAAAAACGTGCCGGAAAAAGACGCAGTGTGAACTATGGGCTATGTGCCCACTTTGCAGAATAGAAGCAGATTTTTCCTCATCAAAACCGCACACCCTTGCCAGGGAAAACGCATGTGGATTTTGATGCGTTTTTCATGCGTTTAAGCGTTTTTAGCACAAATAGAGTTGGGACAAAAAAAAGGCTCATATGAGGTCCGATCGAGATGATTCTGCTGCCACTAAAGGGGAACAGACATAGGCCGATGGTAGTAGTAGTCCCATCAGCCTATGTCTGGATTATGGGATGGCATGATGGGATGCCGATAATGTCACTTCCTATTTGCTGCGGTTTTGATTTACAAAACCGCAGCAAATGCACTTGAAATCCGCAAACATTTTTAATATTTGCGGATTTCATGCGTTCCAATACAAGTCTATGGCGCCGGAATTCCGCAAAATATATGATCATGCTGCGTATATTTCTGCGATGCGATTCCGCTGCGGAAAAATACGCAGCATGAGCACAGCAATTGCGGAATGCAATTATAATTAATGGAATGTGTTTTTTAAGCATATCCGCAGTGGAAAAGCGCGGCAGAAACGCTTAAGAAACGCAACGTTGGCACACAGCCTAAGGGTATGTGCACACGTTGCAGATTTGGCTGCGGATCCGCAGCTGTTTTCCATTCGTTTTACAGTTGCATGTAAAGCTATGGAAAACCAAATCTGTTGTGCACATGCTGCGGGAAAATTCCGCACAGAATTGCTGCGGTTTATTTTCTGCAGCATGTCAATTCTTTGTGCGCATTCCGCAGCGTTTTACACCTATTCCTTAATAGAAATCCGCAGGTGTAAAAATGCAGGTGAAATCCGCACAAAAACTGCACTGAATCTGCAGGAAATCAGCGGTGAATCCGCAGGTAAAACGCAGGGCGTTTTACCTGCGGATTTTGCAGAATCCGCGTGGAAAAATCCACAATGGATTTCACATGTGCACATACCCTTACAATGAAAGTCCACGTTCACACTCTCAGTATTTGTAGCCAAAACCACGAGTGGGTGAAAAATACAGAAGTGGTGCATATGTTTCTATTATGTTTCCTCTGATTATTCCACTCCTGTTTTTGGCTTATAAATACTCATCTAAAATACTGAACATGTGAACGCGGCCTTACAGGGGGCCATGCAACAGTGATGCAGCTCTTAAAGGAGAACTCTAGGTATAATACACCTACAAGGCGTCGGGACACATTGCACCCGTCCATACCCTGGTACTATACAATCCTATAGCAGGTTATGGCCGTTGTATTCGAGATCCTTAAAGGGGTCTTCCTATCTCACATCACTTTCTGATTGTTGGGGTCCTGACCTGTGAGACCCCCAGAGATCCTGAGCATTTTTCTGAACACCTGTTCCCCAGGTGAACAGAAGTCTGGCTTCATATATTGCAGTTCCTTGCACATCAGTTGGGGTCTGACTTCTGGGACCCCGACTATTATGGAGTAAAAGGGGTCCTCGGCTTGTTTTTTATTTCCTTTCATCTTTTCTTTTAATGTTTGGATTTTTTTTTTAAATAAATAACAACGCATTTTAATTCTGCATTCTATGAATATCCCAACGCACCTTGTATATTTCTCCCCCCATTAAGAGGCTACGGCTTTTATTTATTTAGTAAGGCTAGTTTCCCATTTGCGGTTAAGTCCGCAGCGTATCGTCCGCAACCGCAAACGCATGCAAAAACGCATGCAAGCATCTGATAACGCAACATTTTTTATCCGCATCAGCTTACATGATGGTTAAAAAAACGCAGCATTTGCATGCGTTTTTACATGTGTTTTTGCGCTTTTTATGCGCATGCGTTTGATATTTCCAGGAGGGGGTGTCTTTAATGGGCGTCTAAATCAGTTCCTGGACATGCGCAGTCCAAAGTACGCAAGCGCATCAAACGCCTGCGTACGCAAATTCATGTGCACGCATGCGTTCCCATAGACAGTAATGCGTTGTTTTTTTGCCGCATTCCTTGCGCTAACAACCGCATACGTTTCTAGGCGGCAAATTGGCGCCTCTAAAATTACTACATGTAGCGTTTACCGCGCCAAACCGCAGACGACGAAACGACGCATGTGCCGTCAAAGGCGGCAAAACGCAATCGATCGCAGACACATGTCTCCCTAATGTTAAAGATAGGAATACACGACGCATGCGGATAATTGTGGAAGAAACGATGCGGACACAACCGCAAATGTAAGACCAATTAGTTGTTTTATTTTTGTGCCTTTTTATTATTTGTGGCTGTCTGATTTCTTTGTTGCTTTTTTTTTTCCCCTAAAAAAACACTTTCTAAGGGAATGCTTAATGAAAATGTCATCAATCCAGCTCGCCGCTTGCTCCATTCAAATGACTTGCTCATTGATGCTACAACAGAAGTGAGTGTCCATTTGTATATTTCCCCCCCCCCCATTAAGAGGCTACGGCTTTTATTTATTTAGTAAGGCTAGTTTCACATTTGCGGTTAAGTCCGCAGCGTATCGTCCGCAACCGCAAACGCATGCAAAAACGCATGCAAGCATCTGATAACGCAACATTTTTTATCCGCATCGGCTTACATGATGGTTAAAAAAACGCAGCATTTGCATGCGTTTTTACATGTGTTTTTGCGCTTTTTATGCGCATGCGTTTGATATTTCCAGGAGGGGGTGTCTTTAATGGGCGTCTAAATCAGTTCCTGGACATGCGCAGTCCAACGTACGCAAGCGCATCAAACGCCTGCGTACGCAAATTCATGTGCACGCATGCGTTCCCATAGACAGTAATGCGTTGTTTTTTTGCCGCATTCCTTGCGCTAACAACCGCATACGTTTCTAGGCGGCAAATTGGCGCCTCTAAAATTACTACATGTAGCGTTTACCGCGCCAAACCGCAGACGACGAAACGACGCATGTGTCGTCAAAGGCGGCAAAACGCAATCGATCGCAGACACATGTCTCCCTAATGTTAAAGATAGGAATACACGACGCATGCGGATAATTGTGGAAGAAACGATGCGGACACAACCGCAAATGTAAGACCAATTAGTTGTTTTATTTTTGTGCCTTTTTATTATTTGTGGCTGTCTGATTTCTTTGTTGCTTTTTTTTTTCCCCTAAAAAAACACTTTCTAAGGGAATGCTTAATGAAAATGTCATCAATCCAGCTCGCCGCTTGCTCCATTCAAATGACTTGCTCATTGATGCTACAACAGAAGTGAGTGTCCATTTGGTGGCACATTAGCGAGGAGTTTAACTGCGGCCTGACATATTGTTCATTTTCAACACTGTCACGTTGTGTTCTCGCCGAGGACATTTTAATTTTTTGATCAGTAATCAGGCAGAAGTTGCTTTTTAGCACATTAAAGCTTTTTTTTTTTTTTTTTTTTTTATTTCTAAGCTTCTGTCTGCCCCAATGGAAAGGGAAGAGTCGCCATCTAGTGACGGAATGGAGAATCGCGCTTGAAAGATTCGATCACTGTATTTTCTTTTCTTCCTTTTCTGGTTTTGTAAAGTAAAACACACACTGCAAACATTTGTAAGGAAAAATGCAAATTCTCCTACTTGTTCAGATCCATATTACTCTTCATAGGGTACAGTGTTATAGCGGTCACTAGTATTGTAGTAACGATACGGTGCCTATAGACCTGGTACTAAAAATGTAAGAACATTTAAAAGGCGTTATATATGAGAATAGAACTGTCTCTTTATTGGGCCGTGTCTGGTATTGCAGCTCAGCCCAATTTAAGTGACTGCTGCAGTACCACACACTGCCATTTAACTAGGATGGCGCTATTTTGGAAAACTTTTTTTTTTCCTACCTAAAATGAGGACTTGTTTGCTCTCCTATTTTCAACAGTTCACATTCACTGACAGCAACCAGACTTGTTCCAAAACCCCAAACTAAATGAATTTCCAAAACTTAAAAAAAAATCCATTAAATCCAAATGGAGAGAGGGAAAAAGTTCTCAAAAGCAAGCATGAATGTTCATTCACTGACAGCATGCAGACATCTTGTGAATAGTAAAGATCACAAACCTTTCCATGTCTAGAGTTTTTTTTTTCTGATTCCACTTTGTGCTTAACGTCCGCTCATCTCGCTGTCAATATCCACATTCACTGACAGCAAGCGGACATCTTGCAAATAGTAAAGAACGAAAACACTAATTAGATCAATTTTTTTTTATTGATTCTACTTTGCGTTTTCACCATTTTCCAGAGCTCTGCTAGATGTCAGTGAATAGAAATATTTGTTTTTCACTGATTAAAAGTTTGAACTATTAAAAGTTTGTGAACCCCCTGTTAATAATAAAGTCAGAGTAGCCCTTAATAATTATTATTTTCTGGCTTCTGATGGTTACTTAGGAAGATAATAATAGTCTCTGACAGTTATATGTTATAATCTCCAAAGAAATGAGCCGGGGCAAAAGTGACAATTGTCGCTAAAGAAAGACGCGTGAATTATCCCGTTATTAGCAGCCACCGCGCACCTCCATAGGAAATGTTAGCGTGTAATTACATTAAAGTTGTCTGTGTTTGATTCGTTCTGCTAAAATGGATAATGTGAGGTGGGGATGAGCGATCACCTGAACAAATAAGACTAATATCTCCAGAAAAACATGTAACAGGGAGATACTTGTGGCATTATATCCGCCAAGGAGGCACCGTAGGAAGGGATCAAAATCTTCACTGAATCAATAGATATTCTAAAATGCAAAATAGAAAGCAACTTTGCAAATAAATTTGAATAAAAATCTCCAACCGTTTCATGTATTCAGCTCCTAGACAGACTCATGTGTCTCTGTGGTTGCAGACTAGAAACGGATCTTGTGTGGTCAGATCCAACCCAGTGTAAGTTGGCAAGAAGAAGGGCTGAGATGGAGGAGTAGGTTACAGGATCAAACTGCGCCAGGTTTATAGGAGCTGCAAAGACAAAGTGAACTGAGATCTCTAATCAGGTTGATAACATTTGTTTATGCACTGAAGCAATGAAAAAATATTAGTTGTAAAGGTGGAGAGTCTCTGTATACAGAGATATATGATAATATAGTCTGCAGTCACCACTAGGGGGAGCTCCCTGTATACAGAGATACATGATAAGATCCTGTCTGCAGCCACCACTAGGGGGAGCTCCCTGTATATAGAGATACATGATAAGATCCTGTCTGCAGCCACCACTAGGGGGAGCTCCCTGTATACAGAGATACATGATAAGATCCTGTCTGCAGCCACCACTAGGGGGAGCTCCCTGTATATAGAGATACATGATAAGATCCTGTCTGCAGCCACCACTAGGGGGAGCTCCCTGTATACAGAGATACATGATAAGATCCTGTCTGCAGTCACCACTAGGGGGAGCTCCCTGTATACAGAGATACATGATAAGATCCTGTCTGCAGCCACCACTAGGGGGAGCTCCCTGTATATAGAGATACATGATAAGATCCTGTCTGCAGCCACCACTAGGGGGAGCTCCCTGTATACAGAGATACATGATAAGATGCTGTCTGCAGCCACCACTAAGGGGAGCTCCCTGTATACAGAGATACATGATAAGATCCTGTCTGCAGCCACCACTAGGGGGAGCGCCCTGTATACAGAGATACATGGTAAGATCCTGTCTGCAGCCACCACTAGGGGGAGCTCCCTGTATACAGAGATACATGATAAGATCCTGTCTGCAGCCACCACTAGGGGGAGCTCCCTGTATGCAGAGATACATGATAAGATCCTGTCTGCAGCCACCACTAGGGGGAGCTCCCTGTATACAGAGATACATGATAAGGTTCTGCCTGCAGCCACCACTAGGGGGAGCTCCCTGTATACAGAGATACATGATAAGATCCTGTCTGCAGCCACCACTAGGGGGAGCTCCCTGTATACAGAGATACATGATAAGATCCTGTCTGCAGCCACCACTAGGGGGAGCTCCCTGTATACAGAGATACATGATAAGATCCTGCCTGCAGTCATCACTAGGGGGAGCTCCCTGTATACAGAGATACATTATAAGATTCTGCCTGCAGCCATCACTAGGGGGAGCTCCCTGTATACAGAGATACATTATAAGATTCTGCCTGCAGCCACAACTAGGCGGAGCTCCTTGTATACTGAGATACATGATAAGATCCTGTCTGCAGCCACCACTAGGGGGAGCTCCCTGTATACAGAGATACATGATAAAGATTATGTCTACAGTCACCACTAGGGGGAACTCCCTGTATACAGAAATACACGATAGCATCCTGTCTGCCGCCACCACTAGAAGGAGCTCCCTGTATACAGAGATACATGATAAGATCCTGTCTGCAGTCACCACTAGGGGGAGCTCCCTGTATACAGAGATACATGATAAGATTCTGTCTGCAGTCACCACTAGGGGGAGCTCCCTGTATACAGAGATACATGATAAGATTCTGTCTGCAGCCACCACTAGAGGGAGCTCCCTGTATACAGAGATACATGATAAGATCCTGTCTGCAGTCACCACTAGGGGGAGCTCCCTGTATACAGAGATACATGATAACATCCTGTCTGCAGCCACCACTAGGGGGAGCTCCCTGTATACAGAGATACATGATAAGATCCTGTCTGCAGCCATCACTAGGGGGAGCTCTGTTATAAAAGGTAATTCAGTACCACAATGGACATAGAGGTCAGTGCACATACAGTGACCTGGCAATAACCCAAAAAACAAGAACGAGCTCTGAGACGTGGGAACTCTGTTGACCGCAATTCCTAATCCTCTCCAACCACACTAAAGGCAGCCGTGGATTGCGCCTGACGCTCCCTATGCAACTCGGCACGGCCTGAGAAACTAGCTAGCCTGAAGATAGAAAATAAGCCTACCTTGCCTCAGAGAAATACCCCAAAGGAAAAGGCAGCCCCCACATATAATGACTGTGAGTTAAGACGAAAAGACAAACGCAGAGATGAAATAGATTTAGCAAAGTTAGGCCCAACTTTCTGAACAGAGCGAGGATAGGAAAGGTAACTTTGCGGTCAACACAAAACCCTACAAAGACCACGCAAAGGGGGCAAAAAGACCCTCCGTACCGAACTAACGGCACGGAGGTACACCCTCTGCGTCCCAGAGCTTCCAGCAAGCAGAAAAAAACAAATTGACAAGCTGGACAGAAAAAAACAGCAAACAAATAGCAAAGAGGAACTTAGCTATGCAGAGCAGCAGGCCACAGGAACGATCCAGGAGGAAACAGGTCCAATACTAGAACATTGACTGGAGGCCAGGATCAAAGCACTAGGTGGAGTTAAATAGAGCAGCACCTAACGACTTCACCACATCACCTGAGGAAGGAAACTCAGAAGCCGCAGTACCACTTTCCTCCACCAACGGAAGCTCACAGAGAGAACCAGCCGAAGTACCACTTGTGACCACAGGAGGGAGCTCTGCCACAGAATTCACAACAGAGCTCCCTGTATACAGAGATACATGATAAGATCCTGTCTGCAGCCACCACTAGAGGGAGCTCCCTGTATACAGAGATACATGATAAGATCCTGTCTGCAGCCACCACTAGGGGGAGCTCCCTGTATACAGAGATACATGATAAGATCCTGTCTGCAGCCATCACTAGGGGGAGCTCCCTGTATACAGAGATACATTATAAGATTCTGTTGCAGCCACCACTAGGCGGAGCTCCCGGTATACTGAGATACATGATAAGATCCTGTCTGCAGCCACCACTAGGGGGAGCTCCCTGTATACAGAGATACATGATAAGATTCTGCTGCAGCCACCACTAGGCGGAGCTCCCGATATACTGAGATACATGATAAGATCCTGTCTGCAGCCACTACTAGGGGGAGCTCCCTGTATACAGAGATACATGATAAAGATTAAGTCTACAGTCACCACTAGGGGGAACTCCCTGTATACAGAAATACACGATAGCATCCTGTCTGCAGCCACCACTAGAGGGAGCTCCCTGTATACAGAGATACATGATAAGATCCTGTCTGCAGTCACCACTAGGGGGAGCTCCCTGTATACAGAGATACATGATAAGATTATAGTCTGCACAAAGGGACAGCGCTCCACCGGGTGTATAAATCAAAATAAATCCTTTATTCAGCCATTAAGCACAAGCGACGTTTCGACCATATGCTGGTCTTTTTCAAGCATACAAATATGGCTGACAGGCGGTCTTAAATAGTGTGGACACCACGCAGGGAGCCAATCACTAATAAGTCCCACCCATCTCACAATATAAATCAACATTATATAAACATAAACAAAATAAACATCAGGTATTATAATGTATAAACAAACATTATCAAACAATCATCCGCATTTAAATACCGGTGAAAAAGTACAAAAAACACTAAAACCAAGTGCTTATTTACAATTCAGCTTTCCCCGATCTCACCATGTATACTCGTTGCCATAGTGATCAATTCCTTATCTGGCATAGACCTTCCTGTGTGGGGCTAGTAGATGTTCCAGGCTTAATGTGGCCAATCCCGTCCAGCCTGACATATAGCACCTAAGATTTACCCAATCATATGACCCCTTATAGCAGCATCCCCACATACCTACGTCGGACTCCACCAACGTCATGACCGCCAGACATGCCTGAAGGCAGAGGGGCGCAGGCACAGTCACGTCATACCGGACCTGACCCGACAGAGGCCGCGCCCGGAAATGACCAAGACTGATGCCGCACCTCCATACATCTCCAAGCCGAGCAGGTCACCAGGGGAACGCTGGTAAACATTACCGCGTCATCCCTAGGCCACGCCCCCCAGTCAGTCCAGGACAAGGAGCATCGGCACAGGCGCAGTGCGCCATGACCGGAGCACATAAGAGCCGCTCAGACGCAATGCACACCCGTGCTCACAATATTCCTATCCCGGCACTGTCTAGCAGAGTAGAGACTAAGAAAGTGCATACTTTATAATGGAGCTCATCTACTAGGAGATACTAAATAATCCTCTTAAAAATCACTAATACATAGTGTACTTCATTAGACTTTAACAGCACAGGTCAAATCATGAATACAGATCAAGGAAAAACATAAATATAATATATCTACCACCACTGTAGTGAACATACAATATAAAACATATAGCAGCAACACTGTGGCAGTCGGGAACTTGGAGAAGCATCATCTTTGTTTATTATTCTTAATCCACGTAAATTATCCAATTTTAATATATCGCAGTATCTTCATCCATATCCATCCACCGACTGTCACATGTGTGTCTGATCCAATAAAAACATAAAAAAATACCGACAATGTTAAAAACATGACGAGCAACATATACAACATAGAAGGGGGAAAAAATATATTTTTATATATATATACCACAAAGGGGGACAAAGATTCAATAAACACATCCTTGAAGATTGAAATCAATATTGAGTCCCCCTGGTTGTAATGAACCTAAAGTATAGATCCATTTCATCTCTTTTGTTTTAAGCATTTGTAACCTATCCCCACCCCTTCTCAAAACAGGAACATGATCTATGACCCTGAATCTTAACTGATTCACTGAATGCTTCCTATCAACAAAATGTTTTGGTACTGGCAACTCAGTGAGTCCCGTTCTGATTGTACTTTTATGTTTGGTGATGCGGGCTTTCACCTCCATTGTTGTTTCGCCAATATAGGCGAGTCCACAAGGGCAGGTAATCATGTAGATGACATAGCTAGACATACATGTATACCTCTCCTTTAAGAAGAATTTCTTCCCAGTATGGGGATGACAAAAAAGTCCCCCTTCAGCATATTGTTGCAACAAGCGCATCCGAGGCATGGGAAATTCCCATGTCTCGGTGTACTCAATGTTTTCTGGATCACATTCCTGGAGGTACCGAAATCGGATCTAATTAGTCTATCCCCTAGATTCTTTCCCCTTCTGTATGACATCATAGGGGGCAGTTTAAAACCTGACACCTGTGGTAGGCCACGTTGTAGGAGGGCCCAATGCTTCTTTATTACACCACCAATACGATTACTTACAGAGTTGTAAGTGGAAACAAACGGAATGCGATCACACACGTTTTTGGAGGAGATTTTCTTACGGACACTTTCCCTTGTTGAGCTACGAGCTTTAATCTTAAATGCCTCCACATTTTTTCTTGGATAGCCCCTAGCCACAAATTTCAAACACATGTCCTCCAAACGTTGATCAACTAAATTTTCATCAGATACAATTCTTCGTACCCTTAATAATTGGCTCCATGGGAGCGAATCCACCATCCTTCTAGGATGGTTACTGTTGAATGACAATAAACTATTTTTGTCCGTGTCCTTAATAAATATGTCCGTTTTTAATCTATCTCCATTTTTATAGACTAAAGTATCTAAAAACTGAATCTGTGATACCGAGTGTGACAAAGTAAATTGCAGTTCTGGATATATTTCATTGAGGCTAGCATGAAACTCCTCCAGATCGATCAGACTCCCTTCCCAAACAACAAAAATATCATCAATGTAACGCCACCAGGCTCTGACGTGGCGCCAAAGGATGGAATGGTACACAAACCTGTCCTCAAATACCGCCATGTAGATGTTGGCATACGTGGGGGCCACATTGGACCCCATGGCGGTACCTCTTAACTGAAGGGAAAACTCATCACCAAAGAGGAAGTAATTCCTCCTCAGGATGAGCTCCAACAGTGTGAGGACAAGCTGTGCACACTCTGGGGCCACGTCAGAGCCCGATAACGCACACTGAACAGCCTCTAATCCTTTGTCATGTTCGATTGACGTGTAAAGCGATGTCGCATCGAACGATGCTAAGATGGATGATTCAGATACTGTCAAACTCTCAATTTTTTCAAGGAAATCACTTGTATCCCTTACAAATGATCGTGCTGACACTGCAAAGGGACGTAACACTTTATCCAGGAACACAGCTGTTTTACTGAATAGTGAACCCCTCCCGGAGACTATAGGTCTACCGGGGGGGTTCTCCAAATCTTTATGGATTTTTGGTAACACATACAGTGGGGCAAAAAAGTATTTAGTCAGTCAGCAATAGTGCAAGTTCCACCACTTAAAAAGATGAGAGGCGTCTGTAATTTACATCATAGGTAGACCTCAACTATGGGAGACAAACTGAGAAAAAAAAATCCAGAAAATCACATTTTCTGTTTTTTTATCATTTTTTTTGCATATTATGGTGGAAAATAAGTATTTGGTCAGAAACAAACAATCAAGATTTCTGGCTCTCACAGACCTGTAACTTCTTCTTTAAGAGTCTCCTCTTTCCTCCACTCATTACCTGTAGTAATGGCACCTGTTTAAACTTGTTATCAGTATAAAAAGACACCTGTGCACACCCTCAAACAGTCTGACTCCAAACTCCACTATGGTGAAGACCAAAGAGCTGTCAAAGGACACCAGAAACAAAATTGTAGCCCTGCACCAGGCTGGGAAGACTGAATCTGCAATAGCCAACCAGCTTGGAGTGAAGAAATCAACAGTGGGAGCAATAATTAGAAAATGGAAGACATACAAGACCACTGATAATCTCCCTCGATCTGGGGCTCCACGCAACATCCCACCCCGTGGGATCAGAATGATCACAAGAACGGTGAGCAAACATCCCAGAACCACGCGGGGGGACCTAGTGAACGAACTGCAGACAGCTGGGACCAGTGTAACAAGGCCTACCATAAGTAACACACTACGCCACCATGGACTCAGATCCTGCAGTGCCAGACGTGTCCCACTGCTTAAGCCAGTACATGTCCGGGCCCATCTGAAGTTTGCTAGAGAGCATTTGGATGATCCAGAGGAGTTTTGGGAGAATGCCCTATGGTCTGATGAAACCAAACTGGAACTGTTTAGTAGAAACACAACTTGTCGTGTTTGGAGGAAAAAGAATACTGAGTTGCATCCATCAAACACCATACCTACTGTAAAGCATGGTGGTGGAAACATCATTCTTTGGGGCTGTTTCTCTGCAAAGGGGCCAGGACGACTGATCCGGGCACATGAAAGAATGAATGGGGCCATGTATCGTGAGATTTTGAGTGCAAACCTCCTTCCGTCAGCAAGGGCATTGAAGATGAAACGTGGCTGGGTCTTCCAACATGACAATGATGCAAAGCACGCCGCCAGGGCAACGAAGGATTGGCTTCGTAAGAAGCATTTCAAGTTCCTGGAGTGGCCTAGCCAGTCTCCAGATCTCAACCCTATAGAAAACCTTTGGAGGGAGTTGAAAGTCCGTGTTGCCAAGCGAAAAGCCAAAAACATCACTGCTCTAGAGGAGATCTGCATGGAGGAATGGGCCAACATACCAACAACAGTGTGTGGCAACCTTGTGAAGACTTACAGAAAACGTTTGACCTCTGTCATTGCCAACAAAGGATATATTACAAAGTATTGAGATGAAATTTTGTTTCTGACCAAATACTTATTTTCCACCATAATATGCAAATAAAATGTTAAAAAAACAGACAATGTGATTTTCTGGATTTTTTTTTCTCAGTTTGTCTCCCATAGTTGAGGTCTACCTATGATGTAAATTACAGACGCCTCTCATCTTTTTAAGTGGTGGAACTTGCACTATTGCTGACTGACTAAATACTTTTTTGCCCCACTGTATAGCACAGGTATAACTGGTGCTTCAACAGTTAAGAACTCTGCCAGCTTGTGATCAATCAATCCCGTGGCTAGGGAGTCACTGATCACAAGCTGTAATTCTTTCTGAAATCACAGGGTGGGATTGCAGGTCAATCTCTCATACACAAGATGGTCCCCCAGCTGCCTACATATCTCCGCCTTATATTTAAGGCTATCCATTATAACCACTGCTCCGCCTTTATCGGCTCTTTTGATAGTTATTGCAGTATTATTGGCTAGATCATTAACAGCCTTCC
This sequence comes from Ranitomeya imitator, assembly GCF_032444005.1. Lineage (NCBI taxonomy): Eukaryota > Metazoa > Chordata > Amphibia > Anura > Dendrobatidae > Ranitomeya > Ranitomeya imitator. The sequence continues at coordinate 18,443,611 of NC_091289.1, read as the reverse complement.
TCTCAGATGTAGTCATATTATGATATGCAGCAGGTTTATACGTATTTTTCAAATGGTAGATTTCTTTTATACATGATAAGATTATGTCTGCAGTCACCACTAGGGGGAGCTCCCTGTATACAGAGATACATGATAAGATCCTGTCTGCAGCCACCACTAGAGGGAGCTCCCTGTACACAGAGATACATGATAAGATCCTGTCTGCAGTCACCACTAGGGGGAGCTCCCTGTATACAGAGATACATGATAAGGATTGTCTGTCTGCTGTATCTAAAGGCTATCCGGATCGCTGCAGCGTCGCTGTTTGGTCGCTGGAGAGCTGTCACACAGACCGCTCTCCAGCGACCAACGATGCCGGTAACCAGGGTAAACATCGGGTAACTAAGCGCAGGGCCGCGCTTAGTAACCCGATGTTTACCCTGGTTACCATCCTAAAAGTAAAAAAACAAACAGTACATACTTACCTACCGCTGTCTGTCCCCGGCGCTCTGCTCTGCACTCCTCCTGTACTGTCTGTGTGAGCACAGCGGCCGGAAAGCAGAGCGGTGACGTCACCGCTCTGCTTTTCGGCTGACCGACGCTCACAGACAGTGCAGGAGGAGAGCAGAGCACAGCGCTGGAGGACAGACAGCGGTAGGTAAGTATGTACTGTTTGTTTTTTTACTTTTAGGATGGTAACCAGGGTAAACATCGGGTTACTAAGCGCGGCCCTGCGCTTAGTTACCCGATGTTTACCCTGGTTACCGGCATCGTTGGTCGCTGGAGAGCGGTCTGTGTGACAGCTCTCCAGCGACCAAACAGCGACGCTGCAGCGATCCGGATAGTTGTCGGTATCGCTGCAGCGTCGCTTAATGTGAAGGGGCCTTTAGATACAGCAGACAGACAATCCTTATCATGTATCTCTGTATACAGGGAGCTAGTTCGTTTACCAAGATTGACCTTTGAGGGGCATATAATCTTGTTCGTATTAAACAGGGTGACGAATGGAAAACTGCATTTAATACGCCCGAAGGCCATTTTGAATACCTCGTGATGCCATTCGGGCTCTCTAATGCTCCATCTGTGTTCCAATCTTTCATGCATGATATTTTCCGCAATTATCTTGATAAATTCATGGTCGTATATTTGGATGATATTTTGATTTTTTCCGATGATTGGGAGTCTCATGTGAAGCAGGTCAGGATGGTATTCCAGATCCTTCGTGATAATGCTTTATTTGTGAAGGGATCTAAGTGCCTATTCGGAGTTCAGAAGGTCTCTTTTTTGGGTTTTATTTTTTCTCCCTCGTCTATGGAAATGGATCCTGTTAAGGTCCAAGCTATTCATGACTGGATTCAATCCACATCTGTGAAGAGCCTTCAAAAATTTTTGGGCTTTGCTAATATCTATTGCCGTTTCATTGCCAACTTTTCCAGTGTGGTTAAGCCCCTTACTGATTTGACGAAGAAAGGCGCTGATGTGACGAATTGGTCCTCTGCGGCTGTTGAGGCCTTTCGGGAGCTTAAACGCCGATTTACTTCTGCCCCTGTGTTGCGTCAGCCGGATGTTTCTCTTCCTTTTCAGGTTGAGGTTGACGCTTCTGAGATTGGGGCAGGGGCCGTTTTGTCTCAGAGGGATTCTGATGGTTCTTTGATGAAACCGTGTGCTTTTTTTTCCAGAAAGTTTTCGCCTGCGGAGCGCAATTATGACGTCGGCAATCGTGAGTTGTTGGCTATGAAGTGGGCATTTGAGGAGTGGCGACATTGGCTTGAGGGAGCCAAACACCGCGTTGTGGTCTTGACTGATCATAAGAATCTGATTTACCTTGAGTCGGCCAAGCGGCTGAATCCTAGACAGGCTCGATGGTCCCTGTTTTTCTCCCGTTTTGATTTTGTGGTCTCGTATCTTCCGGGATCTAAGAATGTTAAGGCTGATGCCCTCTCTAGGAGTTTTTTGCCTGATTCTCCTGGAGTCCTTGAGCCGATTGGCATTATTAAGGAAGGGGTGATTCTTTCTGCCATCTCCCCTGATTTGCGGCGGGTGCTTCAGGAATTTCAGGCTGATAGGCCTGACCGCTGTCCAGTGGGGAAGCTGTTTGTTCCTGATAGATGGACAAGTAAGGTAATTTCTGAGGTTCATTGCTCAGTGTTGGCTGGTCATCTTGGGATTTTTGGTATCAGAGATTTGGTTGCTAGGTCCTTTTGGTGGCCTTCCTTGTCGCAGGATGTGCGTGCGTTTGTGCAGTCCTGTGGGACTTGCGCCTGGGCCAAGCCTTGCTGTTCCCGCGCTAGTGGGTTGCTTTTGCCTTTGCCGATCCCTGAGAGGCCCTGGACGCATATTTCCATGGATTTTATTTCGGATCTTCCTGTTTCCCAGAAGATGTCTGTTATCTGGGTTGTTTGTGACCGGTTCTCTAAGATGGTCCATCTGGTACCTTTGCCTAAGTTGCCTTCCTCCTCAGATTTGGTTCCATATTGTTTTTTCAGCATGTGGTTCGTTTGCATGGCATTCCGGAGAATATTGTGTCTGACAGAGGTTCTCAGTTTGTCTCTAGGTTTTGGCGGGCCTTTTGTGCTAGGATGGGCATTGATTTGTCTTTTTCTTCGGCGTTTCATCCTCAGACTAATGGCCAAACTGAGCAAACGAATCAGACCTTGGAAACCTATTTGAGATGCTTTGTGTCTGCTGATCAGGATGATTGGTGGTGTGAATTCTGTTGTCAGGCTCCCTCCTGTGGTCATGAATGGTACTTCGGCTGGTTCTGTCCATGGACTTTCTCTGGTGCCTGTGGGTGTTTCTGAGTTTCCTTCCACAGGTGACGAGGCTAATTCGTTAGTGGGCTGCTCTATTTAACTCCACTTAGATCTTTGCCCCATGCCAGCTGTCAATGTTGTACTATGGCTCTAGTTCGCTCCTGGATCGTTCTGAGTTCCTGTTGCTCCAGCAGAAGCTAAGTTCCTCTGTGCTATTTTGCTTGTTTGCTATTTTTTCTGTCCAGCTTGCTTTTGTCAATATTGCCTTGCTTGCTGGAAGCTCTGGGACGCAGAGGGGCGCCTCCCGCACCGTGAGTCGGTGCGGAAGGTATTTTTCCCTGCACTCTCTGCGTGGTCTTTTGTAGGTTTTTGTGCTGACCGCAAAGTAACCTTTACTATCCTCGGTCTGTTCAGTAAGTCGGGCCTCACTTTGCTAAATCTATTTCATCTCTGTGTTTGTATTTTCGTCTTCACTCACAGTCATTATATGTGGGGGGCTGCCTTTTCCTTTGGGGAATTTCTCTGAGGCAAGGTAGGCTTTATTTTTCTATCTTCAGGGCTATCTAGTTTCTTAGGCTGTGCCGAGTTGCATAGGGAGCGTTAGGCGCAATCCACGGCTATTTCTAGTGTGTTTTGATAGGTTTAGGGATTGCGGTCAGCAGAGTTCCCATGTCCCAGAGCTCGTCCATTATTTATCCTAACCACCGGATCATAACAGATTGGGTGGCTTTCTTGCCGTTGGCCGAGTTTGCCCTTAATAATAGGGCTAGTTCGGCTACTTTGGTTTCACCTTTCTTTTGTAATTTTGATTTTCATCCTCGTTTTTCTTCGGGGCAGGTTGAGCCTTCTGATTGTCCTGGTGTGGATTCTGTGGTGGACAGGCTGCAGCAGATTTGTACTCATGTGGTGGACAATTTGACGTTGTCTCAGGAAAAGGCTCAACGTTTTGCTAACCGCCGTCGGTGTGTTGGTCCCCGACTTCGTGTGGGGGATTTGGTTTGGTTGTCTTCTCGTCATGTTCCTATGAAAGTTTCTTCCCCTAAGTTTAACCCTCGGTTTATTGGTCCTTATAAGATTTCTGAAATTATCAATCCGGTGTCTTTTCGTTTGGCTCTTCCAGCCTCTTTTGCCATTCATAATGTTTTCCATAGATCTTTGTTGCGGAGATATGTGGTGCCTGTTGTTCCCTCGGTTGATCCTCCTGCCCCGGTGTTGGTTGAAGGAGAGTTGGAATATGAGGTTGAGAAAATTTTGGATTCTCGTTTTTCGAGGCGGAGGCTTCAGTATCTTGTCAAGTGGAAGGGTTATGGCCAGGAGGATAATTCTTGGGTTGTTGCCTCCGATGTCCATGCCGCCGATTTGGTTCGTGCTTTTCACTTGGCTCGTCCTGATCGGCCTGGGGGCTCTGGTGAGGATTCGGTGACCCCTCCTCAAGGGGGGGTACTGTTGTGAATTCCGCTCTTGGGCTCCCTCCGGTGGTTGTAAGTGGCACTTTTGTGAGTTCTGCTCTTGGGCTCCCTCCGGTGGTTTTAAGTGGAATGGCTGCTCCTTGGATTTAGCAGTCTGCAGCTGCTTCCACTGATTGTCTTTCTGCTCGGCTATTTATGCCTGGCTCTTCCCTTCAGCCAGTGACACTTGTCAATGGTTCCTGGTTGGATTCACATCTCTGCTTGGATTTCCCTGATATCCTGACCAGTTCAGCAAAGATAAGTCCTTGCTTTGCTCTTTTCTGTCCACATATTGTGGACTTATTCGTTCTGTGCATTCTATATTTTGTCCAGCTTGTCAGTATGGATTAATTCAGTTAAGCTGGAACCTCTGGGAAGCAGATTTACCCTCCACACCTTTAGTCAGGTGTGGAGATTTTTGTAAACTCTGTGTGGATTTTTGTAGTTTTTAATACTGACCGCACAGTATTCTATCCTGTCCTATCTATCTAGCTAGACTGGCCTCCTGTGCTACATCCTGGTTTCATTCTGTGTATGTCTTTTCCCTCTCCACTCACAGTCATTACTTGTGGGGGGCTATCTATCCTTTGGGGATTTTCTCTGAGGCAAGATAGTTTTCCTGTTTCTATCTTTAGGGGTAGTTAGTTCTCAGGCTGTGACGAGATGTCTAGGGAGAGTTAGGAGCATCCCACGGCTACTTCTAGTTTTGTGTTGAGCTTAGGGACTGCGGTCAGTACAGGTACCACCTCCTTCAGAGCTCGTTCCATGTTGCTCCTAAACCACCAGTTCATAACAAAAATCCCTATTTATTATAATTGCCAGACCTGAAATAACGAGCACTTTCCACCTATTGTGTCCCCCCATTTCCTTGTAGATTGTAAGCTTGCGAGCAGGGACCTCACCCCTAATGTCACTGTTTAAATTGTCTTAACTTGTAGTGAATTTATTGGCTGTACATGTCCCCGCTTAATTGTAAAGTGCTGCGGAATATGTTGGCGCTATATAAACATTATTATTATTATTATTAATAAGATTCTGTCTGTCTGCAGTCGCCACTAGGGGGAGCTCATTCTGTACAGTGAAGTCAATGGAAGAAACATAAATACATTTGAAGGGAAATCCTCCTAGTAGGAACTATAAGTAAGTCCTGTTGTACAAGGAGCTCTGCTCTATTTTTAGAGACTCCTGGATATTGCATGAGAGAAGGCAGGTATGTTCTATACTAAAAGGGGAGGGGCAGGATCCCAAAAAGGTGCAATCCAAAATATTGATCTCCATGTATTTTGTGTTCCCTATCCTCCCTCACCAAGTTGTCCCAATAACTGATATGTTATTTAGTGTAGGCATACAAGGCTCCATTGAGGTTCATGTTAATAGTTTGGTGTGTGAGCGCCGGGAGCCGTCAGAGCAGCGACTCCTGTGATTGTCTCGCCAGTGCATATGATACTATTGATCTCCTTCTAAAAGATGGACCTTTTCCTTTTGGGTTTTAAATCTTATCCAATTATCCCCTATGGAGCCGAGAGGTCTGAGGCTCTGCATTACGTGACACGGTGAGAGAGTGCGCCGCGCCGTGAAACCTGGCACCGGGGTTAACACACTGTGTGATACCCAGGAGCCCGGGGAGTGCGAGGGTGAGGGCAGATCACAGGATAGCGCCGCACACAGCTCTTGTCTCATGGGCTCACGCTCGTTCCTCAAAGATATATGAAATTAAAAACCTTCGCTTCTTGTTTGACTGTTTGAGACAATGGTGGAGGTGAGTGAGAATGGAAATATCGTAAGGAAATATCTACAGAGGATGATTTTCTGAACAGCCCGATCCATGAGAACTCTGCAGGGAAAAAGATGCAAAGATCATATTATTAATGAGGGATAATGAGCAAGTTTAAGAGGGCAAAATGTATCTATCCATTTATTTGTCCATTATCTATCTATTATCTATCTTCTATCTATTATCTATGTTCTATTATCTATTACCTATCTTCTATCAATTATCTATCTATTATTTATCTGTCTATTATCTATCTATCCATCCATCTAAAGTTAGGTCCAGAAATATTTGGACAGTGACCGAATCTCTGTTACTTGGACTCTAGATTCCTCTACTTTGGATGTAAAATGAAACGACTGATACAATTGAAGCTTAGACTTTCAGGTTTACTTAAAGGGAACCTGTCACCCCCAAAATCTAAAGGCCCCTTCACATTTAGCGACGCTGCAGCGATACCGACAACGTTCCGAATCGCTGCAGCGTCGCTGTTTGGTCGCTGGAGAGCTGTCACACAGACCGCTCTCCAGCGACCAACGATGCCGGTAACCAGGGTAAACATCGGGTAACTAAGCGCAGGGCCGCGCTTAGTAACCCGATGTTTACCCTGGTTACCATGCTAAAAGTAAAAAAAAAACAAACAGTACATACTTACCTACAGCCGTCTGTCCTCCAGCGCTGCGCTCTGCTTCTCTGCTCTCCTCCTGTACTGTCTGGGAGCCGGAAAGCAGAGCGGTGACGTCACCGCTCTGCTTTCCGGCTCACAGACAGTACAGGAGGAGTGCAGAGCACAGCGCTGGAGGACAGACAGCGGTAGGTAAGTATGTAGTGTTTTTTTTTTTTTACTTTTAGCATGGTAACCAGGGTAAACATCGGGTTACTAAGCGCGGCCCTGCGCTTAGTTCCCGATGTTTACCCTGGTTACCAGTGAAGACATCGCTGGATCGGTGTCACACACGCCGATCCAGCGATGTCTCCAGGGAGTCCAGCGACGAAATAAAGTTCTGGACTTTATTCAGCGACCAACGATCTCCCAGCAGGGGCCTGATCGTTGGTCGCTGTCACACATAACGATTTCATTAACGATATCGTTGCTACGTCACAAATAGCAACGATATCGTTAACAATATCGTTATGTGTGAAGGTACCTTTAGGTGAGCTAAGCCCACCGCCATCAGGGGCTTATCTACAGCATTCTGTAATGCATTCTGTAATGCTGTAGATAAGCCCCCGCTGTATCCTGAAAGATGAGAAAAAGAAGTTAGATTATACTCACCCAGGGGCGGTCCGATCCGATGGGCGTCGCGGTCCGGTCCGGGGCCTCCCATCTTTTTACGATGACGTCCTCTTCTTGTCTTCACGCGCGGCTGCGGCGCAGGCGTACTTTGCCCTGTTGAAGGCAGAGCAAAGTACTGCAGTGCGCAGGTGCTGGGCCTCTCTGACCTTTCCCGGCGCCTGCGCACTGCTTTGCTTTGCTGTGTCCTCAACAGGGAGATAAAGTACGGCTGAGCAGGAGCCGCAGCGTGAAGACAAGAAGAGGACGTCATCGTAAGAAGATGGGAGGCCCCGAACCGCGACGCCCATCGGATCGGACCACCCCTGGGTGAGTATAATATAACCTCTTTTTCTCATCTTTCAGGATACATCGGGGGCTTATCTACAACATTACAGAATGCTGTAGATAAGCCCCTGATGCCTGTGGGCTTAGCTCACATTCGATTTTGGGGATGACAGGCTCCCTTTAAAGAGTTTGAATAAAAAATATCTTGTGAAACATTTAGGAATTGCGGCCATTTTTCAAAAAAAAAAAAACACCTCATTTCAGGGGATCAAAAGTAATTGGACAAATTAACTTTCTCATAAATAAAATTATAATTTTTAATACTCCGTAGAGAATCCTTTGCAGCAATGACGGCCTGAAGTCTGGAAGCCATGGATGTCACCAAACGCCGGGATTCCTCCATTGTGAGGCTTTCTAGCCATTACCGCAGTGACTTCAGTTGTTGCTTGTTTGTGGGTCTTTCTGACATAAGTTTTGTCTCAAGACAGAGAAATGCTGCTCAATGGGCTGAGATCTGCAGAATATTCCACTTCTTTATTTTGCACTATGTTTTAGGCAATTGTCCATCTGTCCTCTGAAGAGTCATCCAATCAACCTTTCTGCATTTGGTTGGGTCTGAGCAGAAGGTATCGCCCTGTTCACTGCAGAATTCATCTGCTTCTGTCTTCAGTCACATCCTGACTGAAGACACATCCTGAATAAACACTATGGAAGCCATGCATGCCCGCGCCATAACACTGCCTCCACCATGCTTTACAGATGATGTGCTGTGCTTTGGATCATGAGTCTTTCCAAGCCGTCTTTGCTTACATAGCGCTAACATATTCCGCTGTCCCCAATGGGGCTCACAATCTAAATTCCCTATCAGTATGTCTTTGGAAAACTGGGAGGAAACTGGAGAATCCAGAGGAAACCCACGCAAACAGGAGAACATACGAACTCCTTACAGATGTTGTCCTTGGTGGGATTTGAACACAGACCCCAGCGCTGCAAGGCTGCAGTGTTATCCACTGAGCCCAATTATGGTAATTAGGTGCCCAGTACAATCTGGGTGCAGTCAAGGAGCTCAGTGCATCATTCCAACTATTAATTTTGCAAGTCCCCGCCTTCGTTACGGATGATTGACAGCACTGGCTTTCCTCAGCTTTCTCTATAGGCAGGGCACACTCCAGGCAAGCGCTGTCAATCACCAGAAACTCTGAGATTCTGCACTTAAATACATGAGTTTCTGCACTTAAATACACAATTGCATTTTTTACATGTGTTTTTTTTTCAGGCTTCACATAGAACACCAAAGGGTACAAAATCACCAAAAAACTAGCAAAATCACATTTACTTTGCTTGAACTGTTACTGTGTGTTCACACTGAGTTTTTTTTTGTTGAGCTTTCCGGGCAGAAACTCTCCAATTAAAACGCAGCAAAAAATAAAGTGTAAATACACTTAAATGCAGGGGATTTTCTGCGCACAAAAAAGGCAACACTACCTGGAACACGGCCTAAGACTATGTTCCCACAATGATTTTTTGGTGATGTATTTACATCAAGAACTCACCAAAAGCTCATCATAGAGACATAGTCTTATTAGGCGTCAAAATGAGATTCGCTGATTATCGGCACTTGGGAAAACGCTCGTTCATTGGGCACTTGTTCGGTTCCTGCCTGCATTAAAATCATTGTTCTTGGCAGCACATTGTCCTGAGTAATCTGGAGATGTGCTGCCGATTACATGATGTTTCCTGTGGGCAGAATGATCTTTCTGTGCACAGAGAGCTCTGGTCTGAACAGGTGCCAGAAGATCAACAGCCGTTCAATGGCTGCAGTCGGGACTGACTAAATGGGCCAATGTCATCATCTATGAGACTGGTCCGGTTGGTTTGAGATCTGTGTGTGTGAACTCATTATAAGACTATATGGCAGGTTGGGGGAGCGCTGCGCTTGCATGACATCAGAATATGGTGCGCTTATATACATTTTGGCAGCCGCAAACTTCTTACAAAACACTGTCACTAGATGCCCTGTAATAACGTATAGCTATGCTGGACTTTCTTCTTCCCTGCACTTTTTTTTTGCATAATGTACAAAATTATTGATTTGGCCTCTCCTAACATTCCTGCTAACTCTCTGATAGATTTATTCTTTTTTTTTTCAGCTTAATAATAATCTACACTCCCTGACAGAAATGATGTCGCTTATCCATGTTATGTAAATAAAAGCTTATAACCTGACGTTAAATTCATCCATTGGTTGTATAAATTATTCTTTTGAAAGCTGAAACCCTCCGATATGTGGTTTAGGTTAAGAAAATAAATTGGCATCAATGCAGAAATATTGATCAGTTAATGGACACAGAATGGTCAGATTTTGGCAAGACAAAAGTTTTGTCGCCCACAAAAGTAATGTGTTATTCAAACAAATAATTAACTTAAAATACAAATATATGTTCCATAGCATTGGTGAATGAAGTTTTGGTGCTATTAGAGTCATATTTAATATTTTGTGTGACTTCCATGAGCTTGAAGGACAGCATCCATGCGGTTCAACAATGAGTCTTACAATTTATTAATGAAGTCATCAGGAATAGCAAAGACTTCAGTCTTACAAGCCTCCCAGAGTTCATCTAGATTCTTTGGTTTTGTCTTCCAAGCTTCCGCTTTCATCCTACCCCAAACATGCTCAATGATGTTCATGTCTGGTGACTGGGCTGGCCAGTCCTTGAGCACCTTGATCTTTTTTGCCTGGAGGAACTTTGTTGTAGAGATGGATGTATGAGATGGAGCACCATCCTGCTGCATAATTTGACCCCTTTTATGATTTGGAATATAAGAGGTAGCTAATACTTCTTGATATTTTAGGCTATTGATATTGGCTTCCACCTTGCAAATGTTTTGCAAACCCTCCTACTGAATGTAACCCCAGACCATGATCTTTCCACCACCAAATGTAACTGTTTTCTGGGTGTATTTTGGATCCATACGAGCTCCAGTAGGTCTCCTGCAGTATTTGCGGCGGCTGTGGTGTAATTCTACTGAAGATTCATCAGAGAAATCCACCTTCTGCCACTATTCCAGCGTCCATCTGTCTAGCAGCTGTGGGACTTTGCAAATGCCACACGGTTTTTTATTTGCCTTTTGTTTAGTGCTGGCTTCTTGGCACTGATTTGACTATGGAGGCCACTTCGAGACAGAATCCTACAGACTGTTCTAGTTGACACAGGGAGTTGAGGTGACCAGGCCTGTTGGAGCTCTGCTGCAGTGGAAGAGGGGCTTGCTTTGGATTTTCTAACCAACAAATGTTCCTCCTGAGCAGTTGTCTTGCGGGGTCTGCCGGACCTGGGCTTGTCAAACACATCTCCAGTCTCTTCAAATCTTTTTTTAATTCTTTGTACTTGACGCTGAGACACATTAAAGGTGCCAGCCACCTCTGCAGTGGATCTGGTCTTCAGCCTCTTGATAATCCAGGCTTTGGTCGCAGGGTGGATTTTTGGAATGTTGTTAGAGCTCAAGTTGCAGTTCAAGTGAAGGTCTGGGGTGCTGGGTTTCTTTTTATACACACACACTAATTAACCGATCATTTACTGAGCACAGGTGAGGATGTAAACTAGGATTGGGTGCATTATATGACCAGGCGACAAAACTTTTGTCTTGCCAAAATCTGACCATTCTGCGTCCATTAACTGATTAATATTTCTGCATTGATGCCAATTTATTTTCTTAACCTAAACCACATTTCGGAGGGTTTCAGCTTTCAATAGAATAATTTATACAACCAATGGATGAATTTAACGTCAGGTTATAAGCTTTTATTTACATAACATGGATAAGTGACATAACTTCTGTCAGGGAGTGTACTTCTCTTCCATTGAGAGCTCATTTGACCGCATGTTGTAGGTTCACAGCAACAGCACATGTGCTCTGCCATCATCTTTACAGTCTACTGCCCCGTCAGCGCATACGTCCGATCTTCGTTTTGTGCGTGCAGGTGGGGAGGGGGGTTTGGACATTGCCACTAAATGCAATGTGAAAGCACTTTTAGTTTCTCAATAAATCTGTCTGCAGTGCCTATGAAAGCCTACAGTGGGTGAGGAAGAAAGGGTAAAACTCAAAGAAAACGTGAAGCTTCTAGAGGGAAAAACTGCTAAAAATGCTAAAAGGGAGAATGCTAGGATGTTGCAAAATTGTATTGAATTTGTATTGTAAGAAATTGGAGACTTAGTAAATATTAGACTCACATCCTGCAATAAATCTCTGGAGTTTGTTTGTTGCAAACCGACATGGGAAAAAAATAAATTCCTGCTGATAAAACACCTTATTTAGAAGAAGCAGATGCTGCACGTGCAGCAGGGAATGCCTCTCCCCTGGGGTGACAAGGCTGACTCTTAATCTGTGAGCTTTTCCAAGTACCTTGGAACCAAAACCCCAGAAATGAAATCTCCTTCAGCCACTAAACAGATTTGTTTTTGTCGTATTTGTTTTTTGATGGGGTTTTTTTTTTGCCTCCGGTCATTTCCATCCAGCGACTGATTCCACACACAAGGGTTATAATTATCTGCACAATGTGACTCTTGTTACTGATCTGGGCTCTGCCTCTGAAAACCCGAGATCCTCCGGGATCAAGAAATACCGGGAAGGAAACTGTAACAAGCTTGTTCCTGTAATCATTTATTTATGCCTGTATTTTTTATGAAAAAGATAGATAGATAGATAATAGATAGATGATTGATAGATAGATATTAGATAGAGAGAAGGATAGATAGATAATAGCCAGATAGTAGATAGATTTTAGATAGATAAATAGATAATGGATAGAATGACGGATAAATGGATGGATAGATATTAGATAGATAGATAGATAGATAGATAGATAGATAGATAGATAGATAGAATTAGGCAGAGCTGTGTTATATGAGCATAGCTAAATTCTTAAAAAGATTCTGTCACCAAGATTTCACCTCCTAAACCATTTATAAGCACATGTAGCTCTTTCAAAGACAAGTTCAGCAATACCTTTACCAGTCCGATTCTCTGTCAGTGAGAAATCAGCATTTGTATTGCTATGTCACCCCAGCTCTACTGCCCACCCAAAGCCCCCTCCTCCTGCTTGACTGGCAGCATCTATGCTGTGGGACTTTGCGCAAAGGAGTCGTCAGTCAATCAGGAAGAGGTGGCGCTTTGCAGGGAATAGAGCTGGAGTGAAAGAGGCTTCAGATCTATCGTAGCTCTTCAGCCACATTTGTACATCAATTGGAATGCTCATTTCTCAGTAACAGGATTTACCCATGTAAAGCTATTACTGGACTCGTCTTTGAAAAAGTTACATGTGACTATAAAGAGTTTTTGGGGATGAAATTCTGCTCACAGTTTCCCTTTAAGCAAAAGTCGAGCAAAACGTGGAGACCATTTTCAAAATAAACTGCATTAAAGCGAGCATACCTACAGCAGCCATCACCAACCTTTCTTAGCGCCACATTCATGTCTGAGCTACAGCCAGTGCCTCCCCACTGTAGTAACACGCAGAGCCCCCCATCACCTTTCCCCACAGAAAGCGCCTTGTGCCACCCTCACTAATAGATATCAAACTTACATCCAGAATTTCCCACTTTACCCCATTTGTATTCCTACATCAACCACACTCAAACAATTGCACCAGTTTCTATCAGCCCTTTAACTGTACGTATCATCCTATCTCCAGTTTATCATATTTATCTGCCCTCCTTGTCCTCTGCCAGAATATGCACATCCAGAGCTGCTCTTCTGTTTGGAGCTACTCACTAAAATCATCTGGAGAGCTGCTCTTCATAGCTGTTTGCCAGACCTGGTACTAATGCCCCATATCATGGACTAGTGAGCCACATGTAACTCCTGAGATACAGGTTCTGGACCTCTGACCTGGAAGTATAAAACAGGATGTAAGTGCACCAGCAGAATAGCGAGTGCAGCTCTGGAGAATAATACAGGATGTAACTCAGGATCAGCAATGTAATGTATGTACACAGTGACTGCACCAGCAGAATAGTGAGTGCAGCTCTGGAGTATAATACAGGATGTAGCTCGGGTTCAGTAATGTATGTACACAGTGACTGCACCAGCAGAATAGTGAGTGCAGCTCTGGGGTATAATACAGGATGTAACTCAGGATCAGTAATGTATGTACACAGTGACTGCACCAGCAGAATAGTGAGTGCAGCTCTGGGGTATAATACAGGATGTAACTCATGATCAGTAATGTATGCACACAGTGACTGCACCAGCAGAATAGTGAGTGCAGCTCTGGAGTATAATACAGGATGTAACTCAGGATCAGTAATGTAATGTATGTACACAGTGACTGCACCAGCAGAATAGTGAGTGCAGCTCTGGGGTATAATACAGGATGTAACTCAGGATCAGTAATGTATGTACACAGTGACTGCACCAGCAGAATAGCGAGTGCAGCTCTAGGGTATAATACAGGATGTAACTCAGGAACAGTAATGTAATGTATGTACACAGTGACTGCACCAGCAGAATAGTGAGTGCATCTCTGGGGTATAATACAGGGTGTAACTCAGGATCAGTAATGTAATGTATGTACACAGTGACTGCACCAGCAGAATAGTGAGTGCAGCTCTGGGGTATAATACAGGATGTAACTCAGGATCAGTAATGTAATGTATGTACACAGTGACTCCACCAGCAGAATGGTGAGTGCAGCTCTGGAGGATAATACAGGACGTAACTCAGCATCAGTACAGGATCAGTAATGTAATGTATGTACACAAGAAAGAAATATATCTTGGTACCGTGTTAGCCAGTAGATAGAAAAATATTTAGAATTGAGAGTGCTCAGTGGTTGATACCTTTTAATGACTAACTGAAAAGATGGTAACAAATTGCAAGCTTTCGAGACTACACAGGTCTCTTCATCAGGCAAAGACTAAAACAAATTCTGAAGAATCACATATTTATGCACAACATAGCACAGAGGACAAAAAAAAGGGGAAACCATGGATAAGACAGGTGAAATGAAGCAGAATTACCATAAGTGATAAACAGTTATGTCCTTAAATATTGGGCCAGCTCTTAGATAAGGAATGTTTTATTGTCCTCTGATTAGGGTCTCTGTTGTGATGACCCCTCATAGTCTGAGGGGCAAGTTCCTTAGTTGATGTAAAAAGACATAAATCCGTGCGACACATTCATTCCTGCATTAAGACGGTCAAAGGTCGTCATCAGTTTATATTCCCAGACTCTTCTGTCTCTCTGAGATTTGAAGCTACCTTTTAACACAAGTAATTTCATGTATGTACATAGTGACTGCACACACTCAACACCTAGCAACAGTCACAGATAAATCCACCAAACGCCTTCTCCAACAACAACCACCAGCCATGCAGCATGAGGTAGCTCCGACAATGAGCACTATGTCTGACAATGAGTGCTAGCTAGGGCCCAGTTTATATAGGAGATGGGAGTGGCTAAATTATCAGTAACCCCCTGCCACACAGACGTATTTGATGATGAAAATCGTTCTTCTTCAGGTATTCCAGAAGAACGATTCCTAGTAAATGAGCTAAAATGAGGATTAAACGCGCATGTTCCGAAAAACGGGGACTTACCAGTAGACTCATGACAAAGATTATTTACAACAAATTCAGCTAGAGGTAAGTAGGTAAACCAATCCTCCTGATTCTCAGACACAAAACATCTAAGATAAGTCTCCCGATTCTGGTTAACCCATTCAGTTTGCCCATTAGCCTGCGGGTGAAATGCAGAAGAAAATGACAGATGGATCTCCGAACAACTGCAAAATGCCCTCCAATATTTGGAAATAAATTGCACCCTCAGTCAGACACAATATCAGTAGGGATCCCATGTAATATTACAATTTGACCGATGAAAATATGCGCCAAGGTGTTGGCCTTTGGTAAACTAGGTAGCGCGCAATAAAATGTGACATCTTACTGAATCTGTCCACCACCACAATTACAGTATTACCTGCCAACACGGGTAGATCAGTGATAAAATGAACCGATAAAAGTCCAAGGTCTACTGGAATCGCCAATGGTTGGAGAGACCCAGACGAACGAGTATGAGATGTTTTAGAACGCTCATAGAGACTACAGGCGGCTACCTAAAAGTAAGAAGATCTGTGGTGGCTTTATTACCAGGACGTCTGGACAAGACCGAATCATGATTCACAGGTGCAAACAGTTTCCCTAACGGATAGGCAGCAGGGGCGTCCCCCTGAGCCTCAATAACCTCTTTCTCAAGATCGGCTCATAAAGATGCAATAACCACTCCTTTTTTTGTATAGGAACCGTTTCACAATTATCTCCACCCCCAGGAAAACAATGAGATAAGGCATCTATGGAGCGCCCCCAGACACAGGGCCACGAGTTCTCGGTATCGGGCCTCTCTGCTTCGGTTCTGAGGCTGTCACGGTGGCTAAACCCGGTCCGCAACCCTGCTAAGGGGCGTCCAATAAAGGTGGTGCAGTCTGTCAGGGATTCGTGACGCCACCTGTGGTGTTCGGTCAGGGTGACCGACGCTGCTGTGGGGTTCACTGGGGTGATGGAATGGCAGCTGGATGGTATACCTTCCCACAGGTGAAGTATGTCCCCAGGGCTTCCCAGTAAGGTAGATGGTGATGGTGTGAGGTGCAGTCAATAACGAGGACACAGGGTTGCAGTCTCTTTACTGAAGACTTCAGGATCCTCAATCCAGAGCACGCTTAACAGGGCTTTCTGAGACCGGCCAGTCCGATGGGCACATCCAGAGTTCCCTTTGCAGGTGGAAATCGGTGCCTACCACTAGCGCCTGTGTGTTGTAGTGCTACCCTGCTGAGCATTCGGAATAGTCCTCACAACTGCTGTTCTCGTTCGTTTGTTCTTTCTAATTCTCTCTCGCTTGTTCCAGATGTTACTAGTTTCTCGTCTCCCAGGTATGTTATGGCTAGGACGCACCCGTATGACGGGAAGGCTCGGAGCTCTTCCGGGACCCTAGAGACGCCCCTCTCCACGCGTTGCCACCTATGTCTTCGTAGGAAATTTAAGGTAGACAGCCAACCTATAATTAACTGTCCTGCGGAGTTCGAAGTAAGGCCTAGAATCAGTTACTCCCGCGGTGTTCCGGCCACCGGCTACGCGCCTCAGTAGGATGTTGCCTCAGTCTCACGGCACGACTCCTACTGGCTCTCCTTTGTGCTTGATCTCGTTTCTCACTGTTCCACAATATCCTTCCCTTCGTGTCTCTCTCTTAGGATACCGCCGCGGGGTGTGCAGGCGCGGTTCCGTAACGTTCTGCTCTGTTCGCTAGGCACCTGCCAGGTTCCTACGCCTGACAGGGACCCCCCTGTGTCTTCTCCCTGCAACACCCCCTGCCATGGGATGTTGCCTGAATCCAACCCAGTCAGCTTCTGACTAACTTCCTATCCAACCCCTAGTTTTACCAGTGTGAGGAGTGGCCCAATAAATAAAGCCTTTTTCTCCCCCTAGTGGCCGGAGTGTGAAGTGTAATGTTTGCTGGTGATACATGGTCAGTAGAATTCCTTCAGTGCCATCAGACGTACCATCACTCCCCTTAGTGGCAGAGTGTCATACTGCAACGACCAGATATCTGGGGCGCTGCATCTACCTTACTGTTCTTGTTCCCTGGCCTATATGTAACAAAGAAAAATTAAACCTGGTGAAGAACAGTGCCCATCTTGCCTGTCAAGGGGTTAGATATTTCACAGACTCTATATACACAAGATTCTTATGGTCCATGATTACCATAACCGGATGAACTGCTCCCTCGAAAAAATGATGACAGATGACAGTTTTGTTTTTAGAAAAGTCTGCACATGGATGCCATTTACCAGGAGACACACCTTGCGACAATACAGCCCCCACTTCAGATGCGTGAGCTTCTACAATAAAAGGCTGAGTGATGTAAGGCTGCATGAGAATCGGGGCAGATGCAAAATACTTCTTCAAGGTATCGAATGCCTCACTGGCCCCCTGGCCGGACTGGAGCACTTGGAAAAGTCTGACCCTTTCCTGGTCATATTCGTCAGAGGTTTGGCCACTTCCAAAAAGTTTTTGATGAACTTACAGTAGTAGGCGAAACCCAAAAAACTTTGTAATGCCTTCAAATCCTCAGGACAATCCTAATCCAGTACCACCCGGACTTACACCTCTTCTATGCGAAAACTTGTGGACAATAAAACATATCCTAGAAAAGGGATCTCCTCAACCGAGAACATACCATTCTCTGGTTTGGCAAATAATTTATTGCCTCTGAGTATTTGTAATATATGTCTGACATGTACTTGTTGCGAATCAAGGTCAGGTGAATAAATGAATATGTCACCAAGACATATTACAACAAATCTACCTACCAGGTGACTAAAGATGTCATTTACAAAGTGTTCAGAGATGGCGGGAGCATTAGGCTACTTTCACACTAGCGTTGTTTGCTGTACGTCGCAATGCGTCGTTTTGGAGAAAAAAACGGATCCTGCAAATGTGCCCGCAGATTGCGGTTTTTCTCCATAGACTTGCATTAGCGACGCATTGTGACGTATGGCCACACATCGCATCCATCGTGCGACAGATGCGTCGTGTTTTGGCGCACCGTCGGCACAAAAAAATTACATGTAACTTTTTTTGTGCGTCGAGTCCGCCATTTCCGACCGCGCATGCGCGGCAGGATCTCGGCCCCCACCTCCCCGGACCTTACAATGGGGCATTGTAAAACTGCATCCGCTGCCCCCGTTGTTCATTATTTTAGCAGTTTGCGTCGGTACGTCGGACCGACGCATGGCGACGACCCCGTACTGATGCTAGTGTGAAAGTAGCCTTAGTCAACCCAAATAGCATCACAAGGTTCTCATAGTGTCGTAGTGAAATGCTGTCTTCCACTAATCCCCCTCTTTAATACAAATAAGATTATAACCCCCCAAGATCCAGTTTAGAAAACCATTTTGCTCCTACAATCTCTTTAAAGTGGTCCGGAATGAAAGGGAGCGGATATGGATCCCAGACCGTGATCTGATTGAGTTTGCAGCAATCTAGGCAAGGGCGTAACCCCCGTCTTTCTGCTTTACGAAGAAAAACCCCACAACAATGAGGGATAAGGATGATCTAATTTGACCCTTTACCACACATTTTCTGCGATAGTGTGTGATAATTCCCTTTCTTCTTCTATTTTGATTTAACCCCATCCTTCACTCCCCAGTGTTTTCCTCTGTTGTATGTGTGTGTATATTTGTATGATTGGTATTTTCCTTTATCCCTGTTCGTACTACCTTGCTAGACTGGTTGGTGTATTACGGTACATTACTACTCTCCTCTTCCGTGCGTGAGGGAAGGGTACAAACTGAGGGCGGATTCTGGAGCTAAGGCAAGGTACGTGGCCCCAGCATCTTCACTATCAAAGGTAATCTGGGGAACTGGGCGAACTAGGGTGCCCCTAGCTTTAGGGACAGGGTGGGCACCTCTGGTCCACGGACACCTGACAACAGAGTCGTGACAGCAGCTCTGGAGTATAATACAGGATGTAACTCAGAATCAGTAATGTAATCTATGTACATAGTGACTGCACCAGCAGAATAGTGAGTGCAGCTCTGCGGTATAATACAGGATGTAACTCAGAATCAGTAATGTAACGTATGTACACAGTGACTGCACCAGCAGAATAGTGAGTGCAGCTCTGGAGTATAATACAGGAGGTAACTCAGGATCAGTAATGTAATGTATGTACACAGTGACTGCACCAGCAGAATAGTGAGAGTGCAGCTCTGGAGTATAATACAGGATGTCACTCAGAATCAGTAATGTAACGTATGTACACAGTGACTGCACCAGCAGAATAGTGAGTGCAGCTCTGGGGTATAATACAGGATATAACTCAGGATCAGTAATGTATGTACATAGTGACTGCACCAGCACAATAGTGAGTGCAGCTCTGGGGTATAATACAGGATATAACTCAGGATCAGTAATGTAATATATGTACACAGTGACTGCACCAGCAGAATAGTGAGTGCAGCTCTGGAGTATAATACAGGATGTAACTCAGGATCAGTAATGTAATGCATGTACACAGTGACTGCACCAGCAGAATAGTGAGTGCAGCTCTGGAGTATAATACAGGATGTAACTCAGGATCAGTAATGTAATGTATGTACACAGTGACTGCACCAGCAGAATAGTGAGTGCAGCTCTGGAGTATAATACAAGAGGTAACTCAGGATCAGTAATGTAATGTATGTACACAGTGACTGCACCAGCAGAATAGTGAGTGCGTGAGTGCAGCTCTGGGGTATAATACAGGATGTAACTCAGGATCAGTAATGTATGTGCACAGTGACTGCAGAATAGTGAGTGCAGCTCTGGGGTATAATACAGGAGGTAACTCAGGATCAGTAATGTATGTACACAGTGACTGCAGAAGCAGAATAGTGAGTGCAGCTCTGGGGTATAATACAGGAGGTAACTCAGGATCAGTAATGTAATGTATGTACACAGTGACTGCACCAGCAGAATAGTGAGTGCAGCTCTGGAGTATAATACAGGATGTAACTCAGGATCAGTACAGGATCAGTAATGTAATGTAGAACTCTGTACTTTATGCAGATGATTATATATATTTTGTCTTGTAAGGGGAAGCTGCACATCAGACATTTCATATACGGAACCCTGTATGACTAGCGTGGTACAGGTGTTTGTTTGTACAGTGTGTGATCACAATGATGGAGATGTTGGGACTCACCACTCTCGGGGTCACATACCGTGACCTCTGTTCTGCTGGTTTAATTAAATAACTGACGGATGGATTTTGTTAGCTGGAGGCACAAGTAGAGAATCGAGGGTTTGTTTGCTCGTGAGAAGAACAGACAGAGTTTTATAACGTCTCATACAGAATTAATTCAAGTACATACAACATGTCCCCATCCAGCAGAAGCCCCCAGGGTGGATCTCATGGGTTCTCCCACTATAGATCCCTGTGATCTTCTTATATCGTCTTTAGCCATTTCTGCTTCTTTGAAAGCTGGTTGACTCTCATATGGAAAGCGTCTGCAACGGTCCCAGTACATGTACAGTTATGGTCGAAAGTGTTGGCACCCTTTAAATATTCTAGAAAATGAAGTATTTCTCCCAGAAAAGTATCACAATTACATGTTTTGTTACACACAAAGGAAATAAACGTGTATATTATAACAGAAAAAAAAAAAAGACAATTCGGACATAATTTCACACAAAACTCCAAAAATGGGCCAGACAAAATTGTTGTCACCTTTCCAAAATTGTGGATAAACAACTTTGTTTCAAGCATGTGGTGCTCGGTCCAAATCACACTTGGCAAGTAACAGGTGTGGGCAATATGAAAATCACCCCTGAAACCAGCTAAAAAGGGGAAAATGTTGACTCAATCTTTGCATTGTTTTGTCTGTGTGTGCCACACTAAGCATGGAGAACAGAAAGAGGAGAAGAGACCTGTCTGAGGACATGAGATCCAAAATTGTGAAAAAACAAAAAAAGAAAAAAAAAAACAACAATCACAAGGTTACAAGTCGATCTCCAGTGATCTTGATGTTCCTTTGTCCACGATGTGCAACATAAGCACGAAGTTTACAACCCATGGCACTGCAGCTAATCTCCCTGGTTGTGGACAACAAAGAAAAAAACTTGACGAAAGGTTGCAATGCAGGATAGTCTGGATGAAGGATAAACAGCTCCAATCAAGTTCCAAAGAAATTCAAGCTGTCCTGCAGGCTTAGGGCACATCAGTGTTAGTGCAAACTATCTGTCTACATTTGAATGAAATGAAACGCTTTGGCAGGAGACCCCAGAGGGCCCCACTGCTGACATAGACATCAAAAAGCTAGACTGCAGTTTGCCAAAATGTATGTAAGCAAGCCAAAATCCTTCGGTGAACGCGTCTTGTGGACAGATGAGACCAAGATAAAGCTTTTTGGTAAAGTACATCATTCTGCTGTTTTACTGAAAACGGAATGAGGCCTATAAAGAAAAGAGCACAGTACCTACAGCTAAATATGGTGGAGGTTCAAGATGTTTTGAGGTTGTTTTGCTTCCTCTGGCACCGACTGCCTTGACTGTGAGCAAGGCATTCATGAAGTCTGAAGATTACCGAAGTGTTTTGAGTAGCAATGTAGTGCTCCGTGTTAGAAATCTGGGTTTGCATCCAAGGTCATGGTTCTGCCAGCAAGACAATGACCCAAAACATACTTCAAAAAGCCTGCAGAAATGAATGGATTCAAAGCACCGGAAAGTTCCGAAGTTATCTAAATCCCATTGATCACTTGTCCAGAGATCTTAAAATTGCTGTTGGAAGAAGGCACCTTCACATAGGAGAGACCTGGAGGAGTTTACAAAAGAAGAGTGGTCCAAAATTCCAGCTGAGAGGTATAAGCAGCTTGTTGGTTATAGGAAGCGATTGATTCGTGAGTGCAGCTCTGGGGTATAATACAGGATGTAACTCAGGATAAGTAATATAATGTATTTACACAGTGACTGCACAAGCAGAATAGTGAGTGCAGCTCTGGAGTATAATACAGGATGTAACTCAGGATCAGTAATGTATGTACACGGTGACTGCAGCAGCAGAATAGTGAGTGCAGCTCTGGGGTATAATACAGGATGTAACTCTGGATCAGTAATGTATGTACACAGTGACTGCACCAGCAGAATAGTGAGTGCAGCTCTGGAGTATAATACAGGATGTAAAACGGGTATGCGAGGAGGGTCCTGGAAAAGTACCAACAATTTGCACGCCCCTCTGTCTTCACCAGGACATTAGGATACCAAATTTTATCTAAAAATGATGACAATTGGGCCCCTTCGATGGTGCTTGTTCGGGTGCAGGACTTTGATTTTCACATGTATGATTTTTTTTATTGAGACAGAGGTGCCAGGGAGACAGGGTCGGACTCGCCTACCGGAGAATTCTCCGGTGGGCCCAGGCACTGACACCTGCTGGCATATTGGCCAGCAGCTGCCTAGGGCCCCCACTGCTCCATGGTGGTGTTGTGTGCGCTGTGGCAGCTGGGAACGTGCGGAGAGGTGAGTGGGTGCTGTGTGTGTGCCTGCATATATGTGTGTGTGTCTCTGCCAGCATGTGTGTCCCTGCCTCCGTGTGTGCAGCTGTGTGTGGGGGGAGGCAATGATGATGGTGGTGGGGGCAATGATGATGGTGGTGGTGGTGGGGGCAACGATGATGGTGGTGGTGGGGGCAACGATGATGGTGGTGGTGGGGGCAACGATGATGGTGGTGGTGGGGGCAACGATGATGGTGGTGGTGGGGGCAACGATGATGGTGCTGGGGGCAACGATGATGGTGCTGGGGGCAACGATGATGGTGGGGGCAATGATGATGGTGGTGGGGGAAGCAATGATGATGATGGTGCTGGAGGCAATGATGATGATGGTGCTGGAGGCAATGATGATGATGGTGCTGGAGGCAATGATGATGATGGTGCTGGAGGCAATGATGATGATGGTGCTGGAGGCAATGATGATGATGGTGCTGGAGGCAATGATGATGATGGTGCTGGAGGCAATGATGATGATGGTGCTGGAGGCAATGATGATGATGGTGCTGGAGGCAATGATGATGATGGTGGTGGGGGAAGCAATGATGATGATGGTGGTGGGGGAAGCAATGATGATGATGGTGGTGGGGGAAGCAATGATGATGATGGTGGTGGGGGAAGCAATGATGATGATGGTGGTGGGGGAAGCAATGATGATGATGGTGCTGGAGGCAATGATGATGATGGTGGTGGGGGAAGCAATGATGATGGTGGTGGAGGCAATGATGATGATGATGGTGGTGGAGGCAATGATGATGATGGTGGTGGAGGCAATGATGATGATGGTGGTGGTGGGGGAAGCAATGATGATGATGGTGCTGGAGGCAATGATGATGATGGTGGTGGGGGAAGCAATGATGATGGTGGTGGTGGAGGCAATGATGATGATGATGGTGGTGGAGGCAATGATGATGATGATGGTGGTGGAGGCAATGATGATGATGATGGTGGTGGAGGCAATGATGATGATGATGGTGGTGGAGGCAATGATGATGATGGTGGTGGGGGAAGCAATGATGATGGTGCGGAGGCAATGATGATGGTGGTGGGGGCAATGATGATGGTGGTGGGGGCAATGATGATGGTGGTGGGGGCAATGATGATGGTGGTGGTGGGGAAGCAATGATGATGGTGGTGGGGAAGCAATGATGATGATGGTGCTGGAGGCAATGATGATGATGGTGCTGGAGGCAATGATGATGATGGTGGTGGGGGAAGCAATGATGATGATGGTGGTGGGGGAAGCAATGATGATGATGGTGGTGGGGGAAGCAATGATGATGATGGTGGTGGGGGAAGCAATGATGATGATGGTGGTGGGGGAAGCAATGATGATGATGGTGCTGGAGGCAATGATGATGATGGTGGTGGGGGAAGCAATGATGATGGTGGTGGAGGCAATGATGATGATGATGGTGGTGGAGGCAATGATGATGATGGTGGTGGAGGCAATGATGATGATGGTGGTGGGGGAAGCAATGATGATGATGGTGCTGGAGGCAATGATGATGATGGTGGTGGGGGAAGCAATGATGATGGTGGTGGTGGAGGCAATGATGATGATGATGGTGGTGGAGGCAATGATGATGATGATGGTGGTGGAGGCAATGATGATGATGATGGTGGTGGAGGCAATGATGATGATGATGGTGGTGGAGGCAATGATGATGATGGTGGTGGGGGAAGCAATGATGATGGTGCGGAGGCAATGATGATGGTGCTGGAGGCAATGATGATGGTGGTGGGGGCAATGATGATGGTGGTGGGGGCAATGATGATGGTGGTGGGGGCAATGATGATGGTGGTGGTGGTGGGGAAGCAATGATGATGGTGGTGGGGGAGGCAATGATGATGATGGTGGTGGGGAAGCAATGATGATGATGGTGGTGGGGGAGGCAATGATGATGATGGTGGTGGGGGCAATGATGATGATGGTGGTGGTGGGGAAGCAATGATGATGATGGTGGGGGAGGCAATGATGATGGTGGTGGGGAAGCAATGATGATGGTGGGGGAGGCAATGATGATGGTGGTGGTGGGGGCAATGATGATGATGATGGTGGTGGTGGGGAAGCAATGATGATGGTGGTGGGGGAGGCAATGATGATGATGGTGGTGGGGGAGGCAATGATGATGATGGTGGTGGGGAAGCAATGGTGGTGGGGGAGGTAGTGATGATGGTGGTGAGGAAGAAAGCAATGATGGTTGTGGTGGAAAGGACAATGGTGGTGGGGAGGAGGCAATGATGGAGGTGGTAATGAGTACACTGGTGGAGCGGGAGAACAATGATGATGGTGGAGGGTGCTGCATTATAATTCTGTGGGGGGCTGCATTATTCTCTGAGGGGGCTACATCATACTATATGAGGGGAGCTGCATTATGCCCTATGAGGGGCTACAGTATATTCTATGGGGGGCTGCCTTATTAGGGGTTGGCATTATACTCTGAGGGGCTACATTATATTCTGTGGAGGGGCTGCATTATATTATATGTGGGTGCTGCATTATTCTCTCAGGTGGCTACATCATACTATATGAGGGAAGCTGCATTATTCCCTATGAGGGGGCTACAGTATATTCTATGGGGGGCTGCCTTATGAGGGGGTTGCATTATACTCTGAGGGGCTACATTATATTCTGTGGAGGGGCTGCATTGTGCCATATGAGGGAGCTACATTATATTCTATGTGGGGGGCTGCATTAAACCTTATGAGGCGGTCGCATTATATTTTGTGGGGTGCTGTATTATACCCTATGAGGGTGGCTGCATTATATTCCATGAGGGAGGCTACATTATATTCTATGAGGGAGCTGCATTATATTCTATGGGGGGCTGCATTATATTCTGTGGGAGTCTACATTATATTCTATGAGGGGGGGCTACTCCAACCCCTGCTACATAATTAAGATGTGTACTACCTTATATTATGCCCTGATATTAGCGTGTTTTACTACACAACTGATGGTCTTGAATTTATTTCTATGTTGCTACATAGTGGGCTCCAAGAATGATTTTCTCTGGTGGGCCCAAGGTGCTCCAGTCCAACGCTGGGTGCCATGGATGTTTGTGCCACTAATCTCCCCTCTGCCATGAAGAGGCTATTTGTCAAATATTTAGAACTAGCTGAAGAGCCCGGCGTTGCCCGGGCATAGTAACTAACTGTGGTTAGTTATAACAAATTATAATGATTATATTGCACATAAAAACATTTCACATCATATATTCAACAGTACAGATTTGCAACACAAATTGACTAAATAAACACCCAAAAAATATGGATCTATTACAATAATAAGACTAATGAATAAATAAGAGCGTTTTAGTCCAAGATCCAATAAGGCAAGGGGATAAATGCAAATAATATAATTTTATTGCACAGAATGACAAAAGGACAAAAACAGGTAATAAAGGTGAGGTAGAACACAATAAGGCCGGCTTCACACTTGCGAGTTTTACGGACGTAAGAGCGCAGAAACTACGTCCGTAAAACTCGCAAAAAATACGGCACAATTATTCTCTATGCCTCTGCTCCTATCTGCCGTATTTTACTGATCAGTATTATACGGCTTTCTACGGCCGTACAAAATCGCAGCATGCTGCGTTTGTCACCGTACTGCGCAAGAAATACGCCAATGAAAGTCTATGGAAGCGTGAAAAATACGGATTACACATGGACAAGCAGTGTGACTTGCGAGAAATACGCAGCGCTGTTAGAGAGAAAAGCCGGCAATTCAGTGCGGTGTACAGTAAAATCACACTGACAGCTTACAGTAGAATAGGTAGAATAAATGTGTACAGATAGATAGATAGATAGATAGATAGATATATATATGTCAGTGAGACACATATATGTATATATATTCATATTTATTCCAGCGCTATGCAGCTTGAAAGCCGGTAATTCAATTACCGGCTTTTTCATTCTCCTTCCTAAAACCCGACATGATTTGAGACATGGTTTACATACAGTAAACCATGTCTTCTCTCCATTTTTTTTGCAGATTCCACACTACTAATGTCAGTAGAGTGTATCTGCAAAATTTGGCCGTTCTAGCTCTTAAAATAAAGGGTTAAATGGCGGAAAAAATTGGCGTGGGCTCCCGCGCAATTTTCTCCGCCAGAGTAGTAAAGCCAGTGACTGAGGGCAGATATTAATAGCCTGGAGAGGGTCCATGGTTATTGGCCCCCCCCTGGCTAAAAATATCTGCCCCCAGCCACCCCAGAAAAGGCACATCTGGAAGATGCGCCTATTCTGGCACTTGGCCACTCTCTTCCCATTCCCGTGTAGCGGTGGGATATGGGGTAATGAAGGGTTAATGCCACCTTGCTATTGTAAGGTGACATTAAGCCTAATTAATAATGGAGAGGCGTCAATTATGACACCTATCCATTATTAATCCAATTGTAGTAAAGGGTTAAATAAAACACAAACACATTATTTAAAATTATTTTAATGAAATAAAAACAATGGTTGTTGGAGTATTTTATTCTACGCCCAATCCAGTCACTGAAGACCCTCGTTCTGTGAAAGAAAAAACATAATAAACCAACAATATACTTACCCTCCGCACATCTGTAACGTCCAACGATGTAAATCCTTCTGAAGGGGTTAAAACCTTTTGCAGCAAGGAGCTTTGCTAATGCAATGCTACTCCTCGCTGCAAAACCCCGGGGAATGAGTCTAAATATAGATCAATGAGCTATATTTAGCTTCATTTGCGGTGAGGCGCCCTCTGCTGGCTGTTCATAGATCGTGGGAACTTACCTAGAAAGCTCCCAGGCTTTCTAGGAAAGTTCCCACGATCTATGAACATCCAGCAGGGGGCGCCTCACCGCAAATGAAGCTAAATATAGCTCATTGATCTATATTTAGACTCATTCCCCGGGGTTTTGCAGCGAGGAGTAGCATTGCATTAGCAAAGCTCCTTGCTGCAAAAGGTTTTAACCCCTTCAGAAGGATTTACATCGTTGGACGTTACAGATCTGCGGAGGGTAAGCATATTGTTGGTTTATTATGTTTTTTCTTTCACAGAACGAGGGTCTTCAGTGACTGGATTGGGCATGGAATAAAATACTCCAACAACCATTGTTTTTATTTCATTAAAATAATTTTAAATAATGTGTTTGTGTTTTATTTAACCCTTTACTACAATTGGATTAATAATGGATAGGTGTCATAATTGACGCTTCTCCATTATTAATTAGGCTTAATGTCACCTTACAATAGCAAGGTGGCATTAACCCTTCATTACCCCATATCCCACCGCTACACGGGAATGGGAAGAGAGTGGCCAAGTGCCAGAATAGGCGCATCTTCCAGATGTGCCTTTTCTGGGGTGGCTGGGGGCAGATATTTTTAGCCAGGGGGGGGCCAATAACCATGGACCCTCTCCAGGCTATTAATATCTGCCCTCAGTCACTGGCTTTACTACTCTGGCGGAGAAAATTGCGCGGGAGCCCACGCCAATTTTTTCCGCCATTTAACCCTTTATTTTAAGAGCTAGAACGGCCAAATTTTGCAGATACACTCTACTGACATTAGTAGTGTGGAATCTGCAAAAAAAAATGGAGAGAAGACATGGTTTACTGTATGTAAACCATGTCTCAAATCATGTCGGGTTTTAGGAAGGAGAAAGAAAAAGCCGGTAATTGAATTACCGGCTTTCAAGCTGTATAGCGCTGGAAAAAATAGTAATATATATACATATATGTGTCTACTGACATTATATATATATATATATATATATATATATATATATATATATATATATATATATATATATATATATATATATATATATATATATATATATATATATATATATATTTTTTTTTTTTATTTTTTTTTTTATTTTTGGGACACATGGATCATTTCTATAGCGGTATGTTGGTTTTGCAGGCCTGCGAGAAAACCACGCAGTACGGATGCCATACGGATTACATACGGAGGATGCCATGCGCAAAAAACGCTGACACACCCTGCCTACGGAGGAGCTACGGACCACTATTTTCGGGACATTTCAGCGTATTACGGCCGTAATATACGGACCGTATTTTCATACGCTGAGTGTGAAGCCGGCCTAAGGCAGCTAAAATGACCGATGCTCACAAAGCATATGGATAAGAATTATAAGGCACCGGAAGGAAACAGATGTCTCGCTACAAATGCCCGCACAGGGTCACGTGAAAGAGTAAATGTCCACAAGGGACCTAAGGTAACAAATAACACCAGCTCCCAATGGTTAACCCAAAACATGCCCCAGTTCAGTGCAAGCGAGCCTAGTCAATGACCCCATCTTGATAAGAAGATAATAATGGAGCCTCGACCAGTGTTTCACCACCAACGGCTTCAAATAAAAATTATGTTAGTTGCATATATATGTTTATATTACCTCATGTCTCAGATTATATTACCTCATATATTGGATAGTTCCTCACATATCTGATTATATTACCGCATATATCGGATATCCTCATATTGGATAATATTACCTCATATATGGCATAATATTACCTCATATTGGATAATATTACCTCATATATGGGATAATATTACCTCGTACACTGGATTATATTGCATTATTTGGGATTATGTTACTCCATATAACAGATATTACCCAATATAATGGATGGTATTATCTCATAAAATTATATTGCCTCATATATGGAGATTATATGACCCCGTACAACAGATATTACCTCACATTGGCTATTACCTCATATCGCCTCATAAATAGGATACTATCTCAGATATCACATCGTATATCAGATTATATTACCTCAGATATTGGCTATTTCCTAATCTATGGAATTATATTACCTCATATATTGGCTATTTCCTAATATATGGGATTATATTACCTCATATATGGGATCTCGCCTCATATCAGATTACATAACCTCATATATTGGCAATTTCCTCATCTTTGAGATTATATTACCTCATATATCAGATCTCGCCTTATATATCAGATTTTATTACCTCATATATCAGATTATATTACCTCATATATCGTATCTCGCCTCATATGTCAGATTATATTACCTCATATATCGTATCTCGCCTCATGTCAGATTATATTACCTCATATATCGGATCTCGCCTTATATATCTGATTATATTACCTCATATATCGGATCTCGCCTCATATGTCAGATTATATTACCTCATATATTGGCAATTTCCTCATCTTTGAGATTATATTACCTCATATATCGGATCTCGCCTTACATATCAGATTTTATTACCTCATATCAGATTATATTACCTCATATATCGTATCTCGCCTCATATCAGATTATATTACCTCATATATTGGCAATTTCCTCATCGTCATTCCTCACAGGAGCAGCTCCATTCCAGACACGGCGGAGCTAGATGTGGCCCGTGCCTGCCGCGCACCGATACTCTGAAGGCCGCGGCCCTGATTGTAGCTCGCAGTGGCTGGGACGTAGCAGCCGGTGAGTTTTGCAGGGTGGCTTTAGAGGTGAATGTGTCTCCACCGGTGTGCGCCAACGTGGGCCGTGTGGACGGGGCTTTGCGTTTGGCGCGAGTATGGTTATGCGGAGTGGGCGGGGCTATGCGGAGTGGGCGTGGCTCCATACATACACACACTCACAGATAGATAGATAGATAGATAGATAGATAGATAGATAGATAGATAGATAGATAGATAGATATACACACGTTGGCACCAGCTGCTTTCCTGTCCATCTTCCACACCTCTACAAATCCCAATTTGATCCAGATTACAATGAAATGCTAAAACCAATATCCTCCAGCAACTACAATCTGGATGTGGGATAAGTTTATGAATTGCTTTCCTGCTGGCGCCGCTGATATGCTAATTCATCATCATCACCGAGATAGCTGCTCTCAGATTCACCATAATGATAGATTAGAAAACGATGAGATTTCACAGTAAGAGCCCTTAGGAGAGGAACTGTCCAGAAACAGACGGCTCTGGGGGTGTAAAACAAATACTCTCTGCAGGTTATTTCTGTGCCGAAAGGTTTTATTTCGCCCTTAGCAGCTCGGTATTTCACAGCGACTGTGAAGATTATAATAGACTAACAGTGAGTATTATTATGGACGGCTCAGACATTGTGTGCTATCCCAGCGCTGTCCACCGGGTGGCAGCACTTGCATTTTATTTCTTCTAAATGGAGGCTGGACGTCGCGCCATATCACAAAGCTTCAATTTTATTTCCTACATTATCAGTTTATTTATGCAGCGTCATATAACATTATTATTCCCGCCCTGGGCAATTTTAATTTTTTTCTTCTCTTTTTTTGTTCCAGGCCCCCAAACATGATGTCTTGTACCGATTTTTTAGGGTGGGAGTCTACCAAACCCATGGTACTTCTCACTGCCTTTATGAGGCCATCGGTATCCTCTAGTGGGAAACAGTTATGCCCCCCCGAGGAAGAAGTGGATGATGAAGATGAGGAGGAGGAGTTGGAGGACACTGAACTCTCACTATCGCTGTCGGATTTTGAGACTGGAGACGGGGACCTGTGTCTGGTCTTTCTCCGTATTTTTTCACTTTTTAGTGATCTAAAGGTGTCTTCCACTTGCTCCTTAATTTGGTTTTTTAGATCGGTTGCAAACCCAGGAAGGCTTTCAGATACAGTCTGCTGAATGCAAGTATTGCATAGTCTCTTCTCCCAGGCAGGTGGAAGATCCTCTCTACAGATGGCACAAATTTTGTGCTTAGTTTTACCTACGCTTTTCCTCCCCTAAAAGAGACAAATAACAATCTTACTGTCTCTGACTTTCACGAAGATCCACTTACCACCTCCAGGACCCATAAATACCGATTGGGGATTCTCTGCCTCTGGCTTTTTCCCCGACACCGTACTGGACTCCTTACTGTGTTGGGACCTTTGGCGTTCTTTGCTGGTGTCCTTTCTGCTGTCGCCTTTTTTGCTGCTGCTGCGGCGACGCTACAGGTGGAGGCGATTCTGGCAAGGGTGATGCCGGGTCGCTCATACTGCTGCTGGTCTGCGGATGCTGCCTTATACTCGAGCTGAGCTGGTGCTGCGGCGCCTATTAGCTCTTGAGGCTCCTGCTTAATATTGCAGAGCCACTGGGAGGATGTGGATTCTCCTATTTAAACCCTCCCGCCGCTTTTTTTTTTTTTTTTTTTTGTTATTGCGCTTACGCAGTAGCGCCGGCCGACAGCGAGGAGCGCCGAACGCCGGCGCCTGCGCAATCAAGCCTTTGCGGCGCCTGCGCAGACCGTTACTGTGAGCGGCCACTCCGCCGGCACCTGCGCAGACCGCACTAAGTGCCCGAGCGGCAACCCCGCCGGCGCCTGCGCAGACCGCACTAGGCGCCCGAGCGGCAACCCCGCCGGCGCCTGCGCAGACCGCACTAAGCGCCCGAGCGGCAACCCCGCAACCTGCGCAGAAGCTCCGGCAGCCACGCGAGACCAGCCTAGTTCCCGGGCATGCGCCGAACTTTCAAGATGGCGCCCGGAGAGCAGATATGGCGCTGCTGACCGGCACCCCCGGTCCTATGCAGTCCCCAGCGCGCTGTTCTGCACGCCCGATAGCGGTGCAGCGTGCAGACTGACGCTTGTTTTAGGGAGGGTCGCGCTGCACCTCCCGCAACCACAGAGGTACCCCCCTGGCTGTTGCCGCTGCTGCATCTTACTTGGGGAGGCGACTGCGAACTCCTTGTCACCTCCCCCGCACACCCTGTAGGCCCACTGGCTCCCAGCGGTGGCGCTTCGGGTCACCACCCCAGCCGAGGCAGAGGGACCCCAGCTGCCTGAGTCGGACTGGTTGGCCCCGGAATTCCAACGTCGATCTGGTAAGTCCGTAGGTCTCCCATCAAGGACAGGAAACCAACTGATGCAGGAGAGTGGTACCGCCTTTTTATCCGTAGGTTTCCTGTCCTTGGTGGGCAAATCCCCTCTCTCCATGGTGCCATCATGGGCGATCAGAAAGTTGCCTCACACAAAACCTGCACATACTCAAAACGCACCACACATAAAACTCGCCACGTGCAAAACCCGCCATGCCCAAAACTTGCTGCACACAACTTGCTACACTAACCTGTCACATGCAACTCGACACACAAAAAGTTGCTACACGCATGTCGTCACACGCAACTCAACACACACAACTTGACACATGAAACTCGCCCTAAAACACACACAAGTCTGCCAGGGGGGAGGGCTTCCTGTTGGCTGGGGATTTATCAGGCTGCCAATTTAGCTTACAAATACGGAGGTAAAATTACTGAGCAAATAACGTGTGAACGTGGTCTAATACAGGAGGAGATGACACAGGTATGTATATATTATATACAGGAGGAGATGACACAGGTATATACTATATACAGGAGGAGAGGACACAGGTATATACTATATACAGGAGGAGATGACACAGGTATATACTATATACAGGAGGAGATGACACAGGTTTATACTATATACAGGGGAGATGACAGATATATACTATATACAGGAGGAGATGACATACTATATACAGGAGGAGATGACAGATATATACTATACAGGGGAGATGACATACAGAAGAGATGACAGATATGTACTATATACAGAGGAGATGACAGGTATATACTATATACAGGAGGAGATGACACGTGTATACTATATACACAGGAGGAGATGACACAGGTATACAGTTATATGAAAAAGTTTGGGCACCCCTATTAATCTTAAAAGGGACTCTGAAAATTGTTCCCTCCAAACTCAGGTGACAGCCATAGAGGCGGGGTTTTCCGGTGTTTGATTCACCCTTTCCTTACCCGCTGGCTGCAATATTGGATTGAAGATCATTCTCTGTCCTCCGTAGTACATGCCTGCACAAGGTGCAATCTTGCCTTGCTCAGGCGTGTACTATGAAGGACAGAGAATGAACTTCAATCCAATATTGCAGCCAGCATGCAGAAAGCGGGTAAGGAAAGGGTGAATCAAACACCCGAAAACCCCACCCCTATGGCTGAAAATTGTTCCCTCGAAATTCAGGTGACAGAGTCCCTTTAAAGCTTAATGTTTTATAAAAATTGTTTTTTTGCAACAGCTATTTCAGTTTCCTATATCTAATAACTGCTGGACACAGTAATGTTTCTGCCTTGAAATGAGGTTTATTGTACTAACAGAAAATGTGCAATATGCATTCAAACAAAATTTGACAGGTGCATAAGTATGGGCACCCTTATCATTTTCTTGTTTTAAATACTC
Source organism: Ranitomeya imitator (assembly GCF_032444005.1). Taxonomy (NCBI): domain Eukaryota; kingdom Metazoa; phylum Chordata; class Amphibia; order Anura; family Dendrobatidae; genus Ranitomeya; species Ranitomeya imitator. The sequence goes on along the minus strand of NC_091289.1, from coordinate 18,409,810 downwards.
CTACCTACTTTTTACTGACTTACTAAAGCACGTTTTTTTGGTTTTCTAACATCATTGAGCTTTGAACTTCATAGCCAGGTGTATGCAATCATGAGAAAAGCTACTTAAAGTGGCCACTTGCAAGTTGTTCTCCGGTTTGAATCTCCTCTGAAGAGTGGCATCATGGGTTCCTCAAAACAACTGTCTAATGATCTGAAAACAAAGATTATTCAACATAGTTGTTCAGGGGAAGGATACAAAAAGCTGTCTCAGAGATTTAACCTGTCAATTTCCACTGTGAGGAACATAGTAAGGAAATGGAAGAACACAGGTACAGTTCTTGTTAAGGTCAGAAGTGGCAGGCCAAGAAAAACATCAGAAAGGCAGAGAAGAAGAATGGTGAGATCAGTCAAGGACAATCCTCAGACCACCTCCAGAGAGCTGCAGCATCAACTTGCTGCAGATGGTGTCACTGTGCATGAGTCAACTATACAACGCACTTTGCACAAGGAGAAGCTGTATGGGAGAGTGATGTGAAAGAAGCAGTTTCTACAAGCACGCTACAAACAGTCGGCTGAGGTATGCAAAAGCACATTTGGAGAAGCCAATTTCTTTTTGGAAGAAGGTCCTGTGGACTGATGAAACCAAGATTGAGTTGTTTGGTCATACAAAAAGGCGTTATGCAAGGCGGCCAAAAAACACAGCATTCCAAGAAAAACACTTGCTACCCACAGTAAAATTTGGTGGAGGTTCCATCATGCTTTGGGGCTGTGTGGCCAATGCCGGCAAAGGGAATCTTGTTAAAGTTGAGGGACGCATGGTTTCCTCTCAGTATCAGCAGATTCTTGACAATAATGTTCATGAATCAGTGACAACGTTGAAGTTACGCAGGGGATGGATCTTTCAGCAAGACAATGATCCAAAACGCAGCTTCAAATCTACTCAGGCATTCATGCAGAGGAACAATTACACTGTTCTGGAATGGCCATCCCAGTCCCCAGACCTGAATATCATTGAACATCTGTGGGATCATTTGAAGAGAGCTGTCCATGCTCGGCGACCATCAAACTTAACTGAACTGGAATTGTTTTGTAAAGAGGAATGGTCAAAAATACCTTCATCCAGGAACTCATTAAAAGCTACAGGAAGCGACTAGAGACTGTTATTTTTGCAAAAGGAGGATCTACTAAATATTAATGTCACTTTTATGGTGCGGTGCCCATACTTAGGCACCTGTCAAATTTTGTTTGAATGCAGATTGCACATTTTCTGTTAGTACAAAAAACCTCATTTCAAGGCAGAAACATTACTGTGTCCAACAGTTATTAGATATATGAAACTGAAATAGCTGTTGCAAAAAAAAACAATTTTTATAAAACATTAAGCTTAAGATTAATAGGGGTGCCAAAACTTTTTCATATAACTGTATACTATATACAGGGGGAGATGACACAGGTATATACTATATACAGGAGAGATGACACAGGTATATACTATATACAGGAGGACATGACATACAGGTTATATACACTATGAAAACACAAAATAGCACAGTGAGGTCAAAAATACTCTGTTGTAAAAAAAAAAAATTCACAGTAATAATCAAGTGCTTGTCAAAATATGGAAATAAACAGGGTATTTAGTTGATACATTTTTTGCAAAAAAAATGTATACCAAGCTGCTCCACCAATCATAGTAACATAGTAACATAGTTAGTAAGGCCGAAAAAAGACATTTGTCCATCCAGTTCAGCCTATATTCCATCATAATAAATCCCCAGATCTACGTCCATCTACAGAACCTAATAATTGTATGATACAATATTGTTCTGCTCCAGGAAGACATCCAGGCCTCTCTTGAACCCCTCGACTGAGTTCGCCATCACAACCTCCTCAGGCAAGCAATTCCAGATTCTCACTGCCCTAACAGTAAAGAATCCTCTTCTATGTTGGTGGAAAAACCTTCTCTCCTCCAGACGCAAAGAATGCCCCCTTGTGCCCGTCACCTTCCTTGGTATAAACAGATCCTCAGCGAGATATTTGTATTGTCCCCTTATATACTTATACATGGTTATTAGATCGCCCCTCAGTCGTCTTTTTTCTAGACTAAATAATCCTAATTTCGCTAATCTATCTGGGTATTGTAGTTCTCCCATCCCCTTTATTAATTTTGTTGCCCTCCTTTGTACTCTCTCTAGTTCCATTATATCCTTCATGAGCACCGGTGCCCAAAACTGGACACAGTACTCCATGTGTGGTCTAACTAGGGATTTGTACAGAGGCAGTATAATGCTCTCATCATGTGTATCCAGACCTCTTTTAATGCACCCCATGATCCTGTTTGCCTTGGCAGCTGCTGCCTGGCACTGGCTGCTCCAGGTAAGTTTATCATTAACTAGGATCCCCAAGTCCTTCTCCCTGTCAGATTTACCCAGTGGTTTCCCATTCAGTGTGTAATGGTGATATTGATTCCTTCTTCCCATGTGTATAACCTTACATTTATCATTGTTAAACCTCATCTGCCACCTTTCAGCCCAAGTTTCCAACTTATCCAGATCCATCTGTAGCAGAATACTATCTTCTCTTGTATTAACTGCTTTACATAGTTTTGTATCATCTGCAAATATCGATATTTTACTGTGTAAACCTTCTACCAGATCATTAATGAATATGTTGAAGAGAACAGGTCCCAATACTGACCCCTGCGGTACCCCACTGGTCACAGCGACCCAGTTAGAGACTATACCATTTATAACCACCCTCTGCTTTCTATCACTAAGCCAGTTACTAACCCATTTACACACATTTTCCCCCAGACCAAGCATTCTCATTTTGTGTACCAACCTCTTGTGCGGCACGGTATCAAACGCTTTGGAAAAATCGAGATATACCACGTCCAATGACTCACCGTGGTCCAGCCTATAGCTTACCTCTTCATAAAAACTGATTAGATTGGTTTGACAGGAGCGATTTCTCATAAACCCATGCTGATATGGAGTTAAACAGTTATTCTCATTGAGATAATCCAGAATAACATCCCTCAGAAACCCTTCAAATATTTTACCAACAATAGAGGTTAGACTTACTGGCCTATAATTTCCAGGTTCACTTTTAGAACCCTTTTTGAATATTGGCACCACATTTGCTATGCGCCAGTCCTGCGGAACAGATCCTGTCGCTATAGAGTCCCTAATCATCAAGGTATACCCTTATAGAGCAGTCCTATCTGATGTATTTAAAACCTGATCACCTGTATAGTACCTGTATAAGCAGGATTCAGAGAGGGAATGTCCAAGTGGACATGCAGGATGGACAAGTGTGTTTTCAAGTTTCTTGGTGGTGTGAACAGGTTCCTACAGACTTGTACAATGTACAAGTAGCCCATGTGTTTCTGGTTCTACAGGTATATACTATATACAGAACATGAGAGATATATATATACACATATACATCTCTCTCTCTCTATATATATATATATATATATATACACATACACACACACACACAGTGGGGCAAAAAAGTATTTAGTCAGTCAGCAATAGTGCAAGTTCCACCACTTAAAAAGATGAGAGGCGTCTGTAATTTACATCATAGGTAGACCTCAACTATGGGAGACAAACTGAGAAAAAAAAATCCAGAAAATCACATTGTCTGTTTTTTTAACAATTTATTTGCATATTATGGTGGAAAATAAGTATTTGGTCAGAAACAAAATTTCATCTCAATACTTTGTAATATATCCTTTGTTGGCAATGACAGAGGTCAAACGTTTTCTGTAAGTCTTCACAAGGTTGCCACACACTGTTGTTGGTATGTTGGCCCATTCCTCCATGCAGATCTTCTCTAGAGCAGTGATGTTTTTGGCTTTTCGCTTGGCAACACGGACTTTCAACTCCCTCCAAAGGTTTTCTATAGGGTTGAGATCTGGAGACTGGCTAGGCCACTCCAGGACCTTGAAATGCTTCTTACGAAGCCACTCCTTCGTTGCCCTGGCGGTGTGCTTTGGATCATTGTCATGTTGAAAGACCCAGCCACGTTTCATCTTCAATGCCCTTACTGATGGAAGGAGGTTTGCACTCAAAATCTCATGATACATGGCCCCATTCATTCTTTCATGTACCCGGATCAGTCGTCCTGGCCCCTTTGCGGAGAAACAGCCCCAAAGCATGATGTTTCCACCACCATGCTTTACAGTAGGTATGGTGTTTGATGGATGCAACTCAGTATTCTTTTTCCTCCAAACACGACAAGTTGTGTTTCTACCAAACAGTTCCAGTTTGCTTTCATCAGACCATAGGACATTCTCCCAAAACTCCTCTGGATCATCCAAATGCTCTCTAGCAAACTTCAGACGGGCCCGAACATGTACTGGCTTAAGCAGTGGGACACGTCTGGCACTGCAGGATCTGAGTCCATGGTGGCGTAGTGTGTTACTTATGGTAGGCCTTGTTACATTGGTCCCAGCTCTCTGCAGTTCATTCACTAGGTCCCCCCACGTGGTTCTGGGATTTTTGCTCACCGTTCTTGTGATCATTCTGACCCCACGGGGTGGGATTTTGCGTGGAGCCCCAGATCGAGGGAGATTATCAGTGGTCTTGTATGTCTTCCATTTTCTAATTATTGCTCCCACTGTTGATTTCTTCACTCCAAACTGGTTGGCTATTGCAGATTCAGTCTTCCCAGCCTGGTGCAGGGCTACAATTTTGTTTCTGGTGTCCTTTGACAGCTCTTTGGTCTTCACCATAGTGGAGTTTGGAGTCAGACTGTTTGAGGGTGTGCACAGGTGTCTTTTTATACTGATAACAAGTTTAAACAGGTGCCATTACTACAGGTAATGAGTGGAGGAAAGAGGAGACTCTTAAAGAAGAAGTTACAGGTCTGTGAGAGCCAGAAATCTTGATTGTTTGTTTCTGACCAAATACTTATTTTCCACCATAATATGCAAATAAATTGTTAAAAAAACAGACAATGTGATTTTCTGGATTTTTTTCTCAGTTTGTCTCCCATAGTTGAGGTCTACCTATGATGTAAATTACAGACGCCTCTCATCTTTTTAAGTGGTTGAACTTGCACTATTGCTGACTGACTAAATACTTCTTTGCCCCACTGTATATGTATGTATATATATATATATATATATATATATATATATATATATATATATATATATATATATATATATATATATATATATATCCCAGCCACGTATGTCACAGGTTAAAAAATAAACATATACTCACCTTCCGAGGGAGCCCTTGTCATGTCGCCTGTGTGCGGTGCACTTGGCAGCTTCCGATCCCAGGGTTGGTAGCGCAAGACCCGTGATGACGTCGCGGTCACATGACCGTGACGTCATGGCAGGTCCTTGTCGCATACCATCCTTGCCACCGTAACCTGCCACTTGCATGGAGCGGTTACGGCGAGTTTATAATAATTTTTTATTTTTCTTATTTTTAACATTAGATCCTTTTACTATTGACGCTGAATAGGCAGCATGAATAGTAAAAACTTGGTCACACAGGGTTAATAGCAGTGGTAACAGAGTGAGTTACCCCCGGCATAACGCGGTCCGTTACCGCTGGCATTAACCCTATGTGAGCGGTGACTGCGGGGAGTATGGAGCGGGCGCCGACTGCAGGGGAGTAGGGAGGGACTAATCGGACTGTGGCCATCCCTGATTGGTCGCGGCAGCCATGACAGGCAGCTGACGAGACCAATCAGCGACTTGGAATCCATGATAGACAGAGGCCGCGACCAATGAATATCCGTGACAGAAAGAAGGAGACGGAAGTGACCCTTAGACAATTATATAGTAGATTTTAGTCATAGCGCTTATTGGAAAACCAAATTTGTATAGTGTTTACTTCTATATCAGAAATTTAAAAAAATATTTTATTTACAAAAATGTCTGATATTTTTAGAAATAAAATATTTTATTTATAAAATGTAAAAATATTTTTTAGAAATAAATGTATTTTATGAATTTGATTTTTCGATAGTCGCTATGACCGTAACAAAAAAAAAAAAAAAAAAAATTCTAGGAATAGAAAACACCGTCAGACTTGATAAATTCAATGGAGGTAAGAGGACATACAAATCGGAGCGCAGTGGTCAGATTGGCTGGCGGCTCTCCTGACCAGATCACTACGCGGCTGTTACGATCGGTTCAGATCCGCCAGGCAGTCCGTGCACTGCATTGCGATTTACTCAGGCCAAGGACAGACTATCAATATTAAAGTATCGGGCAACCCCTTTAAAATTGCCATTAATATAGTTCCCTATGATCACAAGATTAAAAGCTGCAGCTCGCACAACTCATTGTGTAAATAGAGGCATATGCAATTCAATGTTGCTCATAACTATAGTCTCATCATACAGTACAAATCATACTGCCATATACAAATAATATATCTATATTTTAGCATCATTTTCCCCTGGATCGCCAACTTAAACTAGCAGGACTTGGCCAAAGATGTGACATGTTTCAGTTGATTCTTTGCAATTGCAAAGTAGCTGCAAACCTACCTGCAGTACCGAGTATGGACACAAGAGGGCAGCCTTGTCATACATATCAATGTAAATCTGGAAGAGGACAATAAAAAAATTATAAAAAAAAAATTAATCTTTGCACCATTTTAGCTAGCATCTACTCAATTAATAGAGCCTGTGGTTTTTTTCTCCCCCCTTTTAATGATTAGATGAAAAGAGGGTGCTCTAGGGGATGAGTGCACCAGGGTAATTTTGGTGTACTAGGGCCTAGCGGTCAGACCCACAGGAAGGAGCAATATCCTCATTTTAAGTAAATTTCCACACTTCTGGTTTTGCTTGGCTCATTGGAAACAGTCAGCAAGCCAGTCCTGTATGTCCCCAACAACATGCACATGGATGACACTAACCAGAATGGTAAAGACTCTGTACACTCGCCCCCAAAAGTGTAGATAACTAAGGGAGCACAGTGCTCGTGTCCAGTACTCAGACCTGGGGGAAGGGGGGGGGGGGGACGGTGCCCCTGCACAGGAGACCAAGCAGGGGTACAGTGAACTACAGTTTGGTCTTCAATGTTGGAATCTGTATTCCCATCTCTAATCCCAATATGTATTAGGTCTAATAACTAATAGCAAATAACTCCAATTAGAAATGTTCTTCTGATTCGCCATGTCTCTTTCCTCATGTGCAGGCACCTATGGTTACAACCAGTAGCAATAACTATATGAGTGGTCATAACCACGCACGCCCAAGGTAATGCCTGCACATGACGAAAGACGTAGTGAATCAGAAGAACTATACTTACATTTTTAATTGGAGGTATTTTCCATTATTTATTCTTGATAGCCAACCTTACGAACAGTAAGAGCTGAGGGTTGCAGCCCCCAGCTGTCAGTTTTGCCTGGCTGGTTATCAAAAATACAAGGGAACCCACTCCAGTTTTTTTTATTTTTAATTATTAATTTAGAGCGCAGACTGCCGACTACTCCCACCCGCAGCTGCTTCTCTCAGTGTTATTAGTTGCAGCAGGTGACGGACGATGGGAGCAGTAGTCCCATCAGCTGATACCAGTGACCGGAGGTAAACTTTATGCCTCCGATCACAGCTGAGAGCGTAGAACTGCGGCTCTCGGACCGGCGGTGAGGACTTTACAGCTAAACAGAGGCAGTGTGTGCTGCGCTATTACGTACGACAAACACCCAATGTTCGGGAGTCTGAACCCAAATAGTAACACGGACTTCCTGGTGAAGTCCGTGCCCGAATAGTAGGTGTTCAGTACAAACGCCGAACCTTACTGCTCGGGTTCACCCATCTCTAGTAATGAAGACATCTATAAGACACCTATCCATTACTAATCCTATAGTTATGTTGCAGATAGAGACAGCCAGAATAAAGTCAATTATATGAAATAATTAATTTAACCTCTTAACGTCCAATCACGGATATATCCGACATTGGACGCCTGCTAAAAAAAAAAAAAAAAAAAAAAAAAAAGTAAAAAAAAAATATAGTTATTACCGATAACGGTATTTCTCTGAGCCCATGATGGCACCACGGAGAGAGGGGATCCGCCCACCAAGGACAGGAAACCTACGGATAAAAAGGCGGTACCACTCTCCTGCATCAGTTGTTTACATAGATAACGATGGGAGACTACTAAGACATTTGTAAAATTTTAACTGTTTAGTATAACAAGATACCGCGTGACTTTAAACTATAAATAGACTATGGCACTATTTCAATGTGTGCACCCATAAGTGAAGGGAGGGAATGTAAGGGTGCCGTCATGGGCTCAGAGAAATACCGTTATCGGTAAGAACTATATTTTTCTCTGATCGCCCATGACGGCACAACGGAGACAATTGCATAGATAGTACATTCAGGGAGGGACCACCGCCTCCAGAACCCTTTTACCGAAAGTAAGGTCTGAAGAGGAGATTAGGTCCAATCTATAGTGCCTATAGAATGTGGATGGTGAAGACCAGGTAGCAGCTCTACATATCTGGTCAATGGAAGCTCCGGCCTTCTCCGCCCAGGAAGTTGCTACTGCCCTTGTTGAGTGAGCCTTAACCTCCCCGGGGACGGACATCCCACTTGCCGAGTATGAGAGACTGATGGCGTCCGTGATTAAATTAAATTAAATAGGGCACCTAATGCTGCCACGTGAACTTTTAGGGTACTGGTGGCTAAACCCATTTCCAACCCGTTTTGTAGGAACTCTAATATGGCATTAATGGGAATCTCTTTCCCTATTTTAGCACCTGAAAAGGACAGAAACTTTTTCCATATTTTGCCGTACTGTTTTGTTGTAACCGGCTTCCTACTTTTTAACAGAGTTGCGATTAACCCCGAAGAGAACCCTCTGCTTTCTAATATTTTCCTCTCAAGAGCCAGGCTGTCAAGTGCAAGTTCTTGACTCGTGGATGACAGATTGGGCCCTGTGACAACAGATCCTGGAGGTCTGGTAATACCCAAGGGTCGGATATTGACATCTTCCTCATCCATGAGAACCAAGGTCTCTTCGGCCAGAACGGGGCAATTAAGATGACCAACGCCCCGTCCTCCCGAATCTTCCTCAGCACTGCTGGAATCAGAATGAGGGGAGGGAAGGCATAGACCAGATGGTGACCCCAAGGAATCAGGAAAGCGTCCACGGCTACTGGGTTCCCCAGGGGAGATAGGGAGCAAAAGGAGGTTACTTTTTTGTTTAAATGGCTCGCGAAGAGATCTATTTTGGGAACACCCCATTTTTGCGTGATCTGGGTAAATATCTCTGGATTTAGTTCCCATTCCCCCTGTTTTAGGCTGGATCGACTGAGGAAGTCTGCCTTGTAATTGTCTACCCCCTTTATGTGTAGGCTTGTCAGGGATAGAAGGTTGTTCTCGGCTATTTGAAGGATCGAGTTGGCCACTTCCATTAGACTTTTGGAACGGGTACCCCCCTGATGGTTTATGTAAGATACTACCACCCAATTGTCCGACATCACCCTTACATGGTGAGATTGAAGGACTCCCGAGAATTCCTGAAGGGCAAATTTTACTGCCAGGAGTTCCTTCATATTGGAGGAATTGTTTGCAAGGGAAGATCTAGTTGATTCTTGCAATGTTGCGGGGAGGAGCCTATCACCAGCAAATCGTCCAGATATGGTACAATCAGGGTGTTTTCTTCCCTGATGTGAGCCATTACCTCCGCGACCAGCTTTGTAAAAACCCTCGGGGCTATTGCTAGGCCAAATGGTAGAGCTGTGAACTGGAAGTGGCTTAGGACTCCCTTGATGTGGACCGCCATTCTGAGGAATCTTTGGTGATCCTTGTGTATTGGGACGTGATAATATGCGTCCTTCAGGTCCAGGAACACCATGAAGCATTGAGGAAACAGCATTTTGATCGATGACTTTATCGTTTCCATCTTGAATGCTTGAACCTCTAGGTAATGGTTTAGGTTCTTCAAATTGATAATGGTCCTGAAGGAACCATCTGGTTTCTTTCTCAGGAATAGAGGGGAATAGTACCCTTGCCCTCTTTCTTGAGGGGGAACTTCCAGGAGTACTCCTTTTTTTACTAACCCAACAATCTCGTTTTCTAGTGTTAACTGCTCTTCTGCCGAGGATCTTGTAGATGCTATCTTGAAAGAGGGACGAGGGTACCTCTTGAATGTTAACCTCAGTCCTGATTTTATGATGTTTAATATCCATTGACTGGAGGTAATCTTTTCCCAGGCTGGGAGAAAGAGATAATCTCCCTCCCACCTGGGGCGAACCTTCATTGTGGAGGTTTCTTGCTGTCATTGAGGTTTTTGTTAAAGATAAATCCTTTATTCTTGTTCTTCTTATCTTCCCACTTCCCCTGGCCTCTCCCTGGGTTCTTACGGAAAAACCTCTTGTTCCGAAATGGCTTCCTATATGGCTACGTTCACACTAGCGTTCGGCTAGTGTGCGTCGCGCGACGCATGCGTCATGCGCCCCTATGTTTAACATGGGGAACGCATGCGTTTTTGCTTGTTGCGTTTTCCGACACGTGCGTCTTTTTTGACGCTAGCATCGGACCAAGAAAACGCAACAAGTTGCATTTTTCTTGCGTCCGATTTTCGTCAAAAAACGACGCACGCGTCGAAAAACGCAGCGTTTTTGCGTGCGTTTGCACGCATTTTTCGGTGCGTTGTGCGTCGCGTCGCCGACGCAGCGGCGCACAACGCTAGTGTGAACGTAGCCTAAGAGGGGAGACCCAGAGAGGGGAAGGACTTTTTCTTGTCCCCTGCTTTTTCCAAGATGTCATCTAGAGTCGACCTGAACAAAAACTCCTTCACAGGGGATGGTACACAGTTTCGTTTTCGTTTGCAGGTCGCCTGGCCAATTCTTAAGCCAGAGGGCGCGCCTGGCCGCATTAGCAAACACTGCTGCTCTGGCGGATAGCCTGATGGAGTCGGCCGAGGCATCGGCTAGGAAAGCCGTGGCCCCTCTCATTATGGGTAATGTGTTCAGAATTGAGTCCTGGGAAGTTTTCCCCTTTAATTGACCCTCTAGTTGGTTCAGCCAGATCATCAGGGAGCGTGAAGTGCATGCTGCTGCAACTGCCGGCTTCAGGCCTCCTCCTGCTGCCTCCCAGGAGCCCTTGAGAAAGGCATCTGCCTTCTTGTCCATGGGGTCTTTTAGAACCCCCATGTCCTCAAACGGGAGGGCGAATTTCTTTGAGGCTTTAGCAATTGCCACATCTAATTTGGGGGCCTTTTCCCAAAAGGAGCACGATTCTTCCTCAAAGGGGTATTTCCTTTTTGGAGTTAAGAGAGTCTTCCTCATGGGCTTCTTCCATTCCTTCTTAATTAAGGCTGCGATTGCTTCGTTAAGCGGAAAAGCTCTTCTTTTTCTGTTCTAGGCCCCCAAACATGATGTCTTGTACTGTTTTTTTAGGATGGGAGTCTACCAACCCCATGGTACTTCTCACCGCCTTTATGAGGCCATCAGTATCCTCTAGAGGGAAACAGTTATGTCCCCCTCAGGAAGAAGTAGATGATGCAGATGAGTCGGAGGACGCTGAACTCTCACTATCACTTTCGGATTTTGAGACTGGAGATGGGGACGTGTATCTGGTCTTTCTCCTTTTTTTTCCACTTTTTAGTGATCTAAAGGTGTCCTCCACTTGCTCTTTAATTAGGCTTTTAAGATCTGTTGCAAACCCTGGAAGGTTTTCAGATACAGTCTGCTGAATGCAAGTATTGCATAGTCTCTTATCCCATGTAGGTGGAAGATCCTCTCTACAGATGGCGCAACTTTTGTGCTGAGTTTTACCTACGCTTTTCCTCCCCTAAAAGAGACAAATAACAATCTTACTGTCTCTGACATTCACGAAGATCCACTTACCACCTCCAGGACCCATAAATACCGGTTGGGGATTCTCTGCCTCTGGCTTTTTCCCCGACGCCGTACTGGACTCCTTACTGTGTTGGGACTTTTGGCGTTCTTTGCTGGTGTCCTGGTGCCCTTTTTGCTGTCGCCTTTTTTGCTGCTGCTGCGGCGATGCTACAGGTGGAGGTGATTCGGGCAGAGGTGATGCCGGGTCGCTCATACTGCTGCTGGTCTGCGAATGCTGCCTTGCCCTTGGCTGAGCTGGCGCTGCGGCACTAATACTCTTGAGGCTCCTGCCTATTACTGCAGAGCCACTGGGAGGATGTGGATTCTTCTATTTAAACCCTCCCGCCGCTTTTTTTTTTTTTTCCCTCTCTCCTTTCCACCTGCACAGTAGCAACTGCTCCCCAGAGAGGAGCGCCGAACGCTGGCGCCTGCGCAATAAGCCCCGGCGCCTCCACTTGCCCACACACTACGCAAAGCGCTCTAGCGGCAACCCCGCCGGCGCCTGCGCAGACCGCACCAAGCGCCCGGCCGGAAGCTCCACCGGCGCCTGCGCAGACCGCACCAAGCGCCCGGCCGGAAGCCCCGCCGGCGCCTGCGCAGACCAGTGCTCGAATGGTGATTCGTCGGCGCCTGCGCGAAGCGCCCTATCCTCGCGAGGCCAGCCCCGGGCATGCGCCGAGCTTTACAAGATGGCGCCCGGGAAGCAGATATGGCGCTGCTGACCGGCACCCCCGGTCCTATGCAGCCCCTGTAGCGCGATCTCTGCACGCCCGATGGCGGTGCAGCGTGCGGACTGATGCTTAATTTAGGGAGGGTCGCGCTGCACCTCCCGCAACCACAGAGGGACCCCCTGGATGTTGCCGCTGCTGCATCTTCCCTGGGGAGGTGACCGCGAACTCCTTGTCACCTCCCCCGCACACCCTGTCGGCCCACTGGCTCCCAGCGGTGGCGCTTCGGGTCACCACCCTAGCCGAGGCAGAGGGACCCCAGCTGCCTGAATCGGACTGGTTGGCCCCGGAATTCCAACGACGAACCGGTAAGTCCGTAGGTCTCCCATCAAGGACAGGAAACCAACTGATGCAGGAGAGTGGTACCGCCTTTTTATCCGTAGGTTTCCTGTCCTTGGTGGGCGGATCCCCTCTCTCCGTGGTGCCGTCATGGGCGATCAGAGAAAATTGGGTGTCACCGCGTTCAGAATCGCCCTATCAATATATAATAAGAATTAATCCGATTGGTAAACTGCTTACTGACAACAAAAACTGCCAGAATTACGTTTTTTTGGTTGCTGCAACATTGCAATAAAATGCAACAGGCGATCAAAAGATCATACACACCAAAATGGTATTAAAAAAAAAAAATTAAAAAATTAAAAAAAAGCCCTCACCCGACCCCCCAAAAAATGGAGATGCTACGGGACTCAGAAATGGCGACTTATTTTTGTAGCCTCTCGCGTATGCGCCATCAGGGGATTCCATCGGGTGAACTCCCGCCACCTCCCCAAACCATTCCTCTAGTGAAGCCAGGTCTAAGGACTTCCAGTGTTGTGGAATTACCACCTTAGGGGCCTGAAGAAGATGCCTCAATAACGATTTCTTAAAAGCATTCTTAGGCATGGGAAACAAATAGAATTGCTCCTGGGCTTTTCGGGATTGACACCTCCATCATTTCTTTTATCGCTTTAAGAACGCCCTACAAGAAGGCCGCCAAGGCCGGGAACGCCCAACATATAGGCGACATCAAACACCCTCAGGAGACACATGATAACGATGCAAGGGGAGCTACCCAGAAAAAAGGCTTGCGGAGACACCGGATGGGAATTTTGGGTTATCTGTTATTGGGGATAACGGTCCTAATGGGTCAATTAGAATTCCCTTTATAACGGGAATGTGGACAGTTTTGAGCGTTTGCCTGAGACTAAATGGAATAGAGATATTATTTTGGGACAAAATTGGCCATGTCCATGGTAGAGTGGAAGCTGACGTATGACAAGACTCATAGGCCATACGTACCCACAGTTTAGATTCTCTGCAGTGCAGAATATCCAAGATTCTTGCATGGGCGGACGCATGATCGTATTTTCGGTAGTCCGGCAAACCTATACCTCCCAAATGCTTTGGAAAAACCAAAACAGTACCACAAATTCTTGGGCGTCTCGTTGACCAAGCAAGTTGGTTGAATTTACGTTGGACCCTCATCCAGGAGGAGGATGGGATAGATTGTAGGGAATACAAAAGGAGGTTAACCCGGCCAAACCAGGAGAACGCTCCTCGGTTCCAAGAATTAAAGATCCCCTTCCAATCTGGCCAAAACAAAAAAAAAAAACCAAAAAAAAAAAAAAACAACCAAAGTTCAGGCCAAACAACGCTGATAAATCTGCCGAAATAATGGTGCCCAAGTAGTAAATAGGATTACATGAGGGCCATTTAAATGGAAAATTAGATTTCAGAACATTCACAAGTTTTGCGAGGATGGGGAGATCTTCATTGCTTCAAATTTTTCAAGATTGATCTTAAAATTAGACCAACTACTTAAACGTTCCAGCTCAGACATCAGGAAAGGAAGCGAGGTATGTGGATCAGTTAACTAGCAAGTCATCAGCAAATGCAGAACACATACGGGGAATCAAAATAGCAGATTCTGAGTATTTCAGGATTAGCATGTATCGCCTCCATAAGTGCTCAATTATCAATATACTAGATGGTAGCCCGATTCTAATGCATCGGGTATTCTAGAATATGTGTGTAGTTTATTTATGAAGATTTTAGAATACATTGAATACACAGGATTCGGCCGGCCGCGACCAATTAGCGAAGCGTGGTTCAAATCCCGCGCCTGTCGCCGATTACTACATGGCCGGCCACGTAGCCCATTGCACAGCCCACGTAGCCCATTGCACAGCCCGCGTAGTATATAGGAATGTGGGCATCATATCCCTGTAAAAAAAAAAGAATTAAAAAAAATAGTTATATACTCACCTTCCGTTGGCCCCCGGATCATGGTGAAGCGGTTACCGACGCTCCTGGCGCGCTCCGGTCTCAAGAGTGCATTGCGGTCTCACGAGACCGTTACGTCATCATCTCACGAGATCGCAATGCATGGAGCGGTCACCGGAGTGTCGCGAGGAGCAGGAAAGGCCTGTTCTGGATCCGAGGGGCCGACGGACGGTGAGTATATAACGATCTTTTATTTTTAACATTAGATCTTTTTACTATTGATGCTGCATATGCAGCATCAATAGTAAAAAAGTTGGTCACACAGGGTTAATAGCAGCGTTAACGGAGTGCGTAACACCGCGGCATAACTCAGCCATTAACCCTGTGTTAGCGCTGACTGGAGGGGAGTATGGAGCGGGCACTGACTGCGGGTAGGAAGGAGCGGCCATGTTGCCGCCGGACTGTGCCCGTCGCTGATTGGTCGTGGCTGTTTTGCCGCGACCAATTAGCGACTTGATTTCCATGACAGAGGCCGCGACCAATGTATATCCGTGACAGAAAGACGGAAGTGACCCTTAGACAATTATATAGTAGATACAACATTGGGAAGAGGGGGCAACCTTGTCGAGTACCATTCTTAATAATAAAGGGGGCCGAAAGGGAACAGTTAGTTATTAGTTGGGCTGAGGGCTAAGATTTTTATAAATTAGGACCCAAACCGATGTGGCTCAGGGTTTGAGCGAGAAGACCATGAGATCCTATCAAAATCCTTTTCGGCATCAAGCGATAGAATCACTAGGGGTATGTGCACACGTCCGGATTTTTTAGCGTTTTTTTTTGCGGAATTTCGCTATAAAAACGCTATAAATCCGGTAAAAAAAAGCGCTAACATTATGCATCCTATCTTTTAGAATGCATTCCGCATTTTTTGTGCAAATATTAGCGTTTTTTTCCGCAAAAAAAACGCATTCCGCAAAAAGAACGGACATGCTCATTCTTTTTGCGGATTTTTTGCGGATTCCATAGCAAAAATGACATTCAGGAAAAAAAAAAAAAAAAAAAAAAAAACGCAAAAATCCGCGCAAAAAAAAGGCGCAAATTCCGCGCAAAAAAAAACGCGAATTTCTGGCAGAATTCTCAGGATTTTGTCAGGAAAAAAACCTGACGTGTGCACATACCCTAAATAGGTTTTAGTGTGTGAATGATTAATAATATCTATTGTTTTCAAAGTGTTATGCTGTGCTTCCCTTCCTGGTACAAAACCCACCTGGTCTGGGTGCATTAACTGAGGGACTTGGGATTTAAGTCGATTGGCCAAGAGTTTGGCATAGAATTATAAATATACATTTAATAAACATATAGGTCTAAAGCTACTACATGCGTTGGGGTCTTTCCCTGGTTTGGGAATGACTGCAACATGTGCCATTGTGGAATGAGGAGGAAAGAAGGTAGATTTAAATAATAAAAAGGTTTTTTTTTTTTTTTTTTTTTTTTTTTTTAAAGTGGTGGGAAAAAAAACCAAAGAAACCTATACGTTTGGTATCTATGAAGTAGTTATTACTAGGAGAATCTTAATGGCAGGTCAGTTTCAGAATTTAGTGAACATGGTAAAAAATAAATAAATAAATAAACCCCCATTGTGAAATTGCACTTTAAATTGTTTTCCAGTACACGATATGGTAAAATCATTGGTGCGTTTCAAAAGTACAACTCGTCACACAAAAAACAAGCCCTCATTTGGCCATATTAAACAGAAAACGGTAATTAATCTTACCGATAATTGTGTTTCCAGGAATCCATCCTGACAGCACCATGGAGGACGTCCTTATCCACAGTGGGACAGGAAACCACGAGAGTTTAAAAGGACCCTCCCAATTCCACCCTTCAGTGCTTTTCCAAAGTAACACATCTGGATGGATGCAAACAGAAAAATTTATTTTGAACATAAGATTAATACAAATGTTACTTCACATAAGTATAACACATTTACATTAGGGAGGGAACTATCCGTGCTGTCAGGATGGATTCCTGGAAATACAATTATCGGTAAGATTAATTACCGTTTTCCAGGTCACCACTTGACAGCACCATGGAGAAGTACCAAAGAAGACTTCCTGGTTCTAGGGTGGGACTACCGCTTGAAGCACTTTCCTGCCAAAAGCTAACTGAGAAGAGACTACGTCTAATTTGTAGTGTTTTGAAAAGGTGCTAATGTTAGACCAAGATGCTGCCTTGCAAATTTGATCTATCGAGGCCCCCCCTTTTTCTGCCCAAGATGCGGCCATAGCCCTAGATGAGTGAGCTTTAAGGCTATCAGGAGGAACTTTTCCCTGTGCCTGATAGGCTAGAGTAATAGTGGATCTAATCCATCTAGCGATAGTGGATTTTGATGCTTTCTTCCCCTTATTAGGACCCCCGTACAAGACAAAGATTATCTCGTCTCCAGGCCCTAGTCATGTCCAGGTATTTAAGTACTGTTTCCCTAACATCTAAGTTATGAAAAAAAGATTCTTTTTGATTCTTAGGGAACTGGCAAAAAGACGGAAGAACAACTTCTTGGTTAATATTTGAGACTGAAACTACCTTGGGAAGAAAACCCGGGTCAAGCCTTAAATCCAACCTATCATCAAATATTTGTAGATAAGGGTTCTGGATGGATAGTGCCTGAAGCTCCCCCAATCTTTTGGCTGATGTAATGGCCACTAAGAAAACTGTTTTTAGGGAAAGATTAGCAATATTTATCGCCTTCTCTATATCAAAGGGCTCTTTACATAATTCATTAAGTACTAAATTAAGGTCCCAAGGAGGAACCGTCTTTCTGATTAGAGGTCTTAGTCTCATGACCGCTCTAGAAAAATCGAGCGATCCAAGGGTGAGCAGCAAGGGAAGAGTCGTAAAATACGCTGGGGGCTGCTATCTGAACCCTCAGAGTACTCGGTTTAAGCCCCTTATTGAAGCCCTGCTGTAAGAAATCAAGAATTTTAGGTATGTTGGGGTGATCAATATCGATTGTTGTGTCTCCACAAAAACTGCAGAATCTCTTCCAGATTTTGAGATATATCATCGAAGTCACCGGCTTCCTACTTGCTTGTAGGATGGAAATCACCCCTTCTGATAGGCCCTTTGACCTTAGGATCTGCCGTTCAGGATCCATGCTGCTAACTGCAGATTCCCTGGGTTCTGATGAAGGATCGGACCCTGAGAAAGTAAGTCTCTCATGACTGGAAGATGGTAAGGACTGTCCACTGCCAGCTTTCTTAGAAGGGGAAACCAGCTTCTTCCGGCCCAGAAAGGGACCACTAAAATCACTCGAGCTCCGTCCTCGCAAATTTTTCCTGAGGACCCTTGGTACTAATGCCAGAGGGGGGAGAAGGCGTATAGTTGCCCTTTGCTCCATGACTGGGAAAGGGCATCTACCCCTGCTGGATTCTCTTGAGGGTTTAGTGAAAAAAGGTTTTTATTTTTGCATTCCTTCTGGTTGCAAATAGGTCCACAGTCGGGGTTCCCCAACGCTGACACAGGGTATTGAAAACCTTGCTGCTCAGTTCCCACTCTGTGGGTGATAGTTTTTCCCTGCTCAGAAAATCCGCAACCTGGTTTCTTGCGCCTTCTAAGTGAACAGCCGAAATCGAAAGTACCGATCTTTCCGCCCATGCGAAAATTTGATCCGCCAGATGTTGAAGCTTCGGATGCCTTGGGCCCCCCTGATGGCGAAGGAAAGCCACCACCGTCGTGTTGTCCGATAAGATCTTCAGATGTTTGTTCTTTACTAGGGACCGGGCTGAACACAAAACCTTCCAAACCGCATGTAGTTCTCTGTGGTTTAAGGAATTTTTGCTCTCTTCCAAACTCCATTGTCCTTGATAGTATCTTCCGAGTACCTGGCCGCCCCAACCTTGTAGACTTGCGTCCGTGGTCACCGTGACTGCTGGGGTCTGGATCCATGGGACCCCCACCTGGAGGTTCTCTGACACAGTCCACCATCGTAGGGATTCTCTGACCCGATAGGATAGGACAAACTGTCTGTCCAACGAAGACTGTCTTCTGTCCCATGTTACTAGAACCGCTTTCTGCAACTGACGGGAATGGAATTGGCTCCAGCTGACACAAGGGATACAGGCTGTCATCAGACCCAGGATCTTCATAGCGTCTCTTATTGTTACCCGAGATCTTGTAAACTGCTGAACTTTCTTTATCAGATCTGATCTTCTCTTGTCCGGAAGAAACGATTCCCTGATGTTTGAATCTAGTATAACACGCAGAAACTGCCTCCTTGATCTTGGGGTTAGGTGTGATTTTTCCCAGTTCAACACCCAACCTAAATTCTGCAGTGTGGAGATCACTATTTGAGAATCGACATTGAGTTGCCCCACCGAATCTGCCACCAACAGGAAATCGTCTAGATATGGTATTATAATGATATCCCGCTTCCTTACATAGGATACGATCTCCGTGACGAGTTTTGTAAAAACTCTTGTGGCCTACGCCAATCCGAATGGAAGGCAACAGAATTGATAGTGGAAGACTGACCCCTCCTTTTCTACTGCAATTCTTAGGAACTTCTGATGATGAGAAAGAATTGGCACGTGATAATATGCACTTTTTAAGTCCAAAGTGCACATTACCACATCTTTCCCTAACAGGGGAATCGTGGAGCGAATGGACTCCATTTTGAACCTTTTATCCTGTTCCTGTGTCCCAGCGCTCTCACAGGAGCGAAGAAGATGACCGCCCCTTGGTCGACCGCGACCTGGAAGTGACGCGGCTGCGGTGAACCGGAAGTGGATTGCCTGTTCACCGCCGAAATACCCGGCGCCGGCGTTCTCCAGCGTTCTGCTGAGCCTGCTTCCTCCCGGCCCCGAACGCCTGCGAAGGGTGCACCCTTGCAGGGACAACATGCAGGTATGTCTTGGGCCGTCATCCAAGGTCGAGAGCCCCCCAGGGGGAAGCAACCTTCTACCAGGAGCAGCGCTGCACTGGTGCTGCCGAGGGACCCAGTTACTAGGGTGTCAGCAATACAGAGGACATTCAGCGGGAAGGAAGAGGCCGAGCCCCCCCGATCCACACTCTCTGTAGGGACAGCGAATCTCTCGTCGTTCCCATCCACAGTGGGACAGGAAAAACACTGAAGGGTGAGGGTCCTTTTAAACTCTCGTGGTTTCCTGTCCCACTGTGGATAAGAAGGACGTCCTCCATGGTGCTGTCAGGTGGTGACCTGGAAAATAAAGTTATGGCTCGGGGGAAGAAGTGGAGCATAAAAGGGACACGCAATAACGGAAATACCCCTGGTCCTTAAGGGGTTAAAAATAAATTATACTCACCCAATTCCATTGAAGCGAACGTCTCCTGTAATAAAAAAAAAAATTAATAAAAAATCACTCACCTCTCAGTTGCTTTGTCCCACGCCGTAATCATTGTCTGGGGATAAACAATTTTCAACCTCGATGGTTCCAAGATGCGACCGTCCAGGCTGAGAACCACCGATGAGTGAGCTGATGCGAGTGCAGCTTCAGTGAGCAGCGTCGACATCATTGAGGTTACCGCCAGGCTCCTGAACTGCGGTGACCTCAGCACCATGAGAAATTGGAATGGACGTTATACTTGCCAACCATGTCTGATTTTTAAACAAAAAAAAAGGGAAAAAAGGTGCGTTTTGTTTTTATTTACAATAAAAGACTATTCTGGCTGTGTCTTTATTTATAATATAACTATAGGATGATTAACGGATAGGTATCACCACCGCTACAGGGCAAAGCTCCAGAATTGGCGCATCTAACAGATCTGCCTTTTCTGGGCGGCTGAGAGCTGCTATTTTTAGGCTGCCGAGGGCAACAATGTTGATGGCCCCTTACCAGCCTGAGAATACCAGTCCTTAGCTGTCCGCTTTAGCTTGGCTGGTCAACAAAAATAATTTAAAAAAATACGGCATGGGGACCCCTCTATTTTTGATAATCACACATACAGGACACAGAAAAAAGGGAAAAAGGCCTTACAGCAGGCATCTGCCAGTACTGAAGGCCCTCTTGCTGCCGTCATCTTGGTCCATTGGTAAATCTCATTTTCTATATAAAAATCAATTGCAAGATCAAGTCCGTTAAGGGAACCTAGAAGGTATAAATTTTTTTTTTTTTTTGCAAATAAAATACAGGACAACTTTATGAATTAAGAAAATCTTTATTCACAATACAACTGAATACACATATAGGCAGTTTATAAATATAGAGGGAAGGAAATATTGGGGAAAAAAAAAAATGACTGGATTCCATAAAGATTAGATAAATTAAAGATCTGATGGCCGGTGTGGTGGATGTCAGTGTAATCTTATCTGTATTACAGAATGGGTCGCTCTTCACACACTAAGCAGGCAGCTCTGAAAGAAGGGGGGGAAGATTTTAAAGAAATAAAAAAGACCCCCCCCCCATCTAACTATTACATAAATGTGTCTACAAGTGCAGAAAAAAAATAATTAAAAAAACAAAAGAATAAGCCCACCTTATGTTGTGTATGCCACCGCATTGTATAACCAGTAGTCACACCTTCATGATGTTAGATTTCTGTATTAAATGTACATTCAAGTCTAACCTTAAAGTGAATGCCCGCACCCTGAACACCATTTATTAGATAAAAATCCTTTGCTGAATGACTTCTTAAATAGATTTTTATTGAGGTCGGATTTTGAGCTCATTATGAGGGGGGCAATTAAAGTGATAACATTTTATCTGTTATCACCACTAGAGGGAGTGCAAAAGCCAACTGCATACAGTGAACTCCATTATCTACTGTGCTCCCTCCAGTGGCCGTTACTGGAAGAACATCTTTTCCATCCATGTCCATCTAGGGGGATTTGGAGCTCTGACTGCTATAAAAGATATATTAAAAGTTAATTGGCTTAGAAAAACGAATTTAAAAAAAAAAAACGGACATTTTAAACTCTACATCTTTGGTTCCACGAAATTTAAAAAGTCTCAATCTCCAGGAGATGGACAGAATGCACTAAAATGTCAAAGTGACAGTGATTGTGTGGCTTGGTGCATGAGCTGGGTGTTTAAAATGTATATCGAGCCTGTTGTGGAAGCATAAGGGTTAACTAGTACAGAAATCGAAGGTGAATTGTAGAAATGAAGATGATGGTCAATGGTCAACAGAAGTAGGGGACTGCGGGGGGGGGAGCGATGGCAATTGCACAATGAGATCTCTTGTAAAGCTTAATCTAGTCACACAGTCCATAAAAAAAAAAAAAAAAAAACAACAATAACCACGCAAGTCAAACATCCCACTCCATGACATTGGCAGCTTGAGACAGACGGTACAGATTCCAGCTATTAATGAGCAGTTGTATCAGTGCCGATCAGTGCCGTCCCTGCATGGCAGACATACAGTGCAGGGACCCATCTGGGGGGTCCTTCATAGGAATGTGCTAATAAAATAAAAAAATTTAAAAAAAAAAGGGGGGGGGATGTGGTGTCAATAATTGCATATATAATTGAACACATTCTGGGATACTGACTTCTGCATCATCATGATCCGCTTTCTTTAGTCTATTACTGCAATACAGAAAAATTGGACAGAATAAAAAAATCCAGGAGCAGCCACTGAGGACAGCCGGCCGCACACGTTACAGAGTTCGTCCTGAGTCGCGTCACACCTCTGCTTCTGGACAGACTGACAGTTTAGGGCAGAAATGTTTGATCTTTGAGCAGCAAAAGCCTTCATAAAAGCTTCCACGCACATAAAATGGGGAAGGAGGGGAAAAAAAAAAAAAAGTAAAATAATTGAAAAAAAGTGTGTTTGAAATTTTCAATTCTGAAGCCATTAAAAGTTAAAAATCGACAAATGACCAGTGCAGTCCAGCAGAAAAAAAAAAAAAATAAAAATAATAATGAAAAGAAGTCATGTGCAGGCCTTCATGCTGTTCAGGTATTAACACTCAGTGAGGCAGTCGTGGGGCCCAGCAACACTGCGTATGAAAAGAACCATCCAGAAGTGAAAGGGTTCAGAAAAGAATTCTGTGAGATCGGCGCTAGTGTCTTGAGCGTCCACCCTCAAATGCGTGATGCTCTTCATGGGCTGCAAGAGAATAAGGCGCTGGTCAAGATCAAGTGCTCAGAGCTACATAAAAATGTATTATACTCCAGAGCTGCACTCACTCTTCTGCTGGTGCAGTCACTGTGTACATACATTATATTACTGATCCTGAGTTACATCCTGTATTATACCCCAGAGCTGCACTCACTATTCTGCTGGTGCAGTCACTGTGTACATACATTACTGATCCTGAGTTACATCCTGTATTATACTCCAGAGCTGCACTCACTCTTCTGCTGGTGCAGTCACTGTGTACATACATTATATTACTGATCCTGAGTTACATCCTGTATTATACCCCAGAGCTGCACTCACTATTCTGCTGGTGCAGTCACTGTGTACATACATTACTGATCCTGAGTTACATCCTGTATTATACTCCAGAGCTGCACTCACTCTTCTGCTGGTGCAGTCACTGTGTACATACATTATATTACTGATCCTGAGTTACATCCTGTATTATACCCCAGAGCTGCACTCACTATTCTGCTGGTGCAGTCACTGTGTACATACATTACTGATCCTGAGTTACATCCTGTATTATACCCCAGAGCTGCACTCACTATTCTGCTAGTGCAGTCACTGTGTACATACATTACTGATCCTGAGTTACATCCTGTATTATACTCCAGAGCTGCACTCACTATTCTGCTGGTGGAATCCACTGTGTAATTCCTGCCAAACTGACCTGTTATGTAATAAATACTAGTCTGATTCATATACTGAAATAGATCTGATTAATTACTCATCTGTTCTTAGGAGGAGGTTCGGCCTTTAAGTACAACTGCACTTAAAGGGAGTGTTGTGTTTGGAGATGATCTGTGGATGATAAAACACTGTTTACTTCTACGAGACATAGCCTTTACATTATGGAAGACCTGATCACCACATGCCACAAAGCAATGCCTTTCTCTGCTGCACAGCGCAGCCTGCCTCCATTGCCCCCTCTAGTGGCAGTTTCTCTGCATCAGCCTCCTATTCAAACTGCAATACTTTCCTCTGTTGCCAAGAGTACAACTCCAGGAAGATCCAAGCATTGAAGAAGCTGCCATACTCCTAGAACTCTAACAGCTGCCTGGCAGGGGGCGTGGAGTGCAGGAGCCCCCTCTGATTTAATATGGACAGACTAACCCAAAGTATAAGCTCCGGGCACAAGTGCAGGCACTTACGCTTATAAAATACAGCTTTAAAAGACGTGTTTGGCAGAAGTTCGTAGATTTTTTCTAGAACTGTTGCTTCACCGACGACGGAGGCGTTTCCATTCCAGACCTGGACAACATCTTCGCGGTCACGCACACTCACACTGACACCGATCACTTCATCCTCTGAGACCACAGGAAAGACGACAAGTTATAGCATTGAGGGGGAAAAAAAAAAATTAATGAGTGGACATTGGCCTGCGGCAAGACAGCCTGACACTAACCTGCGGAACAGCGGTCTGTAAACTGCTCACCAATAGTAGCTAGCAATAATTCTTTCCAAACGAGGGCCTGGAAGAGAAATATAAAGTGACATGTGCTCCCCCCGCACTACTGACCTCCATAGAAACCTACAGTGATCCGGGATTAGGAACCGACCCCTTCCCTTTTACATTTGTCACATGCCCACAAGACGCACAATAACGGGTGTTAGCAATGGACACCGTGCATGACCATCACTCCCATAATGAATGGAGATGGGCTGGAGCATGCACACTACCACTCCGTTCATACACAGAACGCTCAGACCCCAGTATTTGCGATTAGTTGGGGTACCAGTGGAGGAACCCCAGTGATCACACACTTAATCCTGTAGTTAACTGACATTTTCATGGCCATGAGTGATTAGAATAGAAGAAAGTCTGCAAAACATTTATCGAGAGAAATCGGCCTCTTTCTCCAATTCTCCTCCTGAACTCACTCACGCTACAATGAAAAAAAAAATAAAAAAAAAAAAAAAATCCATATTGGTCAAGGAAAAAAAAAAAAAAAAAAAGTGACCGCTCGTTGAGGCATCACATTACAGCTTGAGAGGGAGCGAGTGGAATACACCAGGCAGCTTTATAGTCCGTGCAGGATTCACAGCAACACTGCTTAGTACTGCTGTATAACGTCTACTAAGCTGATGGTGCTTCTGAGCATGTGCTACATAGAGAGAGGAGAGCAGGGATCCATCATGCCTCCCATACACAGACATCATAGCAGCTAATCTCTACCCACTAGCTCAGAGATGACAAAAACAAACAAAACAAAAAAAAAAAACTACAACCCCTTTAAATGTACACAGCAGTGAGAAAGCCCTTATATCACAAGCTTTATACCGCGCTCTCTTTCGGGACTTTCATTTTCCATACTCCTCCTTTAGCGTTACTCTCTTCTTCCCTGAAAGACAGGACACAGGTTATTTACATTTGTCACAAATCCTTGGGGTTACGACGACCACGAGGCCAGAAGTTCCCCAACTTCAAATGAATACTGTAAAGAAACAAGGGTGACTGCACTATGGCCATTTTCTTTTGGAACCAGCACCACCTCTGTCCACATGCATCTATTATCAGAGCTCAATTCACTTCAATGGATGTGAACAGCAATGACCTACAACAGCTGATGACAGGGGTGGCGATATCCATAGTAGAAAACCGCCATGTTTATCCAATTCAGGAGCACACCGCTTCCCTGCCTCCCAGAATCCTGCTTGCTCGGGGGCAGGTGCTCCTGTTTCATTGACCATCTGGCCCGAACTGTGCGTTCTCCAATGGTGCTGTAGAGGCAACGCTGCCCTTGCAGCATGGGAGCAGTACTGCAGTTAGCCGACATCAGGAGCCAATGGTGCATGCCACTGAAGCCAGCCAAGGTCACTAGAAAAGTGATTGCAAGCAGCGCGCATGTTAGGGCCGGTGACCTAAGCAACGAGCTATAAAATTAATTAATGGTCTCAAGCACTTTCTAACTTTACACATCCTTTAACATTGGAATAGCCCTTTAAATGCTGCTGGTCGTAGCTTACCATAGTGGTTTCCGCTCTCCCCTCATTAAGTGGTAGCTACATCTTAGAGGTAGGTTTGTCACTGGGGGGATATTGTTATACACACTCCAAAAACTCTGCAAGAGAACAAAAAGGAGGAGACGTCAGTTGTGGCCAGCAAAAATACAGCTGGAAGCTTCAAGACCCCGAAACTGAGTGCGCCATGTTCCTTCACAGGTATCAGACAGAGGTCCCTTTACACCCCCCCCCCCCCATTCTCCCTCGTGCCCATGTTACCTGTATTGTTTGCACGGTGTAGATTTTCTTCAGGTTGGATTCGCATTCTGCTGCAGTCGTTCCGGGGAGAGATCTGCGGAGAGAAGCCAAAATATCACAGGTACATGGGAATGCATCAGGTCAGCAAAGACTAAGCTGGTGGACTTGGCCATACATGCAAGGGACAATGGCAAGTCAGGAGGCGAGACACGAGATCGGACAAATGAGGGGCTCTGCAGACAGTCCTGTGAGATTCCCTCCCAACATCCCTCATACTGGGGGTCGCAGATAAGGAGGGTTATGAAAAGACATTGATAACTAAGTGTCCCAGAGGAGTTATGACCACAACAAAGTGCAGCTCAACTTCCGTGTGGTCTTTGGTCAATTCAGAAAATGACAGACTTTACAATCTCCTCCCATGAGAAGGAGCTCACTGATGGATTCTTAGAAAACTCATTCTGCAGAAGAACAAAAAGCCAAACCGATGCAAATTTTTTTTTTTTTTTTTAAATTGGTGAAACGTGCACTAGAAAGAAAAAAAAAAAAAAAAAAAAAAGTGGTGCCTCCAGATGTGACGTGTCTATATCCTTCAATGAACATTTCCCCCAGTGGGAGCTCAGAGAAGAAGGACCACGATGGTCATGGAGATGTTCTGAGCCTAAGCAGTTGCTATGAGAAGACCTTGTAAGAAACGGAGGTAGAGCTCCTCAAGGCGGAAGAAAAGAAAAAAAAGTTTGATGCCAGCACAAGAGAAGAAGCATTCATCCCATGGCAGAGTGAATGACACCACTACAGAGGACAAGTAAACAATCCTGCAGAGGACGGTGCCAGGAACATGTCGCTCTACAACAAGGTCACCAAGTAATCAACAAGGTCATTTATACAAAGTGGAGTCATCACCTCTTCTGACATACTTGTATACCACCCATGACGATTCTGGATCAGCGTTTCTTAAAGTCTTGCATTGTGCAGTTACTCCATTGTTCCTCCTGGAAATGTATGACTTAAGGTACCTTCACACTGAGCAACTTTTGAACGAGAACGATAGCGATCCGTGACGTTGCAGCGTCCTGGATAGCGATCTCGCTGTGTTTGACACGCAGCAGCGATCAGGATCCTGCTGGGACATCGCTGGTCGGAGCTAGAAGGCCAGAACTTTATTTCATTGCTGGATCTCCTGCTGTCATCGCTGGATCGGCGTGTGTGACGCCGATCCAGCGATGTGTTCACTTGTAACCAGGGTAAACATCGGGTTACTAAGTGCAGGGCCGCGCTTAGTAACCCGATATTTACCCTGGTTACCATTGTAAAAGTAAAAAAAAAAAAAAAAAAACACACAACATACTCGCATTCCGGTGTCTGTCACGTCCCCCGCTGTCAGCTTCCCGCACTGACTGTGAGCGCCGGCCGTAAAGCACAGCGGTGACGTCACCGCTGTGCTCTGCTTTATGGCCGGCGCTGACACAGTCAGTGCAGGGAAGCTGACGGCGGGGGACGTGACTAGGGTTGAGCGAAACGGGTCGAACATTTTCAAAAGTCGCCGACTTTTGGCTAAGTCGGGGTTTCATGAAACCCGATCCGACCCCTGTGCGGGGTCGGCCATGCGGTACGCGACTTTCGCGCCAAAGTCGCGTTTCAATGACGCGAAAAGCGCCATTTCTCAGCCAATGAAGGTAAACGCAGAGTGTGGGCAGCGTGATGACATAGGTCCTGGTCCCCACCATCTTAGAGAAGGGCATTGCAGTGATTGGCTTGCTGTCTGCGACGTCACAGGGGCTATAAAGAGGCGTTCCCGCCGACCGCCATCTTACTGCTGCTGATCTGAGCTTAGGGAGAGGTTGCTGCCGCTTTGTCAGAAGCAGGGATAGCGTTAGGCAGGGTCCATTAACCACAAAACCGCTTGTGCTGCAGCGATTTGCACTGTCCAACACCACCCTCGGTGTGCAGGGACAGTGGAATTTTTTTTTTTTTTTTTTTTCCCCTCAGCGCTGTAGCTCATTGGGCTGCCCTAGAAGGCTCCCTGATAGCTGCATTGCTGTGTGTACGCCGCTGTGCAAACCAACTGCTTTTTTCAAAGCACAAATCCTCTTGTTCCTTCCTTTCTGCACAGCTATCTTTTTTGTTTGTCCACACTTTTTATTTCATTTGTGCATCAGTCCACTCCTTATTGCTGCCTGCCATACCTGGCTGAGATTACTGCAGGCAGGGAGATAGTAGCTGCCTGCCATACCTGGCTGAGATTACTGCAGGCAGGGAGATAGTAATTGTAGGACATTCCCTGTTTTTTTTTTTTTTTTTTTTTTGGTGGGAGATTAAGATTGGCAATTTGGCATTTCTGCTAGAGTGCCATCCCTGTGTGTGCCATCTCTCTCACATAGTGGGCCATAGAAAGCCTTTTCATTTTTCTGTATTTTTTTTTGTGGGGTGTATAAATTCTCCCTGATAAAAATACAGTGGGAGATTAATATTGGCCTTTGGGCTTGTGTGCCAGTCCTGAGTGTGCCATCTCTCTCACAAATAGTGGGCCATAGAAAGCCTATTTTATTTTTTTTTGGGTTTTATAAATTCTCCCTGAAAAAAAGGGAGATTAATATTGGCCTCTGGGCTTCTGTGCCAGTCCTGAGCGTGCCATCTGTGCCAGTCCTGAGCGTCCCATCTCTCTCACAAATAGTGGGCCATAGAAAGCCTATTTAATTTTTTTTTTGGTTTTATAAATTTTCCCTGAAAAAAGGGAGATTAATATTGGCCTCTGGGCTTGTGTGCCAGTTGTGAGCGTGCCATCTGTGCCAGTCCTGAGCGTGCCATCTCTCTCACAAATAGTGGGCCATAGAAAGCCTATTTAATTTTTTTTTTGGTTTTATAAATTTTCCCTGAAAAAAGGGAGATTAATATTGGCCTCTGGGCTTGTGTGCCAGTTGTGAGCGTGCCATCTGTGCCAGTCCTGAGCGTGCCATCTCTCTCACAAATAGTGGGCCATAGAAAGCCTATTTAAATATTTTTTTGGTTTTATAAATTCTCCCAGAAAAAAAGGGAGATTAATATTGGCCTCTGGGCTTCTGTGCCAGTTGTGAGCGTGCCATCTGTGCCAGTCCTGAGCGTGCCATCTCTCTCACAAATAGTGGGCCATAGAAAGCCTATTTAAATATTTTTTTGGTTTTATAAATTCTCCCAGAAAAAAAGGGAGATTAATATTGGCCTCTGGGCTTCTGTGCCAGTCCTGAGCGTGCCATCTGTGCCAGTCCTGAGCGTCCCATCTCTCTCACAAATAGTGGGCCATAGAAAGCCTATTTTATTTTTTTTTTGGGTTTCAGAAATTCTCCCTGGAAAAAAAAAGGGAGATTAATATTGCCCTTTGGGCTTGTGTGCCAGTACTAAGCGTTCCATCTCTCTCTCTCTCTCAGTCAGTGGGCCATAGAACGCATATTTTTGGTTTTATTTGTTTTCTAAATTCTCCCTGAAAAAATCATTTTATTTTATTTGGTTTCTAAATTCTTCCTGATAAAATCATATTTTTTTTATTATTTTTATTTCTAAAGTCTCCCTGAAAAAAAAAAAAAAAAAAAACAACCAAAAAAACAGTGGGAGATTAATATTGGCCTTTCTGCTTGTGTGCCAGTCTTGACTCCTGGGTGTGCCATCTCTCTCTCTCTCTCTCTCTCTCTCTCTCTCTCTCTCTCTCTCTCCAATTGTGGTCCATAGAAAGCCTATATTTTTTTTCCTTGATTTGGGTTCTAAAATCTACCAGAGAAAATAACTACATCAATCATTGGTAGAAAAATATTGGCCTCTGGGTTTGTGTGCCACTCCTGACTCCTGTGTGCGTCATCTCTCAGTCAGTGGGCCATAGAACGCCTATTTTTGGTTTTATTTGTTTTCTAAATTCTCCCTGAAAAAATTATTTTATTTTATTTGGTTTCTAAATTCTTCCTGATAAAATCATATTTTTTTTATTATTTTTTTTTCTAAAGTCTCCCTGAAAAAAAAAAAAAAAAACAGTGGGAGATTAATATTGGCCTTTCTGCTTGTGTGCCAGTCTTGACTCCTGGGTGCGTCATCTCTCAGTCAGTGGGCCATAGAACGCCTATTTTTGGTTTTATTTGTTTTCTAAATTCTCCCTGAAAAAATCATTTTATTTTATTTGGTTTCTAAATTCTTCCTGATAAAATCATATTTTTTTTATTATTTTTTTTTCTAAAGTCTCCCTGAAAAAAAAAAAAAAAAAACAACCAAAAAAAACAGTGGGAGATTAATATTGGCCTTTCTGCTTGTGTGCCAGTCTTGACTCCTGGGTGCGTCATCTCTCAGTCAGTGGGCCATAGAACGCCTATTTTTGGTTTTATTTGTTTTCTAAATTCTCCCTGAAAAAATCATTTTATTTTATTTGGTTTCTAAATTCTTCCTGATAAAATCATATTTTTTTTATTATTTTTTTTTCTAAAGTCTCCCTGAAAAAAAAAAAAAAAAAAACAACCAAAAAAAACAGTGGGAGATTAATATTGGCCTTTCTGCTTGTGTGCCAGTCTTGACTCCTGGGTGTGCCATCTCTCTCTCTCTCTCTCTCCAATTGTGGTCCATAGAAAGCCTACATTTTTTTTCCTTGATTTGGGTTCCAAAATCTACCAGAGAAAATAACTCCATCAATCATTGGTAGAAAAATATTGGCCTCTGGGCTTGTGTGCCACTCCTGATTCCTGTGTGCGTCATCTCTCACTCAGTGGCCCATAGAAAGCATATAGTTTGTTACATTTGTTTTCTAAATTCTCCCTGCAAAAATCTATTTTTTTTTTTTTGGGGGGTTTCTAAAGTGTTCCTGAAAAAAATAAAAATAAAAAAAAAATAATAGTGTGACATTAATATTAACATTTGTGCTTCAGTGACAGTCCTGCGTGTGGGGCATCTCTCTAATTTGCAGCCACCAAAAAAAGAGTGTGTAACATTGGGCCTGATTTTCGCTGTGGTCTCACCAACCTGTAAAGGGGTAGCTAAATCATACAGAAGTTATAGCTCACCGTGTAAGTTGTGTGACTGCAACAAATAACGTTAGTTTGGTTACGTTTTTAAAACAATGAGGAAGTCTAGTGGAAGAGGTCGTGGCCGGGGGCGTTCATTGTCAGCTGGTAATGAGGGTAGTGGTAGTGGTGGAGCATCAGGTGGTCGTGGGGGAAAAAATATTGCACCTAAGTCTGGAGCTGTGGAGCCAGGTTCGTCGTCCGGCTACACAAGGCCTCGAACGCTCCCTTTTCTGGGATTAGGAAAACCGCTTTTAAAGCCGGAGCAGCAAGAGCAAGTTTTGGCTTATCTTGCTGACTCAGCCTCTAGCTCTTTTGCCTCATCTCGTGAAACTGGTAAAAGTAAAAGCAGCGCGTCGTTAGTGGATGTTCACGGTCAGGGACAAGTCACTTCCTTGTCCTCTTCAGCAAAAACAACAACAGAGAAGAATGCAGCAGGCGACACAACGGGTTACTCCATGGAGCTCTTTACACATACCGTCCCTGGCTTAGAAAGTGAAGCAGTTAACAGTCCATGCCCATTACAAATTGAATCTGACATGGAGTGCACTGACGCACAGCCACAGCCAGACTACTATGCTGGTCCTTTGACTCAGACCACAACATTGCCCTCGCAGGGTGCTGATCAAGAATCAGACCCTGATGAGACTATGTTGCCCCATCACGAACGCTATACCACCGAACGACACGGTGACACAGACGAAGTTGCGCAGGAGGTACAAGAAGAGTTATTAGATGACCCAGTTCTTGACCCCGATTGGCAGCCATTGGGGGAACAGGGTGCAGGCGGCAGCAGTTCTGAAGCAGAGGAGGAGGAGGGGCCGCAGCAGGCATCAACATCGCCACAGGTTCCATCTGCCGGGCCCGTATCTTGCCCAAAACGCGTGGCAAAGCCAAAACCTGGTGGAGGACAGCGTGGCCATCCGGTTAAAGCTCAGTCTGCAATGCCTGAAAAGGTATCCGATGCTAGAAAGAGTGCAGTCTGGCATTTTTTTAAACAACATCCAATTGATCAGCGCAAAGTCATCTGTCAAAAATGTTCTACTTCCTTAAGCAGAGGTCAGAATCTGAAAAGTCTCAATACTAGTTGCATGCATAGACATTTAACCACCATGCATTTGAAAGCTTGGACTAACTACCAAACGTCCCTTAAGGTTGTTGCACCCTCGGCCAATGAAGCTAGTCATCAACGCAACATCCCTTCCGGCAGTGTAGGACCACCATTTAGCGCACCACCTGCTGTATCTGTGCAGGTATCTTTGCCAGGCCAAAGCAGTCAGGGTCAGGGAATCACCAGTTTCGTAGTAGGAAACACTGCATCTAGGGCACCGGCGGCAACAATACCATCTCCCACCGTCTCTCAGTCTGCCATGTCCACCGGCACCCCCGCTAGTTCCACGATCTCCAGCTCTCCAGTCCAGCTCACCCTACATGAGACTATGGTTAGAAAAAGGAAATACTTAGCCTCGCATCCGCGTACACAGGGTTTGAACGCCCACATAGCTAGACTAATCTCGTTAGAGATGATGCCCTACCGGTTAGTTGAAAGCGAAGCTTTCAAAGACCTGATGGACTACGCTGTACCACGCTACGAGCTACCCAGTCGACACTTTTTTTCCAGAAAAGCCATCCCAGCCCTCCACCAGCATGTTAAAGAGCGCATCGTCCATGCACTCAGGCAATCTGTGAGCACAAAGGTGCACCTGACAACAGATGCATGGACCAGTAGGCATGGCCAGGGACGTTACGTGTCCATCACGGCACACTGGGTAAATGTGGTGGATTCAGGGTCCACAGGGGACAGCAAGTTTGGGACAGTTCTGCCTAGCCCACGGTCTAGTAAACAGTTGTCTGTAGCCGTTCGCACCCCCTCCTCCTCCTCCTCCTCGTCCTCCTGCAGAAGCAAGAGCTCGTCCACAGACCGCAGTCGCACAAACACTCCATCCGCACCTGCCACTGTTGCACACCAGGTCTCCCATTATGGGGCAGCTACTGGCATACGTCAGCAGGCTGTATTGGCTATGAAGTGTTTGGGCGACAATAGACACACCGCGGAAGTTCTGTCCGAGTTCTTGCAGCAAGAAACGCAGTCGTGGCTGGGCACTGTAGATCTTGAGGCAGGCAAGGTAGTGAGTGATAACGGAAGGAATTTCATGGCTGCCATCTCCCTTTCCCAACTGAAACACATTCCTTGCCTGGCTCACACCTTAAACCTGGTGGTGCAGTGCTTCCTGAAAAGTTATCCGGGGTTATCCGACCTGCTCCTCAAAGTGCGTGGACTTTGCGCACATATCCGCCGTTCGCCTGTACACTCCAGCCGTATGCAGACCTATCAGCGTTCTTTGAACCTTCCCCAGCATCGCCTAATCATAGACGTTGCAACAAGGTGGAACTCAACACTGCACATGCTTCAGAGACTGTGCGAACAGAGGCGGGCTGTTATGTTTTTGTGGGAGGATACACATACACGGGCAGGCAGTAGGATGGCAGACATGGAGTTGTCAGGTGTGCAGTGGTCGAAGATTCAAGACATGTGTCAAGTCCTTCAGTGTTTTGAGGAATGCACACGGCTGGTTAGTGCAGACAACGCCATAATAAGCATGAGCATCCCCCTAATGCGTCTGCTGATGCAAAGTTTGACGCACATAAAGGATCAGGCGTCTGCACCAGAGGAAGAGGAAAGCCTTGATGACAGTCAGCGATTGTCTGGTCAGGGCAGTGTACATGACGAGGTACCGGGCGAAGAGGAGGTGGAGGATGAGGAGGATGATGGGGATGAGTATATTTTTAATGAGGAAGCTTTCCCGGGGGCACGGGAAATTGGTGGCGTGGCAAGGCCGGGTTCTGGTTTTTTGAGGGACACAAGTGACGTAGATTTGCCTGCAACTGCCCCTCAACCAAGCACAACCGCAGATTTGACAACGGGAACTTTGGCCCACATGGCGGATTATGCCTTGCGTATCCTCAAAAGGGACACACGCATTACAAAAATGATGAACGATGACGATTACTGGTTGGCCTGCCTCCTTGATCCTCGCTATAAAGGCAAATTGCAAAATATTATGCCACATGAGAACTTGGAACTAATATTAGCAACAAAACAATCAACTCTTGTTGACCGTTTGCTTCTGGCATTCCCTGCACACAGCGCCCGTGATCGTTCTCACACGAGCTCCAGGGGCCAGCAGACCAGAGGTGTTAGAGGGGCAGAAATCAGAAGTGGCGTTGGACAGAGGGGTTTTCTGACCAGGTTGTGGAGTGATTTTTCTATGACCGCAGACAGGACAGGTACTGCAGCATCAATTCAAAGTGACAGGAGACAACATTTGTCCAGTATGGTTACAAACTATTTTTCATCCCTTATCGACGTTCTCCCTCAACCGTCATTCCCATTTGATTACTGGGCATCCAAATTAGACACCTGGCCAGAATTGGCAGAATATGCATTGCAGGAGCTTGCTTGCCCGGCAGCTAGTGTCCTATCAGAAAGAGTATTCAGTGCTGCAGGTTCAATACTAACAGAAAAAAGGACTCGTCTGGCTACCCAAAATGTAGATGATCTAACCTTCATTAAAATGAACCACAACTGGATTTCAAAATCTTTTGCCCCACCCTGCCCGGCTGACACCTAGCTTTCCTATGAAAAGGTCTTGCCTGTGGACTATTCTGAATGACTTTTCCAATCTCGTAATTTTCTTCACCTGATTGTCCAGCATACGACATGTTTCCACCTCACGAAATGGCCAAACTCCCCACACGGGGCCGTGCTATCGCCACTTTGCGCTTGGACCCTTGAGAGTGCTGTTTGTCTGAAGAGGTGGGTGTGGCCGCTTTTGGTCGACGGCACTGCCACTGGGTCCCTCATAGTACAATAAAGTGTCTCTGGCGGTGGTGGTGCGCACCCAACGTCAGACACACCGTTGTAATATGAGGGGCCCTGTGCCTGTACCGCCGGCCACAAGACAGTTCCCCCCCCCAGCTCAAACAGTGCTGTACCACTAGCAAAATTATCTCTCACAGCTTCACCAATGTGTAGTCTAGCCGCTGACATCCTTCAATGCCTGGCACTGACAATACCATTGTTTTGACATTTTTGTTATGTTAGGCCTTCGAAGCCTGTCTGCGGTCCCTTCTTTCTACAACTACTACACTGACCAGGCCACTGCTGGCCGTGTTACCCTGGAACCAATTTAAAAGTGCCTACAGTCAGCCCAATTTTGTTATGTTAGGCCTTCGAAGACTGTCTGCCGTCACTCCTTCCACTAGACTTCCACTGACCATACACTGCTGCCCATGTACCCCTGGAACCAATTTAAAGTGCCTACAGCCAGCCCAATTTTGTTATGTTAGGCCTTCGAAGCCTGTCTGCGGTCACTCCTTCCACTAGACTTCCACTGACCAGACCACTGCTGCCCGTGTACCCCTGGAACCAATTTAAAAGTGCCTACAGCCATGTGTTATTATTTTAGGCCTTCGATGCCTGTCTGCGGTCACTCCTTCCACTAGGCCTCCACTGACCACACCACTGCTGCCCGTGTACCCCTGGAACCAATTTAAAATTGCCTACAGCCAGCCCAATTTTTTTATTTTAGGCCTTCGATGCCTGTCTGCGGTCCATTCTTTCAACTACTACTACACTGACCAGGTCACTGCTGCCCGTGTACCCCTGGAACCAATTTAAAATTGCCTACAGCCAGCCCAATTTTTTTATTTTAGGCCTTCGATGCCTGTCTGCGGTCCATTCTTTCAACTACTACTACACTGACCAGGTCACTGCTGCCCGTGTACCCCTGGAACCAATTTAAAATTGCCTACAGCCAGCCCAATTTTTTTATTTTAGGCCTTCGATGCCTGTCTGCGGTCCATTCTTTCAACTACTACTACACTGACCAGGTCACTGCTGCCCGTGTACCCCTGGAACCAATTTAAAATTGCCTACAGCCATGTGTTATTATTTTAGGCCTTCGATGCCTGTCTGCGGTCACTCCTTCCACTAGGCCTCCACTGACCACACCACTGCTGTCCGTGTACCCCTGGAACCAATTTAAAATTGCCTACAGCCATGTGTTATTATTTTAGGCCTTCGATGCCTGTCTGCGGTCACTCCTTCCACTAGACTTCCACTGACCACACCACTGCTGCCCGTGTACCCCTGGAACCAATTTAAAAGTGCCTACAGCCAGCCCAATTTTTTTATTTTAGGCCTTCGATGCCTGTCTGCGGTCCATTCTTTCAACTACTACTACACTGACCAGGTCACTGCTGCCCGTGTACCCCTGGAACCAATTTAAAATTGCCTACAGCCAGCCCAATTTTTTTATTTTAGGCCTTCGATGCCTGTCTGCGGTCCATTCTTTCAACTACTACTACACTGACCAGGTCACTGCTGCCCGTGTACCCCTGGAACCAATTTAAAATTGCCTACAGCCAGCCCAATTTTTTTATTTTAGGCCTTCGATGCCTGTCTGCGGTCCATTCTTTCAACTACTACTACACTGACCAGGTCACTGCTGCCCGTGTACCCCTGGAACCAATTTAAAATTGCCTACAGCCATGTGTTATTATTTTAGGCCTTCGATGCCTGTCTGCGGTCACTCCTTCCACTAGGCCTCCACTGACCACACCACTGCTGTCCGTGTACCCCTGGAACCAATTTAAAATTGCCTACAGCCATGTGTTATTATTTTAGGCCTTCGATGCCTGTCTGCGGTCACTCCTTCCACTAGGCCTCCACTGACCACACCACTGCTGTCCGTGTACCCCTGGAACCAATTTAAAATTGCCTACAGCCATGTGTTATTATTTTAGGCCTTCGATGCCTGTCTGCGGTCACTCCTTCCACTAGACTTCCACTGACCAGACCACTGCTGCCCGTGTACCCCTGGAACCAATTTAAAAGTGCCTACAGCCAGCCCAAGTTTGTTATGTTAGGCCTTCGATGCCTGTCTGCGGTCACTCCTTCCACTAGGCCTCCACTGACCACACCACTGCTGCCCGTGTACCCCTGGAACCAATTTAAAATTGCCTACAGCCAGCCCAATTTTTTTATTTTAGGCCTTCGATGCCTGTCTGCGGTCCATTCTTTCAACTACTACTACACTGACCAGGTCACTGCTGCCCGTGTACCCCTGGAACCAATTTAAAATTGCCTACAGCCAGCCCAATTTTTTTATTTTAGGCCTTCGATGCCTGTCTGCGGTCCATTCTTTCAACTACTACTACACTGACCAGGTCACTGCTGCCCGTGTACCCCTGGAACCAATTTAAAATTGCCTACAGCCATGTGTTATTATTTTAGGCCTTCGATGCCTGTCTGCGGTCACTCCTTCCACTAGGCCTCCACTGACCACACCACTGCTGTCCGTGTACCCCTGGAACCAATTTAAAATTGCCTACAGCCATGTGTTATTATTTTAGGCCTTCGATGCCTGTCTGCGGTCACTCCTTCCACTAGGCCTCCACTGACCACACCACTGCTGTCCGTGTACCCCTGGAACCAATTTAAAATTGCCTACAGCCATGTGTTATTATTTTAGGCCTTCGATGCCTGTCTGCGGTCACTCCTTCCACTAGACTTCCACTGACCACACCACTGCTGCCCGTGTACCCCTGGAACCAATTTAAAAGTGCCTACAGCCAGCCCAATTTTTTTATTTTAGGCCTTCGATGCCTGTCTGCGGTCCATTCTTTCAACTACTACTACACTGACCAGGTCACTGCTGCCCGTGTACCCCTGGAACCAATTTAAAATTGCCTACAGCCAGCCCAATTTTTTTATTTTAGGCCTTCGATGCCTGTCTGCGGTCCATTCTTTCAACTACTACTACACTGACCAGGTCACTGCTGCCCGTGTACCCCTGGAACCAATTTAAAATTGCCTACAGCCAGCCCAATTTTTTTATTTTAGGCCTTCGATGCCTGTCTGCGGTCCATTCTTTCAACTACTACTACACTGACCAGGTCACTGCTGCCCGTGTACCCCTGGAACCAATTTAAAATTGCCTACAGCCATGTGTTATTATTTTAGGCCTTCGATGCCTGTCTGCGGTCACTCCTTCCACTAGGCCTCCACTGACCACACCACTGCTGTCCGTGTACCCCTGGAACCAATTTAAAATTGCCTACAGCCATGTGTTATTATTTTAGGCCTTCGATGCCTGTCTGCGGTCCATTCTTTCAACTACTACTACACTGACCAGGGCACTGCTGGCCGTGTACCCCTGGAACCAACATCAGAAAATATAAAAATAAGTATTTTGCTTATAAAAAAGAAAATACTGGTGAGATATCAAATGCAGACATTTTAACATTAAAAACAAACACACAACTCTAATCTGGTACAGTACTAAAAATGGCCACCAGCTACAATTACTTTCTCCTGCAAGTAGTTAACTGAAAGTTTTTTTAAATTGAAAACACACATATGGCATCCACCGAGTGTTGTCCTGTCGCGTCTTCTTTATATTATTGCCGAGAAGATGCAAAATAATGAAAATAATAAAATCATTAATTACCAAAATAATAGAGAAAGTCAACACCACATTGCAAATAAACATTCATTCCAAATAAAGAAGCAGGGCGCGTCCGAGGGTGAGTATATACCTAATAAGAATATAATCACCCTCGGACGCGCAATGCTTATTTCCAACAGCCTTCCTTCCTAAGAATCAGCCCTTCCGTCGTGTAGAGAGACGTTGTGTTACACTCCAAGGTGTTCCCCAGGTTGCCTTTCCTGAGCTTCGATCTTCCGGCTCTCGTTTAGTAGTTCTTGGAAACTACTCTGCATTAGGCCTTCAAATTGGGTATGGGGTGTAGAGAGATGGTGTGTTCCACTCCAAGGTGTTCCCCAGGTTGCCTTTCCTGAGCTTCGATCTTCCGGCTCTCGTTTAGTAGTTGTTGGAAACTACGCTGCATTAGGCCTTCAAATTGGGTATGGGGTGTAGCGAGAGGGTGTGTTACACTCCAAGGTGTTCCCCAGGTTGCCTTTCCTGAGCTTCGATCTTCCGGCTCTCGTTTAGTAGTTCTTGGAAACTACACTGCATTAGGCCTTCAAATTGGGTATGGGGTGTAGAGAGAGGGTGTGTTACACTCCAAGGTGTTCCCCAGGTTGCCTTTCCTGAGCTTCGATCTTCCGGCTCTCGTTTAGTAGTTGTTGGAAACTACGCTGCATTAGGCCTTCAAATTGGGTATGGGGTGTAGCGAGAGGGTGTGTTACACTCCAAGGTGTTCCCCAGGTTGCCTTTCCTGAGCTTCGATCTTCCGGCTCTCGTTTAGTAGTTCTTGGAAACTACACTGCATTAGGCCTTCAAATTGGGTATGGGGTGTAGAGAGAGGGTGTGTTACACTCTAAGGTGTTCCCCAGGTTTCCTTGCCATTGCTTCGGTCTTCCGACTCTCGTTTAGTAGTTGTAGAAAAGTACACTGCATTAGGCCATACAAAATGGGTATGGGGTGGAGAGAGATGGTGTGTTACACTCCAAGGTGTTCCCCAGGTTGCCTTTCCTGAGCTTCTATCTTCAGGCTCTCATTAAATTGTGGTTAAATGGAACAACTGCATTTGGCGTACTAGTTGGTTTGGGGCCTACTATCGGTGTCTGCCACTCCTTGCTGTTCTCCTCCACTGAACAAAGCTGTGCCGCCTGTTTACTACGGTTGCCAATTTTGAACTGCATTTCGACTACTTACTGATTTGGCCCTACTCTCTGTGTCAGCCTCTCATTCCAGTTGTCCTCCACTGCAATGCCCCCTGGTTATTCCTGTGTTACCAATTTTGAACTGCATTTAGCCCACTTTCTTCTTTGGGCCTATATCTGTGTTTCCACTTCATCGTGCCCATTGCCCAGCCAGTGATAGATGAGTCTGCTGGTACATTGACCCATAACGCAACATTCCCCGTGCACGCTACACAACAACATTGTGACCCTGCTGAAAGTCAGGTTGCTCTTCCCGCATACCATACCACCTTACACGGGGACAAAGAGGAAGGTGCAGATGAAAGTGCAGGTTCCTTCATCAGGTGGGGGGAGGAATACTAGTTGGCGACGTCACTGGCACAGGGCCTCTCATAGTACGCAAAAGTGTTGCTGCCGGTGGGAGGCGCCCCCGCCGTGCAAACACACCGCTGTACTTTGAGGGGCCCTGTGCCAGTGCCAATGCCAACGAGTGGGCCCCCCCTGCTTGCTCAGGTTCACAGCACTTGCAAAGTTGAAATACTTACCTCTCCCTGCTCCACTGCCGTGACGTGGTCCAGATTTCCTGGGCCCACTAATTACTTGAACCAGCCCTACCCCCCACAACTTTAGCCAAATGACCCCCAATTTCAAATGCCTTCCAATTATTATAAGGTAAATTACGCTTGACAAGCTTCATTAAGAAGAATGGATGGTTTTGACATTAAAATGGCCACTCTAGGTGTTTTCCTGGCCCCCACTCACTGCCGACTATGCTGCCCCATTGACTTGCATTGGGTTTCGTGTTTCGGTCGATCCCGACTTTACGTCATAATCGGCCGATTTCACTCGACCCGACTTTGGACATAGTCGGGTTTCGCAAAACCCGGCTCGACTCTAAAAAGGTCAAGGTCGCTCAACTCTAGACGTGACCAGACACCGGAATGTGAGTATGTTGTGTTTTTTTTTTACATTTATTTACAATGGTAACCAGGGTAAACATCGGGTTACTAAGCGCAGCCCTGCGCTTAGTAACCCGATGTTTACCCTGGTTACCCGGGGACTTCGGCATCGTTGGTCGCGGGAGAGCCGTCTGTGTGACAGCTCCCCAGCGACCACACAACGACTTACCAACGATCACGGCCAGGTCGAATCGCTGGTCGTGATCGTTGGTAAATTGTTTAGTGTAACGGTACCTTAAGATAGCAGCTTAATGTTAGCAGTCCCAAGTCAAAGCTACAGAGTCAGTTCGGATTAAATAGTGTGAAAAGATCACTCCCTAGTTAGAAACTCAGGTTTACATTTCCAGGAGGAACACTATGCCTTCTGTTGTGTGATGTGACCTCTGAGACCACAGCACTTCACTAGATTACTCTTAAAATAGTTAAAGATGAAATACAACTTTAGTTAGTACAAATTAGCTCTCCTCCAGAAGGAAGGGAGCCGTCCCCTGTACCTCTCAGAGGTTTCTACACTACACACAAATGTCCGAGTCTTGGAACACAACTGGGGATAATCAGCCACATCAGACACCCGGTCTGACACCATTCAGCATATTTATTCGCTGGATCAGACTGATTGACAGGATAGATCTCAGTAGGAGGCACTAGGGATGACTTCCTTCTGGAGGACAGCAGATTTGCATACTTTCTCCTAGGAAACATTGCTTGCAAGACCACCTTCACCAAATGGGCACTGCAAGTGAAAAGCTGTACCTTTGAACCTACCCCACTTAAACTAAAAC
Organism: Ranitomeya imitator; assembly: GCF_032444005.1. NCBI lineage: Eukaryota > Metazoa > Chordata > Amphibia > Anura > Dendrobatidae > Ranitomeya > Ranitomeya imitator. The sequence continues at coordinate 18,368,340 of NC_091289.1, read as the reverse complement.
ACTATTTTCATGGGGTATATTTTGCATAGCGCTGCATCCTTTTTACTTTGTGACATAACCCTAACGCCCCCCAAAAAAATCCATGTAGAGTTTTGGATGTTATAAATCCACCTATGCGAGACTGAGTCTACAGAGCCAGCTGTGGGACTAGCCCATCATACCCCAGGATACAGGACATGGTGGCTGGAAAGAAGGCACCAAACTGTCACAGGTTCATGGGTTATCACTGCAGTCAGTCACCCAGCCGATTGCTCCGCTTTCCCATTACACAGATCTTCCACTTCCTCACTGAAGATAAGGGGCCTGGCTGCACCTCTATAGTAAGAGCAATGAAGACAGGACGGACGATGTCACGGGACGGGTAGTAGTGACCAGGTACAGTAGTCACAGGCCAGGGATGACACCTGATATTATGTGCACTATGCCGTCCCAGACTGGAAGATTTCATTGCTTTTCTACTTTGCAAATACAGCGCCTTCCTTGTCTGAGGGGGTCTAGATGAATACTACAGTCAACCAGTGGATGAGAACCACATCGCAGCTTTATAGAAGATCTGCAGGTGACAGCGCACCCCTTCCTCTTATTGATGGCAAATCAAAATCAGTCTCATCATGTGATGCGACATCATGACAATGACACCTGCAGGCTACTGGGGCACTTGTGGAGACGGCAGAAGTAGGTCTTACAAGCCAGGCAATGCTTCTTGACTGTTCAGCAGACACTGAACAATCTATAATTCCTCGCTCTGTGCACCCATGGTCCTATCTACACAAGACTGTGCTGCCGAGAAGGATCTTTGGGGCAAAGGCTTTGCTTAGTCACACGTTCAGATCTTTAGAGCTTCTTATAAACAGGTCACATTTGTAAAGACAGGAAGCTGTTAAAGTGTCAGAACACCACGGTGGCTCAGTGGTTAGCACTGTAGCCTTGCAGCGCTGGGGTCCTGGATTTAAATCCCACCAAGGACAACATCTGCAACAACTTTGTATGCTCTCCCTGTTGTGTTTGCGTGGGTTTCCTCCCACACTCCAAACACTGATAGGGAATCTAGATTGTGAGCCCCAATGGGGACAGTGATAATGTCTGTAAAGTTAAGTGGAATTAATGGTGTTATACAAGTGAGTAAAAGGAAATAAAAACAACAAATAGGCCATTCTTCAGGTGGTTTCCACTTGAATGCATACAGGTAAACAAAAACAAACAAAAAAAAAAATGTCAAGGCCACAGTGAAAGACAAAGATGCTTGAGGAATGACCCAGTCGGCACATTCCGTAGATGTTTTCTGCTTGCAAAGTTTAGCGGGTACAGCAGCATCTAGAAGTCGAGGGCCAATACCCTACATGCACCATTAATCATGGAGGAACCTTTCAGGGACGAGTGTTGCGCTTTTTGTGTCCAATTACCACATGGCAAACACCACCCAAATTTCACAATGTGTTTTTTGGGCTGACCGGTAAAACAAGTAGAAGTCACTTTCCTCATCTGCAGAAGCCCAATTCCAAGCGTCGGGTCAGAATTTGCCCCACAAAATAAAAGAAGATGGCATCACCCAGGCATGGTCCGTGCGAGGCTCTGGAGCGTGGGCACAGGGTGACGCAGCACTCTGGCACTGAGATGTCATAGATCTGGAGAGACGCCAGCGGTACGTGGGTTATTATTAGTGAGGCTCTAATTATACTTCTCGGATCAGGATATGTCAAACCTCAAGGTATTATGCAATCAGAGTATTATCCTGGGAGGACAGATTACTGGCCTCTGCAAGGTGCTCCAGAATCAATGGGGCTAAAAGAAAAGAATAATGGCTGGGAGGAGTTTGGCTAATGGTCGAGTCAGGAGCGTGGGAACTATTAGTTCAAGGAGAATTAATGAAGTTGGCCCATCATAGCGCACCCCCACTCCTTTCAAGGGATAAGATCCCAGGGGGTCAGACCCCCCAGCAACCACCATAGAACGGCGAGAACTCGCCATTTAAAGAAAACCTGTATAATAGAATCATAACTTCCTCAAACTTCACATTTTACTCATTCACCATTTTTTGAGACCTCTGGCTGCCATCTGCTTGGCCTTCAGATTAAAATACCCACGAAACTGATCAGCCGGGAAAGGGAGCCAAGAAATGTCCAATGGTTGCAGGAGAATCGCATCATAACCGACAAAGAGTCACCATGGCCCAGTGATTGCAATAGAAGTTGGGTCCAAAAAATTGATTTTTACGGGTATCTGGAAGTGGCAGCGCTGCAGTCTACTGAACGCAGGTGAATCCGCATGTATTCACTGAACCGTGCAGATCCACCGCATCCAGCACATTGCATGGGTGAAATGTATCTTGCAGAGAGTCGCGCAGCATGTCCGTCTCCGCAGGCGTCGCTCCTGAAATCCGATTCACTACGCTGTAACATCTGGACGCTGCACAAGTCCACGGCGTCATGTCCGCAGCACTTACCGCACACACCCTGAGCAGGAAGATTAGGAGAACTTTTCTTTTATCTTCCTGAGATGTCACGGCAACCAGCGGCCTATAGAACGCTTCACCACCACCGTTTCCATCCCCCGACAAAGATGGCCAAACTCACTATATACTACCAGCAAGTCCTTGAAAAGGGACAAATATCTATATATATATATATATCTATATATCTATCTATCTATATATATATATATATATATATATATATAATTGTCTAAGGGTCACTTCCGTCTGTCTGTCTATCTTTCTGTCACGGTTATTCGTTCGTTGATTGGTCTCGGCAGCTGCCTGTCATGGCTACCGCGACCAATCAGCGACGGCCACAGTCCGATTAGTCCCTCCCCTACTCCCCTGCACTCACTGCCCGGCGCCTGCTCCGTAATCCCCTCCACTCACACAGGGTTAATGGCAGCGGTAACGGCCCGCGGTGTAACGCGCTCCGTTACCGCTGCTATTAACCCTGTGTGTCCCCAACTATTTACTATTGATGCTGCCTATGCAGCATCAATAGTAAAAATAGGTCATGTTAAAAATAATTTAAAAAAAAAAAAAAAAAAAAACTGCTATACTCACCCTCCGCCGCCTTTGCCGCTCCTCGCCACGCTCCCGGGACCGCTCCATTGCAAGCGGCAGCTTCCGGTCCCAGGGCTGGTGTGCGACAAGGAACGGTCATGTGACCACGACGTCATCATAGGTGCTGCTCACACCAGCCCTGGGGCCGGAAGCTGCCGCTTGCAATGGAGCGGGAAAGGCAGCGGATGGTGAGTATAGCAGGACTTCAACGGGCCTTCGGAAGGTGAGTATATGTTTTTTGTTTTGTTTTTTAAGTCTCTATACTACGTGGCTGGGCAATAGACTACGTGGCTGGGCAATAGACTACGTGGCTGGGCAATAGACTACGTGGCTGGGCAATAGACTACGTGGCCATGCATATTCTAGAATACCCGATGCATTAGAATCGGATAGATTATATATAGATATCTCTCTCTCTCTCTCTATATGTATATGTATATAGATATATATTCTCTCGCTCATTGGGAGGGGGTGACATACCCTCCTCCCCGAAAAACGTGATGAAACCATTTTATGTACCCCAGAGCGGTAACAATGGACACTACAGTTCGCCTGTCGCGGGCGCTCTCGCCACCATCAGACTTTCTTCCTCCCTTTCTCTTCATGATAAAAAAAAAGTAACAAATTGCATCAACCAAAACGGAAAAGAATTTAAAAAAAAAAAAATAATAATAATAATAATAATAATAATAACAACAATAACAACAACATTTTATATATAATATATTATGTAATAAATTATTTTACAAAAAAAAAAAAACTAACAAAATTGTAAGATCTGGAAACATGACAAGAAACCCAACAAAGAGCCGGTGACCGGGTCCCAACCCCCCGAGCAGGAGGTGAGCCTGTAACTACCGGGGGAGGGGAGGCCGCACATCACGGGCCGGGGAGGCTGACAGAACAGACGAGCGGCGCCACCTTCCCTCCCTGCCCCCACAGCAGCGGCCGTGCGCCCCCCGGTACCTGTCCAGCCAGAAGGTCCACGGGGAATTGAGCGGGACGCCGTCGGAGCCCGGGTGCTGCGGCAGCTCCAGGCCGGTGAGCTCGCTGCCGCCGTGATGGTTCAGGTGCAGCTGCTCGTCGCTGTCAGCCTTCAGCTGCCGCCGGTCCGGACCCGCGGGGAGCGCCATCTTCCTGTGGACGCGCCGCTGACGCCCCGCCCAGGCTGCCATCGTCACGGCCTACGTCTCTGCTGACTCACGGAGCTGACCAGGCCGCACGGCGCGGCTGCTATAGCAACGGTGCGCGTGACGTCACTGCCGCCGTCTCCTGATTGGACGGGAGGCGGAGCGATCGTGATAGGTCGGCGCGGATGACGTCACTGCCCGGCGCAGATCGCTCAGTCTCTCATCGGGGTCCGCGCGCCGTGTGCCGCGATGCGATCAGATCTCCTGCGATAATCGTCCACAAGTCGTCACACAATGTGGTTCAGCTCATCAACCCCCCATATTTTTCTTCCTAGAGCTAGCACATTTTTTCTTTTTTTTTATTTACCAATGGCGCCACTGATTTAAAAAAATTCCAAATGGGACAAAATAATTGTCGGAATTAAAAAATGGTGGAATCGGCGTTTTTTTTTTTTCAGTAAAAATAACCCGGTAACATCATTCTGCCAAACTTCTATGGATATTTTATTGTTTGTTTATTTTTTATTTATTTTTTTTAATGATGTAAATAAAGAAAATGAAACGATAATAATAAAATAGCATATACATATTTTTTTCTTATTGTTTTTTAGAGAATTGATTACCCAGGAGCAGAAGAGGAGGCGGCCGGGGGAGGGGAGGCCCCGAGTCTGCGGCTCCTGATACTTTACATGGGGAAAGTTTGCCACGTCTTATCTTATTGGAGGGTAAAACTGGAAACTTTGTTTCTTTACCCCGAGAACAAAGGAATTTATTTGGAAAACATTTATATAATGTTTACAAATAGCAAATCAATTAGAAAAAACAAGGAGAATGTCTCCAAAGTTATAAAGTGAGGACGGGACCCCCTGCATCCAAGCCCCCAACTCACGACCCCCTCTGGTATTTACTGAGGTCCAATCTCTATATCCACAGCTGCAATTAAAAAAAAGTGCAAAAAATAAATAATGGCGCCGTGCTTAAAGGGGTTGTCCGGGACTTTAACACTGATGGCCTATCCTTAGGATATGTCATCAATGTCTTATCGGAGCCACACCCAGAACCCCGCCAATCAGCTGCTCCTGGTATTGACCCGAGCTGCACAACACAGCTCCACGGAAGTAATAGTGGCCGCGACCAGGTACTGCACGTCCGCCCCCTATTTATCTGAACTACGGGCAGACATCCAATATCCAGCAGCCACCATTACAGCCGTGCTGTGCCGCTTTGGCCAATACCGGGAACGGCTGCTGGGTGTCACACACCTTCTGATAAGACATTGATGACCTATGCTAAGGATAGGCCATCAATGTTAAAGTCCTGGACAACCCCTTTAAGCACTGGGCTAGTGTCCATTTTTCGCACTTATGTGTTTTTTTTTATCCCTCCTCTTCTTCCTTTTATTAAATAGTAAATACAATGACCCGGTAACGTGATTTTCTAGCTCAGGACGCATATGCTGATAGCAAACTTGTAGAGGTGTTTCCCCCCCCCCCCCCCCCCTTTCCCCCTATTTTAGTATTTAAAAAAAGAATCAGAACTTTGTAAAAAGGAAAAATAAAGATGTTTTTTGCCACCATTTTCTGAAGATTCGTAACTTTTCTATTTCTGGCAGTGGAGCAGTGTGAGGGCTTATTTTTTTCTGTGGCTTTTCTATTGAAGCTGCTTTGTTGTAAATATCGCTTGTTTTACAGTATGCATTGTACAGTATAAGTTATAGCCACTCTGCTGGCTGTTGTCCAGAAAAATGAAGGCAGCACTGCAATAGAAAAAATAGGTGATTTATTGGCCCATGTGCGACGTTTCAGTCCAAGATGTGGACCTTTCTCAAGCTCTGCTGGCTGTTGTGACCTGCTGCAGATATGACATGTAGCCAGACGTAAGCTTCTGGCAGCGTTCCTGAGGAAACTTAGCACATTCCTCATTGGCAATGGCCTCCTGGTCAATAATATTCACTTTTATTCCTGTCAAGCGAGAGAGGTCCAAAGAGTAAAAAAAATCATTGCCTTGTACAAACAAGGAATAAGATACAAAAAGATGGAAGGGGAATAAATTGTCCTAGAGATACAGGTGAAAGCAGAATTCGTAAGATTCAATGTAACAGCAATTCCGGCTACTCTAACTGGACGTGAGAAAGAGGAAGCTGTCACCGGTGGCCACTAGATTAATAAGGAGGTCGGTGGTCAAAAACCCTCCGGTAACTTAAAAAAAACCTGCAGAAAGATCGGGGGACAGCAATAAGTGAGGTTTCAAGTTGCACGGTAAGGAGCATCATCTCTACTGACCCCAAAGCACAAGAAAAGTTGTCTCCAATATGCTCAAAAATATAGAAATAAGCCACTGAAGTTCTGGGTTTCTGTTTTGTAAAGTGATGAACCAAACCTGGAACTTTTCGGGGTTATGGATCAGCGGTATGTCTGGAGGAGGAAGAATGAAGCATATGTTGAAAAAACACTATGCCTACAGTGAAGCATGGGGAAGTTCGCTCAGTGATGCCTATAGTGAAGCATGAGGGGGACACTGAATCATGGTGGTTGCTCAGTAATACCTACAGTGAAGCATGGCAGTGGCTCAGTAATGCTTACAGTGAAGATTAGAGGTGGCTCAGTGGTTCCTACAGTTAATCATGGTGGTGGCTCATTGATGCCTACAGTGAAGCATGTTAGTGTCTCAGTGATGCCTACAGTGAAGCATGGTGGTGACTCGGTGATGCCTATAATGAAACGTGGCGGTGATTTAGTGATGCCTACAATGAAGCAAGGTGGTTGCTCAGTGAAGCCAACAATGAAGCATGGTGGTGGTGGCTCAGTGATGCTTGCAATGAAATGTGGCAGTGGCTCAGTGATGCCTAAAGTAAAGCATTGTCTTTGTTCAGTGAGGCCTAAAGTGAAGCATGGTTTTGGCCTGGTGATGTCTACAGTGAAATGTAGTGGCTCGGTGATGTCTCCAGTGAGGAAACTGAACCTTTGGCAGCCATTGTATCTTCCAAGAGGACAACGATCCCACCATACCTCACACGCCAAAACGGGATGGTTTCAGAAGAAATCCCGGATGATTCTGTTGCGGCTCTCACAGTCACGTAACTTGAACCCCATAGAAAATCTTGGTTGGAACTTATAACAAAGTGAATAATGCAAAATCAGTAATATTAGTAACCTGTAGGCCTTTGTCTGTGAGGATTGGTCTGCACTATTTAAGAAGCTTGTCATGAAGGGGTGAAAAACTCTGAGCCTTAGGCCTCTTTCACACATCAGTTTTTTTTTCAGTCACAATCCGTCTTTTTAGAAAAAACACGGATCCAGCAAATGTTGCTGCTGGATCCGTTTTTTTTCTCATAGACTTGTATTAGCGACAGATTGTGACGGATGGCCTTCCGTTTCATCCATCGTTTGACGGATCCGTCGTAACTTCTTTGTCGGCCAGCGACGGATCCTGCGCTGTCCGTCGTTGGCTATAATGGAAGCCTATGGGTGCAGGATCCGTAGCTGTCTGTCAAAAAACGGAATCCAGAGACAGATTCCGTTTTTTGAAACGGCATGCCCGGAAGAATTTCTATTGAGAACCTTCTGTTATATTATGTTGTCATTTACATTATTCTTGGTTTGTTAGTTTATTTCAAACAGCAGAAAGATTGTACATTGTACTAATAAACCGAATTTGCAAAAATGGTGGAATAATGTTGATTGCTTATCTATCTATTATCTATCTTCCATCTATTTATCAATCCAATATCTTTCTATTATTTATCTATCTTTCTACCAATCATCTATTATCTATCTTTCTACCTATCATCTATCTTTTATCTATTATCTATCTATATATTATCAATCAATCATCTATCTATCATTTATCTATCTAACATCTATCTATTATCTATCTATCTTTCTATCTATTATCTATCTATCATCTATCTATTATCTATCATCTATATCTATATATTATCTATCATCTATCTATCTATCTATCTATCTATCTATCTATCTATCATCTGTCTATTATCTATTATCTATCTAGCATCTATATATTGTCTATCTATCATCTATCTATCTATCATCTATCTATCTGTCTATCTATCTAACATCTATCTATTATCTATCATCTTTCTATTGATTATCTATCTATCATCTATCTATTATCTATCTATCTATTATCTATCTTTATATTATCTATCTATCTATCTATGGATCGATCATTTTCATGGATGGAAATAGCAGCAATTTGGAGATTACATCAATGTACCTGCTGCATTTGTGCTTCCCTGGCCCCCATGGACAGCCCTGACCTGAGGGGCAGAGGATCCAGCTGTCCAGATCTGCAGCGATGACAGTCGCCCTGCAATCAGACGTGGGCACTCTTGAGTCTCCCGCACACGCTGTGCCTGCCGCTGTGCCTGCCCCTGTGCCTGCCGCTGTGCCTGCTGCTGCTGCTCTGCCTTCACCTTGCATATCTATTCTAGCAGAGCCTGAGCCGCCTAATGATTCTCCTCCTGATCTGCACACGACTCGCAGGCAGCAGCTGTCTCCATGGCTGGTCATGAGCTGCAGAAGAGCAATGCTTCCCTTCTCCCCACTGATCTCAGCCCTGGCTCGGTGGCTAAGCTGGCATCCCTGGGCATCATCGCCTGTGTCAGCTTGCTGGGTAATCTCCTGTTTGCATTCCTCACCCTGAGAGACAAGAGCCTGCACCGGACTCCCTATTACCTGATGCTGGATCTGTGCATTGGAGATTTCATCCGCTCCTTGCTTTGTTTCCCTCTGGTGCTGAAATCCATCAGCAGTGGATCCCAATGGACCTACAGCAAGAGGAGCTGCAGGATCGTGGCCTTTGGAGCAGTCCTGCTTTGCTTCCATGCTGCCTTTATGCTGCTGTCCATCAGTCTGACCAGGTACATGGCCATAGCCCACCATAGGTTCTACTGCAAGAGGATGACAGGTTGGGCTTGCACCCTAATCATTGCTATGGCATGGATCCTGTCCATGGCTATGGCCCTGCCACCTGTCTTTGAGGTGGGCACCTACAAGTTTATTAAGGAGGAGGATCAATGCACCTTTGAGCATCGTTATGTCAAGGCCAATGACAGCCTGGGCTTTCTTCTCATGCTGGCCTTCATTGTGGGGGCCACACATTTTATCTATATGAAGCTGCTGTTCTTTATATATGATCATAGGAAGATGAAGCCAGCTCAGTTAACCCCAGCCATCAGCCAAAACTGGAGCTTTCATGGACCTGGAGCTGCTGGGCAAGCAGCTGCCAACTGGATCGCAGGATTCGGGAGAGGTCCAACACCCCCCACTCTGGTGGGCATGAGGCAGACCACTCAGACCCAGATCAGGAGGCTTCTGGGGCTGGAGGAATTCAAGCAAGAGAAGAGGCTCAGCAAGATGTTCTATGTCATCACCTTCCTATTTCTTCTCTTCTGGGCCCCTTACCTGGTGGCTTGCTATCTGAGGGTCTTTATGAAGTCTGCAGCTCTCCCCCAGGGGTATCTGACTGTGGCAGTGTGGTTGACATTTGCTCAGGCTGGAATAAATCCCATTGTCTGCTTCATGCTGAACAAAGAAATCAGGTTGTGTTTGAAATCTTATGTACCTTGCAGGAACACACAAACACAAAGGGAGCCCTATATTGATGCCTAATATCTCAGTGTACCCCAGGAGGATGCAATGTTTGACCAGACGGGCAATTCTATTTTATTATGCCAGGGATGGTTTGGGGTAGATGTTACCATCCACTATTCCAACATATTCCTTTTGTGATTTATTGGATGGCATGATGTTGTGTTGCCTGGGTGACGTGTTGGGGGCTGGTAGCATTAGGGGTTAACTACCAGACTGTCATTCATTCAGACACTGAGGCTGTTGCAGTGCAGCAGGCGACCGAGCTGTCAATCATCGCTTTCGTGGAGTGCTTCTCATTATGATGATGAGGGTTACAGGGTATCAGGATGAAGGCTGGATGCATTGTGGGTAACCATAGAAACAGGATACACTTACTGTATCCATCATTATATGTTAATAGCCTTGGGCTAATGTAAAGAGGGTAGATGATAATACTGGATCTCCTCATTCACAGTTATGGGGGTCGGGGGCTTTTGAGATTTCATAGAGGATACAACCATACACTATTGTTGTATAGGATCTTTGTGGAAATTGAAAGGTTTGATGGCTAAATAGATTTTTTTTTAAACTTTTCATTTATTTCAGACATATACTATCCCTTCCTCCTTTCTTTCCTTTCTTCCTTCCTTAAATACTGTTTCCTCAATTTGTATAATTGCAACATAATGTCTGGATTTATCTGGTCACATTTATTTCTTTATTTCCTTTTCCTTCCTTAGAAACACATTTTACATATTTCTTTTTCATATTTTGGGACATATTTCCTTCTCTCTTTCTTTCCTTCCTCATTTCTTTTTCCTTCCTTCTTTCTTTCCTTCTTCACTTCTTTTTCCTTCCTTTCTTCTTTCTTTCCTTCTTCACTTCTTTTTCCTTCCTTTCTTCTTTTTTTCCTTCCTCATTTAATTTTCCTTCCTTTCTTCTTTCTTTTTCCTCTTTTTCTTTCCTTCCTTATTTCTTTTTTTCTTCTTCATTCTTCTTCTTCCTTCCTTACTAACTGAAATACATTTGACATATTTCAGAAACTCACCATTTCCTCAATTTGTATAATTGCAATGTAATGGTTGGATCTATCTGGACTTTCTTTTTTTCTATATTTCTTTCTTTCTATATTTCTTTCTATCTATATTTCTTTCTTTCTCTTTCTCTCTTTCTCTCTTTCTTCCTTTCTCTCTCTTTCTCTTCCTCTCCCTCTCTCTCTTCCTTCCCCTCTCTCTCTTCCTTTCTCTTTCTTTCTTTCTCTTTCTCTCGTTCTTTCTTTCTTTCTTTCTTTCTTTCTTTCTTTCTTTCTTTCTTTCTTTCTTTCTTTCTCTCTCTCTTTCTTTCTCTCTCTCTTTCTTTCTCTCTTTCTTCCTTTATCTCTTCCTTTCTTTCTTTCTTTCTTTCTTTCTTTCTTTCTTTCTTTCTTTCTTTCTTTCTTTCTTTCTTTCTTTCTTTCTTTCTTTCTTTCTTTCTTTCTCTATACAAGATGTAGGGTACATGCCTTAGGTTAACAATTCTGTGCCCTTCCACAGATATGCAAAAAAGCAGTAGCACTCCAAGATTGTAATAACAAAATTAAGTGATTTATTAACCCATTCTTTGTGCAACGTTTCGGCTCCTTTATATTGACATGGAGTCACTATGCATTACGGACCCATAGGAACCCTGTGCGCTGCTATATAGTGCCTCCATGAGGCCCAGTTTTCTCCTCTTGAAGCTATGCTGTATTATGGAAGCATGTTTTGGGCTTAGTACATTTTTAGCATATATTTAAAGGGCCAGAACCTTCTTAAAGGGCATGTCCATTTTCATTCACCGTTTTGTCCTACCCTCTAGAAAAGCATTTCCAAAGCTCATTATTGTTCTTTAATGTTCGTATTATTTACCTTCTCTTATCCTTTCTCAAGGTGGTCTACTCTTATCCTTTCCTAAGTTGCTCGCTATACGTAAAGTCCTATTCTGAGCTTGGTACCCTTTGGTCATGTGGTTTTTTTTTTAATCCGAGGCTTTCTCTCTCTCCTCTTCTTTACACTGCAGCTCTGCCTTCTCAGATTGGCTGCTGTGTGTGCACAGAAATTCAGTCTTTGAGATTGCTCAAAGGCGAAGTATTGCCCTGTAGATATTTTACTCCAAATATATTACAAATGTTATATGTATGTATATATATATATATATATATATATATATATATATATATATATATATATAATTTAATCTTTGCTTTTCAATAATGTTGCAAGTCGTATATATTAACCTGGCATGCTTAGCAAGGAAAGGAAACAATATGTTAGGGTCTGTGGTGCTATAACCAAAACTGAGAATTTGGAGACCATGAAAATAATCTATGAACACTAATATAAACCTTTTTCTATTATATATCAGGGCTATTATAACCCAGAGTCTGCAAATCATGCAAATATAATCTGTGGTATTGGCCATAGCGAACAATCAGAGTAACTGAATGATTGTCTAGTGCGACTTTTCCACTTGTTTTCTACACTTACTTTTATAAATTTCCCTCTAGTTGTACTAAAGTGGGTTAAAAGGGAGGCACGGCGTTAATAGTAAAAAAAAATATAAATAATTGACTGAGATCATTGTGCCATAAGTTTTGCTGCCTGCCTGTGTTTCTATTCCGCCGCATGTACACAGCTGACTTTATACAGACATTTTCTATGGTATAATGTATAGGAACTGTGTATAGTTTACAAACTACACTGTAAAATAGAGAAGGGCTTTACCACCTGGTGGTTGATCGTAGTACTGCAGCTTTTAGGTTTTTTTTTATCATTTATGATGAAGGGTTTCTAGCATTTCTTTTATGAGATCCTCCATTGTGTCGATATTATTTAAGAAGTCAAGGGTGAATGTACCCATAGAGGTGACCTTGATCCAATGGGGAGAAGACTTCAGCATAAGATTGGCTCAACCAACCTCCGGTGGGATCATAATGTACCCAGAAATCTCCTTTTAAAAGAATATCGATCCCATTTTGTTTCTAGTTATGTGGACAGGATCCTATTCTTCACCCAAATTGCAAAAAAAAAGTATTTAAAAACAGCTATAAATGGCCTCTTCCTTCTCTCTGCGCAGAAGCTCCGGTGGTCCCGCCAGTCTTTGATTACGAGTGGCTGCCACATGTCTATCAATCAGTGGCCCTTGTGGTCACTTTGGCCGAGCCATGAAGCTGGTAGTATGAAAGGTAAACCCTTGTGGGCCACTGTTTGACTACAATGTTAAGGCTATGTTCATACATTGCGTTTTTGCTGCAGTTTTTTTATGTTGCTTTTTAGGCTGTGTGCACAGGTTCAGGATTTTTCCGCGTTTTTTTCGCTATAAAAACGCTCAAAAAATGCATACATATGCATCCCATTTATTTATAATGCATTCCGCAATGTTTGTGCATATGTTGCGTTTTTGTCCACGAAAAAAAACACATCGCGGTAAAAAACGCAGCATGTTCATTAATATTTTGCGGATTTTTTTGCAGATTTCCCACTATATTATTGCATTTGGGAAATCTCCAGAAAAAAAATGCAAAAAATCCGCCAAAAAAAAGCGCAAAAAACGCATGCGGATTTCTTGCAGAAAATGTCCGGTTTTGTTCAGGAAATTTCTGCAAGAAATCCTGACGTGTGCACATAGCCTAACAGTACCAGCAAAAGCTATAAGATTTTTAGAAATGTCATGCACACGTCTCTTTGTTTTTTTTTGTTTTTTTTTTATCCTGATAACATTAGTAAACTTCTGCTGCGTTTTTTTGTAAATCTGCAGCACGCCAATTCTTTCAGCGTTTTTTCACCCATAGAAAGCAATGAAAAAGCGCAACGATTTTGCAACGATTTTGGTGAATAAAACTAACTTTATTAAACATGTACCGTAGACGAATTACAAAAATAATCAGCACCAACAAAAAAAAAAAGTGTAAAAAAAAACAATTTAAAAAATGCCAAGAGAGGAGGCTTTGGCTGCTGAAAAACAAAAGGTGTGAACATAAGAATATGATGCTGGTCACTTGCAGATAAAGACCAGGAGGACCAGGCTTTTGTACTGGATCATTGCAAGTCTATGTACACATGTCCAGTAATAATCTGTTAAAATGGATCTAGCAGAAACCCATTGACAAAAATGTCCATTTTTAAAAAGCTGATTTCATCTGGATCCTTTTTTTTTAACATTGAAGCCTAAGGCGGTGTGCACACGTTGCGGATTAGGCTTAGGAATTTCTGGTGCGGATTCTGCCTTTCCTGGCAGAAAACGCACCTGCGGATTTGTCGCGTTTTTTGTGCGGTTCCGCAGCGTTTTTTGTGCATTTTTGCTGCGGTTTTCTTGCGGATTTGCTGCATTTTTTTTACCCCTGCGGTTTTCTATAATGGAATGGGTACAAAAACGCTGCAGATTCACAAAAAAGAAGTGACATGCTACTTCTTTTAAACCGCAGCGTTTCCACAAAGTGTGCACAGCATTTTTTTTTTTTGTACTGTAAATCAATTGCGGATCTGCAGCGTTTCTGCATCTCAAAAAACACTGCGGATCCGCAGAGAATCCGCAATGTGTGCACATACCCTCAGGCTATGTGCATACTTTGCTGCGGATCCGCAGCGGATTTGACCGCTGCGGATCCGCAGTAGTTTCCCATGAGTTTACAGTACAGTGTAAACTTATGGGAAACAAAAAAACGCTGTGCACATGTTGTGGAAAAAAACGCGCGGAAACGCGGCGGATTACATTCCGCAGCATGTCACTTCTTTTCTGCGGATTTTCACCTGCTCCAATAGGAAAATGCAGATGAAAATCCGCATAAGAAACCGTAGTAAAAACCGCGATAAATCCGCAGTAAAAACCGCGACGGGTTTTCACTGCGGATTTTGGAATTCCGCAGTGGAATCCGCAAAGTGTGCACATAGCCTAAATCCATCCATCATCTTCCATTTGAAACTAATCCGGGAGCAAAAAATGGATCCTTTCCAAATAAAAGATAGTTAATTACTGGATCCATTTTCCAATTCTTAGATTTCAATGGTAAAATAACGGATCCAGCTGAAATCAGGTTTTTTTAAAAAAAACGGACAAACTGTGCAACTTTTCTGACAACAGATTGCTACTGGATCCGTTCTAAAGGATCATTACTGGACATGTGGAGATATCTTAGGCAGGAGTGAGCAGTGTTTCTTTTTTTTATTTATTACATTTACAGCTTTTTAATTTATTTATTTAAAATGTATCTATCGCCTTTTAATGCTCCCAAGGCTCAACCCTTGGTATTCTCCATTCTAAATATTTGTAAATAGTACGACACAATTGATCATTTTGTTGTGTGTCCTGTGATACATTTAGAGGTGATTTCTGTACGGTATTGTGGGATTTCTTTATAGGCGGATTTATCGAATGAATCTGATTGAACTCTGTGTAAATACCTGTTAATAGCGCTGTGGCTCTTTTCGGGGGATATTTGTGATACTTTCTTCACTTCTATGCATTGTTATACCGCATTCACACTTCATTTCCCTCCCTCTTTTATACTGTCCTTTTTTTAAATCTGAACTCTCTCTTTTCTATAAGAACTTTGAAAACACAAAGTGACAATTTCTTTCGGAAAATTAAAAAAAAAAAAGGACGATTTTAAAGAAGGAACACATTTTTGCAACATGATAAAGAAATCTTGTTACATTTTACTTTGTGGCGTGCTCATTTCATATCTACCTGTTTTCAATAAACCCATTATATAAGTAGCAACATTTCAGTGTTTTGTTTTTTGTGTGTGGAGTAAAATAGAAAATTGGGGGCCAGATCCCGCTGCTGGATCCTAGAGGTCTGTTTGCTAAAATACCTTGAAGGGGTGGTCTGGTAGGTAAATAAATTACATTAACTGAATGAAATGTTATGAAAAAAAAAAAACTAGTCTACTTTATTTAGCTATTTACCATTTTATCGATCTATTATTGAGATGGGTAAGGCAACGTGTTCGGTTAACAGTCTAATAGGAGCATTAGATCATTAATTGTCGGGGGGGAATTTTCAATCCAGCATGTACAATATTGGACACCTGGAGATTAGCGTCTACTATATATGTCTGGCGGAACCTCTCCCCTAGAGAACACAGAAAGAATACTCCTGCGTATAGTCGGATGAGATGCGGCGAGTTCACCCAATGTATATGGCGGACTTAATAAATTCTTATGGCCAATCAAAAACAACGCACATTTCATCCACGTATCAAACAAAAACAACACGCGTTTCATCCAGCTTCATCAGGTGGATGCTCCCCTGATGAAGCTGGGTGAAACGCGCCTTGGGGTGCAAGGGCTCTTCTATGGTATCAAGTAAGATATACCAATAATCATTTTCTTGTGGCCAAACAAAAACAACGCACATTTCATCCATGTATCAAACAAAAACAACACACGTTTCATCCAGCTTCATCAGGTGGATGCTCGCCTGATGAAGCTGGGTGAAACGCGCCTTGGGGTGCAAGGGCTCTACTATGGTATCAAGTAAGATACACCAATAATCATTTTCTTGTGGCCAAACAAAAAGAACGCACATTTCATCCATGTATCAAACAAAAACAACACACGTTTCATCCAGCTTCATCAGGTGGATGCTCCCCTGATGAAGCTGGGTGAAACGCACCTTGGGGTGCAAGAGCTCTACTATGGTATCAAGTAAGATATACCAATAATCATTTTCTTGTGGCCAAACAAAAACAACGCACATTTCATCCATGTATCAAACAAAAACAACAAACGTTTCATCCAGCTTCATCAGGTGGATGCTCCCCTGATGAAGCTGGGTGAAACGCGCCTTGGGGTGCAAGGGCTCTACTATGGTATCAAGTAAGATATACCAATAATCATTGTGGCCAAACAAAAACACACATTTCATCCATGTATCAAACAAAAACAACACACGTTTCATCCAGCTTCATCAGGTGGATGCTCCCCTGATGAAGCTGGGTGAAACGCGCCTTGGGGTGCAAGGGCTCTACTATGGTATCAAGTAAGATATACCAATAATCATTTTCTTGTTTTTCTGTTTACTGGGACTTAGACTGTAGGCATGTGCACACTATAATTGATACATACTGCAACGTAGGTATGTTTTTGTAGCCCCTAGTGAGTCCAGTAAGTTACTCTGCCTTTTATTAATAAGTTTATTTGATTATTTTCTTTATATTAATAAAATATTTTCCTTCTGTGAGACTTTTTGTAGCACCTCTTTGCTCATTGGTTTTTTTTTTTTTTTTGCTATTAATATATACTGAATTGAAGAGATCGGGATAATGTAGTTGAGATCTGATTTATGATGATATCAAAGTTCAGCTCAACTTTCACATTGTTTGTGGTCATAAATTAGCATGGGGGAGTTCATAAAAACCAAGGTAGGGGAAATATAAACTCATTGTCATAAGGAGATCACTAATCAATTCTCAGTTAACTCATTCTGCAGCCAGCAATGTGTTGGGAAATAAAGGGACT
Source organism: Ranitomeya imitator (assembly GCF_032444005.1). Classification (NCBI taxonomy): domain Eukaryota; kingdom Metazoa; phylum Chordata; class Amphibia; order Anura; family Dendrobatidae; genus Ranitomeya; species Ranitomeya imitator. The sequence goes on along the minus strand of NC_091289.1, from coordinate 18,351,098 downwards.
GTAAAAGCCAAATGTTGCAATGGTTTAAAAGGGTTGTCCGATATCTATAGTGCCCTTTATAAATATCTATCTTTATCCTCTACGACATTTGCACTTAGCTTTATTATAAAACATTCTACACTTGTTGTGATGTCTCTTCCTCTGACACCGCCACCTCTTAACGTCACTCAGGCATCATCAGGGGACGGTGATAGAAGCAGGGTAAGTGACAGAATCATCGCCCCACAGCTGTTATCACCACCTTTAAACGAATCGTCATCAGGGAGCGGTGCCAGAAGCAGGGTGAGTGATACCTGCGCTGTCCCCTGAAGACGATTCATTCCAGGGTGATGAAGGAAGCTGTGGTCCTAGATAAAGAAGGAATGAATAACCAACGCATGGCAGGTTTAGTGCAGTGCCCAACAGAAAACAGACGTAAATTGTATCTAAAGTCTATGCCAGCTCATAACTAGCATAAACTTTATTTTCTGATGCATGGACAGACCAAATGTAGTAAAGTAATTAAATATGAACTTCTTAAATAATATGGAACACTTTAATGGGCTTTTGGTTCACGAATGGAGTATAAAATTGAGCTAAATGCTAATATTTTGACTGCAATCAGTCACCACTAGAGGGAGCTCACCGCTACTTATTAACTAGTGAGCAATCTCTTGAACTTCCTCTAGTAGTGGTGCAGGCAATATACAATTTTGGAGCTGTATAGAGCCCTACACAGTAAGATATGTTATGAAATCAATAAGTGCAGAATTTTAGACCTTTAAGGAGTTTTTTTTTTAGAGATAAATGCATGTATGTCAGATTAAAATTGATTTTGCAATTGGTTCTCATTAAAAAAAAGGTTGCACCTTTTGGCTTTTTGCACTTTTCCCTCACATTCAACTTTGATGTGGTCTGTGCTGATAAATCAGTGTTGATGCTTTCGAAATGTGGCGATACCATGGATGGTGAGAAACCAATTTTGGGACAAATCAAACCAAAGATGTCACTCGGAGCGAGAATCACCAAACTACGACTTGTCTACGAAGAGAGAAGGACGTCATGGCCCGGAAGAATGGAAAGAACAAGGCGAAGAGAAAGACCAGCAACAAAGTTTCTGTTTTTACAACACAGAATGAATACATGTCCATGATAAATCTCATCATTTATTACTATTTATTTCTATGGCGCCATCATGCTTCACGAGTCATTTATTAAAATAGGATATACCGCCAAACAGGAAACCAGGAGGATGACATAAGAAGGGACGATGTTGTTATTCTGATACAGAATCGTTACACCGCAGTATAAACATAAGAGTAATGAAATACAGAGCACGACATGGCGGATTATCGGAGGTTTATACATGACTTCACCAATGCAAAATAATTCCATACTATTCATAATCTACAATCCAACATCCACTCTATTTACAAATAAATACTGGATCACAATCATTGATACAATCGTCAAGGATTCTGCTACATTGTAGGATTTCTGTTATCAGACAGACCATAAGGGTACGTGCCCACGCTGCAGATTTTCCTGCGGATTTTTCCGCAGCGGATTCGGAAAATCCGCACTGCAAAACCACTGCGGTTTTCACTGCGGATGTTCTTGCGGTTTCTTCTGCGGATTCTTCTGCGGGTTTTCACCAGCACTTTCCTATTGGTGCTGGTTGAAACCCGCTGCGGAATCCGCACAAACAATTGACATGCTGCGGAAAATAATCAGCTTTTTCCGCAGCATGTGCACAGCGGTTTTTTTTCCCATAGGTTTACATGGTACTGTAAACTTTGGGAAAACTGCTGCGGATCCGCAGCAGCCAAATCCGCTAAATCCGCAGCGTGTGCACACAGCCTAATAAATAGAAGAAAGTGGGGGCAGAAACCCAGGCAACCTTCACTCTGATCATTTTCAGGGGTGTCAATAGTTTTCCCAACATCATTGGTCAACATTGGTGACGGATTCCCTTTAAGAACTCAAGCAATGAGTTATGAGAATGAATATATTAGCGTTGATTTAAAGGGATTGTCTCCGATTCTACAACTCAGTCCGCTGTGTGCAATTAGGATAGGAACTCCTTTGGGGGACTTTTTATTACTTTATTGCATGTATTTTGGTCTAAAAATATATTTTCTTTTCAGTTGGAGTTTACAAAAAAAAAAAAAATTAGCAATATTTAGATTTACGTGCTCTTTGTATCACTGCACAAGCCTGGCTGCAGAATGAGTTAGCTAAGGCTCCGTCAGTGAGCGCGTCCTGATAGGGAGTATGTAACTCTTTTATCGGGCTTGTTTTGTGAATTTCTCTTAGGCCGGTTTCACACATCAGTGGTTCCGGTACGTGAGGTGACAGTTTCCTCACGTACCGGAGACACTGACACACGTAGACACATTGAAATCAATGTGTCTCTGCACATGTCAGCGTGTTTTCACGGATCGTGTGTCCGTGTGCAAAACACGGAGACATGTCAGTGTTCGTGGGAGCGCACTGATTACACGGACCCATTAAAGTCAATGGGTCCGTGTAAAACACGTACCGCACACGGACGCTGTCCGTGTGCAGTCCGTGTGCCGTGCAGGAGTAAGCACTGTCCCCCCACGTGGTGCTGAAGCCGCCATTCATATCTTCTCTCCAGCAGCGTTCGCTGGAGAGAAGATATGAAAAATGCTTTTTTTTTATTTTTCGTGTTTAAAATAAAAGATTTTTCATATCTTCTCTCTAGCAAACGCTGCTGGAGAGAAGATATGAATGGCGGCTTCAGCACCAAATGCAGGGGACAGCGCTTACTTGTAGCGCTGTCTCCTGCACGGTCCATGTGGTACCCAGTTGGCACACGGGCGGCACACGGCTGCCGCATGTGTGCCACACTGATGTTCACGGTAAGCACACGGACACGGATAATTCCGGTACCGATTTTTCCGGTACCGGAATTATCTGGACGTGTGAGACTGGCCTTAGCTGATTTATTACCACAAAGTTCAGTTCATGTGGCCTTTGAGAGGAGCACAAAAAAAAAGACACAAAGTCACAAACTCCTGCTCAAAACAAGCTCGCTGACGATTTCTCAGTTATCTAATTCTGCCGCTAGCAATTGGCGGGGAAACAGTTCCAAATTTTTAATAAAAGACAAAAAAATATTAGAAATTTTCCATTGTTTCCTTGTTGTTTCCCTGCACATTGCAGGCTGGAGAATGAGTTAACTGAGAATTTGTCAGGGAGCTTCTTCTGGGGAGTATGTAACTCTGATTATTGATTAATGACCGCTAGGGCCTCATTCACACGTCAGTTTTTCTGACATACGAGAAAACCAGACTAATTCATTTGATCAGACTTTGATCAGAGTTTGGTCATCAGTTTTTCTCATATATGGAGAAAAAAAAAAGTTTCGCCAACTTCTACCATGTGACACTCCATGAAAATCAGACTACACACATGACCCGTGGATTTGCCTTGCTGATTTTGATCAGACACTTGGATCAAAACCGGACATGTCTCCACTCTGCGACTTTTCCGCAGACCGCTCAGTCCGTGAAAAATCACAGTCACACGATTAGCCCCATTAACTATCACAGATCTGTGAAAATCACAGATAGCACTTGTCTGTATGAGGCCTAAACTCATCTCAACTTCGATGTGGTTTGTAGTCATAAATAAGCTGAGAAAAAGACAGATAAAAGTCACAAACTTATCCTCAAAACCAGCTCGCTGACGGATTCTCAGTTAACTCTCAACCTGCAGCCAGTGATGAATGTGCAGGGAAAGAAAAGAGAAACAAACGGTGCAACATTTTTTCATGAAATCCGTTTGCAAAAATGATTTTTAACCTAATGTACATGCATTTAAGAAAAGAAAAAAAAATTGCTTCCGAAGGTTGATGTTTTTAACGACCCTTTAAAAAAAGTTTATTAGGAAAAAAAAAAGTAATGACCGGTTTCATCCATAAGCTGTTACTGCCTCTGCCTCGTTCACTGGAATAGGGCTGATCTCTGAGACTAGACACAACCCCCGAGAACGGAAAATATGATTATCCTTTTAAAGGGAATGTCCGAGTTGCCCTGACATGGCGCTACTCGATAAACTGGGAGCTTTCTCCATTCAGTTGAATTAGGCTGAGCCGCGATATCGAATGATGCCCATATACACATGTGGCACTGTATATGGGGGGTCGAACCCTTTTCTTATGATTTTGCAAAACCCCTTTTAAAGTTTTGATGAGAGGTGTTCGGGGGTGGTGAGACCTCACCCGATCGCTAAAGGAGCACCTGAAACAAGTTCAAGTCTATGCAGTCAGTCTCCTAGGGGAGCTGTGTGCGGCTGATCACTTCTGCAATTACTGGGGGGTCTCGCCATCCCCCACCCATCGAAACTTGTCAAAAGTTTTTTTCAAATGACAGTCATAAATGCAACAACACTAATGACCGTTATAGGGGGGGGTAAGTAAAATATTTGGCCGTTTAAAAATTTTTTTGGCCGTATCAAAAATCTATGAAAAAGTATTTTCTGGTATGTTATAGATTGAAAAGGTTCTGTAGTGTTCAAAAATTCCTTTGGCACTACTAAAAGATGCCTGATCGAATACTCCAAAGATGGCCATACACCTAGAACATACACTTAGATGAAAGGAAGGAGACAAACTTCTCCATGCGGCTATGCTCCCAACATTGCAAAGGATTGGGCATGTTGAAATCCAATATGCACAATCCTCATTTATTCTGAAATCTGTTGTCAGGCTCCATACACATAATGTCATCTCATTTATTTAACCCCTTATAGGCATATGATGTACTATGTCCGTCATATGTCGTCTCCCTCACACTGATCCGTGCCGACATCTTTCCCGGCAGATGATGTTTCTGACAATCAAAAAGTCCAAATCACCTCTTTTTCTCCCCATTAAAAATGTAAGAAATAAAAAAAAATTAAAAAATTTGGTATCGCTACCTTCGTAAAAGTCCGAGCTATCAATAAATAAATAAATTAATCCGATTAGTAAACGGCGTAGCGAGAAAAAGAATAAAAAAATTTTTCAGCTGTTGTAACAACACGTAAAAATGTAATAATAGGTGATCAAAACATTGTATCCATCAAAAAATTATATTAACAAAAACATTGTCTCGTGGTACAAAAAAAAAAAAGCCCTATCCGAAAATTGAAAACTGGCGTCACAAGCGGAAAAAAATTTTCAGATTTTTTTTTTTCACCAGTTAAATAGAAGAAAAAATATACATGTTTGATATCTCCGTAATTGTACTGAGCCGGAGAATCATATTCCCACATCAGTTTTGCAGTAAAATGAATGCTGTAAATGTAAATAAATAAAAAAGCCCAAAAAACAATTACTGAATTGTGGTTTTTTTGGCTATTTCGCCACACTTGGACTTTTTTTTTCCCCTGCACATTACAAGATAAAATGGATGGATGGTGTCAATCAAAAGTATAACTGGTCCTCAAAAAAAAACAAAAAACAAGCCCTCCTATGGCTATGTGGACAGGAAAAAAAAAAATAAAGTTATGGCTCTAGGAATAAAAGGAGGAAAAAAACGGATGCACATGTGTATGGTCCGCTTAAGCTAAAGGCCAGGCAGATCATGGCAAACAGGATCATGAGGTGCATTAAAAGAGGTCTGGATACACATGATGAGAGCATTATACTGCCTCTGTACAAATCCCTAGTTAGACCACACATGGAGTACTGTGTCCAGTTTTGGGCACCGGTGCTCAGGAAGGATATAATGGAACTAGAGAGAGTACAAAGGAGGGCAACAAAATTAATAAAGGGGATGGAACAACTACAATACCCAGATAGATTAGCGAAATTAGGATTATTTAGTCTAGAAAAAAGACGACTGAGGGGCGATCTAATAACCATGTATAAGTATATAAGGGGACAATACAAATATCTCGCTGAGGATCTGTTTATACCAAGGAAGGTGACGGGCACAAGGGGGCATTCTTTGCGTCTGGAGGAGAGAAGGTTTTTCCACCAACATAGAAGAGGATTCTTTACTGTTAGGGCAGTGAGAATCTGGAATTGCTTGCCTGAGGAGGTGGTGATGGCAAACTCAGTCGAGGGGTTCAAGAGAGGCCTGGATGTCTTCCTGGAGCAGAACAATATTGTATCATACAATTATTAGGTTCTGTAGAAGGACGTAGATCTGGGGATTTATTATGATGGAATATAGGCTGAACTGGATGGACAAATGTCTTTTTTCGGCCTTACTAACTATGTTACTATGTTACTATGTTATCAATGACTGTCAGGTTTCCGTACCAAAGGGATTAAACGTCTTCATATGGCCCTCTCATCCTAGGAACCAGCAGAGATCTCACCAATGTCATCTTCTTAAGTGTCCATGGCATTGATTTTGGCTAGGTATGCCTCATTAGGACACGTGACCAGGAGTGATGGATCCCCTGAACATGAACAGAGCTCCCCTGTATCCTCTACTATTGGCATCAATTGAATACAATGTTGCCCACCGCGTTCACCCTTTTCTTTGCATTGGTGTCCATCTGCATTTAGGGTGAAACTGCCAACAGAAACCAATCAGGTATCACTATTCTGTGCAAATAACAGACAGAAATGCTGAGCTCTGATTGGCTGCCGTCAGCCATGTTTCGCTATTTTAATGCGTCTTCAGCTTTCGACATGGGGAAAAAAAATTTGCAAAAAACTTTAAAACTTCACAATCACGTTTCCTTCATCGCTGGAACCTCTTAAAAATATATATCGTTGCTCTTTAGGAACGGCAAACATTTATACGTGGCGTCATCCAGCTTTGTACAGGCCAGGTTTGGCAGGCATGGACAGGTGTGGTGCATTCTTTTTCCAAAAAATGGGGTCTGCGGAAATAAAAAAGCACAGATGACATTATGGACTAATGGCAAAACTTCACCCCCCCCCCCATCCCCAACATATGACATATTTAAAGGAGTAGTCTCATCTCATAAAACGATGGCATACAACGACATACATGCATATTCCAGACACAAAAGCATCTAACTGTGTCATTAAAATCTCAGATAGGAAGAGGCATACTAGGGCTTAATGCCGGCGCCTCCTTGGAAGAATAAAATTAATTTTCTCCCTGTAGCTGCGCATTCAGTAGGGAGGCCAAACAACATTGCGATTCTATGAACCTGCAGACTAACTCTATATCTGCAGGTTTATAGCGACTGGAGACATGACAGGTTCCCTTTAAATCAGGTTGTTGTGTTATATGCACTTTTAAAAAGCTTTTACAAATTATAAAAACAAAATTGGCAATTTTGTAATTTTCACATGGCCTAATGGGGATATTTTAGACTTTTCGATTTTTTTCAAGAAAAGTTTTCAGCAGTCTCATTATCATCAAAGACAGGATTACTGTTGTGAATTCTGTGGCAGAGCTCCCTCTTGTGGTCACAAGTGGTACTTCGGCTGGTTCTCTCTGTGAGCTTCCGTTGGTGGAGGAAAGTGGTACTGCGGCTTCTGAGTTTCCTTCCTCAGGTGATGTGGTGAAGTCGTTAGGTGCTGCTCTATTTAACTCCACCTAGTGCTTTGATCCTGGCCTCCAGTCAATGTTCTAGTATTGGACCTGTTTCCTCCTGGATCGTTCCTGTGGCCTGCTGCTCTGCATAGCTAAGTTCCTCTTTGCTTTTTGTTTGCTGTTTTTTTCTGTCCAGCTTGTCAATTTGTTTTTTTTCTGCTTGCTGGAAGCTCTGGGACGCAGAGGGTGTACCTCCGTGCCGTTAGTTCGGTACGGAGGGTCTTTTTGCCCCCTTTGCGTGGTTTTTGTAGGGTTTTGTGTTGACCGCAAAGTTACCTTTCCTATCCTTGCTCTGTTCAGAAAGTTGGGCCTCACTTTGCTAAATCTATTTCATCTCTACGTTTGTCTTTTCATCTTAACTCACAGTCATTTTATGTGGGGGCTGCCTTTTCCTTTGGGGTATTTCTCTGAGGCAAGGTAGGCTTATTTTCTATCTTCAGGCTAGCTAGTTTCTCAGGCCGTGCCGAGTTGCATAGGGAGCGTTAGGCGCAATCCACGGCTGCCTTTAGTGTGGTTGGAGAGGATTAGGAATTGCGGTCAACAGAGTTCCCACGTCTCAGAGCTCGTTCTTGTTTTTTGGGTTATTGCCAGGTCACTGTATGTGCGCTGACCTCTATGTCCATTGTGGTACTGAATTACCTTTCATAACAGATTACAATGAAAGGAAAACACCTCTGTACACATTTGTCAACACGGGATCTACCAATCACAAAAAGTCTCTATGAAAATTTGCAAGATTTCGGCTTAATATTTTTAATACAGATTGTGATATGCAAAAAAAATTGGCATATGTAAAAATAAAAATTCTTAACACAAAAACCTGATTTAATAGATCATTTTCTGATGATTGCTACCTTTTAAAGGTACCGTATATTCACATAGACTTCTTTGAGGAGTTGTTTTTTTGGAGTGGATCAGCTAAAACAAAACAAAAAACACCTTCAAATTCCTACTTTTCTGCTCACAAGTTCAGGTTTTCTAGCTTTTTTTCCCCCTCTTCTGGTTTTTGAATAACGCCAGTTAAAAAAAAAAAAAAAAAAGGAAATACATGCCACTTCTTTGAAGCGGATTCCTCTCTCCAAATTTTACATATCAAGAAATAAATAATAAAGGAGCATTTCCTGAAGTTGTTTACTCTTTAAAAAAAACTGTCATTTTTGACTGTCTCAAAAAACAGTCTGAACATAAGCCATGTCCACACAATGGATCCTCGCTTCTTTTTGTCGTGATTTTCGTGAAGTGTTGTAAAATAACAGTAAAAACGCAAAGTGAACGCATCCTGTGAATATGGCCTAAAAACTTGCCAGTGACTCTAACCTTGCAAGTCTTTGCAGAAATTTACTCTTGCATTATCTGTTTAACCCCTTCCTCGATGTAAGACATCCAATTATATCCTATCGCAGGTGCGGGTTGTGTTACGCCAAGGTATTGCAGTACATAGTATTGGCAATCAAACATTTCCAGGTTTAAGTATTCTGTGGGTACTAAAATAGATTGCGATGTCACTGTTTTTTTGTAGAACTATTAAAAAAAATGTACATACTTAACTATATATATATATATATATATATATATATATATATATATATATATATATATATACAGACCAAAAATTTGGACACACCTTCTCATTTGAAGATTTTTATGTATTTTCATGACTTTGAAAATTATACATTCACACTGAAGGCATCAAAACTATGAATTAACACATGTGGAATTATATACTTAACAAAAAAGTGTGAAACAACTGAAATCATGTCTTATATTCTAGGTTCTTCAAAGTAGCCACCTTTTGCTTTGATGACTGCTTTGCACACTCTTGGCATTCTCTTGATGAGCTTCAAGAGGTAGTTACCGGGAATGGTCTTCCAACAAATTTGAAGGAGTTCCCTGAGATGCTTAGCACTTGTTGGCCCTTTTGCCTTCACTCTGCGGTCCAGCTCACCCCAACCATCTCGATTGGGTTCAGGTCTGGTGATCATCTGGCGTAGCACCCCATCATTCTCCTTCTTGGTCAAATAGCCCTTACACAGCCTGGAGGTGTGTTTGGGGTCATTGTCCTGTTGAAAAATAAATGATGGTCCAACTAAACGCAAACCGGATGGAATAGCATGCCGCTGCAAGATGCTGGTGCTGCTTCCTGTCCTGGCCGCACCTTCTACTGTATGAGCGGTCACGAGCGGCCGCTCATTACAATCATGAATATGCGGCTCCACCTCCCATAGGGGTGGAGCCGCATATTCATTACTGTAAATGAGCGGCCCCACGTGACCGCTCATACAGTAGAAGGTGCGGCCAGGACAGGAAGCAGCGCCAGCCAGCGAGGGAGTCGGGTGAGTATTTTAATAACAGCAGGGGGGCGCACAGGGAATGGGAGGGGGGTGGGCACATGGAGCTTTATTTTAAACACGATTATTCATATCTTCTCTACAGCAAACGCTGCTGCAGGGAAGATATGAATCGCGACTTCAGCACCAGTGGGGGGGACAGCGGTTACAGTAGCGCTGTCTCCTGCACGGCACACGGACTGCACACGGACAACGTCCGTGTGCGGTACATGTTTTACACAGACCCATTGACTTTAATGGGTCCGTGTAATCCGTGCGCTCCCACGAACACTGACATGTCTCCGTGTTTGGCACATGGAGACACGGTCCACAAAAAATCAATGACATCTGCACAGATGCATTGATTTAACTGTGTCTACGTGTGTCAGTGGCTCCGGTACATGAGGAAACTGTCACCTCACGTACCGGAGCCACTGACGTGTGAAACCGGCCTTATGGAAAGAAAAAAGCAGCTAAGTAAAGAAAAACAAGTGGCCATCATTACTTTAAGAAATAAAGGTCAGTAAGTCCGAAAAATTGGGCAAACTTTGAAAGTGTCCCCAAGTGCAGTGGCAAAAACCATCATGCGCTACAAAGAAACTGGCTCACATGAGGACCGCCCCCATACAGGAGAAGCTGCGGCCAGAACAGGAAGAAGCGACAGCCAACGAGGGAGCCGGGTGAGTATTTTCAGAACAGCGGGGGGGGGGGGGGGGCGCACAGGGGTTGGGAGGGCGGGGGGCACATAGATCTTTATTTTAAACACTATTATTCATATCTTCTCTGCAGCAAACGCTGCTGCAGGGAAGATATGAATCGCGGCTTCAGCACCAGATGCTGGTACGTGTGGTACCCAGCACGGTGCGTGTGGTACACAGTGGGCACACGGGTGGCACATGTGTGCCGCACATGTGCCACACTGATGTGCCACAGAAACGTAGGGGCACACGGACACGGATAATTCCGGTACCGATTTTTTCCGGTACTGGAATTATCTGGACGTGTGAAACCGGCCTAATACAAATTCTAACAGTCTATTCAGTAGAACTCAGCTGTGTATCCACCAGACTTCTGCTCAACACAACTGATGGTCCCAACCCCATTTATAAGGCAAGAAATCCTACTTATTAAACCTGACAGGGCACACCTGTGAAGTGAAAACCATTCCCGGTGACTACCTCTTGAAGCTCATCAAGAGAATGCCAAGAGTGTGCAAAGCAGTCATCAAAGCAAAAGGTGGCTACTTTGAAGAACCTAGAATATAAGACGTATTTTCAGTTGTTTCACACTTTTTTGTTAAGTATATAATTCCACATGTGTTAATTCATAGTTTTGATGCCTTCAGTGTGAATGTACAATTTTCATAGTCATGAAAATTTAAAAAAATCTTTAAATGAGAAGGTGTGTGCAAACCTTTGGTCTGTACTGTATATATATATATATATATATATATATATATATATATATATATATATATATATATATATAATATAATCTTATGTCACTACTTTCACCAAAGCCCTAATAACCATAAAAAAGATAGTTGAAATGCCAAAATTGCCATTTTTTTCCCTTGCCAAATTATGCAATAAAAGCGCTACAAAATTGGACGTACCCCAAAATAATACAAATAAAAACTATGTCTTGCCACTCAAAAAAATAGACAATCTCCATAGACAGAAAAATAAAGAAGTTACAGGACTTGGTGAACATTTATTTTTTCTGGATTTATTTCACCTCTTAAATTAAATTTAAAAAACTATGCAAAATTGGTATTGCTGTAATCACACTGATCTTGAGAGCCATAATGCCAGGACATTTTTACTACATAATGAACGCTATAAAAAAAATATTTAAAAAAAAATCACGCAATTGTATTTTTCTCACTTTTTCACTGCATTTGAAAATTTTCCTCCCATTTTCAGTAAATTATATGGTAAAATGAAGGGTCCCACACACACAAAAATAATACATGCCCTCATGTCAACGGAAAAATATAAAATCACAGTAATTGGTTAGTGATATCACCAGCATTGCTCTTCCTTCTGAAAAAAATACGGGCGCCATTAGCTGCCAATTGACGTAAATGTGAAAGGCAAGGACAGGAAAAATGATCTGGTGTGAAACCCTTGTAAATAACTGCCCTAAATGAAGCAACATAATGTAGTTTATTATCTATAAATGTCTGTGGAAAATGGTGCTCTGCCACCTCTGCCTGTCCGCCTTCTGGAAAACTACAACTTCCAGCATATTCCTGTCAGGCCCATGCTGGGAGCAGTGGTTTTACAACAACTGAAAGGCCTTTATTTTTGTGACAAACATTGGAAATATCTAAACCGTATAATAGTAAAATGGCCTTTGTTGCCCATAGCAACCAATCACAGTGCAGCTTTCATCTAGTTATGTGCTCTGGTCAAATGAAAGCTGAGCACTGATTGGTTGCTACTGACAACAAGGCCTACATTTTCTTTGCCCAGATGAGGCCCAGACCCTCCATTTCTGGCAGCTAAAATTAGGGCCAGCTCCAATTTTATTTTGCCCTTGGGTGTCTTACAGTTGGCCCTTTTCACTTTTGATTTTTTTTCCTCCTTGTCTTCACAAGACGCTTTTTTTTTCTTGCGGTACTAGCTGTAGTTTTTACTGTTATCACTGGACCATACCACTTTTTGATCTTTTTATTCAATTTTTTTGTGAGGTGAAGTAAATACCCCCCCAAAAAATTAGATTTTTATTTCATTATTTTTTAAGGGTTCATACTACTCATATACCCTTTTTTATTTCATTTTTTGGGGGTGAGGTCGAAGTGAATAAAAAATAGCAAAACTGCTTGTTCTATATTTTATTTTTTTCCTTCCTGTTTTGTATGGTTTCGCATAGTTACTTATGTGGAATTACTACATTTAGTTTTTTTGTTGTTGTTTTTTTTTTTAGATTTTATTCCATGTTTTGAAAAAAGGAGTGAAATTAATTTTATATATTTACATTTTAAAAATATTTTTATTTTTTTCCGATTTTGTAATAATTTCCCCAGATGACTTAATCACTTGTACAATACACTAAGATACTGTAATATTGTGTATTGTTAAATTACCGATCTCCTAAGAAACCCAGCCAAGGGCTTGACGTCATCGGTATAAAAATATGGCAGACGGAGGAACTTTCAGTAGGTCCCCTGGTTTGCAGGGACCATAAAATTCACACCTTGCAATCACATTACAGTGCTTCTAGGGTCACCTTTCCCCATTTCTATATTCTTTAAAGCCACAGTTATGATTGACCGCAGCATCTAAAAGTGTAAACTGCCGTGATCGGAGCAAACTCTGTTCATAAGGGCTCGCTCACATTAACGTATAAAAAATATGTTTCTCCTGAAAAGTTGGACTTGTGGAATCTGTATGGTTCAACTTATGTCATGCGAGTTTGTTTTCTGTTTTTTTTTGTTTTAATATACCTGCATAAAGCTATTTTACATATATTAAAGCCATCTTATACATAGATATTCTGTTTCACAAGTCCCCTACTACATATAAAAAACTTTCACAATTTAGTGCCTGTCATGTTGCACTAAAGGGTGTTTAGCCTTATTAAACCTATTAATTAAAAAAATGACAGGGTCCCCACTATCTACTATATAATTGTCTAAGGGTCACTTCCGTCTGTCTGTCTGTCTGTCACAGATATTCATTGGTCGCGGCCTCTGTCTATCATGGAAATCCAAGTCGCTGACTGGTCGCGGCAAAACAGCCACGACCAATCAGCGACGGGCACAGTCGGGCGGAAACATGGCCGCTCCTTCCTCTCCGCAGTCAGTGCCCGCTCCGTACTCCCCTCCGGTCACCGCTCACACAGGGTTAATGGCAGCGTTAACCGACCGTGCTATGCCGAGGTGTAATACACTCGGTTAACGCTGCTATTAACCCTTTGTGACCAATGTTTTACTATTGATGCTGCCTATGCGGCATCAATAGTAAAAAGATCTAATGTTAAAAAATAATAATAAAAAAAAAAATCGTTATATACTCACCGTCCGTCGGCCCCTCGGATCCACAACAGGCCTTTCCCGCTCGCGACGCTCCAGTAACCGGTCCATGCTGCGATCTCGCGAGATGATGATGTAGCGGTCTCGCGAGACCGCTACGTCATCATCTCGCGAGACCGAAATGCACTCTTTAGACCGGAGCGCGCGAGGACTCAGCGTTGGTAACCGCTTCGCTTGGATCCGGGGGCTCCGGAAGGTGAGTATATAACGATTTTTTATTTTAATTCTTTTTTTTAACAGGGATATGATGCCCACATTGCTATATACTACGTGGGCTGTGCAATATACTACATGGCTCTGTGCTTTTTACTACGTGGGCTGTGCAATATACTACGTGGCTGGGCAATATACTACGTGGCTGGGCAATATACTACGTTACTGGGCAATATACTACGTCACTGGGCAATATACTAAGTTACTGAGCAATATACTACATACTACGTGACTGGGCAATATACTACGTGGCTGGGCAATATACTACCTCACTGGGCAATATACTACGTAGCTGGCCAATATACTACGTCACTGGGCAATATACTACGTCACTGGGCAATATACTACGTAGCTGGGCAATATAGTACGTCACTGGGCAATATAGTACGTCACTGGGCAATATACTACGTGGCTGGGCAATATACTACGTGACTGGGCAATTTACTACGTGGCTGGGCAATATACTACGTGGCTGTGCTATATACTACGTGGACATGCATATTCTAGAATACCCGATGCGTTAGAATCGGGCCACCATCTAGTTTTTCATAACCATCCAAGGTAAAGCTGACAACTGCAGGCTTATATTATCAGGCTGGGAAGGTCCATCGCTATCTGACCCTTCCCAGCATGATAAAATAAGTCTGCAGCTGTCAGCTTTACCTTAGGTGGTTATTAAAAATAGAAATTATTTAATAGGTTGAATAAGGCTAAATACCCTTTAGTGCACATGAAAGGCACTATAGGGGGAAAGTTTATTATCTGTAGGGTGCTTGTAACCTTAAATTTCTACATGGCATCCATCTATTCTTTATATCTATATATTTTATCTAAATATCTATTCTATCTATCTATCACTATATATTCCTATTCTGAGGGTTGTGGCTTTGAATTTACTGTACTTAGATGATGAATTTCCTGGTTCCTTTGAGATGTGTACAAGAAAAAAAAAGCGGACGGCATACGCATGATACGTTCACTCTGCCATGCATAATTTTCGGGTGTATATGCCTACTGGAGGTGGACACTCGGACACAGTCAATTATGTCTGATTGTCCGCCTCGAAAATGATGCACGGCAAAGAGTACGTTTGCTCTACCAGCACCACTATAGTCTATGGCCCCATCGGCGCATATTTCCAAATTCCATTTTACAGGGAATTTCAGATGTAAGCCTCGACGGGGCCACTGAAAGGATGCCAAAACGCAGCGAGAAAG
Source organism: Ranitomeya imitator (assembly GCF_032444005.1). Lineage (NCBI taxonomy): Eukaryota > Metazoa > Chordata > Amphibia > Anura > Dendrobatidae > Ranitomeya > Ranitomeya imitator. Next base: position 18,335,788 of record NC_091289.1, on the reverse strand, counting down.
CACTCTAAGGATAGTGCACAAGGTCATATGAGGCTTCCATAGAGGGTCATGGGACCTATATTGTTCTAATTTATGGCACATGTACTATGGTTCATAGAACCATATTGAGGGTCATAATGGTGATGTGTTTCCAGACCTGGTCTGTGCATGGACCTTTGGGCCCCATACACATCCTATAGTCATGTGCATAGAGGCTGGAGACGCATGAAGCCCCTATGCTCTTTTTCTTGCAAAAAATAGGACTCATTAGTATTGTTCTATGTGTCCTATACACTTATATTGAGCAGTAATACACTTGTGAGCACGAGTCCTTCAATTGCTCATGTACCCCGCCAGTAAAGTCAATTTGTTTGGTGTTTCAATCCTCAATTATGAAGAATTAGCAGCCATGACAATTAATTATCGGTGAGCACTTACTTTATGACTTAATGGATGGCAGTCATCCCCTTCATTGCCAAGAGGAGTGCACATCCGTAAGCTTCTTATCCAGAGGCTGACAGCGCAGCACATCCCTCCTCCGCACTGTAGATCCCTTTCACATGCCTGAAAGTTAAAAAAAAAAATAATGAAAAAACAAAATGCATCATGAAACAAAAGTCTAAAGGAATGCCATTATGTGCATAGTCCTTGTACGGCAGAAAAAAAAACGACAAAAACATATTCAGGTCAGAAAAGGTTTTACTGATCAAGGTGAATGGAGAATGTGTTGTTTACAGTATCATTAGTCAGCAATTAATATTTTTGTCGAATGTTAAAAAAAAAGAAGAGAAATACCATACAATACACCAGATTTAGTTATTTTAGTTTTAATTGTACAAGATTAGAACAGTGGTGAACCGCTAATGGCAGCAGGCCACACAACTGCTATGGGGCCCATAAGCCGGGGGGCCCGGTGTCAGCGCGGAAGTGCTACTGAAGCAGCAGTGACTCGAGTGCACTGAAGAACAATTACGCCAGTTCCTCTAGAAGGACAGAAATGGCAAATATAATCAAATTATTGTAGGGCGCAGGCGCAGGCTTCTGGGGCCCCCAGTGCACGTCACAGGCCACTGTGACGCTGATGGGAAGGGGGTGGTACGCAAATGGACACTAGAGGCAGAGTTTTCTTTCCGGCACCGCACACCCCGGAGCATGGAAGAACTCATTAATATACAGCATTAAAAGATGATTTCTCGACAACAAGAACACAGCAATGAGGCATACAGGTAAGAATTGTTCAAATAGTCCATCACCCGTATGCCCATATTTATAGCTTAGAAACATCTCAGGGGGTGACAGATTCTCTTTAACAGTGAGAAATTTGTGATGGCCATATTACTGTTGTGAGATAGCGCTTACTGCATGTGTTGGGGGACACTCGCTTAGTAACCGGATTCAGTCACACAGGCACAATTTTCTCTATGAAACAGTCTAGGCGGTTTATTATGGCATCATAAACTGGGTCATGCACAGTCCATTACACTTCGTGGAACACAATAGGCACCAACAGATGACATTAAATTGCAGCTTTAACTTAAATACTTCATATACGGCTTTAACTCACATTTCAGTACACCCACCAGCCCTTGACTAGTTCCCAGGGGTGTTTGTGCACCGTATCAATGTCTCTACTCATATAGCACACACGACATTGATTCACAGTCTCTAAACACGCTGGACCCCACTTCGTCCAGTTACTGTGGGAGACCACACAGTTCATTACTGACCCTTGTCAGTGCACACAGTTCCCCATACTCTGGGTTACCTTCCAGGAGCTCCTGCTCCACACGCTGACTCCTGTCAGTACTCTCTCTCTCAGGGAAGCTGCCGAACTGGGACCATCCCGGACAATGCCTTTCTCCCCCAATGCAGTGCCATCACAGACTCTGAATACACTCTCCCATGTGCTCTTCAGGAAGTCCTACTCCCAGGATCTTCCAACACACAGGTCTTCAGGTCCACCGCCTCTCAGTGCGCTATTCAGGGATCTGGACCATGCACAGGACCTCCCAACACACAAGCCGTCCAGAGCCTACATACTCTCCATCACAGAGACCATGTGACCACACCATGGTCACATTATGTACCTGTAACCACTCCCATAGGTGGGAGGTGGGTGTGGTTAGGCAGACCTGCCCAGCTCACAAGCTAACCCTGCAAGCCTCCCTTTACAAATGATACAAATACTTGTGGGACTACAGGTCCCAGAACAACAACATTACTTCAGGCTTACAGCGCAGACTCCCTCTGCAACACATACCGGCCATTTACAATCATGCCGGACACGGTTTCATTATCATTATTACAGATACGCCTCCATGCGTATCCCGAGGAACACACAGTGCCCCCTAGCTGCAGCATGAGTCACTGCATCACACTGTATAAAGGACTATGGGGAGAGCATTATACTGTATGGAGAACTATGGGGTAGGCATTATATTTTATGAACTATGGGGAGTGCATTATACTGTATGGAGGACTATGGAGAGTGTATTATACTGTATGGAGAACTATGGGGAATGCATTTGTAACACACCAGGTAACCGGTTGTTACAGTGATGTTGCCTTCCCTTCGGAGAGGGTAATATCATGCTTGGAGGCAAAGAGGATTCCCTTTACCAGGTAACGCACCTACATGCAACACATTCTGAATCCAGGCCAGAAGGGGAGCTCTGAACCCGGATTCAGGGGAGCTTCCCCAGCTTTATGTATTTTGGTTTGGAGGAGGAGTTAGACAGTTGGTCCAGGGAGACCAAGAGAGAAGGAGTCTATAGCAGACAGTAGAGGAGTGAGGGCAGAGAGTGGAGCCATGCAGCCAGGACTGAGTTGCAGCTCCAGGAAAGGAAGATAACATGAAGGGTTGTAATGTAGGGAGCATCTCAGGAAAGGAGCAAAGGAGAAGGAAAGAGCTTAGAAGGGAACTGTGACCGGGCACCCTCTGAGCTGAAGGGCAGAAACCGGGGTCCGGGAGCCCGAGGCTGGGTTGTACTCTAGGTCGCACAGCAGAACCGGAGGGTAAAGGACTTTATGAAGTTTGCCCGCTCTCACACCTAAAGGTGCAGCAGTACACGAAGAGCCCGGTTCATGATAGAGACCCTATAAAAAGGCTCGCACTGCCCACCATACGGGTAACTGTCCCAGGACAGGAGTAAGAGGACCTTGTATGGAAGTCACAGGCAGCAAGGAACTTGCATATGAGCGTGAGTAGAAAGGCTTACAGACCTCACCTGGGAGAGGGATCTACCTTTGCCTCCAAGCCGGCCGGACCTTATCACCACCTATTGCTGGTACCCTGGACTGTGGCTTGATTCGACCAGTAAACCAGGTAAAGATGTTACAACTCTGTGTCCTCCATTTATTTGCCGGCTTCCATCACACTATCCTGCTATACACCTTAGGAGCCCTGGGGACCCCGCTTCACCTGTGGGAAGCGTCACCATCTTGCTGCAGTAACATCACCCGAGAGGACCCCTTTAAGCAGTGTTAGTCACCTCTGACCGAGAACCACAGGTGGTGTCACAAATACAAACTTTATTAAACCCTTTAAAGACTTTCCCCTTTTACTTGAGCACCCAGGGCCATGGACCGGGTCGCGGCCACCGTGACCTGACCACCCCTTTAATTGTGACCGGATCCAGTACAAAGTACCCCACTGCCCTGGCGGGCGACTCACATTATATTGTATGGACTATGAGGAGTGCATTAAACTGTATGGAGGACTATGGGGAGTGCATTATACTGTATGGAGAACTCTGGGGAATGCAGTATATTGTATGGACTATGATGAGTGCATTAAACTGTATGGAGGACTATGGGGAGTGCATTATTCTGTATGGAGGACTAAGGAATTCTTATATTGTATGGACTATAGAGAATGCATTATATTGTATGGACTATGGGGAGTGCATCATACTGTATTGACTATGGGGAGAGCATTATATTGTATGGACTATGAAGAATGCATTTTATTGTATGGAGGACTAGGAGGCTGATTATACTGTATGGACCATGGAGGACTTTGGGGAGTGCGTTATACAGTATGGAGGACTATGGGTATTGCATAATAGTATATGGAGGACTATGGGTAGGTGAGCTGTCATCGCATGTAGTGATTGGATCCTGTGTTATCTACTGTATATAGAGGTGTTATAAGTCATTGTAGAGGAGGTGAGCTGTGACATCATCTATTGTGTATGGTGGATTCTGTGTTTTCTACTATATATAGAGGTGTTATCAGTCATTGTACAGGAGGTGGAGGTGAGCTGTGACATCACCTATTGTGTATGGTGGATCCTGTGTTATCTACTGTATATAGAGGTGTTATCAGTCATTGTACAGGAGAAGGAGGTGAGCTGTGACATCACCTATTGTGAATGGTGGATCCTATGTTATTTACTGTATATAGAGGTGTTATCAGTCATTGTACAGGAGGAGGAGGTGAGCTGTGACATCACCTATTGTGAATGATGGATCCTGTGTTATCTACTGTATATAGAGGTGTTATCAGTCATTGTACAGGAGGAGGAGGTGAGGTGAGAAATCACCTATTGTGAATGATGGATCGTGTGTTATATACTGTATATAGAGGTGTTATCAGTCATTGTACAGGAGGAGGAGGTGAGCTGTTACATCACCTATTGTGAATGGTGGATCCTGTGTTATCTACTGTATATAGAGGTGTTATCAGTCATTGTACAGGAGGAGGTGAGCTATGACATCATCTATTCTGAATGGTGGATCCTGTGTTATCTACTGTATATAGAGGTGTTATCAGTCATTGTACAGGAGGAGGAGGTGAGCTGTGACATCACCTATTGTGAATGGTGGATCCTGTGTTATCTACTGTATATAGAGGTGTTAACAGTCATTGTACAGGAGGAGGAGGTGAGCTGTGACATCATCTATTCTGAATGGTGGATCCTGTGTTATCTACTGTATATAGAGGTGTTATCAGTCATTGTACAGGAGCAGGAGGTGAGCTGTGACATCACCTATTGTGAATGGTGGATTTTGTGTTACATTTTGTCTAGCAGTAAAATTAAAAAGTATCATTCACTCTTTGAATCATCAGCCTTTCTTGCGGCCCAACAAAGGAAGTTACCTCACTGCTGTAGCCAATCATGTTTTCATGTACAGCATGTGACCTCTGAGGACTGTGATTGACTGCAGCGGTCATATGATAGATGTACATGACATCATCACTTCCAGTACCACAGGAGTCACAATGCTGGGGATGTGGGGGAAGCCAAGGTAATACCTATTTCTTTATTTTAGATCATTCTGTGCTCCTGAGCAAATGTTAAGAAAAAAAAAAAATCCCCAAAAATCCCAGAAAATCCCTTTGTTGGAGCTGCAATACTAGACAGAACCTATGGACAGATGTGGCGTCTTGGCATTTTCTTTAAACAGCGCATATCCCATGCCATTTAAAGTCATGAGACTGTCTCAAACGCAATATGTAAAGTGGATTTCTAGGAAACCAATGAAGCTTGTAACAAACACCGTAAATATGCAGGGAACACTTTATCCTATCTGTGCAATGTTTCTTCCCTGCATCACGTAATATATTAAAGCAATGGCCGCTCAGATTACACAAATTACCCAATCATGTGGATTTGGCCATTAACCCATTCATTACTGGTCTTAAAATCAAAACTATCCCCAAGCTCTCCTTTTGTGGAAAGCTTTCTTCTTACATATTCCTGACCTACCCCACATTTCTGCAACTATGGTGGTGTCCCCTGACTTTTCACAGACCCTATATAATATACCGTATATTAATTCACTATATAATGAGTAGCTAGTCTGTTGCAGACCAAATAATGGTTGCGCAAAATCAGTGATGGGTCGTCCTAGGTGTTGTCACTTACCATGGATAAATAGCAAGTAATAATATTATTATTGCTATTATTACTATTAACAACAACCAAGTAAATTAAATAAATTCAATACAAAATTAATGAATACAAAATAAAAAATAAAGAAATAAAAATATTTGAATAAAAAAAAAAAAAAATAACCCAGAAATTGCTAAAGTTGGAAAAAATTCTAATTGTCTGGAACTTGATTCTAACACATATCTTAAGTATAAAAAAAAAATGATGAGACTGATGAAAAAAAATTATCATATTTTAGATTATTATTTTATTTTGTTTATGACTAGCTAAAACACAGAATCTTTCGGGTGCTAAGTATGCCGGATTAGAGAAAGTTTACCGAGTTATTACTGTAAAATTACAATATTCCATAGCTACTTACTAATAGTGATTTAGTGAATGCGTTAACGTGTTAATATTACTTGTCCTCCCTCCACAATTGCTTTACGCTCAAAGTAACATTGTGTTCTCTGACCGAAATGATCCTAAATCCAGGATTTAGCGGAGATACAGATATCTGGATATATTTTAGTTATTAACCAAAATATAGATTTTTGCAGAATATCCTTTATTTAATAGTAATGGCAATCTATGGCATAGATCCTCAGATATCATAAATTTTCAACTGATACCTCATTTGTAACTCATTCTATTAACTATATGGTTGATTTGTGACCACTATTAATCCATTTGCTTCCCCGGATGCTGCTTTTTCATTGTCTTCTTTGTTTTAATTGATATTTTTGGATTTTTTTTTTATGTGTGGTTTAATATATCGGTCTAGTTCAATTTCGTAAACCCTATAATTAGTCATAATTAGTTTTAAAAACCCTCCCGGAGAATTTAATGACTCTTCAATTGCGGAAGTCGAGTTAAGCAAGAGGCTACTACATCTACACTGAGGAAATGGAAAATCCCAGTCGGCTGAGTGTTGTTTACCTAGAAAATGGTATAGCCAAGGAGTAAAATCCTAGTAGAATAAAAAAAAAGAATGGAACACACATGTAGCAAGAGGTCTCATGAATCAAATATAGACTAGGTAGCCAAAACGTTGGTATAAAGTCTATGTGCCTTCGTTTAGACAATTAGTAAGAATAGGAAAGACTCAAGTTAATCGACATTCCCATTAAACCAGATACAACATTTTGTTTTTCCTCAGTCTGTGATTGTGGAGTTCCACATGGGTTTTGGGAACATTATGAAAATTGGCACCAGTGTCAACACCAAATTCTTGGCTTCTAGGTCAAGCAAGCATGGGATCCGAGTGCATGAGGGTATCGGAGACCTATAGGGGAACAATAAGACTAGCGATCTATGTTTCTAGACAAAAGCTAGGGACCACAAACATCAAAGGTGACCTGGTCACCCATCTGTTTTAGTACACATCAGTTGTAGGACTGTTGGATGAGATATTGCTCCTGTTCTAGTTGAGATAAAGTACATTACCGATTCTTCATCCATTCTGTAGTCCCTAAGCTTTCCGAGTACAAGCTTAAGCTTGAAGTAGTTCTTCAAATGAACAACGGGTGGAAAAATGTTCCATAAAGTATATAGATATAATTTTAAGTCCCCCATAAAGTTCTAATAATGACAAACCGCATGTTCTTCAGCCAAAATGAAATCCTTGGGACTTTAAAAACAATATGTGGACCTTTTGGTATCAGGTAGACACAAACAAAAGGACCTCAAATTACTATAGGGGAGAAACACCACTGTGAAACCAAAAAAGACCTCAAACCAAAGACAGGACATTCTAGAAAAACACTATTTGTATGATCGCGAAGAGTCTAACAGAGACAATAGAACTTCGTAATAATACCTCAACGAGACGACCATCAACAATTGCACTGAAAAGTGGTTTGCTAGGGGCATAGTAACCTGGAAAAAGATGGACAGTATGCATAATAAACAGGGAAACTAAAAACCTTGTCTAGATTAAGGGTGGTTGTCTCAAAGAAAGTGTCCAGTATGCAAGAGAAGTTCTCAACCAAAGACAGGTCATTGTAGAAAAACACTATTTTTAGGATCCACAAGAGCTAATAGAACTTCATGGTAATACATCTTTGAAGCCACAACAGTTGAGTTGAAAAATTGTCTTCTAGGAGTATTGTCTTCTAAAAGAAGATAACTAATATATTGTGGAAATGAAAACCTTGTCAAGAATAAAAAGGTGCTCTTCTCAAAGAATGTGGCTGGTATGCATAATATATGGTGAAAATAAAACCCTGGTCCAGATTAGGTAGCAGTCTTCTAAAACTGTTGTTTCTTTCTTTTTTTTAGATGTTTTTTAGTACTTACCCCAGTGATGACTGCAGTTTCTCCAGATGTTAGGAGTAGGAAAGCGCCAAAGACGAGTGATAGTAACTGTACTTTTCTCATAATAATTGTGAAGATGGAGATGGGAATGATATATATCCCAGAGAAGCTCCTTGGGGGACGTCCAAATGAGACCAGATGGTCAACAGAAGAACAGTTGTTGAGTAGATAATGGGTCTCAGGAGAAGTCTTGGTGGCTTTGCAGGAGCTGAAGAAAGTGTGTTCTGACTCCCTGACTTTCTCCAGTTACTTGAGCTGTTATAAAGCTCGGCTTGCCATTCAAACCATCCTCCATGACTCAGAGAGAGCAAGATAAAGCTCAGCACAATGATGTAGTAGGTGCCAATCACAGGGTGGGAGACAAGCAGTAAATTCCGCACCCATTAGTCCCAGCTCTTCTGTTTATTGGTTGTAAGAGAAATCAGCAGCAGAAGTCACAATTCTGAGAAGAGGAGTTTACAAGGTTATTTCATTCCATTTCTGCTTCCACGGGCACCCCTCTTCAGCTGAAGTGGTGATGTGAATGGATGAACAAAATAGCATGAAGAAGATAAGGCTCCAGAGGTAGCACTATAGTGGTTCCACATCAGGGTGTTGTGAGCAGGAAATTACCATCGCCTCGCAGAATATAAGGATTATTTATCACCAGGCATATCCACTTACTATGAGAATAGCAAAGAATATTTTTGAATAGCATTACTATCCATTCAGCTATATTTCCCTTATGTTAATAGAATGTAAATATTGTAAGAATTTTTACACATTATGTGATGAGCCTATACCTACTTAGACACTAACAAAATAGATATTATGGGATTGTCTACCTTTTAACCTTTTCAAAATTAAAAGAACACAGTGACTCCACTAGCAGAATAGTGAGTGCAGCTCTGGAGTATAATGAGTATAATACAGGATGTTACTCAGGATCAGTACAGGATCAGTAATGTAATGTATGTACACAGTGACTGCACCAGCAGAATAGTGAGTGCAGCTCTGGGGTATAATACAGGATGTAACTCAGGATCAGTAATGTAGTGTATGTACACAGTGACTGCACCAGCAGAATAGTGAGTGCAGCTCTGGGGTATAATACAGGATGTAACTCAGGATCAGTAATGTAGTGTATGTACACAGTGACTGCACCAGCAGAATAGTGAGTGCAGCTCTGGGGTATAATACAGGATGTAGCTCAGGATCAGTAATGTAATGTATGTATACAGTGACTGCACCAACAGAATAGTGAGTGCAGCTCTGGGGTATAATACAGGATGTAACTCAGGATTAGTAATGTAATGTATGTACACAGTGACTGCACCAGCAGAATAGCGAGTGCAGCTCTGGGGTATAATACAGGGTGTAACTCAGGATCAGTAATGTAATGTATGTATACAGTGACTGCACCAGCAGAATAGTGAGTGCAGCTCTGGAGTATAATAAAGGATGCAACTCAGGATCAGTAATGTAATGTATGTACACAGTGACTGCACCAGCAGAATAGCGAGTGCAGCTCTGGAGTATAATACAGGGTGTAACTCAGGATCAGTAATGTAATGTATGTATACAGTGACTGCACCAGCAGAATAGTGAGTGCAGCTCTGGGGTATAATACAGGAGGTAACTCAGGATCAGTAATGTAATGTATGTACACAGTGACTGCACCAGCAGAATAGTGAGTGCAGCTCTGGAGTATAATACAGGAGGTAACTCAGGATCAGTAATGTAATGTATGTACACAGTGACTGCACCAGGAGAATAGTGAGTGCAGCTCTGGAGTATAATACAGGGTGTAACTCAGGATCAGTAATGTAATGTTTGTACACAGTGACTGCACCAGCAGAATAGTGAGTGCAGCTCTGGGGTATAATACAGGATGTAACTCTGGATCAGTACAGGATCAGTAATGTAATGTATGTACACAGTGACTGCACCAGCAGAATAGTGGGTACAGCTCTGGAGTATAATACAGGATGTAACTCAGGATCAGTAATGTAATGTGTGTACACAGTGATTGCACTCAGGTGATCTTGAAAGAGGTGAAGCGGCTGCTGAATCTAAGAGTCATTGAAGAGTCCAAGAGCTTGTGATCCAGATGGACGCAACAGATGTTGGACTGGGAGCAGTTTTATCCGGGGAGGTTAACAGAGAGGAACACTCTGTGATGTATCTCAGTCAGAAGCTGTCCACGTGTGAGAAGAACTACTCCAAATTGGAAAATGAATGTTGGTTTGGCCATCAAATGGGCATTGGATACTGAGCTATTACCTGTTAGGCAGAGGGTTCAAGTTAGTGTCGGACCATGTCCCAATGAATTGGATGTAAAAGAAGAAGGGAAACAATGCCAGAATGGTTTGATGCTTCCTAGACCTACAGGATTTGAGTTTTCAGGTGGAACACAGGCCCAGAAAAAAAAGCGGGAAATGCAGATGCCCTATAATGAGTCTATTGTATTGGAGCGCCCCCAGGAAGCCATGGGGTACTTGGTACCGGGTCCTGCTGTTCACAGGGGGATGTCACGGTGGCTGACCTGGTCTGTGGCCCTAGGACGTCCGTATAAAAGGGAAAGGTCTTTAAAGAAATAGAGTTTATGTTCGTGACGCCACCTGTGGTATTCGGTCAGGGTGACCGACGCTGCTTTAAGGGGTCCTCTGGGGTGATGTTATGACAGCTAGATGGTATACCTTCCTACAGGTGAAGTATATCCCCAGGGCTTCCCGGTGTGTAAATGGTGGTATGGTGTGAGGCGTGGTGAAGAACTAGGACACAAGGGTGCAGTATCTTTACCTTTTACTGAAGGCTTCAGCATCCACAGTCCAGAGCACCAGACCACAGGGCAGGCAGAGTTCGGCCGGTTTGGAGGCAAGTCCAGAGTTCCCTTGTCCAGGTGGAAATCAATAGCCTTCCCTTGCGCTGCAGTGGTGTAGTCCCTTACTGCCTATGGCTTCACATAAGGGTCTCACAGATGCGATGTTTCACGCTCTCTGTCCCCCAGATAGGACAAAACCCGCATGACTGGTGACTTGAGCCTGTTTATATTGTCTCTTAGATAACCCGGCTCTGTGGGTGTCACCGTGCCTCCTGGGTGTAGGTGCGGACAGGTTACCTGCAATTAGCTGTCCTGCCGGTCTCTGAAATAAGACGTAGAGGTCCTTACTCCCTCGGTATTCTGGCTACCGAGGTTCTGCGCCTCAGAAGGAGGCAGCCTGTTCGGGGCTGGTCCCCTTCTGGTATCCTCTCCTTTGCTTCGACTTCCTTCACGCTCGTTGCAATAGAATTCTGCCTTTCAATGTCTCTTTCTGAGAGCAGCAGCTCTGAGGGCATGCACAGCTCCGTTGACCCTCTGTCCTCCTCAGACTACTGTCTGGAACTTTCTCCTAACTTTCCCTACAGACTACCAGATATATATATGTGGGGAGTGACCTAGTAAATAGGAGCAAAAGCTCCCCCTGGTGGCCTGGAGTGTGAATGTGTTGCATGTTTGTGATACCTGGATGCAGTTATCCTTTCTTGCCTCCAAACATAGCATCACTCTCCCCTGGAGTAAAGCAATACCACTGCGACGACCAGGACCCTGGGGCGCCGCAGTATGTTATCAGAAGGTGCTTTAATGGGCCCGGATTATGGGTCCAGTTTTTACAAGCAGCTGAAAGAGCTGGGTGGGATCAGCTTCTCAATGGTCTCCAGTCCAGGTCTTGTGTTGGCCGATTTAAGGCAGCTGGTGGGGTCTCACTGTGTCTATTTGAGGAGGTCTTGTATGTGCTGCTCAGACCCTGTTGGAGTCTGAGGATGAAGAGTTACCAATTAGGCAGGTGGGCCCGTGCTTTGTATGGACTGCTTATTTCCATTTTTGTTCTGTTATCTTTTTCTAGAGGCTGCTTTATTTTGTTAAGCAGAAGGTTTATGGAATTTAATATCCCTCCTATTTTTTTTGAACTGACGAACTGAATTCTGTGTGTGAACCAGCTTCTTTCACAGAGTCGCTCTCTCTCAATATTAAAAATACAATACCCACCATAACCGATTTCCTGACACATCCAGTTCTGGTGCGCACATGGTCCCGACTCCCCACTAATCTGTGCTTCCCTTGTCCCATCTTCCGAACACAGGGAATAGTTGGAGTTGCATCAGATCATGGTGGAGAGTGGACGACTAATGGGCATCTATAGCCCTGCAACTTCATTACTACAGTAGATTCCAACCTGAAAATTTTGTGGCAAAGATTGAATCACTACCTTGTGACATCCAATGGTTTGAGGGAAGAATATGGTGCATCACAGGCATCCATAGGCATTTCATGTACCGCCATACTGGGTCCATGTGGGAAGCTTTGTTGTGTACACGGACCCTTAGGCCATGTTCCCACGTAGCACAAATGCTGTGTTTTGTATGCAAAAAAAAGTCCACTGTGTAACTGTTCAGGTAAAATTAATGTAATTTAATGAAAACTCACGCACACTCTGCGTTTACGGACATTGTGGAATTGCGCTTTTGCTGCTATTTAGTTTTCTATGAGGCTTACGAGAACTGTTTTCTATTCCATTGCTTTATTGAAGAAGTTTACTATTTTCCCAGCATTGCAAAATCTGCTCATAAGCCTCACTGTGGTCATTTCATGAGTCACCTCCATATATACTATGAGTTTGTGAAAAGGACATATCAAACTGTTCTGATATGAAACCGATTAAAATATTTCATGGCCACGAAACATCAGATCTGTTCTAAAAAAAGGAAAGTAAAAATGTGCTTTATTCTGAAATTTGCCCATTGTATGATCGCAAAGATCCTTGATTGCACCCTCACCCTACATACCCAGAGATTCTGAAGACCTAGTTCTGTAGGATCATGAACACAAAGTTCTCCTTGACTAAATTTCCATTAATAAATTTAATCAACGTTTGAGCAATGTCTGAGGTCATTTCATATCTTTTCCCAAAATAGGAAATGATTTTTGTACCAAAGGGTAGATATCAACCTTACCTAGAATACTGTATTTATAAGATTGTAGGCTAAGTCAAAGACAAGTGGTTACGGGGGCAGAAAACATTTTTGAAAATGGTCATATTTGGGTACTTCCACTTGATAGAGAGATTTTCCTAATTAGTACCTACGTCTCTTAGCTAGAATTTTCTCAATACAAAGATAAAGAAATATTAAAAATAAATAAATAGACATATTTAGGATCACCATATCCTCTAGTCTAATGTATCAAAAGATAACATTGTATAACCCGTATGGTGAACGCTATGAAGTAATTTATTTTTTTTTTACCTTTTTAAGCCAAAATTATATCTGACCCTTGCTCTGTTTTTAGATGACATGTTTGTGATGTGTTTTCAACATCTTTTGTGTATTCATCAGTCAGTAACGCATAGGAACTTATTGTTGAGATGCGAAATGTCAAACATTTTTCACATTCGTCCTTGGTATCAATTGTTCTTCTCTCCGAGGCTTTTAAGTAAAAATATCATGCCGAACCTGAAACGTGTGAAAGAAGGACTTAGATGTCGGCTCCTGTCCTTGACATGTAAGGAGATGGTAAATTCTGCTTTAAATTACTTATGCATGTTATTTACACGCGATAACAATGGGGTCAGGAGTAGACATGAGCAAACTTGTTCGGAAATCGTTCTCCAATCTCAAATTCGGCCTGTTCACTTTCCCGATCATTTTCCGTCAAAGTCTGCAAAATTCAGTCACAGTTCGGTAAATGATCGTGTTTACACTAATGCTTTTGTTACGACTTTGGCTAGGATAGTGGTGCTGTATGATGAGCGGGGCACATGTTATAGGTCAGAGGAGTGGTTATAGGTAATGGAGTGTTTTGTTTTTTTTTAAATATACTTAATGTGTGGACATTCCAGCAGCCAGTCGGGCGCAGAATCCATCCACAACGTCCAGACACAAGGGCTTCTGTTGTTGGCTGCCAACGTCACATGTCCCTCTCCATAAAAATAAGCGGTCATGTTGTTTTCCTGGTGCTATCGTCTCAGGGTAACAGCACAGAGAGGCTGCACCTGTAAGTTGTTAGATAGGATCCTGTGTGAAATCGACCTTTCAGCTTCTAACTAGTTTGTGCTAATAGTGTTGTGCAGACAGGGGTCCACATTTCCTAATCCAAATTGTTTGCGCTAATACTGTCTTGCAGTCAGGACTCAGGAGGTCACATTTGCAAATCAAATTCATTTGGGCTAATATTGGGGTGCAGGCATGAGGCTCCATTTTCTAATCCAAATTGTTTGGGATAAAACTCTGGTCCAGGCACCAGGCCTCATTTCCTAATCCAAATTGTTTGGGATAATACTCTGGTGCAGGCACCAGGCCTCATTTCCTAATCCAAAATTGTTTGGGATAATACTCTGGTGCAGGCACCAGGCCTCATTTCATAATCCAAATTGTTTGGGATAAAACTCTGGTGCAGGCACCAGGCCCAATTTTATAATCAAAATGTTTTGTGCTAAAACAGGAAAGTAAACATGTGCTTCATTCCGAAATTTGCCCATTGTATGATCTCAAAGATCCTTGATTGTACCCTCATCCTACATACCCAGAGGTTCTGAAGACCTGGTTCTGTAGGATCATGAACACAAAGTTCTCCTTGACTAAATTTCAATTAATAAATCTCAATCTCATCAACGTTTGAGCAATGTCTGAGGCCATTTCATATCTTTTTCCAAAATAGGAAATGATTTTTGGACCAAAGGGTAGATATGAACCTTACCTAAAATGTTGTACTTATAAGATTGTAGGTCGAAGACAAGTGGTTACGGGGGCAGAAAACATTTTGAAAATTGTCATATTTGGTTACTTCCATTTGATAGAGGTCACATTTGCAAATCAAATTCATTTGGGCTAATATTGGGGTGCAGGCATGAGGCTCCATTTCCTAATCAAAATTGTTTGGGATAAAACTCTGGTGCAGGCCCCGGGCCTCATTTCATAATCCAAATCATTTGGGGTAATAGGTACAGGCACCAGGCCTTATTTCATAATCAAAATCTTTTGTGCTAATTCTGTGGTCCCGCCTCCAGTCCACCTTTCAGCATAGGAATCTTTTGTGTTAATTGCGTGGTCTAGCCACACTATCTCAGCCAATAAATACTGATCTATTACTTTAGTGACAGGTGATTGACAAGTCTGGGTCTAGGGTTGTGAAACAGTTGGTTACGAGGGGAAGGGTAGATCCAACATGAGTGGAAAAAGGCAAGGTTGTTGTGAAAGGAAAATACATGGTGTAGGTGGTAATGTTACTGAAAGTTCTACTGAACAAACACCGGCTCGTCCAATCCAAAGACAACCGACAACTTGTGTTACTGGATGAGCTACTCGACACCCGCCTTCTAGATGAGGGGCCAGAAAGTGCAGGTGCTCCAGTGGATGGCAAGCGCTGCATCAAGTGGCCTCTTCGCCTCTTCTTCCACCTTAACATCACACACAGTACAGTCCTCAGAGGTGGCAACACAATTACCCTGGTTTCCCTTCACGTCACAACTCTCCAACTGCCCCAGAATACAAATAATATAATTGCACAGCATTGATGCATGGGGCAGTGCCTGGGACAGGGCTTGGACCTGCATTTCTAGCTTAACCACTTTCTGCCAGCTGACGGAATAGTATGTCAGCTTGCAGTATGCCCCCCGCTTTGAGGTAGGCTCTGGCGGTGAGCCCACCTCAAAGCCATGACATGTCAGCTGTTTTCAACAGCTGACATGTGCCTGCAATGGGCGTGACCAGAATCGCGATCCGCCCGCGCCCATTAACTAGTTAAATGCCGCTGTCAAACTCTGACAGCGGCATTTAACAAGCGCTGCCAGCCGCGTGCCCGGAAGTACGTGCACCGCTGCCCCCCGTCACGTGATCGGGGTCATCGGTGTGTTGCCATCACAACCAGAGGTCTCCTGGAGACCTCTATGATTGTTGATGATGGATTGCTATGAGCGCCACCCTATGGTCGGCGCCCATAGCAATGCTGTAATTCTGCTGCATAGAGGTGATATGTAGCAGAGACGATCGAGTAGTGACGCTCCTAGCCTCCCATAGAGGCTATTGAAGCATGCCAAAATTAAAAAAAAAAAAAGTGTTTGAAAATATAAAAAAAATAAATATAAAAGTTCAAATCACCCCCCTTTCGCCCCAATCAAAATAAAACAATAAAAAAAATCAAACCTACACATATTTGGTATTGCCGAGTTCAGAATCGCCCGATCTATCAAAAAAAAAAAGGATTAATCTGATCGCTAAATGGCGTAGCGAGAAAAAAATAAAAAAATGGAGACGCTACCGGTATCAGAAATTTGCGCAATTTTTTATTTTTTTTCCACTTACGTAAAAAAAACTTAGACAAGTTTGGTGTCTATAAACTCGTAATGACGTGGAAAATCATATTGGCCAATCAGTTTTAGCATTTAGTGAACCTAGCAAAAAACAAGTGTGGGATTGCAATTTGTTTGCAATTTCTTTGCACTTGGAATTTTTTTCCCGTTTTCTGTTACACGACATGGTAAAACCAATGGTGTCATTCAAAAGTAAAACTTGTCCCGCAAAAAATAAGCCCTCACAACGAAAGCGAAAAAAGCTCTTAGGGGTTAAGGGGTACCGTACATAGATCAGTGACAGGTGGATGAGTGACAGGTGTAGGCCTGGTGCTCTGAGAGCCTTGCGAGTGTCGAACAGCCATGAGACAAGCAGCCACGGGGACTCGAACATATTTTTCGAGCACACGAAAGACACTTGATTAGCACCCGAGCATGCTCAGATAACACCTTATCTGATCACATTCAATCATCACTACTGGACATGCAAACTTCCAACCTGTTCATTCTTTTTCCCCTGTAACCTCTGTCTGTCCACTGTTATGAGTCCACAGATGGGAAATACCAGCAAAATTGTCACCTCTCCGGCCAAGAACATCCCATTATCTTCATTATCTGTACGTTAATCACAATGATGACTAGCAGTTTGCATCACGTTTCTTACAAACATTTTTTTTTTATCCCACAGAAATGATTTGTCCTTGACTATTTTTTTTTTCATGTTGCGCAGTAAAAATGTCGTTCTTTCATTGCAATATAGTATTCCGCATTTGTGTGACATGTCAGGGCTGAGCAATGGGAAGGAATCCTTCACATGTGCAGATACAAGGACGTCCATTCTGCTCAGCAGATGCTTTGTGTTAACAATATGTCCTTTAGTTTCTATGTGTCAGGATAGCAGCAAAAAACAAAGTGTACGGGACTGTTAACTATTGGTGTCCAAAATCAGCCCAATATATCGTACCGGCATTTATCGCCTTCCTCGTGTTTTTACAGTCCCTTTATTAATCATTGCATGCTGGTCGTTGGTCTGCAATCAGATCAATGCTCAATAAGGCGAGCACCGTGCTGCTACCCCTGCGGTCTATTCACATCATCTCAAGGTGGGGGCATCAAGTGACTGCCACAGTCAATCTGTGGCCACTTATTGGCAAAAATGATGAACATTTTTGGAAAAAAAAAAAAATCTTCTAGCCCTTTTTTTCCCCCAGTTTATATGGAACACCACCGCTGCAGTCAATCAGTAGCTACTGATTGGCTGCAGTGGTCACATGGTGTTCTCCACCGAAAGAAACAGAAATAGGGTCCAAGGTAGTGGTGTGGACTGGAGGAACGTTAGGGATCCAATGTAGTAGTGTCTGTTTTTTATTTTAAGACCAGCCCATTTGTAAAAAATAAAAAAGATAAAATAAAAAATTAGTAGCGAACAACCGCTTTGACTTTGATGATGAACGTAGGATAAAAGATAAAATGAGGACATGTAAATACCATGGGGAACTTTAAAAATAGTATTTGACACTATGCTGATCAAAAGCCAACTCGCCACAACAAGGCGTGCCCTGTCAGGATGGACCCTAATTCTTGTAGTTCGCCTCACTGTGTCAAAAGACCCCAAAATAGACAGGGGGCGGCAGAGCAGGACCCAGACCTGACTGTTCTTCACCTGCTTGTGCAAAGCTATATAGGCGAGATGCCCAGCCCAAAAAATGGGTGTCGCACCCATGTTGTAAAAAGTACGAAAAACTAAAGCAAAACCAAAGAAATGAGCAGTAATATATGTTTGTATAAGTGCAATATCTAGGTGCACATTCACATTGTGGCTTTCTTTTTTATTCTAGGTTTTGTCTGTGAAATGGCCACAGCGTGAATGTGCTGCACTTACACCAACATAGGCTCCGGCTCATTTCTTTGGTTTTGCTTTTGTTTTTTGTACTCTGTACATATAGGGGTGTGGCTCCCCCCATTTTGGGCTGAGTGTCTTGTCTATAAAGCTTTCCACGGGCAGATGCTAAACAGTTAGGTCTGGATCATAGTGAGGTGGACTACAAGAGTTAGGGTCCATCCTGATTGGGGGACACCTTGTCGCGGTGGGATGGCTTTTACGCTCTTTTGATTAAAGTGGTGTTAACTAAATTCCCTTTGTTATTTACATGATCTATTACTATTTATTTTATTCACTTGCTGCAGAGTATTTGCTCGTTTTGTTTTTTATATTAGGGTCTGTCTAGTAAATGGTCACCATGTTGTTGTGTACCTACACATTGCACTTGTACCAGCATGTGTTCTGGATCATTTCTTTGGTTTCCCTTTAAGTAAGAGAATGTAATTAGCTAAATTTAAAAAATAAAACTAAATGTTTCCTTTAATAACCACAAATTCCCCCAACCAGAAATTTTGCATGAGCAAAACTAATAGAAATCATCGTTGTATCATATCTTGATTAGCTTTTTCTTCCTTGGAACTCTGTTAATCCTTAGAAACCGTCAGCAAGTTGGTGTAGGCAGAGACTATTTTTACTGGATGTCCCTATTTAGTTGTGTAAACACAGAAAATGCCCCCTCCTCAAAATAAACCACTGAGGACTCTCAAATCAAAATATGTTTCCCCTCCTCTAAATAAATTAATAAGTATAGAAGACTTTTTTGGTCCGTATGTCTCTGGAGACCAGTCATCTTCCCCTCTTCCCCATAACTGGGCTATGTCTGGACTTAAGGAAACTGACTGCAGCAGGAGCCTCCCCCCTATGACCTATATGTATTGGAGCAATAAATCACTAAGCCACACCCCTGACCTAAGGGGGAGGGGCTTCAGTTATTAGCCAAATATATAGAAATGAACAATAAATTAACCTTTGTGTTCTTTGCAAGGCTTTTACATTACTGAATGTTTCAGGATCATACTATCACGTGTAAATGATAAATAACATTATATCTGGTCATTTATGAATAACTTGTATCGTGCATTTTTCACCAGTGTTCACACTGCAGGCTCTATCTATAATTTTCAATAGCCTCTGAGCTAGTGGAGGGGGGGAGACTAACCACAAAGATTTCACCTAACCAGAGCACACAGAGAAATAAGGGATTCCTCTTCCCCTGTCTCTGTTGCACACAGAAGCATCGGATGTACTGAGCAGTATAGCTGTGAATCCAGCTTCGGTGGTGAGATAAAATCCTTGCTAGAAATCTGTAGCATGATCTGTGTCTCACTGTGCTCCTTCTTACTACCCTTCCCCCTTTCATAGACTTCACTAGCTGTAGTCAGATCCCTCGGTGATCTGGCACTCCATCTTGTCTTGATTAGGACTAATTTCAGCATACTTTCTGAGCTAATTGAGTTTCAAAAGTAGGGATAGATGTGGCTTATAAGTGGAGAAAGAAGTAGATTTTTCTGATCAGATATATTTTAGATATATCTTATATTTTCTTGAACTCTTAATTTTCCGCGAAGTTGGTTGAAAGGACAGTGAGGCTATGTGCACACGTATTCTTGAGGTCTGCGGATTTTTTCCACAGCGGATTTGCGAAATCCGCAGGTAAAAGGCACTGCATTTTACCTGCGGATTTACCGCGGATTTACCACGGATTCCACCTGATCACTATTATGGAGCAGGTGTAAACCGCTGCGGAATCCGCACAAAGAATTGACATGTAAACCGCAGCGTTTCCGCACGTTTTTTTCCGCAACATGGGCACAGCGGTTTCTGTTTTCCATAGGTTTACATGGTACTGTAAACTTATGGAAAACTGCTGCGGACCCGCAGCGGAGCAGCAGCAAAATCCGCAACGTGTGCACATAGCCGTACAATTCAAGTGTCCATAGTGTACTATTTCAAAAATTCACCTGAATAGTGCTGTGCTGCAGTTCTCCTTACAGTCATTGGCATTGACCTCTGTATCCTTTTTTTTTTTCCAGCGGTCATAACTCCTACTAATAAAATGCAATAATATTTCAAGTCAATATTTTGCAAATTGCCTCTTCAGAGAGGAAGAGGACCAGAACTCTGTTAGAAGAAGATATTATAAAATTCTGGCTACCATATGCTACCACTAGATGGAGCTCACATGACAGATTGTCATATATACAGTGATAGCCCCTGGTGGTGAATGATGGCAGACAGAATTATATTTTTCTTTGGCTGTGTGGCTGCTTCTTCTTACAAACACACTCATTTAGTTATTTATGTTCTTTATATTTGCCTTTATTTATGCGCTAACACCGGTGGAAATGGTTCTGCCGCTTAAATAATGTGCATAGGAAACACAGATTGAAATAATTCGCAATATTAAGGCGCAGGAGCCAATGTCACAGAGTGAACCTTGCTTTTTCCTGATGCGCTCAGTACACAGCAACCTTGAAAGAGAATCGCACAAGACGTGGAATTCCATCACTGCATTAAAAATAATGATTACACTGGGAGAAAAGAATGAGAATCGGACGCACAGCGAAGAGAGAACGACTGGAGTCAAGGTATCGGAAAACATATTCCAACATCATTAAACAATACCCTGAAGCCAAGGCTGCACATCCTGACTGGTGGGAAGACGTCTCCTGCATCTCGCATGACGTCTCGTGGGTGATTCGGTTTCTTATTTACAAAGGTTCATGCTGCGTCCATTATATATCTACAATAATCCATATTCTATACAGTATAAATATATAACAGAACCCCTATGTTAGAATCTATCCTATCTATTAACTATCCATCTATATCTATCATCTGTCTTTCTATTAACTATTATCTATCCTGCTATCTATTATCTATCTATTTATCTATCTCTGAATGAAAATAGAGGAGCAAAAGAAGAAGACTACAAATTAAAATGTGTTTATACTAATGCACAGAGCATTGGAAACAAACAAGGAGAATTGGAGCTGCTAACACAGGAAGAGAGATATGATGTCATGGGCATCACTGAAACTTGGTGGGATGATACATATGATTGAAATACAAACCTTAAAGACTGCAACTTATTTATTAGAAACAAGATTGCTAATAATGGAGGAGGTGTTGCATTGTATGTGAGAGAAACGTATATCTCCACATAGATCCAAGCTTCAGAGACTGGTAGCTCTGTAGAAACTGTTTAGGTAAGAATTCAAGGAGAGAAGGACAGGACAATTTTGTAGGTGTTTACTATAGGCCACCTGGACAGACTGAAGATATGGATGACTTCTTTTTACATCAGATGTCTCTGTTCTCAAAAAAGTATGACATAGTGATCATGGGAGATTTTAACTATCCAGATATTTGTTGGGAATCTCTCTGAAGGTCCAGAAAATTCTTATTTTATCTTGCTGACAACTTTCTTTCAAAAGGTAGAAGAGAGAACAAGAGGATCTGCAATCTTGGACCTAATTCTTACCAACTGGGAGGAAATGGTTGAGGAAGTAAAGGTGGCCGGGGATTTAGGAGGCAGTGATCATGCTATTTTGGATTATAAGAGGACGAAGACCAGTGAGGACTCAGACTTTAAGGTTGGACTTCAGAAAGGAATATTTTAATGGACCCCGAAAGAGTGTAGGAAAGGTCCAATGGCTGTATGTTCTAAAGGACAGAAATGTCCAAGAAGGATGGGAGATTTTGCTAAATGAAATTCTTAGCAGACAATGGGTAACAATCCAGAAAAGAAGGAAGAATTTGAAGCATTTAAACAGACCAGGGTGGATGAACACATAACTTAATCTCTTGTTAAAAAGAAAAAGAAATGTATATCAAATGGAAAGAGGAGGGTATATCTAAAGAAGAATATAATGTTGTCTGCAGGGAATGCAGGGCGAGAGTTAGAAGAGCTAAAGCCAGTAATGAAGTGAGACCAAAAGCAACAAAAATGGATTTGGGGGGTATGTCAAAAGCAAAAGAAAAGTCAAAGATGCTATAGGATTTTTAAAGGATAAAAAGGGTGAAGTGGTCAAAAATGGTGTTGAGAAGCCGAACTTCGGAATTGCTATTTTGCATCTGTGTTCTCTAATAAAGCAAATTTAACATCAGATGATCATCACGTTGCCATTAGAGGAATAAAATAATCCACTCTATTCATAAACCGAGAGAGGATGAGGGAACACTTAGCTACTTTACAAGAATTTAAATCTTTTGGTCCAGATGAATTACATCCTACAGTAGGGTGCTGAAAGAGATAACAGAGGAAATTGCAGAACCACTAGCCAGAATCTTTGAAAAATCTTGGAAAACAGGAGAAGTCTCAGAAGATTGGAAAAGGGCAAATGTCTATCTTAAAAAGGAAATAAGATGGAGCCAGGAAATTACAGGCCAGTGAGCCTTACTTCTATACCAGGAAAGATCAGTGAACAGATTATTAAACCGCATGTATGTAAGTACTTGAATAAGAATACAGTAATTAACCAGAGCCAGTATGGGTTTGTAGCAAATAAGTCATGCCAGACTAATCTAATTTTCCTTCTATGATGGAATCACTGACTACGTGGGCAGGGAAATGTGGTAGATATAGTATCTTGACTTCAGCAAAGCATTTGATAAAGTATCTCATACTATGCTTATTGCAAAATCGACAAAGTATGGGATTGACAAGGCTACGGTTAAGAGGATTCATAACTGGTTCAGTAATCGTACTCAAAGAGTGGTGATAAATGGTTGCACATCCAATTGGAAGTGTTTCAAGTGGCATACCACAAGGTGCTGTTCTGGCCCAAGTGTTATTTAACATTTTTATAAATAATCTAGATAAGGGAACTGAATGTAATCTGATCACATTTGCAGACGATGCAAAGCTAAAAGGGATAGCTAACACTAGAGAAGACAGAAAGAATGCAGAAGGATCTAGAGAAGCTTGGACAATGGTCAGCACCTAGTAGAATTGTATTTAGCAGGGAGAAATGCATGATTCTACATCTGGGTAAGAAAAACAAAAATTACATCTACAGAATAGGAGGAATAGAACTAAGCAACAGCACGTGTTAATAAGACCTTCGTTTACTAATAGATCACAGACTGCACATAAGTCAACAGTGTGATACAGCAGCAAAAAAAGGCTAACATAGTTCTAGGATGTATCAACCCCTTTACCCCCAAGGGTGGTTTGCACGTTAATGACCGGGCCAATTTTTACAA
The DNA here is from genome assembly GCF_032444005.1 of Ranitomeya imitator. NCBI lineage: Eukaryota > Metazoa > Chordata > Amphibia > Anura > Dendrobatidae > Ranitomeya > Ranitomeya imitator. The sequence continues at coordinate 18,312,221 of NC_091289.1, read as the reverse complement.
TTATGACTACTGTTCCTTTATGAGGTTATAACTCTGGAACGCTTCAATGGATCCCGGTGATTCTGACAATGTTTTCTCGTGACATATTGTACTTCATGATAGTGGTCAAATTTCTTTGATATTACTTGTGTTTATTTGTGAAAAAAAATGGAAATTTGGCAAAAATTTCGCATTTTTCCAACTTTGAATTTTCATGCCCTTAAATCACAGAGATATGTTACACAAAATACTTAATAAGTATCATTTCCCACATGTCTATTATACATCAGCACAATTTTGAAACCACATTTTTTTTTGTTAGGGAGTTATAAGGGTTAAAAGTTGACCAGTGATTTCTCATTTTTACTACACCATTTTTTTTTTAGGGACCACATCACATTTGAAGTCACTTTGAGGGGTCTATATGATAGAAATTATCAAAAGGTGACACCATTCTAAAAACTGCACATCTCAAGGTGCTCAAAACCACATTTAAGAAGTTTATTAACCCTTCAGGTGCTTCACAGTAATTTTTGGAATGTTTAAAAAAAATGAACATTTTACTTTTGTTCACAAAAAAATTACTTCAGATCCAATTTGTTTTATTTTAGCAAGGGTAACAGGAGAAATTGGACCCCAAAAAGTTGTGGTACAATTTAGCCTGAGCACGCCGGGAGGGAAGGAGCACCACTTGACTTTCTGAACGCAGAAATGGTTTGATTTACTAAGTATAGCGGGTTTTTATAGCGTTTTTTTGTTTGGCAGCTGTCACACACTAAAAGACACTTTTTATTGCAAAGAATAGTTTTTGCGTCGCTACATTTTGAGAGCTATAATTTTTCCATATTTTGGTCCACAGTCTTGTGAGGTCTTGTTTCTGTGGGACGAGTTGACGTTTTTGTTGGTACCATTTTCAGGCACATGACATTTTTTGATTGCTTTTTATTCCGATTTTTGTTTGGCAGAATGAACAAAAACCAGCTATTCATGAATTTCTTTTGGGGGGGCGCGTTTATACCGTTTCGCGTTTGGTAAAATTGATAAGGCAGTTTTATTCTTCGGGTCAGTACGATTACAGCGATACTTCATTTATATAATTTTTTTATGCTTTGGCGCTTTTATACAATAAAACTATTTTATATAAAAAAAATAATGAAAATTCTAAACTAAAGGGGACTTGTTCTTTCCCCAAGTGCTAAGATCCGTATCTGCCATTGGAACAGACTGTCGGGGGTTAATGTGTTTCGTTGATGTAAATAATGAACTGTTTGTGGTGCGGTTTATGACGTTTAATAAACCGGATAGACTGTTTATGTCGAGAAACCGTGCCTGAGTGGTTTAATCCTGTTGCCAGGCGAGTTTCCTCAACACACTCAGGTAGCGCTATCTCACAAAATATATATATATATATTATAATAAATACACACACACACTCACACACACTAGTTGGCCCGTGCATAATTTTCGCACATTGGTTGTCGGGGGTGCAGGCAATTTCAGGAAAATCAAGCTGGTCAAATGTTAGTGTTTTTAATGAGATGATGAACACAGAGAGGTATTTATATATGTAGATTGGTAATACAATAAATTGGTCTGATAAGTAGAGGCTAAAAAAAAAGTCTTGAAGTTGTGGTGCCACCTGCAGGTTATTGCTTTTTTCTGCAGGTTTCTGAATGTTTAAACTGTATTTATTGATCAAATCGTGAATTTGAGGTTTGTGTTTTTTTCTTGCTGAAAGGGGCAAGCTTACCTTTCAAATAGTGTATTATTTGTGTGTGGGGGGCGAAGTAATCACTGAAAAAGCAGTGCATGTTTACAAATGTGTTTGCATATGTGACTCACCTGCAGTGAAGTTTGCAATTCTTGAATTTGCCTGAAAGAGGCTGGGCAAGCACTTCGGCAAGCTGGAAAGACCCCAAGGCAAATGCCACCTGCAGGTAATTTGACCTTTGAAATGGTGTATCATTTGTGTGTGTCGGAGTATAAACGGAGCAAGTGTGCAATTCATTAGGCAGTGCATGTTTACAAATGTGTTTGCATATGTCACTCACCTGCAGTAAAGTGTGCAATCCTCCAATATGCCTGAAATTGGTTGGGCAAGGAGATAGCAAGCTGGAAAGCCCCCAAGGCAAATGTTAGTATTTGTTTGTGATGTCTGTAAGCAGCTTTGTGGTAGTGTGCTTTGGGTTTGTGTGGTGCGACCTGCAGGTAATTTTTCCTTACTGCAGGTTTATGAAAATTAATGTTTAAACTGTATTTTGTGATCACATCGTGATTGTGTGGTATGTTTGGCTATTTTCTTGCTGAAGGGGCAAGTTTACCTTTCAAATTGTGTATCATTTGTGTGGGTGGGTGCAGTATGAACGGAGACACAAAGTAATCACCGAAAAAGAGTGTTTTGAAATAATATATATATTATATATATATATATATATACTGTTCAAAAAAATAAAGGGAACACTTAAACAACAGAATATAACTCCAAGTAAATCAAACTTCTGTGAAGTCAAACTGTCCACTTAGGAAGCAACACTGATTGACAATCAATTTCACATGCTGTTGTGCAAATGGAATAGACAACAGATGGAAATTATTGGCAGTTATCAAGACACCCTCAATAAAGGAGCGGTTCTGCAGGTGGGGACCACAGAGCACATCTCAGTAATAATGATTTCTGGCTGATGTTTTGGTCACTTTTGAATGTTGGTTGCACTTTCACACTCGTGGTAGCATGAGACAGGCTCTACAACCCAAACAAGTGGCTCAGGTAGTGCAGCTCATCCAGGATGGCACATCAATGCGAGCTGTGGCAAGAAGGTTTGCTGTGTCTGTCAGCGTAGTGTCCAGAGGCTGGAGGCGCTACCAGGAGGCAGGCCAGTACACCAGGAGACGTGGAGGGGGCCGTAGGAGGGCAACAACCCAGCAACAGGACTGCTTCCTCAGCCTTTGTACAAATTAATTCCCTAAAGATTACAACTCGTCCCGCAAAAACAAAGCTCTCATATGGCGATGTAGGTGTAAAAATAAAAAAAATCTATGACTCTTGGAAGAAGGGGAGAAAGAAAATTGCAAAATGCATCTTGCTGCATCGGAATCTGTGGAAACACAATACTAAGTTATAAAAAAAAAAAATACCATCCAAAGGTAATGATGAGTAAAATTAAAAGCTCCATGCGCCATCTGCTGGCAAGTTTGTGAAATGTTGTAAATTTGAAAGGGTTGACATTGGGAACAGATATTTTCTGATGTTGTGTTTTGTGGGTTTTTTAAATGTAACTCTAAAAATGGCACCTACAAATATCCAGTATAAATATTTATCTCCTCCCAAAGCTGCTTACCTTTATTAAATGCTCACATGGAAATGGAACTTAAAATGGTTGTCCTACAATAGTGCAAAGATGTGATGGCGTCTTCAGGATCTGCGGACAATTTTACATTAGTGCAATCTTTAATAATGAATGGACTTGGACTCTGCTCTGACATTTTACTCTGTGGCTCTGCTTGGTCACATTGGCGTCTGTGTATGAGCACAAGCCCCTCAGTGCACGGACAGCTTGTGTCATTCAGAGCAGGGGTGTCAAACTGCATTCCTCGAGGGCCGCAAACCATGCGTGTTTTCAAGATTTCCTTAGCATTGCACAAGGTGCTGTAATTATTATGTGTGTAGGTGATTAAATTATCACCTTGCAGTGCAAGGAAATCGTGAAAACATGACCTGTTTGCAGCCCTCGAGGAATGCAGTTTGACACCCCTGATTCAGAGCACCATTGCTGTTTCGTACGGTGACCAGAAGCCTTGCCTCCCACCCATCGTTACAATTCCCTCCGTCCATCAACTCCCTGCTGCACCATTCTGTCTGGGTGTCTGAGTGTCAGTACAGCAGGCGCAAAAATGTCAGTAGATCACGCCTGCTGCGCAATGCCTCTGTCCACGCACACTCTGCAAACCAGGGCAGCACAATGGTGGGACTGAGGCAAGGTGAGTAGTATTTATTAATTTTAAATGTCCTTACTTGTGGGGGGATTTGATGCTGTATGATGGGCTGTGGGGGCCATCCTACTGAGTGGGAGGCTGTGGGGGCCATCCTACTGAGTGGGAGGCTGTGGGGGCCGTGATACTGTGTGTGGGGGGAAACTATGGATATATGAGACATCATACTGTATGAGAGGCACTTTAGGAACATCGTACCGTGTTCAGAGCTATGAGGGCATCAAACTGTGTGTGAGGGGCTGTGAGGACCATCATACTGAGTGGGAGGCTGTGAGGGCCATGATACTGTGTGTGAGGAAACTATGGATAAATGAGACATCCTACTGTGTTCAGAGCTATGGGGGGCATCACACTGCGTGGGGGGCTGTGAGTGCCATCATACTGAATGGGAGGCCGTGGGGCCATGATACTGTGTGTGTGCAAATTATGGGTACATGAGACATCCTACTGTGTGGGAGGCACTTTAGGGACATCATACGGTGTTCCGGGATTTGGGGGTATTAGACTGTTTTGAAGGTCACTGGGAACATCATACTGTGTGGGAGGCGCTCTAGGGACATCATATTGTGTGGGAGGCACTTTAGTTATGTCATACCATGTGGGAGACACTTTAGGGGCATCATACCATGTGGGAGGCACTTTAGGGAAATCATACTGTGTGGGAGGCACTTTAAGGACGTCATACCATGTGGGAGGCACTTTAGGGGCATCATACCATGTGGGAGGCATTTTAGGGAAATCATACTGTGTGGGAGGCAGTAATATCATTCAGGAGAGCAAAGGAGCATTCAGATTACAAAATATATTTTTTTAAAAATACAAAATTTTATTGAGGTACTGATAAAAACACACATAAACACACATAAAATAAGGACACTCTGCATTATGAGTCTGGGTTTGTCTATATTGATGTGTGGGAGGCAGTTTAGGGACATCATACCATGTGGGAGGCACTTTAGGGGCATCATACCGTGTGGGAGGCACTTTAGGGACATCATACTGTGTGGGAGGCACTTTAGGGGCATCATACCATGTGGGAGGCACTTTAGGGGCATCATACCACGTGGGAGGCACTTTACGGACATCATACTGTGTGGGAGGCACTTTAGGGACATCATACTGTGTGGGAGGCACTTTACGGACATCATACCATGTGGGAGGCACTTTAGGGACATCATATTGTGTGGGAGGCACTTTAGGGACATCATACTGTGCAGGAGGCCCTTTCGGGACATCATACTGTGCGGGAGGCACTTTCTTAACCTCATACTGTGCGGGAGGCACTTTAGGGACATCATACTGTGTGTGAGGCCCTTTCGTGACATCATACTGTGCAGGAGGCCCTTTCGGGACATCATACTGTGCGGGAGGCACTTTGTTAACCTCATACTGTGTGGGAGGCACTTTAGGGACATCATACCATGTGGGAGGCACTTTAGGAACCTCATACCTTGCGGGAGCCACTTTCGGGACATCATACTGTGCGGGAGGCACTTTAGGGACATCATACTGTGTGGGAGGCACTTTAGGGACATCATACCGTGCGGGGGCACTTTAGGGACATCATACTGTGCGGGGGCACTTTAGGGACATCATACTGTGCGGAGGCACTTTAGGGACATCATACTTTGCTGTATTTCCTATGGGGTCAGTAATCTGTGCATGTAAGGAGGTCTCTGGGTAAAACTGTTGAGGAGACTTTGCTGTGGGGATATCATACTGTGAGGGGGCATTGTTGGGAGCATCATCCTCTATGGGGCTATGAAAAAAGCATAAATTTGGGTGAGAATGCTAGGGGGCTTCAGTAGGGGCATAATTACTGTGTATGCTCCACAATGCATGTCCCTGTTTTTAAAAGTTGAGGGATTAACCCAAGCTACAATACTGATATTTTTTGGAGTGTGAGAATAGGGGGTCCCCAATTGCACCTTTTTACCCTACATACAAATTAAATATTTTTATCTAAGAGGATGTGGTCTTCAATAAGATGCCCACAAAAAACAGCTGAGCACCACGCCAACTTGGCTAACAGGACTATATTTATTTGCAGGGGAGATGGGGGGTCATATCTGAGGAACGGAGAGGCTCAGGAACAAAAGGGAAACATGGCCGTATTTCGTCATTATGTGATGACATATCCTGACCTAGGGGGGGGGAGTGATACCCCTTTAATTAAAAGGATCAATTAAAAAATATATGTCTATGCATTGGTGCCCTCTAGTGGTCAATAGTCAAAGATGCCAGGAATAAAAAAATAAAATTGGGGAATATTTTTCTTTTCCTTTTTAATGTCTTGAACAAATGCCAGTACTAAGAGATGTACAGTAGTTATCCGCTGACCCGGAGGTGGAAGAGTTTACAGGAGGGCAGTAGTAGGTCCATCACATAATTACCCACCGCACACGAAGGTGAATGATTTATAACGGCTCCGGATAAGCCCCTGGGATTTATAAAGGCAAAGTATTAAATAGAAGCTGTTTTATGGCAGGAGAACATTAGGCAATAAAAGACATAAGGCCCTTTGTACCCACCAGGGGAAAATTTCCCACTGAAGGATTAGTTCATAACACAGACAGCGGATCTACAGCGTCAGTCTCGTTCCTCGCACAGAACATTCCCCCAAGACAAACGGCTATTAAGACAACTCAATAAAACCACTCGGCTCTCGGTTCTGTCAGCAGCCTCACATTTATAAGAGAGCAGATATTTTACCATCTGGAGCCGAGAAGACAGATTGCAAAACTATCCGACCAATATCGGTGTCAGAGGACAGAACAATTCAGAGTAGCCACCACTAGAGGGAGACATTGCACACGCTTCTCATTGCTCCTATTGTTGTGAGCTCCCCCTAGTGGTGGCTGCCGATAGCCAAAATGTTATTTATTTCTCAGAAAAAAATATGAAGGGTACATTTCAGGCACTACTGTTCATGGGGCACTGCCATAGAACTGCTTAATGGACCTTCACTGATATTACCCATCTTGTAACATTTATGGCATATCCGCATGATAGCTATTTGTCCTACCACTGGGAATTGCATGTATTTCCAGACCAGGGACCCCCTTTATCAATTATTAAAATTAAATTGACAGATGAAAAGGATTTCAAGCTGATAGGTTTACATTTACACATATCAATATAGATCGAGATTCATTTTGCACTGTAAAAAAAAAAAAATAATGAGGGGAAAAAGTGAACTGTTTAAATACACGTGAAGGGCTGGATTATATGGTTGAGATGAATAGAATTTTTTTTTCTATAATTCTACATGTATACAAATAAAATATAATTCACAAATTAACCACTAGAGGTCACTATGCACAGTGAATCTATGAGACCATCGTTCATAGACGTCTTCAAGAATCATAACAACCACTATATACAAGGTGTGTCTAATCACAAAATGAAGTTTTTACAAGTAGGTCTTTATTATTAAGGGAAAAAGATATCCAAACCTGCAGGGCCCTGTGTGAAAAAATGATTTCCTTTAAACCTAATAACTGATTGGGCCACCCGAAGCCACAACAACTGCAATCAAGAGTTTGTGATAACTGGCAATGAGTCTTTTATAACGCTCTGGAGGAATTTTGGCCACTCATCTTTGCAGAATTGTTGTCATTCAGCCACATTGGAGGTTTCAGAGCATGAATCACCTTTTTAAGGTCACAGCATCCCAATCGGATTAGTGTCAGGACTTTGATTAGGCCACTCCAAAGTCTTAATTCTGTTTTTCTTAAGCCATTCAGAGGAGGACTTGCTGGTGTGTTTCGGATCATTGTTCTGCTACATAACCCAAGTTCATGTCAGCTTGAGGTCATGAACAGGTGGCCAGACATTCTCCTTCAGGATTTTTTGATAGACAGAATTCAGGGTTCCGTTTATCGCAGATAATCTTCCAGGTCCTGAAGCAGCAAAACGGCTCAAGACCATCACACTACCACCACCACCACCATATTTTACTGTTGGTATGATGTTCCTTTTTGAAATGCTGTGTTACTTCTACTCCAGATGTAATGAGACATGCATCTTCCAAAAAGCACAACTCTTGTCTTGTCAGTCCACAGAGTATTCTCCCAAAAGTCTTGGGGATGATCAAGATGTTTTCTGGCAAAAATGAGATGAGCCGTTATGTTCTTATTGCAGAGTAGGGGTTTTCGTCATGGAACTCTGCCATGCTGTCATGATCCGTTCCGGAGTTTAGTCCTGTCTGCTCTTTCTCTGGGTGGATCATGTCAAGGGTTAACTTTGATCTCCCTCATTCTGGGCTTGGGTTTGCTATTTAGCTCCCAGGTATCCTGAGGGTGGTGTCAGCTATAGTTCTGTCTTCTGCTTGTGAACCTGACTGTGGAAACCCTTGGTATGTCCTGCTGTGAACCCTGACTTGTCCTGTGTCTGTTATCACCCTCTGTCTTCCCTTTCCCTGCGTTTGTCTGTTCTTCTTGATCCTCTGATTCTGACCTCCTGGCTTGGCTATTGACTCTGCCTTGATTTGTCCCTATTGTACCGTATTTTGCTCGCCCTGGTTTACTGATCCCTTGCTACGTCCTGACTATCCTTTCTGTTTATATCCTTTTTGTACTGATGTGTCATCTTGTGTCCTGATTCAGTTTTTCTGACTACTCTCTTGCCACTAGGTGGCATCTGTTCAGCTGCTCAGTGTGTGCAGTCTTGCGTCCCTATAAAACTCCCCCTGGTGAAGGTTGCGCTGTACTGCACTGCAGCTTCATGACACATGCAGGCCATTTTTGCCCATTCTTTATTATGGTGGAGTCATGAACACTGACCTTTGTTGTGGAGTCTTTTGTGACCTCTTGGATGAGTCGTTGCTGCGATTTTGGGGTAATTTTGGTCGGCTGGTCACTCCTGGGAAGGTTCACCACTATTCCATGTTTTTGCCATTTGTGGTGTAGGATTGCACTTACCGAGTGTATTGGGTCACACTCATTTGGCAGCGGATTAACTTAGTCAGGCACGGGTTTTCACTTTAACAGTCCATGTGGTTTATTATGGAGTCATAAGCCACAGAAATATAAACAACAAGCACAAAGTCTTTACATCAATCTTCACATCATAGTATACGGCTTTGAAACGCGGTCACTAAACACGCCAAACCTCTGTGTCCAGTTATCGTGGGTGACCGCATGCCATACAGTTCATTAATGTCCATGGAGCACAACAGGCACCAACATATGACATTACGGTTGCAGTCTCTAATCATGCTGGGCCTTACTCCGTCCAGTTGCTGTGGGTGACTGCACGGTTCCCCATATGCTGGGTTACCTTCCAGGAGCTCCTGCTCCACACGCTGACTCCTGTCAGTACTCTCTCTCTCAGGGAAGCTGCCGACCTGGGATCACCGTCCCAGACAATGCCTTGCTCACCTGGCCACCTGACAGTCCAGATCCTCAGACGGGCTGTAGCTTCCCCAAACGCAGTGCCATCACAGACTCTGCACACGCGTCCTCTCTGTGCACTATTCAGGACGTCCATCCCCATCTGGGACCGTCCAACACACAGGTCCCCAGGTCCAAGGCCTTCCCCATGTGCTCTTCAGGGATCTAGTCCTACTCCCAAGACCTCCCAACACAGAGGACCTCCAGGACCTGGCACACAGACCACTATCCATTTTTTTCCATGTGACTAAACGATCACATTATATACTTGTAACCAGGGCCGCCATCAGGGCATGACAGCCATGACTGGCGTATGGGGCCCGGTGGGCAGAGGGGGCCCGCATCGGGCCCCGTCTCATCTGCTCACCGGGCCCCCCCTGCAGGCGCTGCGGCTCACTATTGACGTGCGGGCCCGTGCCCGCACGTCAATAGTTAACAGTCGCCGCCAGCCAGTCGGAGGCTGGCAGCTGACTTGAACGGCGGCAGTGCGCAGTCGCACCTCGCCGGCGTCTGACGTCATCGTCAGCCGCCGGCGAGTGCGTCCTTCACCTGCGTGGAGGAGCTTCGCCCGCCGCGGGAGCATGGCAAGGTAAGAAGTTTTTTTTTTTTTTTGGTAGCAGCGATCCAGGGGAGGGGGCCCGGGGCAGTATGCTGGACACGGGGGCAGAATACTGGACATGCTGGGGCAGAGGAGATGCTGGACACAGGGGCAGAATGCTGGACAAAGGGGTAGAAAGCTGGACACAGACAGGGGCATTATGCTGGACACAGGGGCAGAATGCTGGACAAAGGGGCAGTGTTCTGGACACAGGGGCATTATGCTGGACAAAGGGGCAGAAAGCTGGGCACAGGGGCATTATGCTGGACACGGGAAGAATGCTGGACAAAGGGGCATTATGCTGGACAAAGGGGCAGAAAGCTGGACAAAGGGGCAGTATTCTGGACACAGGAGCATTATGCTGGACAAAGGGGCAGAATGCTGGACACAGGGGCAGAATGCTGGACAAAGGGGCAGTATTCTGGACACAGGGGCATTATGCTGGACAAAGGGGCAGAAAGCTGGTTAGAGAAGATGCTGGACACAGGGGCAAAATGCTGGACAAAGGGGCAGAAAGCTGGACACGGGCAGAGGAGATGCTGGACACGGGGGCAGAATGCTGGACAAAGGGGCAGAAAGCTGGACACAGACAGGGGCATTATGCTGGACACAGGGGCAGAATGCTGGACAAAGGGGCAGTATTCTGGACACAGGGGCATTATGCTGGACACAGGGGCATTATGCTGGACACAGGGGAAGAATGCTGGACAAAGGGGCATTATGCTGGACACAGGGGAAGAATGCTGGAAAAAGGGGCATTATGCTGGACAAAGGGGCAGTATTCTGGACACAGGGGCATTATGCTGGACAAAGGGGCAGAAAGCTGGACACGGGCATTATGCTGGACAAAGGGGCAGAAAGCTGGACACAGGGGCAGAATGCTGGACACAGGGGCATTATGCTGGACACAGGGGCATTATGCTGGACACAGGGGCATTATGCTGGACACAGGGGCAGATTGCTGGACAAAGGGGCAGTATTCTGGACAAGGGCAGAATGCTGGACACAGGGGCATTATGCTGGACAAAGGGGCAGTATTCTGGACACAGGGGCATTATGCTGGACAAAGGGGCATTATGCTGGACACATGGGCATTATGCTGGACACAGGGGCATTATGCTGGACACAGGGGCATTATGCTGGACACAGGGGCAGTATTCTGGACAGGGGCAGAGATGCTGGACACAGGGGCAGAGATGCTGGAACCAGGGGCAGTATGCTGGACAAAGGGGCAGTATGCTGGACAAAGGGGCAGAATGCTGGATACAGGGGCAGAATGCTGGATACAGGGGCAGAATGCTGGACACAGGGACAGAATGCTGGACACGGGCAGAATGCTATACAGCGGCAGAATGCTGGACACGCTGGGGCAGAGATGCTGGACACGGGCATTATGCTGGACACAGGGGCATTATGCTGGACAAAGGGGCAGAATGCTGGACACGCTGGGGCAGAATGCTGGACACGCTGGGGCAGAATGCTGGACACGCTGGGGCAGAATGCTGGACATGCTGGGGAAGAATGCTGGACACGCTGGGGCAGAATACTGGACACGGACAGAATGCTGGACAAAGGGGCAGTATGCTGGACACGGGCAGAATGCTGGACACAGGGGCAGAATGCTGGACAAAGGGGCAGAATGCTGGATACAGGGGCAGAATGCTGGATACAGGGGCAGAATGCTGGACACAGGGACAGAATGCTGGACACGGGCAGAATGCTATACAGCGGCAGAATGCTGGACACGCTGGGGCAGAGATGCTGGACACGGGCATTATGCTGGACACAGGGGCATTATGCTGGACAAAGGGGCAGAATGCTGGACACGCTGGGGCAGAATGCTGGACACGCTGGGGCAGAATGCTGGACACGCTGGGGCAGAATGCTGGACATGCTGGGGAAGAATGCTGGACACGCTGGGGCAGAATACTGGACACGGACAGAATGCTGGACAAAGGGGCAGTATGCTGGACACGGGCAGAATGCTGGACACAGGGGCAGAATGCTGGACACAGGGGCAGAATGCTGGACACAGGGGCAGAATGCTGGACACGGGCAGAATGCTGGACACAGGGGCAGAGATGCTGGACACAGGGGCAGAGATGCTGGACACGGGCAGAGATGCTGGACACAGGGGCAGAGATGCTGGACACGGGCAGAATGGAGATACGGGGTATGATGAAAGACATGGGGGCATGACTGGAGACAGATGGGGAAGGATTGGAGACAGATGGGGCAGAATGGAGACACAGGATGCATGATTGGAGACATGGGGGCATGATTGGAGACACTGGGGGCAGAATTGGAGACAGATCTTGCAGGATCATGGGGCAGGATTGATATGATGGAGACAAATGGGTCGGGATGGGGAGATCATATGGGGCAGAATGGATACTCATGAGGGCAGGATGGGAGAACATATGGCTGACGCCAGGAATGAGACACACGGTGGCCAGGATGGGGAATATTATTACCATAGGGACTAATTTAGGGATATTATTACTGCAGTGATGTATTTATTTTATTTTTTGAGGATACTGTTTTAAATGAGGGGGCGATCCTGTTACTGTGTAGAGTGATACTATGTCGCCTCTTTTTCTTCATGTGGTGTAATGTAGAAGTTGGGAAAATTAATTAATGTATTCTACAAGCAGAACTCGAGATAACTGTGTTATTTCCTGCAGAAACGAGTCCTGGCTGGATGAAATGATGGCGGTCTGTGCTGGATGAAAGATGAAGGACTTCACCTAGAGATGTCACTGGTAAGTCAGTGTGTTACCTATACACTGACACTATACACTGTATACAGAGCTCCTGTGTATAATTTCACTAGTGATCACTGTATTATCTGTACACAGACACTGCATACTAAGTACAGATCTCCTGTGTATAATGGCACTTATGGTGATAGTATGGTGCTTTTTTTTTTATTACTGATCAGAATTGTAGTATTCAGTCACTATGTGGTGGTAATATGTGGTCTGGTCATGGTGTAGCGGTATTTGTTCTTTGTATGTGATATTCGATCACTGTGGTGGTAATATGTCATCTGGTCATAGTGCTGTGGTATTTGTTCTTTGTATGTGATATTATTGGTCATTTAAAAAATTGAAAAATAAATAAAAATATACCTAAATTGTATCGCATATTTTAACAAATATTTAATAGGTTACAGTAGAGTAGGGCCCGGCCAAAAGTGTCTACTGTGTTATGGTGGCGGCATAAAAAATCTTTTGGCCAAAACAAAAGCTGCCGGCTATATGTGTGATCTGGTGATGGGAACTGTTAATGTGTGATAGGTGAGAAGTGGAGTTTTTCCAAGAGAGAGCGGTGGGGCTGTGGACAGCTCGAGGGGTGGAGCCTGGAGGCGGGGCTGGGGTGGAGCCTGGGCGGAGTCTCAAGGGGGCCCCGAAAATTTTGCCAGTATGGGGCCCCGAAATTTCTAGTGGCAGCCCTGCTTGTAACCACTCCTAGAGGTGGGAGGTGGCTAGTTCAACCATTATAACCACAGATGCATATCCTGAGGAGCACATGCAGCGTCCCCTAGCTGTAACAGGGGTCACTGCATCACAGTGGATAATGGCTCTCACTGTGGTTCGCTGGAGTCCCAAAGCTTTAGAAATGACTTTATAACCTTTTCCAGACTGGTAGATCTCAATTACTTTTTCTCTTTTGTCCCATAATCTCTTTGGATTGTGGCATAATGTATAACTTTTGAGGATCTTTTGGTCTACTTCCTTTTGTCAGGCAGGTCCTATTTAAGTGATTTCATGATTGAGAACAGGTGTGACAGTTATCAGACCTGGGTGTGGCTAGGGGATGTGAACTCTGATTCCAAGGTTATGATAAACCACAGTTAATTTATGTTTTAAGAATGGTGAGGGCAGTCACTTTTTTACACAGGGCACTGTAGGTTTGGATTTCTTTTTCCCTTAATAATAAAAACTTCATTTATAAACTGCATTTTGTGATTACTTGTGTTATCTTTGTAGAATATTTACATTTGTTTGGTGATCTGAAACATGTAAAAGAATAGGAAATCGGGAAGGGGCAAACACTTTTTCACACAACTGTATCTTTTTAAAAGCATTTTTTCCACACCTTTTCTACGGTGCTACTACAGATTAAAATGTTACCTGCTGCCGGAAAACGACCCCGACATCCAACCAATTTCATTAAGAGCAAGGAGCCCGGGAAGTCATAATCCACAGAGCCCTGATCTCACATCATCCAGTCTGTCTACAATCACATAAAGAGACAGAGGGATCCGCACAAGCCTCATACACAGAAGATCTGGGGTCAGGTCTCCAAGATGTTTGGAACAACCTCCTGCCGAGTTCCTTCAACAACTGTGTGCAAGTGATGGAGAAGAAATGATGGGGGCGACAGGAAATCACCGAATACTTATGGGATTTACATTTCTCTTTTGCTCATTCACTTTGCATTTTGTTAATTGATAAAAATAAACTATTAACTTTCTATTTTATATTGCAGCATTTTCTCCACACCTGTGCTGTATACACAATATACGGTATCTTTGTCACACTCCGATTTTGCAAGTTTTCCCACCTAAAGAGAATAGAGAGGTGCAGAAACCTTTGTTTGCAGTTACAGAGGTCAGACGTTTCCTGTAGTTCTTGACCAGATTTCCACACAGTGCAGCAGGGATTTTGGCCCCCTCCTCCATACAGATTTTCTCCAGATCTTTCAAGTTTCGGGGTTGTCGCTGAGCAACATTGAGTTTCAGCTCCCTCCAAAGATTTTCTATTAACTTCAGGTCTGGAGACTGTCTAAGCCACTCCAGGACCTTGAAATGCTTCTTACGGAGCCACTCCATAGTTGCCCTGGCTGTGTGTTTCAGGTCATTTTCATGTTGGAAGACCCAGCCACGATCCATCTTCAATGCTCTTACTAAGATAAGGAGGTTGTTGGCCAAAATCTCATAATACATGACCCCATCCATCCTCCCTTCAATATGATACAGTTATCCTGTCCCCTTTGCAGAAAAGCAACCCCCAAAAGTATGATGTTTCCCCCACCATGCTTCATAGTTGGGATGGTGTTCTTGGGGTTCTACTCATCCTTCTTCTTCCTCCAAACATGGCGAGTGGAGTCAATACCAAAAGTTCTATTTTAGTCTCATCTGACCACATGACCTTCTCCCATGCCTCCTCTGGATCATCCAGATGATCATTGGCCTGGATATGTGCTGGGTGAGCAGGGGGACCTTGCGTGCCCTACAGGATTTTAATCCATGACGGCAAAGTGTGTTACTAATGGTAATGTTTGACACTACGGTCCCAGCTCTCTTCAGGTCGTTGGCCAGGTCCTCCCGTGTAGTTCTGGGCTGATTCCTGACCCTGGTACCAGAGAAACGAATAGCAGAACAGTCAACAGCAGCTCGCTGATGGTTTCCACGTAGCACCAAGAACATTTTTTTTTAAATTTGAGCTGAAAAAAAATCAAAGTTCCTAAACAAGAACCTCATAAAAGAAGGAGCGCAACTTTAAATGTTACGTTGTTTACAGCGAAAGTAATGAGAAATAATTAAGGCGCGCAGTCGCCGCCGTCTGTTACAGGCGCAATTTAATCTCTTTGTAATTAAATAGAAAATGTCAGACGGCAGAAGCGATGCTCCGCAGGGTTTTACCTGCACAACTATCATAAAGTTTTCCGTTTTGGTAGTTGGATTTTGCCGCTGTTTTAGGAGTCCACCTCTTAGATCCATTTTATTCCTTTTTCCCCATAAGTCACGACGCTCTCCTCATTTAATAAGCGAGCCAAATTAGTCCGATCGCTATAGTGTATGAACAGAAAAATCAATTTGTCTTTAAATACTCTAAGTATTATGTAATGAGACAACCGAATTAGAAATGTGTGTTCTCTGGACGCGAGCCAGAGATATGAATTGCTGATTTTAAGAGTTCATTTTACATTCATAGTTTCATTTTTTTTTTTTATGGACTGAAACTGTTCAAGACAAAGTCTTAAAAGGCACAGCGAATGTAAAAAGCTGACGTTATGTTCCAGCTATTGCTCCCTGTTATCAGCCATATCAATGTCGAGAGGCTGACATTTATCCCTGCTCCCGTGTTTCACTACTTTTCTCATATATCTCCAGAGCTAAAAAAACTTCAGATACATTGACATATATTGATGCGACTGATATCAGTAAAACTGTCATTTTTAGATGTACTGGCTCTTTAAGAAGGATTTTTTTCCCGTTATTTTTTTAAATTAATGAAACCTATATTTATTTGAAAGAAGGTTGAATTTCTGATAGAGGAGGCCCCTAATTCAGGACCCGGACCTTATCAGCCAAGATGAAAACAGATTTAATTCTCTAGAGGACTCAGCGTCCATGCATGACGTGATCAGACTTATAACACAATTGCTTTCTAGGGATACCATTTCTTTTTTTTTTGCAAACACCTCCAGCAGGCAATGCCTCTTGGGGAAATAAAATTGCATCAAGGCGAATGTCCACACCTTTTTTTTTGTAAATTCAGGCCACGCATGGCTGCTGATTGGCAGTACCTGATTGGCTGCAGCGATGCCTGATTGGCTGCAGCATTGTCTGATGCTCTCATTGGCTACAGTGATGCCTGACTGGCTGCAGCAGTGCTCGATGGTCTGATTGATTGCAACGATGCCTGATTGATGTCTCATTGCTGCAGTGGTGCCTGATTGGCTGCAGCATTGTCTGATGCTCTCATTGGCTACAGTGATGCCTGACTGGCTGCAGCAGTGCTCGATGGTCTGATTGATTGCAACGATGCCTGATTGGCTGCAGCAGTGCTCAATGGTGTGATTGGCTGTAATGGTGTCTCCTTGCTGAAGTGATGCCTGATTGGCTGCAGCATTGTCTGATGATCTGATTGGCTACAGTGATCCTGATTGGCTGCAGCATTGTCTGATGATCTGATTGGCTACAGTGATGCCTGATTGGCTGCAGCAGTGCTCGATGGTCTGATTGATTGCAACGATGCCTGATTGGCTACAGCGATGACTGGCTGCAGCAGTGCTCGGTGGTCTGGCTGCAGCAGTGCTCAATTATCTGATTGGTTGCAGCTATGCCTGATTGGCTGCAGCAATGCCCAATGGTCTGATTGGCTGCAGCAATGCCTGATTAGCTGCAGTCCTGCCGGATAATGTGATTGGCTGAAGTGATGCTTTATTGGCTGCAGCGATGCCTGATGGGCTGCAGCAGTGCACGATTAACTGGTTGGTTGCAGCTATGTCTGATTGACTGCAGCAATGCCCAATGATTTGATTGGCTGCAGCAATGCCCAATGGTCTGACTGGCTGCAGTACTGCCGGATGATCTGATTGGCTAAAGCGATGCCTTATTGGCTGCAGCGATGCCTGACTGGAGTAGTGCCCGATGGTCTGATTGACTGCAGCGGGGCCCAATGGTCTGGCTGCAGCCATGCCTGATTAGCTGCAGTGGTGACAGATGGTCTGGCTGCAGTGATGCCAGCTGCAGCAGTACCCGAAGGTCTGATTGGCTGCAGCAATGCCCAATGGTCTGATTGGCTGCAGTACTGCCGGATGATCTGATTGGCTAAAGCGATGTCTTATTGGCTGCAGCGATACCTGACTGCAGTAGTGCCCAATGGTCTGATTGGCTGCAGCGGCGCCCAATGGTCTGGCTGCAGCCATGCCTGATTGGCTGCAGTGGTGACAGATGGTCTGGCTGCAGTGATGCCAGCTGCAGCAGTACCCGAAGGTCTGATTGGCTGCAGCAATACTTGATTGTCTGCAGCAGCATCCAGTGTTAAAGAAAGCATAGCGTATACAGAGTGATCCCATCAGCGGCCCGTGGAGGCAGCGGGGCATCGGTCGGGGAGAATATATTACCATTACTGGCACAGACACAGGCGGCCCCTGTAATCGAACTGAGCATCTTGTAATTCATTATTTCTCCTCTGGGGGAGCAGTAGGAAAATTGAACACTTGCTGCTGATTTCTTCACAGATAATCAGTGAGGATCTTAGAAGTGAGACCTCCTGGGACCCCCAACCTGCCATGTGCGGACCCCGCTCATCCCTCATTTAGTCTCGTAGATTAATAATGACTTTACAAACGACGGCCGGCGGCGCATGTTACCATCTAATGTAATTGCATATCTGCCCCTTTATAATTTGCTAATGTTGACAGTCCGTCCTTGCTCAAATTGACTAAGTATTTCAAATTAAGCTCGTTTCGTCCCTTGCCAATACGCGTTTAAGCAAACAGTCATTATGCAAAGTGCTCAAACGACTATTTTTAATTACATACATTTCCACAACGTGCCGTACATCATTACCAATGGAAGTGGCATTTTAAAGGGCCGGTGAAAACGAGCTCTCATTTATAGAACAAGAATACACAGAGATGGTTTATCATTTGGCAGAACCCCAACAATAATCTATGTAGTAAGTGCAGTACCGCGGTTCTCCTCTAGAGGGCACCGTCTGTGGATTGAATATGATTTTATTCAAAGTTTTCTAAAACCTTAATTTACTTTTCTACATGTTACATTAATTGATTTAAAGAAAATTTGCCCCATGCTGTAAAACAATGCTGAGAGTTGTAGTTCTGCAATAGTTACAAAGCCAGAAATTAAAAAAGAAAAACACACATCTAAAAAAAAAAAGATATAACTTCACCTTTTAACACTATATAATTTTAGGTGCACATTTCTGTGCTGATTAATTTCTTAATACATCTTTACAGCAGTCAGAGTTTGGATTTCTGAGACAGAGCTCCAAATCCTCTGCATGAACAGAGAATTAAATAGAAATAGATTTCTGTATACCTGCAGCCACCACTAGGGGGAGCACACTGCATACTGATTTATCATTAAGTTTAAAAGGCGTGGTCCAAAATACTAATTTTCAAGCTAAATCTGTATCGCTCGTTTCAGGGGCTGGGTTAGTTCCTGCTCTGTCACTGTGTGATGTGCATAGTGACACTGCGCTCTCTGTTGCCGGCTCAGATGAGAAGCAGCAACAAGTAGTAGCAGAGCGCACTGTCAATGTGCATTGTCAGAATACCGCTTGTGCAGAGACCAGCACCGTCCATGCAAGTGACTTGCGGGGGCAGTGCTGGTGTCTGCACGCCGGGTATTCTGACCGCTCACTGACAGTGCGCTCTTGTGCCGGCCCATTACTACTGATCTGAGCCAGTGAGAGAGAGTGCACTGTCATTGTGCACATAGTACAGCTCCATAAAACAAGCGTCACTGATCAGGGAGGGGGCACAGGCTGCGGCAGTGACCGCAGCCTCTGCCTCCTCTGCCCCCCTGATGAAGCGTCATGTGAATTAAAAGTCCCTTTAATTTTTAGAGCGGAGAATACAAAAAATGGTGTTCCGGGTTGGACTCGCCGCATCCAAAGGCTCCTTTGTTCCAGTTAATCGTGAGCCTCATTTGCAACAAATGTTTCCACGAGGTGAAGTCCTTTCGGGCAATGCTTTTACTACTCGAGAAATATTTGGCAATCTGCTCACAATCCATTATACCGACGCCTGAGCGCAAAATACTGCTATAAAAAGGAAATTCTGTATTCCTACGAGAGGCAGAGAGTTGGCAGCGCTGGCAGAGGAAATATTTCTTTTCCGTGTATTCATAAAGGTGTCAGACTTACTAACGTCAATATTATGGGGAGAACATGAAAAATTGTAATCACATTTCTGCATTTTGGTAACATAATAACAATGCGACCTTTGTCATATGTTACATCATTACAAGGACACTGCCTCCTGCCGTATAGACAGGTGACCATTGGCGATCGAGTGTCAGCTGCTGGGAGGCCAAGTGACCAGTCGTGACCTGTGACATGTTCCCTGCAGCGCCCCCATAGGGGTTATAAAGAATTGCACTGTTCCCTTTGATATGTAGATGATGCATGTAATGCAGGGACATGCCCCAGAGCTAGAGACAATCCCTGTAGTGACCCTGCTACATAGTGGTAAAATTTGGAAGGGTCTGTCTGGGTGTTAGAACCTTGCAGTGCTCATTTTGGAATTGCATCTCTTCGGCTCAAGGATTGTATATTTCTATATGTCTGAGCTAATGGTCTTAATCATTTCTACATGGTTGGAACAGGTTTACCTAAATGGTTGTCCACAGCTGACATAGGATAGCTCATCAATATGAGAACTAGTACAGTAGTATAACAGAGTTGACTCAGATGTGGCAGAGCTGAGTTTGACAGAGTTCAACACAGAGATGGCACAGTAGGATATCAACCATGTGCCTCAGCTGTGTTTGTCTCAGAGTCCAATGCAAAGATGAGAGATACCGAATTATAGCAGAGTTAACTCAATGATGTACCATAGCTAGGTTTGTCAGAGAGTCCAATGTTGTCAGAGGTAGCAAAGCACTAGGTCAACCAGGTGCCATAGTTGAGTTTGTCAAAGAGTCCAACGTTGGACATGATGCAGCGGTTTAGCGGAGTTCACTCAATGATATTCCATAGCTGTGTTTGTCTGAGAGTCCGATGTTGGAGATGGCACAGCAGAATTTCAACCTTGTGCGATGTCTGCGTTGCTCTGATAGTCCAATGTTAGAGATGGAGCAACGGTATAGTAAACTCAACGATGTGCCATAGCTAGGCTTGTCAGAAAGTCCAATGTCCGAGATGTCACAGCAATATATCAACCATGTGTCATGTCTGCGTTTGTCTGAGAGTTTAATGTTAGAGATGGCACAGCAGTATTTCAACCATGTGCCATAGATGAGTTTGTCAGAGAGTCCAATGTTAGAGACTGTACAGCAGTATAGCAGAGTTAACTCAATGATGTGCCTTAGCTGTGTTTGTCTGAGTGTCCAATCTCGGACATGGCACAGCACTTTTTGAACCATGTGCAATGACTGCATTTGTCTGAGAGTCCAATGTTAGAGATGGTGCAGAGGTATAGTAGAGTTTACTCAACGATGTGCCATAGCTAGGTTTGTCAAAGAGTCAAATTCAGAGATGGTACAGTAGAATATCAACCATGTGCCATCGCTGAGTTTGTTTGAGAGTCCAGTGCAGAGATGGCACAGAAGTAAAGAAGAATTAACTCAATGATGTGCCATAGCTAGGTTTGTCAGAGAGTCCAAGACAGTGTTGGCACAGTGTAAAGGCTGAGTTACCCAGATATATAGCAGTGCTGGCTTTGCCAGGTGGTTTGTGAGACAAGAAGCAGTCTATGATAGTGGCATCAAGGAAAACTACTGGGTGTAGGCAGGATGTCTACCGCTGTATGAGCCAGTAACCCAATGTGCAGAATGGTAGATGAGCTAGCCTAGGCAGCGGGAGGACGCAGTGTCTGGCACTGAAGCCATGGCCATTAGAGCTATTGACAGTGTCTAGCCCCTTTAAGATTTTTGACTTTTCTTCTGTTTGCCTATAAGTGGGATATGTTGGCCGCATTATAACATCCTACAGTTATTTAATTGAACCCAAACTTATAAACTGACTTCAGGATGTTTGGAAGATGCCAGATCCTGTTTGGTTACCTCACACACCCTTCATGTGGAATGTAATGTTGTATTTCAGGGAGAAATCTGTCAGCGCTCAGTCTGCACATTGTACATTTTAATTCCATACCGTGGACTGCGCTCTTGTTTGTTCTTCTATTTGCCTGCAAGAATTTTCACAAGAGCTCGTAATCCTCCCCAATGGGTCATTGCAAATGGCAACATTGCAAGAGGGGTGTATAAAACTGAGACGTCACCCTCCCTGGTCTTTGTAGAGTAGTGCAACCGGATCTTATTCCCACTGGTGGTTTAGTCGCTTCTGGTTTATAATTCTTCCCACGGAATATCTGATGGCTATAACAATATATCAGTGCTCCACTAGGTGGAGCTCACTGCATACATTTCCCATTGGAAACTAGTCGCATGAATATATGACATGAGCTCCCCCTAGTGGTGGCTGCAGGCAGTTAGAATTTTATCATGTAAGAAAAAGAGATTCCCCCTATACAAATACATTATTAAATTAATTGGCAGAGAATTTTTAATCTGGAGCTCTGAGTGCCAAGTGGGGCCTGTTCTGAGTTTTGTTAGGGCTCCTATGAGTTCTGTGATGAAAATGACCCTTATTTAATGATTGTACCCAGTTTTAGGGTAGAGGTTATCGCAGAAACGAAGCCTGATTTTTCCGGAGCGAATCATCCCCTATTGCTAACCATGAGAGCTCCACTCATGAAAGAAAAGCAAAAATAGTCACATTATTCCGGAGGAGATTATAAAAATGCCGGAAATGTTCCTGCCTGTTATTAAAGGCAGCGCTCCTTATAGTTCATCTCACTACCAGGCCGTTCTTACATGACTTCACAAGCTGATATCACCAAATGGGTTTTTGCAAAAATTGCAATTTCATATTCAATGCTTGAGCTGCTTTGTGTATTGCAGATAAGTCGCTGCCTGCGATGTGCACAGAGGAAATAAATAGAAGCTTTTAACCCCCTGTTAGTCACGCAGAGGAGCGAGGAGAGTGAACTGTGCCCATGATCTGTCACCAGATTTCACCATAAAAAGTACAGTGGCTTGTGAAAGTACTCACCCCCTTACCACCCCAACACCCCCGGCTTATTACCTGTTTTGTTACATTACAACCTGTGTGTAAGTATTTATGTCATCCAATTTGTGTGTGATGCATCAGCACTAAATAGTCTAAGTTGGTGAAGTGCAAAAAATATAGGCATACATTAAAGTTATGGGATCAAATAACTAAAAATTGGCACGTGCATATGTAGTCACCCCTTTTGCGATGAAGCCTCTAAAAATTTCTGGTGCAAACAATTCCCTTCATAAGTCCCATGCTTAGTGACAGGACGTCCCCCTGTGTGCAATCTAAGTGTCACGTGTGTCAGTATATTATTATTATTATTATTATTTATTATTATAGCGCCATTTATTCCATGGCGCGTTACATGTGAGGAGGGGTATACATAATAAAAACAAGTACAATAATCTTGAACAATACAAGTCACAACTGGTACAGGAGGAGAGAGGATCCTGCCCGCGAGGGCTCACAATCTACAAGGGATGGGTGAGGATACAGTAGGTGAGGATAGAGCTGGCCGTGCAGCGGTTTGGTCGATCGGTGATTACTGCAGGTTGTAGGCTTGTCGGAAGAGGTGGGTCTTCAGGTTCTTTTTGAAGGTTTCGATGGTAGGCGAGAGTCTGATATGTTGTGGTAGAGAATTCCAGAGTAGGGGGGATGCATGAGAGAAATCTTGTATGCGATTGTGGGAAGAGGAGATAATAGGGGAGTAGAGAAGGAGATCTTGGTATATATCTTGGTAAAGTATATACACTTTACCTTCTCTGAAAGGTCACAGAGTCTGCAATACCATTAACAAGAGGCATCACTCACCAAACACCACCATGAAGACCAAGGAGATCCCCAAACAACACCATGAAGACCAAGGAGAACTCCAAACAACACCATGAAGACCAAGGAGATCTCCAAACAACACCATGAAGACCAAGGGGATCTCCAAACAACACCATGAAGACCAAGGAGAACTCCAAACAACACCATGAAGACCAAGGAGAACTCCAAACAACACCATGAAGACCAAGGAGATCTCTAAACAACACCATGAAGACCAAAGAGATCTCCAAACAACACCATGAAGACCAAAGAGATCTTCAAACAACACCATGAAGACCAAATAGATCCCCAAACAACACCATGAAGACCAAGGAGAACTCCAAACAACACCATGAAGACCAAGGAGATCTCCAAACAACACCATGAAGACCAAGGAGAACTCCAAACAACACCATGAAGACCAAGGAGAACTCCAAACAACACCATGAAGACCAAGGAGATCTCCAAACAACACCATGAAGACCAAGGAGATCTCCAAACAACACCATGAAGACCAAGGAGATCTCCAAACAACACCATGAAGACCAAGGAGATCTCCAAACAAGTCAGGGACAAAGTTGATAAGAAGTATGCAGCGCCCCAGGGTCCTGGTCGTTGCAGTAATATAATTCTCCTCTAGGGGGGAGTGATGTTACGTTTGGAGGCAATGAAAGAGATCTCTTTACCAGGTAACACCAACATACAACACATTTCATACTGCAGTCCGCTAGGGGGAGCTATGCTCCTATTTATTAGAGCACTCTTTACAATTAGGTAAAGCTAGTGGCCTGCAGAGGAAGTTAGGCAGTTGCTGGCTGAGCTTCAGCTCAGGTAGTTGGTCCCTGACAGGGGTGGGATCCTGTCAGAGGCCTATATAGAAAGCCACGGAGCTGCGCCTGCCCCACGTGCGGCAGTTCCTAAGGAACAGATACGAACAGAGAACTGTATTGTAGAGAGTGATAAGAAGTCATAGCAAAAGGAGTGGATACCAGAAGGAGTTCTGCGTACACTGGATGCCTCCTTCTGGGGCGCAGGATCCCGGTAGCTGGAACACCAAGGGAGCAACAGTCCTTTATGCCTTGATCCAGAGACCAAACAATACAAAACCCGGCACTCAACTTTGTGGTGTGAAGAAACGAAAGATTTATTATCCCAAATTAGAAAACGTTTCGGTCCCACAACTGGACCTTCATCAGTAACGTTTACTGGGACAATGTATAGATTGAAGTGGCTATATGGCCTGCCCGGAGGTTGCTACCAATATAGTATTGGATATCCAGAGAGAAAAGTTACAGCCTATATGGGTGCTGTCATCGCGGCGTCCACCGCTGAATAGCAAGTCAGTTGAGTGCCCGGTTTTGTATTATTTGCTGATTACGGTTTGGGAACCTACCCGTGCACCTCATACGGTTGTGCACACGTGTTTCTAACTACGTTGATCCAGAGACCGGCAGGACAGCTAATTTCACGTTACTGATCCGCCCTATACCCAGGAGGCAAGGTGGCACCCACGAGAGGCTGGGGCATGATAGAGTCCCTGTAAAAAGCCTCAGGCCATTGGTCATACGGGTTTGTCCTATCCATCTGGGGGACAGAGAGAGAGACACAACATCTGTAACATCTTCAATAGTTGTGAGGACCTTATGAGAGGCTCAACAGTAAGGTACTACAACACCAAGGCGCTAGAGGAAGGCTACTGATTTCCACCTGGATAAGGGGACTCTGGATTTGCCTCCAAACCGGCCGGACTCTGCCTGCCCTGTGATCTGTGCTCTGGACTGTGGATGCTGAAGCCTTCAGTAAAAAGGTAAAGAGACTGCACCCTTGTGTCCTCGTTCTTCACTGCGCCTCTCACCATCCACCATCTTACACACCGGGAAGCCCTGGGGACATACTTCACCTGTGAGAAGGTATACGTATACCATCTAGCTGCCATAACATTACTACAGCGGACACCTTAAAGCTGTGTCGGTCCCCCTGACCGAATACCACAGGTGGCGTCACGAACATATCCTTTTAAAGACCTTTCCCTTTTTCAAAGGACGTCCCAAGGGCCACAGACTGGGTCAGCCACTGTGACATCCCCCTGAGAACCGAAGGACCCGGTACCGAGTACCCCACTGCTCGTGGGGGCGCTCCAAGTACAAGTCAGGGTTGGGTTATAAGAAAATATCCCAATCTCTGATGATCCCCCAGAGTACCATCAAATCCATTATCATCAAATGGAAAGAACATGGTACCACAACAAACCTGCCAAGAGGTCTGCCCACCAAAACTCTCAGCCCAGGCAAGGAGGGCATTAATCAGAAAGGCAGCACAGAGACCAAAGGTAACCTCGGAGGAGCTCTAGAGTTCCCAAGCACAGACTGGAGTATTCATCCATCCTACCGCAATAAGCCGTACACTCCATAGAGGTGGCTTTTATGGAAGTGTGGGCAGAAGAAGCCTTTACTTACACACCAAAATTGTAAGTCTCATTTTAAGTTTGCCAAAAGACATGTGGAAGAGTCTCCAAATGTATGGAGGAAGGTGGTGTGGTCAGAGAAGACCAAAGTGGAACTTTTTGGCCACCAAAGTAAATGCTATATCTGGCGCCAAATAAACAAAGCTCATCATCCTAAGAACACCATCCCCACAGTGAAACATGATAGTGGCAGCATCATACTGTGGGAATGTTTGTCAGCAGCAGGGACAGAGAAAATAACTTTCGCAAGCCACTATAAGCAAGGTTGCAATTGACTTGCTTTATCTATCTACTGTCTTTCTTCTGGAATAATAGCTTTTATATTGCATACTATGCAGCTGGTTTCCATGGAACGTGGCCACCAGTGCCTTCCCAGAGTAAGCAAAGTAGCTCCATTCTAGGTCAGGTGTCCACTCCTAACATACCAACCACCTCACTCCAGCCCATTGATTTATATACAGTAGTTAGCTGCTCACATCCCTACCACCCTCCTGATCAGTTCTACAGGATAGTCCTGTAGAATCCCAATCTCTGGGACTCCGCATCATGTCTCTTAGGCTGTGTGCACACGTTCAGGATTTTTTGCGGGTTTTCACTCTAAAAACGCCATAAAACCGCGAAAAAACCCGTATATATTAAGCATCCTATTATTAGAATGCAATCAGCACTTTTTGTGCACATGTTGCGTTTTTTTTCCACAGCGGAATCGCATTCCGGAAAAATACGCAGCATGTTCATTCTTTGTGCGGAATCGCGGGGATTCCGCACACATAGGAATGCTTGATCCGCTTACTTTCCGCATGTGGCTATGCCCACCATGCGGGAAGTAAGCCGATCATGTGCGGTTGGTACCCATGGTGGAGGAGAGGAGACTCACCTCCAGGCCCTGGGAAGTTGGGAACCATATAATTGTTAAAAAAAAAAAAAGAATTAAAATAAAAAATCGTGATATTCTCACCTTCCGGCGTCCCTTGCAGCGTTCCAGCTCCTCTTGATGCTTCCGTTCCCAATAATGCATTGCGAAAATGACCTGTGATGACGTGCGGTCAAGCGATACCGCTACGTCATCTGGGGTTTTTGCCGCAATGCATTATTGGGACCAGAGCATCGCGAGGAGCAGGAAGACTGCCGGGGACGCCGGAAGGTGGGAATATCATGAGTTGTTTTTTTTTATTATTTTTAACGTTCTATCTTTTTACTATTGATGCTGCATAGGCAGCATCAATAGTAAAAAGTTGGTAAGACTTGTCAAACCCTATGTTTGACAAGTGTGACCAACCTGTCAATCAGTTTTCCAAGCGATGCTACAGATCGCTTGCAAAACGCTAGTGTTTAGCGGGAATATGCATGCCAATTCTGCATGCGATATACCCCGGCAATTCTGTAACGTGTGCACTTAGCCTTACTGTCCCTGGTAGTAGTGTTCTTGTTCTATGTGTAAATACAGTGATAGCCGTGTAGACTTGGAACAAAGTCTTGAATGTGTTACAGCAGAACTTGTGCTGAGCTTTATAGTTCTACTAATACTAAAGCTCATTTGTTCACCAGAATTGTCAATCAGAAAGAACCTTCCCTGCTAGAAACCATTAAGTAAGGAGACTGCAGGGCTGTGAGCTGCTCAAGAGACAACTTGAGAATAACCATTTAAAGGAGTATTATCAAATTTGTAACTTCTATCCACAAGATAGTGGATAACTTCTCGATTTCTGGGATGCCACCAAATAAATAGACCGAAGGAATGGAGTGACAATGTTCATGATCAGCCACCTCAGCATTCACACGAGGCTCTTCAGAGCCCCTATTCTCATTATCAGTAGAGGGTTCAATGGGCGGCCCCTCAGCGATCCAGTGGATAGGGAGAACTTCCAAAATTGAAAATACCCCTTTAAGAGAGCTAAACTACTGCCAAAGACTCGAATCTCTCCACTGAGAACACCAAGTTGAGCATGCATTTGTATGGATGGAATGGATGGAATAGTGGTCAGAAAACATCAGTCTTAAGTGTATGGTCAGCCTATATCTTCTACTACCAGGAACAGGGGAATTTGTTGTATAAATGAATTACAGCTCTCTCCCTTCAAACTTCTTATTCTAATATATGCGAAATATTGGCCAGGTACTGCAGAGTTAATGTGCGCAGTGATTAATGTGCTTGAGGGACAAGTACCAGAAGGTCTCTAGGTCCTCTATAGTCAATAGGACAATGATTACGCCTTGACGCTGCTGTGTCCACACAAGACATCAAAGCCCTGGTATTTTCTTCAGAAGGAAATCGCACAGCGGGGGGGCTAATCTAGTCTATTAAAAAACGATCAGCTATTGTATCTGTAAGTGGGAAAAGAAAAACAAGCAGCGTAACCCGGATAAACACACAGGGGTCCATTATCCATCTCCTTTTGGATTATTTCTTAAACTCAACTTTTTCAGGTTCAACTGCTTTGGACCATTCTTTTCCCAAAAAATAAGTTTGTCCAGGGATGTCCCAATGGGAAAAAAATTGGTATCTAGCATCATATTTGCCTGCAGTGCCTCCATGGGACAAATGAGGTATTGCATGATGTTCAGTTAAATCCATGAGCTTGGGTCCTCCAGGGTGATTGGTGCTTTTTGGAGATGCCAAACTGTTCTAGCAAGTAAAGGAAAGAAGGCGATCCTGGGCGCTGCCGCTGACAAAGGTTAATCCAGACGGTGAGAATAAAACGTCCAATTTATTGCAATGTGTTTCGGAGTAAAACCTACTCCTTCCTCGGGCCTAACTTGATTTTATCCATCCAAATTGTGGCAGCCGACTCAGGTAAGGGCAGGCAGAAACTGTAGCCGTAAAGAGGTCCGGAAAGGCAGCAGACAAAAATACACGGCAAAATTAACAAACCAGATTGATGCCAACACAAACTGGAGCAACACAATGAAATAAATGTACTGTCCATGTAATACATGAACATATTAGGTCCTCCAAGGTGAGGGACACTGTAGCGGCTATGTCTAATCGATGGAGGTCCCAAACGAGAGACTCCCCACTATTAATGCCGAATACCCTAAAAAGAATAATTAATTCCAAAAGTTATGTAGTGGAAAGTTTTCTGAAGTTTGCTGACACCCATACACTTGTCTTTCTCCCCCCTCGACTCTCCGTCTTATTCTCCCTCTCCCTGATTCTCTCCTCTACGACAGCAGATGGGCCGATCCATGAATAAAGCCCGATATCGACCTTCTCTTATTGTCTCCGAATTACACTTGTCCTCCGTGGGTTTGTGGCCGACCTCCGCGTCTTTCTAGGCCGCGAGTCTGTTTCTTCAGCTTCATTCTTGGCAGCTATAAAAGAGATCAGACGCGGACGGATCGTGGCTCAGATCCAGAGTTTTCAAATGCCGCACGCTCGGATGTTGGCGGCGGACAAAGGAGTAATACACACGACGGTCGGCTCCGGATTGTTTTCTTTTTAATTTACTATGTATTTTATTTCAGAATACTCAAGTGTTATAAAGCGGTGGTCCCAAAAAGGCGTCCTATCAGCTGTTCCAAAAAAGACAACTCCATGACCACAACGATGGTGCCATGATGGGTCCCAGACAGCCTCTGTCATGCTGGTACGTGGTCCTTACAGGCATCATGGGTAGGATCAAAAACACATGGGCTACTTGCACATTGAACAAACACACATTTTCAAATGGTAAAAAACCAGAAGAAAAAATGAAGTGAGGGAGAGAATACGATATAAAATAATAAATTTATTCAGAACTTATTCTAAAAAAGTGTATTTACACATGATATAAAATTAGACACAAAAAATGCACAAAAATGTGGGGGGAACGGAAACCTCCAAATACCAGGGGAGGCACCCCACAAACTATCGCTGTTATGTGGTACTGATAATGATCCAAAAAGGCAGCTAAATAAATTGGTAACAATATGTGTCTAGACAATCAAAGAAATGCTTAGAGGATCAAAGAATAGTTTGCAACGCACAGGGTTAGCTGACAAATGGTAATATATAATCTTAGAGAGGACGTATATCCATAGGGTCATAAGCATATGTACCCAGTATCTTGGCATGCAGTATGCTGTAAAGGAACCTGGGGAGTGTACTTGGCACTATATATATGCAGGAAGGATATATGGTACAACGCCTATCTAGATATAGTAGGAAAGGTTTTTTACCTGAGATAAATAGATGTCAGGAACCTGGGCGTGATAGCAGGATAGTGTGGAGCCTATTTAGCTGCCTTTTTGGATCATTATCAGTACCACATAACAGCGATAGTTTGTGGGGTGCCTCCCCTGGTATTTGGAGGTTTCCGTTCCCCCCACATTTTTGTGCATTTTTTGTGTCTAATTTTATATCATGTGTAAATACACTTTTTTAGAATAAGTTCTGAATAAATTTATTATTTTATATCGTATTCTCTCCCTCACTTCATTTTTTCTTCTGTTTTTTTAACATTTGAAAATGTGTGTATGCTCTATGTGGAAGTGACTCTAGCCATTGTCAAATATAGGACTATGGGAATAATTGCACATTGAACAAGTCTGTAGGAACCTGTTCACACCACCAAAAAACTTGAAGACACAAAAAAGCACAGTGAGGTCAAAAATACTCTGTTGTAAAAAAAATCACAGTAATAAGCAAGTGCTTGTCAAAAGATGGAAAAAAACAGGGTATTTAGTTGATATGTTTTTTTGCAAAAAAATGTATACTAAACTGCTCTACCAATCGTCAAGGTATACCCATATAGAGCAGTCCTACCTAATGTATATAATCCCTATCTGATGTATTTAAAACCTGATCATCTGTATAGTACCTGTATAAGCAGGGTTCAGAGAGGAATATCTGTGTGGACATGCTGGATGGAACAGCTTTGATGCAAATGACCCATAAGGAGTGGTGGACTCCCCAGTCTTGTAGAAACAAGAGAACAATTATAGAACCAAAAACACATGGGCTACTTTTACAACAGAGTATTTTTGACCTCACTGTGCTCTTTTGTGTCTTCAAGTTTTTTGGTGGTGTGAACAGGTTCCTACAGACTTGTTCAATGTGTAAGTAGCCCATGTGTTTTTGGTTCTATAAATACATCAGATAGGGATTATATACATTAGGTAGGACTGCTCTATATGGGTATACCTTGACGATTGGTGGAGCAGCTTAGTATACATTTTTTTGCAAAAAAAAGTATCAACTAAATATCCTGTTTTTTTCCATCTCTTGACTAGCACTTGCTTATTACTGTGATTTTTTTTACAACAGAGTATTTTTAACCTGTGCTTTTTTGTGTCATCATGGGTAGGATGTTGGCAGAGACCAGCGGGGACACCGGACCCCAGGACAGAGGATTCAATGGCTGCCATGGGCGAGACGCCGAGGAGGAGAAGGTGGTTTCTCTTCCTCTAACTGTTCCCCTCTTCTTCCATCTACAGAATGGGTAGACTTGTTGGCCGGTGGATGGGCCGCCAACTAAGTCAAGACTGGTCGCACGCCACCAGACGAACCCTCGCCACTTACATCGCGCTGCTTCTCCTCAAGGTTTCAAGACATTCTGCGTGCCAGTCTCAACGGAGGTGTTATGCTGTCAGAGCAAAAAGCGAGAGTGGACCCTCTGGACCGTGGCAAGGTACTATCTCCGGGCGAGCTGACCAGATGTTAACCAACCCCTATACAGGGACTGGCTGGAGCAGACCCGGAGAAGACCGAACCACAGTAGCAGATACCAGAAGGGACGGCTCAGCGAAGAGACAAAAAAACAAAAAACGGAACTCAGGAGCGGGAACTACGGAGGCAGCAGAACAGGAGCACAATGGACGACACGGATACCGGAAGACAAGCTGTACTGGAATAAACAGGAGACGGAGGCGAAACTGAAAAGAGAAACGGGAGAGATGACGGGTAAAGTAAAGGAACACAGGCGAAAGGCAGGCGAAAGATACTGGACTAGCAAGGACACACAAGACCAGAAGGGGCCAGAGTCAAAGGCAAGAAGCTAATGACACTCAGGCACCTCCTAGCAGGGGAGGTGGCCTGAAATACAGCAGGTCTTACCGGGATTGGCTGAACTACCGGATCCCGGAAGCAGGAGAGGTCAGACCGGAGCGCAGGCGCCCTCTATAGAACCTCGCGTGCCGGCGCAGAGACCGAACATCCTCAGCAGGATGTGAAGGAGGCGGAGCCTGCGGACGATGAGCGCGCCGTCCCCCGGAAGCAGTGCGGCGGGGACGAACAGTGGTGGAAGAAGTCGGCGCCGCAGAAGAGTCCGGAGGAGCGACGCGCCGGGACCCAAGCGAGGAGCGACCAAAGGAGACCGGGACAGCGCGCCGGCAGCCCGAAGCGGCGCGAGGACGGAAAGCAGCGGCGGCGGCCGTAACAGTACCCCCCTCCTTAAAATCCCCTCTCCCAAAACCGGATAGAAGATAGAAGATAGAAGACGGGGTGCATTAATATTTTCCAGCGGCTCCCAAGATCTCTCCTCGGGACCGAAACCCCTCCAATTCACCAAAAAAAACTTTTTCCCTCGAACTCTCTTCATAGCCAAAATATCCCTCACCTCAAAAACACCATCGGCAGGAGCAGGTTGAGGAGAGATACAGGAAGATGGATGGAAGCGGTTAAAAATAACAGGTTTGAGCAAAGAGACGTGGAAGGTATTGGGAATACGGAGCGAGGCGGGCAGCTTCAGCTTGTAGGCGACATCGTTGACTCGACTCAGAATCTCAAAAGGACCGATGTAGCGAGGACCAAGTTTACAGGAAGGAATCTTAAGTCTAATGTACCGAGAAGAAAGCCAGACCTTGTCACCGGGAGAAAACGGGGAAGAATCTAAACGTCTCTTGTCCGCATGTCTCTTCATCCTCAAAGATGCCGTATCAAGTGCTTCTTTAACCTCTCCCCATATAGAAGAAAAGTCCGAAATTACAGTATCGGCAGCAGGAACGGTAGACGTTGAGGACACTGGGAGAGGCATATTCGGATGTCGACCAAACACGATGAAGAAAGGAGACTTCGCAGAGGATTCATGGGAGTGATTATTATACGCAAACTCGGCCCAGGGCAGAAGACTAACCCAATCATCTTGGTGGATGTTAGTGTCGTAGATAGGCAGCCACAATCTGATTCATTCGCTCTGCTTGTCCATTAGTCTGAGGATGGTAGGCTGAAGAAAAGTCTAAAGTCACTTTTAAAAGTTTGCATAATGCCCTCCAAAAATGAGACATAAATTGAACTCCTCTGTCGGACACGATGTTTTGAGGAAAACCATGAAGTTTGAAGATTTTCGAAATAAAGATCTTCGCCAACTCAGGAGCCGAAGGTAGACTAGGCAGAGGAATAAAATGAGCCATCTTGGAAAACCGGTCCACCACCGTAAGGATAACTGTACAACCAGACGAGTTCGGCAAATCGGTGATGAAGTCCATGGCTATGTGCTGCCACGGACTAGAAGGGACGGGAAGAGGAAGCAATCTTCCGCAAGGAGATCGTCTAGGCACTTTATTTTTAGCACAGGAAGAACAAGAGGCAACAAACTCCTCGATGTCTTGACGTAGTGCAGGCCACCAGTAGTAGCGAGTTATGAGAAGGTAGGTCTTCTTTATCCCAGCATGGCCTGCTAACTTCGAGGAATGTCCCCAGTGAAGCACTTTCTCTCTGTCCCCCTCGGCCACAAAGGTCTTACCCGGAGGAGGATGGATCATGCTAACTGGAGCCACCGTGACAACTTTGCAGGGATCGAGAATGTGAGCTGGTTCTTCGTCGACCTCCTCGGGCTGTGAAAGCCTAGACAGTGCGTCAGCCTTGATATTTTTGTCACCTGGCCGGAAGCGAAGCTCGAAATCGAAGCGAGCAAAGAACAAAGACCATCGAGCCTGTCGTGGATTAAGTCTTTGTGCAGTTTGAAGATAGGCCAAATTCTTGTGGTCGGAGAAAATTACGAAAGGATGAACTGCTCCTTCAAGAAGATGCCTCCACTCCTCCAGAGCCAACTTGATGGCCAACAGTTCACGGTCTCCGATGGTATAATTGCGTTCCGAGGCAGAAAACGTTTTAGAGAAGAATCCGCAAGGAACTAGTCGACCGGTGGAGGATCTTTGGGAGAGCACTGCTCCTGCTCCCGTGGAGGAGGCATCCACCTCGAGAACGAATGGCTTGTTGACCTCAGGATGGTGCAATACCGGAGCGGACGAAAAAGACTGCTTCAGGAGCACAAAGGCATTCTCGGCCTCCGGAGTCCAAGTCTTCGGGTTGGAACCCTTGTGGGTGAGAGCAGAAAGAGGCTGAATTACAGAAGAGAAATGGGATATGAACTGCCTATAGTAATTGGCGAATCCCAGGAACCGTTGGATAGCCTTTATTCCATAGGGACGTGGCCAATTGAGAATGGCATTCACTTTCTCAGGGTCCATCTTGAGACCGGAATCTGAGATAAGGTAACCAAGAAAGGGTAGCGAGGTTTGTTCGAAGAGACACTTCTCATACTTCGCATAAAGACGATTCTCCCTCAAACGTTGCAAAACCAGACGAACACTTCTTCTGTGGGATGGCAAATCCACTGAAAAAACCAGGATGTCGTCCAAATACACCACAACACAGGAGTAGAGAAGATCACGGAAAATATCGTTAACGAACTCCTGGAAGACCGCTGGAGCGTTGCAGAGGCCGAACGGCATGACCAGGTATTCATAATGACCGTCTCGGGTGTTGAAAGCGGTCTTCCATTCATCGCCGGCACGAATACGAACTAGGTTGTATGCTCCCCGGAGATCCAACTTAGTAAAAATTCGCGCTCCTCTAAGTCGATCGAAGAGCTCAGGAATGAGAGGTAGAGGATACTTGTTCTTGACCGTGATGTTGTTTAAACCTCTATAGTCTATGCAGGGTCGAAGCGAACCGTCCTTCTTCTTGACAAAGAAAAATCCCGCACCTGCAGGAGAAGAAGATTTACGAATGAATCCTTTAGTCAAGTTCTCTTGAATGTATTCAGACATCGCTCTGGTCTCCGTTGAGGAAAGTGGGTAAATTCTTCCTCTAGGCGGGACGGAACCGGGAAGAAGTTCGATTGGGCAATCATAGGATCGATGTGGCGGAAGAGTCTCAGCCTCTTTTTTATCAAAAACATCCGCAAAAGACCAGTATGTAGAGGGTAATCCGGAGGGAATGGAAGCTGCCTGAGGAAGAACTACAGGCCTAACGGGCAGTAGGCATTGCTTTTGACAGGTAGATCCCCAACGGAGCACATCCCCCGAACGCCAGTCCAGAGTTGGTTCATGAGTACGGAGCCACGGCAACCCCAGTAACAATGCATGGGCCAGATGAGGCAAGACGTAAAAGGTGATCTTCTCTCGATGTAGAGCCCCAATCTGAAGTTCGACCTCCTCCGTAACTAGGGTAATGGCATCTTGCAAGGGTCTCCCATCCACGGAAGCGATCAGACGAGGAGTGTCCAGAGAGATAACTGGAATGCGAAGTCTTCGAACCGCCTCAAGGCTGATAAAGTTGCCCGCCGCACCCGAATCCACATACGCGACCTCGGAAAAACGTTTAAGGTTAAGAATAAGCAAAACAGACAAAAACAGAGGTAGAGAGGAATCAGAAACACCTAGGGAGGCCTCTCTTACCTGGCCTAGGCGGAGGAGTTTTCCGGACGATCGGGACAGGATCGCAACAAGTGAGCAGCGCTACCACAATAAAAGCAGAGCCCTTGGGAACGTCTCTCCCGACGACGTTGTTCTGCCAACTTGACGCGATCAACTTGCATAGGCTCAGGAACAGATGCAGCAGAGGACGTCACAGGACGTGGACTCCCCGGCCTACGGACCGGTGGTAGGGGGCGAACAGACCTCTTCTCCTTGGCGGTCTCACGAGTTCGCTCTTGGAAGCGTAGATCTATACGTGTAGAGAGAGCTATGAGGTCCTCTAAAGAGGTAGGAGTATCTCTTCCAGCCAATTCATCTTTTATCTGACTGGACAGACCACGCCAGAAAGCCCCAACTAAAGCCTCGTTGTTCCACCCCAGCTCCGAGGCTAAAGTTCGGAAGCGAATAGCATATTGGTCTACCGTTAGGGAACCCTGCTGAAGACTAAAAAGAGACTCCGTAGTGGAGGCTAATCATCCGGGCTCGTCAAAAACTTTGCGAAAGGTCTCCAGGAAGAAAGCTAACTGAGAGACTATGGGGTCGTCCCGCTCCCAGAGGGGATTGATCCAAGCTAAGGCTTCTCCCTCTAAATGGGACAAAATAAAAGCCACTTTGGCGCGATCCGTCGGGTATTGCTGGGGAAGAAGTTCGAAGTGGAGGCGGCACTGATTTAAGAACCCCCTACAAAGTTTAGGATCACCGCTATACCTGGGAGGTTTGCCTAGGCGAGGAGGCGGGTGAGGTGTGGGGGATGAACTTTGGTCTTGTGACACTACCTGAATGGGAGGCGTAGGGACAGACTGTAGGTTGAATAAGCGGTCGTCAATGGAGGCCATATAGGTCAGCATGCGTGCCTGCGTATCACGCTGCTGAGCGAGCTCTTGCTGAAGGCTCGCTAGATGGGAAGCACTGACTGGGTCGGCGGCCTGTAATGAGGTCAAACGAGACTCCATATTTTTTAAGAAAGACATGATGCGCTGTTGATTGTCGCGCAAATGTCCCAATTCCTTTTGGGCAGAAAACGCGGCACCTGCGGGGTCCATGGCCTGAGTGTTCTGTTATGCTGTCAGAGCAATAAGCGAGAGTGGACCCTCTGGACCGTGGCAAGGTACTATCTCCGGGCGAGCTGACCAGATGTTAACCAACCCCTATACAGGGACTGGCTGGAGCAGACCCGGAGAAGACCGAACCACAGTAGCAGATACCAGAAGGGACGGCTCAGGGAAGAGACAAAAAACAAAAAACGGAACTCAGGAGCGGGAACCACGGAGGCAGCAGAACAGGAGCACAATGGACGACACGGATACCGGAAGACAAGCTGTACTGGAATAAACAGGAGACGGAGGCGAAACTGAAAAGAGAAACGGGAGAGACGACGGGTAAAGTAAAGGAACACAGGCGAAAGGCAGGCGAAAGATACTGGACTAGCAAGGACACACAAGACCAGAAGGGGCCAGAGTCAAAGGCAAGAAGCTAATGACACTCAGGCACCTCCTAGCAGGGGAGGTGGCCTGAAATACAGCAGGTCTTACCGGGATTGGCTGAACTACCGGATCCCGGAAGCAGGAGAGGTCAGACCGGAGCGCAGGCGCCCTCTATAGAACCCCGCGCCGGCGCAGAGACCGAACATCCTCAGCAGGATGTGAAGGAGGCGGAGCCTGCGGACGATGAGCGCGCCGTCCCCCGGAAGCAGTGCGGCGGGGACGAACAGTGGTGGAAGAAGTCGGCGCCGCAGAAGAGTCCGGAGGAGCGACGCGCCGGGACCCAAGCGAGGAGCGACCAAAGGAGACCGGGACAGCGCGCCGGCGGCCCGAAGCGGCGCGAGGACGGAAAGCAGCGGCGGCGGCCGTAACAGTAGGCATTTAGAGGCGCACCCCTCCTCCTGAGTTAGGCGCCTCTCACTAGTGTCTAGCACCTCAACCAGACATGTGACTCCAGTCGAGGACATATCTGCCACAGTTTGTGCCACTACATGGAACAAGTTGTAATACTTTAATAATATTAAATAATAATATTAATAATAATAATATTTAATAATAAATATTTAGATAATAATAAATAATGATAATACTTTTAGTAGTGCAAATACAGTCAAAAACAACTTGATGAATCAGGCCGTATGTGGACAATATGGCAGTATTACCATTTTTATGTGCACTTTATAGTGACATTATGTGTGCAGTATGGTAGTATTAATTGTGTACTGTATGGTGACCTCAAGTATGACAGGGTTATTTCTATGTATCGTATAGTAAGAGTATGTGTGCAGTCTGGAAGGATAATTTATGTAGTGTACTGTATGGCGACATTTTGTGTACAGTATGGCAGTATTTGCGTACTGTATGGTGACTTCAAGTGTACAGTATGGCACTGTACACTGTACAGTATGCTATGTATAGGGCAACAAAATGTGTATAGTATGGCAGCATTATTTATGTATTTCATATGATGACACTCATAGTGCATTAACTGCACAAAATGGCTGTTACTTAAATGTGTTATATGGTTTACATTAATTGTACAGTAAAGAGGTTTTATGTTCACTGTATGGTGACATTAATTGTACAGTATGGCAGTATTATTTCTGTGTACTATACTGCAACATTTATTGTATAATGCCACAGTTTTGTGTACTGTATGACAGCATTAATTGAACAGTATAGCAACATTATATAGGATGGCGGATATATGTGTACTGTATAGTGACAGTAATCATACAGTGTGGCAGTATTATTTATTTGTACCATGTGACGACATTAATTGCATAGAGTGACAGTTTTGTGTGTACTGTATGACAGCGTTAATTGTATAGTATGGCAGTATTATATATGAGTACTGTGTGGTGATGTTTTGACATGCGGCATCATTATCTTCACTGTATAATGACATTCGTTATTAACATTATAACGAGGCCAGTATCAATGTGATGCACATGCCTCTACTTTTATGTGAACGCCCCATGTATGACATGGAGGCACGAACACTCCATGAGATACGGATGCTCCAGGAGGCACAGACACTCCAGGAAACAGGGATGCTCCGCGAGGCACGGACACTCCAGGTGGTACGGACGCTCCAGGTAGCACGGATGATCAAGGAGGCACGGACGATTCAGGAGGCACGGATGCTCCGTGAGGCACGAACACTCCAGGAGGCACGGACGCACCGCGAGGCACGGATGCTCCAGGAGGCACGGATGCTCCAGGTGGCACTGACGCTCCGCCAGGCACGGACGCTCCAGGTGGTATGAATGGTCCACGAGGCACCGACACTCCAGGAGGCACGGAAGCTCTGCCAGGCACGGATGCTCTAGGTGGCACGGACGCTCTGCCAGACATGGACGCTCCGCGAGGCACGGATGCTCCAGGAGGCACGGACACTCCTCCAGGCACGGACGCTCCGCGAGGCACGGACACTCCAGGTGGTATGAATGGTCCATGAGGCACCGATACTCCAGGAGGCACAGACGCTCCAGGAGGCATGCAAGCTCCAGGTGGCACGGACGCTCCAGGTGGTATGAATGCTCCACGAGGCACGGATGCTCCAGGAGGCACGGATGCTCCAGGTGGTATGAATGCTCCACGAGGCACGGACGCTCAAGGTGGCACAGACGCTCCAGGTGGCACGGATGCTCCAGGTGGTATGAATGCTCCAGGAGGCACGGACGCTCCAGGTGGTATGAATGCTCCACGAGGCACGGATGCTCCAGGAGGCACGGATGTTCCAGGTGGTATGAATGCTCCACGAGGCACGGACGCTCAAGGTGGCACAGACGCTCCAGGTGGCACGGACGCTCCAGGAGGCACGGATGCTCCAGGTGGTATGAATACTTCACGAGGCACGGATGCTCCAGGTGGTATGAATACTCCATGAGGCACGGACGCTCCGCGGGGCACGGACACTCCATGAGGCACGGACGCTCCGCGAGGCACGGACGCTCCAGGAGACTTGCCATGTATCGTACTTTCCTGGAAATGTGAAAGTCATCCGTTCACTTTCTCTTACCAGACGAGCCACATAAACCCATTTTAATCAGATACCGGCTCACTCTGAGCGATCGTTTTACATTTCATGCGGATTTAATCTGTAACATCTTAATAGTTCTCTGTGGATAGTCGATTATTTATCAGACTAGTACCGACAACACTTAACACCCAGCTGTGGGCAGATGAGGGATGCAGAAATCGCATTAACCTTATTAGTAGCTAATCTTAGCATTTAACGTATCTAGTCCAAGGGTGAACGGCCGGACACGGGCTGCCAAGATGCAAAATTAAACCCTCAGTCCAAATATTGATTTTTCCTGACTAATATACAAGTTGGAGACCACAGATATATATTGTCGTGGGCTAATTAATTTATTTTATTGGAGTGGAAGACAAATCACTGATTTTTCTCCAATAGTGGATTTGCCAGCAGAGAAACCTCCCCCCGCCCGGGAAAAATCGATAGCAACGTGCCTCTAGTAGTGTTGTGTGGTGCATATAAACTATTATAGCTACCTGCAGCCACCACTAGGTGGAGCTCACGGTGTACACGTGTATACACTTCCTTCTGAGGTCAAGAAAGGCAACATAAAAACACATGCAGCAAGCTCCCCCTAGTGGAAGCTGTCAGCAACAGCAGTGGAGGAAGAAATGAGCTGAAAGTGTAAATTATCTTTGCATTCATGGATTTGATAGAAGCTTTGATAAATAGACTTTAATTAAAAATTATGTTGTCCTCTCACCCTCCTGGAAAAATCACTCAAATTTGCCAGCCACTATGTGTTTCTCTTCTGTCTAACTTGGTGTCCACTGCAATCCATCTCTAGCAGCAGAGAAGCCGAGATGGGTAAAGGCAGGTGGGGACGGGTCTTCATCTCTTTGCATCTGCTCCTGGTGGGCTTTTAGTTGAGGCCAGGCAAGCCATTGGACAATAGTAATGCATTCTGAGATGTGATGGGGAAAGGAAGTTCCAACACCTATAATGCTGGCAGAATGCTGATGAAGAGGATGTCACAGTTTCTGGACATATCATACTGGTATGTGAATGAAGGCAGTTTTACTTTGGGGAGGATGGGGGGACATCGTGGTGCTAATCATTGGACTATGTGAAGCAATTAGGGGTCTTCTCTTGGGTGTCAATGTTCCTGAAAAAGAAGGGATTTGGAGATGTAAATCTGAGGATCGAGTATAAGAAGATCTCACGAATATCCATAACCAATAAGACTACACTGGAGGACGACACTGCAGCCTCCGCACACAGTGGGTCTAGTGCTACCGTATTATTCAAACGTGCATGAGACAGGGGTCATACATGTGCTGGAGAGGGGGTCACACATGTGCTAGAGAGGGGGTCACACATGTGCTGGCAAGGGGGTCACACATGTGCTAGAGACGGGGTCACACGTGCTGGAGAGGGGGTCATATATGTGCTGGCGAGGGGGTCACATGTGCTAGAGAGGGGGTCACACATGTGCTGGCGAGGGGGTCACATATGTGCTAGAGAAGGGGTCACACATGTGCTGGAGAGGGGGTCATACATGTGCTGGAGAGGGGGTCATACATGTGCTGTAGAGGGGGTCATACATGTGCTGGAGAGGGAGTCATACATGTGCTGGCGAGGGGGTCATACATGTGCTGGAGAGAGGGTCACACATGTGCTGGAGAGGGGGTCATACATGTGCTGGAGAGGGGGTCACATATGTGCTAGAGACGGGGTCACACATGTGCTGGAGAGGGGTCATACATGTGCTGGAGAGGGGGTCACACATGTGCTGGAGAGGGGGTCACACATGTGCTGGAGAGGGGGTCACACATGTGCTGGAGAGGGAGTCACACGTGCTGGAGAGGGGGGTCATACATGTGCTTGAGTGGGGGTCACACATGTGCTGGAGAGGGGGTCACACATGTGCTGGAGAGGGGGTCACACATGTGCTGGAGTGGGGGTCATACATGTGCACCACCGCTCTATTATCTACAGGAGAGACGGAGCTCAGCGCTCGGCCATATACTGTGATCTGTGTTTCTCATGTTCTGACTTCGCTCCTTTCAAGCTTGGCAGAGCCCTGGTCTCGGGTTCAGTGAGGGTCCCGGAGGGGCCAATCCTCGAGGGCCAGCAATATAAGGCTACGTGTCCATGATCAGGAATATTGGCGTTTTGGACACGGGGTATTTTCGCTGCGTTCTAATTACCGTACTTATGGTCAGGTACCAGCGGATTCATCGCCTATAATGACAGCGTAATACTGAACATCCGCAGCGGAAACGCTACAGAACGTTACATGCTGAGGCTCATAAACCGGCAGCGCGGGCGAGTGTACGCAGCTTCACATAGAAGCACAGTGTGCGGGACATTTCTATAAATCCCTCCACTGTGCTCGTAATGTAGAACATAGCAAAAATATGGTGCATCTAAAACGCTGCTATTCCTGATGATGGGCACGTATCATCATGGTGCAGCAGTAGCAGGAGTCAGCAGCCCAAGGTGTCGTACTAGCAGGAATCTACAGCCCACCCGTGCCATACTAGCAGGTGTCCGCAGCCCACCCGTGCCATACTAGCAGGTGTCCGCAGCCCACCCGTGCCGTACTAGCAGGTGTCCGCAGCCCACCCGTGCCATACTAGCAGGTGTCCGCAGCCCACCCGTGTGGTACTAGCAGGTGTCCGCAGCCCACCCGTGCGGTACTAGCAGGAGTCAGCAGTTGACCCATGCCGTACTAGCAGAAGTCCGTAGCCCACCCATACGGTACTAGCAGGTATTCGCAGCCCACCCGTGTGGTACTAGCAGGTGTCCGCAGTTTCTGGACATATCATACTGGTATGTGAATGAAGGCAGTTTTACTTTGGGGAGGATGGGGGGACATCGTGGTGCTAATCATTGGACTATGTGAAGCAATTAGGGGTCTTCTCTTGGGTGTCAATGCTCCTGAAAAAGAAGGGATTTGGAGATGTAAATCTGAGGATCGAGTATAAGAAGATCTCACGAATATCCATAACCAATAAGACTACACTGGAGGACGACACTGCAGCCTCCGCACACGGTGGGTCTAGTGCTACCGTATTATTCAAACATGTGCAGAAGACAGGGGTCATACATGTGCTGGCGAGGGGGTCACACATGTGCTAGAGAGGGGGTCACACATGTGCTGGCAAGGGGGTCACACATGTGCTAGAGACGGGGTCACACGTGCTGGAGAGGGGGTCATATATGTGCTGGCGAGGGGGTAACATGTGCTAGAGAGGGGGTCACACATGTGCTGGCGAGGGGGTCACATATGTGCTAGAGACGGGGTCACACATGTGCTGGAGAGGGGGTCATACATGTGCTG
This sequence comes from Ranitomeya imitator, assembly GCF_032444005.1. Taxonomy (NCBI): domain Eukaryota; kingdom Metazoa; phylum Chordata; class Amphibia; order Anura; family Dendrobatidae; genus Ranitomeya; species Ranitomeya imitator. The sequence continues at coordinate 18,269,512 of NC_091289.1, read as the reverse complement.
GAGAGGGGGTCATTCATGTGCTGGAGAGGGGGTCATACATGTGCTGGAGAGGGAGTCATACATGTGCTGGAGAGAGGGTCACACATGTGCTGGAGAGGGGGTCATACATGTGCTGGAGAGGGGGTCACATATGTGCTAGAGACGGGGTCACACATGTGCTGGAGAGGGGTCATACATGTGCTGGCGAGGGGTCATACATGTGCTGGAGAGGGGGTCACACATGTGCTGGAGAGGGGGTCACACATGTCCTGGAGAGGGGGTCACACATGTGCTAGAGAGGGAGTCATATAGTGCTGGAGAGTGGGTCACGCAAGCTGGTGAGGGGGTCATACATGTGCTGGAGAGGGGGTCACACATCTGCTAGAGAGGGGGTCACACATGTGCTGGTGAGGGAGTCATACATGTGCTGGAGAGTGGGTCACATGTGCTGGAGAGGGCATCATACTTGTGCTGGAGAGGTGGTCACACATGTGCTGGAGAGGGAGTCACCCGTGCTGGCGAGGGGGTCACACATGTGCTGGCGAGGGGGTCACACATGTGCTGGAGAGGGGGTCACACATGTGCTGGAGAGGGGGTCACACGTGCTGGCGAGGGGGTCACACATGTGCTGGAAAGGGGGTCACACATGTGCTGGAGTGGGGGTCATACATGTGCTGGAGAGGGAGTCACGCGTGCTGGAGAGGGGGTCACACATGTGCTGGCGAGGGGGCCACACATGTACTGGAGAGGGGGTCATACATGTGCTGGAGAGGGGGTCACACATGTGCTGGCGAGGGAGTCACACGTGCTGGAGAGGGGGTCACACGTGCTGGCGAGGGGGTCACACATGTGCTGTAGAGGGGGTCACACATGTGCTGGAGGGGGGTCACACTTGCTGTAGAGGGGGTCATACATGTGCTAGAGAGGGGGTCATACATGTGCTAGAGAGAGGGTCACATGTGCTGGAGAGGGGGTCACACATGTGCTGGTGTGGGAGTCATACATGTGCTGGAGAGGGGGTCACACATGCTGGCGAGGGGGTCATACATGTGCTGGAGGGGGGGTCACACATGTGCTGGAGAGGGGGTCACACATGTGCTAGAGAGGGGGTCACACATGTGCTGGTGAGGGAGTCATATAGTGCTGGTGAGGGGGTCACACATGCTGGTGAGGGGGTCATACATGTGCTGGTGAGGGGGTCACGCATGTGCTGGTGAGGGAGTCATACATGTGCTGGAGAGGGGGTCACATGTGCTGGCGAGGGCATCATACTTGTGCTGGAATGTTGTCACACATGTGCTGGAGAGGGGGTCACACGTGCTGGAGTGGGGGTCATACATGTGCTGGAGAGGGAGTAACACCTGCTGGAGAGGGGGTCACACATGTGCTGGAGAGGGGATCACACATGTGCTGGAGAGGGGGTCACAAATGTGCTGGAGTTTGGGTCATTCATGTGCTGGAGAGGGAGTCACGCGTGCTAGAGAGGGGGTCACACATGTGCTGGCGAGGGGGTCACACATGTGCTGGAGAGGGGGTCATACATGTGCTGGAGATTGGGTCACACATGTGCTGGAGAGGGGGTCACACTTGCTGTAGAGGGGGTCATACTTGTGCTAGAGAGGGGGCCATGTGCTGGAGAGAGGGTCACATGTGCTGGAGAGGGGGTCATACATGTGCTGGAGTGGGGTCACACATGTGCTGGAGAGGGGGTCACACATGTGCTGGAGAGGGGGTCACACATGTGCTGGAGAGGGAGTCACACGTGCTGGAGAGGGGGGTCATACATGTGCTTGAGTGGGGGTCACACATGTGCTGGAGAGGGGGTCATACATGTGCACCACCGCTCTATTATCTACAGGAGAGACGGAGCTCAGCGCTCGGCCATATACTGTGATTCATGTTCTGACTTCGCTCCTTTCAAGCTTGGCAGAGCCCTGGTCTCGGGTTCAGTGAGGGTCCCGGAGGGGCCAATCCTCGAGGGCCAGCAATATAAGGCTACGTGTCCATGATCAGGAATATTGGCGTTTTGGACACGGGGTATTTTCGCTGCGTTCTAATTACCGTACTTATGGTCAGGTACCAGCGGATTCATCGCCTATAATGACAGCGTAATACTGAACATCCGCAGCGGAAACGCTACAGAACGTTACATGCTGAGGCTCATAAACCGGCAGCGCGGGCGAGTGTATGCAGCGTCACATAGAAGCACAGTGTGCGGGACATTTCTATAAATCCCTCCACTGTGCTCGTAATGTAGAACATAGCAAAATGGTGCAGCAGTAGCAGGAGTCAGCAGCCCAAGGTGTCGTACTAGCAGGAATCTACAGCCCACCCGTGCCATACTAGCAGGTGTCCGCAGCCCACCCGTGCCATACTAGCAGGTGTCCGCAGCCCACCCGTGCCGTACTAGCAGGTGTCCGCAGTCCACCAGTGCGGTACTAGCAGGAGTCAGCAGTCGACCCATGCCGTACTAGCAGAAGTCCGTAGCCCACCCATGCGGTACTAGCAGGTATTCGCAGCCTACCCGTGTGGTACTAGCAGGTGTCCGCAGCCCACCCGTGCGGTACTAGCATGTGTCTGCAGCCCACCCATGCGGTACTAACAGTTGTCCGCAGCCCACCCGTGCAGAACTAACAAGTGTCTGCAGCCCACCCGTGCGGTACTAGCAGGAGTCAGCAGCCCACCCATGCTGTACTAGCAGAAGTCCGCAGCCCACCATGCTGTACTAGCAGGAGTCCGCAGCCTACCTGTATGGAACTAAGAGGTGTCCACAGCCCACCCGTGCGGTACTAGCAGGTGTCCACAGCCCACCCGTGCGGTACTAGCAGAAGTCCGTGGCCCACCCGTGCCATTCTAGCAGGAGTCCGTGGCCCACCCCTGTGGTACCAGCAGGAGTCCGCGGCCCACCCATGCCATACTAGTAGAAGTCTGTGGCCCACCAGTGCCATACTAGCAGGAATACTGCGGCCCACCCATGACATACTAGCAGGAGTCCGCATCTGAGATGCCCCATTTCTCCACTATCTCATCTCTTCCCTCCTCGTAAGCCCTAGACCACCAGGGAAGCTTACAATTAATCACTTACTGCCCTTGACCATCAGATTACCTCTAAAATGACCAAGGATTTCTACATTAACCTCTTATTGTAGGGATGCTCCCTTCAATCTCTTCTTTACCCCAGACCAGCAGGGCTGTGACTGATAAACTCGAATTGTATTAGAACCTCCAGGATTCCTGCATTAACCCCTCATTTCCCAGGACCACCAGGAAAGTTTACATTAACACCTACTCTAACCCACCAGGGATGCTAACATGACCCACTTACTGCCCTAGACCACCAGGGATGCTGAAATTAACCTTTTACTTCACTACACCAACATTCATGCTGAAATTAACCTGTTCTTCACTAGACCACCAGGGATGCTGAAATTAACCCCTTACTTCACTACGCTACCAGGGATGATGAAATTAACTTTTACTTTCCTAGACCACCAGGGAAGCTGATATTACTTCACTGAACCACCAGGGATGTTGAAATTAACCTTTACTTTCCTAGCTCGTCAGGGATGCTGAAATTAACCCTTATTTATGCAGACCACCAGGGATGCTGAAATTAACCCTTATTTATGCAGACCACCAGGGAAGCTGAAATTAACCCCTTACTTCACTAGACCACCAGGGATGCTGGTATTAAGTCCATGTCTCTGTATCTCTCCTTATTTAAGATGTTAACCCCCGCAAGAACTTAAAAACACCCGAAAGTTAATTACCAAAGACCACCAGGGATGCTGATTTAACCTTGTCACTGCCACTTCCCTGAAATCACCCCACCTTTTTTCATCCAGGTGGGGTAACAAAGATTATGAGTACTTGTTGTGAAAAAGCAAATTTGCCCAAATAAATAGACATAAAGGATGGTTGGAATAGAATTTAATAAAAATGATATTTGTAATTTTATGGATTTTTCTCACCCTGGATCCGTTTCTGATAACTAATATTGATAGTGATCGGATCATCTCGGAAATGTTTTATCTCCTCCGGGTATCCAGGTACCGGACACGGAGCGATCACACGATCATAAGTGATGGCAGCCGTCCGCACAGCATTCCACGGTTCACGTAACTAATGATTGCAGTTCACAGTCTGGGTCACATTTAATTAGACGATGCATTAAATAGATTTGTAGAAGCAGTTATTCTGATTTAATTACTTAGAATGATGGTGTAACGAGCGCGCGATCAGGAGGGAAAAAAACATGTTTAATGGCCTCATCTTCAAAATTAATAAAAGCAGAAAAAAATCATCTTTTAGCCAAAATTCTAATATGACAAGTTCATAAAGCTGGGACACAGCAAACATACAGGACCAAGACAGTCTTAAAGGGGTTGTCCACCTTCTCATTGAAAGGCTGTCATGACGGTGGTGGGATCATGAAACATTTCCATTTCCTTGCAGCGCCACCACTGTTCTTGATGCTCCTCCTTGCTTTACACTGCAGCTCTGTTCATGTTGCCTTTTGTAAATAAGTACAAGGTCGCTATATGGTAACTATAAGGAGAGGTGACTTCAAAGACCTCACCAATTTAGCAAAGCTGGAAAATATGCTAGAAAAGGGTTGTCCACCTTTAAGGTGAATTTTTTTTTTTTTTTTTACCTGCATTCATATTTTTTCAAAAAGGTTTCATTAAAAATATTGCACCGTTTTGCTTTTACAGGATATTTTTTCCCCAGCAAATTCAACTTGTATGTGGTCTGTACCCTTAAATAAGATGAGAAGAGCTCAGAAAAATACAGGTGAAAAAGTTAGTCTCTCTCTTAAGAGTTAAAGATCATCAGAACGAGCTCATTGATGGATTCTCAGTTTTCTCTTTCTACAGCCAGCAATAGGCAGCGCAACACAGGGGCTATAGAAGGCAAACGGTTGAATATTTTTAATAAAAACCAATTGCAAAACTCATTTTTAGCACCAAATACATGCATTTAAGTAAAAAAAAATTGTTCCCAAAGGTGGACAACCCCTTTAAGAGTATATATCGGCAAACACCCGGAGCGAAGAGTTTCCAAACAATCCGTTTAGATTTGTGTGCTCGTAAATATTTTATTTTATGGGTAATATTCTTGCCCTGGTTACGTTGTACAGAGGTCTTTTCTGAGGCCGTCAATTTAATATGGGGGTTTGGGGAATTTTTACAGCCTGGAAAGAAGAACCTAAATCAATAGCGCAGACCGCAGCGCTGGGGAGAGCGCAGCTCTGGATCGACTCTGCATTAAGAGGAATCCATGTCAGCCGTACGAGCCGGCCTCTGACTGTTTGTGGTTTGGAGGATAAGCAGATGGGCCGCAGCGAGGCCCCCGGGGATTTACTGTCAGAACTTATACTAAGTTTTCACTCTAAAGCGGCGCGGCTCTGCAGCACATAATGGCGGCACTGTGATCCCAGCAACATAGATTTCAGCCAATATTTGCACCATTTTCTGGTTTTATTATTAATAAAGCTGGCAAAAAGTTGCAGACCACACCCACTTCAAATGAACCACACCCACTTTGAGCAAAACACACCCATTTACTCTAAACCACTCCCACTTCCAACATACCGAATTTTAAACTTTGAGGAAATTCGTAGCGATATCAATTCATTATGAAACTTCGGCTTTAGCAGAGTTTCTGTTTTAACCTGTCCTATTGTCAAGGGCTCGCTAGGTGGTAGATCCTCAAAGTCCAAGATTTAGGTGGCAGCAGAGGTACTGGAAGCCGCAGGCAGACAGGAGATGTCCTGGAGACCACAGACCGGTAGCGGAGGTCCTGGAAGTCGCAGGCAGACAGGAGACATCCTGGAGATCACAGACAGCAGAGGTCCTGGAAGACAAGGAACAAGTAGCAGACGTACTGGAAGCCGCAGGCAAACAGGAGATGTCCTGGAGACCACAGACAGGTAGCGGAGGTCCTGGAAGTCGCAAGCGGACAGGAGTCATCCTGGAGACGACAGACGGGTAGCAGAGTTCATGGAAGACAGGAAAAAAAGTAGCAGAAGTACTGGAAGCTGCAGGCAGACAGGACATGTCTTGGAATCTGCAGATAGGTAGCAAGGGTCCTGGAAGACAGAAAACAAGTAGCAGAGGTACTGGAAGCTGCAGACAGACAGAAGAAATCACAGAAACTGCAGACAGGTAGCAGAGGTCCTGGAAGTCGCAAGCGGACAGAAGTCATCCTGGAAATCACAGACAGGTAGCAGAGGTAATGAAAGCTGCAGGCAGAGAAGAGAGATCCCGAAGTCTACAGTTAGGTAGCAGAGGTACTGGAAGCTGTAGGCAGACAGGGGATGTCCAGGAGACAGAATACAGGTAGCAGAGGTTGGAGAAATCAGAGGTGGACAGGAGATGTTCTAGAAACCACAGGCAGACATGTAGCAGAGGTCCTATAACACCAGGAACAGGTAGCAGAGGTGGTGAAAGACACAGGCAGACAGGTAACTGAGCAACTGGAAGAGGTACTGGAAGCTGCAGGCAGCCAGGAAGCTGTGCACAGACAAACTAAGGCTATGTTCACATGTTGCGTTTTTTGCTGAGTTTTTAATGCAATTTATAAGTTGCATTTTACAGTATTAACAAAAGCTATGAGATTTCAGAATCTCGTGCACACACATTGCCTTTTTTTACCCTGACTAAATTGGAAAACTGCTGCGGTTTTTCAAAACCAAGAACGTTTACCGGACCAGGGTGTAGGGAGCAGAGCCCGAACCTGGGACAGGTGTGTGACACCTAGATTTTCCCTGAAGATTAGCGCTGCCCCAGGTGCGTTGTCGCTTATCATGCAATGATCATTTAACAAAAAAAGTCGCCCATGTAAAAAAAAGTAGACAAAATTAGAGAAAATTTTGCAGAAATACAAAATCTCATTAGAGGTCTAGGCTGGAAAAAAATTAAACTCGAGGAATTTTATAAAAAAAAAAACTTCCTTTAATCCAGAATTAATTTCTGGATTATCAAATGTTTGGATCATAGGATGGTCATAGCAAAGCAGGGGAGATTTACAATTACTCATATCTGGTCTGGATTTTAGGAAGTTCCGTGCCGGAAAAGGAAAATCTGAATTTCCGGACTATTAAATGCCGGATTAAAGGAATTTAATGATTTTTTCCCCCCTCGCTCTCGTAAAGACAGGAAACAAGTGGATGGGTTTCGCACTTCATTATTCATTTCCGTTGTTTGCAAATACTTTTAGCTTTTACTTACAAGGACAATTTCCCTGCTGAATATGCGGAGAAGCGGCATTAATTAGTCTTGGCCTGATTACAAGAGATTCTGACAAGGATGCGGAGAAAGTGCCAGGACGAGACGGATGAGCGGCGGAGACGAGGACGAGGAGGATTTAGTCTCATTGTCGGCACGATCAAGTGTCGGCTTCTCCAAATACTAAGAGATGGCGGCGGATAGAGATCAGCGGTGCCCGGCGCCCCTCCGCAGCGGAGCTGTGTACACTTGTCGCGATCCATTTTCCAATTCTTAATAGGAATAATTATTTCCTTTTAAATTAAAAACAACGTTAAAATTAATATTGCATGCCAGGAAAATATATCAGGGGCCTGGGAATGCTTGGTGACGACACTGCGGAAAGAACCTGACATTGCAAAAATAGAGATTAAAGGGATGTATCATCAGAATATGATAAGGTTTTTTTTGTTAGATGTATTTTTAATTATTTTTATTTTTGTTTGCTAATTTTTTTTAAAATTACCCTAAATCACAATATGTATTAAAAATAAAAAATAGAAATCTTGCAAACCGGCCACTAGTTTTATTTTAGACTCTAACTTCCTGTTCATTCAGGAAATAGCACATGAACATTAGCAGCAATGACTGACTGACCCTATCATTATAGAGAAGCATCTAATGAGTGTGTGCAGAGGTCATTGTAAAAGGAGGTGAGCTGTGACATCACCTATTGTGAATGGTGGATCCTGTGTTATCTACTGTATATAGAGGTGTTATCAGTCATTGTACAGGTGGAGGAGGAGGTGAGCTGTGACATCACCTATTGTGAATGGTGGATCCTGTGTTATCTACTGTATATAGAGGAGTTATCAGTCATTGTACAGGAGGAGGAGGTGAGCTGTGATATCACCTATTGTGAATGGTGGATTCTGTGTTATCTACTGTATATAGAGGTGTTATCAGTCATTGTACAGGAGGAGGTGGTGAGCTGTGATATCACCTATTGTGAATGGTGGATCCTGTGTTATCTACTGTATATACAGGTGTTATCAGTCATTGTACAGGAGGAGGAGGTGAGCTGTGACATTACCTATTGTGAATGGTGGATCCTGTGTTATCTACTGTATATAGAGGTGTTATCAGTCATATTTATACAGGAGGAGGAGGAGGAGGTGAGCTGTGACATCATCTATTGTGAATGGTGGATCCTGTGTTACCTACTGTATATAGAGGTGTTATCAGTCATTGTACAGGAGGAGGAGGTGAGCTGTGACATCGCCTTTTGTGAATGGTGGATCCGGTGTTATCTACTGTATATAGAGGTGTTATCAGTCATTGTACAGGAGGAGGAGGAGGTGAGCCGTGACATCACCTATTGTGAATGGTGGATCCTGTGCTATCTACTGTATATAGAGGTGTTATCAGTCATTGTACAGGAGGAGGAGGTGAGCTGTGATATCACCTATTGTGAATGGTGGATCCTGTGTCATCTACTGTATATAGAGGTGTTATCAGTCATTGTACAGGAGGAGGAGGTGAGCTGTGATATCACCTATTGTGAATGGTGGATCCTGTGTTATCTACTGTATATAGAGGTGTTATCAGTCATTGTACAGGAGGAGGAGGTGAGCTGTGACATCACCTATTGTGAATGGTGGATTCTGTGTTATCTACTGTATATAGAGGTGTTATCAGTCATTGTACAGGAGGAGGAGGTGAGCTGTGACATCACCTATTGTGAATGGTGGATCCTGTGTTATCTACTGTATATAGAGGTGTTATCAGTCATTGTACAGGAGGAGGAGGTGAGCTGTGACATCACCTATTGTGAATGGTGGATCCTGTGTTATCTACTGTATATAGAGGTGTTATCAGTCATTGTACAGGAGGAGGAGGTGAATACAGGGAAGGATTATTAAGAGTTAACCTCTTGGAGAGGGCCATTAACCCCTTCACCACCACAGAGCAACCCCCAAAAATATTACTAATAATACAGATAAGTGAGCTGATCTGTAACATATCGAAATATTTACAAATGTCCTGAAATTTTCGGATTCCGGCACATCTGACATTCGATTCGCAGTGGCCATTTTTGGCACATATTTTTTTTCTTTTCTTTTTTTAATGCCGTTAAGGGGTTAAATTAAAAATTAACCCGATATCATTGCCACCACAATTTCCCCATTTCTCCATGCAAGCATTTTTTTCCAGCGCTGATGCAAACGTCAATGCCCCACATCGCCCCCTTTATGTCCTAATGAGATAGGGGAGCGTTTAGGATGGGGGGGGGGTACACTTTTTTTAAGCCCCTTCCCTCCCCTTCTTTTATTTTGCTGGAGGGCTCAATAACCAGGGGCACTTTCGATTTTTCGATTTTTAACCCTTAAATCATCAAGGACATTTCCTGCCCTCGGGAGAACATTTTCCTACATATGGGATGGGACTGGACCAGGACAGGACCCACCTCCCCGGGACCTTCCCCACCGGAACCCACCCCCCTCCAAAAGGGGGACCTACCTCCAAAAAAAGAGCAAAAAAATAATGAAAGAACTGTAAAACTCAGCCTGGAAGACAAAATATTCTGTGACCATGTCCAAGGAAAAAAAAAAATCTTCTAGCGCCATCCTGTGATAAAACACGTAGGTCACACGTTCCCCTTGAAGAAAATTACAAGATTGCGGCCAAAGTATCAGTCATTTATTGACCGTTTCCTACGACTCCAGGAGTCAATTCTTCTACTCCGATGCCTGTAATTAATTAAACGTATTGACCCCTCGTCTTCTGCGGCGCTCCCCGGCCCCATCTTATACATAGTAATGAGGTGTCAAAATGGGATAAATAAATAAAAATTTAATACTGAAGTCAAAATTTCCTGCAGGCGATGAAGGGTTAACCCCCGAGAGGTCGCAATTACGCGGGGTAAACTGTAAATTTAGGAAGATGAATTAAGTCCAGGAGGCGCCGTCCGTTCTGCGGCGGGTGCAGCGTTCCTGTGGACGGCGGCCAACATCTCTTCGCGGAGGCAGGTGTCGGAGGAATACAAATGAGCGGTGTATAATAAGGGCGCACATCGCGGCGCAGGACGCGCTGCTACGGGGGGCTTATTTCTAATAGGAAAATAACAGGTCAGCTGCGTCTGCTGATCACACGGCAATTATTCCCGCTGCCTGCGGTGGAAGAGCGGCGAGGTCAGCGCGCATCTGTAGCGCATTCACCGGATATTTCTATTAATGAAAACCATAAATTCTGACATTCGGAAACAGATAGCCCTCAACAACAAAAAAAGTCTCCAGCTGCTGCAATCGCTCAGACCTCAGGCGACGCTGATCAGTGGACCCCTATGGTGGAGCGGAAATACATTGCTCCCTGCTATCAGGTCCAGTAGTATGGCGGTATTATGGAGAAATACATCCTCTCTGCTATCAGGTCCAGTAGTATGGCGGTATTATGGAGAAATACATCCTCTCTGCTATCAGGTCCAGTAGTATGGCGGTATTATGGAGAAATACATCCTCTCTACTATCAGGTCCAGTAGTATGGCGGTATTATGGAGAAATACATCCTCTCTGCTATCAGGTCCAGTATTATGGCGGTGTTATGGAGAAATACATCCTCTCTACTATCAGGTCCAGTAGTATGGCGGTATTATGGAGAAATACATCCTCTCTGCTATCAGGTCCTGTAGTATGGCGGTATTATGGAGAAATACATCCTCTCTGCTATCAGGTCCAGTAGTATGGCGGTATTATGGAGAAATACATCCTCTCTGCTATCAGGCCCAGTAGTATGGCGGTATTATGGAGAAATACATCCTCTCTGCTATCAGGTCCAGTAGTATGGCGGTATTATGGAGAAATACATCCTCTCTGCTATCAGGTCCAGTAGTATGGCGGTGTTATGGAGAAATACATCCTCTCTGCTATCAGGTCCTGTAGTATGGCGGTATTATGGAGAAATACATCCTCTCTGCTATCAGGTCCAGTAGTATGGCGGTGTTATGGAGAAATACATCCTCTCTGCTATCAGGTCCAGTAGTATGGCGGTATTATGGAGAAATACATCCTCTCTGCTATCAGGTCCAGTAGTATGGCAGTGTTATGGAGAAATACATCCTCTCTGCTATCAGGTCCAGTAGTATGGCAGTGTTATGGAGAAATACATCCTCTCTGCTATCAGGTGCAGTAGTATGGCGGTATTATGGAGAAATACATCCTCTCTGCTATCAGGTCCTGTAGTATGGCGGTGTTATGGAGAAATACATCCTCTCTACTATCAGGTCCAGTAGTATGGCGGTATTATGGAGAAATACATCCTCTCTGCTATCAGGTCCAGTAGTATGGCGGTATTATGGAGAAATACATCCTCTCTGCTATCAGGTCCAGTAGTATGGCGGTATTATGGAGAAATACATCCTCTCTACTATCAGGTCCAGTAGTATGGCGGTATTATGGAGAAATACATCCTCTCTGCTATCAGGTCCAGTATTATGGCGGTGTTATGGAGAAATACATCCTCTCTACTATCAGGTCCAGTAGTATGGCGGTATTATGGAGAAATACATCCTCTCTGCTATCAGGTCCTGTAGTATGGCGGTATTATGGAGAAATACATCCTCTCTGCTATCAGGTCCAGTAGTATGGCGGTATTATGGAGAAATACATCCTCTCTGCTATCAGGCCCAGTAGTATGGCGGTATTATGGAGAAATACATCCTCTCTGCTATCAGGTCCAGTAGTATGGCGGTATTATGGAGAAATACATCCTCTCTGCTATCAGGTCCAGTAGTATGGCGGTATTATGGAGAAATACATCCTCTCTGCTATCAGGTCCAGTAGTATGGTGGTATTATGGAGAAATACATCCTCTCTGCTATCAGGCACAGTAGTATGGCGGTATTATGGAGAAATACATCCTCTCTGCTATCAGGTCCAGTAGTATGGCGGTGTAATGGATAAATACATCCTCTCTGCTATCAGGTCCTGTAGTATGGCGGTATTATGGAGAAATACATCCTCTCTGCTATCAGGTCCAGTAGTATGGCGGTGTTATGGAGAAATACATCCTCTCTGCTATCAGGTCCAGTAGCATGGCGGTGTTATGGAGAAATACATCCTCTCTACTATCAGGTCCAGTAGTATGGCGGTATTATGGAGAAATACATCCTCTCTACTATCAGGTCCAGTAGTATGGCGGTGTTATGGAGAAATACATCCTCTCTGCTATCAGGTCCAGTATTATGGCAGTGTTATGGAGAAATACATCCTCTCTGCTATCAGGTCCAGTAGTATGGCGGTATTATGGAGAAATACATCCTCTCTGCTATCAGGTCCAGTAGTATGGCAGTGTTATGGAGAAATACATCCTCTCTGCTATCAGGTCCAGTATTATGGCAGTGTTATGGAGAAATACATCCTCTCTGCTATCAGGTCCAGTAGTATGGCGGTATTATGGAGAAATACATCCTCTCTGCTATCAGGTCCAGTAGTATGGCAGTGTTATGGAGAAATACATCCTCTCTGCTATCAGGTCCAGTATTATGGCAGTGTTATGGAGAAATACATCCTCTCTACTATCAGGTCCAGTAGTATGGCGGTATTATGGAGAAATACATCCTCTCTGCTATCAGGTCCAGTAGTATGGCGGTGTTATGGAGAAATACATCCTCTCTACTATCAGGTCCAGTAGTATGGCGGTATTATGGAGAAATACATCCTCTCTGCTATCAGGTCCAGTAGTATGGCGGTGTTATGGAGAAATACATCCTCTCTACTATCAGGTCCAGTAGTATGGCGGTATTATGGAGAAATACATCCTCTCTGCTATCAGGTCCAGTAGTATGGCGGTATTATGGAGAAATACATCCTCTCTGCTATCAGGTCCAGTATTATGGCGGTATTATGGAGAAATACATCCTCTCTGCTATCAGGTCCAGTAGTATGGCGGTATTATGGAGAAATACATCCTCTCTGCTATCAGGTCCAGTAGTATGGCAGTGTTATGGAGAAATACACCCTCTCTGCTATCAGGCACATTAGTATGGCGGTGTTATGGAGAAATACACCCTCTCTGCTATCAGGTCCAGTAGTATGGCGGTGTTATGGAGAAATACATCCTCTCTACTATCAGGTCCAGTAGTATGGCGGTATTATGGAGAAATACATCCTCTCTGCTATCAGGTCCAGTATTATGGCGGTATTATGGAGAAATACATCCTCTCTGCTATCAGGTCCAGTATTATGGCAGTATTATGGAGAAATACATCCTCTCTGCTATCAGGTCCAGTAGTATGGCGGTATTATGGAGAAATACATCCTCTCTGCTATCACGTCCAGTATTATGGCGGTATTATGGAGAAATACATCCTCTCTGCTATCAGGTCCAGTAGCATGGCGGTGTTATGGAGAAATACATCCTCTCTGCTATCAGGTCCAGTAGTATGGCGGTATTATGTAGAAATACATCCTCTCTGCTATCAGGTCCAGTATTATGGCAGTATTATGGAGAAATACATCCTCTCTGCTATCAGGCCCAGTAGTATGGTGGTGTTATGGAGAAATACATCCTCTCTGCTATCAGATTCAGTAGTATGGCGGTATTATGGAGAAATACATCCTCTCAGCTATCAGGCCCAGTAGTATGGCGGTGTTATGGAGAAATACATCCTCTCTGCTATCAGGTCCAGTAGTATGGCGGTGTTATGGAGAAATACACCCTCTCTGCTATCAGGCACATTAGTATAGCGGTGTCATGGAGAAATACACCCTCTCTGCTATCAGGTCCAGTAGTATGGCGGTATTATGGAGAAATACATCCTCTCTGCTATCAGGTCCAGTAGTATGGCGGTATTATGGAGAAATACATCCTCTCTGCTATCAGGTCCAGTATTATGGCGGTATTATGGAGAAATACATCCTCTCTGCTATCAGGTCCAGTAGCATGGCGGTATTATGGAGAAATACATCCTCTCTGCTATCAGGTCCAGTATCATGGCGGTATTATGGAGAAATACATCCTCTCTGCTATCAGGTCCAGTAGCATGGCGGTGTTATGGAGAAATACATCCTCTCTGCTATCAGGTCCAGTAGTATGGCGGTATTATGTAGAAATGCATCCTCTCTGCTATCAGGTCCAGTAGTATGGCGGTATTATGTAGAAATGCATCCTCTCTGCTATCAGGTCCAGTATTATGGCAGTATTATGGAGAAATACATCCTCTCTGCTATCAGGTCCAGTAGTATGGCGGTATTATGGAGAAATACATCCTATCTGCTATCAGGTCCAGTAATATGGCGGTATTATGGAGAAATACATCCTTTCTGCTATCAGGTCCAGTAGTATGGTGGTATTATGGAGAAATACATCCTTTCTGCTATCAGGTCCAGTAGTATGGCGGTATTATGGAGAAATACATCCTTTCTGCTATCAGGTCCTGTAGTATGGTGGTATTATGGAGAAATACATCCCCTCTGCTATCAGGTCCTGTAGTATGGCGGTGTTATGGAGAAATACATCCTTTCTACTATCAGGTCCAGTAGTATGGCGGTATTATGGAGAAATACATCCTTTCTGCTATCAGGTCCTGTAGTATGGTGGTATTATGGAGAAATACATCCCCTCTGCTATCATGTCCAGTAGTATGGCGGTGTTATGGAGAAATACATCCTTTCTGCTATCAGGTCCAGTAGTATGGCGGTATTATGGAGAAATACATCCCCTCTGCTATCAGGTCCTGTAGTATGGCGGTATTATGGAGAAATACATCCCCTCTGCTATCAGGTCCAGTAGTATGGCGGTGTTATGGAGAAATACATCCTTTCTGCTATCAGGTCCAGTAGTATGGCGGTATTATGGAGAAATACATCCTTTCTGCTATCAGGTCCAGTAGTATGGCGTTATTATGGAGAAATACATCCCCTCTGCTATCAGGTCCTGTAGTATGGCGGTATTATGGAGAAATACATCCCCTCTGCTATCAGGTCCAGTAGTATGGCGGTGTTATGGAGAAATACATCCTCTATGCTATCAGGTCCAGTAGTATGGCGGTATTATGGAGAAATACATACTCTCTGCTATCAGGTCCAGTAGTATGGCGGTATTATGGAGAAATACATCCCCTCTGCTATCAGGTCCAGTAGTATGGCGGTGTTATGGAGAAATACATCCTCTATGCTATCAGGTCCAGTAGTATGGCGGTATTATGGAGAAATACATACTCTCTGCTATCAGGTCCAGTAGTATGGCGGTATTATGGAGAAATACATCCCCTCTGCTATCAGGTCCTGTAGTATGGCGGTATTATGGAGAAATACATCCCCTCTGTCAACATACAAAATTGTACAGAAATACATTCCCTTTACTATCAGTTTTAATAGTGTGGCAGTATTGCATGTGTTTCATTTGCAGTAATATATGAGTACTGTATGAAAAAAGTATTTAGGCATTTTTTGGCGGCTTTATTTGGACACTATAGAGGAAATTTATCTTAGTTTGGGGTTGGCAGTGTGTATACATCTGGCACTATACAGTAACATTCTTTCCATTTTGTATAAAATAATGGCTAGTGGAACTTGTTTGACCCTTACATTTGGAGAATGTACGACTAATTGGTTTCTTAGTCCATGGAGACAGGAAAATGAGATTATTGGGGGATAAGGACTGATGTGAATGATGCCAATCTCTGTACATCGCTGCAGAGTATGTTGGAGCTACAAAAAACAGAGGTATATAAAAAAAATAATGGTTAATTATTGGGCAAACTGATATAGGCAGCTTTATAACCATGGTACAAAGTGACCTGATAATTTGTCTAAAGCACAAACCTGGTAGGGTGCGATTGGCAGCCAGAGACAGGACAAGCAATTACACTAAACATTCCCTCTAACCCACAGTCATGGTTCTGAGAGATTTCCTGCCACCGAAACATTTAGAATTTGTCAATTTTTCAGTTATGCACCCAGGCAGTCAGGATGTGCTCCGAAGAGAACGAAGCACTGAACCACCGCATATGTGTGAAGTAGCTGTAAATAATGTATGGACCATACCAAGAGACTGTGCTGTTAGTACCTGCCAAGATCTATCCTGCAACTGTGAAGTATAACTATCAAGCTCTGCGCCTCAAGCGTGAAGAGCAACCACAAATTATATGTGAAGACTGAAATGTAACCACCAAGTTCTATTCCTCATGACTGAACTGTGACCACGAAGTTGTGTGCCTCAAGTCTAAAGTGTAACCACTAAGGTCTGTGCCTCGACTCTGAAATGTAACTATCAAGCTCTGTGCCTCAAGTCTGCGGTGTAAACACCAAACTCTGTGCCTCGACAAAGTCAAACCACCAAGTTGTGTGCCACAAGTCTGAATTGGAACCGCTAAGATCTTTGCCTCAACTGTAAAGTGTAGCCTCCAAAACATGTGTGAAAACTGAAATGTAACCATCAAGTTCCATGCCGAAAGACTCAACTGTAACCAACAAACACTGTGCAAGTCTGAAGCACAAGCATTGAGGTCTGTGCCTCGACTCTGAAATGTAACTATCAAGCTCTGTACTTCAAGCCCAAGTGTGACTTCCTAGTTATGCGTATGCAGCCTGATCTGTAACCACCAAGCTCTATTCCTCAAGTCTGAAGTACAACCACAAGGATCAGTGCCTCAGCTCTGAAAAGTAACAAATCAAGTTCTGTGCCTCAAGACTGAATTGTAATCAAGAAAATATGCCACAAGTGTGAAGTGAAACCACTAAGGTCTGTACCTCGATTCTGAAATGTAACTATCAAGTTCCGTGGCTCAAGTCTGAAGTGTAACCACCAAGCTCTATTCCTCAAGTCTGAAGTACAACCACAAGGGTCAGTGCCTCAACTCTGAAAAGTAACAAATCAAGTGCCTCGATTCTGAAATGTAACTATCAAGTTCTGTGTCTCACGTCTGAAGCGTAACCTCCAAGTTGTGTGTGAAGCCTGAACTGTAACCAACACACTCTATTTTTCAAGTCTAAAAGTGTAAAACCCCAAACTCTGCACGTCAAATTAAAGTCCAACCACCAAGTTGTATGCCACAAGTTTGAAGTCTAACTACCAAGTTGTGTGCCACAAGTTTGAAGTCTAACTACCAAGTTGCGTGCCACAAGTTTGAAGTCTAACTACCAAGTTGCGTGCCACAAGTTTGAAGTCTAACTACCAAGTTGTGTGCCACAAGTTTGAAGTCTAACTACCAAGTTGCGTGCCACAAGTTTGAAGTCTAACTACCAAGTTGTGTGCCAAAAGTATGAATTAGGACCACCAAGAATTTTGCTTCCACTGCGAAGAGTAACCATATAGCTCCATGCCGCACTAATCACCAAATAATGGCGTAAAATATTGTAACAATACTCTACCGTAAAGCAGATTCCAGCTGAACCTTCCATGGTCTTCATCCTCGATTGGGGATCCCTGTTTAGGGTTGTAGGGAACACACCCCAATATGACCCTCTTACCCTTCCTACAAATAACATGGGCAGGAAATCAGCTCTGGAAATACAGTAGTATCCCAATCGTCAGCGCACACAGGTCGGCATCAGTCCCAGCCTGCAGGAAGGACACGACGTTCAGCCTCCTCAGCGCTTTGTCTTACGCTGCAAATCTCCATGTCACCAGCATCAATTACCTCTCCATCCATATAGGAAATTATGGAGCCGGAGAAAGGGAACGAAATGCAATTTTCTCATCCGTAGAATTTCATTTATTTGCTGTGCGCCTTGAGCTGCTGCGACAACGGTTACCAAAGATTCTAGAATTTAAAGGGGCAACTATTCAGTATAAGGAGACGTTAAACAATTCTATTCAGTAGATCTGAATCTATCCTGGTCATGTCATGGACACACAGCTGCCTTGGTCATTACAGTATAGCACAAGGCTGGGGGGAGGTGCATCACACAGATTTAAAGGGATTGTCGGCGCCATTCTTTTTTTATTGACTGTCCGGTATGGTAGCCTTCAAGTGAGTGAAGGTTTGCTGCAATACCGAAGACCATGAAAAGTCATAATCCACCACTAGAAATATCATTCATATCCGACAATGATAGATTTGAGTTTATGAAAAAAAATTAAATGTTTTGAGCAGCGAACCTCGGGGGCAGGGCCTAAGTCATAATGTTGGTAATGTAATGGTTACTAAATATACACAATGCTTCTTTAATTGCAAGTTTTAAGTGAAACCAGCCTTTAAGCATCAACTGACCCCGTGGCCATGTTCCCACGTTTCGGAAATTATGCATTATTTTGCCCATAAAATCTGCTTAATCAAAGTGGACGTGGTGTGATTTCATGAAAAATCATGTCTACTGTGCATTTACAGTTGCCATTGAACTGTGTGTGTTTTATTTTTCTTTAGGTGCATTTTTTTACTATAGGTTTGTATGTGAAGCAAAGAAAAAGCAGGTAAAAAAATGAAGTAGAACCTCAAGAAATCTACATAAAAAAAATTAAAAAAAAAGAGGAAAACGCAGGAGAAAAAAAAATGCAATAATTACCAATATTGCCTATTTTGGTGTGAATACCTGCAGTAAAATCATAAATTAGAAGAAAAAAAATGTGAAAAAGTTTTTTTCCCCACAGTGGGACATGGCCTGTATATTATATAGTGAAGCAGCCAATGGAGGCTTGATGGGTTGAACTGAAAGAAAAATATGGCTGCTTGCTTCCAAAACAGTGCCACGCCATATCATAGGTTGTGTCTGGTACTGCAACTCTGTTGAAGTGATAGGGACCAAATAGCAATACCACGCACAACCTGTTAGGAAAGTGTGGCGCTGTTTCGAGAAGAAGCCATTTTTTTTCAATCATGTACAACCCCTTTAACATTTGATTTTTTTCCTCTTGCGCTCTATTCCTACAAGCGGTCTGGTTCTAGTACATTTCACGTGCTAAATGTGATCCCACAGTCCCCGGAACGACTACCTGCTGTGAAAAGCTCATATTGCACTGCAGCTAAGTGTATTGATTAAAAGGATTCCCGGCCGATGCCAGGAGGTTTCGCATGTTATTGAATTAAATGCCTGGTAAGCCTTAACGCAATTGTTCTAATTTTTGGGTGTAGAAAACCGATCACATTTCCCAGCTTGGCACATTAGACATGAGATGAAACCAGAGAAGGTGGAAACACAGGAAGCTCCGATCAGCTGGTGGCTACAATATTCTAGGTTCTTTCCCCCCACTGTGTAATGTAATAGAAAAAAATAATCACATTAATACAAAATACAATATCAAAATACAAAAGTAAAAGAATACTAATAAAATATAATACTAATAAAATAATAAAATACTAAATCAAAATATATTAAAAACAAACATAAAAGAAGTTGTTCACTACTTGGACAACTTCTCAGACCTCTCGCTTGGCCTCCGTAAAATAATAAAGCCTACACTCCCCTCCCGTGCTGGCGCCGTTCCCACGGTGTCAGCGCTCGCTATCCCCAGGGCTCTGGTGCGGTTGTTGTGACACGTGACGCCGGGGACCAATCAGTGCTGGAATTACTGTCCCCGCCTCCTGTCGAATTGAGCAGGAAGAGGAAGTCGGACATCAGCGGCAGCCCAGACTTCCTCCTTATGTTTGATTTGTCCGAAGGCAGGGACAGTGATGCAAGTGCTGATTGGGCGCCGCCATCACATGTTATAACGACACGGACAGTCCCAGGACCGAGAGTACAGACACCGCGGAAAAGGTGCAGGAACGGGAAATGAGCACAGGCTCTATTATTTTATGGGGGGGGGGGGTCAAACATTTTAATCAAGAAGGGGTTGTCCTAGTAGTGGACAACCTCTTTAAATACAATAGTGTGAAGACACAGAATTGTATATTAATTAACCAGACGACTATTTTTTCGCATGAAAGAAAGAATAGACTTATCTATATGTTGACTTTTGAATTTGTCTTGATTTCTGGTTGGTCAAGAAAATGGATTTTTGCTCGTGTAAGTCCAATATTGACTTGTAAGGGTGGTTTCACACTTGCGTTTTTGTCTGCAGCGTTTTTTGCACAAAAAACCGCATGCGTTTTTTTCCCTATATTTAACATTGAAAACGCATGCGTTTTTTTGTACACGTTTGGTCGCGTTTTTAATCGCATGCGTTTTACTGCATGCGTTCTTTTTAAAAAATGCAACTTGTAGTAATTTTGAGGGGCGTTTTTGGGACAAAAAAAACGCATGCGTTTTCATGCGTTTTTTTGGGGGCCAAAAAATACATTGGAGTCAATGGAAACGGATGCGTTTTTTGTGCATGCGTTTGTTTACGTTAAAAACGCATGCGTTTTTATATTAAAAAAACAGAAAACACACTGATATGCCACCCCCCACCATAAAGGTGATAAAGGGATCTTAACCCTAAAGGGATCCTAACCTTAACCCTATAGGGATCCTACCCCTAACCCTAAAGGGATCCTAACCCTAACCCTACCCCTAAAGGGATCCTAACCCTAGCCCTAAAGGGATCCTAACCCTAACCCTAAAGGGATCCTAACCCTAACGGGATCCTAACCCTACCCCTAAAGGGATCCTAACACTAACCCTAAAGGGATCCTAACCCTACTCCTAACCCTACCCCTAAGGGGATTAGGGTTAGGGGTAGGGTTAGGATCCCTTTATGGTTAGGGTCCCTTTAGGGTTAGGATCCCTTTAGGGGTAGGGTTAGGATCCCTTTAGGGTTAGGGGTAGGGTTAGGATCCCTTTAGGGTTAGGGGTAGGGTTAGGATCCCTACCCCTAACCCTAGCTATTTATGTTTATAGTTTTTTTTTACTTTATTTAGATGAATGGCAGCTGTCACACATTTCTCAGCATGCGTTTAAAAAATGCAAACGCATGGAAAAACGCATGTAAATGCGCCAAAACGCCGTGTTTTTTACACCACATGCAAAAACGCATGCGTCTAAAAAACGCAGCGTTTGCATGCATTTACATGCGTTTTTTCACCATGCATTTTTTTTTAAACGCATGTGTTTTAAAACGCAAGTGTGAAACCAGCCTTAGTTGATATTTGATATAACATTGTGCTCTTATCCTTGATGACTAGCGATGTTTACTAATATGCTAATTATGCATTGTGCAGGCCAGATAATTTGTTGACTTCAAAAACAGAGGAGGAAAAACTCTGCAAATAGATTAAATAATCAAGTAATGCTACTTGATCTCTTGTCCATTCTTACCTGTTATGTAAATACTGGATTGAAGGACACTTATTAAACATAAAAGAGGTCGTGTGACTAGGAGACAGAAAAGTATTTAGAATTGAGAGTCCTCAGTGGTTGAAAGATGGTAACAAATTGCAAGCTTTCGAGACTACTCAGGTCTCTTCATCAGGCATCTACTGGCTTACACGGTACCAAGATATATAGCTTTCCTGTATCATCTATGAGACCGAGAAATTCAGCCAAGACATCAAAACATCCAAAGTATCAGAGACAGGACAGCAGCCAATACATCATGGCTCCGTCACAAGGGTCACAGATTTATTATTCTACAGGATGCCAACTTATGGGACCTTGGACCCGGTTGGAAGAATACAGATCTGCTCCATTGACCATAGTTGAACTTTGGATATGTTTGAAGAAAGCCAGGATTGGGACCTGCCGGTTACCTGGCTCCATGGAGATGTTTGGAGAAGTCAGGTTGTGACCTACCAGTCAACTGGCCTTGTATCTAAATGGACTGTCATCTTCCTACGCTTGTCGTTACCTCCTCTCTGTGTGTGTCTCACAGGTGGAGTACTGCACCCTGGAAGCCCTGAAGTAACAGTTGCCATTGTCTCCCGGTACCTACCTACACGCGACCTCCGATCCTCCCAAGACCTCCTTCTCTACTCCCCTCTCATCTCTTCTTCCCATAACCGCATCCAAGACTTCTCCCGTGCTTCCCCCATACTCTGGAACTCTCTACCCCAACACATCAGACTTGCGCCTACCATAGAAACCTTCAAAAAGAACCTGAAGACTCATCTCTTCCGACAAGCCTACAGCCTGCAGTGATCCTCAACCTACTGAACAGCCGTACAGCCAGCTCTTCCCTCTCCTAGTGTATCCTCACCCACCCCCTGCAGACTGTGAGCCCTCGCGGGCAGGGTCCTCCCTCCTTATGTACTCGTGTGCCTTGTTATCTGCTCATGTTTAATGTATTTGTCTATATTTGCCCCGTATTCACATGTAAAGCGCCATGGAATAAATGGCGCTATAAAAATGTATAATAATAATAATAATAATAATCTCGGCGGGTCGGCGGAAGGGTCAGACTCTAATGTACACCATCTTGGGGTATTTTGCTGGGACTGTTCTACATGTTATCTGCCTGTTTTGTGATCAATAAAGCATTGTTTGACCCTCACCCTGTGTTGTCAGAGTAGAGTTACGCCCACGTTAAGAGAGCGGGCATTCGGCGGGATGATCCCAGGTTCATGTGGTTTCAGCTGACGGGAAATAGAATAGTAAAAAATTTTTTTTTTTTTTTTTTTAAATAAAATGTATATAATAACAATATCAATATAAACCGGGTAACATTAATATTTATAAAATACTAATACGGATAATACTACTACTAACAAGATTGATAGGGTGCAGGGTGTTGGACACCTATTGATGTGATAACAGATGACCTATCCTAATGCTAAATCAAATAAAAATAAAGGACATCCCCTTTAAAAGAAGAACATGTCCTTTTACCAAGGGGGCATTGGTCATAGGACACTGGGGGCATCCTTAGGCGGTTTGACAAAATTACCATATGATCAACACCTACAAAAAAGACCATATCTGTGGAACAGTATGGTGGATTAAAAAGACTAAAAAATAATAAATCATACACATTACATTTTTGTAACATCCAATAATAAGAAATGCAACTCAATAAAACGTAGATATTTTAAAGTCATTTTTACTATTTTATTTGTGGAAAAAAAAAACTACAAGCAAGAGATTCATAAATAGACATTTCTAATTAAAGCGGGAAACAGAAAAAAAAATAAAAATAAAAAGTAACATAAGATAAAAAGATAAGAGGCTTCTAGGACAGCCGTGCACATGCTAGCAACAGTAATATATTAACATCTTTTTTTTTTTTTCATTTTGCTAGACAAAAAAAAAAAAAAGCAGTGTTTAATTAAAAAAAAAAAAAATTCCAAAAACATTTAAGACCTGTGAATTTCTGACCATTTCACAAAAAACCACCAATTGACACTTTTAGGCATAACGTAAAATACCGTAAAATAAAATAAATAAAAAAAGAAAGCTGAAAAAAAAAAATCCTAAATGCTTCAAAGACTGTACAGAAGTAACTGTCAAAAGCAGAATACAAGCCAAAAAGGTTTTACAAAGATCATGTTTGACATAAACAAGCATTCTATAGGACTTGCCAGGGGAAAAAGAAACAGAAAAAGAACAAAACAAACAAAAAAAAAAAAAAAAAAAACAGAATGTAACCAGCTTTACACAGTAAATAAAGGTTACGAGTTATACATAAAATTGATTGTGCATTGAAAACCTCTAAGTATCAATGCCTATAGAAACGTTGGCTCTGAAACCATGTTTGGTTACATACACGCAAAGGAAAAAAAAAAGAAGTTCATATTATACAGTCAGCAATTATTTAAATTTTCAATAATTTAAGATACAATAAGCTTAAAAAGGAAAAAAGAAATTAGTAAGGCAGGTGACAAAGTTTCACACACGGTGGGGTCAATTATTTAAAGTGCACCCATCGCCGAAGCGACAGAGGCGAGCATGACACTGTAGGATGTATATTTACTATAAATTGGTTCATTGCCCAAACTCTAAGTGAAGGAACAGGTGTTTATAATAATAAAAAAATATTCAATATTGGAGCCCCTAAAAAAAACAAAAAAAAAACGGATCCTCGGGGGTGGAGCATTACAGAAATGTCCGGCCCACCAAGAGTCTGCATTAGAAACAACAGTGGATCAATTCTACCTGGAGTGTTCCTTTAAGTGTGGAAGTTCTGAAAGCAATATTATATTGTTAGGGACTTTTAAGTGGCTCCAAGGTGATGCTTTACTTTAATGGTTATCTGTACAGACTGTTAGACAACAGGTAAACTTTAAAAAAATGTTTGGACCTAACCAAAGTGTTTTTATGATGGGGGAGGGGAAAAAAAGAAGAAAAGATAGTTGAATGTTTTACCATTTCATAATGCAACATTTTGACTTCCACAATATTAGACTGGTATTATTTGAGATACTAGAAGGGGAAAAAAAACCCAAACAATTAAACACTGTGCTCTGTGATATAGCCCTGTGCCAGCAAACCCTCCTATTGCCATATTCACCCATGAAGATGTTATTCTGTTGACAGCTATGAAACGTGTGAAGAGTGGTAGAGGTGGTGGTGGGGGAAAAAAATAATTAACTTAATTTCAAGAAGTTCAATTTCATGTTCTACATTTATATAATTTAGTAAGATATTTAGAATCTAAAACGGTTAATCCAGTTGTAAACTCTGATGGTTGGTTACATAGGGCATCATGTACAACTGTTTTCTGTCTCTGGAGGCTTGGTGACCCCCGTTGCAGAGAAGTGCGGGTTCCGGAGGAGAGACCCACATCTATCAAACATTGATGCCATAAATGTCCAAGGTGGAGATAATCCTTTAAGGGGTGTTCCACTGTGAGATAACTCGTTCATTG
Organism: Ranitomeya imitator; assembly: GCF_032444005.1. Classification (NCBI taxonomy): domain Eukaryota; kingdom Metazoa; phylum Chordata; class Amphibia; order Anura; family Dendrobatidae; genus Ranitomeya; species Ranitomeya imitator. The sequence continues at coordinate 18,244,670 of NC_091289.1, read as the reverse complement.
GCTTGTGTACATCATACAACGGTCTAGGGTTGGCGGAACTCCCCGCACCTCTTGTGTAGCCCTAGGTACAAATGGTTCTCTCTAAACTAGAATAAAAAGAACATGAACCTAAAGCATTCGTGTCCAATTTGGACATCATGTAGGTGGTGACATCGAATAACCTCCAACTCATTCATCCTGTATGATTAATGCCCATTTTCTAGGGTCGAGGAGGCCTAGGACCTAGGCCAAGAGACATTGTGGTGGTCACCAGAGGCTCATTAGTCCTATCGGCAGCCTCTAGCCCCTTTCTATAACATTTGGGGTAGGGTCACACGACAGTCTTCACCACATCACAGAAAACCGGTCACATTTTTGCAAAAGCGATTTTTCTGTATTAATAGTTACCTAAAGGAGGACATTTGGTGCCTGGGTTTCTGGATTACTTCGGTTCGATTATTCTAATCAATTTTTCTCGGATGTAGAGAGAAAAAATTAAAAAATATCTCCACCTTCTCCATTCTGTCAATCTGTGAAAAATCAGTCCGCACTGGTATGTCATCAGAGTGAAGTCCAATTTATTTTCACTGACCCATAGAATTCCATTGATCAGACATGCAGCTGAATATCGGACATCATTTTCTTTTCCGCAAGCCTCTCAGGCCTAAGAAAATAGGATATAGGTTCGAGTGCCATCGTTGACAAATAGGTCGTGTGCACAAGCTCTTAATCTAAAAACAACCCTTTTGATTTGAAGTAAATTAATTTAGTGGTCCGTTTCGACGGGTCCCAGTGCACTCAAGAACTTCCACACACAAACTAATATGAAGACATTAAAATAATTTAAAAAAATGTTTAGCACCAAGTGACCAGTAGGAAAAATGGTTTAGAATGTGCTTTAAAAAAAACAAAAACAAAAATAAGTGGAGCACAATCCACGTGGTCCAGAAGGGCTCAAATACAAGATGATGGCAAGCTTAACCTAACAGTTTTGATGGAACCAGTAAGACCATCTTGGAAGTGTCCTGGCCTTCCCTATATGGTTGATATTGAGAGAAAGCAGAATTGTTTGAAGGAGTTCAAATAAGTGTACATTTTTTTAGCAACAACATATTGACTCGCTTTTGACTAGTTTTACACCTATTCATAGAAGTAAACATATAATTTACCTCTATCTTAACCGATGGGACAAAATGTTGAAGGATTATTTATCAGCTATCAATGGTTAGCAATTCTGAGAAGGAAAACCATTGACAGTAGGGTGGCACAAGCCAATAAATTAAAGTCATCTGACAGAGGGCAACCATTTGTATAAAAAAATAATCAGAAAATACACTCAAAGGCCAAATCAACAACGATCAGTTACCAGTAAAAAAAAGTCGGACAATTATATTTGCACAATTAAGTTGAAGAAGATGGAACGAGTTTGCGCTGCACACAGTTGTTAGCAATTAAAGAAGATCCTAAACTAGGTTGTTATGGTCCCATCAAAACCTATGACCTTCATCATGGAGCAAAAGTCAAATTAACGGCAGAAAAACATGTAAAAGTTTAATACACAACACCAAGAATTCAGACTTTTACCACATCCATAAACTAATAACTTGTGTTGAGTTTTGTGATAGACTACTAATCACAACATGCAAGATGTTCCGAGAAAAGGCAAATTGTTACATTCACAAAAGTATATTTTGAGGAGTCTAAAAACACAAAAATGAAAATTTTCTGAGGACTGGTAAACAAAATCTATCCACTCAAATCCGGCACAAGCAGTTTTAGAATGCGGAGAAATAAAAACAAAGTGATTGAAATGAAAACATCTTGTATTTAATTATCATAATTTTATCTTTAGTTCCAAAAGATCCCTGTAACTCTGAAAGTAAGATGTCTCGAACATGAGTTGAGGTTTCGCAACAGCTGCAGGACATTGCCCTAGATGTTCCCAAAAAGTAATTGCTCCTCCTCAGCTTTGGTAAGGTTTCAGGAACCTCTCGTTACTATACACTAGATTTCCTATTATTGGACTATCTTGTGAGGATCTACAAACATAGAAGTTGGCTCTTCCCATGTAAAATACCACCGCAGTGGATAAGAGTCAACTTGTGACTAAGTATTGTCAAGCCATATGGTGGCTTGGCCTGAGCACAAAGCCATTGAGCATCTGGTACTAATTTTGGTAGGACAGACCACTCTTCAGATCATTTGGAAGCTATTACCGGGCACTGGTGAAATCAAGAAGATCAGAAATCTACTGGGATTGTCAATTCCCATTTCGTAACACCTCACATAGTAAATAACGACAAGGTGTCCATGATGTTTCGGCTTTAGACAAAGTCTTTGATCATCTGTGCATAAGGTTGTCCAATAACTCACTATGATTTTCAGTATAATAGACGAGAAGAGGAGAGGCAGACGTTGGATAGACTTGGGAGTTTTAGGTTTTGGGCTAAGGGAAATGGATGAATCTTTGCCGTACCAGTCAGTCAATCTTGGCATGGAAAAGATGCGGCTTTCAGGATTCAAGAGGACATTGGTAAACTAATGACTGTACCCACAAGGTCAACAACATTACAACTTTGGTAGAAAAGGGCAAGCTAGATTCTATATTAAACTTTTGGGTCACAAGATTTCTTCGTACACCAAGTTGTAAAGGTGTTTACCCAAAGTGGTTTCCATTGTTCTGAAGCATCGAATAAGGGTGACTCGATGAATTCTGTAGGTACAAGTCTAGTTTAATTCCTCAAGCTCATGGCTCAAGTCCCGCTCTACATCTAGCATAAGAGTGATCTGCACTGGTAAAAGACACTTCAAAATATCATATCAAGAGGTTTATAAAACCTACCAGAATGATGCATACAAAAATATACCTTTTGAATGTTAAAAAAGCCTTTTCTTGGTCTTCCTTCTGTTTTCGTAATCACTCAAAAAATTTTTGACATGACTTATGTTATTAGATTAGACTGGGACAAACAAAAGGCCTCAAACCTCAGTTGTACTGAAGTCATTGCATAGACAAATAATTAAAACTACAGTCTAAGGAAGATGAAAGTAATTAATAAGAAGTCAAGTTACACTTATTCATGGTGACTCTCAAAAGTCACGTCTACCGAGACAGTGGAGAAAATTGAAGGGGGGGGAGGGGGGGTGTTTACGTTATTGGGTTGTTGAAATCACGACGTCTCATCAAGGTAATTTGTAATAGTCACAAATACATAGGAAGTTTCAGTACATCTTCTAGACAAGTTACCTACACCAATAGAATAAGCAGTTTCTCAGTAGGAAAAGGATTAGGTATATGATATTCGGCATCCCAATCTGGCAATTTTGGCCATTCTAGAGAGGAAAATTTGGACTTTACCAAATATCAACTGAGAAGTGATATTTTACAATTCCAAGATAACATTTCATGAATCAAGGTTGAGCCGTGTCCCAACCGATTTAGGTCACAGGTGACCGTTCAGGATGACAATTGCGAATCCAGAAAAATCACTGACCCACCACCTGACATTACTACTAAAGGGTCTGATATGCATTGGAAAGATTGTTACGACTGATAAGCTCTGGGTTGTAGGTCCTCTAAAGACCAGATGGTATACCATGGTTACACAAGATAGGGCAAACAATTTATTGGCCTAGAAGACCGGGGAAACCTGCAGTCAATGGTAACGTTTCATCAACCCAAGTTTTGTACTCTCTTAAGATGTACTGCTGTCATTTTCTAGCCCCTTAAATCCCAACAGAGCTCCATGTACTCATCGTGTGGAGCACATCTTATTGTTCTATGAAGATGCAAAAGTGGAAACCTAAAGCTGTTTATACCGGAAAATGGGAGTCTACAAGGCTTGTCATGACCTTGGAACCACAGCCCAGGATCTTGACTGGAAAGGCCATCATCTTGTGTTACTTTATAAACTCTTTGCATACATATTTGTGAATGCTACAAGCCACCCTTCTAATCGAAGAGACTTGCATTTCCTGTTCACCACGACAAACAATTTCTAGTAAGATGACAACATGGGAAACACAAGTTGGTATAAAGGGGCTGGAACAAAGCAGAAGGTTCACACTTTTTATTTTTAATTGTCACTATCTTTTTGCACCCTCAATCCTAAACTTCTGGCACTAAAATGTCAAAACCTTCGGGCCTGTGTTTAATTCTTCACTTCACAGTGTATCAAGCACCAGTGTTTTTTTTTTTCTATGTATTGGTTTTAAATAACCATTTATTTATATATATTTATATATATTTTTATATATATTGATGTATAAAAATTGATAATATGCTGTATTATAAGAAAGGAACCAGGAGTGGGCGAAAAGGAGAAAAAAAAGCAAATAAAGGAGTTGTCAATGCAATAAATAAATTCCAAATAAAGAATAAAACAAAAAACAACAAAACAGTAGATCTGTATAAAAAGTAGATTTAGGTGCACATCCAATGACAAATGATCGCAAGGGAAATGCTATAAAATAATGGAATACGCAATTGTTAAGGGTTAATCTTGATGGTATGATGTTTTATGATAGCCAGGTTCCCAAGTGGAGCAGAATTGGTCTTGGGAGTAGCACTAATTTGGGGTCCAGGAAGAAAAAAAAAAAAAATAATAATTCAGTCAAAGGAAACGAAAAAAAATAATAATCCAGGAATAGAAAGACGAGGCAGGCGGGTGTCTGGGAATTCCTGACCGCGATTCGGAGTCTATTCTGCCCAATGTATGTGCAATATTTTTTTTTTCTGTTCTTTTCAGAAAGACTCGTCATTCACAGCGGACATGTCGCCCTTAGGGGTTGAGGAACGGGAGGAACCCTTGTCTGTGAATTCTGAGCCAGAGCCGCTCTGGTTCTGCTGTTCCGAGCCCGCGCTGGAGGTGACTGTGGAGGACGAGGTGGAAGAAGAACGAGTCTTTTCTTTAAAGTCTGTGATAATTACGGTCACGTTGCCCACCGTTACTGCAAGTTGTTGTGCAGTACTTCTGTCCACGTTCTTCAGTCTGGGCCTGAAATAAGGAGAAAAATAAAAAAATAAAGAACGACTGAATACACATTCATTAATGGAGAGTCCGTTGGCCACTAACACATGCCTGCAGGAGATCAATGGGTCAGTGTGGACCTATAGGACCCATTTCAGACAACCCTTTATAAAAGTTAGTTAAGGGGTTACCTTAGGATACAACTCATTATATAACTCTCCAACTGATGCAACTACAACTCCCATGATGCCAACAGTCAAAGGACGCGACGTCGGGGTAGGAGATGTAGTTTTAGAAAAAATGAAAAATCACAAAAACAATCATGTATTTAGTAGAAAGTGATCTGATGAGGATAAACCTTTTCTTGGCAAACCCTTCTACGGTCACGTTTAAAATTAGTTAGTGCAAAATGAAGAACAAGAAGAAGAGGAACTAAGCCAATATTTGCCAGATGGCACTATTACCACATCATACAATATATTCATAGAAAGCAACCTGCCCACAACATGATGATCAATGCACAGAACATAATGGACCCATCAGATCAAAAAGGACTGTTCATTATTACTTCACCACATAAGGGTCTTAGTACTTGGCAAAAATCATCTCATACTAGTGAGTAGGGCAAAGATGGAACAAGTCTTCTTTATAAAGGTTATTCTCATCTTGATAAAGGTGTACCATTGCAAAGTGCTTGTGAAAACTTCTAAAAATCCTCATTGTTCTCGAGAATAGAGGCTTTTTATTGTTTACTGCTCTTTGCTTAGGTTATTGGCCACCGCGGTAGTCTATCAGAAGGTGGTTGGTCTCCTAGGCATTGAGAGTAGAACTTACAAGCTCTGTGTTTTTTAGCTTGCAAGCGCTGCTCTAAAGCTGACCAGTTGATGGATGCGGTGGGCTTCAGTGCCACGGTGGTCTTCTGATGCTGCAGAGGCAAAGCTGACTCTGGTTGTAGCACGGAGTTCGAACCAGAGATGCGATCATGCCACTGGTTCGACCCGTCAGTGTCCAGGAGTGTGGGGAGCTGGGATGTAAGACTAGTGCGATTCTTAAGATTGAAAATGAGAATAACCCTTTCATAGAAGTAGTGGGCTAAAAGTGGGCTACAATATTCTTCCCAAAACCTCCATGAACATTCAATTAGATCATGGCAAGAGTCAGTAAGTCAACTATAGACACTTTCGTAGTGACTACGTTTTGTGCAGACTGGAGCAACTATGGTTGACACTGGGGGAACAGCAGTAAGCAATGTCGATACCGTGGCTAGCATTGGGGTTGGCATTTTAATATGGCTACGGTGGGATTTGGACATCTACATGGCATAGATGATGAGGCCCGGAAGTCACCATGGTTTGGTTAGCATTAAAAAAAAAATAATAATAATTAGAGCTGCTCTAGTTTTGACCAGCCTCAGAGAAGCTTAAGGACTTGATGATGGCTTCTAAATTCTAAGAATTTTTGATGTCCCAATGGGTCTTTCCGAAATAAAGTAAACTGTACCGTTCCTCAAACTCACCTTGAAGTGTGGTTAAAGTTACTGATCTTTGTTGCATTTGCGGACTGAATACTGTTCATTTCATGTTCAGGGTTTCGGTGTATATCCGGCTTTGGTCTGTGGAGACACAACCAACATTATGGTGCAATTAGAACTGGTTAATACATGCAATTGTGTAAGAACATAAGTTTGGTTAACGCAGGTGGTGTTGTGGAGAACCGATGGCAGCTGCCATCATGTATTCCATCATCACTAAAAAAGTGAGAAGTGTGGAAGGTCCACTCACTTGTCTTAACGGTGCACCATGCATAGTCAACTTTGTTAAAACATTCACATAGAAAGAAGTAAGCAGAAAAAGTGAACCCTAATCCAAAAAAAAATCCCCAAAATTTGACTTTTACAAACCCTTAAGTTAAGAATAATAGGGAAAGTTCCAACCTCAAACGTCGTTTTAGATTTCCAAAACTTCATATACTACAAGGAGAAAGGCGGCAAAATAATTTGGATATCCCTTCGATTGCAATGGGATAGAAAAGGCTTAAAGGGAACCTGTCACCCCGAAAATCACGGGTGAGGTAATCCCACCGGCATCAGGGGCTTATCTGCAGCATTCTGTAATGCTGTAGATAAGCCCCCGATGTTACCTGAAAAAGGAGAAAAAGACGTTAGATTACACTCACCCAGGGGCGGTCCCGCTGCTGGTCAGGTCGGATGGGCGTCTCCGGTCCGCTGCGGCGCCTCCTATCTTCTTTCCATGACGTCCTCTTCTGATCTTCATCCACGGCTCCGGCGCAGGCGTACTTTGCTCTGCCCTCTTAAGGGCAGAGGATAGTACTGCAGTGCGCAGGTGCCGGAAAGATCAGAGGCCCGGCGCCTGCGCACTGCAGTACTTTGTCTGCCCTCAACAGGGCAGAGCAAAGTACGCCTGCGCCGGAGCCGTGGCTGAAGATCAGAAGAGGACGTCTTGTAATGAAGATGGGAGGTGCCGCAGCGGACCAGAGACGCCCATCCGACCTGACCAGCAGCGGGACCGCCCCTGGGTGAGTATAATCTAACGTCTTTTTCTCCTTTTTCAGGTAACATCGGGGGCTTATCTACAGCATTACAGAATGCTGTAGATAAGCCCCTGATGCCGGTGGGATTACCTCACCCGCGATTTTTGGGGTGACAGGTTCCCTTTAAAAAGAAGCTCTGAGGAACCCCCTTTTCTATAAGATTAGCTGATGGTGATCTCCTGAATGAATGAATGAATGAATGAATGAATGAATGACGTTCCTTCATGAACTTAGAAAGCCAAAAATTTTTCTTTTCACATAAATGTAAAATAATAAAAAAAAAAAATGGGTTCTCTCATCAAAGTCCCCAATTAAAATGAATCTAGACTACCAGCACTGTCGGCAAAAAAAGTTCATTTTTGTCAGGACGGAGCTTCTGCCAGCCCGATAATTTGGAAATTAAATATTACATGCCAGCCAATAATATGTTCCATATAATACAAGAATAATCAAGCGAGTCACAGCGAGAGCCATCTATAAAGCAGATTTCCATTTTGCGGATTCTTTTCTATCCCTTTTATAGAGCTTATGGGACAGAGGTTAACCATGAAATAATTTATTTAAAGAGAGTAAACATATTTTTAGTAATGTTGTGCCGCACGCAGAGTCATGACACTTTGCAAACAATTTTAGTTAGGGGATTTGTCCTCATTCCTGTAAAAAAAAACAAAAAAAAACATGCAAGTTGCTTCCAAACCCTAGCTTTTCCCTGGCAGCATAGATATCAGAATAGTCTCAAATTTGGATAACATCGGATGGTCGTGAAAGGCTCAGCATGTGTCGTCCTCATCTGAGCAATGTCCCAGGGCGTTTCATAAAACTGCTGGATACAATGATTAAAACATTAGAAGAGGTCTGTCATTTTTACTGTAAGTATACGATAAAATAGTCCAGAAAATCACATTGTATGATTTTTACGTAACAAATTTGCATTTTATTGCAGGAAATAAGTATTTGATACAATAAAAAAAACAGAACTTAATATTTGGTACAGAAACCTTTGTTTGCAATCACAGAGGTCAGACGTTTCCTGTAAGTCATGACCAAGTTTGCACACACTGCAGCAGGGATTTTGGCCCCCTCCTTCATACAGATCTTCTCCAGATCTTCTAGGTTATGGGGCTGTCACTGCGAAACGGAGTTTCAGCTCCCTCCAAAGATTTTCTATTGGGTTCAGGTCTGGAGACTGGTTAGGCCACTCCAGGACCTTGAAATGCTTGTTATGGAGCCACTCCTTAGTTGCCCTGGCTGTGTGTTTGGAGTCCTTGTAATGCTGGAAGACCCAGCCACGGACCCATCTTCAATGCTCTTACTAAGGGAAGGATGTTGTTGACAATCTCACGATACATGACCCCATCCATCCTCCCATCCATCCTCCCTTCAATAAGGTGCAGTCACCCTGTCCCCATTTCAGAAAAGCACCCCCAAAGTATGATGTTTCCCCCACCATGCTTCACTGGTGGGATGATGTTCTTGGGGTTGCACTCGTCCTTTTTCCTCCAAATACTGCGAGTGGAGTTGATAAAAAAAAAAATTCTATTTTGGTCTCATGCGACCACATGACCTTCTCCCATGCCTCCTCTGGATCATCCAGATGGTCAATGGTGACATACAAATGGGCCTGGACATGGGCTGGGTGAGCAGGGGGACCTCGTGTGCCCTGCAGGATGCTAATCCATGACAGCATAGTGTGTTACTAATCAGGGCTGTGGAGTCGGTAAGCCACAGTTGCGACTCCGACTCCTGGATCTTATCAGGTCCCGACTCAGACTCCGGCTCCGACTCCGACATAAAAGGCCAATTTGTAACAATAAATTTACTGTTGTAAAATATTAACATCATGATTATTCAGTTTCTCACCATCATATAAGTAATCAGACCACTTGGTAATACGGTTATTCTTCATGTACTCACAGTTAACTGATGCAAAGTTTGTTGAAAGGATAATACTTCTTACAGTCTTACTCTTCTGAGTAGCAGCTGTGAGATGCTTGGAAGACGCACACCTAGTAAACATCTAGTCTAGAGGAGGAGCTTTACTACTAAGAATTTGCAACACATTTTCACTTTCAGTTTCATACATATGAAGTATAAGATTAGATAAGGGCAGTGGAGAACAGTGACACACAATAGGTAATAAATGTCTGCTTATCACTGTTGTTCATAGTTTGATAGAACATATATATTTGAGAAACATTTATAAAATTCATATGAAAGTTCAATTATGAAATATGAATACATTTTTTTTTTAAAGCTGGAGTCGGAGTCGGTACATTTCTACCGACTCCGACCAAAACTAACTCTGACTCCGACTCCACAGCCCTGTTACTAATGGTAATGTTTGAGGCTGTGGTTCCAGCTCTCTTGAGGTCATTGACCAGGTCATCCCATGTAGTTCTGGGCTGATTCCTGACCTTTCTCAATCATCCTTACCCCACGAAGCGAGATCTTCAATGGAGCACCAGACCGAGGAAGATTAGCAGTCATCATGTGTTTCTTTCATTTTCTAATAATTGTGCCAACAGTTGTTGACTTCTCACCAAGCTGATTGGCTATTGTCCTGTAGCCCATCCCTGCCCTGTGCAGGTCTATAACTTTGTCCCTGGTGTCCTTAGACAGCTCTTTGGTCTTGACCATGGTGGAGAGGTTGGAGTGTGATTGAGTGTGTGAACAGGTGTCTTTTATACAGGTAACGAGTTCAAACAAGTGCAATTAATACAAGTAATGAGTGCAGAGTAGGAAGGCTTCTGAATTCTGAAAGAAAACTAACAGGTCTGTGAGAGCCGGAATTGTCACTGGTTGGCCCTCATCATTTCCCGCCTTGACTACTGCAACATCCTTTTCTGTGGCCTCCCTGCTAACACCCTTGCACCTCTCCAGTCCATCCTTAACTCTCCTGCCCGACTAATTCATCTCTCTCCTCGCTACTCCTCCGCTTCCCCCCTCTGCAAATCTCTTCACTGGCTCCCATTTTCTCAGCGTATCCAGTTCAAATTAATAATGATGTACAAAGTCATCCATAACCTGTCTCCTCCATATATCTCTGAACTAATCTCCCGATATCTTCCCTCACATAAACTCCGGTCCTCCCAAGACCTCCTTCTCTCCTCCACACTTATTCGCTCCTCACCCAACCACCTCCAAGACTTCTCCCGAATATCCCCCATCCTCTGGAATTCTGTGCCCCAACACGTCCGACTATCAACCACATTCAGATCCTTCAGACGAAACCTGAAAACCCACCTCTTCAAGAAAACTTACAGCCTGCACTTACCCCGCTGCCTCCTCACCACCACTGGAGGTACCTCCTCTCCAACACCGGAGCTGCCGCAACCCCCCAACCTATTGTCTCCTTCCCCACCATCCTGTAGAATGTAAGCCCGCAAGGGCAGGGTCCTCGCCCCTCTGTACCAGTCAGTAATTGTTAGTTTGCTTACTGTAAGTGATATCTGTAACTTATATGTAACCCATTCTCATGTACAGCACCATGGAATCAATGGTGCTATATATGTATCTTTTATAACATTTAATAAATAAGAAATAATATGTATACACGCATCATCCCCTTTATGAAATGTGTGCCCTCTCCGTAACCGTACAAGCAGTTCATGTACTTTAAGCACGTTCAGGCCTTGGTTACTTTCGATAAATCTTGAAAATCCCAGACAAATCCCTTCAAGGGTCTTTTTTTACTATATATCGTTCCCTGTACTCCAACTACTAATAATCCCAATTAGGCCTTCTCTCAATAACAATTTTTCCAGCGATGCCTCTCGGGCCTGTGAAATGGGATTTAAAAAAAACAAAAAAACAACACATGAACTGAGCCAAGTGCAATCTCCGAACACACAAAGGAATCCTTTACGTCAACATACGCGCATCTTGTGGCCCACGTATCCCAGAATTCCCCTCGCGCCTGTGTTTTGGAATGTAAATTAGCTATTGAAACCGTGGCAACAAATACACGGCCTCCCAATATAAAGTAATTATGGGCTCTTCAGCCCCAAATGTGAGCGTTTCTCACATGCGAGAGCAAACAATGAGGCACTTTTATTCCCGAACAATAAGGGTTTTCACTCCCAGTCTTGGTTCCTACAGCTGCCGGGCCCGCCATGTTTACAATGACACAATTTACACTTATAGAGAACTGAAGGTTTGTTGTCAGTGATGGAAGCGGGGGGGGGGCCCCGTTTTTTTTTTCCCTCTGTTCCCTGCCCTCCATTTGATAATAAAGGCTTCTAAATAAACCGGGCCCAGGATTCAGACGATCGACATCTTGGGACTAAGGAGAAAATTATAGAGTCGCAATTCTTAGGGTTACTGAACCGTGTAATGCGCACACACGCTTTCTGGTCTAGGCCCGGCCTCGAGTACGTGACATAATAAGAGGCCGCTCTGTGGGAGGCTTTCTCCTGCGGATAAGGCAATCCTCGTTATTCCCAGCCCCTCAGTCCTGCCAGATTTAGGTCCAGCTTACCTCAGAGAAACCATATCAAGACATCTTTGAAAGCGAAAGCCTACCCACTATGCAAGCGTCACGTTAGTAACCCGAGGACATTTTAGGCCTAAAAAAAAACCGTTCATCTCTAAAGGAGTCAGAGTTTGGGTTTGGCCAACTCTCCTGCATCAATGGAATTGAAAACATACTGCTAAAGGGATCTTGTACCAAGTTTGGAAGGTTTCCTAAACACTTCCCGATTGCTGGGGTCTGTCTGCTAGGACCCCCTACTGATCCAGAGCTTGGAAGAGCCCCTTGTAAATGGAGCAGTGGTCGATCGTGCGCTCCTCCTCTCCATTCATTCTCATTGGGACTGCCAGAAATGGATGATAGCATCGTTTGGTTGGTCTGCAGCATTCTTTTTAAGAATTAACGAAGTTGAGGTCCACCACTGACCACTGCTCCCTTATCTTACACAGATCTTGTACAATTTTCTTGTTTCGGTCTCCCCCTGCTTTTTACAGACATCGCAGGAATTATGTGCAAACCTCATTTATTTTAAGAGATAAAGCTGTACACCATGCAAAATAATTACAAGGTCTAGATTCCAGCAATATACCAACAAGATTAAAATCCAAATTCAACATTATACTCACATATAGCACCATTAATTTCATAGCACTTTTCAGGTATCACTGTCCCCATTGGGGCTCACAATCTACATTCCCTATCAGTATGTCTTTGGAATGTGGGAGGAAACCAGAGTACCCGGAGGAAACCCACGCAAACACGGGGACAACATACTTTCTTCTGCCAAAAACATTTTGTCTAGCTTGTACCCCAGAAGAAGCCTTAAAGCGAAACATTTTAGTTGGGCTTGTGAAAAGTATGCCGCTGTTTGTAATGTTTTATGGTGAACTTGGATTTTAGTCTCTTGAGTATTTTGAATAAACCTTACTGGGATCGGGATCTTGAAATGGATTTACACCATGTACAACTTTATCTCTTCGAACAGAAGAGATAACCCATACACAGAAAACCCATGAAAATCCTGAAAAGAAGTAGAGTGGTGTAAAATCTAAATCCGTTAAATAAGTGTGTGTAACCACAGGACAATGACTCAAATATTGGACAATATTTTCCAGGTGAAAAAAAGAATTCCAATTATATCGTGTGACAACGTAGAGTTATGTTTTTATAAAATTTACTGTTTCGGGAAATTTTGGACTCAGGTTCCCGACCCCAAGAGCTTCATTGACTGTTCTAGGTATTGGGTGGTATATTATTTTCATAAATACAGAATATTGCTCAATGTCTTATTATTGAGCTCAATGTGCTAAAAGAACATTAACTCTATAAATGAATGATAGGGGTGGACAGGAGACCATTTTGCTCCCACGGTTAGTCTACAGCATCATAAACATGATCAAAACCTCAAAAAAGAAGAAGTCTTGCAGAGGAGTTTGGTTGACCTTCTGCGGATCTGTTCAATTTTCACACAACTGAAAAATTGGATTAGTCAAGGGGGTGGGTTTTGACAATATTTTAGTCCTACTACCGAGGGGAGGCTCCTGCTGCAGCCGGTTGTCTTACAGCCACACATAGGATAGTCCCGATGGTTAGAACTGAGCAATAAATAAATGGATAGAGGACAACTTATGAGTTTAGGATTTACCCTTTCAAGGAAAGAGTAGGACTTCTTAAGACTAAAAAAAAAAATCCAGAATTCTAGGGGGAAATTTTGAAATTCTAAGCAATCGTAATAACAAAAAAACATTTTTCAACAATCTTGTGTTCACTCAACGATTTGTCAATTCCGCTCACAATATTTACCCCACAACTGAAAAATTCTGAATGTCACCCATGTACAAACGCTGAAAACGATCGGGTACAAAGCTACATGTTTGAAACAAAGAACCTTTATATTTTGTGGCACTAGACACTAAAGGACCGGATTCATTAAGTTTTGCGTTGCACATGTTCGTCCTAATGAAGGGGTCGTTTTGGAGTAGGATATGCCAAATTAATTAAGAGGGATGCCACTTAATGAATATGACGCATCTTTTCAGCGGTGCGCTCTTCCTTACGTCTTGCCAGAAATGCTAGTCAAGTCAGGGACTTAAGTAATACTTCTGGCTTTAAAAAAAAAAAAATGCTGCCATTATTAATGAATTTGATGGGCGGACATTGCCACACTCCATCCCGGGTTCACCCCAGCTTCTCCCATTTTGGCCGAGCTGCCTGAATATGATGTGAAAATGCCAAAAGTCGCTAAAGCTTAGTGCAACTTTGTGTTGTGCAGACTTTTTTGTTCCTTTTTCAAGTGTTTACACAAAACACTTTAATGAATCGAGACCCAAAAGCATTATCCAAATGGGGCTGTCAACTTAAAAAAACAAAAAACAAAAAAAAAAACCAAGAAAAAAGAAAACTACACACGTCGAGCCTAGAATGGCAGCCGCAGACGTGTAGACTGTCCTGGTCTGGGCTGCCATTCACATCGGGACCGATTGTCGAGATCGGGCAGTATGAATTTTTTAGTATACTTTTCTCACACGTCTAAAGAATTTTTTTTTTTATTTTATTATAAGTCGACAATCCCTTAAAAAAAGAAAAAAAAAAAAAAAAGTACCTACTAGTTTTGAAAAGATTCGCGTACAAGTCACGGATGACCAATATCTGGTTGGCGTAAGGTCATGCATACTATAGCTGCTACGCTTGACCCTATCGGAGACACAGAGTTAGTGATTAGATTTAGTCTAGCTCTGTCCCCTTGAGAGGTGTGAACCTGCGCAGAGCTAAGCACTTGGCATCGTAAGATGAGGACACGGGTCAACTGGCCAAAAGTTACACAGCCTGTTCTCCTCCAAGGGTCTTGATAAGATACAATAGGGAGGGATTCGGTGAGGAAGGAGACCATCGTCGTAGTGTAAAACCTCCTGCTTTAGTGCCCTAAATGTACATTTTTGAAACATTTCAACACCAGGACTCAACCACATCAGACGCTCTATAGACATAACAATCAGCATCATGTGCCAAAACCTGGTGGCCACACAATGTCCTGCACTTACCGTGTCTTTTTGTAAGTTGTCTTCTTGACAACACTTGTACTAATCTCCCGCTCAGGCTTTTCTTTTACATGCCTCTCTCTCTCAACTCTCTGTTCCTTTTCAGGTTTCTGCTTATCAGTCTTATCCTTCTCTGTTTTTTCTCTGCCCAGCTTTTCCTTGTCCATTTTCTCACGGTCTAGCCTTTCACGTTCCAGTTTCTCCCGGTCTAGTTTTTCCCTGTCTATCTTTTCGCGATCTATTCGCTCTCGGTCTAACTTCTCCATTTTTTCCCTATCCAGCTTTTCCATTTTTTCCCGGTCCAGCTTTTCCATTTTTTCTCGGTCCAGCTTTTCCATGTCAAGCTTTTCCATTTTTTCCCGGTCAAGCTTTTCCATTTTCTCTCGGTCAAGCTTATCCCTGTCCAGTTTCTCTCTGTCCAGCTTGTCTTTCTCGGGTTTTTCCTTTTCTAGTTTTTCTTTATCTGTTCTCTCCTTTTCAGGTTTTTCAATTCTCTCTTTTTTCTCCTTCTTTGGAGGTGGCGGGGTAGCATACTGCTGGGCAACTTGCTGCGCCACTAACTGGGAGTTTATTCTAGGCTTCCTATGAAAGAAACAAAAAAAAAATAAAAAATGAAATATTAGTTAAGCAAACAGGCACAGATCTAAAAAGATTATTTGTACAATAGGTTCACAAAGTTATAAAGATCCAGTAATGAAGAGGATATTTTTGGACAAGAATGGCCGATTTGTTCCGAAGACACTCGGTTAGCACCCGAGCATGCTCAGATAACAGCTTATCCCAGCACGTTCGCTCATCACTATACAGCACTAGTATGATGCAATAAGCACAAAATAAATTTCCACCAATAAGAAAAACTACCGTAAGTAATTGTCAAAAATCCATAATGGGTAAAGCATTGACCTATAAAGTGACAGTTCTACAGAAAAACAGTTCGTGGGCAACCGCTTGAAAATAGCACTGCCTTTGTCTTTCATTCAGCTCCAGAGTAACTTCCTCCCAAAAAGTATACCCACAAGGATCGCCTACGGTGAAAATACAGATTAAAGATGAAGAAGACAAACTCTTGCGCCACTTACTGGAAGTAGTAATCACAAAAGTCAACATCAATCCTTTAACGAGCCTTGCCACACGATACAGAGTAAAAGCCAAACGTGAATCTCTACTTGGATACCCGTGTTTCGGGGATGTTTCCCCTCCTCAGCGCAAAGCAAGAGATCAGATTTGGTTGTATGAGAGATGCCGGACTGGTGTCCACAAGGCTACTTTCACACTTCCGTCTTCTGGGCTCCGTCCCAATCAGTTGTTATGGGCAAAAAACGCATCCTGCAAGTGTGCTTGCAGGATGCGTTTTTTGCCCATAAACTTGTATTAGCGACGGATGGGCACACGTCGCATCAGTCGTGCGACGGATCAGTCATGTTTTGGCGGACACCTCGCCCCAAAAAAGTTCAATGCAACTTTTTTTTGTGCGACGTGTCCACCATTTTCGACCGCGCATGCGCGGCCAAAACTCCGCCCCCTCCTCCCCGCTCATCACAATGGGCACGGATGCGTTTTAAAACTGCATCCGCTGCCCACGTTGTGCTAAATTTAGCACAACGTCCATCGGTACGTCGGGCCGACGGCCCCGTACCGACGGAAGTGTGAAAGTAGCCTCATGGCAACATCTCTTCTTGTAGAGAGGGACATGCCAGACATGCAAGTGTAAAGAGACTTATAGGCCATACTATGCTCCTTTGGTAAATTAAATATGCAAATTGGCTCTTCAGAAAGGAAGAGGACTAGAACTCTATTGCCTGTAGAAAAGCCGCGGAGACACCATCACGTGTTTCTCAACGCAAGCAATAAATAGCCAGGTCTTTCACTGGGAAGGAACAACCACGGGAAGGGCAGCATCAAAGAGGAAAACCACCTATGCCAAAACATGGTATCCATCCACAGACAGCTGTTTCGGGGCGTTTGCCCCTCAACAGTGTGGAGTAGGAAACTGACTATTAGGAGCAGTGCCTAGTAAAAGGACTATAAACATAAGGATGAATGACCTTGGGGAGATCAAAACATCCAACACCGCGGAGACACCATCACGTGTTTCTCAACGCAGTGATCCAGAACACTGCCCCCATCCCTTATGGGAAACATGCAAATGCTGATCTCCCCGAGGTCATTCATCCTTATGTTTATAGAACTCTATTGCCATCTACTGGAACTAGCAATCCCGAAAGTAAATATAGTCTGTTGCCACATGACTTTGGATAAAAGCCAAACCAGATACCCAAAACGTGTCTGCAAATAGAGTATTTTCTCTTCCTCAGTGTGAAGCGAGAGAATAGATTTGGCCCTATGAGTGACCCCTGACTGGAATCTAAGGGGTAACAACTCTCCATCTGGAGAGTGCCATACAAGTCAGCGTAAGGAGACTTATAGGTCATCCAATGCTCTTCTTGGAACAAAAGTATAGTGCACATCGAAAGCAAACATGCCTCGACCTTCTTTGTCTGCCGTAAGTACACCACGTTTTCAGCCGATCCTGACAAAATTGGTTGGTTTAACCAACCCCCATCTTATGTGTATTAGCACCTTACCTTTAGGCAATATATAAACTCTTGTAGACCTAATTCTATATGTAACAGAGTATGCACATTTATTTTAGCCGATCTTCCTAAAATGGAAATTTTGTTGTACTCCATTTTGGGCAACAGAAAAAAAAAAAATGAAAAAAAAAATGGTCTACTGGAGTAGTGTAACTGGTTTCCACAATCTTCAATATTCTCCTCCGTCATATAGTTATAATTCTATGTAGACACATATTTTGGTCGCACTTCAACAAGTCTCAAATATTCCAGACAAGGGAGATTTGGTAATAACGAGATACTGAGGATTCATGCGGAGGTTCGAGTCGGCTGCACTGTAGCATTCGGGGGCCAGACATCAGGAGTCGCCGCAGCAAAAGTATCAGTCGCATTGTGCTACGGTCCTGCAATGGAAGAAGTGAAAGAAGATACCGTACTTTAAGTCTGAGAGGAGGTGAAGGCGTCCAGAAGCTAATCTCCGATTCAAGGCACGTTGGCTTCGAGCAGTGCCTTCATCGCAGCACAGCATTGCTCTACACAACAATAGCTGCTGCCGCTTTTCTCCAAGGAGTCGGAATGATTATTGTGTCTCGGGACTGACAGTTTCATACTTATTGAAAGAAATTGTGAGAGTAGGGACTGGTAGAAGCGTTGATGGATCTTAAAAGGATCCAATAACTCAATATCCCACCTTCAACCTCCAATAAAAAAAAATTCTCATTTTAGGCACAATGGGTAGCACAGATCAGAAAACACTCCTTTAATCTGGGCTTCAAAAGCAGAAATTGTTAACCCAAAAGGAAATTCAATTAATTGATTTACATTTTAGGAGATTTGAAGATAGGTCAAGAATGAGCCTAAATAATCTGCACATGTAGCTCTAATGTGGCTAAAAAAAAACATATGAAGAACTGCGAAAACAAAAAATAAATTAGTATACGTGCCGACATTGATATTTCCTCTTCCTTTCAAAGAGCATCGGACTATGAAACACAATACATTGACATTTTTGGGGGGCAGAGTCATTCTTTGTATTGGATTCCTACAAGGCGAAAAAAAAAATAAATCATTGCTATTTTCTTACGAGACAATACCACACGCAACCTGTAGAAATGAGATAGAGATAAATAGATATATACAAAAAGAAAAAAAAGTCATGAATGTTTAATTGTGGACAGCAAAGAGAATGATTTGTATTAAGTCTGTAAGCTGTTCTCTCTCCATAAGATAAGTGATCACTTATTATTATTATTATAGCGCCATTTATTCCATGGCGCTTTACATGTGAGGAGGGGTATACATAATAAAAACAAGTACAATAATCTTAAACAATACAAGTCATAACTGGTACAGGAGGAGAGAGGACCCTGCCCGCGAGGGCTCACAATCTACAAGGGATGGGTGAGGATACAGTAGGTAGGGTAGAGCTGGTCATGCAGTGGTTTGGTCGATCGGTGGTAGCTGCAGGTTGTAGGCTTGTCTGAAGAGGTGGGTCTTCAGGTTCTTTTTGAAGGTTTCGATGGTAGGCGAGAGTCTGATGTGTTGTGGTAGAGGGTTCCAGAGTAGGGGTGATACGCGAGAGAAATCTTGTATACAATTGTGAGAAGAGGAGATAAGAGGGGAGTAGAGAAGGAGATCTTGTGAGGATCGGAGGTTGCGGGTAGGTAAGTACCGGGAGACGAGGTCACAGATGTATGGAGGACACAGGTTGTGGATGGCTTTCTACGTCATGGTAAGGGTTTTGTAGTGGAGTCTCTGGGCAATGGGGAGCCAGTGAAGGGATTGACAGAGGGGAGAAGCTGGGGAATAGCGGGGGGACAGGTGGATTAGTCGGGCAGCAGAGTTTAAAATAGATTGGAGGGGTGCGAGAGTGTTAGAGGGGAGGCCACAGAGCAGGAGGTTGCAGTAGTCAAGGCGAGAGATGAGGGCATGGACTAGGGTTTTTGCAGATTCATGGTTGAGGAATGAACGGATTCGTGAAATATTTTTGAGTTGAAAGCGGCAGGAAGTGGAAAGGGCTTGGATATGTGGTTTGAAGGAGAGATCAGCGTCAAGGATTACCCCGAGGCAGCGAGCTTGTGGGACTGGGGAGAGTGGGCAGCCATTTACTGTAATGGATAGGTTCGTTGGGGGGGTCGCGTGAGATGGGGTTAAGATGATGAATTCTGTTTTGTCCATGTTATTCATTTCTTAGGATTCAACTACAGTGACCACCAGCAACTTCGAGAATGTGACTCTGCTTGAGAATGCGCAGCGCTGAGCTATGCATCCCCTAAGGGACTGCAAAACATAGCCGGGTGCTGTACTCTGGACCTTTGGTTATAGATTAGCTGATGTCTCCACACAACCAGCAGCCAAGGTAAAGGTCTGACCATTCTATATTCAACGATCTTGGATAGTTCTAATAGTTGGCGGTTTCAACATTTGGTGCCAAAAATTCACATGGTCTATTTTTGTTAAAATGGTTGGAACAACCAGGCACAAATCGATTATGTACTCTCCCCCCCCCCCCCACCCCAACACAGTAGAGAGAAGTCAACTCAAAGAGCAGATTTTGATAGGACTGCTGGGTAACCATCTAATACGTTTGGCCACTGCCTGACTCCTGATATATTTGGATAAGAGAAGAATTGGTCATGTCGATCAAATTTCAAAGTCCGATCTCCTTTCTTCTACAAGTGTCTGGCGCTGGCTTAATGCTCCAATACACATTAGACTAACTTCAACAGATGATATCAGGGGGAAAAAAGAATCATCTGGCGAGCAGATCCTCTAGTTCTACAGTAGGTGAGCAGTCGCCAGGAATCGTCTGCCAGTCGCTCGCTGCAGGACACAGAAGCCCGCAGCTGAGCAGGGCTGTGGAGTTGGAAA
The DNA here is from genome assembly GCF_032444005.1 of Ranitomeya imitator. Classification (NCBI taxonomy): domain Eukaryota; kingdom Metazoa; phylum Chordata; class Amphibia; order Anura; family Dendrobatidae; genus Ranitomeya; species Ranitomeya imitator. Next base: position 18,224,221 of record NC_091289.1, on the reverse strand, counting down.
GCCAAACCTCCAACTCAGACTCCTCAATTTGCTTGACACCGACTCAGACTCCACGACTCCGACTCCACAGCAATGCGGTTGTGCCAACCAGTCCTGTTCATAGGGGAGTCAGGAGACCTAGATGTCAACCGAAAGATCAGCTGAATTAAGACGACTTATCTAATGTTGGGGTCTCCCGACTCCCCCACCCACTCAAAACATGAACGCTTGGTCGAATGTTTGTGTTTTCAAAGCAAAGCAAGGAGAAATACGATGGTGGTTTGGATTCATCAAGACCAGCATTTTACTCAGCAGTTTTGTTCGCGGGAGTAAGATGCACCAGAAAAAAAGAGGCTTGCGCTCCCTAACGAACCGGGCACATCTGTGCGCCAGTGTTAAGAAATATTTGTTTTAGGTGCTGTGGGATAGCGCTACCTGAGTGTGTTGGGGGACACTCGCTTGGCAACGTGAGTAACTCACTCAGGCATGGTTTCTCTACATAAACAGTCTATCCGGTTTATTAAACTTCATAAACCGCACCACGAACAGTTCATTATTTACATCAACCACCGACCGTCTGTTCCAACGGCAGATGTGTCTCTGCCCGTAATCCCCTTTATCTTGAGTTACCTTACAGGAGCTCCGGCTCCACACACTGACTCCTGTCAGTCCTGGTTCCCAGGGAAAAGCTGCCTCACTGGGATCACTGTCCTTGTGACCAGGGCACTTCAGATAGTCCAGACCCGCAGTAGGAACTGTAGCTTTCCCAACACAGTAGCCGTTCCAGGCTCTGCAGATACAGCCTCTCCGTGCTCTATTCAGGAAGTCCAGTCCCAGGCACTTCCAACACACCGGCCTTCAGTTCATGGTCTCACCATGTGCTTCCAGGAATCGAGTCAACTCCAGGACTTTCCAACACCCTGACCATTCAGTCCATAGCCTCAGCAGGTGCTTCCAGGAATCCAGTCAGCTCCAGGACATCCCAACACACAGGCCATGCACTCTGAACATGTGACCCAAACCCTGGTAGCATTATGTAGCTGTAACCACTCCCATAGATTGGTGGTGTGTGTGGTTAGCCAGTCCTACCCAGCTCACCAGCTAACCCTGCAAGACTCCCTTTACAAACTATACAAATACTTGTGGGACTACAGGTCCCAGAACATTAATACTGCAGGCTTACAGCACAGACTCCCTCTGCGACACACACCGGCCATTTACAATCATGCTGGACACTTTCATTATCACCAATACAGATCCGCCTCCATGCGTATCCTGAGGGGTACATACAGCACCCCCTGGCCGTAACATGGGTCACTATCTCAGTGCTTATCTAGATTCCCTATCAGTAGGTTTTTGACGTGTGGGAGGAAACCAGAGAACTTGGAGGAAATCCACACAAACAAACACAGGGAGAACATACAAACTCCTTGCAGATGTGGTTCTTGGTGGGATTTGAACCCAGGACCTCAGCGCTGCAAGGCTACAGTGCTAACCACTGAGCCACCATGTGCCAACCAACCACTGAGCCACCATGTGCCAACCATACTCCATTTAGAAGTACGGTACATTATAATTTATTTGGTGTAACTTCTGGTGAATTTGTTGGCTGCACTTGGATATTTCCCTCCCTGCTAAGCTTCAACTACTTTTCAAAAAATTGTGTGATGGTGTAAACAGGCCAAAAGTCCACAAACATTTGAACAACTACACGTTGCACAAAAAGTTTGCAGCATTTTTATGCCACAATTCAGGCACAAATATCTTGATAATTCGGATTATTGCCTGGTTGCTAGGCAACCCCCACATGTACTTATGCTGGCTAACAGATGTAAATCATTCAGCTGCGGCAAGAAAAACAATCTGAGCACTAAAAAAAAAATAAAAAAAAAAAATACTCGGAGGACCCCCGAGCATGCTCGAGAAATCTCGAGTAACGAGTATATTCGCTCAGCGCTATTGCTGATATAAGAGCAAAATAAAATTCCCCCTCCTTTTGATCTAAGACCATAGAGCCTTTGTGATTCCTCAGGGATGGATGTTCTGTAGTCCTAAATGCCCAAAAGGTTAAAAGTGGAAGGATTCACTGACCTTTGAGTAGACAGACTGTGGTGAGATAGAGGTAAGGAAATTCAATGGCAAGCTTGACCGGATGCCTAATGGTGTGAATAGTCTCATAAAGGGATGGGCAGGCATGCGGATGGCTTTATGGGCCAATTTCGATACAGGAAAGAAACATATCTTGGTACCCTGTTAGCCACTGGGCCAATTTCAACACTTCAAGGAAGGACAAAATAAAAATAAAAGACTTTCAAAAACTTTATAAAAAGTTTAGTCCCTAGCTCTGGTGATAAGATCTAGTAAACCAAGTAAACGTACACAATGATGACAGCCATCTTATTGGAATGTGGGATGGGCAATTTTCTTGTGTTAGCCATTTTTGTAAAAAGTGGGAATACAAAATGTTCGAAACTGCCCAATTGTTATAGATTAAAACAATTAGGAGTTAGTTATGATTAGAGAAGTAAACGTAAAGACAACAGCCAATAAAGCCAAACTTTGTGTCAACAATTTTTTATAAAAATGAAAAGGCATCAATATAAAAGGACAATTTCTCTTTTTTGATGGTGGGGTGGGAGAGAAAAACAGAGGCATGGGATGGAGGGGGTTTGCTCTAGAGAAAGCACAAGGATGGGATGGAGGGAAGGGTTTGCGATAGAAAAAAAAGCAGAGGGATGGGTTGGAGGAGGGGTTGTGCTATAGTAAAACCATGGTTGGAACAGCAAGGGTTCGGGGACAGAAGGAAAAGTTGGGTTGAGTTCAAAACAGATCATCGCGAGTAAGCTTGAGACAAAGCGAGCGTGAGAAAGCGAGAGTCGCGAGCGAGAGACAAAGCGAGCGAAAGCGAGAGTCGCGAACAAGAGACAAAGCGAGCGTCGCGAGTGAGATACACTAGAGATGGAAGCCAGCAAATGGAGTCTGGAGTGGTGTACATTTGTCCACCATGTAGGGGGCGTGTAAAAAACTTCTTTAAATCAGAAAAGGTCTGATCTTTAGATCGGCCTCTCGAATTTGGATGCCAACTTATGTTTTTCTAGAAAAATGCACAGCTGCTATGTAAGTGGCATATACATTATCAGCTTAGAGGGAAAATCTCACATGCAAAGTATAGACCGAAGTCTTCCACATTTACCAGAAATTAGTCATCAGGTTAAATAAATGTATAATCTCATATTTGGTTTAGTGGTTTTCTTGTTTTTGTCAGTAAAACATGATATACCGTCAACCAGAAAACATTGCCGAGCAAAAGGGCGAGAAATCTGAGCAAGTTAAAGGCTTTTATGCAATCATCATACAGACGCTCCCATTTTGGACAATCCCTACCTATTAGAAGGCTTTATGGACATGAAGCTGAAGACGCCCACCTGGGACCCCCAGTGATCACCTGCAATTTGTGAGGAACCATGGCAATAAATGTTTAGTTTCCCTGCAGCACCTCCACTGATGGAAATCAAGCATTACCCATTGAAATTAATTGGTTGCAGACAGAACAGGTCCTACAATGCGACAGATACACGACTGGAGGTTTGACTGCCAGAATCCATAACATATGAGAGATTAGGGGTCCCATAGTCCCCATAGACCGCTGTTCCATCAATACATAGAAGTGTATGAAGTTGTGGACTACTGCGCCAATAATAATCACAATGGGATCAGTGGTGGTGATTATGTTATATATATTAAAGTTGACCTGGGTAGGGAGAGCAACTTCTTTATTATGTCGGTCCACTTTTCGTAAAAGTGGAAAACCCCTTTATGTGGAGAACTCCCTTAGGCCAAGTTCTCAAAAGAGGTTTTGATATTTGATGTGCCTTTGCATATGGCAATACATGGTCGGGAAAAGCCAAGGGCCCGATAACGATCCCCTTCAAACCAATCAACACAACCACTAATGGTCTGTACCCAACCAATTACATCTTCATGCACACAAAAAGGTGGTGGTCTTCTCTATTCTCCCCATAGATGGGATCATGTAGAAGGAAACAAGGGACTGCCAAGAACTTCAGTCAACAAATGACTGGCCATGCCAAAAGTCCATAAGCTCGACCCTTGTAACGCTATAGACAGTAGAGACCACGTCAAAGAACCTCAACATCTTATGACAAACATTCTTACTGGCATTGACACGTGGCCACAGAAGACTAGTTGGATCCCCAAAAAGCAGAATCTACTACTTGGAGGCACTTTGACATAGTTGCTCTCTTATTTGGACCCTTCAAACTGCAGATTTTTACTTCTATAGGAAGGGTAACTGCATTCACACGACTAACATTGCACAACGAGATAGAAAAGCACATATGAAGTTTCACATGACCGAACATTTGGTTAAAAAAAAAAACTAACGTGCCCAATGCTTGGAAGTAGGAGAGATTCCACTATTTTAGAAAAGCTAAGAGTGATGAACACGATCCGTCAGTTTTCGAAGAGCAGAGAAGGATCCTGTTGACAAGTCGATGGAGGATAAAGGAAGGGTTCATTCTGGTCTCAGATTGATAACCCAGCACCTACGCCGTGGATGCCAGACTGATGGCCTTGTACATTAAACGAAAAGCTCTTCAGAACCCGTAGTGTCAGTTTATTGGCTCTCGAAGTTCTCGCCGCTGCTCTTTGTAAGCCTCAGACTGCCTCCATGTAGTCTACATTATGAAGAGCGCTTCTCAACAGAGCCCAGACGATTCACCGTAAAAAGAAAGGAAACATGGAGTCAAGGGTAATTGTCACCGAGCGCTTAGCAACTTGCTGCAGAAGAATCTTGTTACAATGGCCTATGCTCTTGACCCTACATTTTTAATTAGTGCTGTCCTATAGATACAGATAAGAACTGGAACAAAGAACATCTCTGAAAAAGAAACTACATCGGCGACATTCTTCCTGGAGCAAAGTGCATACTCTGAGATGGGAGATGCAGTGTTACGTTAGACTCCTCGGAAAAAGAAGAAAAAAACAAAACAAAAACACTACTTGTCTTTAAGGGTACATGCACGTTGCATTTGCAGTAGGTCAAAACCTTACCCGTAGGTCACCATTCACCTGACGGAAGGGGACGTTGCTGGATATTTTCAAAACTGAAGGAAATTTTTTTTTTTTAAATTAATGAATTTTATCCTCTCTTACACTTCGGCTGAACTTGGGGCAAGTTTCCTTTTTTTTCCTACTGCACTATGAAGAAAAATTTGGTTTGTGCAGATAAAACTCTGAAATTTAGGATAATAGCAATTATCCTAGGATCAAATACGGCCAGTGATTGAGGCGGCTACGAATCATATGGATATGTCAGAAATATTCATTTCAAGTTTTCCATGCTAGTGATAAAGCCACTTCCAAGACATGGTGGTGCATGCATAAATCTAGCTCCTTTATGTTAAGGCTATGTGCACACGTACAGGTTTTTTCGCGCTAAAAACACTATAAAAACTCATTAAAAACGCACACATTATGCATTCTATCATTTAGAATGCATTCTGCATGTTTTGTGCACATGGATGCGTTTTTATCCGCGAAAAAAACGCATCGCGGTAAAAAAAATGAGCATGTTCATTATTTTTGCGGATTTTCTGCGTTTTTCCCGCAATTCTATGCATTTGGGAAAAAACGCACAAAAAACGCACCAAGAACGCGTCAAAATCACGGTAAAAACACATGCGGATTTCTGGCAGAAATGTCCGGTTTTTGTCAGGAAAATTTCTGCAAGAAATCCTGACGTGTGCACATACCCTAAGTCTGACAAAAAAAGATAACTGCAGGTTCCAGAGGTGGGTCCAGCATATAGCTCCTCCATATATCTCAAGAACAAGGGTTTCCATTCCGTGCTGGTGCTTCGGCCACTTGTCAAAGACATGGCCGTAAATGCGGCACTCTATTGACTCTTACAAGAGCTCAAAAACAGCAGTAATGTCTGAACCAGCCGTCGTCTTCAACTTCTCGACCAGACCCTGGCAACCACTATGCCCCATCACTCGGAAAGGTGGCCAGATTCCTACATGTGTTGGATGATTTAAAAATAAGTCGGATTCTTTCTTTACCAAAAAGCAGCACTTCCCCCAAATTTTCACGTTCAGGGGACAGGAACAGGAGTGCCCTGCCAGAAAGGGAAATGGTTGTTCCAATACCCCATTAACTGGAAGACCATGTCGAAAAATTGGCAAGAATGAGGTACAGTAAAACAGTTTCAGGACCCCTACAAAAAAAAAAATGTGACCACCACCGTCATTGGTCATTTTCCTTCTTTCCAACTCAAAATTGGTTAACTAAATGAAATGGGTTAACCATTACCTGGATAACCCCTTCTTAAATGCAAAAGTGCCTTATAGGAGAATAATAATATAAAAAATATTCACCTCCTGCATGGGCACCGTTCCAGCGACGCAGACACCGGGTCTGACAGAATCTGTATGACACAGCTGTGCCATATGGGCGCCGCGTCACGTGAGTGTCAACAGATCGAGCCAAGACATCATTGGGACTGCGATGGTGCAGGAGGAGGGTATGAAAGATTTTCCTTCATTTTCCCACAGGGCACGATTGTACTTAAGAAGAGGGCTTTCCAAACAGTGGACAACTCCTTTACAGGAAAAGAACGTAAATAATAACTTATCTTGTACCTGAAACTTGTTAACATTCAGTACTGATCCGTTCTACCGGTCCGGCATGTATCCCCAAAAATGTGCTCGGTGCCAGGCAGTACAATTTTGCCATGCTGACTAGCGCCGATTCCCCCCCCCCCCCCGTATACTCGAGCCAACAAATTGCATGGGAGAGAATGATGTAAATGCCATTGATCGTTCTGTGCCAATTCCGGCACACCGGGTGATGTGCTGCCGATTAACTTTATGCCGGATGCAACATCTTAGGTTGGGTTGACCTTCGCGTCCTTGGTGTCTTTTCAAAAGTACAGCAAAAACAGTGAACCCAGCCTAAGGACAAGTTATCTTCCAAACAAGCGTTGACCTGAAGAGAACCCAAACCCTCTCAGCTCTTAACCGGCTGCAGGTGTCAACGCTGAAGATCACGAACAAGGTTTTGGCCTGCGAGCAGCAAGGTTTATGATTTCTGAACTTTGTCACCAGCACGTCTGTAAAAAAAAAACACTGACAGCGGTGAGCAAACAGTGCCGACAAAACACTTCTTTCATGAATTCATGAAAATAAAAACCAGCGAGAGAGAGTTCCCATTAAACCTTACAGGGGCAGGTGCAGACAGAGGTAACACACGTCTACAAATGCATCAATCCGCAGTCCCAACCCTCAGGCGTAGAGCCAGTACAGTAATATCAACAACACACAAATGTCTGTACCGCCACACAGAATTACTCATAAAACCGTGCCGGCCGCACAGCAGTGCCATTAAATAGTTCCAATCACATCGCAGTGCCCACAGCGTAGCTACTGCTATAACGGTGCACATAAAAATGATGCCAGCGACAATACAAAAGTACCAGCCACAATTATTCATCATACATTTATCAGCAGGCACCAACATAAAGCCATCCCAAGTCTGCAGCCAGACACCGGGAAAGGGTCATGGTCAGATATCTGATGTTTCGAGACATTTTTCATTTTGGTGCCAGGAGATTTTCAGACAATGCTCCATGGAAACAAATATGCAAATCAAGATCAGACATTGATTTATAGGGGAGATACAGCATCTTCAAAAAGCAAAAAAAAAAAAAAACACTTTCCTTCTTCCAGGAAAGAGTCAAATTGCACGTTTTCCCCATGAAGAATTGCCTCCATACCAGTACCTTCTCTAGAGCTGGCTTCTCGTTCTTCTAACCAGTGCCCAGTACCATCCTAACGATGGGCACGTACCACAAAGAAACATGTTCCTCAGATATAATTCTAGTTTGGATGATATTATTGGTCATGGTGCAAGGTTTATAAAAGGGTCAGACCATTATGGTAGCTACCAATCAGCAGGTATCACCAATTTTATATTTATTATTATTATTATTATTATTATAGCGCCATTTATTTCCATGGCGCTTTATATGTGAGGAGAGGTATACTTAATAAAAACAGGTACAATAATCTTGAACAATACAAGTCACAACTGGTACAGGAGGAATGAGGACCATGCCCGCGAGGGCTCACAATCTACAAGGGATGGGTGAGGATACACTAGGTGAGGATAGAGCTGGTCATGCAGCGGTTTGGTTGATCGGTGGTTACTGCAGGTTGTAGGCTTGTCGGAAGAGGTAGGTCTTCAGGTTCTTTCAGAAGGTTTCGATGGTAGGTGAGAGTCTGATATGTTGGGGTAGAGAGTTCCAGAGTAGGGGTGATGCGCGAGAGAAATCTTGTATGCGATTGTGGGAAGAGGAGATAAGAGGGGAGTAGAGGAGGAGATCTTGTGAGGATCAGAGGTTGCGTGCAGGAAAGTACCGGGAGACGAGGTCACAGATGTATGGAGGAGACAGGTTGTGGATGGCTTTGTATGTCATGGTTAGGCTTTTGTACTGGAGTCTCTGGGTAATGGGAAGCCAGTGAAGGGATTGACAGAGGGGAGAGGCCGGGAATAGTGGGGGGATAGGTGGATTAGTCGGGCAACAGAGTTTAGAATAGATTGGAGGGGTTACAGAGCAGGAGGTTACAGTAGTCGAGGCGGGAAGTGATGTGGGCATGGACTAGGGTTTTTGCAGATTCTTGGTTTAGGAATGTACGGATCCGTGAAATATTTTTGAGTTGAAGGCGGGAAGAAGTGGAAAGGGCTTGGATATGTGGTTTGAAAAAGAGATCAATGTCAAGGATTACCCCAAGACAGTGAGCTTGTGGGACTGGAGAGAGTGGGCAGCCGTTTACTGTAATGGATAAGTCAGAATAAGTCAGAAGACTTGTTGTTCCATATGGGGTTAGGTAGTCAAAAGCAACATGGAAAATTATAGCCTGTACAGAGACTCATGGATTGCTATGGTTCTGGACTCAAGCTCTCTGGGTAGATATTTTTGGGGGCTTCCAACTAAAAAAATGTATCTAACAGCAAAATACCAGTCAGGCTTGGTCTTTTTAGATGTGACCCAAGTGCAACTCTTACTCCACGATCTATGGAACATTAACACTTTCCGGGTCATTCATGAACGGCAAAGTAATGGAACAAAACTCAAATCAAACGCTCTCTGCAGGGAGATTTAATGAAATCCATATTCCCCCATACACCTAGGTCATTAGTGAACTATGTAAAATATGTGCTAGATGTTTCAGTACAAACATGCCAACCGCACTGTTACGAAGTCCACATTTCGCGCTGTCTCCAGCAAAACAGTAAAAGATCCTTGGTTGTTTTAATAAGTTCAAGTCCGTCGGAGAAGTTTCTTACCCTGCAATTTGTAGAGTATTTCTACTTAACCCAACACAATCTGCTTTCAATAACCAACCACATGTAACCGAATCCACCGCGCTATTTCTAGGGATTACGTGGTCCTCATGAATTGTCTTTGTAGAGTAAGCGAGTGACTACACATGGAAGACGTTCTCCTGTGAAATGGTTTACATGTGCACAGAGGTGAGGTCTCGTATGTCTGGCTACTCAGAGGGCAAAGAAAGAGTCCAAGATGAAAGAAAAAAAAAAATGAAAAAGTTTTCTTACAGAACTTTATGATGCATTAACTGGATCTGTAGGGGTCACAATAAGCTCATTACTTTGGGGCAAGCGTTTCCGGCGCTGACCATTTTTTCCCCCCAATATTTTTTTTATGCCTCAAGCCCCATGAACTCCACCTTTCTCACACACTCTCCATGGGAAAAATGTTGTAGAGATGCAGGTGGTTTGGGGATGAAACGTACTTCCAGGGGCCTTGTCCTTTTTGAGGGGCTACAGGAGAGTTAATCTTACAGTGCTCGTTCATGACAACTCTCTTGACCTCTTGAGGACATAGAAAATTTAAAAAAATTGTGAGGATAAGCGGCCAAATTGTGTCCTTACTTGCCCTAAAAAAAATTGGAGCCAACCAGACTTCCATGCCTCCATGACCCTGTAAAGTCTTGTTTTATATTATGTAGAGTCAACCATTGATTGAACTCCGCTCGGCCAGTTTGGTGGATGATCTCCATAGCCTACAAAATGATTTAGGGTGTGAAAGTATCATGAAATGTACCTTACGGGGAAGCACGTCTCCTTACACTTGGTCTCGAATGAGTAGATCTGAACATGGTCACAATAGGTGAGGAAGCGCAATCTAGGACAGGAGCATCATACTGGATGGACACTCGAAGAAGACTTTCACCAGTCACATGAGAGCAAAATACATATCTAGAGGCCATACCTTAAAAAAAAAAAATGAAAAAAGGCTGTCAGCCAACTTCCAAAATGTTTGGCTGGAAGTCTAAAAATTTATTGGTTCTTTACAGACAGTTGTCCATTGATTTGACTCATTGGGAATCTGCTCATCTCCAGGCGAAACAAGTCGTGAATAGCAATTACACAGATATTTCTCCAGTCTCAATGTAATTAGATTACCTGAAAGGACTCCAATGGAAAATATAAAATGGATGTCATGGGGAAAACCTGTATTTTTTTACAAATGGACAATTAGTCTTCTGAAGCTCTTAAACCCGTCATACCAAGGAAAAGCAGGACATATATGAAAAAAAAAAATGTCTTCATAAAGACTGGTTCCACCTGTAGAAAGTCCTCTGGGTCAAATCAAAGAACAGGATTATATAATCTAGGATAAACACCATCAGAACCGTTAGCATTAGAGGGTGACAACATGGCCGTTGTGGGGGGACAATTCCTGCTAAAACAGTATGAAGTCCCCATCATCGGTTCTTAGAGCAATTATCGGAATATCTTTCTAAACCATACTTACAATTTTTACTCAAAATCGATCATAAATGATCATGAATGACAATTAGTGTTCAGATCCATCCACTCACTAGGACTTCTGGTTTCGCCAACTGAACAAACAATGCATCTTCAGGGGTGCACAAGTTTTTATCTGCTGGTCAATTATTTCATGAATGAGTCTAACAGACAAACAATTACCAATTCTCCATCACGGTTTACTTTCCACTCAGCTGCCTCGCTTCTCTACTATAGATGGATCATGCCTAAGGGAAACAGATTTGGAGGGATTATATGGTTTTCCACGATGTTACGTTCATGGCCCTCTAGGTAGGATGTATGGAGTTCCTACCTTTGGAACCCCCACTGATCAGAAGATCGTAACATTGGTGGCTCTCACCCATTGCAGAGGTCAACATACCATCGTACCATGTAGGCAACCTGTGCAGCTGCAGTTAGGTGGTGAGGTAGTTATTGGGTTGCACTGCACTTTTAAAGAAAAATAATAAGTGCTCCCCACCACTTGCAAAATAGCTAGGATGCAATTACACTAAAGTTCCTACTCTCACATTGTGATTTTTGCTGTTTTTTTTTTTTTTTGCAAAATGGATCAGGACCACTGTACGGTATAGTTGTCACTAGTGTGTACATGTAACTTTGGCAGGGTGCTTTTTAAGCCACCTTTCAATTCCAGACTCGCCCCTAGTCCCAGCGTAACATGCCGTTTTAGATCTAAGCTAAGCCGAGCATTTGCTCTACAGCTAATTTTTTTTCCATTCTTTTTTTTTTGGACTAGAGCCAATTTTAAAGAAAAAAACAAAAAACAAAACACAACACTAAGTAGACCCCCATTAATGTGCAAAGTGGGCAATAAAAATGTTCTCTCAATGCTACATATGATATTAAAGTTTGCCTCGTAAATGCAGTTTAATATTAGAGTCAATAAATTTTATTGAAGAGATAAAAAAAATACAGGTTATCGTCACACTATATAAAAGTGCCTCGATGCAGTACCCACACTGACTCACCAGAAGTGTAGGTGAGACATCGTAATAGGGATACATACATGGATAGCCCTTAAAGGGGACTTGTCAATTGCCATAAAAATGTAGTTCTTTTTACCTAATGTAAGAGTTACTATTCTCCTGAATCCGGCGATGTTTTTCTTTTGTTTCTGCGCCTCTCTGTTCCCGAGATATGGCCCTCTCTTCCCTGTATGTAAATCGTGTCTTGTTACTAAGTGGGCGTGGACCTGTACAAGACAAGATTTACATACAGAGAAGGGGCCATATCTCAGGAACGGAGAGGAGCAGGAACAAAAGAAAAACATTGCCGGATTCAGGAGAACGGCGGCAAGTGAGAGGTTTTCTTTAATTTCTTCAAAAACTAAGTAAAAACTGTCACATTTTCGATCATCCTTGCTTAGAGTCTCCCATTTTGCGGTTCTTTTGTTACTCCTCCTGGAAATGCATGAATTACAGTCTGAATTATATAGTGGGGTGTGCCCTGTCCGTACCATTGTCCAATCACTATGGCGAATCTGACACCATTAACAAGGGGATTCGTAATGTCCAACGGTCAATTTATTCACATATTTCCATGAAAACGATAGCGGAAAGGGACATGACAGTTTCCAATCAATGGACTATTATATCTGCAGTGAACGTAAGCAACGGATTTTAAGCAAGTTGTATTAAGATTATAACAGTGCCACACTTGTCCACAGGCTGCGGCTGGTATTGCAACAGTCACTAGAATAAAAGGGTTAAAATAGTTGCCACAATATTTAAGGATTTTTAAAGACCCGAATCCATCCCCACTCTTTGCGAACGTCCCCAGCCCCCCAGTGCGGGACTCCCAAGAAATTTGGGACAGTTAGCCACTATGGATTGGGCATCATGGTTATTTTGAGGCAGGTTATTTTTTTTCCCAAAAAAAATTCCCTGATGACTCCTTAAATCACAGATTAGGGTTTGTAAAAGCAGGACCACCCCCCATCCCTTCTCTGCTACCAAAAAGTAAATAACGGAAGGTGCCCCTTGCATCATTTCTCTAGGCTGGGTGCACACATGGCGGTTTTTCAGTGCAGATTTGTCCCAAAACCTGAAGGGTTTCCTGATGCCGGCAAAGTGCATGAGAATCTTGATATCTAATGAACACGTGGCTTATTTGTGACTTGCAGATTTAAATCCGTGATATGTACATTTTTCAGATTTCACCCCATACTAATGAGTGGGGCAAAATCTGCACCAAAAATGCACACTATACAATGATTAATTTTTTTTCACTGGGGTGGCGCTGCAAGGAAAACTAACACTGCCAGGCGATTGCAGGTGATCACTGGAGGTCCCAGCAGGGGAACCCTACCAACAAGTAGGGACTCTCAAAAGTGGAGCACCCCTTTAAAAACGTATCATTTCATGAATATTCCGTGCAAATATAGAGGGATAACTTTAGACAGATTATTCCGTTAATAAAAGGTAAAACCATTGTGGGATCGGACCGCGTAAAACGCCAACCGGAGATCACAACCGGTCCTACGCGGGATTTTGCTGCCAATGCTTAGTACATGCTACGGAAGCTATGGGGGAGGGGAACAGGCCGCTAGCACTTTACGAGCGTGCTGCAGCGAACAATACATGCGAGCACTGGAAGAATGCGGCCCAGCCACATTGAATGAGCGCAGGATTTTAACGGCACACGGGGAGTCAGTGCGAAACTTCTTCGTATTCTTCTCCTGTCCTCGCCTGACCCTTACCCAGCGAGAGAGAGAATTTCCTGTTACTTGATCTGCTCTCCAGCTTATTAGATGAGCGCTGCTCCGGGGCTGAGGAGGGCTGGCTAATCATTGAGAACTGCTCGTATTAAAAAAGGACAAAGAACACGGGCCGCAAGACCGAACGCACGCCGAATTCTTCCTGCATTGTGTTCCATTAAATACACGGAGAAACCCGTATTATAAAGGCAGCCGTGTATACGGAACATTCGCTTGCAAAACCATAAAAATGTCCAAAACTAAAACGCTTAAATAATCCAAGAACAAAAAATAAAAAAAAATTCTGCCAGTCATGTTTTTTTTTCCCAAGAGGCAACCCCTTTAAGGCAGAGTTCCGTTCAGCCATAGCGCATTTGGCAATATGTAATTTTAATATTACGGTCATACACCTTCTATCACTCCCTTAATTTCCTTCCTTATGTACTGTTGGGATAATGGTTGAGACAAAATGGAAGATCATCAACAGGAGTGGTCAGACTACACAGGGTTTGTAGTCTGTTACCATGGAGACGTATAGAACTCGTAGCAGTAACATGATAGGAAATGTTTAACGACCACCTACCGCAAATTTGACTCTTTTCTCAATTTTGGGGCTCGGAGTGGGTGTGTGGGTGGTGGTGGGCGTAGGTAAATAAGACCGCAGCCTTAAGTACAGGACAGGCCGAGGTATCGAGGGTCTAGGCCTCCCGTTTTAGACATCTTTAACGGAAATTTCTCTCAATCTTGCGCTTTTCCCTCTCCATTATACTAATTAGTAACGTAGGAATCATTTTTAAAGCTGCTGAAAAGTCATCAGAGGATAAATCAAAGCTTTATAATTTCAGGATAAGCGATAATGATTAACCCTTAGCAGGCCAGAACCAATCATTCAAAGAAAAGTCCTTAGATTTTAGCATGAAATTTCCGCTTCACCACGGGGGGAAAAAAAAAATGGCTGCCTTGTTTGTACATTCACTACTCAGAAAATGGTAATTTTACAGTTAATCCTTAAAGGGATTGTCCCACTGACAGCATTTATCATGTATGAACCCGGGACAGTGATAAAAAGGTATGATCACGGCGGGTCCGAGCCCCCCCACTTATCCTGAGAGACCCCAGAATCCCGTGTGACAGGGGCACTAATGAGCATGTAACCACCGATCCTATGAGTGTGCATGCTCATATTGATATGCCTTATCGGTGGGATATTGAGGACCACCACTATTCCCCATACCTGGCAGAACATGTGGTAATTCCCCACGATCTCTATTGGAGATGTTCCCAACGCTGCTGTGTGCTGCTGAATACCTTCGGTTGCACATTCAGGGAGTGTGAAAGGGGCATGACAAAGGCATGGAAAAAACAACAAAGGAAAACACTATGGGGTGAGGTTCAATCACCTCTTGGAAGGTTGTCCACAAAAGCTCACAGGTGGCTAAAGAGAGGTCCAGAAACTTGAGGGTCAGGCGTCATTTTCTAATATGGCTCTGCCTCATCCACACAACATGGGTTTGCGTAGGAGCTGTATTCCCGAAACAGTAGTTTTGCCCAAAAGTGGCATAGCCAAACATTATATACAGTAGAGACCAAAAGTTTGGACACACCTTCTCATTTAAAGATTTTTCTGTATTTTCAGGACTATGAAAATTGTACATTCACACTGAAGGTATCATAACTATGAATTAACACATGTGGAATTATATACTTAACAAAAAAGCGTGAAACAACTGAAATTATGTCTTATATTCTAGGTTCTTCAAAGTAGCCACCTTTTGCTTTGATGACTGCTTTGCACACTCTTGGCATTCTCTTAATGAGCTTCAAGAGGTAGTCACCGGGAATGGTCTTCCAACAATCTTGAAGGAGTTCTCAGAGATGCTTAGCACTTGTTGGCCCTTTTGCCTTCACTCTGCGGTCCAGCTCACCCCAAACCATCTCGATTGGGTTCAGGTCTGGTGACTGTGGAGGCCAGGTCATCTGGCGTAGCACCCCATCACTCTCCTTCTTGGTCAAATAGCCCTTACACAGCCTGGAGGTGAGTTTGGGGTCACTGTCCTGTTGAAAAATAAATGATGGTCCAACTAAATGCAAACCGGATGGAATAGCATGCGACTGCAAGATGCTGTGGTAGCCATGCTGGTTCAGTATGCCTTCAATTTTGAATAAATCCCCAACAGTGTCACCGGTAAAGCCCCCCCACATCATCACACCTCCTCCTCCATGCTTCACGGTGGGAACCAGGCATGTAGAGTCCATACGTTCACCTTTTCTGCGTCGCACAAAGACACGGTGGTTGGAACCAAAGATCTCAAATTTGGACTCATCAGACCAAAGCACAGATTTCCACTGGTCTAATGTCCATTCCTTGTGTTCTTTAGCCCAAACAAGTCTCTTCTGCTTGTTGCCAGTCCTTAGCAGTGGTTTCCTAGCAGCTATTTTACCATGAAGGCCTGCTGCACAAAGTCTCCTCTTAACAGTTGTTGTAGAGATGTGTCTGCTGCTAGAACTCTGTGTGGCATTGACCTGGTCTCTAATCTGAGCTGCTGTTAACCTGCGATTTCTGAGGCTGGTGACTCGGATAAACTTATCCTCAGAAGCAGAGGTGACTCTTGGTCTTCCTTTCCTGGGGCGGTCCTCATGTGAGCCAGTTTCTTTGTAGCGCTTGGTGGTTTTTGCCACTGCACTTGGGGACACTTTCAAAGTTTGCCCAATTTTTCGGACTGACTGACCTTCATTTCTTAAAGTAATGATGGCCACTCGTTTTTCTTCACTTAGAATTTGTATTATGGCAAGAAAAAAAGCAGCTAACAGTCTATTCAGTAGGACTATCAGCTGTGTATCCCACCAGACTTCTGCACAACACAACTGATGGTCCCAACCCTAAAAGGCATGAAATTCCACTTATTAAACCTGACAGGGCACACCTGTGAAGTGAAAACCATTCCCGGTGACTACCTCTTGAAGCTCATCCAGAGTGTGCAAAGCAGTCATCAAAGCAAAAGGTGGCTACTTTGAAGAACCTAGAATATACCGTATATACTCGAGTATAAGCCGAGATTTTCAGCCCAAATTTTTGGGCTGAAAGTGCCCCTCTCGGCTTATACTCGAGTCAATGTGGGTGGCAGGGTCGGCGGGTGAGGGGGTGAGGGCGCTGAGGCATACTTACCTAGTCCCAGCGATCCTCGCGCTGTCCCTGCCGTCCCATGGGCTTCTGTGCTGCAGCTTCTTCCCCTCTTCAGCGGTCACGTGGGACCGCTCATTAGAGATATGAATAAGCGGCTCCACCTCCCATAGGGGCGGAGCCGCCTATTCATTCCTCTAATCAGCGGTGCCGGTGACCGCTGACAGGAAGAGCTGCGGCACCGAAGACCAGGCAGAGGGACAGCGCGAGGATCGCCAGGACTCGGTAAGTATAGCATATTCACCTGTCCTCGTTCCAGCCGCCGGGCGCCGCTCCATCTTCCCGGCCGGCGCCTCCATCTTCCCGGCGTCTGCGCTCTGACTGTTCAGGCAGAGGGCGCGATGACGCATACAGTGTGCGCGGCGCCCTCTGCCTGATCAGTCAGAGCAGAGACGCCGGGAAGATGGAGGCGCCGGAACGAGACACCGGGAGCTGCAATCAAGGGAGGTGAGTATGTGGTTTTTTTTTTTTTATTGCAGCAGCGGCGGCAGAGATTTCTATGGGGCACAATGAACGGTGCAGAGCACCGTATATGGCACAGCAATGGGGCACAATGAACGGTGCAAAGCACCGTATATGGGCACAGATATGGGGCACAATGAACGGTGCAGAGCACCGTATATGGCACAGCAATGGGGCACAATGAACGGTGCAGAGCACCGTATATGGGCACAGATATGGGGCACAATGAACGGTGCAGAGCACCGTATATGGCACAGCAATGGGGCACAATGAACGGTGCAAAGCACCGTATATGGGCACAGATATGGGGCACAATGAACGGTGCAGAGCACCGTATATGGCACAGCAATGGGGCACAATGAACGGTGCAGAGCACCGTATATGGCACAGCAATGGGGCACAATGAACGGTGCAGAGCACTGTATATGGCACAGCAATGGGGCACAATGAACGGTGCAGAGCACCGTATATGGCACAGCTATGGGGCACAATGAACGGTGCAGAGCACTATATGGCACAGCTATGGGGAAATAATGAACGGTGCAGAGCACTATATGGCACAGCTATGGGGAAATAATGATCTATTTTTATTTTTGAAATTCACCGGTAAATGCTGCATTTCCACCCTAGGCTTATACTCGAGTCAATAAGTTTTCCCAGTTTTTTGTGGCAAAATTAGGGGGGTCGGCTTATACTCGGGTCGGCTTATACTCGAGTATATACGGTAAGACATAACAAAAAAGTGTGAAACAACTGAAATTAAGTATATAATTCCACGTGTTAATTCATAGTTTTGATGCCTACAGTGTGAATGTACAATTTTCATAGTCTTGAACAGGGTGGATTTGATTTAAATCTAACTGATTTAAATCACGATTTAAATCACTAGTCAGTAAGGCTTGATTTAAATCAGTGATTTAAATCAAAGTTTCTACCTAACTGAATTTGACTCCGCAGAGGTCCCAGCCTCTTCTTCACGGCAGAAATGTTACAACATGAACAGAGTTGAGAAAAAGACCCTAATCCTATTGTTCTACAAACCTATGAATACAGAATCAACCCCTTCAGTGCCAAGTCCAAGAAGTTAGACAATATGTTTCTGATTGTTTGGAGTGGAATAGATCTGCACAACACAAGAAGAATGTGAATCTAAAGGCCCCTTCACATTTAGCGACGCTGCAGCGATACCGACAACGATTCGGGTCGCTGTTTGGTCGCTGGAGAGCTGTCACACAGACCGCTCTCCAGCGACCAACGATGCCGGTAACCAGGGTAAACATCGGGTAACTAAGCGCAGGGCCGCGCTTAGTAACCCGATGTTTACCCTGGTTACCATGCTAAAAGTAAAAAAAAACAAACACTAGATACTTACCTACAGCCGTCTGTCCTCCAGCGCTGCGCTCTGCTTCTCTGCTCTCCTCCTGTACTGTCTGTGAGCTGGAAAGCAGAGCGGTGACGTCACCGCTCTGCTTTCCGGCTCACAGCCAGTACAGGAGGAGTGCAGAGCACAGCGCTGGAGGACAGACAGCGTTAGGTAAGTATGTAGTGTTTGTTTTTTTTACTTTTAGCATGGTAACCAGGGTAAACATCGGGTTACTAAGCGCGGCCCTGCGCTTAGTTACCCGATGTTTACCCTGGTTACCAGTGAAGACATCGCTGGATCGGTGTCACACACGCCGATCCAGCGATGTCTCCAGGGAGTCCAGCGACGAAATAAAGTTCTGGACTTTATTCAGCGACCAACGATCTCCCAGCAGGGGCCTGATCGTTGGTCGCTGTCACACATAACGATTTCATTAACGATATCGTTGCTACGTCACAAATAGCAACGATATCGTTAACAATATCGTTATGTGTGAAGGTACCTTAAGTGTGAGGAGGAGGAAGGGCAAGCAGACAAGAAAATGAAAGTGAAACTTTGAGCACAATACTGCAGCATAGCCACAGACAGACAAGTCTGGATCTGTTTGTGTCTACGATCTGAGGTTTATTACATTCTTTCCTTATAATGGCAGCAGGCCGTAAAAGAGACCCAGTTTGGGAATATTTTAATGAAGCTCCTTCGCCTATCGGTAAGGCAGGCATGCGTGCAAAATGCAAACGATGCAACAAAGAGATGCAAGGCCTGGTGGCGCGAATGAGGCAACATCATGAGAAGTGCGGTGATGAAGATGAGTCCTCTTCATCATCGCACTTCTCATGATGTTACCTCATTCGCGCCACCAGGCCTTGCATCTCTTTGTTGCATCGTTTGCATTTTGCACGCATGCCTGCCTTACCGATAGGCGAAGGAGCTTCATTAAAATATTCCCAAACTGGGTCTCTTTTACGGCCTGCTGCCATTATAAGGAAAGAATGTAATAAACCTCAGATCGTAGACACAAACAGATCCAGACTTGTCTGTCTGTGGCTATGCTGCAGTATTGTGCTCAAAGTTTCACTTTCATTTTCTTGTCTGCTTGCCCTTCCTCCTCCTCACACTTAGATTCACATTCTTCTTGTGTTGTGCAGATCTATTCCACTCCAAACAATCAGAAACATATTGTCTAACTTCTTGGACTTGGCACTGAAGGGGTTGATTCTGTATTCATAGGTTTGTAGAACAGTAGGATTAAGGTCTTTTTCTCAACTCTGTTCATGTTGTAACAATTTTGCCGTGAAGAAGAGGCTGGGACCTCTGCGGAGTCAAATTCAGTTTTGAGAACTGCGTAAGTAAAGCGAGCATCTGTGATAATATAGGAGAGAAACTGCCCACTAATCCTACAGAAACCTCTGGAAGAGCATGGCATTGTGAATGTTACACATACACAGCCTTTATTCTACTGAGTTAAACAACTCAGCTTTATCTCATGATGGAAGAACCTTTGGATGGTAAAATATTTTCCTCAAAAAGCAGTTTATTGAAAAAAATCCGATTTAAATAAAAAAAATCCGATTTTTTTGATTTTTTTTAAAAAAAACATTGATTTTTATCCACCCTGGTCTTGAAAACACAGAAAAATCTTTAAATGAGAAGGTGTGTCCAAACTTTGTCTGTACTCTATGTACAAAACAAGCCAATCGTGTAAACCAGAGGTGTCAAACTGAATTCCTCAAGGGCCGCAAACAGGTCATGTTTTCAGGATTTCCTTAGCATTGCACAAGGTGCTGTAATCATTATGTGTGTAGGTGATTAAATTATCACCTGTGCAGTCCAAGGAAATCCTGAAAACATGACCTGTTTGCGGCCCTTGAGGAATGCAGATTGACACCTCTGCTGTAAACATTCTGAGCATTTCTACTTTCTTCCACCTTTACGCATTTAGTTGCTTACTTAGACCTAGGAGACGGATAAAAAAAAATGTAAAAAAAAAAAAGTATGCATGACCTGACTACAGTGTTTGTGGTCTGTTACCATGGAGATACAAAGGTCTGCATAGGACCTGTAGAAAAACTAGAAGAAAGTTTTAATTAAGACCTATTGTAAAGTTACTTTATTTTTCATCCTTGGTGCACTGGGACCATTACAAAAATTAAGAATGACGACTGTGGACATCGCCTTCGAGCCTAAATAAGGACGACCTAATGAGCTTTTCCCTCTCTGTTGTTCCAGGCAGATGGAAAGGGAACAGGACGGCCCTTGATACCAGCATTTAAAGTGATTTTCAATCTAAAAAGAAATTGGCACGTTGGAGTCAAGGAAGCCTTTCATTTCCCGTCCCACTTAATAGCGGCAATCTCCCCGCAGTTCCCTCGCTCGGGCGGCTCTGACCGTGCGGCGCACACAGACGGATGTGAGGCTTACTGGGAATCCTAATGCTTATTTTTTCCTGCTGGCTAAACACAGAACTCCTGGCTGTTTGCCTGACCCACAACATGTGTGGAATTGTACAGCCGGCGCAGCGTGTCATCTGGAAGGGGAAGCTGGAGTCGGTCTAGGCATTGTCGCTTTTAGAACAGCCCCGGGGCTCGAGAGTCCGCTGCCACTAACCATTTAAATGTCACTCACGAGGGAATAAAAAGCATGGTGGCACAGCGGTTAAAATTACCGCCATGCAGTGTCGGGGGCCGCGCGTTCATCTCCCACCCTGGCACGTTATCCATGGATTTTCTCTGCTTCTTCACATTTATTTACCACCGGCCAAAGACTCGGCGGCTCATTTGGTTTTGTATATAAAGGAAATCTGCTCCATTCAGCCCGGGAATTTCCGCAGAGGATTTCATCGTTTTGCAATGCAAAGCGGGAAATCTGCGGTAATAACCCCAGCATAAATGGACAAATCTGCAGAACCGCTCGATTTATGCTGCAGATTTTCTCCGCAGTGTATGACCGACGCTTCATATCATGCTAATACAGTAAGAATTTTCCATCCTGATTCGAAGGTGGAAAAATCTGGGTATTGCAGTATCAGTAATATCCCAAAATGTAGGTTTTTCTAGGCAGAAATTCGCTTCACATATCACAGAAAAATTGGAGTGGATTTTCCATTAGATCGCTAATGTTCAGGGGTTTTTTTTTTATGTGGATTTTGAAGATTCTGCTCCAAAATCCACAGAAAAAAAAAAAAAGCAGCTTTTAACACTCAGCATTCACTTCCTATTCATTTCAATGGGAAACATAGCGCACATGGTGCCTTCCCTCCCCCCCCCAGTTTGGAAAAAAAAGCTGCAAAGAGTTAAGTGAATCTGCTTCAAAATCTACATTGAAAGTATCTGAAGCATTTTTTTTTAATTGTGAATTTTAAAGTGTACCTGCTTTAAAAATCAACAGCAAAAAATTAAAAAAAGTGAACATATTCCAATGTCAATTCTTGATCTTTTTGGTTTTTTTGTTGCAGAAATGCATTTTGCAATTTTAAATACACTTCATTCTCAAAAGTAGGGATTTTTAATTCATGCATTTTTTTGTCTAATGCTTGTGTCTAGGTTAGCGTTCACCCTGTAATCTAGCAGTTGGGGCCGAGCATGCACGGTTGCTTACAAGCAACTTTCAATGAAGCACTGATGTAAAGCTTGCCGGATAAATAGAGTGCAATATTCGGCCAGCTTTAGTGTTCTTGTGCTCCTCCGATGCTGCAGAGAGACATTGGGAGGCAGAGTAGCGGTGCGCTCCTAAAGAGGTCACACAGGAACAACGCAGAGTAGCGGTGCGCTCACAAAGATATCACACAAGAACAATGCAGAGTAGCGGTGTGCTCCTAAAGAGGTCACAAGAATGCAGAGTAGCGGTGCGCTTCTAAAGATGTCTCACAAGAACGCAGAGTAGCGGTGCGCTCCTAAAGATGTCTCACAAGAACAACGCAGATAGAGGTGTGCTCCTAAAGAGGTCACACAAGAACAACTCTTTAATGGTCACGATGGAGATGTTGCAATCTAATTTTTGGGCAATACAGTAAGTCCCCATAAGGGGCAGAACCAGTATTATAGGATAGATTAGGCAACTAATATCTAGAGTCTATGGCCTAGGGCAGTCTACTTCATTACAACCATTTATTGCATTTGGGACCATTTAAAAGGATTATTTTCATCTTTTAATATAATTGATCAGGTCAGGCAGCTCCGTTACAGAATGGTGAAACAGCAAGCAAAGGCCATTACTCAGGACATTCCCGCCTGTCACCTCCGTCATTCTGTCCAAGCCGTAAAGTAATATCACTTACTCCGGTTTCATATGGACATTTTCCAATCGGCTGGCTCCTTCCCAACAATAACCATAACTATAAGTGGCGGTCTGAGATGCTGACCACAACTTAGTGGTTGATGTTAAACCTAAGCCTATTTTTATATTTAGCAAAATCTCCCAGAAAGTATCACAACAGCAGAGGTCAGTGGAGAGGAGGCGCCGTCATTGTGCGAAACGTCCCTCCGTGTAATCTCGCCCTGCGGCTGAATGATGGTCTCGGTGATTCAGAAAAGTCCATCGCTTAATGCAACACAGATCCTTTATCCTTCATATAATGTCCATTCACAAAGCCCAAACTACAAGAATAATTAAAGGAACACTCCATCCAGAAAGAGCTATAATGAGCTATACGTCGACTTTTTCAGGAGGATTCAACTCCGAAAACCACCTGAAAAAGCGTTCACTAAACGCTCAAAAGAATGAACGTTTGTATTTCTATGTAAAGACGGCTTGAGGTTTGTATGTTCAGTCTTTTCAGCACTTCGGATTTCCAAAAGACGTCAAGTGGATAAAATCAGTGAGGAAATCATTTGTCAGGAGTTTTCCAGCACTGAAGATGCTTCTATACTTTGTAATGGAGTTCAATAGGACAGTCGGATACGTCTTGTTGAGCGTTTTGGCTGGAGTTTCGCCTAAAAAGAACCCACTTGTGTTTATTGAATTGGTGAAAGGAATAAAAAAATAGAAACAGAAGTCCGGAAAATGTCATTGAAATAGACAACACAACAATGCTTGAAAGATGGTCAGTCACTAGATGAACGTTAACTGGACCTGCCCATTTCAATAGGCTGGTAGTCCATCTAATGTGTAGGGGGGTGTCCTGACTTTCTCCCTGGCAGCTGATGTCAAAGTATGAAAGATTGGGCATGTTTAATTTCGACATGCCCGATCAGTCGCTCTCAAGGAAGAAAAGCCACCAGCAGATGTCTGGCAGCGGCTTATGCTGCTCTCCCTAAAGGTGCCGCTTTATGGGGAACGAATGGCTAGCGGAAGACAACTATCCAAGGTAAATGGCTACCGGCATAAGAATATGGGTGCTACGTCTGCTACGGACAATGCCCCTCTAGGGTAGACTGTCAGGATTCAGCGAAACGCGTCATTGGCTACGTGGGGTGGAGGAGAAGGAAATTATTACACGGGGGAAAATTATGGCGACACGGACCCCACAACTGGGAAGACTGAGTCTAGCAACCCAAGAAGGTCAGAAGTGGCCCAGAGCCTTTTATCCCTGCAGTCCCGTAATGACAGAGGTCCTGCTAAGCTTGCCTTGCAGAAACCAAACTGCTTTGAATGGTCCCTTTATAAAAAATAAATAAATTAAAAAAATTAAAAAAAAATCAGCAATGGTCTGTTTACAGTGTCTTTTTGCTTAGGTTTCGGAACAGACTTTGATCAAAGAAAAAAAATAATGTATCAACAGTCTCCAATGAGACAGTCCGAGAAAAATGGACTGCACTCTGATGCCATTCGAGTTTGGTCCGATTTTTTTTTTTTTTCATAGACTTGCATTGCCGATTTTGATCTTATGCTTGGACGGGTCTCTGCAATTATCCGTAGACCGCAAAAAAAATTCACTGACATATGAATGGCCCCATAGGCTATAAGAGGTACGAGTACGATCCATGAAAACCATGGCTAGTACTCGTACGGGAACATCGGAAGTCTGAATGAGGCCCAAGAATTCTTGTAGAGAAAAAAAATAAAAAATAAATAACTTGCCGTTTAGTGCCAGAAATTACATTCCACATTGATATTTAACATTACTGGACTATCAAATTCTGGAATAATGGAAGTGACTGTACAGACAAAAAAAAAATAAAAATTTTTATTTTTAATTACCACAACCAAAAATAACCCTCAAGCCTCCATTCTGTGATCAGATGGGTAGGGATCCTATCAAAATCTTCACGCCTCTTGGCCTCCCGTCCTATGTCACCCTCCAACCATCCACTTGGCGAGTTCTACAGTCTAGTTCCCACTTACGACAATGAAGTCACATTTCAAAAATGGGCTCCCAAACCCAACGATGGGACCCCCACACAACCCTCTAATGCAATCTAACAAAAAAAGGGAACTACGCGTTTACATTTTTCACCTAGCAGTTCGCTCGACAACACGGGGTCATTACGAGGGTCCACTTCATCTAGAAAGCACCATGCAGGAAGTGGAGAAGTGCTGGTTGAGGGGCTCCCTGAATAGTTTACGACTCGCCTGCGGCTCGTGTTATGACCAGAGGGGCTCAGACTGAAGTTTGGGGAAATCGGAATGGACTGGTGGTGCTAGATATGGAAGCGGCTCGGAGACGTTCCTCGGTTTACCCAGAAGAGGCTTCTATGGCAGCAGGTAGACCAAGGATTTCTCGGCTTCCGAGATGCTGCGCTATGGAAAGTGACAGACGGCTGTCAGGAGAAGCCCCTGGTGACCTGTTCCGACTATGCTGTTCTGCCAGAGATCAGAGCGCGCCGTTGAAGGGAGGATCACTGTTCGACTCCTCATCTGGGAACACATACACATTTGCTTGAATTTTCATGTTGCTCCCCTGACCGCCTGGAGGAACGGCTTCTATCAGACGAGGATGTTTACAGCTGTCAGCAAGACGGTGCGACGGTGTCCGTGCCAGTGCCTCCAATTTCAGAAACGTCATGTGCCGTGTGATCAGCCCGGCTGTGTTGTCATGAGAAACCTAGTTCTATGCGGAGAGCAAAAAAAAAAAAACGCAAACATGGAGACATCCTGACAGCTCAGACTACAAAATCAATCGTTTTTATAGAGAGGTCGATTACAGGAAAGGTAATATACGACAAGGACAGAAATCATCCACAGCATCAGAAAATTAGGATAGGTCTGCAAGCTAGCTTTATAGAGGAATAAGACCGTCGTGCATCCCCCGCCTTTAGGACAAGCTATGCAGTGGAAGGTGGAAAACACTACTGGTTGGAATATCACCAAGACCTTCCAATTTCCCAAGTAACGTAGTTAAATGGGATTTCAAAAATGGCCTTTAAGTCTCCTCACTTTGACATGCCAGGCTTGTCACACTCCACAAGAACAAAATATACCCCTTAGACCCCGCTCCAGAGCCTCTCGCCTAGCCAAACCAGATCTCATATTTTGCACTGATGAGGCGTGGCAACCCCCGAAACACGTGTTTTCAACTAGAGATTCTGGATTGGCTTTTATCCCAAGTCATATGGCAAGGCTTGTTAAAGAGTCGATATGGACTTTTAGGATCGCCGCTTCCAATAGGGGTCGCTAGAGTTCTAGCCCTCGTCCCCTCTGTAGAGAATTTGCATAATGAACTCCCCAGAGGAGCACGCATGGCTAAAAAGTCTCCCGTTTCTGACATGCCAGGCTTGGCTTGTCACTCTCCACAAGGAGAAACATTATCCCTTAGACCCCCAAAAACTATGACCAAATCTGCCTACGAACCCACACTAAAAAAAAAATGTCGCCTGCTGACTGTTTCCCGAAGCGTCAAGTAGATTTCTAATCACAGGCTGTAACGAAGGAAACTTACGAGAGCCAAACCACGAAACAATGACGTCACGTAAATACGAGAGCCGTAACTCAAACCTAGAAGAAACTTGGAGCAATGCTAAAAATGTAAACTTTCCTCTGCGATCCACTTTGTTTAGTTCCAGCTGGTGCAGCGCGTCTTACAAATCCTAGCAGAGGACACGGAGTTCTGCGCCGACGTCCAAAAACTTCAATACGCTGCCTAAAAAGTGCACCTAATGTGAATGTCGGGGTCAACTAAGGACAAAAACAAAATTCTAAAACAATTGCATCATTGCGAGGGTGAGTTGTATTAGTCGGTTCCTCTACACCAGTGTTCCCCAAGTTCGGTCCTCAAGAGCCACCCGCGGGTCATGTTTTCAGGATTTCCTTAGTATTGCCCAGGTGAGAATTCCATCATCTAGACAGGCAACAATTCCATCACCTGGGCCATACGAAGGAAATCCTGAAAACACGACATGTTGGTGGCTCTTGATGACCGGAGTTGGGGAACACTGCTCTACAGTAAACAGAAAAATATTATCTTGTCTCCAACCCCGGACCAACATCTCCATAACCAGAGTCATCCCGCTCCTCCTGCCTTGCAGGCTGCATACAATGGATGTTCTTCCGCACGTGAATACTCAGCCCTGAGTTTATTCGTTTGATGAGTATAGTCCTTCTGCCTATGCAGAGCGCAGCAGTAGAGATTACTTTGTCAAGGTGCTCCACTTACTTTGCATCAGTAGTGACAGATGACAAAACCCTCGGTCTAATCTAAGCTTAGTCAATGCCAATACACACAGGCGCCCATGGCAAAGTCATCTCAACTGCTGCGCTTTGCGCAACGAGTGGACTTTCTGGTGGGCGCCGGGCACTCACTACTCCCATCTGATGCCAGTAGATGTGGCACTTGTAGGCTACTTAAGACTCCCAAAAGGGTGGTCTTGCCACCCTGAATCATTCTGACCATTGGTGGGGGCCATATAGTCTGACAGCCGGGACAGCACCACGCCCTTAAACCCCCAATGCTCCCTTTGAACACTATGCCACTGGTCACCGTCTACAACACAGTCACGAGTTAAAGTACAACCAGACATAGCAGCACCGTCAATTTTCTTTCAAATCAAAGAAAATCCCCACAGATCGATAATAAAGTATTTGCAAAATTCCCGTGTATGGGCATACCCCAGGAAGAAGTCAACAGGCGAAACCCAGGGTTGGATAAAGTGATTTATTCTTGGGAGAATATTGGAGAAAATAAAAAAAAATTTAATGGAAAGACAATTGTCTGGCAGCGGAAACTCGTGACCAGTTAGGTGTCGGTGATCGATTATGGAATTACTGGTCTTAGCAGGACTGATAGCGACATGATTGGATGAATACATCGATACTGGAAGGGTCACGGAGGGAGGATTCCGGATGACGTGGATTCTAAAAGTTTGCAAAGTTGTATTTCATCGGTTTTGGGTATGAAACGCGTTGTGCCACTTTATTGAACTCTCGGTGCCGCGCTGGTATTCTTCAGGTGAAATTAGTGCCCCGATAAAAAAATAATCATGGTTGTATAAGTACAGATTTAGAAGTCAGGACCCAGGAACTCTAAGTTACTCATCTACACTCACCCGACTTCTTACGCTGCCTCTCCTTGGTCCTCATCGGTCTTCAATTATTCCAGCACCAAGACCCATGCGAGGGGCGTTGCCAGATACGGATGCACGATGCCCTCCAGATGTTCACACGGGTCTCAGTGCCGGAAGAACCAAAGCAGTATGGAGGAATGGGGAGCAGTATGGGTAACGGAGGCGGCAGAAGGAATCAGATGATTGTCAAAAAGATTCCGCAAAA
The DNA here is from genome assembly GCF_032444005.1 of Ranitomeya imitator. NCBI lineage: Eukaryota > Metazoa > Chordata > Amphibia > Anura > Dendrobatidae > Ranitomeya > Ranitomeya imitator. Next base: position 18,196,003 of record NC_091289.1, on the reverse strand, counting down.
CGGAAGTCCACTTAATGCCATTTTTCTGGATTTGCACTAATCAAAAATTTCAGATTCTCCAGAATATCAAGTTTTTGGAAAAATTAATTAAATTTTTCATCCCCACATCTGATCTTCCTGTTACCACAGGAGAGAAGCCATGGCCAAAAGGATTTGACAGCCAGTTACTCCACTCTCCCCATAAAAAAACACTTGCACATTCATCAGAGTCCAGCGTGCATGTGTATGGCAGTGTCGGTGAGATCGGTAGTGCACCTTTTAAACAGGAGATTTTCCAAAATCAGTGAAACTTCTATGTGTTACAAAAAAAAAAAGATTATCTTTTAAGGGCGATAAGATTTTGGGGTGAGCGGTCCGGATGATGCGGCACTGGATAGGTTTCTGTAGACCCATATTAATCCAGTGTCAGATTAGTCTCTTAAACCAGAGGGGGGATCCTAAGAACCATTTTGCAAGCTTCAGCTTTGTATAGGAAGTATCATGGCCGACGAGACGTTAAAGCGAAAAACAGGAAAAAGAGAGACTGGTATTTGTAATCGCGTTGATGAAACTGCGCGTCATAGTGACAGCTGTCACCGCAAGAAGCCATCACAACCCACCACCCGCGCCTAGTGATAGACAAGGTGGAGACTGCAGAGGGGCGCGAGGATCAGCGGCGTCAGTCAGCTACTTTATCAGCGGGTGACCACGTAGCACAGCACGGAAACCAAGACCGCTCGTACTTCAGGGGTTTTTGGGAGTCAGTAGAGCAATCTCTCCATTGGCATCTAGAATAACAACATGGGGCCCCGTGTCGTACACCGTTAGTCCTTATGAGCGCCTGATCGAGAGATTCAATTTGATTTGACTAATTGGATATTTACTTGATCTGACTGATCCGACATTGGTAGGATATGCTCGATGGGTGGTAAACTTCAACAAGATTCCGGGGGGTCCAATAGCTCGTGGCTTTCCTTACCTCCCTTTAGATTTATTAAAAGGTTATTTGCCAAGTCTGAAGGGCCATATGAGTAGGGGATAAGTTAATGATTGATTGGGGTCTGCCGCTGGGACCTCCATGAGAACTGCCATTTCTTGCAATCCCATAGATCATAAATTGAGTAAAGGCTCAATAGGGGGATCTGCAGAGCCCGGTTTTCGGGATCCAAAGCCAAGTTCTCAGGATCATTTGTGGTCCAAGTGGTTGGACCTTTAGTGATCAAAAAGTTATGACCAATCCTAAGAATTGGGGATAACCATAAATGCTCCTCTTCCATGGAGGGTCACGGGCTGAATCCCATCCATAAAGTGGTGTCCCCAAGCTTGGCCCTACAACCATTGACTCAGCAACAAGCCAAGACCAGAATTCTAATCTTAATCCATTCTCTTTTTGGAAGAAGCCGCCACCAACAAGAAGAACTTCGACTTTACAAAATACTTCTAGCTACATCCCAGCTTCCTCTCTTGCTTAGCCGGGCTGGCGCGCCATCATTACCTATTGTAGTGTCACACCGGGCCGGCTAATCACCAAAACCGCCAGGGACACTGGCCTATAGGAGAAAGTTCGCAAGGCTCCCGTCTGGTGGCCATGGAAATCTGATGCGGACCCTGGACCTACCAATCGATTGGCTCATCCCTAGTATGTGGCTTTCCTGACTCTCTGACAGATGTTCTTGGCGTCAGAAGGACTTAGCAGGAAGAATAGAAGTCAGCATTCGGCTTACTGATCCACAATGGGGCAGATTGATCTATACTAATTCTTTGACTGTGCAAATTTAAGCCCTTCTAGTCGGTACTTACTAACCGTCTTGGTGCCAGAATTTTGAGCCAAAATTTTCTGTGTGTATTGTGGCCCTTTGTTTTATTGAAACCACCTCATTTCAGTGCCTTCTTGTCAGATAATTTTTTGGAAATGTGTCTAAATCTCAAATGTTCAATTCTGCCTTCATTCACATTGACGTCGTTTGACACAAGGTAAGGTTTTAGTACTAGAGACAGGTTAGGTCCATCCCGTTGAGTACACCTTGACGCGGTGGGATGGCTTTTCTGCTTTTTTTTATTAAACTAGAATTAACCAAGTACCCCATGTTACAGTATCTCCATGTACTATTACCATTTACTTGCTGTAGGTTATATGCTCATTTATTGTTGCAATAAATATGGTGCAAACAATAAGTTTTTGGGGGACGCAAAAGGTCACAGAATTGTGATAATACCATGGAGAGGGCTCCACGTTGATAGGTCACATCTCACAGCAGAGTGTTTGCTACAATTGTACACATTCCAGTAACTAAACCTCCTACAATGCATCATCGAACGTAAACACACACATTTCAGAAGCACGGCAATGACTCTGCCCTTTCATTTCCTCACGAAATGTAAATGACGACTTAAAACCTTAATCAGAGCGTTAGCCACATCACAGTAATAACGAGCCCACTAACGGCTGCGGAGAACTAAAACCCCTTCTACGCAGATCTCTCACATAATCTGAACTCTTTCCATTTCTTTAGCGTTTCAGACTAAATTCTAGACGCAGCATCTTCTCTAATAAAAAAAAAAAAATCAAAGCGCGTTTCATTTCATGATTCGACTTCACGCTCAGAAGGATTGTAACCGGACCCCGTGGGGGAAACGCGCCTCCATAAATGATCTTTTCCCTTACATTTAGGAGTTTAAAGCCGCCATGCAGGTTGGAAGGAGGAGACGGGAGGAAAGAAGGGAAAAATAAAATAAAATGGAATGATATTGTAATTTGGCTGATTTATGGATTTGGCCGGTAATTGAACAGATCACGGCACTAATGTAATAATTTAAGAGAAGCGAGATTGTCTCTTAGTAATATGTGACATGAGCCAAATGGAATTATCCGCTATTGTAGATGAGAACGCCGAGTCCGGGGCCTCTGGAAACGCTACATGGAGGAGAGGCACTTTACAGACTAATAATATGCTGCGCGCTTCAGTCCTCCAGAGATGGAGAGCGGGAGAAGCCACTCCGACAGTCTGTTAACTCCTTCATGCCCTGAAACCTTCAGGAAGATGTGGCTGCTACCCAGAAAGTCAGCCAATTGGTAGGGTGAGTATATAGATCTCCCATAATGCCAACATATATATCCCATAATGCCATCATATAGCACTGCACGGACTTAACGTAAATCTGTCTGCAGGTCTTTGCTGTCTGAGAGCAGCACGATATATAGGCAGAAACACTGATTTCAGTGATGTGTCACTAACTAGGCTGCATTTTTGTTCAATAAAATCACTACAGGACTAGGTTTCTTGTGCCTCCTAGTCCTCCTGCTTTATGACCACACCCCCACCACTGATTGGCAGTTTCCTGCGTGCATAGGCAGAAAGCTGCCAATCAGCAATGTGGGAGGAGGCTATAGAAAAAAAAACATGCTCAACTGATGAGGCTGTGAACCCACAACACTTTGAGCATTAAAACCAGCTGCTGCAAGCCACGGGGGTCAAAAAACCAAGAGTATAATGAAGGAATAGGGAGGTGTTTTTTTGTGCTGCTTGTCGAGTTCCCCGGATGAACACGGACACCCAGGATGAATAAATGTGCGGTTTTTATTATCTACGCGTTTCGAAGTTATCCAGCTTCTTCAGGATCCAACCATTTTTTTGGCTGTTTTTACTGTGGCTGTATCCTGAAAAAGCTGAATGAGGCTTGTTTTACACTTACCGGGTCTTTTGCGGTCCGTTATTGCGGGCCGTATCGCCGCAATTTTCAAGGTCTGCCGCAATATCGGACCACAAAAGAAACTTGCGGATTGCCGTTTTTTTCAGGTTCACAATACTATAGCAGAAGTATTGGGGGGGGGGAAAACGAGGTCTGCAAAACCGGGAAGTCACTGCGCACCCCAAAAACAGACTTCCATTGTTTTTGCGGCCCCATTGATTTACAATGGGGAGCCGTAACCGTAAGCAGTGAAAAGTATCGAGCAAACTCAATTATTTTTTTCACGGCCCTAAATACGGCCCTCAGGACCATACGGCGCACCATGAAATGCATTGGGCCTGCAAAAACGGGCCGAAAAAACACGGCAAGTTTAAAAGCAGCCTAACTTCAAAACGAGTAGATAATAAAAACCGCACGTGTCTTCATCCTGGGTGTCCGGATTCCTCCGTGGAACTTTACCAACAGAACAGAAAACCAGCTCCTTATTCCTTCATTATACTAATGTGATCCTGAAATGGTGTTTGGGCAGCCCTTTCTGAACATCCAGTATTGCACTTACTCACTCTCTCCCCTGCGAACCGAGAGCACGCGCACTTCGCGGATGTAACCCGTCCCCTCATTCACGGTCGCGTGACACCTAGTGCTGGGTATGGTACTGAGGCATCACTATGGAGGCCTATCCACACCAATACTAGGTTTTTGCAACCGTGTTTGTAGCCATCACTACTTGTATTCACCTGCTGAGGTGCAAGTGCAGTTAAATTTTCTTTTGGGAAGTTGCTTTACTGTTCAGCGCCGGGAACAATGTGTCTGGATGGGGCCTGCGCCGGCGGTATGATGATTGTGTCTACAGAGGTGGAATATGACCTCAGGACTCCAGTGCATCAAAGCTACGGTGGTAGCCACTGAGCCACCACACAGACTCCTCAGGAGGTATCTGTGTCCTTCCCAGAAATCTGAACAGCTCATTTACATATTTATAAATTGATTAATCTGCAATAATTCATTAGATCGCAGATAACGCTATCAATGTATGACCTACGCACGCACGCGTTAAAGTTTGCATTGGAAGAACACAGGAGGCAATACAGGATATGTAGTAGCGCTCATCCTGAGCCAAATGGTTCATGGTTAAGACTATTCTAGCTAGTAATTAGAAGGCTGTCATTGCTTTTGTTGGGATTTTGGCATTTAGATGGGAAAGATGTGAGTGTGGATCAGTATTTTTGCAATCAAAATTGATCAAAACCCCAACAGACATTAAAGCTAACCAGGCCAAAAAAAGTTTTTCTGCCCTTGGCAGTGCTCCTCAGCCACATCAAGACCATTATCAGGATGCCAGTCCTTGGCAGTGCTCCTCGGCCACATCAGGACCATTATATGGATGTCAGTCCTTGGCAGTGTTCTCCGGTCACATCAGGACCATTATCAGGATGCCAGTCCTTGGCAGTGCTCCTCGGTCACATCAGGACCATTATATGGATGTCAGTCCTTGGCAGTGTTCTCCGGTCACATCAGGACCATTACCAAGATGCCAGTCGTTGGCAGTGCTCCTCGGCCATATCAGGACCATTATCAGGATGCCAGTCCTTGGCAGTGCTCCTCAGCTATCTCAGGACCACCATTAGGATGCCAGTCCTTGGCAGTGCTCCTCAGCTATCTCAGGACCACCATCAGGATGCCAGTCCTTGGCAGTGCTTCCCAGCCACATCAGTACCATTATCAGGATGCCAGTCCTTGGCAGTGCTTCCCAGCCACATCAGGACCATTATCAAGAGACCAGTCTTTGGCAGTGCTCCTCAGCCACATCAGGACCATTGTCTGGATGACAGCCCTTGGCAGTGCTTCTCAGTTACATCAGGACCATTACCAGGATTCCAGTCCTCAGCAGTGCTCCTCAGCCACATCAGGACCATTATCTGGATGACAGCCCTTGGCAGTGCTCTTCAGCCACCCCAGGACCACCATCAGGATAACAGTCCTTTGCAGTGCTTCTCAGTTACATCAGGACCATTACCAGGATTCCAGTCCTCAGCAGTGCTCCTCAGGCACATCCCAACACAGGTCCTTAGTAGTCCTCCGCAGCTAAATCCAGACCAATATCCAGATGCCAGTCCTTGGAACTTCTCAGCAGCATTCATATACCATTACCAAACCAAACTTTCAAGACCACTGCCACATCATCATCGGTGTTCAGCTCCAACCATCGATCAGGTCAAGACCCTGGAGCTTCCAAAGAAGCCTCAAGACCACGGAAGAAAGCAGCCATGGACCTTCTGAGGCCCTCAGCTTTACACAAGAACTCCACCCTCATTGAGAAGTGACCCTCCAAAAAACAGAGATCATGGAAAGAAATAATGAAAATCAGTGTGGGAATTTGGGAGACCCCTACCAGATTAATGGCCCACGGGCCTAGACATCAAATGGGGTTAGCTGATTGTGACAACCCCATAATAAAAAATAAATACTCTTGCCTGTGTCATTATCATCATTATCAGGAAAAAGCTGAGGACAGTGGTGAGGACACCAAGGAGAGATCTACAATGTCATGCATCTTCCTCACCCTCCCCACCAACTCCAACCTGCCTGAAGAAGCTCCTTTAAAGCACCCCGCCAGTGTCACACATCCCTTTAAAGAGGCCAATTCAGTACATTGTATTTGCAATGCATTTTTTAACCTACTGCCTGAAGTTATTGGCACGCGACACGCATCCATCATCGCCTGGATTTACACGGATGCTTCAAGCCACACTTCTCAAGCTGTGCATATATCCAAATTTAATCCAGACGAATGATCAGCAGTTCGTGGAAAATGTAATATACTGAACATTAGAGACCGCGAACATCGCCGCGGATAAACGAGCCGGAGGGGCTGCGGGAGGTGAAAATGTGTCACCATTCTAATTGCTGCATACAGGGCAAATGTATCACGCGGTGCGGACTCCGGGAGCGAGCGGTATACATTTTATTACTGAGATGATTAAACCAGTTGCAGGGGTGTACTTACAAATACCCGGCATATTTCCACCTCTCTAGATGTAAGTTGGGTAAAACCATTCTACCAGAAACTATGGGAAGGACAGAATTCTTTATACTCCACCAATTTATTTTTTTATCATGGCCACCAATCCATAGTTCTCGACCACCTTTCCAACCTGTAGGATAGGAGACTTTCCACGGTGATCACTCGATCGCTGCAGATCCAACTCAAGAGAGGCCATGAGCTGTAGTGGCCACTAGGGATGAAAAGAGGTATTACATGCAGGTAGCCAAAGTTTGGGAGTCCCTTCTTCTACATCCACCAGGTCATATGTAAACGAGTTATCACTTATCTTGCCAATTCCTTTTACATTCACCCGTAATCATAAACGTCATCAGTCCAAGGGCCTCTACCAATTTTCCATGATTCCGACAACTTCTACCGCAACCCATGTGTTCTGTAGGGTGGCAGTAATTATACTGGGCATGGGGGGTGCCCTAGGATGATGCTCTGGGTTGGGTGAATGCACCGAATTATCCTTTAGTTTATGTTCCTAGAGTCACATTTTAACTTCCATAGTCCACACTGTATTTCCCTACGTTGCAGTATTTACTTGTTGAAAACCAGGTTCGCCCCAAAATTTGGGGGATTTTATTTTTCTACTGACTTCTATGAGCGTTCTTACTGACTAGCTAAAATCCGTCATTCATAGTCTGAGGCTGCCAGAGCAGAACTCTTCTAACCTCTTCCTGCCGCTATTCGCAGCGCAACGACATCGTTGAGGCGCAACATTCGCGAGACGCCTTCCAAGGGTATAACGGCAGGAAGGAGGAAGTTTGAGAACTTTAGTCAGTTGGATCAGAGTTTGGCAACTTTTTTTTTACTTTACTTTAGACAACACCTTTTTTAAAGCCAAAATTCATTGTAATTTAGACCAATTCTATTTTTTTTTTTTTTAAATTTACATCTTTTTTGAGGTCAATTGGTCTTTGGCAAGAAATGTGTCCAAAGCCTAATTAGAGGCACAGGATGATGGACGATTTCCAGCAATGACTAATGGTTATGTGCCATCCTGGGACCCATTGGTGAAAGTCATAAAGTATAAAAGAATACAGATATTGAGTTTATTTTCCAGGAAACACCAATAAATACAAAATATACATCAAATTTTACAAAAAAAAGTGGAGAAAATAATTTGCCATGGAAAATGTGGCCAACGTAAAGAGCCGGTGGTGCAGAGCCATAACAATAGCCACATAGTGGCAGAACCCAGGGAACGCTTACAGAACCAAAGGCGAAAAATACAGGTCACCATCAAGTACCAAGACCCCCTACAACCACTACCACAACTGCAGAAATGCTCAGCCGGGCGCCGATCTCTTTAGGAAGGGTGTAGTCTGGTTGGAGGTCAGCGATGGGATGAATGCGTCCGTGCCCCTATTTTGCTAATTGGCAGGACCCTCAGCCATCAAAATGTCTGACATGAAAAAATTAGTAATAAATGGGTTTTCAGGCTCCTATTTTTTTTTGTTTTTTTTTATTTTTAAATGACAGCGATAAAACGAAGCACAACCAGCAGCTGTTACACCTGCCGAAACTGTGCTGGCCATACCGGCGGTCTGCTCTCTGGTCAACTGAGCAATCATAGGTCTGGTACGGATGTGACAAAGGTGATGTCCTTTTCTAGTTGCCCGATAGGACAACTCAGGACTATGTCATTGGGTTACCAAAAAACATGATGTTTCCTCTCCCCATCCCAGCACAGACTAACAGAACAATCGGTGGTGGATACACTAAGGATTAAGCAAAATGTAAGAAGAAATTTCCATATGGAAGTAGTGGTATTGGTTAAATAGGCGCTTGTTCCTCTAACAAAATGTTACCCGTTTCGTAGAGATCCGATGTGCCAGTCATGAGAAATCTTGGAAAGACGCAATATGCAAATCAGGCTGGAAGTGCACCGGGGCGTGGCAATGCACTTGGGAAGAGGCTGCTTTTACACTACGTTTCTCATGAAGGGCAAGACTGATTTCTACAAAAATGGTATCATATTTATAGGGAGACGAGCGCCTATATAGCCGTATCACTACACTGCACACTATTGCCCACATGCCAATACATCATTAAATTCAGCAAAAACTAAAAAGTCAGTCGCTGGGCATCAAAAGGATAAGACGTAACAAGTAGATAAACCGACATGCAAATTGCAAAAGGTTTTAATATAAAAGGCACAATGGCTGCATGTAGTCTGGAATAAAAGCAATATTTTCACCAGGCATTGATCAGTATGGCTGCTTTTTTCTCCTAGGCTGGAGGAATAAAAGTTGACCATCTGCATCACACAAGGGCTTGACCTGTAAGAAGGCCATTATAGAACTGCTTTTATGTTTTCCTCTTCCATTCACTACTGGTCCATTTGCCATTTCCTTGATCTTATCTGACATTTTTTTCAGACGACCTTTCAACCTGACCTGAAAGGTCAAGGACCTTAGGGAACATAGGGCCCACCAGGCCAGAAGACCATAAATCTTCATTTATGAGAGCAGGAAGGTCTTGATGATGATCCTTATCAGCACAACATACAGAAATGTGGATTCAGCAGGGGGGGGGGGGGAAATCAGGCTTAGACTTGAAGGGGGGGGTGGTTCTCGCTAGATTCAGCGAGGGTCAGGCTTAGATGGGCCCCTCACTGGATTCAACGGGGGATCGGCCTTAGACGGTGGGTGCAGTCACGCGCTGGAGTTGCCCTCAGGGTCACGAAAGTAAAAAAAAAAAAAAAAAAACAACAACTTTATTAAACAAAGAAGATTGTCTTTTTCTAGCCTCCTGTTTCACAGCGGCTTTTTCTTTATTCCTTCTTATTGGCAGGAAAAATGTTCTGCTTGTAACGAAGACTTTTAGGCCCATGTAAAAGATGGCATCGTTGCCATGTGTATAGGGGCTAATGATCAGGACAAGCATCAAGTGCTCGTTTGGCCAATTATCGGCTCGCCTAAAAGGGTCAACTTTATACAGTGGGGAAATAAGTATTTGACCCCTTGCTGATTTTGCAAGAAAACCATTGGTAACACATTATGCCGTAAAGGTGTGAGATCCTGCAGTGCCCGCAAGGTCTCCCTGCTCAAGAAGGCACAGGTGCAGGCCCGTCTGAAGTTTGCCTATGAACACCTGGATGATTCTGTGAGTGATTGGAAGAAGGCGCTGTGGTCAGATGAGACAAAAGTTGAGCTCTTTGGCTTTATCTCAACGCACCTTGTTTGGAGGAAGATAAATGCTGCCTGTGACCCAAAAAACACCATCCCCACTATCAAGCATGGAGGTGGAAACATTATGTTTTGGAGGTGCTTCTCTGCTAAGGGCACAGGACATGGATGGAGCTATGTACTGTAAAATCCTGAGTAACAACCTCCTTCCCTCCGCCAGGACCAGGACACTAAAAATAGGTCGTGGCTGGGTCTTAAAGCAAGACAATGACCCAAAACATGCAGCCAAGGCAATAGAGGAGTGGCTCAGAAAGTAGCACATTAAGGTCATGGAGTGGCCTAGCCAGTCTCCAGACCTTAATCCCATAAAAAAAAAAGTTATGGAGGGAGTTGAAGCTCCGAGTTCCTTGTATTTAAGCCTAGTCTTGTTACCCAAGTGGGCGTGGTCAGCCTATTTTATGTGGGCATCTTTTTGATGGTAATGCCCACTTGGCTATAACTTTTTTATACAGGGAAGAAGGGGTCATATCAGGAATGGAGAGGCGCAAGAACAAAAGAAGAACATCTCCAGATTCAGGAGAACAGAAGTATTTACACCAGAGGAAAAAAATATCTCTAAGTAACAGGTCGTCTTGAAGAGCCTAGGATTCTAATGAAGAACTCCAGGAACTTTATGTGCCAACAAAGAATCACATGGTAGTAGATCTTGTATGACGGCAACCAAGTGCACTAACGTAGATCACTGGGAAGTGAAGGGAAGGGGTGTGAGTCACAGTGGAGACCAAAGCTTTTTAGGTCCTGACCTCACTTCTGGCTGAGCGTGGCCATGAGGGAGCCCAATTGTAAGTTTTTCTATGGCAAGTATGCACCAAGAGATTACATGACATCCGTAGTCCATTATCTGGACACAAGTCCTCATGCCTTAGTGTTCCCGATGACACCCACATGGACTACTACCCTCATCTACAAACCGGCTAACGAAGACTGATTTACTCCATGCAAGACATTAGGTAGAAACCATGTGCCCAGCATGGCAGCCTCCTGAGAGCCAGGCCAGAACCTGCCGATAGGCAACAAGTGCCGGCAAATAAAACCTTAGATACCAATACCAAAAGTTTCCGCCTCTTGGAGGTAAAGACACTACTAAGTCAAGTCCTAACATCAGCCCAGTCATTAGAGGAGGTAAATCTCAGGTTTGCAGTCATGTTGTTGCCTTTAGCCGCTTCCTAGATGGACTCTTGAAGTGAATTTAGGCTTCATGAGGCTCGTAGCCCCCGAGGTGCCGGAGAAGGTCACAAGGCGCAGACGCTCCCCCGTAACCAGAGCAGGTCAAGAAAGAGAGAGAGAGTCCAGAAGAGGACAATGGGGGCTTAAGGGTCGGCTCTTCTTGCCTGTGGGTTTGTTTAAAAAAGTAAAAAATAGAAAAAAAAAAACTTGAGAAGCCAAGGACAAACCTAGGAACCAACAAGATTTTCCTGAAAGTTACAAAACTAGAAGACCAGAGAGAGCTGCGGTCCTAAATGACCAGACACTTCGGGCTACTATGAGCACTTGGAATTTTAACGACCCTATATTTTAATTTTTTGGGTGGAAGGTTGGAGGGGGAAACAATGTTTCTTGTTTCCTAATAGATTAGTTTAAGGAAGAAACTGCAAAAACAGAGCATTTCCTTGGTCTTTCTAGGAGGAAACGGCCCCCTGTTGTGACTCTTTGCAGCTTTCTGACTAGCCTGTGTCAAATTTGCAGCAGATCCCATCAGGAATCAGCCTCATAGAAGTGACAGTTTTTTCTAAGTAGGTTTGCAAATAAAAAAAAAAAAAACACAGAGAAAACCTCCATATGATCAAAGTGTATAGGAAGAGGATTCGAAAATCCTCCAAAAAAAACAAACAAAAAAAAAAACCTACTCTGCAATGCTGGAGGGGACCTGGCGATCACCGACAATTAAAGAACCCACAAACAAGCGACAGACATACATTTGGTTAAAGGAATTGTACAGATCAGGATAACATTGCAGTTTTCTTCCAGAAACAGCGCCACCCCTTCATGTTGGTCACGCCTGGTATTGCAGCTCAGATCCATTTACAAAAATCATCTATATACTGGAATAATTCGATCGGCTGGGGTCCCACTGATGACCAGAATGATTTACGGTACTTATGCCCCCAGTTCTGCCCAACCAGGGTCAGGAATCATGTTCGTCGTCTAGTGACTGATCGCAATAGCTGAACACACTGCCATAGACCATTAATTTTGGAGTCTCAGCATTAGATAAGTGATCATTTTATAGACTGGGACACCCCTTTAAGTAATCGGGGCTAAGCTGCAATACCACACACAACCTGTAACCAAGTGTGGCGCTATTTTCACACGAAAGCAGCCATGCCGACAACATTCCTGATTAGCTAATGAATCCTACAAAGTCAATCTATTCCTAGATCAGGTCCGCAATGTAAACTTTTCCTCCCAAGAACGGAAATGTAATAATAATAAAAAAAAGAAAATACAGCAAATGTGAAGCGGTAACAGCTCGATGGAGACGACACATGCTGCGTCCACAGATCAATTAACAAGCGGAGTCCTCGACTGGAAGAAATTAGAGCGATTTTCTGTAAGAATGGTTGGAGAGTCCCGCTCCATGCATCATCTTTTCATCACCTCGTTTGCCCTTGTCATAGAGCGTTCGCTGCCAGCGCCTCCGCCAGCGCGAAGCCGCCGAACGCAGCGGTGTGACGGGAAAGGGGTGAAAGCGGCACAAAAACAAAAGTCTAACGTGCGGTACGGAACAAGACGGGCGATAATTGTACAAACTAATAAGGATGCGTTTACATCGATGTTAACAATGACCTTCGGTGACCATGAGCTGCGCGTAATAAAAAAAAAAAAAATTTAAAAAAATAAATAAATAATAAAAAAAAAAAGTTTAAACAGCATTTCTGGGTCTCCGTAAAGGCTACTGCATGGCATAGGGAATATCACGGCTCGATTCCTTTTGCAGGATCGGTTTTCTTAAAGGGCTCTCCGGCACCGCTCACTTCTGCACGGATGACGTAGGGACATGGCAGAAGGAGTTGTGCGCACATCCTGGCAGAGCGCCATTCTACAAACACTCCGGGTAAAACAGACACACCGCACAGATTCGCTAAATCCTGTAGAATAAGCCAAAATGTATCACAGTAGTGCATGCCGGACGGTAAATTTGGGGGAGTCAGTGGCACTTTTTTTTTCTAACTTTGCACCACTTCGTTTACACGGTGCAAATTTTTTTTGCATTTAGTGCACGTTGCACGCACCCAGACGAGTTGCAAATATCTCCAGATCTCATTCAAGACTAGTTGCTACTTTTTTTTTTTTTTTTCCTTTTTATTCCATGTGCGTAGGAACAGTAGTTAAAAAGTTTGTCGCAAAGGTGACCCTACCCTTTAATTAAACTAAAAATAAAGTGGTTTGGTACCGTGTTAGCCTACCCTTTAAGGCATACATACTTCCATAGTTTCGCATAGACGTAAAAAAAATAAAAAAATAAAATAAAATTGCTTCCCGTAACTTTACTCCGCTGCACTCGGATTAAATGCCTGCACATACTACAACTGGACAGGGAGGGAAAGTGTTAACAAGACGAGAGCAGGATCAGCCAAACACCCAACGAGCCGGATCATTTTACTAAAAACACCGAGAACCCCACGGGCAACATCATCATCTGAATAAAACATACAGGAGGCTGCGGCTCGACATCAGCCCAATCTACAAGTTCATAATTCATGAAAATAATATAAAAAGGTGGAAAAAAATAAAATGGAAGTTCCAAAATTAAAGATTGGCGAATGGAGGTTAAAAAAAAAAAAAAAAAGAAAGAAATACAAATCGTCGGCCAATTCGGTGAGCGGAGACGGACTGATGAACTACCTGTGTGGAGCATTATAGAAATCATCATGTTCTTGGGCTTCTTTTCCATCATCCTAGAATAACCTTCCATCATCTGTAAGATCTCTGCATAATATCAGTGAATGGAAACATTCTGGTTATCCTGAAGCCCCAAAAATCTAGGCAGAGTTTGTTACAAGTTCATCCGTTCTAGAGAAACACAACAGCAACAAAACGATATACTCTAGAGTTTGCAACAATGTATCACAGACAATCCTCAGCCCAGATCTTTGCTCCATTGGTTCAACAGTGAGCAATCTGGGGGTTACACAGCGATTTCGGACAAAAATTGTACTAGGATGTAAGTGACTGGTCGGGCTGCAACTGATTCACAAAATATCCAAACTCAAAGACAACAACCTAGCATCATGCCCAAGGAAAGCCAGGACTGGGTATTACAGAGGAGACCCTATAATTATTAACCGAGTGATTTCATTACAGGGACAAGTTATATCACTGTGACATTATACACGAGGAACATTCCTCTACAGCTCGCCCCACTTTCCAGGAAACTCATTAAATATATATATTAAAAACAAAGGCCCCGATTCATCAAGACAGGCATGTTAATCTTGAGCTCGAGTAATACGGTAGGTGCCAAATTCATTCGTTGGCGAATTTTTCGGTTTCCGTGCACCACTTCCAGAAATTTACTCCAATTCGGAATGGAGCAATTTTCTGTCCTAACTTATGACACTTTTTTTTTGCACAATTTATAATTAATCTTCCGGTCGTGCTCCGTTACATCCCCTCTCTGCGAAGTTTCACCTGCTTTACAAAAAAGGTGGTTGGAACTGGCGCAAACACATGAGCTACAAGTTGCACGAAAACTTTGAGATTTCACTTTTTTTTTTTCTTCATTTTTAAATGCCCACACGCATTAGGTAGCACTCAGACGCATCTATTCTTCCCCGACATCCCCCGTACGCATGCACGCTCAGCTCAGACGGGCGTTCATGTGTTATCCATTGGGAGATTGGAATAATGGATTACGGACTCTTCTTCTGGGAGAATAAATTAATTGGTCAGTTAAATTTACCATACCCAACATCTTCTGATTCAGGAGAGTTGGAAGGCCCCCCCATGCACATTAGATAACTAGCCCAAAATCTCCTCGCACCAGCTCAGAGAAAAGTGAAATTAAGAAATTGTGGGGAAACTGGTGAATATGCGCACAGAAAGTCGGGTAACGGTCAACAATAATGTTACTGGTCACGTTCACCCAAAGGACAGTGTATTAGGAAAACGTAAGAGAACTAATGAGCCA
The DNA here is from genome assembly GCF_032444005.1 of Ranitomeya imitator. Taxonomy (NCBI): domain Eukaryota; kingdom Metazoa; phylum Chordata; class Amphibia; order Anura; family Dendrobatidae; genus Ranitomeya; species Ranitomeya imitator. Next base: position 18,180,960 of record NC_091289.1, on the reverse strand, counting down.
AAATCCAGTTCTGCTCCATAAAGGATCATCCAATTGACCGTACTCCAGTCCTGACTTCTGAACCATGCACCTTAACAAATTACCCAAAAGCCATTAAAGGATGTGCTTTTTATTATTATATATATGCATTTCAGCTCAATTTTGGGGGATTTTTTCAGGTGTGAGTTCATTTGCAGTTATGACTGCTGACAGGTCATGTACTGATGGTGGTTCTGGTGATGTATCCCTGTAGTGATGGAGGAAGACTCTATTCTGCTGCAAAACCCACTTCTGAAAATGCCGTATGACCTCGGCACTTGAATAGACCTTAAGGGCTTCCACGCCTGTCACAAGTCTAACGTTTAACTATGCTTTACCCTCCAAGCATGACATCACGAGAAGGAATCCCATTTATCCAGAGTTATTTAGATTTGCCTAAGGGAAGGGGGGGAGGTTTACTATACAGCAAGTGAAAGGCAACCAAGGTCACACGGGAATCAAAACTAGAAAAGCACTTAAAAGGGCAGCGCACCTAGATTTCTACTCAAATCCAATACCCAGATTCCGCTCTCCCTGGTGCTGATAAAAGAGAAATGGATCGTCCATGATGGACAGTCACCAGCCAGCTATGATCACCCTAAAAAACGACCCTTCATATTAGCAAAAGATGAACTTTTCAACACAAACACTTCTAGGTCATGATATTACCCAGTCTAGGGAAGTCATAGGAACGAAGGACTGCAGAAAGCAAGATCTTCCTGGGCTATGTCTATACACCTATAAATTAGATATAACCTAAGACGACCCCGCTGCGTTGCTCATTTGCCAAACAGGAGCGCAAATGGATTTGGGCCATTAGTTTGTCTAGGGCTACGCATTGTTAAGAAGACCCATGTAAACCAGACTTAAGGAACTGGTCAGGCCCATTTAAGAGGTTGTCCTCTGATCAACAGTCATCACTTCACCATAGGTTACATTAAAAAAAATGTATGATCACTGGGTTATCCACCAATCCTGGAGATTGCAAATTACCCTGTGTGAATGGAGCAGTGATGAGCATATATGACCACCACTGGGGTAAAGCGTATGCATGACCACTGCCCCCTAAGACCACGAATGGGGCGGGGGTCATATATACTCATTACCGCTCCATTCACACATCCTAATTCTTCGGACCCCCCCCCCCCCCAGCGATCATACATTTACCACCCATCCTGCGGATAGGCGATTTGTTTACAGGACGACCCCTTTGAATTCCAAAGTGTTTTGTTTGTTTTTTTTTTACTTTATTTCCAAAACATTCTAAATTCTGAAGGACAGGACGCCGGCGATTTCTGTCGTCTTCGCTTTGCACGAACCACCGACACACTTTCAGTATCGCTACATTACGAGTCGACAGACGCTCACGAACTGCACCTTGTTTATTATTAACTGTCAATCACGTGCAGGAAATACTCGCGAACGCTCAAAACAAGAACTCCCGGCCACACGCTGGAAGTTTCACATGAATCATTCGGTTTGTAGAGAATCCCGTATGTCATTTCGAGCAAAGTCGAAAATAAAAAAAATAAAAATTCTGCACGTTCAGCATGTAAAAGGGACAGACAGGAATAGGCACTCGTGTTAGGTGGGGGGAGGGGAGCGCTGACCTCAATGACTTATCTTTAAACCGTCCGACCATTATGAGATCACATACACTTTAAATGTGTTCTGCCCCGACAAAGAAGTTTCTTAGAAGAGCGAATTCATGCCAAGCTATCCACATGTCCAAAGGCAACATCAATGGTAATCAATGATAATACAGAGTGTAGATGCCAGACCCCTATGTTGTTGATCAGAGATTTCCGAAATTCAATCTCCAAGTTAATATCAATGGTCATGTATCAAGGAAAAAGTAAAAATAAAAAAACATTTTATACAAAGTCATAGCTAAGGAGATTCAGCACTGCTGACCTCTAAATTAAGTTAAAGTGGAATGCCCCTTTAAGAAATCCATAGAAACATATTGATAGTAACTGACTTATAATAATTACATATTTAGGAAAATAACAGTACAAATTACCATCAGCAATAAATATAAAAGATCAATATCTCCAAAAACAAACCCCAAAATCATCATCATTGGGGATTGTGGAAGCCACAACAGATGCTCCGATTATGGCTTCAACCACCTGTTATGGGTCAGGCCAATCTATGGATAAAGAAAATTCCGGCCATAAAAGCAAAAGGAAGAACATTTAGACTATGGATTGCGCCAACTATACCAAGCAAAGACAAAGAATCCAAAATATAGCAACATTTCCCACTGTGGAGAACTACAATTCCCAGCTTACTTGGTCACATACTATAAAATTCATCGCTCCTCTCTATGGAGGAGTAGTGCGTGATTTGATTTGCTTTTAAAGGGTTAACACGTCTTAAAATCACACGTCATGAAAAAAATAAACACATTTTCAGAATGTTACCCAATGTTTTGTCATTGCAACTAGTACTAATATTTCAATATTAAACCCTCTGACGCACAAAGAGGGGGTTAAAACAAAACAATTATTATAAATAAATATATATCCATCTAGACAATTCAGCCGCTATCAAATGCTACATTTCACATAAACTGATATATATATATATATATATATATATGACATCGCACAGCAGAGAGGAGTTTGCCACATGGCACCACTTACAGTATACTCCATTATCACAACTCAGCACCTGTAGAGTTAAATGGCTCGTTCAGCTCTGCTACATCTTAGACCATCATTAAACAATACATTGTAGCGCGGTGACGTTGCCATTTTATAGGAAGGAACCAACTTGACAGAGCCTATGGCAACTTTTGCACAATCCATGGAAGTCGATGGTTTGTATGACATAACGCAAAGTGGCATGGAAGGAGGAATGGGCACGATGACGTATGTGCAGCGGGCAGCACACGGCGTCCGTCCTCTCCAGCCCGATGCCACAACAGTCATTGGGAAACAATAAACAAAATGTATCGGGCAGAGAGAAAAGTAACAAAACAAGAAATGTATCATGTAAATATTTACACAAGAGAAAAGGCCACAGTTCCATGAAGGGCTGGCAGCGGCGGCATTGGGCACAGTACCTGGTGGACGTTCCTTTCCGGACATCGCAGATGCTGCATTTAAAGGCTTCCGCGCTGTTCCTGAAGGTGCACACGCTACAATCCCAATATCCCTCGTCCGCCGACGGTTTCGCTTGCCGCTTTGGCCTGTGAAGCAAAAAAAAAAAAAAAAAATATAAGACGAGAAATATCAGGACCTGTCAAACCAGCCTGTCATTTACCAGAATCCCCCCCACCACCACTTTAGGGATACAAATCCCAAACTTTGCAGCCCACCCTAAAAAGCAGGTTGCTGCGACAATTGTCATATCCGACCCCCCTGCCCTTCAAATTAACCTTATGGTGCCGAGAGAAGGGGTTAAAACCAGCCCCAAGGAAGAGTCCGCCAACCCTTGCACCTTTCCCCCCCCAATCCGCCGCCCTGTGCCAGCATCTCCGCCAACGACCTCCCCCCCACAAATTATGACATGCAGCCATTCCAACAACACTACCCCCCTCCCTCCCTTCTTCCAAAGCCATCACCGTCATGTTTAACCCCTTACATGCTCCTATAGAAATAAGAGGATGGTCACGGGAAAAAGGAAGGGAGGTGGATTAGAGAGGAGGGGGTGCGGAGGGGGGGTTATTATACAAGGAATAATGCATTATAAAAACACAACACACCCCACTGTGAAAATAACACACACAAGACAAAGACGCCGGAGCCGACACAAGACGTTGCTGCCACCCACCGACTGCCCCCCCCCATTCGCCTATCAATAATGAAATAATACTAGAGGATATTGGGGTGGGGGGTAATGACTCATTTAGATTTTAAGGGTATTGGAGGCGTTTCTGGCTTTCTCCACCCTGCCCTTTTTTTCTCCTCTCTCCTGGTAAATATTCTCTTTGTCTGAGGCTCTGTGCAGGGAGTGTGTGTTCTGTGTCTAGGATCGGCCGCCATAGTCGAGCCCTGCACTTCCTCCCCAGCGCCCTATACACGGGCTATAGGCTCCATACTGGGGAGGGGGCTGCAGGGTGGTGGTGCTGCAGCCTGCACTGACAAGGACAGGGAGATGGTGGGGGGGATTAGATCTCCATCTGTCTACATGGTAATGGGGGGTATAGAAATAAACCTGCCCCCCTCCCCTTTAAGGCTTATTATGATTCCCCTCCCCCCACCATCATCCCCTGCTGCACTGTACCTGGTCGGGCTCTTCTTGTCGCCCATAATCATGAAGGTAAAATCCTGCACGCCTGGTGCGCCCTCCCCCCTCTTGTGTTCTGCAGGGAACCCCCCCAACACCTATAAATAAATAGGGATTTAAAGGGAGGGTCCAGGGGGGGAGGTGTGTGGCTCGGGGGGCTGGCAGGTCCTCCTCGGTCGGTCCGGGAGCAGCCCCAGCCGTGCGCTCTCCGTCCGTCGCCGATCCGCTGCCAGACTGCACAGACACTCAGGGACGGAAGGAAGGGCGGGGCGCAGCCGCCGTGACGTCACGGCTCCCGGCAGCCAATCGCGGCACGTGGGGGATTTAAAAGTCCAGCAAGTGGGGAAGGTGAAATATTCTTTATAATGCCCCAGTATTGGAGGAGGGCTCAGCTGCTGCTGCAGAACCTCTTGTTCATCATCTGGGAGGTCCATATGAAATTACAGAGCAGAAGGGTGATTGATAGTTCTGGTGGGAAAGAAGTTCTGCAGCAGCTACAGGTGTCACCTGTCTGTCCTCTTTTGTGCTGGTTTTCGATTGTTTCGCAGCAGGACTACAAGTCCCAGCACGTCAAGATAGCAATCCAGGCCAGATGTTTTGGAACTGCAGAGTTTCCTTCTTTTTTTTTTTTTTTTTTGCAGTAGGACTACAGGTCCCAGCATGTCAAGGCTGATGCAGAACCTCTTGGTAGGGAGCTGTAGTAATCTGGAGATTACTTTTTTTTCCCTACAGCTATGACTTAATAGAGCCATGTTGGAAAAGCAGTTCTGCAGCAGCTACTGGTGTATGTCTGACTGTCACCTGTCTGTGCTATCTTGTGATAGAAATCAGGACTACAAGTCGCAGCATGTCAAGATAAGAGTGCTAACCAATCCAAGCTAGTGGTTGTGCCGAATGTTTTGGAACTACAGATTTTCCGTTTATTTTGTTTATTGCAGTAGGACTACAGGTCCCAGCATGTCCCAGGTAAAAGTGGTCCCATTTGCTGTGGAACTACTAATCCCAGCACACATGCCAGTCTCATAGCTTTTTCTAGCAGCCTCCTTCAGTGTTTCAGTTGCGAGGCTACAGGTACCAGCTGATGCAGAACCTCTTGGTAGGGAGCTGTAGTAATCTGGAGATTATTTTTTTTGTCTGTCCTGCAGCTATGACTTAATAGAGCAGGGATGGTTGAGAAAGAAGTTCTGCAGCAGCTACAGGTGTATTTCTGACTGTCACCTATCTGTGCTCTCTTGTGATAGAAATCAGGACTACAAGTCACAGCATTTCAAGATAACAGTGCTAACCAAATCTAACTAGGGGGCTGTCCCACTTGTTTTGGAACTACAGATCCCAGGACACCTATTTCACAAATTTAATCACTTTGCTGCTGCAGAACCTCTTGGTAAGAGATTTTTATTGCTGCAGTATTTTTAATAACTGTGATGACAGAAGTTCTGCAGCAGCTACAGGTGTTTTGTGACTGTTACCTGTCTGCTCGATTTGGAAAGAAAGTTTGCACCCTTTTTTACAGTCGGACTACAAGGCCCAGCATGCCAATGTTAAAGTGGTCACTTTAAAAGTTGTCCCAGGCGTTGGGGAACTACTGATCCCAGCATACATACCAGTCTCGCAGCTTTAATTACACTTTTTCTTTTACTAGCAACCTCTTTCAGTCTTCAAATTGCAAGCATATAAGTACCAGCTGATGCAGAACCTCTTGGTAAAATAGCTGTAGGTTTTTTTTTCTACATCTAGTAAAGGAGTGATTCATAGCTCTGACGGCAAAGAAGTTCTGCAGCAGCTGCAGGTGGTTTGTGATTATCACCTTTCTGTACTCTTTTGTGCTGGTTTTGGAAATGTTGACAGCATTAGTGATAGGACTACAGGTCCCAGCATGTCTAGACAAAAGTGGTCCTCAATCCAAGCTAGAATGTTTCTCAGATGATATGGAACTACAGGTACCAGCACAGCTTTCTATCAGCCTTCTTCAGTATTCATATTGCTAGTTAGAGGTGTGAGGATACTGGTACCAGCTGCTGCTGAACCTCTTGGAACCAGAGCATGTCCTATATTGTTATCTGGGATGGTGTGACAGAGCATGGGAATCGTTGAAGGTCATAATATCAAAGAAGTTCTGCAGCAGCTACAGGTGTATTGTGACTGTCCCCTGTTTATACTCTTTTGCTAGTTTTTGAAAGTTTGACAGCTTTTGCAACAGGACTACAAGTCTCAGCATGACAAGATTAGAGGGGTAACTAATCCAAGCTAGAAGTTGTCCCAGGTGTTTTGGAACCACAGATCCCAGCGCACAAGTTGGTTTGACAGCTTTAATCCCCTCTTTTTTTTTTCTAGCAGCCTCTTTTAGTATTCATATTGCCAAAACATAGGCCTCTGCTGCTGCGGAACCTCATGGTAGGAGAGCTTTGTTATATCTGCAACGTTGCTGCAGCTATAAGATCCATATGGTTAATAGCCATGATGAAAAAGAGGTTCTGCAGCAGCTACAGGTGGTTTGTGACTGTCAGAGCTCAGTTGCCTGTTCTGTGTACACTTTTTGCCAGTGTTTGGGCAGCCTTTACTCTAGAACTACAAGTCCCAGCATTCTTGTATAACTCTGGGCGTGAGTTTGAGAACGGTGTCCAAGCTCTTTAGTTCTTCTTGATGCCAAGAAGCTTGGGCATCGTGTACCATTCTTCTAAGTGTAGAACAACAAGACTCAGCATGCCAGGGTAGTAGAAGGCTGCAATGTTAGCGTAGAACTACAAGTCCCAGCGTGGAGCTACAAGTTCCAGCATTCAAAGACTGTGTCAACAAATCTTCAACACTGGACTCTTGTCCCAGATTTTTATTTAAGAAGGTCTCCGGTGTGTCAGCTCCTGTCATTTCAGGTCTTGTAGAACTACAAGTCTCAGCAGGCACTTTGCCTCTAGAAGTGTTCTCTGATATTTTTACTAAAAGGCCAAGGCAGTGTCACAGCACGCACCTTTAATATTAAAATTTCTATCTGGGGAAAGTAAATATATGGGTAACAGCTGCTGCAGAACCTCTTGGTGGGAGATATTTGGTCATCCAGGCTGTTGAAGACAGAACAGCTGCTGGGAATGGATTTCTGTCACTTTAAGACCTTGCAAAATTAATTTAGAACTTATGTAGAACTGCAAGTCCCAGCACACCTAGACACCCCCATTATTGCAGCTTTTCCAGCAATGTAGGTAGTGCTTTTTCTTTTTTCTTTTTTTTTTAAGCTGCACATGTTCAGACTTGTTTTCTTCCATCTATTGAGTGTAGGAAACCCAAGGATGGACATGATAAATGTCACCGGCCGGGTCTGGCAGCCACTTGTCACCATTGGATAAGTGCTGAATATGGATATAAAAGGGGACAATATATTTTTTTTTTCTTAAATGCATGTATTTGGGGCTTAAAAATAATTTTTGCAGGTTTTTTTTTTAATTAAAAATGTTGCACCGTTTGGCTTTTACAGGCTCAGTTTCCTGCACATTCAACTTTGATGTGGTCTGTGGTCATAAATCAGCTGAGAGGAGCTCAGAAACGGACAGATAAGAGATTTACAAACTCTCCCATTGAACTGTTAAAATGAGCTCGCCGATGGATTCTCAGTTACCTCATTCTGCAGCCAGCAATACACGGAACAGCGCAGAGGCTGTAGCATGAAATGGTGCGTAGTGTTTGTATACCGGCCACAAGACTACAGCTGAATGGAGCGTCTGGCCGTGCCAGGACCCTACCGCTCTATTCTAAGGATACAACGATGGCCGAGCGCAGCACTGTACCCACCTAGCTTCTTCAATGACATAAACTTTGTATGAAGCTGAAAAGCGCCAGCAGTGGGATCTACCCCAATCTATGAATTATCACCATCCAGCAGATATGTGATCATTATTGTAAACCGGAATACCCCTTTAAGTAGCTGTCCGGGATTACAAAAGCATGGCTGCTTTAGAAACAGCGCCACACCTGTCCATAGGTTGTGTCTGGTTTCCTGCATTCAGCTGAGTTGTAATACCGCACATGACCTCTAAACAGAGGTGGCGCTGTTTTGTGGGGAAAAAAATCTAAAAAAAAACACCCCTGCCATGTTTATGAGAGCCTTGTAGATCACCCGATTTCATGAGGCTCCAGAAGGAATGGCAAGTATGATAGGTGGCTAAAGTAGATCTATGGACACGTAACCCTAAATACATGACATAATTTTAACAGGATCTTTAAAAATAAATCCCATTAAATTCTGCATGTAGGAACCTTCCCCTAGACCAGGGTTCTCCACCCTGCAGCTATTGCAGCACTACAATTCTCAGCATGCGCTGACCGCCAGAGCTGATGTTTTCCCTTGCAATTGAATGACAAATCTGAACCCCTAATGTTTCCACACCCGACACGGGCAGTTAGGGCATGCTGGGAGTTGTAGTTTTTGGAGATCAGTGTCGTAGACTGAGCGTGGGGCTGGGATGACTGGTAATCCTACGGAAATTGAACACATGACCGATAGAGTTGAGCAAAAAGATGTGCAAGGTCTTGGCACAGTGGCCACGTTGGTAGCTCATTGCCGCTGGGCCAGATCCCTGCCAACCTCCTCTTACCTAGTGCCCGACGGGGCTGGGCAAGGACCACCAATAGCATTGATTCTTGGGGCTCGCTGCTCAGCTACATGCAGCCTAGTTCTATGGAATATTCATTTGTCTAGCTGGTTTACTGAATCATTCGATGATCACTTTTTCTGCAAATATGACGTCAAATGTAATAGCACTGTTCATCAGCACGACGTCAGAGGGGCCCACCAGAGGATTGCCCTGTCCGCCGGTAGGGCAGTCCGAGCCTGCAACTTTCCCAGCACCTCCACTGGCCAGTCGCGCCTTGTAGCACAGTGCGATGACATTACAGGGGCCTACTAATCAGAAGAGGCGCCGGGATGCCATATTATGACTTGCCGCCATCGCAGTGTCCTAGGGGTCGCAATGATCTTGGTTGGATTTTCTTTTCCCTCCCTTGAAATATAAAATGACCATGTAAGATCGAAGCGAACATAACGAACGAGATACAAATAAATAGAAAAAAAAAATGTAAAGGATAATTAAAAACCCACAGAGGATGCCGGAGAGCAGCGGATACCACAAGTATAGGAAGCTACGTGGGGTCCTCCGAGAAAAGAGGATGTTACTGTGAGCAGATGGCACAGGACGTGGGGAAAGATAGAGGACAGGGACTAGAGGACAGGAAGAGGAGACCAGAGCTGATGGTTTCAGTTACACGGCGGAAGTAAAAATTGGCCACTTAGGGAGCTTCCTTTTTCTTAGCACTTGTCTTTAAATATAAGCTGATCACTTGGCATGCCGCTGCTGGGATCCCCTGTGATCTGCAGAACTTGGAAACAGGATTCATTTTCCCTGCAGGAAACATGAAGTATTACACAAGTCAATGTGCAATTCAATGCCCAGACGTGTTGGGTCCTTCAAAGAGAAAAAAGCGACGGAGGACGATTGTCACGGGGCTACCGCGACAGAGAGGTTCCAGAGAACCGCAGCGCTCTGGGCCTCGTTCACACACAGTGAACAGAAGCTCTTCACCTGTATTCTAACCTGGCTGCTTTGTGCCAGCAGTGCAGGAGTTAACCTTATTGCTGAGTTGCTGAGAGCTGGGTCTCTCTCAGCTGAAGTGGATTTTGTAATCTGATCCTCTATATAGACCCAGTCCTGACTTCAGCTATTGTCAGTGATCAGTTCTACTGCCTGGCTTCGAGGTTGAAGGAGCGTAGTATTGGAGTTGGAGGTTTATTTACAGAGATTGGTGTCTGCTGTTTTGGTTGCATATTAAACCTGTTTTCCTTCCTAGTTTTTTATTTCTGTTCCCTTCTTTGTGTTACGTCTGTGGTTGTGTGAGTATTTGGTGAGTTTGAGACTTTTAGTTACCTTGTCTGTATACCCTGTTATTTGTTGTATTGTTACACTGGTGCAGTCCACCTCCCTTGGGGGGAGAGGGGGCCACTGATAGGGTCTGCACAGGAGACAGGGATACGCTGGCGGCTCAGGGTCCCAGTACGCCGTCCTGCCCCTTTATCGCCGTTAACGGCGTTACAACGATCATGAGACCCTCCATTTGGACGCAGACAACCATATAGTTTGGATCTAGATCGATTCTCAGTGCAGGGACTGGCCGGCGGGTCTCCTCACCTGAACGTGACGGCTTCATAGAGATAGCTGAAGCTGTGACTCTCTGGATGGGAGACCCATCGGCCAGTCCGCGCACTGCGGTCTGATTTATATGATGGACCAACAGAGCGAATGGACAGGTGTTGTCATCATAGTAACATAGTTAGTAAGGCCGAAAAAAGACATTTGTCCATCCAGTTCAGCCTATATTCCATCATAATAAATACCCAGATCTACGTCCTTCTACAGAACCTAATAATTGTATGATACAATATTGTTCTGCTCCAGGAAGACATCCAGGCCTCTCTTGAACCCCTCGACTGAGTTCGCCATCACCACCTCCTCAGGCAAGCAATTCCAGATTCTCACTGCCCTAACAGTAAAGAATCCTCTTCTATGTTGGTGGAAAAACCTTCTCTCCTCCAGACGCAAAGAATGCCCCCTTGTGCCCGTCACCTTCCTCAGCGAGATATTTGTATTGTCCCCTTATATACTTATACATGGTTATTAGATCGCCCCTCAGTCGTCTTTTTTCTAGACTAAATAATCCTAATTTCGCTAATCTATCTGGGTATTGTAGTTCTCCCATCCCCTTTATTAATTTTGTTGCCCTCCTTTGTACTCTCTCTAGTTCCATTATATCCTTCCTGAGCACCGGTGCCCAAAACTGGACACAGTACTCCATGTGCGGTCTAACTAGGGATTTGTACAGAGGCAGTATAATGCTCTCATCATGTGTATCCAGACCTCTTTTAATGCACCCCATGATCCTGTTTGCCTTGGCAGCTGCTGCCTGGCACTGGCTGCTCCAGGTAAGTTTATCATTAACTAGGATCCCCAAGTCCTTCTCCCTGTCAGATTTACCCAGTGGTTTCCCGTTCAGTGTGTAATGGTGATATTGATTCCCTCTTCCCATGTGTATAACCTTACATTTATCATTGTTAAACCTCATCTGCCACCTTTCAGCCCAAGTTTCCAACTTATCCAGATCCATCTGTAGCAGAATACTATCTTCTCTTGTATTAACTGCTTTACATCATCAGACAGCTCCTTCTTCCATAATGTACCATGACATACTATTAGGTCATGGATTGGGTGCAGGTGCATGGTGCGGCCTCAGGAGTTGAGCCTGCTCCACAGAGGGCAGGTGACGGCTGTGTTATACAGCTGGCACCTATCACTAACCAGAGTCTGCTCCCATCGCTGCTGTATAAATACCACTTTCAATCCCGGACGTCAGAATTTTAGTGATGTGGTCTTGTGGGGGCGGCTGTGGAGCACCCATTAGCCCCTCATTGAGATAATTGTTGGGTACTGAAAGCCCCCTGTCATCTTGTAAAGCCAGGCATAAAGCTGGTTTTCTAATGAGACTGTGATTTTTATACACTGTAAGTGCCTTAAAAATCAATAAAACATTGAGGGGAGAAGAAAAAAATGCAAATCATCTTTTTCCCTATTGCCTCTCCCCCTCCCCCCAAAAAAAGATACCCATAGTCAGTATCGCTGCATCTGTAAATGTCCAGTCCATCAAAATATAAAATCATTTAACTCATAAGATAAACAACTTAAAGAAAAGAAACCATAAAAATGCTAGAATTGCCAAAATATGGTCACCACATCTCCGCTCCCAATGGAAAATGAAAAATAAAGCGATCAAAAGCTTGCATGTACCCCAAAATGCTATCACGAAAAGCTACGCAATAGAAAAAATGAAGACACAATCCCTATCTGATGTATTTACTATTCTCTTTTGTGTCTTCAGGTTTCTTGGTGGTGTGTGAACATGATCATACAGACTTGTTCACTGTGCAAGTAGCCCATGTGTTCCTGTTTCCATAATTGTTCTCTTGTGTCTACAAGACTGGGGAGTTCCACCACTCCTCTTGGGCTATCTGCACAAAAGCTGTTCTACCCTGTATGCACACATGGATTTTTCCTCTCTGAACCCTGTTCACACAGGTTATATACAGATGATCAGGTTTTTAAATACATCAGATAGGGATTGCATACATTAGTTAGGACTGCTCTGATAAGGGTATACCGTGAAGATTGGTAGAGCAGCTTAGTATACATTTTTTGCAAAAAACGTATCAACCAAATACCCTGTTTTTTACATCTTTTACTAGCACTTGCGGATTACTGCAACATTTTTTCAAACTGAGTGTTTTTGGTTTTACTATTCTCTTTTGTGTCTTCAGGTTTCTTGGTGGTGTGTGAACATGATCATACAGACTTGTTCACTGTGCAAGTAGCCCATGTGTTCCTGTTTCCGCAATAGAAAATATATATATATATCCCTCACACTGCTCCATCGACAGAAGAATTAAAAAAAAAAAAAAGTTCCAAATCTTGGAAAATGGCGACAAAAAACTTTTTTTTTACTAAGTTTAGAATTTCTTTTAAGTCGCTAAAATAATAACTAAAAAACCCTATACAGGTTTGGTATCGCCGTATTCGTTCTGACCTGGAGAATCGTGTTATAAGGTCATGTTTACCGCACAATAAACACTGTAAAAAAATAATAATAATATTTAAAAAAAAATGGAAGAAGAGGAAAAAAAATTAAAATGCAAAAAAAACCGAACATTGGGTCATTAAGGGGTTAATGGAATTTTCCTACTACAGTGATGGCATCACGTACTGATCGTTATGGGTGTTGCCTGCCCGGACCCCCACAACTCTTACCTGCGTTCACTCATGGCTGCGGATACGTGACGCAGGGATTGGACAGTGGACAGTCGGTATATCGGGTAATTGTCACTTAATATGATGGGATGCTGGAGTAGTAGTCCTTGTGTAGCATCACCGATACATAAATATGAGGCCCCCGTCTGGGGATTATCTATACGTAACTTGGGTCTCGTGTATGTAACCAGGGCACGTCAGTTGGAAATGTTACCCATAGCAACCAATCAGATCACATCTGATATATTCTAACCTGCCTTAGAGAAATGAAAGCTGTAATCTGATTGGTTGCTTTCGGCTCCACAACATGTCTGCCACCACAGAGCACAAGAGCCATTGAAAAAAAAATAATGTATACCGTGCTGTACGTCACCATATGGCTGTGCATAGGAGTACATCAGGGAACACTCCTGACATACAGTATGTCACTGATGTATATACTTCTTATAAGACTTGCATAACTTGGGACGGTAGCTACTGGCGAAGTACTCATGTTACACAATACATTAAAATGGGGTCCTGGCTGGGTGTGTGGACTTTGTCTACGGGGTCGCTACCGGGGGCTGCTTGGTGCCGTTGACTTAGGCTGGCCAGAACCGGATGTTATAGAGTTCAATAAGGGAGACCAGTCCACCGCTGAAAAATAATCTGTCTTCTACTGAACCATAACGTGTGAAGCAGTATGTATGGTGGATAGCGAGTGCAAATCTTCATAGATGGCTCAGTGAGCGAGAGTCCTAATTCTCAACCCGCGGTTCCACGTCCTTTCCCCTTAGGGGTCCACCTCTGCCTCTATGGCCATTACTTAGCTTCTCTGCTTGCCGACGCCTTGGAATTACCACACAGGGCACTCTCTTCATCTCGCATTCTCTGCTCCAATTTGTCTCGTTACCTCTTTGGCTTGTGCACTCAGGACCGTCCTGCTATGTCTCCTGCCCTGGATCCTGTCTCCTGGGAGAATCACTCAATCCTTGTATCTTGTTTCCTCCTTCCTACCCTGGATCACGCTATCTGTAGCCTCAGTCTCCTCTCACTGCAGGGACACTCACTTAATGCGGCTCTGCTCGCTGGTCATACCATAGGTCTGTCTCGACTGCCCATTGTTCCCTATCTCCCTCACTACCAGGAAGTCCTCTCTGATCCTGTTACATAGCCCCTTTCTCTCTGGGCTAGTCCCAACTCTTAAGTCTATCCATACCTACTCATTAACTGTTGCTGGGCATATGTCCCCATATGTACCATCTGCAGTGCCCCCTTATGTTCCATCAGCAGTGTCCCCGTATGTACCATCTGCAGTATCCACATATGTTGCATCTGCAGTGCCCCCATATGTACCATCGGCAATGCCCCCGTATGTACCATCGGTAGTGCCCCCATATGTACCATCCACAGTGCCCCCTTATGTGCCATCAGCAGTGCCCCCATATGTACCATCGGCAATGCCCCCTTATGTACCATCTGCAGTGTCCCCATATGTACCATCGGCAGTGCCCCCATATGTACCATCTGCAGTGTCCCCATATGTTCCAGATGCAGAGCCCCCACATGTACCATCTGCAGTGTCCCCATATGTACCATCGGCAGTGCCCCCATATGTACCATCCGCAGTGCCCCCTTATGTTCCATCAGCAGTGCCCCCATATGTACCATCGGCAATGCACCCATAAGTACCATCGGCAATGCCCCCATATGTACCATCGGCAGTGTCCCCATATGTACCATCGGCAGTGCCCCCATATGTACCATTGGCAATGCCCCTTTATGTACCATCGGCAATGCCCCTGTATGTACCATCTGCAGTATCCTCATATGTACCATCAGCAGAGCCCCCATATGTACCATCAGCAGTGCCCCCATATGTACCATCAACAGTGCCCCCATATGTACCATCAACAGTGCCCCCATATGTACCATCAGCAGTGCCCCCATATGTTCCATTTGCAGTGTCCCTATATGTTCCAGATGCAGAGCCCCCACATGTACCATCTGCAGTGCCCTCATATGAACCATCTGCAGTGCACCTTATGTACCAGATGCAGTGCCCCCATATGTCCGATCTGTAGTGCCCCTGTATGTACCAGCTGCAGGGCCCCCATATGAACTAGTAGCAGTTCCCCCATATCTACGATCTGCAGTGCCCCGTATTTAGCAGCTGCTGCGTCCCCATATGAACTAGTTGCAGTGCCCTCAAATGTATCAGCATCCATAACCTCAGATGTGCCATCTGCAGGGTCCCTAAATTAACTACTTGTCGTGCCCTCATATGTACCAGCTGCAATGTCCTCATGTGTACCAACAGCAGTGTTTCTAAATTAATAGTAGTGCCCTCATATGTACCAGCTGCAGTGCTGCTATAATATGTACATGCTGCAGTGTCCCCAAATGTACTAATTCCAATGCTCTCATATGTACAAGCAGCAGTGCCCCTGTATGTACCAGCTGCAGTGCCCAATAATAAGTATCCTCTGCAGTGGTCTTTGATGTACTAGCTGCAGTGCCTTCCTATGTACCAGCTGCCCTATATATTTGCTGCACTATCCCCATATGTACCCACTGCAGTGCCCACTATATACAGTATTTATCATCATTAGACATTTAGGACGACATTGGATCATTCAGAGATCCACAATGAACTTCTGGGGTGAGTTTGCTGCACTGAAAGTAAAGGGGCCGAATATTATTGCACTCCCCACTTTTCAGTTTTCGATTTTCCACAAAAGTTTAAAATCACCAATAAATTTCGTTCAACTTCACAATTGTGTTCCACTTGTTGTTGATTCTTCACCAAAAAATGTACATTTGGTATCTTTATGTTTGAAGCATGAAATGTGAGAAAAGGTTGAAAAGTTCCTGGGAGCTGAATACTTTCGGAAGGCACTGTACCTGCTGTATCACCCTATAAATGTCAGCTGCGGGGTCTTCAACTGTAGAGTTGAGTTGCCCCAACTGTACTGGGCAGGAGCATGACCAGGATGACCCGCTTCAGTGTCTCTGGCGTGAGTGGTTAGCATTGTCTTCATAAGTACCGGCCTTAGTGTGCTGAGGACTTCCAGTCTGTGCTACCCCCAAAATCTTTGGTGCAAATATATCCCCATAAATAACACGCCACCCTCTGTGTTTCCATAATCGCGGTGGCTGGATGGGAGCCAGGGTGGGCGTTCTCACCAGTGCGGGTCTCAATATTCTTCTAATACTCCCATGTGCCCATAAATTGCATTTGACCATTGTTCTTCAGGTTTGGTCTGAAGATGGCACAAGGACTGGCAATTCACCAGTCAATGGCATCTTCATACAGTGGCAAGTGCCCACCATTGAGTAACGCTTTGCAGGTTCATGAAGAGCCTCCACTTATCAGGCACAAGAGAATGGCGCGGCGCCTATTGAGCACGCTAAATACACAGATCAGCACTTAGAGGGATAAGCATCTTAGCTAGCGAGCTCTTGGAGGAGCCGAGCGGGTTCTGCCATAGTATTGGTTGTCTCTGTGGCAACCAGACAGGCTACCAGCGTGTGTGTCAGACACATTCTCTTCTTTCGCCTCCGTCCTTCTGCGGGTGAAATAAAAGGGGGGAAAAAAAAGAAAAGGCAAAAAAAAAAGAAGCTTTTTATGCCTTAATTGTGTCTCCGCATTCTGAATGCAGGAGAGCCGGGAGCCCGAATGCTTTAACCTTGATCGGAAAAATAGATTTCCAGTGCCCGATGTAATAACTTGAATATGTTAGGTGATTGGCGTCCTCCGTGCCACGCGCTGACTGGCAGCCAGCTTTTATACTGTGCCATTCATGACGGGGAGCTTTAGAAATACTTTAATAACAGAGATGTATGCAGACTTTGGAAAATATGTCATGTAAGGGTTAATAGGGACTTCTATGATGGCCGCCTGAAATACTCTGCGCTGTAATTTCCTGAAAACTAGCTTTGATGGTGCACATTCAGAAGCATCTAATGTCCTGGCCGCAATTGCTGCAGAGGAGTTCCTACCGAATACCATTTACCCTGTGCTCCTCCATATAGGTGCTGGGCACATCTGAGGCCTAAATGTCTCCTTACACTGACAATGACGAGCAATTGTTTGGCCATCAACTCCTCCTTCTGACCTCCCCAAGCACATACACAATCAGTTCGGCCAACAGTGAATATGTCCTGGATGGGAAGAGAGGGCCGTATGCCTCTGCTAGACTCTTCTGTCTAAAACTTTTCTGAAAATAAAAAGATTGGGCATGTTGAAATCCAACAGCCCAATCCTTTTTTTTCCCAAATGGGTACAAAAATGGGCAATGCGGGACCCCCTCCGATGGATAAGGTGTACCATAAAAATCTGAAGGGTTTGGTCATTATTATTGCACCAAACTTTAATGAGTTGGTGAAGTTCTTCAGACAATGGGTCCAAACATGAACAAATTTTAATCCTATGCCGTAAGTATGATTGTGAGCCATCTAAAGAACTTCATAGATTCATAATGACAACTTTTTCCACATAATGACACTTGTGAAAAATGTTTCTTTCCTGGGGAAGCCCAAGAACCAATTCATCACTAGTGCAAAGTAAGAAATGTTTATGTCTTTTGGGGGGCTTCCCAGAGGTTCCAAAAATACTCCTAGGTTTCTGTAAAGGTTCAACCAACATTTATCTTATCGATCGTCATTTCATTGAATCGCAGAGTTAGTGTGCTCCATCTTACTCACTGCATTTGCCGCTCTGCTTCTCCCCGTGTTAGTCAGTCTCGCTGAGTTGCCTCTTGCAACATCCTCAGCACTGCTGCATGTTCCCGCTGTCCCCACCTGGCGACAGGGAGGCGCCGCCACAATATGCAGGAATTTAACCCTATTGTGTCCCGCAGAGTCTCAAGAATCGCCGGTGCAGCTTCAATTTCAGGTACCAAAAGAGCGGTGTCAAACTCAGGTACTGTCAGTGCGGCTTCGAGGTCCAGATACTGCTGGAGAGCTGTAAGGTTCAGGTACCACCGGAGTGGTGTCAGGCTCAGGCACCATCGGAGCAACTCAAGGCTCGAGTCCTCAGGTTCAGGTAACACAGGCACCAGGTACAAGTTTTGGGTTAGAGGCAAACACAGACTAACACTATGAAGGGAATTGTACAGGCATCTCCCTACGGGAATACTGATGCAAATACTAGATGCCTCGCAGCTATTGGCGGGGGGCATTTCCAAAGTGCACACGTTGCCCCTTTAGGAATCGGAGACTGAGCACGCACACTAGGCGCGTTGCCGGGAGCCTTGCGCGGCATGAGCAAGCCCAAGGAACCAGAAAGATCCCATTGAGTAGCCGGGACAATGACTATGTCGGCGTCCCTTCTGGAAGGATAGAATGGGAACATGCAGGAACATCGGCATTAGCATTACAGCAGACAGGACCCTTGAATAGCAGAGACGAATAGTACCTTGAGACAGCAGTCGGGCATGACGCCTGCGCGAAGAACAGCAGAGTAGAAAATCAGACATTTGGCTGTGACAGTGGCAAGTACAGTAGGTATAGTCCTGAAGAGCCTGCGGTAGCATGGTGCACTACAACCTGAATACACACTTTAGCTGACCTTAAAAGGCCTTGGATGATGACATTATTGGAACCAGCCATAGGAATAAAAGAAGCAGATCCCGGTGATGGAGCTGGGACAGGTGAGTAACAGAAGAGCTGACCATACATACTTGTTGGGTCAAGGCTTCTAGATATCAGTCCGGAGAGGTAAGAGGGGATAAAATATGAGCAGCGCCTTTGCCCTGGTACCTAATGCCAATGAAATGTGAGGTTTTTTTTGCATTGGACCAGGCTGTACTATTCACAATCACATTATGTTACAACAACCTAACGGGGAAAAAAACCATCTTGGCAAAGCTAATCTTCTTATCCCAAAAGCGATATTGCAGGACGCGTCTGCCGCTTTGCAAAACGCAATTGATTTTCCTAATCTTGAAGAACCATATAATGTCCTCAGTCATACGATCCTCACCTTAACTGCCTCGCCGTACGTTAACTTAAATCACCCACTACTGGCTAAGCCTAATTAAGTTACGTTGCTGTTAGCAATTTCAGTTAATTAGGTAATTAGACGAATTAGCTAATTAAGTGTGACTGCCGTTACACAAAAGCAGGTAGTACCACGCAGGTGATAAGAAAACAAAAGCGAGGGGACCCGATAACGGGAGATTGTAGATCTGTTTTATTATCTGCATTGGAGGAAGGATACATAGATTTTCTACTTTATGGGCAGAATGAAGGATTAATATCCATGACCGATGCTCCAGAGCTGAAATCACACCTGTTACAGGTATTCAGCCACAGTATGGGCAGATATGCTCCTTCATGTAGGTCAAGACAATCCTATTAATCATCTAGGAGACCTTCGTTTAGCTGAGTGGTAGTTTCCGGAGCATTGACCTTGTATATACTGTTTTGGGTACCTGAAGTTTCCACTTTGGACAGGTTCTTCCCACGTTGTAGGTCAACTGGCAATAGCTGGTCATTAGACGTCTAGGTAGAAGGTCTACTCATATTAACATCTTGGGTGCTACATGCTCAACACCAATGGTCCTTCAAAGAAAGAACTGCTCTGCCAAAGTTGTGGGGACCTCTGCCTTCTTCCTCCATATGCCATGGTATTTATGGAATGGTCTTCTCTAAGAGCATACCGTACTTCTCCACTTTTGGAATCCAATCTGTAGTGCAACGTGATGTCCATTTCTCCTTTTTTTTTCCCCCAAACCATGCCTCGTTTTGCAGGTTGTCCCATTCTCTTCCATGCTCCGACTTCCCAACCCCCTGAAGGTCCATCTCCGTCTCCTCAACGTCATGCAGCGGAAAGGTACTTGCAGTACCCAGAAGTTTTGGAAACTTCTTCGAGAGATCAAAAAGTCTTTCATTTTTTTCCAGGAGCCTCCCAGACGTTCCAGGAGAGTAGGCAAAGTGGTCCAAAGTAGATAACTCCATAAATCCAACTACCAAGTTGGCATGAACCTTGGGTCTCAGGTTTATACATCTGTACGTCTCCATATCGTGGTGCCCATGGACTGGTATAGCCCTATACTGTACTTCTGATGTCCACCAGATCATCTCACATATTCTTGCTACAAACTTGCCTAAGGGGGTAATACGGACACATTGCATAATTGATATGACTGACGCAGGACCCCCATGTTTGGGGTTTCCAGTGGTGGTCCTAGAAGTATATGCTGACGTGTGGTACTTTTTCCATGATGGAGAAGCCACCGGTTGCGGACCACGGCTGTACACCGAGCTCCGGCCATTTCTTACAAGTGACAGTGATCCATCACTTCAATGCCCCATTTATATTGTTAATCGTTTGACACCGGTAATCTGTGAATCCATCTCTTTTGTCTCGTTCGTCAGGAAGCCGTCCTAATCCTGATGTCGATAAATGCAATTTACAGAAATGATACCAGTTTAGTTGGCGACATGTGGAGGGGGGGGGGGGGAAAAGCTCAGGTGGGTAGTGTAACAAATCCGTATCCAAAGGTATCGACATTTTATCATTTCTATAGCATTATTTCTTCAGGAGATTAAGGCCAGGATCATGTTGGGTTAGAAAGTTTTATTTCATTTTTTTTCAAGAAATAGCGTCACCCTCGTTAGCCTGATGCTTTTGGTTGTGTCTGGCATTGCGGATTGAGGAAAATGGGGTGGAGAAGCAATAACAAAGGTAGACTAACCATTTTTGTAGTTGAGTTTCATGTACATTTTTGTATTGTTGGCTACTGTGTTGCACTGACTTTTGCTGGCTGTAGAATGAGTTAACGGAGAATCCATCAGTGAGCTAGTTCTAACAGAGCTTCTTGAGGAATATTATTATTTTTTTAATGGATCCACTCTACAAGCCCCTTCAAAAACTCTTGGAACGTTTTTTCAAATTCATTTCTTAGGGTAATGTACTTTGTTCATATTATTATAGTTTTCAACGTCTTATAAAATTCTGTGTGAACACAGCCTAAGCATTCGTTTACAGAAGCAGATCATTTAAATCAGGGGTCTCAAACTCGGCTGCGTATATGGGCCACAGTATATATACTATAATTTTTTTATTTTAACTTTTACAATGGTTTCCCCCAATTGGCCACATACAGTAATATTGTCTTACAATTCGCACCATATAGTAATTATGGCAGACATTTTGTAGTAATGTCCCCATCCTGGTCCTCATACTGGTGTATTGTCACACATCCTGGTTCTCTTCTTGTAATAATGTCCTCATCTTGTAGTAATGTGCCCCATCCTATTCTCCATCTTGTAGTAATGTCCCCCATCCTGGTCCTCATCTTATAGTAATGTCCCCATCCTGTTCTCCATCTTGTAGTAATGTCCCCATCCTGGTTCCCATCTTGTAGCAATGTCCCCCCATCCTGGTCCCCATCTTGTAGTAATGTCCCCATCCTGCTCCCCATCTTATAGTAATGTCCCCATCCTGTTCTCCATCTTGTAGTAATGTCCCCATCCTGCTCCCCATCTTATAGTAATGTCCCCATCCTGTTCTCCATCTTGTAGTAATGTCCCCATCCTGGTCCCCATCTTGTAGTAATGTCCCCATCCTGCTCCCCATCTTATAGCAATGTCCCCCCATCCTGGTCTCCATCTTGTAGTAATGTCCCCATCCTGCTCCCCATCTTATAGTAATGTCCCCCATCCTGGTCCTCATCTTATAGTAATGTCCCCATCCTGTTCTCCATCTTGTAGTAATGTCCCCCCATCCTGGTCCCCATCTTGTAGCAATGTCCCCCCATCCTGTTCTCCATCTTGTAGTAATGTCCCCCATCCTGCTCCCCATCTTTTAGTAATGTCCCCATCCTGTTCTCCATCTTGTAGTAATGTCCCCCATCCTGGTTCCCATCTTGTAGTAATGTCGCCATTCTGGTCCTCATATTGGAGTAATGTCCCCATCCTGGCCCCCATCTTGTAGTAATGTCCCCCCATCCTGGTGCCCATCTTGTAGTAATGTCCCCATCCTGCTCCCCATCTTGTAGTAATGTCCCCCATCCTGGTTCCCACCTTGTATTAATGTCCCACATCCTGGTCCTCATCTTATAGTAATGTCCCCATCCTGGTCCCCATCTTGTAGTAATGTCTCCCATCCTGGTCCCAATCTTTTAGCAATGTCTCCATCCTGTTCTCCATCTTGTAGTAATGTCCCCATCCTGCTCCCCATCTTGTAGTAATGTCCCTATCCTGGTCCCCATCTTGTAATAAAGTCCCCCATCCTGGTCCCCATCTTTTAGTAATGTCCCCCATCCTGGTCCCCATCTTTTAGTAATGTCCCCCATCCTGGTCCCCATCTTGTAGCAATGTCCCCCCCATCCTGGTTCCCATCTTTTAGTAATGTCCTCATCTTATAGTAATGTCCCCCATCCTGGTCCCCATCTTGTAGTAATGTCCCCCATCCTGGTCCCCATCTTGTAGTAATGTCCCTCATCCTGGTCGCCTTCTTGTAATAATGTCCCCCATCCTTGTCCCCATATTGGAGTAATGCCCTCATCCTTGTCCCCATCTTGTAGTAATGTCCCCATCCTGCTCCCCATCTTGTAGTAATGTCCCTATCCTGGTCCCCATCTTGTAATAAAGTCCCCCATCCTGGTCCCCATCTTTTAGTAATGTTCCCCATCTTTTAGTAATGTCCCCCATCCTGGTCCCCATCTTGTAGCAATGTCTCCCCCATCCTGGTCCCCATCTTTTAGTAATGTCCCCATCTTGTAGTAATGTCCCCCATCCTGGTCCCCATCTTGTAGTAATGTCCCCCATCCTGGTCCCCATCTTGTAGTAATGTCCCCCATCCTGGTCGCCTTCTTGTAATAATGTCCCCCATCCTTGTCCCCATATTGGAGTAATGCCCTCATCCTGGTCCCCATCTTGTAGTAATGTCCCCATCTTGTAGTAATGTCCCCCATCCTGGTCCCCATCCCTGGAATCTGGCTTTCTTGTCCTATGTTGTGCTGCTCTCAGATTACATAACATCCTGCTGACAGATTCTCTTGAAGTCGCTCAATCCGTTCGCATTACACAATTCTTGTGAACGATGGGTCGTTAGCGTTAGAATCTGATGACTTATCGGCCGGTGTAAATGGGCCCTAATATTAGAAGGAGAAGGATCAGGAAGGTCAGAGCCGCGGGAAGTCTTCTACATTCTTCAGGTTTCGGATCTTCTCCTTAATCATCATGTTTTATTGGCATGTATAGGTGACTCATTCCATGTAATCTATTGTGGAGCAGGTTTATATTGGCCTCCAGCCCAAATACGATGTGCGCTGACTCGTGTCATGAATGATCCACCTGCTTTATCGTATACAGACCCAAGGGTTTATGTGTGTGATCACTATGTCACTACTCACTATATGGCAGGACTATGTGTTCACTGCATGGAACTATTATGTATTCACTGTATGGCAGGACTATGTGTTCACTGCATGGAACTATTATGTATTCACTGTATGGCAGGACTATGTGTTCACTGCATGGAACTATTATGTATTCACTGTATGGCAGGACTATGTGTTCACTGCATGGAACTATTATGTATTCACTGTATGGCAGGACTATGTGTTCACTGCATGGAACTATTATGTATTCAATATATGGCAGGACTATGTGTTCACTGCATGGAACTATTATGTATTCACTGTATGGCAGGACTATGTGTTCACTGCATGGAACTATTATGTATTCAATATATGGCAGGACTATGTTTTCACTGAATGGTGCTATTATTTACTTACTAAAGGGCAGTAATATAATATATGGCAATACTGTGCCTTACTACTATCTACCATGTCGGACAGTGTGATATGCTCACTGTATGGTAATGTGGTCTAGTCACTATATGGCAGTGCTGTGTGTTCATAGTATTGCCATCTAGTGAATACAAACTAGTACCAGGCAAAGTGTTCACCATGTGGCACTATTATCTCTGTAGGGCAGTACTATGTGTTCAATGTATGGCACTATTAAAGGGACACTGTCACCTGAATTTGGAGGGAACAATCTTCAGCCATGGAGGCGGGGTTTTTGGGTGTTTGATTCACCCTTTCCTTACCCGCTGGCTGCATGCTGGCTGCAATATTGGATTGAAGATCATTCTCTGTCCTCCGTAGTACACGCCTGCGCAAGGCAAGATTGCACAGCGCAGGCGTGTACTATGGAGGACAGAGAATGAACTTCAATCCAATATTGCAGCCAGCATGCAGCCAGCGGTTAAGGAAAGGGTGAATCAAACACCCAAAAACCCCGCCTCTATGGCTGAAGATTGTTCCCTCCAAATCCAGGTGACAGTGTCCCTTTAAGTATTCACTATTTGACAGTACTAGGTTTTCACCATGTAGCAGTTTTATTTACTCTGTATGGCAGTACTATGTGTTGACTGCATGGTACTGTTATATAATCTTGGTATTATGTGTTTACTATAAGTATACTCTGATAATACCACAGTACTGCCATACAGGGATGTTATCTACTCTGTGGCAGTATTATATACTCACTATATGACATTACTATGTGTTCACTGTATGGTATTCACTATATAACAGTGCTAGGTGTATGTTCACCGTGTAGCATTATGATTTACTCTGTATGGCAGTACTATTGCTACATTATATGTATACTATCATATACTGTAATCCCTGAGTGTCTTTATTGTATACTCACTATATGGCATAACTATATGATGTTATTAATTAATCCCAGTTTGAGAAACATTTTCCAGTATAACTTTCTAAAACATGAGGCCCAAACCCCTTTTTGTCCAGTGGCCTTTACAGACACAGACCTGATCTGATACATTCCCAGGACCACGACTGGTCCCTATCATGCACATAGTGGCTCCGCGACCACAGACGAGGACAAGGACCAGTGGGAATATAATCATAACCCATTTGTCATCCTGTGGACTTTAGGGCACAATGTCAGCCGCCGCGATGCTTTCAGTGGCCGGTTGCCATCTCTTGCATGGCACGATGGTTATTAATTGCGTTGTTCTCACCAAGGTTGACAACAACTAGGTAGTCATTTCTGATTGATAAAATGATGTTGGTTTCCCTTTAATTGGTTAATTAGTCAATCATTAGTACAGCCTCTAAACTCTGCTGTGCCAGCGTCCCTGGAGGGTGTAACTCTACGCTGTGAGCCAAGTGATCTAAGTAGAGAAAATGAACTGGTTGTGCTGGGAGAAATGCGGCTCCAAGCCTTGCTCTGGTTTCGATTACTAGAGGAGGGTGTCCCCATACTCCGAGGAGAGCGCATTGGCATTCAGGGAACATCATCTGCCTGAATATCATATCAGCAAAAGCCTGCAGATTGATTTTTTTTTTCTTTCCTTTTCTATTTCCTGAGGTCATTCCATATCTAGTAGACGACCTGCAAACTTCATACCGCGAGGGAAGCTATGGTCGTTTAAAGGGACTGTCCAATTTTTAGATGGGTACTGGAAGGATCAAAGTCTGTTCCACTAATGAGACCCCCTAGCAATCCGTTCTCATCAGTTTTCAATTACTCTTGAGCACTTCCGCAGGGGAAGTGAAGTATTGCATGGGGAACTGTGATGGGTCCTCCAGAGTGACAGATGCTCTTTATAGCTGGTCCTTACACTGGCACATAGGGTAGAGTTCTGATTTTGAAGACAACAGGGAAAACTCTCTGCCCATGATGTGCCTATATTGGTACAAATACCATTTTAGGTGCCAACTTCCATCATAGTGCCAAAATAAAGGATTGATCGTGTGTTGACCATCAGTGGATTCTGTAGATCTTTCCCAGCAGCAGATGGCACACCTGAAACACCTGAATGATCAGTGTCCCATGCCATAGAAAACTTGGGGGAAAAAGTACACCCAAAGACTCAATGACCTACACTGCTGTATGGCCAATGTAGTCCTGTGTAACAACATTGCCGGCATCCCCACATGGTTCCCCTTCGCCCACCATGCAGGGACGCCGGCATACTCACTGTTCCGGCTGCTTGGCATGGTTTCCCAACGTGCTCCCTGCTTCCTTCCTGTTCTGGGTCTTGTCGGCGTGCCTAGGCAGCGCACATATAGTAAAATGCCCTAAGCCTATTGCTCAGAGGCATTTAACGTAAGTGTTCACCTGCAAGATGGCTCCCAGCTAATAGCTAGGAGGCATCTTGTTTAAAAGGCACCCTCCTCAATAGGGAGTTGCCAAGCAACACATTCAGTGATTAGGTAGTTCGGTCTTATACCAGTGAAGTCGTGAGGTCCCCTGGTCCCAGTCCAGAACCCGAAGTCGCTGGTATTTGTGCGGCCATGCCTGAATCTGAAGTCCCTGTTTCTTGTACGGCCATGCCTGAATCCGAAGTCCCTGTTTCTTGTGCGGCCATGCCTGAATCCGAAGTCCCTCGTCCTTGTGCGGCCATGCCTGAATCCGAAGTCCCTGTTTCTTGTGCGGCCATGCCTGAATCCGAAGTCCCTGTTTCTTGTGCGGCCATGCCTGAATCCGAAATCCCTGGTCCTTGTGCGGCCATGCCTGAATCCGAAGTCCCTGTTTCTTGTGCAGCCATGCCTGAATCCGAAGTCCCTGTTTCTTGTGCGGCCATGCCTGAATCCGAAGTCCCTGTTTCTTGTGCGACCATGCCTGAATCCGAAGTCCCTGTTTCTTGTGCGGCCATGCCTGAATCCGAAGTCCCTGTTTCTTGTGCGGCCATGCCTGAATCCGAAGTCCCTGTTTCTTGTGCGACCATGCCTGAATCCGAAGTCCCTCGTCCTTGTGCGGCCATGCCTGAATCCGAAGTCCCTGTTTCTTGTGCGACCATGCCTGAATCCGAAGTCCCTCGTCCTTGTGCGGCCATGCCTGAATCCGAAGTCCCTCGTCCTTGTGCGGCCATGCCTGAATCCGAAGTCCCTGTTTCTTGTGCGAGCATGCCTGAATCCGAAGTCCCTCGTCCTTGTGCGGCCATGCCTGAATCCGAAGTCCCTGTTTCTTGTGCGGCCATGCCTGAATCCGAAGTCCCTCGTCCTTGTGCGGCCATGCCTGAATCCGAAATCCCTGGTCCTTGTGCGGCCATGCCTGAATCCGAAGTCACTGTTTCTTGTGCGGCCAGGCCTGAATCCGAAGTCCCTGATCCTTGTGCGGCCATGCCTGAATCCGAAGTCACTGTTTCTTGTGCAGCCAGGCCTGAATCCGAAGTCCCTGGTCCTTGTGCGGCCAGTGCATGTCCATGTATTCCATGTCTCCAGACATCTACCACCAGTCTGCAAACACTGAAGCCACATTGGCGGCACCTGTATCCTGAAAGCTGCTCCGGCGGTACCTGAATCTGCCCTGTCAGTAGCCATTCTGCAGAGGACCTATTAGTCTGAAAGGAGTCTGTGTCCATATCCGTGTCTGTTAACCTGACGCCTGGGGTCAGCAGCTGCAGTACCGAGGACTGACTAGGAGTGGTTTCAACAAGCTACCTGCAGCCAAGTCTAACTCCACCATCAGGAGCTCCAGTGAATACTTGGTAGCTGCTTAGGTACATCCCTCCTAGGTAAGCCCACATAAGGATCACGTGCAACACCTGCGTGCTTAACACCCTGCTTTTAATTTTATTCCATTGGCTGGTTTGGGTAAACTGGGGAGGTTGCCATGCACATTAGATATTGGTAGTTCAACAACACCTGTCAACCCCAACAGGCATGTTAAAACAATGATATGGGGGAGATAAGAATCATCCCAATTATTTCCTGGTGAAGTTTTGGAAATGGAACTCTGGCTCTCCTTATGGAGACCAGCTGAATTTGGCAATGCTCCATGGGAAAACATGCAAATTAGGTCTCTTCTGGAAAGAAAGAGCAATAATAAGTCACCTTGTGGATGGAGATACCCTGAATGTGCAACCATTCTCCGCAGATCTCCTTGAGCTGGCCAGGCACCTATCCCCCAACCTGATGAGGAATAGGATTAATCATCCCATCTGACCAATTTTTTTTCTTTTTATGCCCCAATGCCAACCTCCGAATGAGTCTTCCAGAACATATAGACTTTAGATAGCTAGTGAAATCCACCAGGTTCTGCCAAAAAATCCAAGTTTTATCGGTTGACATAGGCAACAAGACAACTAGGCTCTATGTAGAAACTGCTGTGGACCAGCGGTAATATCTTCGATATGGCATCGGATGGGCTATTGTACTTGAACCACAGAGTTTTGTCAAGATTAAGTGATAGAGGTAATGGGGTAAAACATGACTACGGCATCAGACTACATACAGGGTTATTTGTAGTCTGTAACCATGGAGACGCATAGATCTTCAAAGGAGATGCATACACTAAACAGTAGGAGCTTTTTTTCTATAAAAGTGTCATGCATTGTTTGCCAAAGTACTGAGTTCACGAAGACGTGAATATAAGCAGGTCCATGTCCGACACCAACAAACAATAGGAACATTTCCAGCGCCAAAAACTATGCGAAATTGTTCTGTTCACGATGAACATAATAATATGCGTTATCTCCTTTCAGCTTCTTCCAGGTGGACGGGGAATGAATACCCACTTGCTGGATGATGGGCTCGTAAAATTGCTTTCCGTCTGGCTGACAATAGAGATGAGGACGTCATTTAACCACGTACGTCTCTAGTTAAGTGTCTGTTTTTTGGCTCCTTTGTTGCACTCTCAGCGGGAGATCTCTCCAACCCTTGTTCACAACATTCCTCGGCCTTCAGGATGCGCCGCCTCGACTCATCTTGTGTTCCGTCTGTACAATTTTGCTTTTAGAATCTGACACAAAAAAAAAAACTCCAAAAGACCGTGGAGTCCATCACTTCTCTACTCCGGTGGTGTCGGAGAATCGATCAAACGGAAGGAGAAAACTGACTTGTCGTTCTTCAGACTAAAGCTCTTATCCTATTATTTCGGCATTATATCAGGGGAAGGGCTGGAGGAGCAGGAGTCCCAAGTCATGGGTGCCGATGGGAACATGAAAGAGTCACGCAGCCTTGGCTAGGGTGTTTGGATGCAGGAGTATGGATTTCTGCTCGGACTAATGGATGGCTTGGTTTTGACTTTAGATTGGCCAACAATATTGGATTTGTGGTCGTCCAACCATCAGGGATCTACATCAGGACTTGTGTGCGATTACTTTCCCTGCCTTCCCTTCCTCCATAGTGATCCTACAAGACTTTAGTATAGCATATGACATAGTCATTAGCGAGGTTGTCTAACTTTTTGAAAATGGCAGTAACCCTGTCACTCTAGGACATTCAAGAAGTCTCCACCGGAGCCTAGAATGTTAGAGTTGGAAGGGACCTCCATGGTCATCGTGTCCAACCCCCTGCTCAATTCAGGAGTCAATAAACCATCTCAGACAGTCTGTCCAGCCTCTGTTTGAAGACTTCCATTGAAGGAGAACTCACTACCTCTCATGGCAGCCTGTTCCACTCATTGGTCACCCTCACGAAGTGAAGTGAAGACATCACCCTCACGAAACAGGAAGTGAAGACATCCCGTTCTTCGACCGCTTGACCATTGTTGCCTGTGATTGGCTGCAACAGTCAGGTAGCTTGTAAGAGATGCTATCTGTAGTACATTTTTAGTCACTTGAAGGTTGTGATTGGCTGCAGTGGTCAATCCATCAATGCACATCCACTGCCATCCCATTCCACTCACATGACCACTGCAGGAAATCACAGATCTCAACAATCAAGCAGGGGATGCTCACTGGACACCCCTTGAGCCCTGGCAGATGTTGTCCTTGGTGAGATTTGAACCCAGGACCCTAGTGCTGCAAAGCAACAGCGCTAACCGCTGAGCCACCGTGCTGCCCAGTGGTTGCATTACCCATCCATCCACTTGGCTACAGCCATTACAAAAAAATTGGTCACAAAGTCTAATGGAAATGGAATTGAGTGAAAGTTGCATACTGAGCCACTGGTTGTGGGCACCACATGGCACGGACACCCGGGTAACTCTACCCCTATAGGCACGGTGATCATTATTTAAAGAAACTCAGCAACAGAACAAGGAGCGGCACAAGTGATGGATCTAAAGTTGCGTTAATCCTTTCACACAAGGGGCAAGTAACACGATCCATCCATACAACAGATGTCACCGATCTGTAAGGGATCTGACACCCGGCAGGTGAGGTGTACGCCGCCCCCTGAGTGTGTGCTATAATAGCGGGAATTTGTAGCATCACTAAAGCTGCACCGCTCCAGTCGGCTTGGTCTGCCGGGATGGTGGAGTAGGACGTCTGCACCAAAGGGAATCGGTCACTGGCCGTTGGGTGCAGCACTGGTTTTAGGTAGTAAAATAATTTGACCAATGTTCCCTAGGAGCCCGGATAACCAAATACAGCATGTAAACCTTCACTGCCCTGAACTCCCAGAGACTATATTCCCCTCACTGCCCCGAACCACCAGGAATTCTGCCATTAATCCCTTCACTGTCCTAACCCACCGGGGACTTAACCATTGATCTTTCCTTTTTGCCTTGAACCATCAAGGATTCTGCCATTTATTGCTTCATTGTCGTAACATATTAGGAAATCTACCATTTATCTGAACCTCCAGGGACTCTTCCATTGATTCCTTCATTGCCCTAGACCACCAGGGACTCTACGATATATTCCTTCCATGTCCTGAACAGCAAGAACTCTGGCATTGATCCCATCACTGCTCTAACCCACAAAGGACTATTGATTTCTTCATCGCCCTGAACCAAAAGAGACTCTACTATATGTCCCTTCAGTGTCCTGAAGCACCAGGAACTCTGCCATTGATCCCTTTACTGCCCTAACCCACCAAGGCCTCTCATTATATTCCATTAACTGCCCTACCTGTTGTGACCTGGTGGTCAGGACAATAATGGACCTGGTGGTTAAGAGCACACGGAATGACCTGATAGTTACTGATAATATAGGACGAGCTCTGAGACGTGGGAACTCTGCTGACCGCAATCCCTAATCCTATCACACACACTAGAAATAGCCGTGGATTGCTCCTAACGCTCCCTATGCAACTCGACACAGCCTAAGGAACTAGCTAGCCCTGAAGATAGAAAAATAAAGCCTACCTTGCCTCAGAGAAATTCCCCAAAGGAAAAGGCAGCCCCCCACATATAATGACTGTGAGTAAAGATGAAAATTACAAACACAGAGATGAAATAGATACAGCAAAGTGAGGCCCGACTTACTGAACAGACAGAGGATAGGAAAGGTAGCTTTGCGGTCAGCACAAAAAACTACAAAAAGACCACGCAGAGGGCGCAAAAAGACCCTCCGCACCGACTCACGGTGCGGAGGCGCTCCCTCTGCGTCCCAGAGCTTCCAGCAAGCAAGACAACAATCAAAATAGCAAGCTGGACAGAAAAATAGCAAACCAGAGAAAAACAAGCAGGAACTTAGCTTCTGCTGGGAAGACAGGTCACAAGAACGATCCAGGAGTGAACTAGACCAATACTGGAACATTGACAGGTGGCATGGAGCAATGATCTAGGTGGAGTTAAATAGAGCAGCCAGCTAGCGAATTAACCTCGTCACCTGTGGAAGGAACCTCAGAAGCCGCAGCCCCACTCACCACCACCAGAGGAAGCCCATGGACAGAACCAGCCGAAGTACCATTCATGACCACAGGAGGGAGCTTGACAACAGAATTCACAACACCTACCCCACTAGGAACTCAACCAATGATCCCGTCACTATTCTAAAGGTACCTTCACACTGAACAACTTAACAACGATATCGCTAGCGATCCATGACGTTGCAGCGTCCTGGATAGCGATATCGTTGTGTTTGACATGCAGCAGCGATCTGGATCCCGCTGTGACATCGTTGGTCGGAGCAGAAAGGCCAGAACTTTATTTTGTCGCTGGATCTCCTGCAGACATCGCTGAACCGGCGTGTGTGATGCCGATTCAGCTATGTCTTCACTGGTAACCAGGGTAAACATCGGGTTACTAAGCGCAGGGCCACGCTTAGTAACCGGATGTTTACCCTGGTTACCTAAAAAAAAACAAAACAGTACATACCTACATTCCGGTGTCTGTCCCCCGGCGTTCTGCTTCCCTGCACTGAGTGACGGCTGGCCGTAAAGCACAGCGGTGACGTCACCGCTCTGCTTTACGGCTGGCGCTTACACGGTGCAGAGAAGCAGAATGCCGGGGGACGTGACAGACACCGGAATGTGAGCATGTAGTGTTTTTTTTTTTTTTACATTAGCACTGGTAACCAGGGTAAACATCGGGTTACTAAGTGCAGCCCTGCGCTTAGTAACCCGATGTTTACCCTGGTTACCCGGGGACTTCGGGATCGTTGGTCGCTGGAGAGCTGTCTGTGTGACAGCTCTCCAGCGACCACGCAGCGACGCTGCAGCGGTCAGCATCGTTGTCTAGATCGCTGCAGCGTCGCTAAATGTGACAGTACCTTAATCCACCAGAGACTCAACCATTGATCGCTGGACCACTAGGTAATCGGCCATTGATCCTTTCACTGATCAAGGACTCTACTTCTAATCCACTCACTGCTTTAACCCACCAAGGACCATACCCTTCAATGCCGTGAACTACCAGAAACTCGGCCATTGATCTGTTGGCTGCACTAGATCACCAGGGATGTTACAGTGAATCCTTTCACTATATAGGCATCGCCTATCCATATTATTTTTGAAAATGGCGTAGGTGAGGGGGAATCCACTTACATAATTTGTCTAAACTCGTCTGGTTGGGTATGGGAAAAGGAACAGCTTTTGTTCGATTGCATGCCTACAGAGAATCCTTGGATGTACTGTCTATATAGGAGACTACCCCGCTTTCTTTCACAGCCTTGTTTTTTGCAGATCAGCTCCATTAACTTGTAAGAAGCTGAGCTGCAATTCCAGACAAAAACTAAGGGCAGCTATTGTTTTTGGAAGAGTTTCTAACACTGAATAACCCCTTTAACAATACAGTATATGTGGCCCTTCTCTCCATCACTATGTCTGTGGATATATAGGCACCAGGTAAGTGACCCCTCTACTGGTTTATGCGAGCCCCTATGGTCCAGGTGGGTCGCCAGTACTCAAAGTAGCCACTTTCTTCTCGAATTCGGTGGCGGGAATATTTCAAAATAATATGTTTTTACAATTTCAAGACCTTTTATGTGATTTTTATCAGTCGTAGCCAATATCTTACAAGTAGATCAAGTTATTCCACTGTTTGATCGGGAGAGCTTTTCCAGAATGACTTATTGGAGTATCTAATGAGTGATAATGATCCTATTTTTCCTTTTCTTTTTTTTGGGGCCATTCAGATATTTTTTTTCAAAGCTCCGCAATGATGAAAGAGCTTGGCTACTAATGAAACTTCATAAGGAAGTAATCAAGACACAGTTTCAAAGACAGAATCCTCTTTGGAAGGTCAGGACTGTGGTAGAGTGTAAACCTGGCAGTTTGTGCCTAGAGTCTTCAGGGCGTAATAAATCTTCAAGGGGAAAAAGAAAAGAACCTGCCTGTGTTTAAAGTTTGCCAAAGATGTCCATAGTCTATTGAGAGGAGAGGAAGACAAGAGGATGAGCGCGAAATTAAGAGGAGATTCACATTTGACGGCTTATTGACTGCGTAGAGTTTTCACATGAACACACACACAGACTCGGACTGGCCCACCGGAGAGCAGGAGAATCCTCCGGTGGGCCCCTGTGCAGGAATGAGCTGCCAGCCTTTTATCTGAGCAGTACGTGGCACAAAACACTTGATTCTCTGGGTACAGACAAAGGCAACATCTTATTAATCCAGTTTATTTCTAAAGAAATTTGTGAATGAAAATAAAGTTATATTTGCATGTAGCTGAAAAGTGTTGCCCTGGAGTTGGTGACTGGTACTCCAGACCGAAATATACACCTCTGTATTCGCCAACTTTTTGAAATGGTCTTGTGGCCCCTTTGATATTGATTTAATTTGCATAACCACACCCCTTTTCTCAGGCCACACCTTTCGAATGTACGTCTAGATGCTACGGCTCAGTCCAATGGCAAAGCATATAGGCGTTATGCTAAAAAAAAAGGGGAAACCTTCAAAGAGGGCTCTCTACTGGGAGACTTTGGGATATTTACCAAGACTTCCAGGACTTTCTGGGAGCAGGATGATGTATGTTATATTCTTATGTGGCTTTTCAATAATACCCCATCCCTAGTGGAGTAGTAGAAAAGGGGTGGCATTCATGGGGTAAACCAGGCGATTACCTAGGAGAAAAAAATAGAAAAAATGTTAATTGAGCTTATCACTTATGTGTTAGAGATAAGTATCTCAGGAGGCTTCTAGGGTAGGTCATCCATGGTCCGGGTGTGGTGCACAGAGTACGCACTGGTCTGAAATCCAGGTCAAATAGCTCTCAATGGCCCAAAAGAAGATGTTCTCCAGCGCCAAAGGAGGGAAGTTCTTGATAGAAGGATTGCCTCCAAGAGAAGACCCTCTGTGAACAATTCCTGGAGTACCATCTCACATGGAGGAATTTATCTTTGACGTTTATAGCCCACTTAAGACCCCCATAAGTGTAGAAGTTAGAATTTTTTGTTTTCACGGGAGATAATGGCCAGCTTTATAACTTTTGGTAGAACATTCCTTATTTGCTTGGGTCGATGGGCTGATGACAACTATGATTTTGATGCCGACCTTAATGATCCGATATCTCGACGGATGAGTGTTTTGCTGTTTCACCGGCGCATGTTTACCCGGTCTGGGACGTGTAGTGCCTCTCAGTGTGGCGGTTTGGGTGTGAGTGTTGTCCAGCTGGAGTTATCGGCTCCCATCCTGTGATATTACCATTGTGACGAGAAGACGGCCCCTCACATCTGGGTCGTGTTTAGACATGAATCAGTGGCGGGTCTTCGGCTGGGGGGCACATTTCTGACCCGTGTGATCACCGGAGGACACTGAGGGGCCCGAGTTGAGGTCCCTCTTGCGTTTTGCTACCTTGTGTTTAGCCTCACCACGGAGGCACATGTCTTGTCAGCGCTACATTCGGGCCTAATCACCTCCATGTAATTTCTGTTTGAACAAGAGCCACTTATCAGATGTCGTGTAAATATTGGTCTCTCGACCAAGTGAGTTTGGAAACAATTTATGTCAAGGGTGAAGCCGCGTTTCTCGGGTTCTGGAGAGACTTCGCTGTGAGGGAGTGGAGTGATTTTTATAGTCTTGAAGCCTCGTGGTGAAGTATGGCTTCTCTGTGCAGCTGTCAGTAATGGCCTCTTATTCACCACGGCCGACTCTTATCTGCTGTCACATGCTTAATTATGCCACAAAGGCCCGCTCTCCTCTATTGTAAACTGCCTGAATGCATGGCGGAGGACGTGGGGCCCGGCCGAGCTGGGGCCTGGGATGGAATCCGCCAAAACGAGGCTTCGTGCTACCACAACTAAATACATAGGAGAGATTAATGGCCGGAGGGGGAGTCCTCACCTGTGCATGGGGTAGTTGGTAGCTTATTGATGGGTGGGGGTCCGACTGCTGGGACTTGCACCGATCCGCAGATTAGGGAATGTTTATCCCTTTTGAGTTGAGCGGCATTATGTATACTCATCTGCCACCGCATTCATCTTCTACAGTAGCTTTCGGCTTTTTCCGGCAGTCTCATAGATAATGAATGTAATGTATGTACACAGTGACTGCACCAGCAGAATAGTGAGCGCAGCTCTGGGGTATAATGCAGGATGTAACTCAGGATCAGTAATGTAATGTATGTACACAGTGACTGCACCAGCAGAATAGTGAGTGCAGCTCTGGGGTATAATACAGGATGTATCTCAGGATCAGTAATGTATGTACACAGTGGCTGCACCAGCAGAATAGTGAGTGCAGCTCTGGAGTATAATACAGGATGTAACTCAGGATCAGTAATGTAATGTATGTACACAGTGACTGCACCAGCAGAATAGTGAGTGCAGCTCTGGGGTATAATACAGGATATAACTCAGGATCAGTAATGTATGTACACAGTGGCTGCACCAGCAGAATAGTGAGTGCAGCTCTGGAGTATAATACAGGATGTAACTCAGGATCAGTAATGTAATGTATATACACAGTGACTGCACCAGCAGAATAGTGAGCGCAGCTCTGGGGTATAATACAGGATGTAACTCAGGATCAGTAATGTATGTACACAGTGACTGCAGCAGCAGAATAGTGAGTGCAGCTCTGGGGTATAATACAGGATATAACTCAGGATCAGTAATGTAATGTATGTACACAGTGACTGCACCAGCAGAATGGTGAGTGCAGCTCTGGGGTATAATACAGGATGTAACTCAGGATCAGTAATGTAATGTATGTACACGGTGACTGCACCAGCAGAATAGTGAGTGCAGCTCTGGAGTATAATACAGCTTGTAACTCAGGATCAGTAATGTAATGTATGTACACAGTGACTGCAGCAGCAGAATAGTGAGTGCAGCTCTGGGGTATAATACAGGATATAACTCAGGATCAGTAATGTAATGTATGTACACAGTGACTGCACCAGCAGAATGGTGAGTGCAGCTCTGGGGTATAATACAGGATGTAACTCAGGATCAGTAATGTAATATATGTACACGGTGACTGCACCAGCAGAATAGTGAGTGCAGCTCTGGGGTATAATACAGGATGTATCTCAGGATCATTAATGTAATGTATGTACACAGTGACTGCACCAGCAGAATAGTGAGTGCAGCTTTGGAGTATAATACAGGAGGTAACTCAGGATCAGTAATGTAATGTATGTACACAGTGACTGCACCAGCAGAATTGTGACTGCAGCTCTGGGGTATAATGCAGGATGTAACTCAGGATCAGTAAGGTAATGTATGTACACAGTGACTGCACCAGCAGAATAGTGAGTGCAGCTCTGGGGTATAATACAGGATATAACTCAGGATCAGTAATGTAATGTATGTACACAGTGACTGCACCAGCAGAATGGTGAGTGCAGCTCTGGGGTATAATACAGGATGTAACTCAGGATCAGTAATGTAATGTATGTACACGGTGACTGCACCAGCAGAATAGTGAGTGCAGCTCTGGGGTATAATACAGGATGTATCTCAGGATCAGTAATGTAATGTATGTACACAGTGACTGCACCAGCAGAATAGTGAGTGCAGCTTTGGAGTATAATACAGGAGGTAACTCAGGATCAGTAATGTAATGTATGTACACAGTGACTGCACCAGCAGAATTGTGACTGCAGCTCTGGGGTATAATGCAGGATGTAACTCAGGATCAGTAATGTAATGTATATACACAGTGACTGCACCAGCAGAATAGTGAGTGCAGCTCTGGAGTATAATACAGGATGTAACTCAGGATCAGTAATGTAATGTATGCACACAGTGACTACACCAGCAGAATAGTGACTGCAGCTCTGGGGTATAATACAGGATGTAACTCAGGATCAGTAATGTAATGTATGTACACAGTGACTACACCAGCAGAATAGTGACTGCAGCTCTGGGGTATAATGCAGGATGTAACTCAGGATCAGTAAGGTAATGTATGTACACAGTGACTGCACCAGCAGAATAGTGAGTGCAGCTCTGGAATATAATACAGGAGGTAACTCAGGATCAGTAAGGTAATATATGTACACAGTGACTGCACCAGCAGAATAGTGAGTGCAGATCTGGGGTATAATACAGGATGTAACTGAGGATCAGTAATGTAATGTATATACACAGTGACTGCACCAGCAGAATAGTGAGGGCAGCTCTGGGGTATAATACAGGATGTAACTCAGGATCGATAAAGTAATATATGTACACAGTGACTACACCAGCAGAATAGTGACTGCAGCTCTGGGGTATAATGCAGGATGTAACTCAGGATCAGTAAGGTAATATATGTACACAGTGACTACACCAGCAGAATAGTGAGTGCAGCTCTGGAATATAATACAGGAGGTAACTCAGGATCAGTAATGTAATGTATGTACACAGTGACTCCACCAGCAGAATAGTGAGTGCAGCTCTGGAGTATAATACAGGAGGTAACTCAGGATCAGTAATGTAATGTATGTACACAGTGACTGCACCAGCAGAATAGTGACTGCAGCTCTGGGGTATAATACAGGATGTAACTCAGGATCAGTAATGTAATGTATGTACACAGTGACTACACCAGCAGAATAGTGACTGCAGCTCTGGGGTATAATGCAGGATGTAACTCAGGATCAGTAAGGTAATGTATGTACACAGTGACTGCACCAGCAGAATAGTGAGTGCAGCTCTGGAATATAATACAGGAGGTAACTCAGGATCAGTAATGTAATGTATGTACACAGTGACTCCACCAGCAGAATAGTGAGTGCAGCTCTGGAATATAATACAGGAGGTAACTCAGGATCAGTAATGTAATGTATGTACACAGTGACTGCACCAGCAGAATGGTGAGTGCAGCTCTGGGGTATAATACAGGATGTAACTCAGGATCAGTAATGTAATGTATGTACACGGTGACTGCACCAGCAGAATAGTGAGTGCAGCTCTGGGGTATAATACAGGATGTATCTCAGGATCAGTAATGTAATGTATGTACACAGTGACTGCACCAGCAGAATAGTGAGTGCAGCTCTGGGGTATAATACAGGAGGTAACTCAGGATCAGTAATGTAATGTATGTACACAGTGACTGCACCAGCAGAATAGTGAGTGCAGCTTTGGAGTATAATACAGGAGGTAACTCAGGATCAGTAATGTAATGTATGTACACAGTGACTGCACCAGCAGAATTGTGACTGCAGCTCTGGGGTATAATACAGGATGTAACTCAGGATCAGTAATGTAATGTATGTACACAGTGACTGCACCAGCAGAATAGTGACTGCAGCTCTGGGGTATAATGCAGGATGTAACTCAGGATCAGTAAGGTAATGTATGTACAGTGACTGCACCAGCAGAATAGTGAGTGCAGCTCTGGAGTATAATACAGGATGTAACTCAGGATCAGTAATGTAATGTATGTACACAGTGACTCCACCAGCAGAATAGTGAGTGCAGCTCTGGAATATAATACAGGAGGTAACTCAGGATCAGTAATGTAATGTATGTACACAGTGAATGCACCAGCAGAATAGTGAGTGCAGCTCTGGAGTATAATACAGCAGGGATGTCAAACTGCATTCCTCGAGGGCTGCAAACAGGTCATGTTTTCAGGATTTCCTTGTACTGCACAGGTGATAATTTAATCACCAACTCATTATTTGTGTAGGTGATTAAATTATCACCTGTGCAGTACAAGGAAATCCTGAAAACATGACCTGTTTGCAGCCCTCGAGGAATGCAGTTTGACACCCCTGTAATACAGGATGTAACTCAGGATCAGTAATGTAATGTATGTACACAGTGACTGCACCAGCAGAATAGTGAGTGCAGCTCTGAAGTATAGTTCATTTTTATTGCTTAGACACAATTACAGATGTTTTTGTGCTTTTCTAATGCTTCTTCATTGTCCTTCCCTACAGAGGTGCTCTTGTCTCCATTCCCTGTATGTAAATGACCGTGTTGTAGCTCATTGTTCTGTGTCGTCTAGAACACGTGTCAGCACAATATAAATAAATGATAGACGATGGCATTAGGATGATGATAATGGAGAGCTCAGCCTTCCCCCGGGTCACGTCCCACGAGCAGCTACTCGTGGAATACGTGTGGCTGTGTTTTTCTGTGGATCTACATTTCTTCCGCTGTTGTTCTGGTCCTTTGAGAACCTGCTGGGAAATTACTGAAACATCATTATATTTTTTCACAGCTTCTAGATTAATGAGCAAAGGAAATGGAGGCTGCTGGATGCCGATATCAAGGCTACCGTAATATCTGGCCCCATACAGACATCTGCGGGGTCCCGGGGGCCCTTCTTCCATCTACATCTTGTACATTTTTTTTTCTTTTGGTTGACACTTGATGAGATAACAGAATCCTTCCTTTTTCTGCACAGTGTTCTATGGATATTGTAAACGATTTTTACTTTAAAAGAAAAAGACTCATACAATTTTTACAAAACTCTTGTGATTTATTGGGTCTGTGTTGCTGGAGCTTCACTTTTGAAGAAAGTCATTTTTCCAGTGTTAAAAAAAAATAAAATAGATATTTTAAGTATTATTTCAGGACAGGAATTTATCTGTATGTGATAGTTATTCCATAAATTTGTAGGATTTTAGCCCCTGGGAGAGGTATGTTTAATAGAAATGGTTAGAGTCCCTCCAGAGAAACGTCGCCTTGTCGTGGCTGGTGGGACATATAAGATTGAGTTACTTAACACATAAATTGGCCAATTCACAAGTATATTCTATATGGCAGTAAAGCAGTTCACAATAATTCATATATTCAATGTTTGCCTATATCTTAAGTGTTCTCAGTGTTGCGGTATTTTTTTAATTGTAGATTAGATTAAGTAGTAGCTCGATATTATAAAGTTAGATATGGTAGGAAAAAAACAAGAACTTGTACTATAGAACAGGAAGAGCAAATCTAAATGTTTTCTAGAACATCCCTAATTTTTCAGTTTAAGTAACCACTGCAGTTTGGTGAAAAAACTGAGGCTCAGTGACACTGCGGCTTGGTGACATTGCGGCTCGGTGACACAGCGGTTTGGTGACGCTGCGGTTTGGTGATGTTGCGGCTCAGTGTCACTGCGGTTTGGTGATGTTGCGGCTCAGTGTCATTGCGGTTTGGTGATGTTGCGGCTCAGTGTCACTGCGGTTTGGTGATGTTGCGGCTCAGTGTCACTGCGGTTTGGTGATGTTGCGGCTCAGTGTCACTGCGGTTTGGTGACGTTGCGGTTCAGTGACACTGCGTTTTAGTGATGTTGCGGCTCAGTGTCACTGCGGTTTGGTGACGTTGCGGTTCAGTGACACTGCGTTTTAGTGATGTTGAAGCTCAGTGTCACTGCGACTGGTGACACTGCAGCTCGGTGACGTTGCGGCTCGGTGACATTGCGGCTCGGTGACACTGTAGTTTGGTGACGTCGCGGCTCAGTGACACTGCGGTTTAGTGATGAAGCTCAGTGTCACTGCGACTGGTGACACTGCAGCTCAGTTACACTGTGGTTTGGTGACACTGCGTTTTGGTGACATTGTGACTACATGATGCCTCAGATCGATGACACTGTGGCTCAGTAAAACTGCAGTTTGGTGACACTATGGCTTGTTGACGCTGTGGCTGGGTGATGCTGTGTTTCAGTGACTATGTGTCTCGGTGACACTGCGGCTCGGTGACGCTGCAGCTCGGCAATGCTGTGTTTCAGTGACAATGTGTCCGTGTGACGCTGCAGCTCGGTGACACTGTGGTTTTGTGATACTATGGCTCAGTGACGCTGTGGTTTGGTGACGTCGAGTCTTGGCAACGCTGCATCTCGGTGATGCTGTGTCTCAGTGACACAGTGTGACTCTATGGCTCGGTGACGCTGCGGTTTGGTGACACCAAGTCTTAGTGACGCTGCAGCTCAGGGATGCTGT
The DNA here is from genome assembly GCF_032444005.1 of Ranitomeya imitator. Taxonomy (NCBI): domain Eukaryota; kingdom Metazoa; phylum Chordata; class Amphibia; order Anura; family Dendrobatidae; genus Ranitomeya; species Ranitomeya imitator. The sequence continues at coordinate 18,139,483 of NC_091289.1, read as the reverse complement.
GTATCGGTGACAATGTGCCTTGGTGACACAGTGGTTCGGTGACGCTGTTGCTCGGTGAATACGTCTCCTTTCGGTCTTCTCTTTTCTTCTGCTTTACAAGCAAGATCTGTAATTAATTAGGACGTTTTGTATCTATTCTAGGACAAGTAAGCGCTTAGTATCCTGCGGTGCTTTGAAGTCGGAGGAGCCACTCAGGATGAATATCTCCACCACCCGTTCTGTTCGGCTTTGTAGATGCCACCAGATATCACCGGACTGGACAGAAAATGTTTACTCTGCTTTGGTCTCTTCATTAATAATCCAGTTTATAAGTAAAAATTCTCATCTGTTCGTTGTAGAATATGAACGTCACGTGTCCAAGGGCTGGAAGATAAAACCGAGCAACGTGGAGGAACATGAGTGGGTTGTGCCGAAGTGACTATCCTACAAGCGCCATCTTACACTACGACGAGGGTCAAGAACTCTGCTTTCTATCAGTGAACAGACGAATTCTACTAAAGTTTTCACACAATTGTATCTTGCTTCAATGTGACAAAACTTGAGCCCTGCTGAGAAAATAGAAGCCCGGTCAGGAGGCGGCTGTGCGCACAACACGGTGGCCCATACGACTGCTATGGCGCCCTTGGAGAGAGGGAGCCTAGTCCTGGCTGGTCCCTTTGCAGGACACTTCTCTCCTAAAGAACTACTTTGTTGGCAAGCAAAGGATGGACCATGTTCCCTTCCCATGACCACCGAGCCCTTCTGTCCAGGAGGGCAAAATCAAGAATCATGACCCTTGACCAAAGATGAGCGGACCTCCCATTATTTGCTTCAGGCAGATTTGCACGTATCGGCCAACAGATTTGACCCCAAAAATAAAAAAAGGGTTAATTACCTTCCGAATGCCGATTCCCCAGTGCTCCGCGCCGGTCTTAGTTTTTTCTGGTGCACAATTTTGTGCAAATTGTAGATAATTGAAGGACAAGCAGGGTTCTCTCTCTGGAAGGAGATTTATTCAAAAGACCTCATTTGGTGACTAAATATTAATGGGATTGTTCAAATATTAAAGGGGCTAGCTATCCAGGACCCACAATCATTATTCAGAGCAGAGGATGGCTAGCAAGAGTGTTTTTGGCTCTGTGTAATGCATGCACAATAGCATGGAATTCATCAGGTGCTGTGTAATACTTCTTTTCTCCTGTGATGGCGCTGCAGGGAAATCGAACACTTACTATAAGGTCGTTCTTGCCTTTACAACTGATCGTTGCGATTCCCACCAGCAGGATGCCCTGTGATCAGCTAATCCCTGGTGAACCCTCTAATGGTGGAGACGTCTAGGTCTCTTTAACTAAGAAATCTTTAGGATAATAGCTTTTAACCTGTATTATCCCACATCGCCTTGTGCTATAGCATATTTATCATCAACACATGTTTCTGCCTCCATTCATTTTAATTACGCTTTCACTGGTAACTCGCGGCTCCTTAGTCACTGACAATAATGATCGCCCCCATTTAGAAGGCGCCCCACTTCCCCAGCGCGCGTCCGTGATCATTACCTCCAAAAAGAACTATAAATGTGTGATTTTTTTTTTCTCCTCATTTTGCAGAAAATCCAGAGTCAGCGATTTGTACACGGACTGGATTGTGTCCAATACTTTGGGATTTATTTCTTCTTTTAACTAAATTTATGTACCCGGTGCCCTCCTCCCATTAGCCAGCGGCTCGATGTGTCATGCAGCTCTCGTCAGATATATTGTTTATACCCTGCTATTTGTTTCTTCGTGTTCTGCAGAAGATTAAAACGTTCATCGTCGTTTCTTTAATTTTGGAATTGCTTTTGCATCGCGGAGCTCAGTACAAGCAATTTCTAGGCAGAAAAATGTGGGGGCAAAATAGGGTCATGTCAAGCATTTTTGGGCAGCTGATCGCAGGTTATAGAAATCTCATCAGGTTATTTTTGTTGCTAAATAAAACGGAAAACAAAATTTATTCTTTATTTTTATAATATTGTTCAGCATGGAAACTATGCAAATTACGTCATTAGGGGATGTAAGTTGCTTTCGAACAGGGCTGTGGAGTCGGTAACCAAACCTCCGACTCCTGGATTTCTATGACACCGACTCCACCAAAATGGGCTCCGACACCACAGCCCTGCCACACTCATATCCCCAAGTGCTGAGGAATATGATGGCGCTATATAAGTGAGCATAATAAAGAATTCTGTACTCTTAGCCTACAGTCATACTTCAATCGGCCTCACTTTCTTGCTCGCATACTTTTAGTATCTAGACAGCAGGATCAGACTACACAGAGTTTGTTTGTAGTCTGTTGCCATGGAGATGGATAGATCTGGATCAGTAAACACAAAGGAGGAGTTTTTTTTTTGTTTAAAGAGGACGAATGCCTCTGTAATGTGAATATATTTGGGCATAAAGGAGGCCACCTGACAAAATATAGGAAATGGCAAAGAAGCAGCATTCGAGGAACATAATGTAGAGGTGAAGGTACCTTCCAAGATTTAGATCCCAAATCGCAGGGCCACTAGGTAGTGCCTAAAAAATTAAATAGAAACCTTCTTTTGCATTTTATGCCAACGAGAGAGTGTTGTGTTGCATGGCTTTGGCCTTGGACTATTCAAGAAGGGGGCAAATACTTTCCCTCCCCACTTCCAAAATTAAAGTTAAAGAGTATGAAAAAAAAAACAGACCTTCAAAAATTATAGTTTATCCTTAAAAATAAACATAAGTTTGATGCCCGAAACTAATGAGCCCAGGAGTGCAGCGTCGGCAAATTTTTGCTTGTCATTACTGTTTTCATTTCTTCTTATCGGCTCCTTGGTTTTATCTACTCTGGTAGGTCATAAACAAAGATAAACTCAAGTTCCAACATAGGAAGTTCATCTGTGGCTACGGAGATAAATCGGTGTTAATGGGAGAAATATTTTTTTTAGTCATTTCCATGACATTGTATTTTCTACGTACTCATATGGTGGAGAACAGTTTATATCTAAGGAGTTTCGAGGACCAAAAATGAAACCGTTGTTCAAATGGGATTTGAGAGGTTCATTGTGGGGTTTCCTTTCATGTTGAGACTTTACCTTCACCCTACTGGCATTGAGCTTTCCTACTGGCTCTGATTGGGAAGGTTTTCCATTAATTTGATCAGAATTCCAATATTTTGCAGGTTGGTGGTTAGTAAATGGTCATGCAAGGATAGATATGAGGAATCATTTTCGCTGATCATCTTCATCTTTTTGACCAATAACAACATTTGGTCTGAAGGAATCAAAAACTTTTTTTCCAGCAAAATTTCCCAGATCAATCGTTTATAATTGGACTGTTTATAATTATCATTCGGTCTACGGTCCTCTTAACCCATTACTGACTGGTTAGATTGCAATTTGAACCACCGATGTAGAGGTTTCCTATTCATAACGTTTATTAAATAGCCACTAACCATAAACTAAAAGTCTGATTGTTCAAGGTCTAATTGTTGGGAAGTCAATTAATCCTGAGTATTGGGGGGCTCGATTCTTCTTCCCAGAAGAGAGGTGGTCACTCTTGTTTAGAAGGTTGGAAGACTTGTATCGATAAGATAATTTGGCTTAAAATAGGTTGGAGATGGGAATTTGGGAGGCATTCCCCAGTAAATCAGGATGTGTTTTGAAAAGAACTGTAATTTGGAAAGCAAATATTGTTCTAGATTTTACTTTGGTTGTTATGGCGTACCTGTTGAGGTGGATGCTCTAAGCCATAGGTGTGGATGAACAGCACAGACCAGAGAAGTTGGTGCAGCAAGCAACTATGTAGATGGATAAATGGACAATCCGTGTAGTAGTATAGTTGTTGCTAGTTGGCACCTGGAACAGCAGATCCGAGAATGCGAAATGGCACTTTGGAGCAGCAAAGGTGAGATTACCAGGAAAAATGTAGCAGAACCCAGTGACTAAACAAAGCTAGGTTTGTTTTTTTAAGCACACATTCAGGAATGCGGTAGCCAGCAAGGACACCAAACTGTCTGCGCCGGCCTAAAAATGACTAGGGTGAACACTGGGTTATCATGCTAACCCACCAACAAGGAGAGGAGAGGGAGCTGGACTTTCGAGAAGAAGGAAGCAAAGCCCAGTGATGGAGCCAGGACAGGTGAGTAACATCGGGGGCATAATTACCAGGTATGATAGTCACCAAAGGGTCAACTCCATTCCTAAAGGAGCCTCAAAAGTAAGTGATATTTGATAATTGGTATGGATGTTTGAGTACACGGAGCATCAAGACAACATCTTCTGAATGATGCGACCCACTGGACTATATGGCTTTGGGTTTTCAGAATACGCATCAGGTTACAAGCTAATTTGTCCTCCACAAGGCTGGTTCAACTTTGGAGACAACTTCACAAGCTTTCTCCAAGTTCCCTTAGGCTCTTCTGGGGGGATGGTCATCAAGTTGGTGGGTCACACAGAAGTGAAAATGTCTAGACAGGTTTTTTTGTTTCATTGACCGGATGAAGAGTTTTTTGAGGAGTGAGAAGAATAGATCAGGCTTCCCTTTGTCACATAAATCTCCTTTATTCCTAAACTTCACAAATCACTCACACAAGACCTGCCTGTAACCTCCACTCCTAATAGTCCTCATTCAGTAAGAAAGTAGAAAACAATGACATTTCCTCTACCCAGATTTTCCTATAGTTCCTTTTATAAGTAGAGGTGGAAGTCCTATATGTGAAACCTGTGCAGCTTCATCGGGACCTGGTAGGCAATGGGCCCACTGTCTCCTTGGAGGCCAAGTGGCTCGTACTTTCCTTGTACATGGACCAACTGCTGTCTGTGTCTGAATGTGGTATTGGAAACTGAGTTAGAGGGTCTATAGTTAATGGGTGCTCTGATGCAGGTCATAGAGGTCCTGTCCTAGCTGGTCCCGAAATCCCATCTCACAAGCTTCACGAGGTAGCCTCACGTGTGCCGCACTTCTCAGTCAGTTCTGGAAGAGCGCTTGCATGCCTCGTTTACCTGCTCAGAACGTAGAGACGTCTGAGATGCCATAAGACACTCCGATTAATTAATTGGCAGAATTGATTAAGGCGGCATTAATTAAATCAGAGAGCCAGTGCTAAGTTCAGACTGATATTTCACAGCTGACATCATTCTGCTCGCTCCTGCTGTAAATCGGTCTTGACGGGCTGTAGAGATCTACTGCAGAATGTTTAGGAACTGCATGAAATCATCAATAAATGCGCTGCCTGTGATTGTAGAGTACACAAAGACTCGGTCATTACAGAGCGAACATACTGTACATAAAACTAATCACCAAGGACATGGGGCAGACTTTTAAACACCACAAACTCGCAGGTAATAATAATAATCTTTATATAGCGCCAACATATTCTGCAGCACTTTACAGTTTAACAGTTTCAAACACAACAGTCATAAGTAACAACGTTAACGATACAATAATTAAAGCAAAATAAGACGTAAAGAATGTGTATTAGATAATCATAATCTCAGTTTGCTGCCTTTTATGTTTTCTCTCGTGCTGCACCAGTCCTCTGGAATGCACTACCCTGGACAATGAGATTAATTCCCATTAGCCATAGTTTTAAGTGTGCTCTTTTTAGGAACCACTATCACCTTTCCTAATGTGACTCCTAATACTATAACTACTCTACTTTCTTCTTTTAACACTTAATCTTTCTGTCCAACAGCTATAACAGTGCCTCTACCCTGTGCCAGCCACATAATTGCTTACCCAATGAAATATTCTATCACCTGAAAAGCCATCCGCAGTGCTGCACCATCTTCCGTCTCTTCCCTCACCTCAATCTACTGTGCTACTCTGTGCCAACAATCTATGAATAACCTCCTCCACTATCCCGTCTCCAGGATTCCTCTTGTGCTGCACCATTTTTCCTGAATGTACTACCCTGAACAATCAGACCCGAAACATCAAATTTCCTAATGTGACTCCCATTACTACTTACTTTCCTCCTAAAACATCTCATCTTTCTGTACAATTGCTACATTAGTGCCTCCATCAAGTGCCAGTCACTCAACTGGTTAGCCATTCCCTATAGAATACAAGTCACAATTCTGCCACCCATTACATTCTCCGCAGTGCTGCACCCTCTTACATATCTTCCCGTACCTCTGTCATCAACATATGAATGGGAGTAGAGAAAACTGGAAAAAGAGAGCGCAATAGATTTCCGTCCTGATGAAGAGGTCCTGCGTGGCCTCGAAACGCGTTGACTCTCTAAACCTATTCAATAAATCATTCAATATATCCGGTTGGATATATTGTGGATTCATCATTGGCAGCGCGTAAGTTGCACCTCCAACACATTGTCAACAACATATGAATAACATCCTCCATCGGAAGGATTTCTCTTGTGCTGCACCATTGCTCTGGGATGTACTACCTTGGACAGTCATTAATTCTCAACAACTTTTAGGGAGGAACATCACATCTCCTAATTTAACTTCAGAATTATAACTAAGTCGGCCCTCTTCTCTGCAAAGAAAGAAACTGACTTAGATATAAAACTGTGCAGCTATCTCGCCCCATTCACCCACGTGGCCACGTGCCGGCAAAGTTATTGATCAGTGGACATTAGATCTCTAGCAAAAATAGGCTGTTTATGGCCGGCTGATCTTCAAATTAATCTCTACTTCTTCGAACATATATCCAGTCCACGTTATCTGCCTTAAATGTCTGCATACCCCTATGTGAGAGTGATATCAGCAGGTAAACCTGTAAATTTAGCATTTGGTTTATTCTTTTCTCTGATCCGAGAAGAGAAGTCGCGGAGGGAAGGACGATGAGATTGCTTGTGGCCGTTTCCCTACGTACGGCATTGAAATTCTCCACTCATTATTAATTTACAGCACAGATGTGTGAAAAATTTGACGCTTGTACGTTCTCCCGAGTCTATTATGTTCAGTGTGAGGAGATCATTCTCCTGGGCAGAAGGGGGAGGACGGGAACGGCCTCTCGGGTGTTGTCAGTTATGCGAAAATAAAGATGTCCAATCACTCTCTAATGGGAAGGTTAGAGCGGGGCACTTTGAAAGATGAGAGTGGGGCCTAGGGGGATTGTCTATGATAAAGTGCCGGACTAATTGGGTTGGTTTACACTTTACAATTACATCATGTGGTGAACCACTACGGCAGGAAAATGAAGTACGGCTCCAGGGGAACCTAGACCCAGCCAAAAATTAATTTATTTTTGCACCAATTTATGAGAGAGAGAGGATCGTATCTGCTATCTATGGGTGGTAAATCACTGATTTGCATAGGAAATTGGAACAGGTATTTTCCCTTTCATATTCTAATCGTTCAATCATTTCTGAAATAACAATAAAGATACATACAGTGCCTTGTGAAAATATTCAGCTCCCTGGGACTTTTCAACCTTTTCCCACATATGATGCTTCTAACATAAAGATACCAAATGTAAATTTTTGGTGAAGAATCAACAAGAAGTGGAACACAATTGTGAAGTTGAACGAAATTTATTGGTTATTTAAAATTTTTGTGGAAATTCAAAAACTGAACAGTGGAGCGTGCAATATTATTCGGCCACTTTACTATCAGTGCAGCAAACTCACCCCAGAAGTTCATTGTGGATCTCTGAATGATCCAATGTCGTCCTAAATGCCTAATGATGATAAATATAATCCACCTGTGTGTAATCAAGTCTCCGTATAAATGCTCCTGCTCTGTGATAGTCTCAGGGTTCTGTATGAAGCACAGAGAGCATCATGAAGACCAAGGAACACAACAGGCAGGTCCGTGATACTGTTGTGGAGAAGTTTAAAGCCGGATTTGGATACAAAATGATTTCCAAAACTTTAAACATCCCAAGCAGCACTGTGCAAGCGATCATATAGAAATGGAAGGAGTATCATACCACTGCAAATCTACCAAGACCCGGCCGTCCCTCTAAACTTTCATCTCAAACAAGGAAAAGACTGATCAGAGATGCAGCCAAGAGGCCCATGATCACTCTGGATGAACTGCAGAGATCTACAGCTGAGGTGGGACAGTCTGTCCATAGGACAACAATCAGTCGTACACTGCACAAATCTGGCCTTTATGGAAGAGTGGCAAGAAGAAAGCCATTTCTCAAAGATATCCATAAAAAGTGTTGTTTAAAGTTTGCAACAAGCCACCTGGGAGACACCAAACATGTGGAAGAGGGTGCTCTGGTCAGATGAAACCAAAATCGAACTTTTTTGGAAACAATGCCAAACGATATGTTTGGCGTAAAGGCAACACAGCTCATCACCCTGAACACACCATCCCCACTGTCAAACATGGTGGTGGCAGCATCATGGTTTGGGCCTGCTTTTCTTCAGCAGGGACAGGGAAGATGGTTAAAATTGATGGGAAGATGGATGGAGCCATGTACAGGACCATTCTTGAAAAAAACCTGTTGGAGTCTGCAAAAGACCTGAGACTGGGACGGAGATTTGTCTTTCAACAAGACAATGATCCCAAACATAAAGCAAAATCTACAATGGAATGGTTCACAAATAAATGTATCCAGGTGTTAGAATGGTCAAGTCAGAGTCCAGACCTCAATCCAATCGAGAATCTGTGGAAAGAGCTGAAAACTGCTGTTCATAAACGATCTCCATCAAACCTCACTGAGCTCGAGCTGTTTGCCAGGAAGAATGGGCGAGAATTTCAGTCTCTCGATGTATAAAACTGATAGAGACATACCCCAAGCGACTTGTAATCGCAGCAAAAGGTGGCGCAACAAAGTATTAAGTTAAAGGGGCCCCACTTTTCAGTTTTTTAATTTCCACAAAAATTTAAAATAACCAATAAATTTCGTTCAACTTCACAATTGTGTTCCACTTGTTGTTAATTCTTCACCAAAAATTTACATTTGGTATCTTTATGTTTGAAGCATGATATGTGGGAAAAGGTTGAAAAGTTCCAGGGGGTCGAATACTTTCGCATGGCACTGTACATTCTTAGGAAAAAAATAAAAATAAAAAACACAAAAAACAAATCTTTAAATCCAACTTCTCCCGAATACATTTACCCGTCTTAAATAAAAACATGTACAATTAAAGCTTTATGTCAAATTTTGATGTAAAATTCTTTAAAAAAATTGCATACAATTCATATACAAAAAACTTGATACATATTTTTTACACTTTGTTAAGATCCACACAAAATTATTATTATTATTTTTTTTAAATACAGAATCTCTAGCATGTATTATAATAGAACAAAGGAAATAAAATAAAAAAAAAATTCTAATAACTGGCTAGAATTTTGTAGAATAACAAATATAGGATATTTTGGGTTGTAGAGTTGGGCAAAAAGATTGCTAGGGCCGAGGTCTTGCAGCCACGGTAGTAATCCTTGGCCGCCAGACGAGAGCCCAGTGAACTTGCCTTTCCTGGAGAATCTTCTGATTGGTAAGTCCAACTTAACTTCATGCAACAATGATGTCACGTTGAGCCCACTAATTAAAAGAGGTGCTTGGCAGGTCGGTTGGTAAAGGGGAGGGTGCATGGTGGCGGCCATTCACTACTAACGTGGTCAACTGGACGAAGATCTTGCGAAACGTTTCACTTAAGTCTACTTACAGTCATAACTTTTCCCTTTGGTGGTCACACATGCACACTGACGCTCCATTCTAAGTCTATGGGACCAGTAGAGATAGCATTGTAGATATCTGACTCCGCTCCATTCAGGCGGGAGACTCTTGCCCAGAGGCATAACTTGAAACATGTAGACCCCAATGCAAAATCTCCAACAGGGCGTCCATCACCGCTCTTTTAATAATATTGATATTCTCAGTCAAAGGGAACTTTTACACCTCCTAGGCTCGAGGGTTTGAGGATGTAACGCTGGTGGGTGTGGATGCACAGTGCCACGGGCCACTCTTAATTCTGAGGGGCATGACTAAGTGGCTACCTGGTATTCAGTAGAGCTTCTGATGGTGAGGATAGGCTTGGCTGCCAATGGTCACCAGATGGCACTCCAGGGCAGTCCCCTGGTCAGTAGCAGCTGACCGGAGGGCCATAGACATGGTTATGAGGTACAGGTGCATGAAGGCAAAGATGTAGTCAGACAATTCGAGGACAGGGCAGGTAGCACAGGTTCAATGTACATAGCAGGTCAGGAGAAGGGAGATCAGGATAAACGGTAAACAAGCCGGGCCAATAACAGTAGAGACAGAACGAACATACAAAACAGGAACTAAACAAAAGCTGCCTAAGTTGAGGTGAGGAATGGAGGCTGGACATGCTGATATCACTTGCTGGCAGGTGAAAGGCTACAGAAGCAGATCTCTGCAGGACAGAGTGGATGCAAATTCCTGCAGAGTTTTGCCGCGCCTCCCTATAGCTTGATGGAGACGCACAGCAACAGGCAGAAGTGTTGCACAAAGCAACTCATAGTGATGGTCAGGTACTGGGTGTAGCAGAGCAGAACACGCAATGAGTAAGGTGATGTTTAGAAGGCGTGCGAGTCATCGGCAAAACAGTGGACCTAGGTGCATCCACTATAGTGGATGCTCAGGCCTTCTTTCTTATGACCAGTTGATGTTACAGAACCCCCTATGATTACGGGAGGCTCCATGTTTGGTTCTGTCAACAACCAAGTCCTAAAACATCATCCTATAGTGGTGACATCTGATTGCAAGGGGTTTTCCACTTTGAAAAAGCTGCTAAGATTCATAGAGATCAAATGTGATCAACTCTGGAATCTTGCACTGTGTTAAATTTCCCTACAGTGCCTCCGAAGGAGAATTGATGTATTACACGGTTCCTACTGAAATTATTGGATGGTAAGTCATGCACACAAATGTTCTAGGTCCTCCAGAGAGGGAAACACCCTCTAAAACCACGCTCCAATCTAAGGATAATGAAAGTCTTCCTCTACGAACCCTTAATTACCTAATAGGTTATTTGAAAGTGGGTTTTCAAAAGCAGACAGCCCCTTTAACTCCTCAAGCAATGCTTCTCTGTATTTAACATGATGGATTGATCTATATTAATTTCCCTGACTATAAACTTCAGGACAAGACATCTTCCGAAGAGATTAACCCATCAAATTATAAACTCAAGCATGAAAATAAGATTGTAAAGTAACATGTCTTCAAGGCCACATCTGCCGATGGGGGTCGGCATTAGGAATTAAGTGCCAGTATTTAGGATATCCTTTAAATAAAGGGGCACTTGACCGTGACAATAATTGGGATCAGCTGTGTATTTACATGGAAATTAGGAGGAGTGAAACACATTTGAATGATTTATCTAACCCTGCTGGGACACTTGCCCGGTATGTAGAAAGGAAGTTTGTTAACTCTTTCATAGCTAAAGGCCTCCAAAATCTGTTTTGAAGCTTCCATAGACATTAGGTTTTCATTGGCGCATCCTTCTAATCTTGGACATCTCGACTGATCCTCTTCTTGAGATCTGATCTCGATTCAACATGTGATTGATGGATGTAAATGTGCAGGTTAATAGGTCCACGATAATCTGCCAATCTAATGTGCATGGCCAAGTTTAGGCCAAGGATAAAGGCACTGGAAGAGTCCCTCCAAATTTGAATGACCTGTGGTGGATCATCCTGGGAGCATGTTACCAACAAAAGGTTTTTTTTTACTGCATTGTTGGTCAATAACTTATTTAACCTTGAGTTATTTTCACGTTCCTCATCAACCAGTAAGATTATCAGCACCCAAAAGACTCTGGTTATGGCAGAAAATATCAATGATTTGTCATGGCTTTGATGGTCTTCACTCTCAAGAAATATTGTTTATATCCACCTTAATTGATATCAATAATCTATCCAAAACAATTGCTTCCAATTCCTGGTCATCCAGCTGATGCAAGACTATGTCCTCCAGCCACTGAAGATAAGAACTTACTGGAAGTTGCAGTTTCGCAACAGGTAACCGAATGTTGAAGACTAGTACTTCTAAAATTATTTTTGTAGTAGTCCTTCTAATTTTGGACATCTTGGCTGTTCTACTTCTTGAGATCTGATCTTGCTCTAACATATGGTTGATGGACGCAAATGTGCAGGTTAATAGGTTCATGATAGTCTGCCAATCTAATATGCATGGCCAAGTTAGGGACAAGGCACTGGAAGTGTCCCTCCAAATTTGGATGACCTGTGGTGGATCAACCTGGGAGCATGTTCCAGACAGAATTTTTTTACTGTATTGTTGGCCAATAACTCAATTTATTCTTGACTTCTTTTCATGTTACACACCAACCGGTAACATGAACACCAAAAAAACTGGTAATGTCTGAAAATATCAAATCCTTGGCTAGATGAAGAGAATGGGGCATCAGACTGCGCTGCTCGCCTGTCAGGATAATGTACCAGAGAAGTCCAAATAGAAGTAGTAGAGAATACACTTTATTTCTACGCGTTTCGTGGTGATCACACCACTTCCTCAGGACAGTCAATACACATACACATACAGGGTCTTGTATTTATAGCAAAAGAAGGCACATGGAGACGCCTTTCAAAGGAAGAAAAAAAACACAAACAAAAAACACTACACCCAGTGGGTGGGGAATCTGACTTAAAACACATATTCAAACATATATGTACATCATAAAACACACGAAACAATCATAAAATATAATTGAGTAAAGCACTTAAAACCATTGCTCATACATGTAAAAATCTAAATACAAAAAAATACATTAAGAAGAATAACTTTTGCAAGCTGGGGGAGTGCTAGAACCTACAGTGTTAAAACATTTATTCTTTGTCAGGACCCTGCTACTGATGTTTTGCACCATTGAGCCATGGGTGGATTTGATTTGATTGTTTTGTTTGGTGGTAATTTCACAAGAGTCTGTGAAATCAAAGAGATAACAGTGGAAAGAAAAAAAAAAGAATCCCTGAGAATTATTCTTTATTTTTATTCTTTTCCCTTTCAGTTGAACAAATCAGTTGTTTCGTTGAGTCCATGGGGATTTATGGTGTTCAGCTTGTGAATCCAGAAGATCTCTTTTCTGTTGAGAGTCTGGACTCGATTAGAATTATCAAGGGGGACATGGTCAATAGGGATCACCCTGAAGGATATCCTTTTGTTGTGATACATTGCATAATGCCTGGAAAGGCCATGCTGTAAAAATCCTTCTTTTATATTATACCTGTGCGAGTTTATTCTTTTATGCAGCTGTTGCATTGTCCTGCCCACATATAATTTCTTACATTCGCATATAATGACATAGATGACAAAACTGGATTGGCAAGTCAAATGGTATTTGATTTGAAACTCATCTGAATTTCCACTGTCTGATGAAAAAGTTTTTGCATCATGAATGATGCTTGAGCAACACAGGCATCTCGGGACGCCACATCTATAGGAGCCTTGTCTGGGCTTTTTTGTAGAGGGATTGAGATCCTCTTTTTTCTTTAGCCGGCTGGGGGCCAACATGTTTTTCAATGTTGGGGCCCTTCGAAACGTTATCAGAGGATTGCTGGGAAGAAGCTTCCCCAATATGGGATCATTAAGAAGTATGCCCCTGTAGTAGTGTTGAGCGATACTGTCCGATACTTGAAAGTATCGGTATCGGATAGTATCGGCCGATACCCGAAAAATATCGGATATCGCCGATACCGATATCCGATACCAATACAAGTCAATGGGACATCAAGTATCGGAAGGTATTCTCATGGTTCCCAGGGTCTGAAGGAGAGGAAACTCTCCTTCAGGCCCTGGGATCCATAGGGAGGTGTAAAATAAAGAATAAAAATAAAAAATATTGATATATTTACCTCTCCGGCGGCCCCTGAACTCAGCGCGGGTAACCGGCAGGCTTCGTTGTTCAAAATCAGCGCTTTTAGGACCTGAGAATCACGTCCCGGCTTCTGATTGGTCGCGGGCCGCCCATGTGACCGCCACGCGACCAATCACAAGCCGCGACGTCACCGCAAGCTATTGACGCGCTCATTTTTAAAAATGAGCGCGTTAATGGCTTTGAAAGACATAGCGGCTTGTGATTGGTCGCGTAGCCGCGACCAATCACAAGCCGCGACGTCACCGCAAGCTATTGACGCGCTCATTTTTAAAAATGAGCGCGTTAATGGCTTTGAAAGACATAGCGGCTTGTGATTGGTCGCGGCCACGCGACCAATCACAAGCCGCTATGTCTTTCAAAGCCATTAACACGCTCATTTTTAAAAATGAGCGCGTCAATAGCTTGCGGTGACGTCGCGGCTTGTGATTGGTCGCGTGGCGGTCACATGGGCGGCCCGCGACCAATCAGAAGCCAGGACGTGATTCTCAGGTCCTAAAAGCGCTGATTTTGAACAACGAAGCCTGCCGGTTACCCGCGCTGAGTCCAGGGGCCGCCGGAGAGGTAAATATATCAATATTTTTTATTTTAATTCTTTATTTTACAGATCCCTATGTATCCGATACCGATACCCGATACCACAAAAGTATCGGATCTCGGTATCGGAATTCCGATACCGCAAGTATCGGCCGATACCCGATACTTGCGGTATCGGAATGCTCAACACTACCCTGTAGTAAACCCTGACACAGTTGACTTCCTTGACCTCACTTTTTTTCATGACCATATAAAAATTCATACAAGAACCTACTTCAAACCTGTGGATGCGAACAGTTATGTCCATTATCAAAGTGGACACTACACTAAATGGTTGAGGAATATTCCACTCAACCAATATAAAAGAATCAAGAGGAACTGCAGTATGGATATAGATTTCATTAACCAATCAAAACTTTTATCACATAGATTTCTTGAGAGAAGTTACCCCAAAAATTGATCCATAGAGCCTTCTCTGAAAGCAAAAAAATAGAACAGATAGACTTAATCTCTAATATAAAAACAAAAAAATCTGCATCTGATACTAAGTTCAGCTTCAATTTTATTACCACTTTTTCAGCCCAGAACAAGAGAATTCGCATGGTTCTGGAAAAACATTGGGGCATACTTCTTAATGATCCCATATTGGGGAAGCTTCTTCCCAGCAATCCTCTGATAACGTTTCGAAGGGCCCCAACATTGAAAAACATGTTGGCCCCCAGCCGGCTAAAGAAAAAAGAGGATCTCAATCCCTCTACAAAAAAGCCCAGACAAGGCTCCTATAGATGTGGCGTCCCGAGATGCCTGTGTTGCTCAAGCATCATTTATGATGCAAAAACTTTTTCATCAGACAGTGGAAATTCAGATGAGTTTCAAATCAAATACCATTTGACTTGCCAATCCAGTTTTGTCATCTATGTCATTATATGCGAATGTAAGAAATTATATGTGGGCAGGACAACGCAACAGCTGCATAAAAGAATAAACTCGCACAGGTATAATATAAAAGAAGGATTTTTACAGCATGGCCTTTCCAGGCATTATGCAATGTATCACAACAAAAGGATATCCTTCAGGGTGATCCCTATTGACCATGTCCCCCTTGATAATTCTAATCGAGTCCAGACTCTCAACAGAAAAGAGATCTTCTGGATTCACAAGCTGAACACCATAAATCCCCATGGACTCAACGAAACAACTGATTTGTTCAACTGAAAGGGAAAAGAATAAAAATAAAGAATAATTCTCAGGGATTCTTTTTTTTTTTTCTTTCCACTGTTATCTCTTTGATTTCACAGACTCTTGTGAAATTACCACCAAACAAAACAATCCAATCAAATCCACCCATGGCTCAATGGTTCAAAACATCAGTAGCAGGGTCCTGACAAAGAATAAATGTTTTAACACTGTAGGTTCTAGCACTCCCCCAGCTTGCAAAAGTTATTCTTCTTAATGTGTTTTTTTGTATTTAGATTTTTACATGTATGAGCAATGGTTTTAAGTGCTTTACTCAATTATATTTTATGATTGTTTCGTGTGTTTTATGATGTACATATATGTTTGAATATGTGTTTTAAGTCAGATTCCCCACCCACTGGGTGTAGTGTTTTTTGTTTGTGTTTTTTTTCTTCCTTTGAAAGGCGTCTCCATGTGCCTTCTTTTGCTATAAATACAAGACCCTGTAGGTGTATGTGTATAGACTGTCCTGAGGAAGTGGTGTGATCACCACGAAACGCGTAGAAATAAAGTGTATTCTCTACTACTTCTATTTGGACTTCTCTGGTACATTATCCTGACAGGCGAGCAGCGCAGTCTGATGCCCCATTCTCTTCATCTAGCCAAGGATCATCACATCGGGGCTTGCAGCAGCCGCCAATGCTAAGTGCAGTGGTTGTGTCTTACACAACCATAATAGGTGAGTGAATTTATACTATCTCTCACAAATATTCCCTTTATCTCGGATAAGACCCTATGTGCGCTCTGTATTCCTTCTAGCTACCT
Organism: Ranitomeya imitator; assembly: GCF_032444005.1. Taxonomy (NCBI): domain Eukaryota; kingdom Metazoa; phylum Chordata; class Amphibia; order Anura; family Dendrobatidae; genus Ranitomeya; species Ranitomeya imitator. Next base: position 18,123,184 of record NC_091289.1, on the reverse strand, counting down.
TGAAAATATCAAATGTGACCAGGCATGGCTTTGATGGTCTTCATCTTCAAGAAATATTGTTTGTGTACACCTAGAAATATATAAATAATCTATCCAAAGCTGTTGCTTCCAACTTGTAGCCTTCCAGCTGATGGAAGATGACATCCCCATCCACACAAGTTCAGAATGCAGTTTCACAACAGATAACCAAAGGTTGAAGACTACTACTCTAAAATGTTTTGGGTTTTTTTTTAATGAGCCTATTCCTTCCTCGATACCTGAGACCAAAAATTGGGACTACTGAGGTATGTTTGTATGCTATAAAGTACACCAAAATTCATTTCTAAAGAAGGTGCATGGACAGAATTAAAAAAGCCTAAATTTAGGGCCACCTCTAATGTAAAGAAGCACAGACAAAAGCGTCAATGTGAAACTTTCCCAACCTGACCAATGCAGGTTAAAAACCCAAAATCTCGAGCATTGTAATCCAAACAGCCCCCAGCCAAGCGAGAGCTCATTTGTATTACACCCCACTCTTTCAAATGTAAATTAATTCATGGTTAATCAAAGACAAAAAAACATTTACAATAGCTGGTGGGCGATGCATCCCGATTTTCCATACTTTGTTAACCTACGAGCTGTAGGGCATGACCTCTGGAGGACTAATGTTAGGTCAGGGCAATAGGGCCATGTGCCCTAGGCCAATTTTATTTTGTTCTAAACACAATGTTAAATTAATTTAATTACACTTAGAAGGGATTCTTTGGATGATATCAATGCATTTATTAGCCTAAAGGGCAGAAGAAAATGTTTTTGTTATAAAGAAAGAAAAGTGGGGATTCTAACTTAGCTTGGTTCATGCCATCACACCCAACTATCCAACACAATGTTTCTCAACTCCGGTCCTCAAGACCCCACAACAGGTCATGTTTTCAGGATTTCCTTAGTATTGCACAGGCGATGGAATTAATGCTTGAGCAGGTGATGAAATTATCACCTGTGCAATACTACGGAAATCCTGAAAACATGACCTGTTGTGGGGTCTTGAGGACTGGAGTTGAGAAACACTGATCTAACACAAGAGATACTGTTGCTTGTTGTTCATTTCATGTAGGTTTATGGGCAACATGATCCTGAAGAAGAGCCACGCTGGATCGGAGAGAGAGCGAGATGAATAACCACAAGACCATCAGAAAAGAATATGGTCATTTGATAAATTAAATTGTTCAATGTTCTACGTTAGATGTTGTCCAGGGTTCATCAAAAATCTCTGAAATGTTTTCGAGTCAAGTCTTTAAGAAAAACAAAAGAAGAGGTGGTCAAGCGGGTTGGTCACCGTACTAAAGGCCTCCAAAATCTATTCGAAAGTTGGTCATAGATATTTAGTTTTTGTTGGTGTGTAACTGTGCCCAAGGTGGTAGTTGTAGGCGAGTGTCCTGAGTCCGACACCCCGACACGTTGCACGTTAGGAATGAATTGGTGGCCTACAAGGAGACTGACAACCCTCCCATATACTTTGCCTGTGAACTTACATACCCTTGTTTTTCCTCATGTAGAAGAAAAAAAAATCCCATAATTGTGTACCCCGTACTCCGGTGATTTGTGACCTAGGATGAACCGCGGAATGAAAAGTGGCATTGTTCAGCAAAGCATCGACATGTAGATACCTGCAGAGAACAGATAGTTAGAGGAGAGTTTTGTTCATCGTTGCGATGCTGACATATAGTGTGCGTCAGAGATCCCGCCAGCTCTGATGGGATTAATGGATTCCTCTTCTTGGCTTTGCTACTAAACATGCCCCGGGCATTTCAGCCACCAAATACTTTCTTTTCTTTTTTTTTTTTATTAATAAGACAACTGAGCTCCAGACTGGAGAGAGAGAAAGAGATCACCGCGTCTCATCGAGGGCAAAGTTAAAGAGCTGAAGTGTCCTTTAATCGGCAGCTCTGCCAATCATTCTGAAGTCTTGGCCGCTCTCTAAACATGTTACACCGCTAGCAAGTGCCCCCCGTGGAGCCCGGCGCAGTGGGATCCTCAATTCAATTATCCGGCCCAGCTGCCCGTCAGTGCGCAGGGGGGATTTTCATGAGGCCTTACCCAATCCTAAAAGCATGGACCAACTGAGGCGATACAAATAATCATTGTCTTACACGGGCAACCTCCACGATTGCAGGGGAGCGGTAATCTGTGTGATGTTCTTAGGAATAGCTGTCTCCATTTACCGGGGTATACCCTACACATATTGCTTAACAGTTTAGTAGCGGCTACAAATGCTCCTTTTTTTTTTTTTTTTTTTACTTAATTGCATGTAACTGGGGTTAAGCACATTTTTTGGCAATTGATTTTCATTAAAAAATGTGCACTTTTTTTTTCCTTTTAATATTTCGTGTGTTGCACTGTGAGTTAACTGAGAAGCCATCAGTAAGTCCACTGACAGTGGCACTTTGTCACTCTTATATCTGTCTTCTTCTGAGCCCTTCTCGGCTGATTTATGACCACAGATCACATCAGAGATGAATGTGCAGGAAAACAAGGACCCTGCAAAATCCAAAAGGTACAAACATTCTTCATGAAACACAATAGCATTAACCACGCCAATTTTTTTTTGCATTTCAGCGCTGGAGTGGTGCTACTAAACTAAGTTCCCCGACCCCACGATTATATGCAGCAACCGCCGTCTTTTGTTCTTCCGTCACTGTCCCGGTCACACGCCGCCATCTTATGACCACAACGTCTTACTGTCCAGAAGTCAGAGGTAACGGTCATAAGCTCTCAATGCAGGTCTATGGGAGTCTTGACTTGTGACTTCCGGATTGTTGGAGCGATCTGGTGGGACACAATCTGCTGTAGACCTACCGGAGAGGCGCCAATAAAAGATGCAGATGGTGGATGAAAGCAGTGGCGGACATATCATTGGTGCAATCTGTGCGGCCACACAGGGGCCCAAGAGGTAAGGGGGCCATTTCTATCTCAAAAGCAGATGCAATTTTGCATTTTTAGGAGATCTTGGGCTGCAAAGGGCCCATATATTATTCTTACACAGGGGCCCTTTTCTATCTGTGTCCGCCAGTGATGATAAGTATATGACAGGGAACTTAGATTAGTAGCTCTACTCCAGCACTGCAAGAATAAAAAGAAACCGCTGGAGTGGAGCTTTAAGCCCAAAATACATGCATTTATGAAAAAAAAATGTAATGAAGATTGACAATCCCTTTAAAACGATATGCCAAGAGCGACAAGTGTGCAGAAACAGCTCGACGCCTAATAAAAAACATACAAAAGTTCTTATCACCCTCCTTTTCCCAGAAAGTTAATAAGCCCCCTCACCCTCTAAAAAATAAATATATATATAACTAGATGGTGGCCCGATTCTAACGCATCGGGTATTCTAGAATATGTATGCGTAGTGTATAGCACAGCCCACGTAGTATATTGCGCAGCCCACGTAGTATATTGCACAGCCCACGTAGTATATTGCACAGTCCATGTAGTATATAACACATCCCACGCAGTCTATAGCAATGTGGGCACCATGACCCTGTTAAAAAAAAAGAATTAAAATAAAAAATAGTTATATGCTCACCCTCCGTTGGCTCCCGGATCGAAGTGGTTACCGACGCTCCTCGTGCGCTCTGGTCTGAAGATTGCATTGCAGTCTTGCGAGATGATGATGTAGCGGTCTCACAAGACCGCAATGCATGGAGCGGTCACCGGGGCGTCGCGAGGAGCGTCGGTAACCGCTTTGATCCGGGGGCCACCGGAGGGTGAGTATGTAACGATTTTTTATATTTTTTCATTATTTTTAACATTAGATCTTTTTACTATTGAAGCTGCATAGGCAGCATGAATAGTAAAAAGTTGGTCACACAGGGTTAATAGCAGCATTAACCGAGTGTGTTACACCGCGGTCAACGCTGCCATTAACCCTATGTGAGCGCTGACCGGAGGGGAGTATGCGGACGCCGGGCACTGACTGCGTGGAGGAAGGAGCGGCCATTTTCTTCCGGACTGTGCCCGTCGCTGATTGGTCGTGGCTGTTTTGCCGCGACCAATCAGCGACTTGGATTTCCATGACAGACAGAGGCCGCGACCAATGAATATCCGTGACAGAAGGACAGACAGACGGAAGTGACCCTTAGACAATTATATAGTAGTAATACATATATATACAGTTAGGGCCAGAAATATTTGGACAGTGACACAAGTTTTGTTATTTTAGCTGTTTACAAAAACATGTTCAGAAATACAATTATATATATATAATATGGGCTGAAAGTGCACACTCCCAGCTGCAATATGATAGTTTCCACATCTAAATCGGAGAAAGGGTTTAGGAATCATAGCTCTGTAATGCATAGCGTCCTCTTTTTCAAGGGACCAAAAGTAATTGGACAATGGACTCTAAGGGCTGCAATTAACTCTGAAGGCGTCTCCCTCGTTAACCTGTAATCAATGAAGTAGTTAAAAGGTCAGGGGTGGATTCCAGGTGTGTGGTTTTGCATTTGGAAGCGGTTGCTGTGAGCAGACAACATGCGGTCAAAGGAACTCTCAATTGAGGTGAAGCAGAACATCCTGAGGCTGAAAAAAAAGAAAAAATCCATCAGAGAGATAGCAGACATGCTTGGAGTAGCAAAATCAACAGTTGGGTACATTCTGAGAAAAAAGGAATTGACTGGTGAGCTTGGGAACTCAAAAAGGCCTGGGCGTCCACGGATGACAACAGTGGTGGATGATCGCCGCATACTTAATTTGGTGAAGAAGAACCCGTTCACAACATCAACTGAAGTCCAGAACACTCTCAGTGAAGTAGGTGTATCTGTCTCTAAGTCAACAGTAAAGAGAAGACTCCATGACAGTAAATACAAAGGGTTCACATCTAGATGCAAACCATTCATCAATACCAAAAATAGACAGGCCAGAGTTAAATTTGCAGAAAAACACCTCAAGAAGCCAGCTCAGTTCTGGAAAAGTATTCTATGGACAGATGAGACAAAGATCAACCTGTACCAGAATGATGGGAAGAAAAAAGTTTGGAGAAGAAAGGGAACGGCACATGATCCAAGGCACACCACATCCTCTGTAAAACATGGTGGAGGCAACGTGATGGCATGGGCATGCATGGCTTTCAATGGCACTGGGTCACTTGTGTTTATTGATGACATAAGAGCAGACAAGAGTAGCCGGATGAATTCTGAAGTGTACCGGGATATACTTTCAGCCCAGATTCAGCCAAATGCTGCAAAGTTGATTGGACGGCACTTCATAGTACAGATGGACAATGACCCCAAGCATACAGCCAAAGCTACCCAGGAGTTCATGAGTGCCAAAAAGTGGAACATTCTGCAATGGCCAAGTCAATCTCCAGATCTAAACCCAATTGAGCATGCATTTCACTTGCTGAAATCCAGACTTAAGACGGAAAGACCCACAAACAAGCAAGACCTGAAGGCTGCGGCTGTAAAGGCCTGGCAAAGCATTAAGAAGGAGGAAACCCAGCGTTTGGTGATGTCCATGGGTTCCAGACTTAAGGCAGTGATTGCCTCGAAAGGATTTGCAACAAAATATTGAAAATAAAAATATTTTGTTTGGGTTATGTTTATTTGTCCAATTACTTTTGACCTCCTAAAATGTGGAGTGTTTGTAAAGAAATGTGTACAATTCCTACATTTTCTATCAGATATTTTTGTTCAACCCTTCAAATTAAACGTTACAATCTGCACTTGAATTCTGTTGTAGAGGTTTCATTTCAAATCCAATGTGGTGGCATGCAGAGCCCAACTCGCGAAAATTGTGTCACTGTCCAAATATTTCTGGCCCTAACTGTATATATAATTAATTTTTTGAACATATGTATTATTGTAAATTAATTAAATATGATATCTATCCCATATGTTGCAAGCCGAAATGGAAAAAAAAATATGGAAACTTTACCTCCCTCCAAAAATGGATTAAAAAGAGATCAGAAAGTCATATGGACCCCAAAATGGTGATGAAAAAACAAGCCCTTTTAAAACTAATGACGTGAAAAAAAAAAGATGAAAAAAATAAATAAATAAACAAATAAAACAAAGGTAAATGAGGAGGAAAAATCGAGATTATAGAATAGTATTGAAAAAAACCACAATACTTGATAAATCTACTGACTAGAAATAAATAAATAAAAAAGGTACCGTAAGTGAGGAGGAAAAATGGAAAGCATAGAATGGTAGTGAAAAAAAAAAACACAAGAAAACTACTGAATAGAAAAATGTAAAAAAAATAAAATAAAGGTAAATGAGGAGGAAAAGGCCGACGTGTACAGGAGGTCGGGCGGATTAGTTGCTGTGAAAGAGACCCAATAAAACTTTTTTTTTCCCCCTAGAAGAGATGGCACATACAGGGAGCCACAGGGTTTACATTCCGGCCCGGGAGCCTTTGACGTTATGTGTCTGAGGCAAATATTTAGTGAAAAGTCAGACATTTCCTGCCAACATGGCTGCTCCTAAATCACAGCAGGGCCCCGACAGAATGAAGAGCTTCTGCCGCCTGTCACGTCCTCCGACCATCAGCACGGTGACCTCATTTCATGTCATGGCCACCACCGGGCCTAACGATGCTCCGAGGACGTTTGCTGTCGGGGAAACAAACTGCTCTGTGGGGAAATATTACAGGATTTAATACTTTTTTTTTTTTTCCTTGATTGCTATGAGAATATTATATCGCGCTCTCCACGGTGAGAGGCAGCTCAGCAAATCTCTGTAACGTATTATACGCCGCCATAAGCCCCGCTGGCAGGGATGATTCAGTAGTAGGGGATGAGACGGCGGCGAACAAGTAGCTTATTTAATTCATTGTTATGATTCATTATGTGGAAATCTATAGAGGATTTGGAGGCAGATGTTGTGGTCAGAACCGCTCTTGGCAGCCCGACTCTCCTCGCTCACTCCGCTCCTTTTGCCAAAAAAACACGCGCTGCCTTATCCGAACTGACAGTCGACACCGAGATTCCCGCTTAGAGCGTCACAATCGATCATCGTCACCGTCACACCTGAAGTAACAATGGCCGCGACAAAACCCTGACAGGGGAGTCTCGTAGGTGTAATGTACTGACAATCTGTCAGATGACAACGCGAGGCTGAAGAAGAAAACAATTTTCTGGGCCTCGTTGATCAAAATTGTCTTTGTTGCCCATAGCGACCAATCACAGTGCAGCTTTCATTTTCTTAAACAGCTTTGGTAAAATGAAAGCTGAGCTGTGATTGGTTGCCATGTACCATAAAACAGTCGATAATGTATCACTGCATAATTAGGCAAAATTAATATTATTATGGGCTGGGAAAGCTGGGGAACAGCCCATGAGGAGCTGTAACTGTGGACATATTGATCACCTTATGTGCTATGTGGGGAATGTACTGTGGGGGCATCATACTTTTTTGGGGGGCACTATGGGGACATCATACTTTGTGTGGGTGGCTGTGCGATATCATACTGTAAGTGAAGGAATATACGTGTATAAAGCACGTGTCCAGGATACGTGCCTTGTTTCCCTCACCCTGGTCTGCTAGACTCTGTTCTGCTCCACGTAGGGCTTTGCAGATGGCCCAGCATGATCCCAGGTGAGCATCTGTCCGAGCCTATACAAGGCTCACCAAGACACACACCTACTGTATGTCTTGGTATTAAGAATTCAGTGTTGCTAGACTCTGGCTTGCCATATTAATCTTGACCTGCTCTGCTGCTGTTTGCAGTTTTCTGGAGTCTTCCACCTTCCTGTGGTTCACTGCACTCAGCTTGCCTGCGGTCTCTTGATGTCACCTGCCTATGGTCTCCTGGACGTCTTCCACCTGTCTTCGGGTTCCTTCACTCTGCCTGGCTGCAGCCTGACTTTTACATGTCTATCTGGCTTTGGTCTCATGGATGTCTTCTGCTTGCCTGCAGTTCCCTGAACTCCACCTGCCTGCGGTTCCCTGCCTGGTGCCTCCTGACGTCTTCCGCTTGCCTGCGGTTTCCTGTCTGTATCCTGTGTTCCCCACCTATCTGCTATGATGTGCAAACCCCATAGGATACTACTGAATACACATGGCAGATCATTGCAGCCTGTAGGGCTGGCCATATGCATTAGAAGGATGTTGGCTGACTCTCCCATACACAGGTGCCCTCTATAAGAAAACGACCGACTTATCTCTTATTTCTGGAAGAACAATGCGATTGGCAGTCCGACATCTCTCGTCCAGCGGCCCATATCGGATCATGAAGGTGCCCAGTACTGCGCTGTATTACAGGGATATTATCTCTTGAAAGCAATGTGTCTGTAGGATATCTGAGGGTGTTGCCTTGTGTCTCTATATAAGGCTGTATGACATGACATTCCTGTGCATGAACATTAACCATGGCTTTTCACGAAGTCCAGGACCATGAAGGTCACCTGCAAGTAGGAAGACTTCAGTTATATTCTATAAGTGAAAACGTTGCAAGCAACTTGCGGAAAAATATCAAGAATCTCGACCATGACTTGGCTTCCTGTGATACATGAGTGGTCACTCTCAAAGCCAAGTTGTTCTTCCTTCCCTGAGTTGCCCACAATTTTTATAATACTCATGGTAAGGCCATCTCAAGCCGTGGTTAAGTGTCGTCTATGAATCACAAGTTGCGTTGTTTCATGTTACATACACATTATTTAGATGTCTCGTTCCTTACAGTAAATGAGACCCGTCAGACACTTGCATTCTCAATCCATATCGACAGGTTGTGTTTTCGATCCCAAATGTTGAATTTAATACATGGTGAAATTCCATGTACAGTATCTAAACGGGGTTTCTACATTTTGTACATTGATTCCTCCAGAACCAATTCAGATGATTTGGGTATCAAAAATGTTGTCCTCTTCAGAAAATCCAATTTTGTTAGATCTGATCTTGTTATGCTGATCACAAGGGGTCTTATTTCTGGGACCCCCAGCGTTCAGTTGTATCAGGGATGGAAACCAATCAAGCGTTTTATTTCCCTGCTGCCCAGAGGAGAAATGAAGCATTACATAAATGCTATTGAAATTTGTACAGTCCATAAAGGTCCTCCAAAGCAAGACACACTTTGTAGATGCTTTCCATAACGGCTAAAAATATGAAGGTCCTGAAACCCCTGTATTAGCTCAGAATTTACTCATACGGTATTTGTAAATGGATTGTGGTTAACACACACAAAAAAACTTTTGAAAGGCCTTAGTGATGAACGAAGTTTTAATCAGTGGTGGTCTGGTTGCTAAAACCCCCAATCATCCCTTAATCGGAGTGGTAGAAAGCTCAGTTGAGATCTTCGACTTTTCGTTTCCGATCTCTTCTTTTTCGAGAGTAGTTTATGGACTCTATAGATTTTCTTTGACTCCCCGTGCGCAATATAAAGACGGTCATATTCATTTTCAACTCAAACATTTTTATTTTTAGGTGTTTTAGGGGAAATTAGTCTCTAAATAAGAGACAGGAAGTTCTGCAGACTTTGCATGTTCTAGTCTAGACTTATCAAATGGTCAAAAGACAGGTGTGCGTGTACAAGGGAGAAGGGGGAATCAAAAAGTGATCACACTCAGAACATAAAGCCAGCCCTTAATCCTAAAGGTTTAACTTTCCTTAACGGGGATTAACTGTGCGACTTGGGAAAATACATGAATGAATGAAGGACAGGCTACTCTTTTGGTGGCATTACACACATCGGGATCTGTAAGTCATCACTTCTTGGCAGGGACAATTCCACCGAGTGTGTTAATGAGGCCAGGATCATGATATCACACCTTCTGCAAGTCTGTGAATTGACAGTAAGAGAGTGTGAGATTGTGCACCTGCGCTACTGAGGGAGCTCAGCTTCTAAGCATTGACCTCTCGGGTCACCCTAACCTTGACCCTGAAGAAAGAAATAAAACATTCCAGCAAACATCTTTGGAAAGTTAATTGGTACGTTGAAGTCTAATTTCACTCGAAATTGAAGACGAGCTTGGTGAGGAATGTTCAACAAATTAGCTCCTTTCCAATGTTAAAATTCTTGAGGGACTGAAGTTTTCTCAAGAGAGCTGTGGATCCCTCACACTGAGCCTTGGTAAGGTTCTTCAAAAATAAGTGAAGGGTTCCTTTTCCTGGAATGGTCGCCATTATTCATACTAAAGATTCTTGTAGAAATTTCCATTACAAGATTGATCCGATCTTTTGGTTCTCAATGGAGAAGAGGATGTTGAAACCATTTTTAGCCAAGGTGTGGAGTCTACATCTGATGACCCCCATAATTGTCTCCCACTTGGATTTCTGAATTATGGCACCCAGTTGGTGTTGTATGAAGTAATATCTGAGATGATGTGGACTGAAGGTCAAAGTAAAGCCAGAAGAGGAGGTGAAAATGTTACCAGAAGACCAAGACAAGAGTCAAAACCAGAAGATCTAACTATAATGGTGACAACATGAGGGTAAAGTTTAAAGAGCAGAGAAAATGTGTCTCAATTTCGAGACAAATACTTTTTTCTATTTATACCTGCCGCTGGGTGATATTCAGAATGGGTCGGTCATAATAGACATGAGAAATAATACCCCAACTATGACGCAAGGATCAAGCCACCATTAATGGTTGTCTCAGTTGTAAAAAGATGTTGCACATCCACCACTCTCTCACCTCCATCATCATTTATAATGCAGACATTTTCTAACATACTGGGCAATAGCCTTGCGGGAAAGCTTAAGCCAGAAGCATCCACAAGGTCCATTTCTTCTGTATCTCAGTCACACTTTCTAAGGACTCTTTGAAAAGTTGAACTTTTTGAGAATTGACCAAAAATGTTGGATTTTGTTTTATGGTTTTTCATTGGTATATCTATGGTCAAGTTTAGTCACGTGTTCGTTCCTGTCCATGAACCTCCTGGTCTCAGGTTTCACTCCTAAAACTGTGGCTGCTCCATTATCTCTGCAGGATTTGACTAAGCTCTCGTTTTGTCATGTAAACAGCATACAGGTGGCTATTACTTCTCAATTTGTCTTTCTCATGTAATTCAAAGTGGTGTCGCATTTCCAAAGGTCACATCGCATGGTGACGACAGGAAAAGAATTATCCTCTCAGGATGGCTCATTAAAGTAAATGAGATTTTCAGTATTTGCAATATGGGTGCTTCTGTTCATTAGCTTCGAACTACACGGCAAAAGGAAATTTACACATTCATCCAATGTTGTCCCCTATGAAGATTTGGTAGTTCCAGTGCTTATCCATCCCCATGTGAAGTAGATGGGGGGGTCATGGAATGTTGGTCCTAGAATGGGGTGGCTCTTTCAACACTCATTACCCGTTATGGTGCCAAGTTTGGCACCCAGGACAGAAGAATCTAGGGTTTACCCCTTGGGAAATTTCTCAACTAATCTCAAGATTAAAAAACGGGTAGGTACAGCTCACTGTGCTGGAAAGTCAATTCATGACCGTTGAAGTTCTTTGGAGGGTGCTGATCCCACTGGTGAACACCGCTGCAAGAAGGAATGAATTGGGGAGGGAATTTCTATCCAGAATGACCATCTAAAAATAGGTAAAAAACAATATTTTATTTGGAAATCATTAAAAAATGGTTAAAAGCAACACCTGACACGTTTTTGGCGCAAAAAAAGAGCCCTTAATCATAGGATCCCTCCCCTTTTCCATTCATCCAAATCTCAATATTTTAACCACTTACTAGCCAATGGGAAGGGACCAATCAGAAAAGGGACAGTTTTCACCAAAGACCCTGTGATCTACCTCAATGACATCTAAGGTTTTCATACACCTTAGATAACTGTTATCCAAATACTCCTTCAGCTAACAGATATTCCTTTCCGATCCCCCATGCACATGCATGCTCATATTCTCAGGGGGAGAGAAGAAAGATCAATCATGCTGACTCCAGCATCCACAATCAGTGTTCCACCTGACATTTGCCTTTGGGAAGTTTTGGCCAGTTCCATCATTCATCTACATTACAGATCAAAAGTTTGGACACACCTTCTCGTTTAAAGATTTTTCTGTGTTTTCATGACTATGAAAATTGTACATTCACAATGAAGGCATCAAAACTATGAATTAACACACGTGGAATTATATACTTAACAAAAAAGTGTGAAACAACTGAAATTATGTCTTATATTCTAGGTTCTTCAAAGTAGCCACCTTTTGCTTTGATGACTGCTTTGCACACTCTTGGCATTCTCTTGATGAGCTTCAAGAGGTAGTCACCGGGAATGGTTTTCACTTCATAGGTGTGCCCTGTCAGGTTTAATAAGTGGGATTTCTTGCCTTACAAATGGGGTTGGGACCATCAGTTGTGTTGTGCTGAAGTCTGGTGGATACACAGCTGATAGTCCTACTGAATAGACTGTTAGAATTTGTATTATGGCAAGAAAAAAGCAGCTAAGTAAAGAAAAACGAGTGGCCATCATTACTTTAAGAAATGAAGGTCAGTCAGTCCGAAAAATTGGGAAAACTTTGAAAGTGTCCCGAAGTGCAGTGGCAAAAACCATCAAGTGCTACAAAGAAACTGGCTCACATGAGGACCGCCCCAGGAAAGGAAGACCAAGAGTCACCTCTACTTCTGAGGATAAGTTTATCTGAGTCACCAGCCTCAGAAATCGCCAGTTAACAGCAGCTCAGATTAGAGACCAGGTCAATGCCACACAGAGTTCTAGCAGCAGACACATCTCTACAACAACTGCTAAGAGGAGACTTTGTGCAGCAGGCCTTCATGGTAAAATAGCTGCTAGGAAACCACTGCTAAGGACAGGCAACAAGCAGAAGAGACTTGTTTGGGCTAAAGAAAGAACACAAGGAATGGACATTAGACCAGTGGAAATCTGTGCTTTGGTCTGATGAGTCCAAATTTGAGATCTTTGGTTCCAACCACCGTGTCTTTGTGCGACGCAGAAAAGGTGAACGGATGGACTCTACATGCCTGGTTCCCACCGTGAAGCATGGAGGATGAGGTGTGATGTTGTGGGGGGGCTTTGCTGGTGACAATGTTGGGGATTTATTCAAAATTGAAGGCATACTGAACCAGCATGGCTACCACAGCATCTTGCAGTGGCATGCTATTCCATCCGGTTTGCGTTTAGTTGGACCATCATTTATTTTTCAACAGGACAATGACCCCAAACACACCTCCAGGCTGTGTAAGGGCTATTTGACCAAGAAGGAGAGTGATGGGTGCTACGCCAGATGACCTGGCCTCTACAGTCACCAGACCTCAACCCAATCGAGATGGTTTAGGGTGAGCTGGACCGTAGAGTAAAGGCAAAAGGGCCAACAAGTGCTAAGCATCTCTGGGAACTCCTTCAAGATTGTTGGAAGACCATTCCCGGTGACTACCTCTTGAAGCTCATCAAGAGAATGCCAAGAGTGTGCAAAGCAGTCATCAAAGCAAAAAGTGGCTACTTTGAAGAACCTAGAATATAAGACATAATTTCAGTTGTTTCACACTTTTTTGTTAAGTATATAATTCCACATGTGTTAATTCATAGTTTTGATGCCTTCAGTGTGAATGTACAATTTTCATAGTCATGAAAATAAAGAAAAATCTGTAAATGAGAAGGTGTTTCCAAACTTTTGGTCTGTACTGTATATATAGACATCAGTTAGACATTTGTAGTCTTGCTTCATATAACCAACCACTCTCCGATTTGTAGGATAGAACAATTTGTGACTCTCTTCGCTTTTTGTAGGATGGCTCAGAGTGCCTGTGCCTAAATTGGCAAAGAGACCCCTTCCAGCAACTGACTCCTCCTTCATTAATCGGTGGTTCCGGAAGGATTCAAGAAAGGACCAACCTTAACCGAAGCCCAATCTCCATGGTCTTCAAAGGATCTCCATCTTTCCATGGGCTGACCTTTATTGAATGTACATTCTTGAAAGGAAAGCTGATGTTTTGTAGCCTCATATAACCCATGAGTTAAGAAGAGGGGGGCAACTCTACCAGAGACCCTTGTCTGCCACAGCAATTACAAGAACCCTGTGGCACATGCAACCGTAGCTGAAAGCCGCAGTCAATTGGTGTCATTGACTTGTTTTACCGAAGACCATGACCGACACTGCCCCCTAATAAATCTCATTATTTACCTTTAGCAGACACTGTTGAAGAAAATTGTCTTCTCATTGAATTCAATCCTAAAACTCCCAAGAGACCCTTCTGTTTGTCAGCTTTCTGCCTATTCCAACACCGCGGCAGGAATCCCTAATACTAACCCAAACCTCAGTGTCCTCCATTAGGACTGTGACAGACTGGAGCAAGCGAGAACAGAATGATTGAGGACGGCTACTAATCGCAGCAATTGATATAAATTACTGTGTCAGCTGTAGGATATAGCAGTCTGTAGGATTTACACCTCATTAGCTTCCGAGTGCTAAATGAATCAAAAGGCTTCCGTAGAACATTTTTAATTAATAGTTCTACCAACAGGATGGCGCACCGAAGGAGGGCTTTTTTTTTCCAATGTGCTGCAGTTTAACATCTGTAGGAATAATAATTTGCTTGTGTTGCTACCAGGGATTGGGGTCAATAGTATTTTCCCTTTATACACAGAACTGGAATGGATTATATTGGTACAGTTATTGATCCTATATACTAAACACTGTTTCCCAAGCTTCTGCTGATGCAAAAACTACAACTCCCAGCATGAGTGGATGCACCGGATTTAGCAAAAATCGGCGGTGCAGATACGTAGACGACATCTGCCATTCAATTGTATGGGGAAACTAGAATGATGAAAGACTAGAATGGTCACCATGTTGGTTGTCATCTAGACCTTAGTTGGGCATTATTGTGCCATTCTGCTGTTTTTTTGCAACAATTTTTTGAAATTGGTGTAAAATTGCCTCTTTTTACTGCTTTATTGGAAAATCGTGGCGAAGAAAAGCAATGCAGTGGCATCATGTGAATATGGCCTAAAGTATTTTTTTTCTTTATATTGCAAGATGGCCGCCGGATGAGTCCTTGAGGGGAGATATGTGTCACTGCGGCTATTAGCTGTGGTGATGTGAGCTTGGAAGCATGCTCCAGCACATATGGTGCTGAGAGAGTTATTTGGCCCAATCCAGGGCCGGGTTTTATGAGAAGTCGTGAGATGGGTGGGAATGACTGCTCACATATCCCAACCCCAGGAGCGAGGTTTGGCAGATAAATGGAGGCCGAGTGTCTGCTACAGCCCTGTTGCAAATTTTTACGAGAGATTAATAGGGGTTGGTTCAAGATCCTTTGAAGCCAATCCTATTATTGTTGTACATGAAAAATAGATTCCATATTTCAAGAGGGAAAGGCAACATGTTTTGGATGCACAATTGTAGACAGAGATGTAGGGCCACGGGCGAGCTTCATTCTCAGAAATGGTGGGGATACAGAAGTCATACAGTCATATCCTAGTGATGGGAATGACCCTTTAAAGGAGACCTGATTATCAGCCGATAGGCACAGTTCCAGCTTCCTTGTAGTCTTGCCGTTACTTTGGAAGTTTGAGAACTTTTCATAGTGCAACAAATTCGCCTTATGTATCCGATTAGCCTTTAAAAGCATTAGCTGCACCAACCCTAAAGTCTACATATTGGCCGGAGGATGTAATCTATTAGTCCCTGTTATCAGCCATTTCTGGCACTGTAGTTTTCCGCCATTTAACACTCCATTATTAATACTGATGAATATCCGTAGGCTCCTTAGTACCTTGTACTCATCACCGTGATTGATGTGAGGCCCTTGTCAGCATCTCGTCCCCGCAGACCACCGTTGTCAGATCCTTGACGTGTTTCGGATATAATACAGACATTAACTACAACCTTCATCTTCATCGTACAAATTAGTGTCCTCGGGAAAAAAAAAAAAGGGAAAAAAAAATCCTTGGATGAAAATAAGACAGACAGGAGAATACAGAGAGATTTGTATAACGGCGTCTTCACCACCGGCAATGCGCATGAATGGGAGTTGTCAGTCAAAGTATTAGCAGACGTACAACAGTGATTTATCAGCAGGTTCTGCCAGAAACGCAGTGTGACAGCTCGGCTCAAAATACCACGGACTGGTCCGTAATCAGCTCAGGCGTCTAATAACTGTGGATAGACATGTGAAGTCAGCGCCGGAGCGAAACGGATGGTTACTGCAGCAACCGATTAGGAGGGATGTATTATAGCGTCTTATTAATTTGAAGCGTTGTGTTACAGAAGCTCAGAGTCTACGGATTGAGGTGGTACAGAGTGGCAGCGGCAAGTACGGGAGGTGATGAGGGAAGGGAGGTGATGACGGACGGGTGGTGATGGCGGAAGGAACATGATGGAGGACGGGAGAGGATGGCGGACGGAAGATGATGGCAGACGGGAGGTGATGGAGGGCGGGAGATGATGGTAGACGGGAGGTGATGGCGGACGGGAGATTTCGGACTGCAGATGATGGCGGACGGATGATGATGGCGGATGGAAGATGATGGAGGACGGGAGGTGATGGCGTACAGGACATGATGGCGGACCGGAGATGAAGGCAGAAAAGGAGAGGATGGTGGACTGGAGGTGATGGCAGACGGGAGGTGATGGTGGATGGGAGATGATGTGGATGGGAGGTGATGGCGGACGGGAGATTTCGGACTGGAGATGATGGCAGACAGAAGATGATGGCAGACGGAAGATGATGGCAGACGGAAGATGATGGCGGATGGAAGATGATGGCGGACGGGAGGTGATGGTGGACAGGACGTGATGGCAGACGAGAGCTGATGGCGGACGAGAGGTGATGACGGACAGATGATGGCAGCTGTTCCTCCTCTAGCTCTCAATTTCGGCACAACCAACTGTCCATCAAATGTGCATGGGGTATCCTGAATATGATGGCAGATTTTGGGAGAAAGAAGGGTCACCATGTCATTTTTATCTTTGCTTATCATATTCCAGAGCACTTTACAGACATCACTGTCCCCATCGGGGCTCACAATCTAATTTCCTAGCCTTATGTCTTTGGAGTGTGGGAGGGATCCGGAGGAAACCCACGCAAACATGGAGAGAACATACAAACTCCTTGCAGATGTTGTCCTTGGTGGGATTTGAACCCAGGACCCCAGTGCTGCAAGGCAACAATGCTAATCACTTAGTCACTGTGCTGCCACCAGAGAAGACAGGCAGCGGCTTAGACCCTCTTTTGTATTAGGAATACATGCATGCTCAGCTTACCGTCCATGCATTTGTAATAGCATGATATGTACGAGGATTTGGCAACACCTATCCAAAGTGTATGGTTTCTTTCTTCAGGAGCTCCTCTGCCTCCAGGCTTAGTTCTTGTCAGGGTGTGGCGGTGCACTCCTTAAGAATGATAGTTCAGACCAGCGGCACTGTGCGCTCTATGATGAAGCTTTGCCTCTGCAGCATCGGCGAAACCCAAGGAGAATGAAGCACTGAAGCTCGTCCGATCCAGCCAGTCTCAGAGCGGTACTTTCACACTTTTGGCCAAGGCAACCAGCCACTCAAGACGTAAACTGCAGCATTAAAAGTCCTTCTCTTCCTGAGAACAGTGAGGATTTTAAAAAAAGAGGTAAATTATAAAGTGGCTTGTTTTTCCAAAAACTTTGTAAATTTTAGCCATTAAAGAACACGAGACAACCCCATTAGGCTGTGCTCTCTACTCGCCTAAAAAAAGGAATGCTCACCGTGGCGAAGTATCCATGTGTTCTCTATGGGGAGAGTGGAGTGAGCCGCTGCCAGATGGACGCCATTTCAAAAAATAAATAAATCTTCTGTCCAAGTCATATTCGATCCCTGTAATGCAGATGACGTGGAGCGGCGACCATGGTTAGTGGTGCAGCTTCGGCATCTCATTTTCTAGTAGCCGCTTCCGCCCTGTGAGACTCGAAGAACCGCAGGAACGCAGCCCCGGCGTCTCCAGCCTTGTATTGATTAAGCCGGTGCCATAACGAGTGATCTAAATCAAACTTCTGCATTGATTGTACGTGAGCCGATGTTCACAGATGTAACGTCTCCGCTGGACGAGACAGGATCATTTCTTATTCGGAAGAATACAAACACTGTAATCAAAATGGATCTGTCACCAGATTTCACAGTATAAACCTCAAACAGATATTTTTTACAACCTGATGGGGCTGATGTACTGACGTTGAAAATTCATGTCAGAACGGCTGTATAGTTCTTTTTTTTTCTTCCCGATATTAAAATGAGCAGATGGGAGGTGAAATAAAATTGCAAAATTCATACAACCATTCTGAAATGAATTTTATAAGTAAATATACCAGCCTCATCTGGTCTAACCGATGTTTAATATAGTATGATAATCTTTTTTTTTAATTATTTCTCAGCATTTCACAGTAAGCAGTTCTTATTGCACAATATGGTGACAGATTCCCTTTAAAGATAAACTGTCATCGGGTCAAGTGTGTCCAGCTTTTGCTTTTATTTTACTCCTGCTGCTACCCTCGTTATTCTTTTCATTAAACCACCGAAGAGGTCCAGAGATAATGGCCTTTTTATTTGGTGCTAATTTGTATTATCTTTGCCAAGTGGGCGGTGCGCACTGGGTAATAATGCAGAGCAGCTTAAAGACACGCCCCTGAGGATCCCGAGAACCACACCCTCCTTCTAAAGACCATGAATAATAGCACACTTCTCAGCAAACATGATGGAAAATATGTGCTAATTTTTTCATGCAGATTTTTCCAAGAAACTTGCATTAGATGCTGAAAATCCGCAGGTAAAAATGAGGAAAGACTTGCTGGCATTTATAGTTCTCCTTTAACTTCTCACCCGTAGCAGCTTGACGACGGTGAAGCGGAGGAAGCGGCTAAGGTTGCATTGTTAGTTTCTTCCAGGGCAAGAAATGACATAATTAATTGCTATTTAGTGCATCCACTTCAGGAAGCAACGGGGTTAATTAAGAAAAGATCTGAGATTCATGCAACATAAGCCGCGCAGCTCGTTAATGAGAACTATGGGGAGATGATGAGGGAGTGTTCTAAAGACCGCTGAAAGAGCAGTATAATATAGATTCAGCGCACTAAATTGGCCTCCGGGGGCAGCGCAGAACTTTGGATTGCAGCGGTGAGGTCCTCCGCCACCGCCGCCGCCTCTCAGGAGCCGCCGCTATCCACCATCACTGATCTCTTAAAGGAGCAGAGAACAAGCTTATTGCATCATTAACCTGGTGCTGAGCAAATAAATGAAGCAATTTTGTTAATCGGATCACGATCCGTTTCTCATTAACATACATTGCACAAAATCGATCAGACAAAGCCGGAGTATTTTACGGAATAGAGAGACGGTAGATCCAGAGAATTGATCAACTTCAGTAATAATTATGGGATGTACTGTTCCTTTAAGGGATAAGCGGCGCCAGGGTTAAGTTACTCCGCTTCTCTTTTCTGTATGGCAAGACTGGTTTTCCTTGCACCATTTTCATCATCCACGATTATAAAAAAAAAATAAAAAATCAGCTTTTAAAAGCAAGTAAGTCCCCTCGCCAGTCTGTTTTTTTTGGGCCTTTTTTTTGTTGCTCCGCCTTCATCGATTAGGTGATGAACATCCATGTGACCACTGCAGCCAATCGCTGCACTCAGCAGTCTTGTCTTTGCAAATATCACCACCAGGTCTGATTGACTGCAGCGGTCACACGAATGGACGTTATGGAAAAGTAAACAAACATAAGCAAAGACATCATGGTCTCCAAATCTTTGGCACGTTTTCCGCACATCATTTTTTGCTACATTCTTTGGCGTCAATTTTTGCAGCGGAAACGTGACAAAGTCTCTCATCTTATGGCTACATCTGATTAAAAACCATCAGACAAGAAGGACTGAAAAGTTTCTCCTTTCAAATCCCACATTTTTTAGATGTGGATTTTTAAGCCACATGTTAAAAAAACAACAACAAAAAAAAACCCAGCAGATGAAAAGTACCCAAAACAAGACAAAAAAAAGCGCAAGTGCAACAATTCATTATTTGTTCAGTTTTTGGTGCCTTTTTTTGTACACATAGCTAAAATATTCACATCTAAAAAAATTTAGATGTGGATTTTTCAGCCTTGTGTACAAAAAAAGGCACCAAAAACTGGACAAAAAAAGGCGCAAATGTGATAATGAATTGTTGCACTTGCGCTTTTTTTTTGTTTTTGGTACTTATCATCTGCTGGTTTTTTTGGACTCGCTGTCCAGTTTTCTGGTTTCCTCCACAGTAAGCTGCACTACGGTTCTACTGTAGCTGGTCGTCCGCTTTTTTTTTTCTGCAGAGGTTCTTTTTTTTGTTGCTGCGGGCGGAATGAGTCTACAGCAGTGATCGTTGAAGAACTACAACTCTCAGCATGTCCAGACAGCCTGCAGCTGCCATTACAGGCTGAGAGGTGCAGTTTTAGAGACACGGCCTATGTGTGTGACATACGGATAACTACCGTACGTTTTCCTTGGATGTTACCTCTTGACCACTGCACCTGCTCGGACACCTGCAGGATGTAATCTCTCCTCCGCACCTCTCCTATTATTTTTATCCCAGGCTGCGGCGCCCCCCGGCTGCTTGCGGAGCTGCACTCTTGTAATACACATAATTAGGGAATTGGGTGGAAAATGAAGCAGATCATTGCGGGCTGGTGTTACATGATGCGAGAAGTCTGAAGATTGTGCTGGAGGATGGCGGCTTAGGGAATAAACACAATCCAGCTTATTACTGAGCAGAATGTAGACCACAACCACAGCGTCAAGCACAGGAACGCGGAGGGTCTCTGCCCGGAGCTCGCTGAATCAGACCAAGGTCTCTGGTACTCTTAAAGTGACGGTAACCCTAAGGCTGCTCCTCCACGTTACAAACGTCTGCTCATCTCATTCATTTCGAAAGTCTGTCGATAATAGAAATAATCCATCTGTCGTCCCCCATAATGGTCCGGACACGTCATATTTTAAGCCCCTTAACTGACAAAAGACACTGTCTTTGCGACTAACCGCAACCAAATACAATGCGGCTTAAAGGGGATGTGACATCAGAAAATGACCGACTGCCTAAATCAGGTTTTCATAGGATAAATGTATTTTGTGCAAAAATATTTGATTTTTATTTTACAAATTTCCATCACTACCTACGATGATAAAAAGAAAATGAGAAATATTGAAATTTTCACGCTGGCTACTAGGTCTAATAGATCTACATACACTGTTCTGTACAGATGACTTTTCAGCAGTCTTATTGTATCATCACAGACCAGATTAAAATAACTAATAACACCTCTATATAAAGGAGACAACACAGGATCCACCATTCACAATAGGTGATGTCACAGCTCACCTCCTCCTCCTGTACAATGACTGATAACACCTCTATATACAGTAGGTAACACAGGATCCACCATTCACAATAGGTGATGTCACAGCTCACCTCCTCCTCCTGTACAATGACTGATAACACCTCTATATACAGTAGATAACACAGGATCCACCATTCACAATAGGTGATGTCACAGCTCACCTCCTCCTCCTGTACAATGACTGATAACACCCCTATATACAGTAGATAACACAGGATCCACCATTCACAATAGGCGATGTCACAGCTCACCTCCTCCTCCTGTACAATGACTGATAACACCTCTATATACAGTAGATAACACAGGATCCACCATTCACAATAGGTGATGTCACAGCTCACCTCCTCCTCCTGTACAATGACTGATAACACCTCTATATACAGTAGATAACACAGGATCCACCATTCACAATAGGTGATGTCACAGCTCACCTCCTCCTCCTGTACAATGACTGATAACACCCCTATATACAGTAGATAACACAGGATCCACCATTCACAATAGGTGATGTCACAGCTCACCTCCTCCTCCTGTACAATGACTGATAACACCCCTATATACAGTAGATAACACAGGATCCACCATTCACAATAGGCGATGTCACAGCTCACCTCCTCCTCCTGTACAATGACTGATAACACCTCTATATACAGTAGATAACACAGGATCCACCATTCACAATAGGTGATGTCACAGCTCACCTCCTCCTCCTGTACAATGACTGATAACACCTCTATATACAGTAGATAACACAGGATCCACCATTCACAATAGGTGATGTCACAGCTCACCTCCTCCTCCTGTACAATGACTGATAACACCCCTATATACAGTAGATAACACAGGATCCACCATTCACAATAGGCGATGTCACAGCTCACCTCCTCCTCCTGTACAATGACTGATAACACCTCTATAAACAGTAGATAACACAGGATCCACCATTCACAATAGGTGATGTCACAGCTCACCTCCTCCTCCTGTACAATGACTGATAACACCTCTATAAACAGTAGATAGCACAGGATCCACCATTCACAATAGGTGATGTCACAGCTCACCTCCTCCTTTATAATGACTGATAACACCTCTATATACAGTAGATAACATTGGATCCACCATTCACAATAGGCGATGTCACAGCTCACCTCCTCCTCCTGTACAATGACTGATAACACCTCTATAAACAGTAGATAACACAGGATCCACCATTCACAATAGGCGATGTCACAGCTCACCTCCTCCTCCTGTACAATGACTGATAACACCTCTATATACAGTAGATAACACAGGATCCACCATTCACAATAGGTGATGTCACAGCTCACCTCCTCCTCCTGTACAATGACTGATAACACCTCTATATACAGTAGATAACACAGGATCCACCATTCACAATAGGTGATGTCACAGCTCACCTCCTCCTCCTGTACAATGACTGATAACACCTCTATAAACAGTAGATAACACAGGATCCACCATTCACAATAGGTGATGTCACAGCTCACCTCCTCCTTTATAATGACTGATAACACCTCTATATACAGTAGATAACACAGGATCCACCATTCACAATAGGTGATGTCACAGCTCACCTCCTCCTCCTGTACAATGACTGATAACACCTCTATGAACAGTAGATAACCCAGGATCCACCATTCACAATAGGTGATGTCACAGATCACCTCCTCCTCCTGTACAATGACATAACACCTCTATACAGTATACAGTAGTCAGTCTATTGCTGCTAACGTCCATGCATCCAACAGGAAGTAGAATTATTACATATTATTACATTACTCTTAGGGGTTAGTGTGAAAACTGCAAGATTTTTTATTATATAGACAAAAAACAAAAGTGCTTAAAAATAAATGTATCATAAAACCTTATTTGAAACAATTGGTTATTTTATTATGACAGATTTCCCTTAAAAGAGTCATCCAGTATTAGGAAAACCTGGCTGCTTTCTTCTACAGTTGCTTCTGGCATTACAGTTCACCGTCCTTGCACAAACTCTTTACACTCCATCCATATCAGCCCCTCTGTCCTCTCCTATGTACAACACTCACACTCTTTTTACGATCCTAAACTGCACAGATCCGTTCAGTCCCACCATCCAACACAATAGCCACTCTCACAAATCACTTAACCATCTGCTCACTCTTTCTATCTTCCTTCTTCTGGTTGCAGGAAATATCACTCCCAACCCCGGCCCTTCTTGTATTAGGAACTCGAACCCCTCACAAACCACTCAAATCTCATTAATATTCCCTGCATGCCTTCTGTCTCTTTTAACGGTGCCCTCTGGAATTCACACTCAGCGTGTAACAAATTCTCCTTCATCCATGACTTCTTCCTGATTCTCTTAACCTTCTGGCTCTTACAGACACCACTGCTACTGCTCTCTCATGTGGTGGGCTACATTTCTCTCATACCCCGAGATTTGACAACAGAGCAGGTGGAGGTGTTGGTCTGCTCCTATCACCCAAATGTATCTTCTTTTGAGGTCTATGCTGTCTGAACATCCCTACCTCCGAGTGGCGGTTATGTATCGTCCTCTGGGACCCTCCTGTCAGTTCCTTGATCACTTTGCTGACTAGCTTCCACATTTTCTATCATGAGACATCCCCACCCTCATTATGCCACTCATGTTTGATCTGTTATCTCCTCCTTCGGCATTTCACAGCTTACTAACTCTCCTATACATGAAGACAGAAATACACATGGTGTTCTCCCGGCTCTGCTCAGTGCATGATTATAATAATTCCCCTCTCTGACCACAACCATCTTTTATTCTCTGCCAAGAATGGTCACCCCGCTCAGGACACCCCCACTTACCACACATATAGGAATATACATGCCACTAACACCCAGAAACTTATAAAGAATTTGAAGCCATCATTGGCCCCAATCTCCTCACTCTCATGTCCTGACTCTGCACCGAAATATTATAATGAAACCCTGCAAATTGTCCTGGATGAAGCTGCACCTCCTACACATAGAACAACTCTGCACAGACTACAACAACCCTGGCACACGCTGAAAACATGTTTCCTACAGTGGTGCTCCAGGTGCGCCGAACGTCTGTGTTGAAAATCTAATCTGCCCAAAGATTTCATCCATTATTAGTCTATGCTTAAAACATACAACTCTGCCCTTCACCTCTCCAAACAAACCCACTTCAACACCCTCATTACCCCACTATCCAAGAATCCCAAACATCTGACACTTAATTTTCTCCTCAATCCAAGAGTGCAGGCCCCGACCACTGATCTCAGTGCTGACAATCTGGCCAATTATTTCAAAGATAATTGACAATATCCGACAGAAATTTATCTCCTAATCACTTCATAGCATGCACTGTCCTCCCTCCTCCACTGCATCTAGCTCACTATCTTTGAATCAGTCACAGAAGTTACAAGCCCCTTGCATCTTCTCGCCCTAATGCTTGACATAGTGACCCTATTCCCTCACATCTCCTTCAGTCCATTTCTCCAGCTGTCACCACTCACCTAACAAACATATTCAACCTCTCTCTTCCGGTATCTTTCCCTCCTCATTTAAACACACCAGCATACATCCATTACTTACAAAAACCGTCCCTCAACCCAAACTGTGCTGCTGACTATAGACCCATCTCCAATATTCTCTAAACTCCTGGAACTCTTGGTCCACTCCCGTCTCATCCGCTATCTCTCAAATAACTCTCTTCTTGACCCTCTACAATCCAGTTTCCGCTCTTTGCACTCTACTGAAACTGCCCTGTCTAAAGTCTCTAATGATCTACTAACAGTAAATCTAATGGTCACTACTCCATGCTAATTCTCTTGGATCTCTCTGCAGCATTCGACACTGTGGATCATCAGCTCCTCCTCACTATGCTCCGCTCCATTGGCCTCAAGGACACCGTTCTCTCCTGGTTCTCCTCCTACCTCTCTGACCGTTCCTTCACTGTATCTTTTGCTGGTTCCTCCTCCTCTCACCTTCCCCTTACTGTAGGGGTTCCTCAAGGATCAGTCCTAGTCCTCCTCCTCTTCTCTTTGTATACTGTCCCTATTGGACAATCATTAGGTTTCCAGTACCATCTCTATGCTGATGACACCCAATTATACACTTCTACTCCTGACACCACACCTGCATTATTACAAAGCACCAGTGATTGTCTTACCGCTGTCTCTAGCATCATGTCCTCCCTCTGTCTGAAACTGAACCTGTCAAAAACTGAACTCCTCATGTTCTCTCCCTCTACTAACTTACCTATGCCTGACATTGCCATCTCCGTGTACGGTTCCACCATTACTCCCAAGCTCATGCCCGCTGCCTTGGGGTCATACATAATTCAGATCTTTCCTTCACCCCCTACATCCGATCACTGGCTCGCTCATGTCACCTACATCTAAAAACATTTCTAGAATTTGACCTTTTCTTTCCTTTGACTCTGCAAAAACTCTTACTGTTTCACTTATTCATTCTCGTCTGGACTATTCTAACTCTCTACTAATCGGCCTCCCTCTTACCAAACTCTCCCAGCTCCAATCTGTCCTGAATGCTGCTGCCAGGATCATATTCCTCACCAACCATTACACTGATGCCTCCACCCTGTGCCAGTCATTACAATGGTTACCCATCCACTCCAGAATTCAATATAAACTTATCACTCTCACC
Source organism: Ranitomeya imitator (assembly GCF_032444005.1). Taxonomy (NCBI): domain Eukaryota; kingdom Metazoa; phylum Chordata; class Amphibia; order Anura; family Dendrobatidae; genus Ranitomeya; species Ranitomeya imitator. Next base: position 18,097,260 of record NC_091289.1, on the reverse strand, counting down.
CACAAAGAGCTCCACGGATCAGCACCACCCTACATCTCCTCCCTCGTCACAGTCTACCACCCTACCCGTGCTCTTTGTTCTGCCAATGACCTAACATTAACATCCTCAATAATCCGAACCGCCCACTCCCATCTCCAAGACTTCCCACGTGCTGCCCCAATTCTTTGGAATGCACTACCAAAGACAATTCAATTAATCCCCAATACCCGCAGTTTTAAGCGTGGCCTAAGAACGCATTTCTTCAGACTGGTCTACCGCCTCAACATACGTATCCCTGTTTTTCCCATATAAATTTTTTTTCAAAACCAGGACCCTCACATCATAGGATCCGTTCATATCGATGCACCAGATCCATTCCGTCGGGAAGTCCGTGTATATAATTTTTTCACATATATTCTCTAAAATTGACGTGAAAAAAACTGGTTTTACCTAATCCAGCGTGAAATCTCCCGGCTGGTAGAGATTGGTGACTGTTACAATAGAAATTGGGTTATTGGGAATTGGCCGTGCTGGGTGTGAGCGATTGTCTGCCATCTCCGGGAGCGGAACCCTGCGGGGTTTTACAATAACGTGCTATTTGCAGTCACAGCTGGGATTCTGCTCTTTAGAGGAGAGTGGTGTAAAGTGATATTGTTCTGCGCTGAGGGCCTGTGTGCATGGAGCCCGATCTCCACGGACAGAAACAAATCTCCCGAGAACGACGCCGGTCAATAACCTGCCGCAACAGAGAAAATGGGCAGCGACCAATTACGGCTGAAGTACCAGAAACTGATTTTATCTTTTTAATATGACCCTTCTTTGTGAATGGTGCTGGAGGAGATAAGCGGCAGCTGCAAACATCTGGCACCGCTTATCTCAAGGACACGAACCATAAAAAATGTTGTCAGTCTTTCTTCCATTCTTTGACAGACACTTAGGAAAGATCAACAACATCAAAAAGCCTGTTGGGAGCTCTTAAAGGGGTTGTCCATTTTTCTTCTTAAAGGATCTAAATACCGTCAGAACATTTATTTTTAATTCTAAATATTTCGTGCAAAAATAATAATTTTTGCAACTGGGTTTGATTAGAAATTTTGCACCGTTTGGCTTTTACATTATCAATCACTGGCTGCAGAATGAGTTAACTGAGAATCCATCAGTGAGCTCATTCTAGGTTTCTAATTCGGAGCTTTTCTGTGCGGTTGTACGACCACAGCAAAGTTCACCTGATGTGGTCTAGGGTGATCGATTAGTACAAAGGAGTAGGGAAAAACACTGATAAAATTGTTGCGCAATCTCTCACTGACGGATTCTCAGTCATTTTGCAGCACTTAAACGCCAAACGGTGCAAAAGTTTTAATGAAAAAAAAGTATTTGTAATGCAAAATACCTGCATTTGTGTAAAATAACATTTTTGGATGCCTTCACAGGCAATTTTAACTTAAATGAATGCATATTAGTTTAAAAGCTTGTTTTCTTAAAATGTTTGCACCTGCATTTTTGCTTGCTGTAAAATAAGTTTGAGAGGACGAAAAAAAAAAAGAAAAAAGCACACTGCCCATCAAAATGAGCTCACTGATGGATTCTTAGTAAACTCATTCTACAGCCAGCAATGTGAAGAAAAAAAAAGAAACAAAGTAGACTGGTAAAACCTAATGGATGCAAAATTTGACACCCCAATTACCAAAAATATTTTTTGGGGCTAAAAACATGTACTTAAAATAAAAATATCCCCAATGGTGCTAATTTCCTTAAATATGTGTTGGATATTCACAGATTTCCCCCCTTAAAGGGGTTGTTCACTAATGGTCAATTCTGTGTTAATCTTAACTTAAGGCCCGATATAAAAAAATAAATTGTATACTTGCCTCCTATTCCAGGCGGATGATGTGACACTACTATGTGACCACTGCAGCCAATCAGTGACTGCTGACCATCAGAAACCTTTAGTGTTCAGATGATGATTGGCTGCAGCGGTCGTGTGTAGCATAACAATGTTACGTCACCCGCCAGGAAACACAGCGCCGATGCGGGAGGTGACTATACGTTTTTATTGTCTAAGGGGGGTACTGAATTAGTAAAGCAGGGGTTGTCCACTTTTTAGGGTACGCCCGCGGGGGAAGATCACGCTTGCGCAGCATGGACATGAATGTAGGGAGCGGCGCATGCTCATCCCGAGATAAATGCGGTTCTTGCGCCGGCTGACATTTCGGGCATACGCAGAGGATATATTATGAATGTTAGAAAACAATGCGCCTGAAATAAATGGGAACCTTCTCGAACTGGTCACGGATAATCTTCTGACCACACAAGAGTCCGTTCTCTGCGGCGCTGATCGCTCCCCTACGGCTTATCTCGTGCCGCAGCTCCGTCGCTTATCTTGCAGATGAATGGCCTGAGCGCAAGACTCAAACAGCGCAAGCATTTATCTCTCTGACATGTGTGTCCCTGTTTGTTTTCTCCAGCCTTGAGACATCAGCTCAATCTTCTGACATTATTTAAGATGTGTCTGCCGGCGCGGCACCGCTTCCCCCGGATGCTTTCTAAGGTATTAATCAATTAGTTTGGTGCATTTATCTGTAAGTGCAATAAATCCGCACTAATCAATGTCCATCGCCTGCGCTGACACCGACAGAAATTTACAGGAAGAAAAAAAAAACCAAACCCTCCAGAAAAACCTGGAGAGAAGAATTAGAAAGAAGAGCAATCGCCTTTTAATCCTATTTGTTCCCACGCCGTCCTGCACACTTCTGGTGTCAAAGCCGATAGAAAGGCGTCAATAAAATGGATTATTTCCAGAAGGGTTTTTTTTTTTTACCATGGACGACTTTCTCCGACGAGGATTTCCTGCCAGAGAATGGAAGAGCTAAAGAAAGCACAGTGACAGTCCAATAATCCGGCACCAGTGAGAGCGTGGCCAGGCTGCATTGTGCTGGATTACTGGAGTTGAGGCTTTTCCACCCAAAGCCCACGCCGAACCATCACCGGGAAAGATGCCGAAAACAAAGACGGTACCACGAAATTCACAAAAGCAGAGATTGCTGAATGTCCAGTCTCAGTGTGTGAGGGAGGATGACAGAGCGACAGTGGGTGAGGGGGAATGACAGAGGGCGAGGGATGACGCCGAAGCGACAGAGGGAGGACGCCGGGGCGACAGAGGACGCGGGAGCGACAGAGGGCGAGGGAGGACGCGGGAGCGACAGAGGGCGAGGGAGGACGCGGGAGCGACAGAGAGCGAGGGAGGACGCCAGAGCGACACAGGACAAGGGAGGACGCCAGACCTACACAGGGAGAGGGAGGATGCCAGAGTGACAGAGGGCAAGAGAGGACGCGGGAGCGACAGAGGGCGAGGGAGGACGCGGGAGCGACAGAGGGCGAGGGAGGACGCGGAAGCGACAGAGGGCGAGGGAGGACGCCAGAGCGACACAGGGAGAAGGAGGACGCCAGAGCCACACAGGGAGAGGGAGGACGCCAGAACGACAGAGGGAGGATGCCGGAGCGACAAAGGTCAAGAGAGGACGCGGGAGCGACAGAGGGCGAGGGAGGACGCGGGAGCGACAGAGGGCGAGTGAGGACGCCAGAGGGCGAGGGAGGACGCGGGAGCGACGGAGGACGCCAGAGCGACACAGGACAAGGGAGGACGCCAGAGCCACACAGGGAGAGGGAGGATGCCAGAGCGACAGAGGGAGGATGCCAGAGTGACAGAGGGCAAGAGAGGACGCGGGAGCGACAGAGGGCGAGGGAGGACGCGGGAGCGACAGAGGGCGAGGGAGGACGCCAGAGCGACACAGGGAGGAGGACGCCAGAGCCACACAGGGATAGGGAGGACGCCAGAACGACAGAGGGAGGATGCCAGAACGACAGATGGAGGATGCCAGAGCGACAGAGGGAGGACGCCAGAGCGACAGAGGGCGAGGGAGGACGCGGGAGCGACAGAGGGCGAGTGAGGACGCCAGAGGGCGAGGGAGGACGCCAGAGCGACAGAGGGCGAGGGAGGACGCCAGAGGGCGAGGGAGGACGCCAGAGCGAGAGAGGACGCCAGAGCGAGGGAGGACGCCAGAGCGACACAGCGTGACGGCAGACGCCAGAGTGACACAGGGAGAGGAAGGACGCCAGAGCGACAGAGGGAGGACGCCAGAGCGACAGAGGGCGAGGGAGGACGCCAGAGCGACACAGGGTGACGGAGGACAACAGAGCAACACAAGACGAGGGAGGACGCCAGAGCAACACAGGGAGAGGCTGATGCCAGAGCGTTAGAGGGCATCGGTGCAAGAAAGCGCAAAAGTACAAGACAGCCCAAATGATAAGGAGAGAAAAAGAAAGATCAAACAGGAGGGGAGAAAAAAAGTGAATGAGGGAGAGAGCACTAACTAGAGAGTAAAGCTACATGTACACTGAGCAGATTATCGGGAGCATTCTTATAAACACTCGTTTTACGATTATCTTGCTGTGTTCACCAGTCACCCATCCCCCAATAAACGACCAAAACACTTGTTGATTGGGTGAAAATATAATTTCAGCAGGGGAAAAAGATCATAGTTCTCGGCGGTGCATCATCTGGTGAAAACAGAACTTGCACTGCCGAGAACCATGACAGCCTGTGTGAACTGATCCATTACAGATCTCTTAGTGCACATCGTTTACTGTGATCTGCCTGTGTAAACAGGTTATTACACGGCCGACAACCAGCAGATTTAATATAGGAGGTCATATCGTATAGTGTCATATCGTGCCGCTGGTCAGTCCGTGTAAATGAATCCCAGATGAGAGAGAGAGCAAATACGGGAGATAAAAGAACGAGAGAGAAAACGAGACGGAGAAAGAGAGTGAAAGAGAAATAAAAAAAGAACAAGAGAAAAAAATGATACAAAGCGAACACAGATGAGAGAGAGAGAAAGAGAAGATGACAGAAAAAGAGTGAAGAAGAGTTACGTGTGCAGGGATGAGGCTGGGATCAGAGGGATGTCAGACATATTGCAGCGCACTGCTATAAGCTACGAATCACACCCGGCACAGAGAACGCTGCAGTAACAGATCTGAGGCTGTTATATATTGGAAATAATGAAATATTCACAGAATAAATCCATAACGAGAACCAACGCGGAGCATCCATGATGGTAGATTACCCCACAGGCAGCAGTTTATCATCACCCTGGCCCTCAGCTGGTTCGTCCACAATGTGGAGGCGATCCATCATCCTTGGAGCCTCCTCTACGATATCCCTGATGTGCTGCGCCGTTTCGCTGCTTGGCACGTGCCACTGCGCTCTACTGCCTGGTGCGTTCTGGTCTTGGGACTCGTCAGGGGTACCGGTAGCAGAGTGGCGGTGCCTTATGGGACCCTCCAGGGTGGTAGTCGCTTCTTGCAGCTGTTCCTCCATGCACATAGGTGCTGGTAAGGAGGCAGATGTGAGGTCGGGCTGGGACTCCGAGTCCCGGAGGTTCTCAGCGCTTTCTATAACCTGTATGAGAGGTGCAGCCGGCTCCCCCCGAAGCGCTCCATTCGAGTCCTCAGCACTTTCTATAACCTGTATGAGAGGGGTAGCCGGCTCCCCCCAGAGCACCGCAGACGAGTCCTCAGCACTATCTATAACCTGTATGAGAGGGGCAGCCGGCTCCCTCCGGAGCACCGCAGATGAGTCCTCAGCGTTTTCTATAACCTGTATGAGAGGGGCAGCTAACTCCCTCCGGAGCACCGCAGACGAGTCCTCAGCGCTTTCTATAACCTGTATGAGAGGGACAGCCGGCTCTCCCCGGAGCGCCGCAGACGAGTCCTCAGCGCTTTCTATAACCTGTATGAGAGGGGCAGCCGGCTCCCCCTGGAGCGCCGCAGACGAGTCCTCAGCACTTTCTATAACCTGTATGAGAGGGGCAGCCGGCTCCCCCCGGAGCACCGCAGACGAGTCCCGTAATTCCATTTCTTCGCTGCTACCGTCGCTCTCGTCCTCGTCTGATGAATAGTATTCTGTCTCTGAGGAGTCAGAGCTGCTCGATGCTTCGGATGTAATGAGCGCTGCCGGCTGCCGGGGAACGTGGTCTGACGCCTGCAGCAGTTTTTCTTCCTCTTGAACCAAAGTTGCAGCTTCCTCCAACTCATCCAGCTCCAGGCCCAGATCTGCCTTGGAGATGGTAGTTGCTTGCAGGCAATCTGATAAACCAGCCAATTTCTTAGATCTAGATTAGTAGAAGAAAATGGAAAAGAAAAAAAAAAACAATCAAAACTTTAAAAAAATGCAAACCACTTTTACATGAATGATTGCAATTGTTTTTTTGCTGACAGGTCGCGTTTAGTTACCAGGAATCCAAATCCACAAAGATATAAGTGATAATTCACACTGCCTGCAGCTACCACCAGGCGGAGCAGAGGAGCTTAGTGCAGACAGCGTTACTATGGAGCTCAATGGATCATCTGTATGCAGTGAGCTCCCTCTAGTGGTGACTACAGAATGTCTGAATTTTATCATAGAATTCTATGCTCTAGATTTGGAGCCCTGTAACAACAAAACTGAGCTCCAGCCACCATCAAGCTATAATAAGGAAGGATTCAGTGCAGAATTTTGGATCTATTCATGTGAACCTAGCCATGCTGGGAACATATTCTCTATAGATTTTCATGGGGCATTAGCTGACCGGCTTTCATGACATGTACAAAATATCTTTGTGCCGTTTGACAATATGCAAACTGTATCGTATGCACCGGCGAATAGTCATAGTAGCAGCATTAAAATGGAAACTTATCAATCGACACTCATTATGGGCAGATTTTACTGCATCTTAGCAGCACATAGTCCTGTTTAAGCAGAAAGGAAACGTGCTGCCGAGAACATAGCATTCTATGCGCAAAGAAAAATTGTGTTACCAATCGTCTTGTGTGCATGGAAGTGTGGTCCAACTGTCTAAACAGGCTATTAAATGACCACTAACCCGGTTGCCCATTGCCGTTCCAGTTGCTCGTGGACAATACGGTTGCCCGTGGACGTTCTGGCCGCCCGTGGACAGTCCGGCCACACGTGGACAGTCCGGTCGCACGTGGACAGTCCCGGCTGTCCGTGGACCATCCGATCGCCCGTGGACAGTCCGTTCGCCCGTGGACAGTCTGTTCGCCCGTGGACAGTCCGTTCGCCCGTGGACAGTCCGGCTGCCTGTGGACAGTCCGGCTGCCCGTGGACAGTCCGTTCCCCCGTGGACAGTCCGGCGCCCGTGGACAGTCCAGCTGCCCGTGGACCGGTTGCCCTTGGACAGTCCGGCTACCCGTGGACAGTCCGGTCGCATGTGGACAGTCCGGTCGCCCTTGGACAGTCCGGCTGCCCTTGGACCGTCTGTACGCCGTGGACCATCCGGCTGCCCGTGGACCGTCCGGTCGCCCGTGGACCGTCCATCCGCCTTCGGACGATCCTGTTGCCTGTAGCAGATTTGCGCTGGTTTAGCATTTGGCCAGGTAGGTGGCCTCTTCATCTTGTCCAGCTGCTGTTATAATACTGTTTTTTTTTCTTCCCTGCAATCTCCCAGCAGGTCTCTGTATCTGTAGGCGTCAATGATAATTAGCTGTGAGTATTTGGGTGTGAGCTATTAGGAGGCGACACACCCCACATCTACCCGCAGATGCTGCAGGACGCTTCCTGCTCAGTGTACACAGTGAGGACCACGGCCTCTGGGGCTTAGTTCACCACATCCGTCTTGTCTTAGCGTCAGGGTTTTCTGTGATAAGAAGAATGAAACGCTGAGGATTCAAAGCCCAAAACACAGAAGATTAGGAGCAATCAAACCTAAAAAAAAAAAAAAAAAACAGCGAGTGCCATATCGTAAAATATAATGCTCCGCATGGACCGGTGTTGGGTCTTGCATACTGCAGAAATTATTAGGCCGAGTTCATAGAATCCAGAAATGACGCCTTCCTGCTTCCAATCCATAGCTCCCTGCCGTGCCGGGTGTGCAGAGACCGGCAGGTGGCCATGCAGGAGTCCGGCCCAAACCGTTCGCTCCCCTATACTGCAAGGAGAGGCAACGTCAGTGCAGCGCAGCGACACTAAAGATGGTCAGACCCATTGCTCCCGCTAGCTTCAGAGCAGCGCTTACAAGTTCTCCAGTAAAGAGCTTGTCAGCGCTGCGCTCTTTGACCAACCGCAAACTAAAAATCGCTCCATTCTTGAGAACAGAGGGAATTTAGCCAACAGCATAAAATGGACAAAAAAATTCACTGAGCTGCAGTGCAAAGTATGGGGGAGAAAATACAGCAACCGAGGCAGGAGGCAGATTTCGCACAGGTCCTACTTTTGCAGGACCTGCACAGAGGGGTATTAGTGCCCTTTGCTGATTATCGGGGACTTTTCCCCTGGATTTTCCCCAGACTTGGCGCCTCTCGGCATGTCGTTCCCGGATTGTTCGGCGCTCAGGCGCGGGATTATCAGAGTCCTGTCAAGCTGATACGTCATGTCCTAAACTGCACTCTTCCCTCTCGGCGAGCGCGGGGATCTGTTTGCAGTTATAACCAGCTGGATGGATCAGCGCAATCACAGGCGGCCGCTCCTCGGGGACAGCGGAGGGGGGACGGGGTTTAATCCCACTTCCCTCTCATTCCATTCCTGTGACATTAGTGGAAACGGAATAAAAATGAACTCAACGAGGGGAAGAAAACAAGCGGCGCGCGGCCCCCCGAGCCGACATTTACAGCGCAAATCTTTAACCTTCTCCCGGCTGGAAGACTCAAGATGGACTGGCGGAGGATCAGAGGGCGCAGCTGCTGCGCACCTCAGAGGCTGATCTACCCCACCCTTAGTCCATGCAAATTAACCCCTTTTCTGGCCACAATAAAGATCAGAGACCGATGCCCATTACTACTCCAAAGTTCAGGGTGAGCCCGATATTCTCCCGTCCGGGACCAGGATTCTAGCCGTCTAGGTCAACGAAGACAAAACAAGGTGCAGCAGGACCACCAGGATAGACATCCCATTATGAAACTTGCAGAACCTTATATACATTTTGTATCGGGGGCTAAAATTAATTTTTGCAGCAGAGTTTGATATAAAATTTTGCACCGTTGGCTATGTTGTTGCGCTGGCTATTGCTGGCTGCAGAATGAGTTAACGGAGGATGCCATCAGTGAGCTCGCTCTAATCGTCTGGCAAGAGACTTTTTTTTTTTTTGGAGCGGATCACTGACCGCACTGAATATCAGCTCAATTTTCATGCGGTCTTTAATCATAAATCAGCAGAGTCCCGGAAAAACAAAAAAAAGTTCCCAAAATAGTAAAACACCCCAAAAGCGACCCCGTTCTGCGAAAGGATAAAAAAAATACCTCTTGCAATGTGTCTTTCTTCAAAAGTGATTGTTTCGTGACTTTTACGTTGTAGAAACAAAATAGCAGAGAAATCGGGTCCAGCTGTTGCTGATCAGGGTCGGCGGTACCCAAACGCAGGGCTGGCGGGCAGCCATCGCTCACGACGCCCCCCCATGATCAGGCTGGCGTATGGAAGAGGTGGATCAGCAGCTGCCACAGATCTCAGGCCAGGGGGAGACAGTGGGGGTCCCTGCCTGACATCCCGACCTTGTGTGTAGCAGACGGACCCTGGGGGGCAAATAGGAAAGAAAATGACATTAGCGAGTTCTTGGGAGTCTAGGAAGAAACCCTCAGGAAGCTGGAAAAGGGAAAGCCAAGTGTGCCGGCAGCGGCGAAATAAATCCTTATCAAGGGCGTGGAGATCAAAAGTGATCTTTCTATCTGGCTCACGGTGTGCTAAGGGCGGGGATCTGGGTATAAAGTCAATGAGGGAATCAATAGCCCCGGGATTTCCGAGTAGAGATCAGACTGCAGAGACGGGCGGGGAATCACAAGTCCCTACGGGACCTTTTCCGAGAGCAGAACATCGATACAACGAGCTGATCGGCTTCACGCGGGCAGATGAAAGCCAAAAGGAAAACAATGGTCGGTGATACATTGTTTGGTTGCCGTACGGTCTGCATATTGTCAGCCAACGGCGATTATTTCACGGGGCCGCATAAATGATCCACCTAAAAATGAGCACCTTGTTCACAGATCGCTGCCATGTTTACACAGGATGAAGATCGGGTGCGAACATTCCCACAGACAGACGATATCGGATCCTGTAAAAGGGTCATCAGGGAATGATCATAAATCTGCTTATGGTACATGTATTTACATATTTTTTTCAATTTTCCTACATGTAAATTGAAAATAAAATACATATACACACTAACTACTAGGCCTAATACTCAACTTCTACTTCCCGTTCTGTACAGAAGATGTTTCATTCATGATCACAGAAAGGATTACGGCAGTGACTGATAAATAACACCTCTATATACAGTAGATAAAGAATCCACCATTCACAATAGGTGATATCACAGCTCACCTCCTCCTCCTGTACAATGACTGATAACACCTCTATATACAGTAGATAACACAGAATCCACCATTCACAATAGGTGATATCACAGCTCACCTCCATATACAGTAGATAACACAGGATCCACCATTTACAATAGATGATGTCACAGCTCACCTCCTCCTCCTGTACAATGACTGATAACACCTCTATATACAGTAGATAACACAGGATCCACCATTCACAATAGGTGATGTCACAGCTCACCTCCTCCTCCTGTACAATGACTGATAACACCTCTATATACAGTAGATAACACAGGATCCACCATTTACAATAGATGATGTCACAGCTCACCTCCTCCTCCTGTACAATGACTGATAACACCTCTATATACAGTAGATAAAGAATCCACCATTCACAATAGGTGATATCACAGCTCACCTCCTCCTCCTGTACAATGACTGATAACACCTCTATATACAGTAGATAAAGAATCGACCATTCACAATAGGTGATGTCACAGCTCACCTCCTCCTCCTGTACAAGGACTGATAACACCTCTATATACAGTAGATAACACAGGATCCACCATTCACAATAGGTGATGTCACAGCTCACCTCCTCCTCCTGTACAATGACTGATAACACCTCTATATACAGTAGATAACACAGGATCCACCATTTACAATAGATGATGTCATAGCTCACCTCCTCCTCCTGTACAATGACTGATAACACCTCTATATACAGTAGATAAAGAATCCACCATTCACAATAGGTGATATCACAGCTCACCTCCTCCTCCTGTACAATGACTGATAACACCTCTATATACAGTAGATAAAGAATCGACCATTCACAATAGGTGATGTCACAGCTCTCCTCCTCCTCCTGTACAATGACTGATAACACCTCTATATACTGTAGATAACACAGAATCCACCATTCACAATAGGTGATATCACAGCTCACCTCCATATACAGTAGATAACACAGGATCCACTATTTACAATAGATGATGTCACAGCTCACCTCCTCCTCCTGTACAATGACTGATAACACCTCTATATACAGTAGATAACACAGGATCCACCATTCACAATAGATGATGTCACAGCTCACCTCCTCCTGCTGTACAATGACTGATAACACCTCTATATACAGCAGATAACACAGGATCCACCATTCACAATAGGTGATGTCACAGCTCACCTCCTCCTCCTGTACAATGACTGATAACTCCTCTATATACAGTAGATAACACAGGATCCACCATTCACAATAGGCGATGTCACAGCTCACCTCCTCCTCCTGTACATGACTGATAACACCTGTATATACAGTAGATAACACAGGATCCACCATTCACAATAGATGTCACAGCTCACCTCCTCCTCCTGTGCAATGACTATTTTAGGGAGAGGGCACTTACAATAGGCACCAGTGCCAATATGTGAGCTTACAGCTAAGTGACATGGGTTGCTCTTGGTTGTGCAGTTTCCCTGGGCGATCCTGTGCCCGCTCTGTGCGGCGTACCTTTGTTCCTGGCATACATCACTGGCGCAGGAAATGAACACTTTTTACTGCTCCTTCCTCTCCTCTCTTTTCACAACAGCCCAGATCGGCATAATAGAGGCTTTTACAAATTGGCGCGTGTCATTATTGGAAATTATTTCGGCACAATTTTCTGCAGAATTCAGGAGCATGTCGCTCTGTAAATCTCCCTATCCTGGCTCCTAGAATCGGCTGCGTCCTCTGCCCGGATCCCCGGAGCTGCCGCTCGTCGTCTGCCGCTGCCGTGTTGATGCCAGCCTCGGGATTCTGATCAGAGAATTGTTTTGTGCAGACGCTTTAATTATTGGCGCCTGTGATGTTACACAATGAAAACGCAGCATTTTGCCAATCCATGCCCTGGGACTGCCAAGCGGATGCAGAGGAGTCGAAACACAATTTCTGACTGCAACATAAGCAGCAAAAAAACAGGATCAGAGAGCAACGGAGCCCGGCTGCAGAGAGCAGGTGTCTGCCCCGGCCTCGCGGAGGTCACGGAAAATCTCAGCAACAGTGTCTTGGAGGAAACCAGCGCCAGTTCTGATGTCAAAGGAGGACAGAACCAGAAGTGCAATAATCCATTGATATAGGAAGATGCCAGGCAATAGCATACATAACATAGGCAGTGCCAAGGTGATGCCATGTATACGCCGCGATAAGGAGATTACAGGAAAGACACCACAGGGGTGAGGCGGCTTAGTGTCGCTAGCAGTAAGGTGGTTGGATCAGGAACCTAGAAGATAAAAGGGACGGCGGCCAGTTCTACAGAAGCGCAATACTGACCCATATTAAAGATACAAATCTCAGTCCAACCCTAAACCTAACGACCCAAAATAACACAAGAAGACGACCTAAGTTACGATGACGCCTTTATGCACTATTCAGCCATAGCATTACGTCCTTCTGCGCAATATTGTGTTGGCTTCTTTGTGCCACTGAGATCTGGGCACCAGAAAACCTGCAAATCTGCATGAATATGCTCTGTGATGTCCAGCACGAGACGCTGGCTGCCTCCATGGATTGGATCAATTTTACAGCACATCCTTCAGATGATCAATAGGACGGAGACTGAGATCACGGAAGTTGGAAACAAGTCATCACTTTCTCTTCATCAGACTATTTCTGCAGAAGAATTATCCTGCCAAAAGAAGGGTTGCCCTTAAAGAGTCTCGCCACCATGATGGGGGAACTTTGTCTCTTTATATTGGTACGTGTCTTATCCACATGATGGCAGGACACAGAATTCCCCAGAACGTTGCCTCATCATACGGCCCGTCAGCTCGTCTTCCTCCTATTGTACGTCCTGGTGCCATCTCTTTCCCAGGTAAGAGAGCACGCACCTGGCCGTCCACATGATGGAAGACGGTGCCCTGGTCCAATGAATCACATTTTCTTTTCCATTTCTTCATGGCCCAGTTTTGCTTTTCACATACCAATGCAAGAACTTTCAGAGTGGTGGACACAGCGGTAGAACCTTTCAGATGGGCAGACAGAGTGGTGGGACCTTTCAGAGGGGCGGATAGAGGGGTAGGACCTTTCACACTGGCAGACAGAGCGGTGGGACCTTTCAGAGTGGACCACAAAGTGCTAGGACTTTTCAGAGTGGTGCACAGAGTGGTGGAACCTTTCAGAGTGGCAGACAGAGTGGTAGGACCTTTCACAGTGGCGCACAGAGTGGTATGACGTTTCAGAGTGGACCACAGAGTGGTAGGACCTTTCACAGTGGTGCACAGAGTGGTAGGATCTTTTAGAGTGGCGGATACAGTGGTAGCATCTTTCAGAGTGAACGGACCTTTCAGAGTGGCACAGAGTGGTAGGACCTTTCAGAGTGGACCACAGAGTGGTGGGGCCTTTCAGAGTGGATCACAGAGTGGTGGGACCTTTCAGAGTGGACCACAGAGTGGTGGGACCTTCCAGAGTGGTAGGATCTTTTACAATGGAGGATACAGTGGTAGGACCTTTCAGAGTGGCGCACAGAGTGGTAGGACCTTTCAGAGTGGCACACAGAGTAGTAGGACCTTTCAGAGTGGCGGACAGAGCAGTAGGATCTTTTAGAGTGGCGGACACAGTTATAGGACCTTTCAGAGTGGCACAGAGTGGTAGGACCTTTCAGAGTGCCGCATAGAGTGGTAGGACCTTTCAGAGTGCCGCACAAAGTGGTAGGACCTTTCAGAGTGCCGCACAGAGTGGTAGGACCTTTCAGAGTGCCGCATAGAGTGGTAGGACCTTTCAGAGTGCTGCACAGAGTGATATTTTCTTTCAGAGTGCTAGGACCTTTCAGAGTGGCGCACAGAGTGGTAGGATCTTTCAGAGTGGTGATCTAGAGCAGTCTTTCCTGGCACAATTCTATGACAGGCAGCAGAGACTATTTTCTTTAGCAGTTTATGCAGCGTTCTCTCCTCTGACTGGCTACCCTACTTCAATGGGTCTTGAGAGCCCTTGACCCCATCTCCGGTTCACAGCCGTCCTTCCACCGTACACAGGCCACTGGACCTGCCGATTTGGAGATGCTGATCCGGTAGCCTAGCCTTCACTATTTGGCCCTTGTAGTTGCCCAATTTTCCTGCTTTCAATATATCAACGTTAAGAACCGGCTGGCCACATCCTGCCCAGTACCTCCCACCCCAGAGGCGTCATCAGAGAATCGATTCTTCCTACTTCACCGGTGAAATCGTCACCTTTGGCGTAAACGGATCTGTGCAAATGAAGGTGGAAACATCTGCCATATTTACAGAGGCTCGGTGCCAGCCACTCAGGAGACCCATATGCCATGTGCTGAATCTTACTCTGCAAACACAGATTAATCACTCTGTAACGAGGACCTCAGCCACTTACTATTTCACAAGTTTTCTTTTTTCTTTATCACCATTTTTTAGTAGCACTGCTTGCCTTCAGTGAATGAAATAATCCATTGACTCTATCCAGAACTAATACTTCACCTGCATCCAGTCCGGACAATCTTGTAAACTTTCCTCCAGGTTGAAACCTTTTACTTGCACTGACACATTGAAGCAAACAGGACCAGGGAGGAACTTGCACCGCTGATGTATTTTGCCATGAGTGGTCTCACCCTAAAGGGACAAAAGGATTGGGAGGCCCCTCTTATCCATTCAGTGCCATTAGCACAGATGTCTAGCATCCAGCACCATTGCCCCCCGATGTCTAACCTCCGGCCCCCCGCCCCTGCCATCTGCCTTTACAGAATAGGGGCTACTGGGCTAACAAGTCCGTCCATGACATTTCTTCTTCCATCTCCTGTGAGTGATATTAGTGAGAAGTGGAACGAACCGCAGCAACTCAGCCACGAAGTGGAGACCCCGTAATGTTACAGAGCGGGGGGCCGAGGGCAGAAAAGTCACCACCGCTCTGCTGACTCCATACCTCCTCTGGTATAACCCAGCGCCATGACTGAATAGCCGTATATCACCAAGCACAATGCCGAGCGTCGGATGGAGTGGTGTTAAGAGGGATCGCGGATACCGTCATCCATACAGTCTTCCTTTTGTGCCGCAGTTTTCTCCACATCACACCTTGCCCGTAATGGGTTAATCGTTCTCAGAATGCTTGTATTAGCCGGGTACATCCTGTTTGTGCCCACTATACGTGGTAACCCTGCAAACCAAAGACGACTTCCTGTAGGTACGGATCTTGTGTAAATCTTACAACAACAAAAAAAGGGAGAAAAAAAAAAAAAAACGATTTCATTTCCTCTGCAGCAGCCCCTCAGTAACCTCCGCGGCGCGGCACTGACAGCGGAGCAATCAGCACGTAATGTAATAGACAAGTCCCAGGACGACGCGGCCGAGGTGCACAATCTCTCGGCTGAGTGGCTTTTAAAGAGCTTCATATCTTCTTTCCCGGGAGGATAAGGATTTAATATGTCGCAAAACTTTGTGCTTCGCAACCCAACAGGATTTTTTGGGATCTCTCTGATTATAGAAGAAAGACCTGATGGCGTCACCCAATGATGAAAAAAAAACATACAATAAAAAAGACACAGTAAAAACACAAAGGATTGAGAAGCTGCCGCACACCGCAGATGCCGGACATTGGGAGCGGAGAGAAGCTGCCGCACATCGCAGATACCTGACATTGGGAGCGGAGAGAAGCTGCCGCACATCGCAGATACCCGACATTGGGAGCGGAGAGAAGCTGCCGCACACCGCAGATACCCGACATTGGGAGCGGAGAGAAGCTGCCGCACACCGCAGATACCCGACATTGGGAGCGGAGAGAAGCTGCCGCACACCGCAGATACCTGACATTGGGAGCGGAGAGAAGCTGCCGCACATCGCAGATACCCGACATTGGGAGCGGAGAGAAGCTGCCGCACATCGCAGATACCCGACATTGGGAGCGGAGAGAAGCTGCCGCACACCGCAGATACCTGACATTGGGAGCGGAGAGAAGCTGCCGCACACCGCAGATACCCGACATTGGGAGCGGAGAGAAGCTGCCGCACATCGCAGATACCTGACATTGGGAGCGGAGAGAAGCTGCCGCACATCGCAGATACCTGACATTGGGAGCGGAGAGAAGCTGCCGCACACCGCAGATACCCGACATTGGGAGCGGAGAGAAGCTGCCGCACACCGCAGATACCCGACATTGGGAGCGGAGAGAAGCTGCCGCAGATACCTGACATTGGGAGCGGAGAGAAGCTGCCGCACATCGCAGATACCTGACATTGGGAGGAGAGAGAAGCTGCCGCACACCGCAGATACCTGACATTGGGAGCGGAGAGAAGCTGCCGCACACCGCAGATACCTGACATTGGGAGGAGAGAGAAGCTGCCGCACACCGCAGATACCTGACATTGGGAGCAGAGAGAAGCTGCCGCACACCGCAGATACCCGACATTGGGAGGAGAGAGAAGCTGCCGCACACCGCAGATACCTGACATTGGGAGCGGAGAGAAGCTGCCGCACACCGCAGATACCTGACATTGGGAGGAGAGAGAAGCTGCCGCACATCGCAGATACCTGACATTGGGAGCGGAGAGAAGCTGCCGCACACCGCAGATACCCGACATTGGGAGCGGAGAGAAGCTGCCGCACACCGCAGATACCTGACATTGGGAGCGGAGAGAAGCTGCCGCACACCGCAGATACCCGACATTGGGAGCGGAGAGAAGCTGCCGCACATCGCAGATACCTGACATTGGGAGCGGAGAGAAGCTGCCGCACACCGCAGATGCCGGACATTGGGAGCAGAGAGAAGCTGCCGCACACCGCATATACCTGACATTGGGAGCAGAGAGAAGCTGCCGCACACCGCAGATACCCGACATTGGGAGAAGAGAGAAGCTGCCGCACACCGCAGATACCTGACATTGGGAGGAGAAGCTGCCGCACACCGCAGATACCCGACATTGGGAGCAGAGAGAAGCTGCCGCACACCGCAGATACCTGACATTGGGAGGAGAAGCTGCCGCACACCGCAGATACCCGAAATTGGGAGCAGAGAGAAGCTGCCGCACACCGCAGATACCTGACATTGGGAGGAGAGAGAAGCTGCCGCACACCGCAGATACCTGACATTGGGAGCAGAGAGGAGCTGCCGCACACCGCAGATACCCGACATTGGGAGCAGAGAGAAGCTGCCGCACACCGCAGATACCTGACATTGGGAGGAGAGAAGCTGCCGCACACCGCAGATACCCGACATTGGGAGCGGAGAGAAGCTGCCGCACACCGCAGATACCCGACATTGGGAGCAGAGAGAAGCTGCCGCACACCGCAGATACCCGACATTGGGAGCAGAGAGAAGCTGCCGCACACCGCAGATACCTGACATTGGGAGGAGAGAAGCTGCCGCACACCGCAGATACCTGACATTGGGTGCAGAGAGAAGCTGCCGCACACCGCAGATACCTGACATTGGGAGGAGAGAGAAGCCGCCGCACACCGCAGATACCTGACATTGGGAGGAGAGAGAAGCTGCCGCACACCGCAGATACCGGACATTGGGTGCAGAGAGAAGCTGCCGCACACCGCAGATACCTGACATTGGGAGAAGAGAGAAGCTGCCGCACACCGCAGATACCTGACATTGGGAGGAGAGAGAAGCCGCCGCACACCGCAGATACCTGACATTGGGAGGAGAGAGAAGCTGCCGCACACCGCAGATACCGGACATTGGGTGCAGAGAGAAGCTGCCGCACACCGCAGATACCTGACATTGGGAGAAGAGAGAAGCTGCCGCACACCGCAGATACCTGACATTGGGAGCAGAGAGAAGCTGCCGCACACCGCAGATACCTGACATTGGGAGCAGAGAGAAGCTGCCGCACACCGCAGATACCTGACATTGGGAGCAGAGAGGAGCTGCCGCACACCGCAGATACCTGACATTGGGAGCAGAGAGGAGCTGCCGCACACCGCAGATACCTGACATTGGGAGGAGAGAGGAGCTGCCGCACACCGCAGATACCCGACATTGGGAGCAGAGAGGAGCTGCCGCACACCGCAGATACCGGACATTGGGAGCGGAGAGAAGCTGCCGCACACCGCAGATACCTGACATTGGGAGGAGAGAGGAGCTGCCGCACACCGCAGATACCCGACATTGGGAGCGGAGAGAAGCTGCCGCACACCGCAGATACCGGACATTGGGAGGAGAGAGAAGCTGCCGCACACCGCAGATACCTGACATTGGGAGCAGAGAGGAGCTGCCGCACACCGCAGATACCTGACATTGGGAGCGGAGAGAAGCTGCCGCACACCGCAGATACCCGACATTGGGAGCAGAGAGAAGCTGCCGCACACCGCAGATACCTGACATTGGGAGCGGAGAGAAGCTGCCGCACACCGCAGATACCTGACATTGGGAGGAGAGAGAAGCTGCCGCACACCGCAGATACCTGACATTGGGAGCGGAGAGAAGCTGCCGCACACCGCAGATACCCGACATTGGGAGCGGAGAGAAGCTGCCGCACACCGCAGATACCTGACATTGGGAGCAGAGAGGAGCTGCCGCACACCGCAGATACCTGACATTGGGAGCAGAGAGGAGCTGCCGCACACCGCAGATACCTGACATTGGGAGGAGAGAGGAGCTGCCGCACACCGCAGATACCCGACATTGGGAGCGGAGAGAAGCTGCCGCACACCGCAGATACCGGACATTGGGAGGAGAGAGAAGCTGCCGCACACCGCAGATACCTGACATTGGGAGCAGAGAGGAGCTGCCGCACACCGCAGATACCCGACATTGGGAGCAGAGAGGAGCTGCCGCACACCGCAGATACCTGACATTGGGAGCGGAGAGAAGCTGCCGCACACCGCAGATACCCGACATTGGGAGCGGAGAGAAGCTGCCGCACATCGCAGATACCTGACATTGGGAGCGGAGAGAAGCTGCCGCACATCGCAGATACCTGACATTGGGAGCGGAGAGAAGCTGCCGCACACCGCAGATACCCGACATTGGGAGCGGAGAGAAGCTGCCGCACACCGCAGATACCCGACATTGGGAGCGGAGAGAAGCTGCCGCAGATACCTGACATTGGGAGCGGAGAGAAGCTGCCGCACATCGCAGATACCTGACATTGGGAGGAGAGAGAAGCTGCCGCACACCGCAGATACCTGACATTGGGAGCGGAGAGAAGCTGCCGCACACCGCAGATACCTGACATTGGGAGGAGAGAGAAGCTGCCGCACACCGCAGATACCTGACATTGGGAGCAGAGAGAAGCTGCCGCACACCGCAGATACCCGACATTGGGAGGAGAGAGAAGCTGCCGCACACCGCAGATACCTGACATTGGGAGCGGAGAGAAGCTGCCGCACACCGCAGATACCTGACATTGGGAGGAGAGAGAAGCTGCCGCACATCGCAGATACCTGACATTGGGAGCGGAGAGAAGCTGCCGCACACCGCAGATACCCGACATTGGGAGCGGAGAGAAGCTGCCGCACACCGCAGATACCTGACATTGGGAGCGGAGAGAAGCTGCCGCACACCGCAGATACCCGACATTGGGAGCGGAGAGAAGCTGCCGCACATCGCAGATACCTGACATTGGGAGCGGAGAGAAGCTGCCGCACACCGCAGATGCCGGACATTGGGAGCAGAGAGAAGCTGCCGCACACCGCAGATACCCGACATTGGGAGAAGAGAGAAGCTGCCGCACACCGCAGATACCTGACATTGGGAGGAGAAGCTGCCGCACACCGCAGATACCCGACATTGGGAGCAGAGAGAAGCTGCCGCACACCGCAGATACCTGACATTGGGAGGAGAAGCTGCCGCACACCGCAGATACCCGACATTGGGAGCAGAGAGAAGCTGCCGCACACCGCAGATACCTGACATTGGGAGGAGAGAGAAGCTGCCGCACACCGCAGATACCTGACATTGGGAGCAGAGAGGAGCTGCCGCACACCGCAGATACCCGACATTGGGAGCAGAGAGAAGCTGCCGCACACCGCAGATACCTGACATTGGGAGGAGAGAAGCTGCCGCACACCGCAGATACCCGACATTGGGAGCGGAGAGAAGCTGCCGCACACCGCAGATACCCGACATTGGGAGCAGAGAGAAGCTGCCGCACACCGCAGATACCTGACATTGGGAGGAGAGAAGCTGCCGCACACCGCAGATACCTGACATTGGGTGCAGAGAGAAGCTGCCGCACACCGCAGATACCTGACATTGGGAGGAGAGAGAAGCCGCCGCACACCGCAGATACCTGACATTGGGAGGAGAGAGAAGCTGCCGCACACCGCAGATACCGGACATTGGGTGCAGAGAGAAGCTGCCGCACACCGCAGATACCTGACATTGGGAGGAGAGAGAAGCCGCCGCACACCGCAGATACCTGACATTGGGAGGAGAGAGAAGCTGCCGCACACCGCAGATACCGGACATTGGGTGCAGAGAGAAGCTGCCGCACACCGCAGATACCTGACATTGGGAGAAGAGAGAAGCTGCCGCACACCGCAGATACCTGACATTGGGAGGAGAGAGAAGCCGCCGCACACCGCAGATACCTGACATTGGGAGGAGAGAGAAGCTGCCGCACACCGCAGATACCGGACATTGGGTGCAGAGAGAAGCTGCCGCACACCGCAGATACCTGACATTGGGAGAAGAGAGAAGCTGCCGCACACCGCAGATACCTGACATTGGGAGCAGAGAGAAGCTGCCGCACACCGCAGATACCTGACATTGGGAGCAGAGAGAAGCTGCCGCACACCGCAGATACCTGACATTGGGAGCAGAGAGGAGCTGCCGCACACCGCAGATACCTGACATTGGGAGCAGAGAGGAGCTGCCGCACACCGCAGATACCTGACATTGGGAGGAGAGAGGAGCTGCCGCACACCGCAGATACCGGACATTGGGAGCGGAGAGAAGCTGCCGCACACCGCAGATACCTGACATTGGGAGGAGAGAGGAGCTGCCGCACACCGCAGATACCCGACATTGGGAGCGGAGAGAAGCTGCCGCACACCGCAGATACCGGACATTGGGAGGAGAGAGAAGCTGCCGCACACCGCAGATACCTGACATTGGGAGCAGAGAGGAGCTGCCGCACACCGCAGATACCTGACATTGGGAGCGGAGAGAAGCTGCCGCACACCGCAGATACCCGACATTGGGAGCAGAGAGAAGCTGCCGCACACCGCAGATACCTGACATTGGGAGCGGAGAGAAGCTGCCGCACACCGCAGATACCTGACATTGGGAGGAGAGAGAAGCTGCCGCACACCGCAGATACCTGACATTGGGAGCGGAGAGAAGCTGCCGCACACCGCAGATACCCGACATTGGGAGCGGAGAGAAGCTGCCGCACACCGCAGATACCTGACATTGGGAGCAGAGAGGAGCTGCCGCACACCGCAGATACCTGACATTGGGAGCAGAGAGGAGCTGCCGCACACCGCAGATACCTGACATTGGGAGGAGAGAGGAGCTGCCGCACACCGCAGATACCGGACATTGGGAGCGGAGAGAAGCTGCCGCACACCGCAGATACCTGACATTGGGAGGAGAGAGGAGCTGCCGCACACCGCAGATACCCGACATTGGGAGCGGAGAGAAGCTGCCGCACACCGCAGATACCGGACATTGGGAGGAGAGAGAAGCTGCCGCACACCGCAGATACCTGACATTGGGAGCAGAGAGGAGCTGCCGCACACCGCAGATACCGGACATTGGGTGCAGAGAGAAGCTGCCGCACACCGCAGATACCCGACATTGGGAGCAGAGAGGAGCTGCCGCACACCGCAGATACCTGACATTGGGAGCGGAGAGAAGCTGCCGCACACCGCAGATACCTGACATTGGGAGGAGAGAGGAGCTGCCGCACACCGCAGATACCGGACATTGGGAGCGGAGAGAAGCTGCCGCACACCGCAGATACCTGACATTGGGAGGAGAGAGGAGCTGCCGCACACCGCAGATACCCGACATTGGGAGCGGAGAGAAGCTGCCGCACACCGCAGATACCGGACATTGGGAGGAGAGAGAAGCTGCCGCACACCGCAGATACCTGACATTGGGAGCAGAGAGGAGCTGCCGCACACCGCAGATACCTGACATTGGGAGCGGAGAGAAGCTGCCGCACACCGCAGATACCCGACATTGGGAGCAGAGAGAAGCTGCCGCACACCGCAGATACCTGACATTGGGAGCGGAGAGAAGCTGCCGCACACCGCAGATACCTGACATTGGGAGGAGAGAGAAGCTGCCGCACACCGCAGATACCTGACATTGGGAGCGGAGAGAAGCTGCCGCACACCGCAGATACCCGACATTGGGAGCGGAGAGAAGCTGCCGCACACCGCAGATACCTGACATTGGGAGCAGAGAGGAGCTGCCGCACACCGCAGATACCTGACATTGGGAGCAGAGAGGAGCTGCCGCACACCGCAGATACCTGACATTGGGAGGAGAGAGGAGCTGCCGCACACCGCAGATACCGGACATTGGGAGCGGAGAGAAGCTGCCGCACACCGCAGATACCTGACATTGGGAGGAGAGAGGAGCTGCCGCACACCGCAGATACCCGACATTGGGAGCGGAGAGAAGCTGCCGCACACCGCAGATACCGGACATTGGGAGGAGAGAGAAGCTGCCGCACACCGCAGATACCTGACATTGGGAGCAGAGAGGAGCTGCCGCACACCGCAGATACCCGACATTGGGAGCAGAGAGGAGCTGCCGCACACCGCAGATACCTGACATTGGGAGCGGAGAGAAGCTGCCGCACACCGCAGATACCTGACATTGGGAGGAGAGAGGAGCTGCCGCACACCGCAGATACCGGACATTGGGAGCGGAGAGAAGCTGCCGCACACCGCAGATACCTGACATTGGGAGGAGAGAGGAGCTGCCGCACACCGCAGATACCCGACATTGGGAGCGGAGAGAAGCTGCCGCACACCGCAGATACCGGACATTGGGAGGAGAGAGAAGCTGCCGCACACCGCAGATACCTGACATTGGGAGCAGAGAGGAGCTGCCGCACACCGCAGATACCTGACATTGGGAGCGGAGAGAAGCTGCCGCACACCGCAGATACCCGACATTGGGAGCAGAGAGAAGCTGCCGCACACCGCAGATACCTGACATTGGGAGCGGAGAGAAGCTGCCGCACACCGCAGATACCTGACATTGGGAGGAGAGAGAAGCTGCCGCACACCGCAGATACCTGACATTGGGAGCGGAGAGAAGCTGCCGCACACCGCAGATACCCGACATTGGGAGCGGAGAGAAGCTGCCGCACACCGCAGATACCTGACATTGGGAGCAGAGAGGAGCTGCCGCACACCGCAGATACCTGACATTGGGAGCAGAGAGGAGCTGCCGCACACCGCAGATACCTGACATTGGGAGGAGAGAGGAGCTGCCGCACACCGCAGATACCGGACATTGGGAGCGGAGAGAAGCTGCCGCACACCGCAGATACCTGACATTGGGAGGAGAGAGGAGCTGCCGCACACCGCAGATACCCGACATTGGGAGCGGAGAGAAGCTGCCGCACACCGCAGATACCGGACATTGGGAGGAGAGAGAAGCTGCCGCACACCGCAGATACCTGACATTGGGAGCAGAGAGGAGCTGCCGCACACCGCAGATACCCGACATTGGGAGCAGAGAGGAGCTGCCGCACACCGCAGATACCTGACATTGGGAGGAGAGAGGAGCTGCCGCACACCGCAGATACCGGACATTGGGAGCGGAGAGAAGCTGCCGCACACCGCAGATACCCGACATTGGGAGCAGAGAGGAGCTGCCGCACACCGCAGATACCCGACATTGGGAGCAGAGAGGAGCTGCCGCACACCGCAGATACCTGACATTGGGAGCAGAGAGGAGCTGCCGCACACCGCAGATACCCGACATTGGGAGCAGAGAGGAGCTGCCGCACACCGCAGATACCTGACATTGGGAGGAGAGAGGAGCTGCCGCACACCGCAGATACCGGACATTGGGAGCGGAGAGAAGCTGCCGCACACCGCAGATACCTGACATTGGGAGGAGAGAGGAGCTGCCGCACACCGCAGATACCCGACATTGGGAGCGGAGAGAAGCTGCCGCACACCGCAGATACCGGACATTGGGAGGAGAGAGGAGCTGCCGCACACCGCAGATACCCGACATTGGGAGGAGAGAGGAGCGTTTTCAGAATAGGACAAATTATAATATTTTCTTCCGTTATCAGTAAATTAATGCGGAGGATTTTGAAGCTCCGCGGACAGCGCCCGGATTTTCCAGGGATCACGGCGGGTTACACATCCTATATGATACATGGGGCTGTTCTGGGAGAAACCTCGGCCATAATGGGATGCAGTTGTTCCTCGGTCGGCCATTTAATCTGTATTTAATGAGGTTAGGTGAGGACAGCGCCAGGGACATGTGCAACCAATTTGCAATTCTGAATGGTACCTTTTTACTCAGACAGGAAAAATATTATTCTTTCTTTTCTTCAAATAAAAAATAATAATCACAACCTCCTCGATAAATTACTGCAATTATTTAAAAAAAAAAGGAAAAAAAAAATTAAATAAAAAAAAATAAATAAAAAAATGGGAAAAGTGCATTTTTGGAAAATGTAAATTAAATATCAGTCAGCGACTATTCGACTTGCAAAATAAAAAACGCTAATTTCTTTTTTTTTTTCTTGGCATGAAACCAGGTTAATAATTAGGGGTGAAAAATAATCCTTGAGCTATTGCTGTAATCTCTTTGAAACGCCTGGAAACCATCAGCAAGCTGGCGTTGATGGAACCGGATTAATCGCTCTCAAGTTCAGAGTGAAATTAAAGAGGGTTTCCAGGACTTTAAAGGGATTGTCCATCCATACTAAAACTGTACAGCTGCCGTACTTGGGGCGAAAACACCTAACGTGCTGTTTTAGTCACTTGACCGCTGCAGCCAATCACAGGCCACAGCGGTCCTGTGAGAATAGAACAATCACTTAATGGCTTTCAGTCTGATCTAAACCACTGGGACAGCTTGTGCTGGAGTCACAGGGGTGGGAACATGCGAGAATGTTTCAGTTTTGCATTTTTTATCCCATCCATGGCATCGGTACAGTTTTTGGTGCGGATGGACAACCCCTTTAAAACTGGTGACCAATCCTTAGGACAGATAATCAATATCAGATTGGTGGTGTCTTAAGTCAAAGCAGGAACCACAAATAGGCAAACAACATACTTGCTGATGGTTTTCATGTATTTTTTCCTATAATAATAATAATAATAATAATAATAAAAAGTATTGCATTTCTGCAGCGCTCCTCTATCCGTGCACCGCTGGTGGTTACACTCTATAAGTTGTCAGTCCCCCGGGCATCATGAAGGTTAGCAGGCTCTCACCTCCAAGGTCACAGTCAGGTAATAAAGCTGCAGAAGCAATTAATGTCAAATAGAAGATGAGTCGTTAGCGCTGGCTCATTATCTTCGATTCCAGCAATGGCGGAAATTTCCAAATTACTCTGCCGTCCAAAGAAGAGCACAGGGACCCAATCATTGACCATGAGAGACCTGGTCACGGGCGCCTCATACGCCCCCAATCTGCAGTGAGGTCACATTAATGTGCACATATCTCACCACTATGTATATTTTGGGTGGCGTGTCTATGTCTTGGTTTAGAAAGCATTTTTTGTCATTTTTTTTTTATCCCAAAAATTGAGCCAAGCTGCAGTACCAGTCACAGCCTGTAGAGAAGGATGGCAATGTTTTCAGGTAAAAAAAAAAAAACAACAAAACACAGTATTTCACAGCTTACCTCATTCCCCTTCCTTGCAAAGCTCATAGCGCATGCACATGACTCTCTCCCATAGAAGTCAATGAATACGTCCAAATTACAGGATCCGATGGTTTATGTGGCTGCTGCGAATGCTTTTGATAGAGGATCAGGACAGATGGCCGACCTCCCAAAAATGACAATATTCCCTACAAGCAGATGAAATAATTGTGGCTGCCTGCAGTCACCACTAGGGGGAGCTCACTGCGTACAGACGTGTACAGCCCTCATCGCACTCAATAGTAAATCTGGATTAACGCAGCCCTATCACCCTGAAAAAACTCACGGGAAACATACAGTAACTTGGGGGGATGATTTTTAAGTCCGGGATGCACCAAACCAATATTACTTCATTCCATATAACTTTTGCCTACACTAAAGGAGCCCAATATCTATTTCCTAAAGTGCAAAAATTTGCAGAAAAATTATTTTTCATTGGGCCACAGCGATGGCCGTGCTGCCTGTATATATAATGTATCATCAGCCGTTCTGGTTAATCTGAGCGGCCGGTAGACGATCCGAGATGAGATCTGTAGGGGGATCGTCTCCATGCGGGGGGCAGCTCTGGATCATGCGTCAATCCTACATATATAGCCACCCACCGAGATCAGATCCAGGCCTGAATACCACGCCGCGTCCGTCGAGTGCTCACATACATTAAGTGCGCGGCTTCCCTGCCAAATGCACTTGTAATAAAAGCTCTTCCATAGCTCGGGACTTACGCTGCCAAATCCATCTTCCTCACACAAGCTGCGTCTTGTGTCCGCGCCAAGGTAAATATGTCTGTACGAAGTGTGAACCTCCGATTCAGGGAGACGCTGCAGGGTAATGGCCGAGGCAAAAAAAAAACCCAAAAAGCAAAATGTGGACAAAATAAATGAATGTGATGAGCGGTATTAAGACGTTATAATGAACCTTGCATTACTGGACGCTCTTCAGAGCATTGGCGCACCGAGCTGCCGATATATAAACTGGTGGATAGTGATGGCGCTAACTACATCTGTATGTATGGCCGAACCCCATACATGTGTCCATCTAGAGATGGCCGAACCCCATACATGTGTCCATCTAGAGATGGCCGAACCCCATACATGTGTCCATCTAGAGATGGCCGAACCCCATACATGTGTCCATCTAGAGATGGCCGAACCCCATACATGTGTCCATCTAGAGATGGCCGTACCCCATACATGTGTCCATCTAGAGATGGCCGAACCCCATACATGTGTCCATCTAGAGATGGCCGAACCCCATACATGTGTCCATCTAGAGATGGCCGAACCCCATACATGTGTCCATCTAGAGATGGCCGTACCCCATACATGTGTCCATCTAGAGATGGCCGAACCCCATACATGTGTCCATCTAGAGATGGCCGAACCCCATACATGTGTCCATCTAGAGATGGCCGAACCCCATACATGTGTCCATCTAGAGATGGCCGAACCCCATACATGTGTCCATCTAGAGATGGCCGAACCCCATACATGTGTCCATTTAGAGATGGCCGTACCCCATACATGTGTCCATCTAGAGATGGCCGAACCCCATACATGTGTACATCTAGAGATGGCCGAACCCCATACATGTGTCCATCTAGAGATGGCCGAACCCCATACATGTGTCCATCTAGAGATGGCCGAACCCCATACATGTGTCCATCTAGAGATGGCCGAACCCCATACATGTGTCCATCTAGAGATGGCCGAACCCCATACATGTGTCCATCTAGAGATGGCCGAACCCCATACATGTGTCCATCTAGAGATGGCCGAACCCCATACATGTGTCCATCTAGAGATGGCCGAACCCCATACATGTGTCCATCTAGAGATGGCCGAACCCCATACATGTGTCCATCTAGAGATGGCCGAACCCCATACATGTGTCTATCTAGAGATGGCCGAACCCCATACATGTGTCCATCTAGAGATGGCCGAACCCCATACATGTGTCCATCTAGAGATGGCCGAACCCCATACATGTGTCCATCTAGAGATGGCCGAACCCCATACATGTGTCCATCTAGAGATGGCCGAACCCCATACATGTGTCCATCTAGAGATGGCCGAACCTCATACATGTGTCCATCTAGAGATGGCCGAACCTGACACCGGACAGACATCTCGCTCTCATCCCCATATATGTGTCCATCTAGGGATGACCGAACCTGACACCGGACAGACATCTCGCTCTCATCCCCATATATGTGTCCATCTAGAGATGGCCGAACCTGACACCGGACAGACATCTCGCTCTCATCCCCATATATGTGTCCATCTAGAGATGGCCGAACCCGACACCGGACAGGCATCTCGCTCTCATCCCCCTATATGTGTCCATCTAGAGATGGCCGAACCCCATACACGTGTCCATCTAGGGATGGCCGAACCTGACACATGACAGACATCTCGCTCTCATCCCCATATATGTGTCCATCTAGAGATGGCCGAACCTGACCCCGGACAGACATCTCGCTCTCATCCCCATATATGTGTCCATCTAGGGATGGCCGAACCTGACACATGACAGACATCTCGCTCTCATCCCCATATATGTGTCCATCTAGAGATGGCCGAACCTGACCCCGGACAGGCATCTCATTCTCATCCCCCTATGTGTCCATCTAGAGATGGCCGAACCTGACACCGGACAGACATCTCACTCTCATCCCCCTATATGTGTCCATCTAGAGATGGCCGAACCTGACACCGGACAGGCATCTCACTCTCATCCCCATATATGTGTCCATCTAGAGATGGCCGAACCTGACACCGGACAGACATCTCACTCTCATCCCCCTATATGTGTCCATCTAGAGATGGCCGAACCCCATACACGTGTCCATCTAGAGATGGCCGAACCTGACACCGGACAGACATCTCGCTCTCATCCCCATATATGCGTCCATCTAGAGATGGCCGAACCTGACACCGGACAGACATCTCGCTCTCATCCCCATATACAGGTCCTTCTCAAAAAATTAGCATATAGTGTTAAATTTCATTATTTACCATAATGTAATGATTACAATTAAACTTTCATATATTATAGATTCATTATCCACCAACTGAAATTTGTCAGGTCTTTTATTGTTTTAATACTGATGATTTTGGCATACAACTCCTGATAACCCAAAAAACCTGTCTCAATAAATTAGCATATTTCACCCATCCAATCAAATAAAAGTGTTTTTTAATAACAAACAAAAAAAACATCAAATAATAATGTTCAGTTATGCACTCAATACTTGGTCGGGAATCCTTTGGCAGAAATGACTGCTTCAATGCGACGTGGCATGGAGGCAATCAGCCTGTGACACTGCTGAGATGTTATGGAGGCCCAGGATGCTTCAATAGCGGCCTTAAGCTCATCCAGAGTGTTGGGTCTTGCGTCTCTCAACTTTCTCTTCACAATATCCCACAGATTCTCTATGGGGTTCAGGTCAGGAGAGTTGGCAGGCCAATTGAGCACAGTAATACCATGGTCAGTAAACCATTTACCAGTGGTTTTGGCACTGTGAGCAGGTGCCAGGTTGTGCTGAAAAATGAAATCTTCTGATAGCTAGCTGCATTGACCCTGCCCTTGATGAAACACAGTGGACCAACACCAGCAGCTGACATGGCACCCCACACCATCACTGACTGTGGGTACTTGACACTGGACTTCAGGCATTTTGGCATTTCCTTCTCCCCAGTCTTCCTCCAGACTCTGGCACCTTGATTTCCGAATGACATGCAAAATTTGCTTTCATCAGAAAAAAGTACTTGGGACCACTTAGCAACAGTCCAGTGCTGCTTCTCTGTAGCCCAGGTCAGGCGCCTCTGCCGCTGTTTATGGTTCAAAAGTGGCTTTACCTGGGGAATGCGGCACCTGTAGCCCATTTCCTGCACACGCCTGTGCACGGTGGCTCTGGATGTTTCCACACCAGACTCAGTCCACTGCTTCCTCAGGTTCCCCAAGGTCTGGAATCGGTCCTTCTCCACAATCTTCCTCAGGGTCCGGTCTCCTCTTCTCGTTGTACAGCGTTTTCTGCCACATTGTTTCCTTCCAACAGACTTACCATTGAGGTGCCTTGATACAGCACTCTGGGAACAGCCTATTTGTTGAGAAATTTCTTTCTGGGCCTTACCCTCTTGCTTGAGGGTGTCAATGATGGCCTTCTTGACATCTGTCAGGTCGCTAGTCTTACCCATGATGGGGGTTTTGAGTAATGAACCAGGCAGGGAGTTTATAAAAGCCTCAGGTATCTTTTGCATGTGTTTAGAGTTAATTAGTTGATTCAGAAGATTAGGGTAATAGGTCGTTTAGAGAACCTTTTCTTGATATGCTAATTTATTGAGACAGGTTTTTTGGGTTATCAGGAGTTGTATGCCAAAATCATCAGTATTAAAACAATAAAAGACCTGACAAATTTCAGTTGGTGGATAATGAATCTATAATATATGAAAGTTTAATTGTAATCATTACATTATGGTAAATAATGAAATTTAACACTATATGCTAATTTTTTGAGAAGGACCTGTATGTGTCCATCTAGCGATGGCCGAACCTGACACCGGACAGACATCTCGCTCTCATCCCCATATATGTGTCCATCTAGCGATGGCCGAACCTGACACCGGACAGACATCCCGCTCTCATCCCCATATATGTGTCCATCTAGGGATGGCCGAACCGGACACCGGACAGACATCTCGCTCTCACCCCCCTATATGCGTCCATCTAGAGATGGCCGAACCTGACACCGGACAGGCATCTCGCTCTCATCCCCATATATGTGTCCATCTAGGGATGGCCGAACCTGACACCGGACAGGCATCTCGCTCTCATCCCCATATATGTGTCCATCTAGAGATGGCCGAACCTGACACCGGACAGACATCTCGCTCTCATCCCCATATATGTGTCCATCTAGAGATGGCCGAACCTGACACCGGACAGACATCTCGCTCTCATCCCCATATATGTGTCCATCTAGAGATGGCCGAACCTGACCCCGGACAGACATCTCGCTCTCATCCCCCTATATGTGTCCATCTAGGGATGGCCGAACCTGACACCGGACAGACATCTCGCTCTCATCCCCCTATATGTGTCCATCTAGAGATGGCCGAACCTGACACCGGACAGACATCCAGCTCTCATCCCCATATATGTGTCCATCTAGAGATGGCCGAACCTGACACCGGACAGACATCCAGCTCTCATCCCCATATATGTGTCCATCTAGGGATGGCCGAACCTGACACCGGACAGACATCTCGCTCTCATCCCCATATATGTGTCCATCTAGAGATGGCCGAACCTGACACCGGACAGGCATCTCGCTCTCATCCCCATATATGTGTCCATCTAGGGATGGCCGAACCGGACACCGGACAGACATCTCGCTCTCATCCCCATATATGTGTCCATCTAGAGATGGCCGAACCTGACACCGGACAGACATCTCGCTCTCATCCCCATATATGTGTTCATCTAGAGATGGCCGAACCTGACACCGGACAGACATCTCGCTCTCATCCCCATATATGTGTCCATCTAGAGATGGCCGAACCTGACACCGGACAGACATCCAGCTCTCATCCCCATATATGTGTCCATCTAGGGATGGCCGAACCTGACACCGGACAGACATCTCGCTCTCATCCCCATATATGTGTCCATCTAGGGATGGCCGAACCTGACACCGGACAGACATCTCGCTCTCATCCCCATATATGTGTCCATCTAGGGATGGCCGAACCTGACACCGGACAGACATCTCGCTCTCATCCCCATATATGTGTCCATCTAGAGATGGCCGAACCTGACACCGGACAGACATCTCGCTCTCATCCCCCTATATGTGTCCATCTAGGGATGGCCGAACCTGACACCGGACAGACATCTCGCTCTCATCCCCATATATGTGTCCATCTAGGGATGGCCGAACCTGACACCGGACAGACATCCCGCTCTCATCCCCATATATGTGTCCATCTAGGGATGGCCGAACCTGACACCGGACAGACATCTCGCTCTCATCCCCATATATGTGTCCATCTAGAGATGGCCGAACCTGACACCGGACAGACATCTCGCTCTCATCCCCATATATGTGTCCATCTAGGGATGGCCGAACCTGACACCGGACAGACATCTCGCTCTCATCCCCCTATATGTGTCCATCTAGGGATGGCCGAACCTGACACCGGACAGACATCTCGCTCTCATCCCCATATATGTGTCCATCTAGGGATGGCCGAACCTGACACCGGACAGACATCCCGCTCTCATCCCCATATATGTGTCCATCTAGGGATGGCCGAACCTGACACCGGACAGACATCTCGCTCTCATCCCCATATATGTGTCCATCTAGGGATGGCCGAACCGGACACCGGACAGACATCCCGCTCTCACCCCCCTATATGTGTCCATCTAGAGATGGCCGAACCTGACACCGGACAGACATCTCGCTCTCATCCCCATATATGTGTCCATCTAGCGATGGCCGAACCTGACACCGGACAGACATCTCGCTGTCACTCAGTTTACTGGGTGCAGTAGCTGTGTTCTCCCTGCTGCAGATCTAGCAAAACTTGGAATGTTGAGCTATGTATAACCCCGCCCACACCCCTGATTGGCAGCTTTCTGTGTACACTATATAGCTGCGAATCAGTGCTGGGGGTGTGGCTTGACTAGTAGGCACGAGACACCTAGTCCTGTAGGGATAATCTTCTGCAAATAAAACACTGATTGTATTACAACAACAAAACACAGACTAGCAAGTGCCATATCGCTGGAATCAGGGTCTTGACTCCAACGTCATGCTGCTCTTGGTTTACATAGAAAAAAACCTGCTGAGAGATTCTCTTTAGGGAAGAATCCGACGGTCATGGAACTCGAACGAGGATCGCAACGCAATGCTTGGACTGGCCGGCAGCTCTCCCTAGCTGAGTGTGACAGCTGCAAAGAAATACATGCCATTGCACTCGGGTCAGGAGAGCCAACGGCCAGTCGGAGCATTTTGTTGCGAATCTCGTCCGAGTTATATGGCCGTCTGATTCTTCCATCAAGTGGTGTGATCCCGACGGGGCGTCTACTTGGGTTACGAGTCTCAGAAGGATACACAAATGGAATTGTAAAAAACTTATGCATAGCTCTTGGAAGAAGAGGAGAAAAAAAGCAAAACCCAAAACTGCCGGCACAGTAGAGAGGGGGATAAGACTAACTCCTAGGGGGTTTGCAGGAAGCCATAGTGATGGCTTATCCTTAGGAGAGACCCCAGCGGGACCCCCACTGGAGAGGAAAAGGAATCCAGTAAATGGGGCAGATCTGATCTGCAGAACGAGGGGGCATTAAAGGCCACACAGCGCCACGTCAGCGAGCCTCTCTATGGCTGATAACAGAGAACACCGGAATAATGATGGACGAAAAGGAAAAATAATAAAATAAGAGATTTCACCAGAACCTGCAGAGACAGAGGTTCCGTTTAATTGCATTATCTAAAAGTAAGCGGCGGAGGTAGCGGGGTGTTCGATAAGCTCACTTAGCGGGAGGATGGAACGAAGTGATGACATTCCACTGTGACCTCGAGGGTTAAGGATGCAATTTTCCATCTGGAGGAACCTGGCTCCGGCGCGCAGGCTGCCACCACCTGCTGTTCGGCGCTGGAGGATCTGAAGAATCAATCCGCTGACAATGAAATCGCCGCCGAAGCTGCTGTTCCAGTTCAGTCATTTCCTCGAACAAATCAGCTTATCTGTATGCGTGCAGGCGATGCCGCCGAGATTTCCATACTGTATCGTCAAGGTCCTGGTACTTCTCAACAAATCGCATTCTTGCGCTCGGCGCCCGCTCTCCTCGCTAATTTACATTAAAAAAATGTGCACTTGTACAAGACTAATGCATAAAAGGCAATTCCCTAATAGATGCATTAAAGGGGAGGTGGATACAATGATTAAGGACTAATAGTGACTGAGGAGAAGGGGCAAAGACAAAGCGGACGGATCACGGTTTGGCCATGTGTGGGTTCCTTCTCATGGTCCCAGCGGTCAGAGCCGTTCTCCTGATCAGCAGGGTCTGAATGGTCAGACATGTCCTTGTGGAGATCTCTGTGGTCAGATGCAGTTTCATGATCTGCGGGAGTCCAAGCAGTAGAGTTGGTGTGATGGAGGGGATTCCAACGGTCATACACATTCTGGTGATCAATGGTGGTCTCAGTAGTCAAACCGTGTGGGTCCCGGCAATTCTAGAGAACCGTGCGGGTCCCAGCAGGAAGACCCCTTGTGGAGAACTGTGCGGGTCCCAGCAGGCAGAGATGTTCTTGAGAACTGTGCGGGACCCAGCAGTCAGAGATGTTCTGGAGAACCGTGCGGGACCCAGCAGTCACAGCCATTCTAGAGAACCGTGCGGGTCCCAGCAGGCAGACCCCTGGTGTAGAACTGTGCGAGTCCCAGCAGTCAGAGCTGTTCTGGAGAACTGTGCGGGTCCCAGCAGTCACAGCCGTTCTGGACAACCATGTGGATCCCAGCAGTCAGAGCCATTCTGGAGAACCGTGTGAGTCCCAGCAGTCACAGCTGTTCTGGAGAACCTTTCGGGTCCCAGCAGTCAGAGCCATTGAGGAGAACCGTGCGGGTCCCAGCAGTCAGAGCCGTTCTGGAGAACTGTGTGACTCAGAGCTGTTCTGGAGAACTGTGCGAGTCAGAGCCGTTCTTGAGAACCGTGCAGGTCACAGCAGTTAGACTTCTGGAGAGTCATGGGGTCCCAGTAGTCAGACCTGTTCTGGTGAATATTGCGGGTTGCAGCATTCAGATCTGTTCTGGTGATCTGCAGGATCCAAGAAGTCAGACCTGTTCTTGTAATTAATGGTGGTGTCAGTGGTCAGAGCCTTTCTACCATTCCCTGGAGGCTCAGCAAACAAGACACATTCCCATGATCCATGGGGGTCCCAGCCATCAGAGACGATTTCGTGAACTGTGGGGTCCCAGCAGTCAGAGCCGATCTTGTGAACTGTGGGGTCCCAGCAGTCAGACCCGATCCCACGAACTGTGGGGTCCCAGCCGTCAGACCCGATCCCGTGGGGTCCCAGCCGTCAGACCCGATCCCGTGGGGTCCCAGCCGTCAGACCCAATGTCGTGAACTGTGGGGTCCCAGCAGTCAGACCCAATGTCGTGAACTGTGGGGTCCCAGCAGTCAGACCCAATCTCGTGAACTGTGGGGTCCCAGCAGTCAGACCTGATCCTGTGAACTGTGGGGTCCTAGCAGTCAGACCTGATCCCTTGAACTCTGGGGTCCTAGCAGTCAGACCTGATCCTGTGAACTGTGGGGTCCCAGCAGTCAGACCCAATCTCGTGAACTGTGGGGTCCCAGCAGTCAGACCCAATCTCGTGAACTGTGGGGTCCCAGCAGTCAGACCCAATCTCGTGAACTGTGGGGTCCCAGCAGTCAGACCCAATCTCGTGAACTGTGGGGTCCCAGCAGTCAGACCTGCCTTTGAGGTTGCAGAAGTGGAAGCAGTTTTACCTTGATTACCATCCATTCAGAAACAATCCATGAACTCGCAGTATTGCATGTAGTCCCCTCTTCGGTAACATTATTATTTTGAGGCTTCCAGTATAAGGTCACAAATCCCTTTGCCGCCTTTCTGCTACTTTAAAGGAAAAAGCCCAGGAAAGTATTAATGTCTGGAGCCGAGATATTTACACTTCTGATTTTATAGAGCTGTGTCTGGAATTGTAAAAAAAAAAAAAAAAAGGCAAAAAAAGCGCCTCAATTTGGAAACAGCTGCTCCTCTGGCGCTGCACACAATATATGGAGTGCGTCTGTCTGTGCACAATTGGCTTCCACAAAGCTTTTCCCCGGAGAGAGCGCGAGTGAAAAGCTGCAGTTTTGCACATGCCTGCACAACGTCTGCCAAGCAATGGTCCTAAATCGACACTGAAAACATTAGCTGACAATATGGAGACGCGTGGAGATCACTCAGGAGTGGGAAAGAATCACGTTACCCATAAACAAAGACGTTTCCGCCGAGAGCAAGAGAATTAACCCCCGAGATTCCCCAACCAGGGAAAAATAGACGGAGCCACATTTCTCCCTAATACACAAACTCAAGATGTTCCTTGTTACCAGCGTTAACCTTCAAAATGAGGCCACCCGGCTCCTACATGAAAAGATACTGGGGACACTATGGGAACCATTATCCTCCGATCACCATGGAAGCTGCACATTAACAGTAGAAGCAGAGCAGCGCCACCTAGTGGCCAAACTATACTGAAAAAGATTGGGAAAAAAGTAACATGGAAAAAAAGACGGCACAAAGTGTTTCATATTCAGGAGCACCCTGCTCCCCTACCTCCTGGGCTCGTCGTACCGCTAGCCAGAACAGCGTGCCCTCTCGGACCAGAGCAGCGTGCCCTCTCTGACCAGAGCAGCGTGCCCTCTCTGACCAGAGCAGCGTGCCCTCTCTGACCAGAGCAGCGTGCCCTCTCTGACCAGAGCAGCGTGCCCTCTCTGACCAGAGCAGCGTGCCCTCTCTGACCAGAGCAGCGTGCCCTCTCTGACCAGAGCAGCGTGCCCTCTCTGACCAGAGCAGCGTGCCCTCTCTGACCAGAGCAGGGTGGCCCCTCTGACCAGAGCAGCGTGCCCTCTCTGACCAGAGCAGCGTGCCCTCTCTGACCAGAGCAGCGTGCCCTCTCTGACCAGAGCAGGGTGGCCTCTCTGACCAGAACAGCGTGCCCTCTCTGACCAGAGCAGCGTGCCCTCTCTGACCAGAGCAGCGTGCCCTCTCTGACCAGAGCAGGGTGGCCTCTCTGACCAGAGCAGGGTGGCCTCTCTGACCAGAGCAGGGTGGCCTCTCTGACCAGAGCAGGGTGGCCTCTCTGACCAGAGCAGGGTGGCCTCTCTGACCAGAGCAGGGTGGCCTCTCTGACCAGAGCAGGGTGGCCTCTCTGACCAGAGCAGGGTGGCCTCTCTGACCAGAGCAGGGTGGCCTCTCTGACCAGAGCAGGGTGGCCTCTCTGACCAGAGCAGGGTGGCCTCTCTGACCAGAGCAGGGTGGCCTCTCTGACCAGAGCAGGGTGGCCTCTCTGACCAGAGCAGGGTGGCCTCTCTGACCAGAGCAGGGTGGCCTCTCTGACCAGAGCAGGGTGGCCTCTCTGACCAGAGCAGGGTGGCCTCTCTGACCAGAGCAGGGTGGCCTCTCTGACCAGAGCAGGGTGGCCTCTCTGACCAGAGCAGGGTGGCCTCTCTGACCAGAGCAGGGTGGCCTCTCTGACCAGAGCAGGGTGGCCTCTCTGACCAGAGCAGGGTGGCCTCTCTGACCAGAGCAGGGTGGCCTCTCTGACCAGAGCAGGGTGGCCTCTCTGACCAGAGCAGGGTGGCCTCTCTGACCAGAGCAGGGTGGCCTCTCTGACCAGAGCAGGGTGGCCTCTCTGACCAGAGCAGGGTGGCCTCTCTGACCAGAGCAGGGTGGCCTCTCTGACCAGAGCAGGGTGGCCTCTCTGACCAGAGCAGGGTGGCCTCTCTGACCAGAGCAGGGTGGCCTCTCTGACCAGAGCAGGGTGGCCTCTCTGACCAGAGCAGGGTGGCCTCTCTGACCAGAGCAGCGTGCCCTCTCTGACCAGAGCAGCGTGCCCTCTCGGACCAGAGCAGCGTGCCCTCTCTGACCAGAGCAGCGTGCCCTCTATGACCAGAGCAGCGTGCCCTCTATGACCAGAGCAGCGTGCCCTCTATGACCAGAGCAGCGTGCCCTCTATGACCAGAGCAGCGTGCCCTCTCGGACCAGAGCAGCGTGCCCTCTCGGACCAGAGCAGCGTGCCCTCTCGGACCAGAGCAGCGTGCCCTCTCGGACCAGAGCAGCGTGCCCTCTCGGACCAGAGCAGCGTGCCCTCTCGGACCAGAGCAGCGTGCCCTCTCGGACCAGAGCAGCGTGCCCTCTCGGACCAGAGCAGCGTGCCCTCTCGGACCAGAGCAGCGTGCCCTCTCGGACCAGAGCAGCGTGCCCTCTCGGACCAGAGCAGCGTGCCCTCTCGGACCAGAGCAGCGTGCCCTCTCGGACCAGAGCAGCGTGCCCTCTCGGACCAGAGCAGCGTGCCCTCTCGGACCAGAGCAGCGTGCCCTCTCGGACCAGAGCAGCGTGCCCTCTCGGACCAGAGCAGCGTGCCCTCTCGGACCAGAGCAGCGTGCCCTCTCGGACCAGAGCAGCGTGCCCTCTCTGACCAGAGCAGCGTGCCCTCTCTGACCAGAGCAGCTTGACAGCTGGCCGAATGGTGCACTCCTAACCAAATTTAGATCAGCGCTTACAAGCTCTACTAAAAAGAGCTTGTACATGCTGTGCGTGCTCGGCCAATGCTGCTACACTGGAAGGGGCTGATTTTTATTTCTCAGGAATAGCGCCACCTTTGTCCATAGGCAGTGTCTGGTATTACACCTGAGGGGTATTCCCATCTGAGTATGCGGTGGCATAGAGCTAGGATATCTCAGCAGTTAAAGGTCCCAGAGAGTTTGACTTTTGGGACCTCCACTGATGTCAATAAGGGGGCTCCAGTGCTGCTGATCCCCCCCCCCAGCCACATGGCTGCACACGGACCTGGCTGATTTTACTGAAGAGAAGTAGGAGGATGCAGCGCTGCCGTTTCTTCATTCTCTGGATTAGAGGGGGTTCTAGAAGTCAGACCCTAGTAATCCGCCAATTACAGAGTTAAGGAAACCCCTATAACTTCACTGTAGGACAAGTCTAAAAATACAGTGTCTGCCCCCCGTGGGAGACGGTGCGGCACTGTCTAGCAGCCCCCACTCTCCATTACTGATGGGACGCGGTTATAGCCAACAGATTAGAACATTAGTTCCACCCGATCCTAAATATCGCATGCTCGTGCAGAGCCCCCCTATCCTGAGACGCTGCGCTTCCCCCCGGCTGCTCCTTATGCTGGAAACGTTTCATATTTCATCTCTCTCCGGTGTCTTCTCACAAAACAAACCCGGCTCTCGCTCCTGTCACTGTGACAGCCAGGAAAGTTAGAGCAATCTGCCATGTGTGTCCCTGGGGGCTGCGCACTCCCTGATCCGCACTGCACTGAGCTGGGGCGCTGCGCAGATGGCTGATATTCCCAGTCAGGGTTTTATCACACACTCCCACTCCACGGGGAGACGGGGCCGAGGGGATGCCGAGCCTGGATCCAAGGTCAATTTCACACCAAATAGCTGGGGATGAATGAACGTTGTACTGCCGTGGTCTGCGACTAATGGCCACCCGGCCGATGAAGAACTACAACCCCCAACATGCTGGGTGTTGCACTTTCAGGACAGCTGAAAATCCCTAAGAGGCAGCAGGTGCAAGGAAGGGGGTAAATCAGAAGCTCAGATATCCCTCCAGACCACTTCATATCCAAGGTCTGTTACGAAGAGTAATCCATCTCCAGTATCAGTAACATCGAGACGGATTACAGGTCCCTCCCCACCATTGCTCCACAGTACGTAGGGAGCAGCTCCCTGTGGCTTCACAGAAAGTAGGGGCGGCTCCCCGTGGCTCCACAGTACGTAGGGAGCGGCTCCCCGTGGCTTCACAGAAAGTAGGGGCAGCTTCCTGTGGCTTCACAGAATGTAGGGGCAGCTTCCCAGGGCTCCACAGAAAGTAGGGGCAGCTTCCTGTGGCTCCACAGAAAGTAGGGGCAGCTCCCCGTGGCTACACAGAGAGTAGAGGCGGCTCCCTGTGGCTCCACAGAAAGTAGGGGTAGCTCCCCGTGGCTCCACAGAAAGTAGGGGCAGCTCCCCATGGCTCCACAGAAAGTAGGGGTGGCTCCACAGAAAGTAGGGGTGGCTCCCCGTGGCTCCACAGAAAGTAGGGCCGGCTCCCCCTGGCTCCACAGAAAGTAGGGGCGGCTCCCCGTGGCTCCACAGAAAGTAGGGGCAGCTCCCCATGGCTCCACAGAAAGTAGGGGCAGCTCCCCGTGGCTCCACATAAAGTAGGGGTGGCTCCCCCTGGCTCCACAGAAAGTAGGGGCGGCTCCACAGAAAGTAGGGGTGGCTCTGTTATGGCTGGCAATCAGGCAACACAGCGTGCAGTAATCAGCGCACATACAGAGATCTGGCAATAACCAAAAACAATAGGACGAGCTCTGAGACGTGGAATCTCTGTAGACTGCAGTACCTGATCTATCCTCACACAACTATAAGCAGCAGTGGATTGCGCCTAACAACTACCTATGCAACTCGGCACTGCCTGAGGAGCTGACTAGCCTGAAGATAGAAATACAAGCCTGACTTACCTCAGAGAAATACCCCAAAGGAATAGGCAGCCCCCCACATATAATGACTGTTAGCAAGATGAAAAGACAAACGTAGGAATGAAATAGATTCAGCAAAGTGAGGCCCGATATTCTAGACAGAGCGAGGATAGCAAAGAGAACTATGCAGTCTACAAAAAACCCTAAAACGAAAACCACGCAAAGGGGCAAAAAGACCCACCGTGCCGAACTAACAGCACGGCGGTGCACCCCTCTGCTTCTCAGAGCTTCCAGCAAAAGACAATAGCAAGCTGGACAGAAAAAAACAGAAAACAAACTAGAAGCACTTATCTAGCAGAGCAGCAGGCCCAAGGAAAGATGCAGTAGCTCAGATCCAACACTGGAACATTGACAAGGAGCAAGGAAGACAGACTCAGGTGGAGCTAAATAGCAAGGCAGCCAACGAGCTCACCAAAACACCTGAGGGAGGAAGCCCAGAGACTGCAATACCACTTGTGACCACAGAAGTGAACTCAGCCACAGAATTCACAACAGTACCCCCCCCTTGAGGAGGGGTCACCGAACCCTCACCAGAACCCCCAGGCCGACCAGGATGAGCCACATGAAAGGCACGAACAAGATCTGGGGCATGGACATCAGAGGCAAAAACCCAGGAATTATCTTCCTGAGCATAACCCTTCCATTTGACCAGATACTGGAGTTTCCGTCTAGAGACACGAGAATCCAAAATCTTCTCCACAATATACTCCAATTCCCCCTCCACCAAAACAGGGGCAGGAGGCTCCACAGATGGAACCATAGGTGCCACGTATCTCCTCAACAACGACCTATGGAATACATTATGTATGGAAAAGGAGTCTGGGAGGGTCAGACGAAAAGACACCGGATTGAGAATCTCAGAAATCCTATACGGACCAATAAAACGAGGTTTAAATTTAGGAGAGGAAACCTTCATAGGAATATGACGAGAAGATAACCAAACCAAATCCCCAACACGAAGTCGGGGTCCCACACGGCGTCTGCGATTAGCGAAAAGCTGAGCCTTCTCCTGGGACAAGGTCAAATTGTCCACTACCTGAGTCCAGATCTGCTGCAACCTGTCCACCACAGAATCCACACCAGGACAGTCCGAAGACTCAACCTGTCCTGAAGAGAAACGAGGATGGAACCCAGAATTGCAGAAAAATGGAGAGACCAAGGTAGCCGAGCTGGCCCGATTATTAAGGGCGAACTCAGCCAACGGCAAAAATGACACCCAATCATCCTGATCAGCGGAAACAAAACATCTCAGATATGTTTCCAAGGTCTGATTGGTTCGTTCGGTCTGGCCATTAGTCTGAGGATGGAAGGCCGAGGAGAAAGATAGGTCAATGCCCATCCTACCACAAAAGGCTCGCCAGAACCTCGAGACAAACTGGGAACCTCTGTCAGAAACAATATTCTCAGGAATGCCATGTAAACGAACCACATGCCGGAAGAACAAAGGCACCAAATCAGAGGAGGAAGGCAATTTAACCAAGGGCACCAGATGGACCATTTTAGAAAAGCGATCACAGACCACCCAAATGACCGACATTTTTTGAGAAACGGGAAGGTCAGAAATGAAATCCATCGAAATATGTGTCCAAGGCCTCTTCGGGACCGGCAAGGGCAAAAGCAACCCACTGGCACGTGAACAGCAGGGCTTAGCCCTAGCACAAATTCCACAGGACTGCACAAAAGCACGCACATCCCGTGACAGAGATGGCCACCAGAAGGATCTAGCAACCAACTCCCTGGTACCAAAGATTCCTGGATGACCGGCCAGCACCGAACAATGAAGTTCAGAGATAACTTTACTAGTCCACCTATCAGGGACGAACAGTTTCTCGGCCGGACAACGATCAGGTTTATTAGCCTGAAATTTCTGCAACACTATCCGCAAATCAGGGGAGATGGCAGACACAATGACTCCTTCCTTGAGGATACTCGCCGGCTCAGATAACCCCGGAGAGTCGGGCACAAAACTCCTAGACAGAGCATCCGCCTTCACATTTTTAGAGCCCGGAAGGTATGAAATCACAAAATCAAAACGAGCAAAAAATAACGACCAACGGGCCTGTCTAGGATTCAAGCGCTTGGCAGACTCGAGATAAGTCAAGTTCTTATGATCAGTCAATACCACCACGCGATGCTTAGCACCCTCAAGCCAATGACGCCACTCCTCGAATGCCCACTTCATGGCCAGCAACTCTCGGTTGCCCACATCATAATTACGCTCAGCAGCAGAAAATTTCCTGGAAAAGAAAGCACATGGTTTGAACACTGAGCAACCA
Source organism: Ranitomeya imitator (assembly GCF_032444005.1). Classification (NCBI taxonomy): domain Eukaryota; kingdom Metazoa; phylum Chordata; class Amphibia; order Anura; family Dendrobatidae; genus Ranitomeya; species Ranitomeya imitator. Next base: position 18,054,577 of record NC_091289.1, on the reverse strand, counting down.
GAACCTCTCTGTGACAAAACCGCCCCTGCACCAATCTCAGAAGCATCAACCTCGACCTGGAACGGAAGAGAAACATCAGGTTAACACAACACAGGGGCACAGCAAAAACGACGCTTCAACTCCTGAAAAGCTTCCACGGCAGCAGAAGACCAATTAACCAAATCAGCACCCTTCTTGGTCAAATCGGTCAATGGTCTGGCAATGCTAGAAAAATTACAGATGAAGCGACGATAAAAATTAGCAAAGCCCAGGAATTTCTGTAGACTTTTTAGAGATGTCGGCTGAGTCCAATCCTGGATGGCCTGAACCTTAACCGGATCCATCTCGATAGTAGAAGGGGAAAAGATGAACCCCAAAAATGAAACTTTCTGCACACCGAAGAGACACTTTGATCCCTTCACGAACAAGGAATTAGCACGCAGTACCTGGAAAACCATTCTGACTTGCTTCACATGAGACTCCCAATCATCTGAGAAGATCAAAATGTCATCCAAGTAAACAATCAAGAATTTATCCAGATACTCACGGAAAATGTCATGCATAAAAGACTGAAAAACAGATGGAGCATTGGCAAGTCCGAACGGCATCACCAGATACTCAAAATGACCCTCGGGCGTATTAAATGCCGTTTTCCATTCATCTCCCTGCCTGATTCTCACCAGATTATACGCACCACGAAGATCAATCTTAGTAAACCAACTAGCCCCCTTAATCCGAGCAAACAAGTCAGAAATCAATGGCAAGGGATACTGAAACTTAACAGTGATCTTATTAAGAAGGCGGTAATCAATACACGGTCTTAGCGAACCATCCTTCTTGGCTACAAAAAAGAACCCTGCTCCCAATGGTGACGACGATGGGCGAATATGTCCCTTCTCCAGGGACTCCTTCACATAACTGCGCATAGCGGTGTGTTCAGGTACGGACAAATTAAATAAACGACCCTTAGGGAATTTACTACCAGGAATCAAATCGATAGCACAATCACAATTCCTATGCGGAGGTAGGGCATCAGACTTGGACTCTTCAAATACATCCTGAAAGTCCGACAAGAACTCTGGGATGTCAGAAGGAATGGATGACGAAATAGACAAAAATGGAACATCACCATGTACTCCCTGACAACCCCAGCTGGTTACCGACATAGAGTTCCAATCCAATACTGGATTATGGGTTTGTAGCCATGGCAACCCCAACACGACCACATCATGCAAATTATGCAGTACCAGAAAGCGAATAACTTCCTGATGTGCAGGAGCCATGCACATGGTCAGCTGGGCCCAGTACTGAGGCTTATTCTTGGCCAAAGGTGTAGCATCAATTCCTCTCAACGGAATAAGACACCGCAAAGGCTCCAAGAAAAATCCACAACGTTTAGCATAATCCAAATCCATCAGATTCAGGGCAGCGCCTGAATCCACAAACGCCATGACAGAATACGATGACAAAGAGCACATTAAGGTAATGGACAAAAGGAATTTGGACTGTACAGTACCAATAACGGCAGAGCTATCGAACCGCCTAGTGCGTTTAGGACAATTAGAAATAGCATGAGTAGAATCACCACAATAGAAACACAGTCTGTTCAGACGTCTGTGTTCTTGCCGTTCTACTTTAGTCATAGTCCTGTCGCACTGCATAGGCTCAGGTTTACTCTCAGGCAGTACCGCCAGATGGTGCACAGATTTACGCTCGCGCAAGCGACGACCGATCTGAATGGCCAAGGACATAGACTCATTCAAACCAGCAGGCATAGGAAATCCCACCATTACATCCTTAAGAGCTTCAGAGAGACCCTTTCTGAACAAAGCCGCTAGTGCAGATTCATTCCACAGAGTGAGTACTGACCACTTCCTAAATTTCTGACAATATACTTCTACATCATCCTGACCCTGGCATAAAGCCAGCAGATTTTTCTCAGCTTGATCCACTGAATTAGGCTCATCGTAAAGCAATCCGAGCGCCAGGAAAAATGCATCAACATTACTCAATGCAGAATCTCCTGGTGCAAGAGAAAACGCCCAGTCCTGTGGGTCGCCGCGCAAAAAAGAAATAATAATCAAAACCTGTTGAATAGGATTACCAGAAGAATGAGGTTTCAAGGCCAAAAATAGCTTACAATTATTTCTGAAGCTCAGGAACTTAGTTCTGTCACCAAAAAACAAATCAGGAATCGGAATTCTTGGTTCTAGCATCGATTTCTGATCAATAGTATCTTGAATCTTTTGTACATTTACAACGAGATTATCCATTGAGGAGCACAGAGCCTGAATATCCATGTCCACAGCTGTGTCCTGAAGCACTCTAATGTCTAGGGGAAAAAAAAGACTGAAGACAGAGCTAAGAAAAAAAAATGATGTCAGGATTTCTTTTTTCCCTCTATTGGGAATCATTGGTGTGGCTCCTTGTACTGTTATGGCTGGCAATCAGGCAACACAGCGTGCAGTAATCAGCGCACATACAGAGATCTGGCAATAACCAAAAACAATAGGACGAGCTCTGAGACGTGGAATCTCTGTAGACTGCAGTACCTGATCTATCCTCACACAACTATAAGCAGCAGTGGATTGCGCCTAACAACTACCTATGCAACTCGGCACTGCCTGAGGAGCTGACTAGCCTGAAGATAGAAATACAAGCCTGACTTACCTCAGAGAAATACCCCAAAGGAATAGGCAGCCCCCCACATATAATGACTGTTAGCAAGATGAAAAGACAAACGTAGGAATGAAATAGATTCAGCAAAGTGAGGCCCGATATTCTAGACAGAGCGAGGATAGCAAAGAGAACTATGCAGTCTACAAAAAACCCTAAAACGAAAACCACGCAAAGGGGCAAAAAGACCCACCGTGCCGAACTAACAGCACGGCGGTGCACCCCTCTGCTTCTCAGAGCTTCCAGCAAAAGACAATAGCAAGCTGGACAGAAAAAAACAGAAAACAAACTAGAAGCACTTATCTAGCAGAGCAGCAGGCCCAAGGAAAGATGCAGTAGCTCAGATCCAACACTGGAACATTGACAAGGAGCAAGGAAGACAGACTCAGGTGGAGCTAAATAGCAAGGCAGCCAACGAGCTCACCAAAACACCTGAGGGAGGAAGCCCAGAGACTGCAATACCACTTGTGACCACAGAAGTGAACTCAGCCACAGAATTCACAACATGGCTCCCCGTGGCTCCACAGAAAGTAGGGGCAGCTCCCCATGGCTCCACAGAAAGTAGGGCAGCTCCCCATGGCTCCACAGAAAGTAGGGGTGGCTCCCCGTGGCTCCACAGAAAGTAGGGGTGGCTCCCCGTGGCTCCACATAAAGTAGGGGCAGCTCCCCGTGGCTCCACATAAAGTAGGGGCGGCTCCCCGTGGCTCCACAGAAAGTAGAGGCGGCTCCCTGTGGCTACACAGAAAGTAGAGGCGGTTCCCCATGGCTCCACAGAAAGTAGGGGCGACTCCCCGTGGCTCCACAGAAAGTAAGGGCGGCTCCCCGTGGCTCCACATAAAGTAGGGGCGGCTCCCCGTGGCTCCACATAAAGTAGGGGCGGCTCCCCATGGCTCCACAGAAAGTAGGGGCGGCTCCCCGTGGCTCCACAGAATGTAGGGAGCGGCTCCCGTATCTCCACAGAATGTAGCGAGCGGCTCCCCGTGGCTCCACATAAAGTAGGGGCGGCTCCCCGTGGCTCCACATAAAGTAGGGGCGGCTCCCCATGGCTCCACAGAATGTAGGTTGCGGTTCGTCAACTCTCTACTGCTCTGTTGCGTTTCAAACTTTTTAACACTGAAGAAAATGCTCAGTTCAGGGAAGGCAAACTAAAGGACAGTGCAGAAGGACTGTATGCTGGGAAGTGAGCAAAAGGAAGTTCCAGCTCCTACAGTGCTAGCAGAATGCACAGGAACTGCTCACTCAAGCATGAGAAAGTGGACGTATCTGGTACGGACCATGCTTTTCTACTCTTAATGTTTCAAAGGACAGGTACACTTTAATGTAAATTTCTACCCCTAAATATAATTTTATTCTTTCAAGCTAAATCAATTCACAATTCTGTGCCCATTCATTTTTTAATTTATATCTGTACATCAGTTGGAATGATTTTTTGTCTTTTTTTGAGCTCCAAATCTCCAGCCCAAAGATACATTTCAAAATATAAAATGGTGTCGTCCTGCTGCCCCCACTAGGGGGCGCTCCGTGACCGGCTGCATACAGCTACACAACGATACCTGCACAGCACTAGATACGACAGATAAAGGCTGAGTGACTTACCTGACCTTCTGAATCCAGATACAATAGTCTGTGATATAGAGGTCGTTGAGAATGTACGCCGGGTCGTTCTCTTGAAATATGACGTGGATGTACAGCAAACATTTTAGGACAGCAGCTTTACCTAATAAATAAATAAAAACATACATCATAAAGAAATTGTATTATATATTTGGAAAATCTTACAACATTGTGTTATTATGAAGCAAGGTGCTATTGTCCTTTCACAATGGAATCAAATACTAGTCCCACCGGCTCCGTCGACAGGACACCAGCTCCGTCGACAGGACGCCGGCTCCGTCGACAGGACGCCGGCTCCCTCGACAGGACACCGCCTCCCTCGAAAGGACACCGCCTCCCTCGACAGGACGCCGCCTCCCTCGACAGGACGCCGGCTCCGTCGACAGGACGCCGCCTCCCTCGACAGGACACCGCCTCCCTCGAAAGGACACCGCCTCCCTCGACAGGACGCCGCCTCCCTCGACAGGACGCCGGCTCCGTCGACAGGACGCCGCCTCCCTCGACAGGACGCCGCCTCCCTCGACAGGACACCGCCTCCCTCGACAGGACACCGCCTCCCTCGACAGGACGCCGCCTCCCTCGACAGGACGCCGCCTCCCTCGACAGGACCCCGCCTCCCTCGACAGGACCCCGCCTCCCTCGACAGGACCCCGCCTCCCTCGACAGGACACCGCCTCCCTCGACAGGACACCGGCTCCCTCGACAGGACACCGGCTCCCTCGACAGGACACCGGCTCCGTCGACAGGACACCGGCTCCCTCGACAGGACACCGGCACCGTCGATAGGACACCGGCTCCCTCGACAGCACTGTGTCCTCTACTGATGGATGAGCTATAAATGCCGCAGATGGAAATAACCCTTTCATTGCCCTGGTAGTGTTTATACCTAGATGCTGGATACATATATGTCCATGGATAAATATATGACGGGAGAAGCGCCCTTTAGCTGCTCCTGAGCTCGCCGCCACCGCCGCGTGTTCCTGGCTCCGTTACCGGCAGGAGATAAAAATAACAGAGATTGTTGTCTAAACTGAAATGTCTTTTTGGCATTGCTCCGCGCTCTCGCGTTTTCACACCCCGTCTCTTGGCAGGCGACACGCTGGGCTAAAATGATATCCAGATTGTGTTAAATAAAACACACATTTTTCTCTCTAGCACAAAACCCGCAACTTCCCCACTGAGACGCAAGTAGAAACCCGCAGGACTTTACGTGGTTTCCTGCATCCAGGAACCAGGACTAAGCGGCGGTGCCCGGACGGAGCGATGGCAGCGGGTATCGATCTGCAAAGGGAACGGTTAGACAAAGCGTACACCACCTGTTACTGTAGGTCGCTGTTCATGAGGAGGAGGAATAATAATAATATTATTCATAACACCATATCTGGACATTATATGACTTGTGTCCTGCATTAGTCACCAGTTTTCCCTTTATCTTTAATTTTCAATTGTCTTTTCAAAGTTCATAAGCAGCACCAGCATAGAGTACATTTTAGAGAAGTACTGAGCAGGGTAGACGTGAATCCAGCACTGAAGTGAGAAACACTAGAAAGCAGCAACATCAATGACATACAGCAGTACTGAACACTGTAGCTAAGTATCCGGCTCTGAAGTGAGATAAATACTAAACAGCAGCAACATGGATGACACACAGATCCTACCCTCTCCTAGTATATCCTCACCCATCCCCTGCAGACTGTGAGCCCTCACGTGCAGGGTCCCTCCTTATGTACCTGTCTGCCTTGTTTTTTGCTCATGCTTAATGTATTTGTCTATATTTGCCCCGTATTCACATGTAAAGCGCCATGGAATAAATGGCGCTACAAAAATTTATAATAATAATAGCAGTAAGGAAATGTGTAGCTGTTAATCCAGCACTGGGGTGAAACAAACAGTAGAAAGCATCAATAATGATGAGATTATACAGCAATACTGAACAGTGTAGATGTGAATCCAGCTCTGAAGTGAGATAAATACTTACTAGAAAGCAACAACATTGATGACATTACACAGCAATACTGAAGTGTGGATGTGAATTCAGCTCTGAAGTGACATACTTACTAGAAAGCAGCAACATTGATGACATTATACAGCAATACTGAACAGTGTAGATGTGAATTCAGCTCTGAAGTGACATAAATACTTACTAGAAAGCAGCAACACTGATGGTATTATACAGCAATACTGAACAGTGTTGCTGTGAATCCAGCTCTTAAGTGACACTTACTAGAAAGCACCAATAAGGGTGACATTACACAGCAGTACTAAACAGTGTAACTGTGAATCCAGCAAGGAGATAAACACATACCAGGAAGTAGCAGCACGTCTGTACCTCACTCTGATCCTGCCTTCCGGTCTATAAACTTCAATAGGCAGCAGTAATCTGATCCCTCATAATGATCTGAGATGGGAGTACACTATAAAGAGTGAATCCTAAAGATGGAGGCACAGTCACAGCGACAATCCCGGGGGTAGCCCTCTACCCCCGGTCAGCGAGGTCTTATGAGAGACAGCGCAGACATATTGATCTACAGTCTATGGCCAGACCCAATTCTTACCCATTTGTAGCAGCATGCAGGTGTCCTGTACAGCCCGGGTCACCAGGCAGAAGTTTCGATAAAGCGGATAGCATAAAACCCGTCTTCCGAATGACACCAGGACATCTGTGACCAACCGATAATTCTGTGCGAAAGAAAAGAGATGTGATGTGCAATCAGAAACGTCCATCCTTCCACATACGCTGGCGAGTCAACGCAGGCAGCACAGAGGCGCCCACTGAAGGGGGGATCCTCATCTACTAGCCATAGTGAGGGCAGCTACAAAGAGTCACGTCAATGGGAAAGCTGCAATGCCGCACTTCTCCTGCGAGGGAGCTGCAGGGAGGTGACACATCTACAAATTACACCAAAGATTGCGGCTGATCGCGGGGCTGTCGTCCTCTCCGTCTGGCCTGACTCTTAATGGGCGACCGGGTTAACAGGGTGTGTGTTTCTACACAGTCCATTGGTAATATGGAATCCAAAAAAGGAGGCAGCTAACATCCCATTTAATGGAGCCTGCGTCATACCCTGAACCTTCACCATCCGGGTCCTCCAGCGCTCGCAATCTTATTTCTTAAGAGATGCGTGTGCGGAGCTGATCTTTAAAGATGATTTATGAGACCGTTTCCCAGAAATTCAGTGCTGAAGAAGGGATGTGGGGGAGGATGCATAATCCGGTGGCTGAGCATCGTGCGCGGCGGCGGAGTGCGCAGCGAGCCAGAGGTGACAGCGGAGTCTTTGGAGGAGGTAATTAGCCATTGGCGGCGGTGGAGGATTCTGCGTAAGGACGAGCTTGTGTTTATAAGACGTCGACATTTACCGCAGATTAAAAATTAATCCGGCGCTGGCCCTGCGGAGGCTCGGCATAAATATTTCACCAGTCAGTATGGAAAAAACGGCACCCCTTCACTGCCAGATGAGGATTACGTACTCCGCCATCTCCGGTGGATGATGCATGGGGCATACATGGCCTCGTTGTCAGGACTGGAGGGTGATGCTGCGTTTTGTAAATTATTGTCGATCCTTTAGAGAAGGAGAAAATATTTTAATGCTTGGGTTAACCCCAACCTGCCTGGCTGCGCTATATCCGTAAATCTCATATAAGTGAATGCAGAAATCTGTGGCCACCTGCTTGACCGCTGCGCCCCTCGTTCATCGCACATTTACCCCTTTAAATATTGTATTCGTCAGTTTCTTATTTAGATCTGGAAAGCTGGGTGACCGGACAATATGGCCACTACTGATGCACCAGGGAGGGCGAGCACCCAGCTTTCCCATCCTCCAGAATGGAAAAACTGGAGACGGAGGCAGCATCCGAATGGTCACTCTGGGTCATCCATAGGACAAGCCATATTGACTTATCCATCCGAATAACCATGAGACCACCAAATAGAACTGCACCCCACCCCCACCCCTTCAATACCCGCGTACTGCGAGCATTAACCCCCCAGAGACTGGCCCGCCGCCGAATACTGAACATGTGTCTGTATAATCCACTGACATACTCTGCAATCTGAGAAGTACCGTCCCGCCGTGCCCCGTAAGTGCTGCAACCCATCTGCGCCTCCTGAAGGTCTCTTCAATAAATGATCACAGCTGCTTTTCCGTGCCAAGACGCGGCTCCCGGCGTCGAACGATTTCTACCTTTATTCCAGAAACAAAGCGATAAAACTGAAACGCCGAACTCACACAGCTCAAAACAGAGACACAACGTGGAGGAAAGCGCAACCGCCGCCGCGCAAAGGGACGGTCATAGAGCACTACTACCCCCACCATCCACACGGCAAGTTGGAGCTTACTGAAGCTAGATCTATAAGCTCCCACTGACCTCAATGTAATATCTGTATGCAGTGAGCGCCCTCTAGTGGTGGCATCTGGTGGATAAAATGGAATTACGCTGGAGTCCCCGGCTCAGCGGGTGATGGGAACGATGCGCAGGAAAAAGGAGGTCTACCTGAGCATCCATGCCCGCACATACCGTGCATACTGATCTTGTCTATAGGGCGGCTGGTAGTATCAGACAATGCACAGAGTGAAGGTAGAGCCCGTGCACCTGCGCTCCATTCATTGTCTATAGGACGGCCGGCGGTATTAGACAATGCACAGAGTGAAGGAAGAGCCTGTGCACCTGCCCTCCATTCATTGTCTATAGGATGGCCGGAAGTATCAGACAAAGGCTCTTCCTTCATTCTGTGAAGGTAGAGCCCGTGCACCTGCCCTCCATTCATTGTCTGTAGGACGGCCGGAAGTATCAGACATTGCACACAGTGATGGTAGAGCCCGTGCACCTGCGCTCCATTCATTGTCTATAGGACGGCCGGCAGTATTAGACGATGCACAGAGTGAAGGTAGAGCCCGTGCACCTGCTCTCCATTCATTGTCTATAGGACGGCCAGCAGTATTAGACAATGCACAGAGTGAAGGTAGAGCCCGTGCACCTGCGCTCAATTCATTGTCTATAGGACGGCCGGAAGTATCAGACAATGCACAGAGTGAAGGTAAAGCCCGTGCATCTGCGCTCCATTCATTGTCTATAGGACGGCCGGCGGTATTAGACAATGTACAGAGTGAAGGTAGAGCCCGTGCACCTGCGCTCCATTCATTGTCTATAGGCCAGCCGGCAGTATCAGACATTGCACACAGTGAAGGTAGAGCATGTACACCTGCGCTCCATTCATTGTCTATAGGGCGGCTGGCAGTATTAGACAATGCACAGAGTGAAGGTAGAACCCGTGCACCTGTGCTCCATTCATTGTCTATAGGACGTCCGGCAGTATTAGACAATGCACAGAGTGAAGGTAGAGCCCGTGCACCTGCGCTCCATTCATTGTCTATAGGACGGCCGGCAGTATCAGACAATGCACAGAGTGAAGGTAAAGCCCGTGCACCTGCTCTCCATTCATTATCTATAGGACGGCTGGTACTATCAGACAATGCACAGAGTGAAGGTAGAGCCCGTGCCCCTGCGCTCCATTCATTGTCTATAGGACAGCCGGCAACATTAGACAATGCACAGAGTGAAGGTAGAGCCCGTGAACCTGCGCTCCATTCATTGTCTATAGGACAGCCGGCAGTATCAGAATGCACAGAGTGAAGGTAGAGCCCGTACACCTGCGTTCCATTCACTGTCTATAGGACGGCCGGCAGTATCAGACAATGCAGAGAGTAGAGATAGAGCATGCGTGTCCACCGTTCCATTCATTGTCTATAGGACAGCCGGCAGTATCAGACAATGCACAGAGTGAAGGTAGAGCCCGTGCACCTGCACTCCATTCATTATCTATAGGACGGCCAGCAGTATCAGGCAATGCACAGAGTGAAGGTAGAGCCCGTACACCTGCACTCCATTCATTGTCTACAGGACAGCCGGCAGTATCAGACAATGCAGAGAGTGAAGGTAGAGCCTGTGCACCTGCACTCCATTCATTATCTATAGGACGGCCAGCAGTATCAGGCAATGCACAGAGTGAAGGTAGAGCCCGTACACCTGCACTCCATTCATTGTCTACAGGACAGCCGGCAGTATCAGACAATGCAGAGAGTGAAGGTAGAGCCTGTGCACCTGCACTCCATTCATTATCTATAGGACGGCCAGCAGTATCAGGCAATGCACAGAGTGAAGGTAGAGCCCGTACACCTGCACTCCATTCATTGTCTACAGGACAGCCGGCAGTATCAGACAATGCACAGAGTGAAGGTAGAGCCTGTGCACCTGCACTCCATTCATTGTCTACAGGACAGCCGGCAGTATCAGACAATGCAGAGAGTGAAGGTAGAGCCCGTACACCTGCACTCCATTCATTGTCTATAGGACGGCCGGCAGTATCAATGCACAGAGTGATGGTAGAACCCGTGCATCTGCGTGACATTCAGGACGGGGCTCTGCAGAGGATCTAGAGCCCCATGGTACCAGGATCGTGGGAGGTTCAAGAGATCAGAAAGTGATCCTGTTATTTTTAATCTTGGGAATAACCCTTTAAGAAAACGAACTACAATTGTTCTTGTGGGTAGAGCGCAGATTCTTTTTTTTCTTCTCTCTTTCTTCTTTTAGGAAAAGAAACAGAGCGGGGATTAAATAGAAATCTAATCTGTCCCAATCTACAATGTTCCCTTTTATTCCCAGGCACGGAGCATCAAAAGGAGACAGTGCGGCGTCCTGCGCGTTCTGCACGCGGCCGCACATTGGGGGATTCCTCTGGCGAGATTTCAAAGCACAATAAGGTCTATCACATACTGCGCGAGTGTCGCTCCGGGCACAGATAAGATCGCACTTTGATAATCCCCCACCAAAGAGATGGCGCGGAGCCAGAGAGCAGAGCTGCAAGACTGGCATCAGCAGCGGCGAGGAAACGCGAGAGTGATGGCGGATAGGCGGCAGATGTTACACATCACGCTATTATATCCCGCCGACATTTATTAGCGATCTTAGTAGTAACGAGGGCACCAGCACGTGCAACAAACCAGTCCAGGCCTGGGCAGGGGACACCTCTCTTTTCACTTCACTCAGAATTTCCTATCAATAGATATAAAAAATGTTCTAAAAGGATTTGCCCCAATTAATCTTAAAAAAAAAAAAAAAAAAATGAAGCATCTTTGCAAATTGTTTTATAAATATTGTTTCGTGTACACAGCTCCTATGCAAAATAATGTGATTCTATGGTTTTAGTGAATGTAATCTGATCCTGCTGGTGCGTTAGTCCTCCATACCTAGGAGTTGCTTTTTTTCGTCTGAGTATGGTCTATTCTGTACTTTGAGAAAAGTGAGCGGATGGCAGGTAGGGGGTGCGACAGTTCGGCATAGCTTTATCACCCCCAAAGTCCGCGTGACCATCCCCTTGCGCCTACCCACCGGGACAGCCCCCGAACCTGCCCTGTGATGGCGCAGCATTTTATCTTAATTAACCAGACGTTTATTTTCATCAAGCCAGGAGGAACAGACTTATCCATATGTTGACTTTTGACTTTGAATTTATGCGTTTTTTTCTGTTGGTCAAGAAAACACAGAATTTTGTTTGTATAAGCCTGTAATATTGACTTGTAAGTTGAAGGTGCAGGATAATTGAACAATGATGTTTGCTAATATGTTGATTACACATTGTCCAGGCCAGCTAGCTTGTTGACTTGCAAGCAGAGGAGTAAAAACTATGCAAATAGATCAAACAATGTGAGTTGAACTTGTCACCATTCTTTCCCTTTACCTGTGAATGCAGGCTTGAAGGACGTTTGTTATCTATAAAAAGAGGACATATGCCTCTGTAACATTATACAGATACACAGCCATGCAGACAAGTGATCCAAAGAACCAAAGACTCTTTACAAGACAGCAGCCAAGACATCAGGGCTCCAACACGAGGGACACAGATTTGACATTCTAAAGGATGCCAGCTTAGGGGACTATGGACCCAGCTGAAAGAATACAGATATGCTCCATTGATCATCACTGATCCATGGATACATAGATAGTAGTCAGGATTTGAACCCACCGGTCACCTGAGCCCCATGGATACATTTGGAGAAAGCTAGGAGTGGAACCCACCGGTCACCTGGCTCATTGGAGATGTTTGGAGAAGTCAGGATGTGACTCTCCGGTCATCTGGCCATACTGGGGGTGCGGTGGCCTCCAATGTTCCTGACCTGACACATAAACAGCGAGTCCTCCAATCGTGCAGAACCTCTGGTCGCAAAAGATCTGGGAACGCTGAGTTTTTGCATCAACAGTTTTTTTTGCCGCCAACTAAAGCACAAAAATAAAACAAGCCAGACCTGGATGTGACGCGGAAATGTTGATATTTCAGCAGCCGGCCGCGGAGGCAGCGCCGGTGGTCACACGTCTTTCCTATTGCCGAAACGCGATATTATTATTACTGGAAGCCTTTCAAGCGGCTCAGTCTCTGTATGCCAAGATTATACGCCTGTCAAATATTCGCATTAACCCCTTCCATGCCCTTTTACAATGCGGTGGAAAATAAAAGGGATGGAACAGTATTAGAAATCAGAGGTTGCCTTCCTTTCCTGGTAACAGCGCCACACTGGTCAATGGGTGGTGTATGGTACTGCAGGTGCGAATCACTGGAATGGGATGAGCTGCATTACCAGATGTATCCTACAGACTGAATCTGAGCAGGCGGTAAGCGCCTAATAGGAGGGGACGCGGGTCTGGAGTGTTCCTGGATTCCCAGGATTTGGGTAGATGATAAATTCGGATGCATCCATAAAAATACATGGAGGGGGCAGATGCAAATGACCACACTAGGGTGATGGCGATGGAGGCCGGGGTAGATTTGGGGGATTTTCCCCCCTTTTGGAGGGTGAAAACCTTTATACCGCATTAAATATGACGTTTGCACAATTGGTGTGAGACTCACCTCGAACCAGGAGAGGGTCCCGCTCAGCTTCCGTACGGTCCACGCAGACTCCACCTGTGTCACAGAAAGAGCAGAGACATAGAAGACGCTCATATCTGGTGAACAGGAAACTGCTTAAATAACAATTCCATGATTTATAATCTTACATCACCGTGAACTACACCAGTGGTCAGTGGCGTAGGAAGGGGGGTGCGGGGGGGGGGCGGTCCGCCCCGGGCGGCACAATGCTGGGGGCGGCCGGCGCTGCAGGAGAAGAAGATAAAAAAAAAAAAAAAAAAAAAAAAAAAAAAAAGACGCCCCTTTAAATCTTCGGGCGGCGCCGTCCGCCGCCACGACCAGGGCCAGCTCCCCCCACCCCCGGGTCCCGCCCCCGCCCCCACCCCCCCGCTCTATACTCACCTCTCCTGGTTCCTGCGGCGCCGGCAGCTGCAGCGTCCTCTGATTCTGCGACGTCTCAGAGCAGAGGGCGCGATGACGTCACTACTGTGCGCGCCGCTCTGCCTCTCTGTCCTGAGCGTCGCAGAGCCGGAGAGACGCTGACTGCACCGGACCTGCGCTGGGAACGGGAGAGGTGAGGATTTTACTTTTTTTTTTTTTTCTTTATTTCTGACTGTCTGGGGCTGGGGCAATGCTGGAGACCATGGGGCAGAATGCTGGACACACTGGGGCAATGCTGGAGACCATGGGGCAGAATGCTGGACACACTGGGGCAATACAGGAGACCATGGGGCAGATTGCTGGACACACTGGGGCAATACAGGAGACCATGGGGCAGATTGCTGGATACACTGGGGCAATACAGGAGACTATGGGGCAGATTGCTGGACACACTGGGGCAATACAGGAGACCATGGGGCAGATTGCTGGACACACTGGGGCAATACAGGAGACCATGGGGCAGATTGCTGGACACACTGGGGCAATACAGGAGACCATGGGGCAGATTGCTGGACACACTGGGGCAATACTGGAGACCATGGGGCAGATTGCTGGACACACTGGGGCAATACAGGAGACCATGGGGCAGAATGCTGGACACACTGGGGCAGTACTGGAGACCATGGGGCAGATTGCTGGACACACTGGGGCAATACAGGAGACCATGGGGCAGATTGCTGGACACACTGGGGCAATACAGGAGACTATGGGGCAGATTGCTGGACACACTGGGGCAATACAGGAGACCATGGGGCAGATTTCTGGACACACTGGGGCAATACAGGAGACCATGGGGCAGATTGCTGGACACACTGGGGCAATACAGGAGACTATGGGGCAGATTGCTGGACACACTGGGGCAATACTGGAGACCATGGGGCAGAATGCTGGACACACTGGGGCAATACTGGAGACCATGGCGCAGAATGCTGGACACACTGGGGCAATACTGGAGACCATGGGGCAGAATGCTGGACACACTGGGGCAATACTGGAGACCATGGGGCAGAATGCTGGACACACTGGGGCAGTACAGGAGACTATGGGGCAGAATGCTGGACACACTGGGGCAATACTGGAGACCCTGGGGCAGATTGCTGGACACACTGGGGCAATACTGGAGACCCTGGGGCAGATTTCTGGACACATTGAGGCAATGCTGGACACTGGGGCAGATTGCTGGACACACTGGGGGTAATATGCTGGACACTGGGGGTAATATGCTGGACACACTGGGGCAGACTGCTGGACACACTGGGGAAAGGCTGGACACTGGGGCAGATTGCTGGACACACTGAGGGCAGATTGCTGGACACACTGGGGGTAATATGCTGGACATACTGGGGCAGATTGCTGGACACACTGGGGGTAATATGCTGGACACACTGGGGCAGATTGCTGGACAACATGGGGGTAATATGCTGGACACACTGGGGCAGATTGCTGGACAACATGGGGGTAATATGCTGGACACACTGGGGCAGATTGCTGGACAACATGGGGGTAATATGCTGGACACACTGGGGGCAGGACTTGAGGCATGGGCAGAATGTAGATACGGGGCATGATTGGAGACACGGGGCAGGATTGGATCATGGGGCAGGACGGATACGATGGAGGCTGGTGGGGCAGGATGGGGAGATCATATGGGGTAGAATGGATACTCATGAGGGCAGGATGCGAGAACATATGGCTGGAGCCAGGAATGAGAAACGGGGCCAGGGTGGGGAATATTATTACCATAGAGGATAATTAAGGGATATTGTTACTGCAGTGATGTATTTATTTTATTTTTTGAGTATACTGTTTTAAATGGGGGGGCGGTCCTGTTACTGTGCAGAGTGACACTATATCACCTTTTTTTCTTCATGTGGTGTAATGTAGAAGTTGTGAAAAATTAAGTAATGTGTTCTGCAAGCGGAGCTCGAGATAACTGTGTTATTTCCTGCAGAAACGAGTCCTGGCTGGAAGGAATGATGGCGGTCTGTGCTGGATAAAAGATGAAGGACTTCACCTAGAGACGTCACTGGTGAGTCAGTGTTACCTATACACAGACACTATACACTGTATACTATATAGAGGTCCTGTGTATAATGTCACCAGTGATCTCTGTATTACCTCTACACAGACACTGCATACTAAGTACAGATCTCCTGTGAATACTGGCACTTATGGTGATAGTATTGTGGTTTTTTTTTTATTACTGATCAGTATTGTAGTATTCAGTCACTATGTGGTGGTAATATGTGGTCTGGAAATGGTGCGGTGGTATTTGTCCCTTGTATGTAGTATTATTCGGTCACTATGTGGCCTGGTCATGGTGTGGTGGTATTAAGTCACAGGTGTGGCATGTGGGGGTGACACCATTAGGCCCAGTTTAAGTTCTACAAAACAGGAAAACCATTTTTGGTAACCTTTGTGTGTATTGAGCTGGGGGGGGGGGAGGCGCCAAACTCGGGAACAGCCCCGGGCGGCAAAAGCTCTAGCTACGCCTCTGCCAGTGGTTCCTGATTTTTTTCCATTTCCAGCCTGTATTCTGTAAGCAATATAATGTATGTACACAGTGACTGCACCAGCAGAATAGTGACTGCAGCTCTGGGGTATAATACAGGAGGTAATTCAGGATCAGTAATGTAATGTATGTACACAGTGACTGCACCAGCAGAATAGTGAGTGCAGCTCTGGAGTATAATACAGGATGTAACTCAGGATCAGTAATGTAATGTATGTACACAGTGACTGCACCAGCAGAATAGTGAGTGCAGCTCTGGAGTATAATACAGGATGTAACTCAGGATCAGTAATGTATGTACACAGTGACTGTACCAGCAGAATAGTGAGTGCAGCTCTGGGGTATAATACAGGATGTAACTCAGGATCAGTAATGTAATGTATGTACACAGTGACTGCACCAGCAGAAAAGTGAATGCAGCTCTGGGGTATAATACAGGATGTAACTCAGGATCAGTAATGTAATGTATGTACACAGTGACTGTACCAGCAGAATAGTGAGTGCAGCTCTGGGGTATAATACAGGAGGTAACTCAGGATCAGTAATGTAATGTATGTACACTGTGACTGCACCAGCAGAAAAGTGAATGCAGCTCTGGGGTATAATACAGGATGTAACTCAGGATCAGTAATGTAATGTATGTATACAGTGACTGCACCAGCAGAATAGTGAGTGCAGCTCTGGAGTATAATACAGGATGTAACTCAGGATCAGTAATGTAATGTATGTACACAGTGACTGCACCAGCAGAATAGTGAGTGCAGCTCTGGAGTATAATACAGGATGTAACTCAGGATCAGTAATGTAATGTATGTACACAGTGACTACACCAGCAGAATAGTGAGTGCAGCTCCGGGGTATAATACAGGATGTAACTCAGGATCAGTAATGTAATGCATGTACACAGTGACTGCACCAGCAGAATAGTGAGTGCAGCTCCGGGGTATAATACAGGATGTAACTCAGGATCAGTAATGTACTGTATGTACACAGTGACTGCACCAGCAGCATAGTGAGCTCAGCTCTGGAGTGTAATACAGGATGTAACTCAGGATCAGTAATGTAATGTATGTACACAGTGACTACACCAGCAGAATAGTGAGTGCAGCTCCGGGGTATAATACAGGATGTAACTCAGGATCAGTAATGTATTGTATGTACACAGTGACTGCACCAGCAGAATAGTGAGTGCAGCTCTGGGGTATAATACAGGATGTAACTCAGGATCAGTAATGTAATGTATGTACACAGTGACTACACCAGAAGAATAGTGAATGCAGCTCCGGGGTATAATACAGGATGTAACTCAGGATCAGTAATGTAATGTACGTACACAGTGACTGCACCAGCAGAATAGTGAGTGCAGCTCTGGAGTATAATACAGGATGTAACTCATGGTCAGTAATGTAATGTATGTACACAGTGACTGCACCAGCAGAATAGTGAGTGCAGCTCTGGGGTATAATACAGGAGGTAACTCAGGATCAGTAATGTAATGTATGTACACAGTGACTGCACCAGCAGCATAGTGAGCTCAGCTCTGGAGTGTAATACAGGATGTAACTCAGGATCAGTAATGTAATGTATGTACACAGTGACTGCACCAGCAGAATAGTGAGTGCAGCTCCGGGGTATAATACAGGATGTAACTCAGGATCAGTAATGTAATGTATGTACACAGTGACTGCACCAGCAGAATAGTGACTGCAGCTCTGGGGTATAATACAGGAGGTAATTCAGGATCAGTAATGTAATGTATGTACACAGTGACTGCACCAGCAGAATAGTGAGTGCAGCTCTGGAGTATAATACAGGATGTAACTCAGGATCAGTAATGTAATGTATGTACACAGTGACTACACCAGCAGAATAGTGAGTGCAGCTCCGGGGTATAATACAGGATGTAACTCAGGATCAGTAATGTAATGTATGTACACAGTGACTGCACCAGCAGAATAGTGAGTGCAGCTCCGGGGTATAATACAGGATGTAACTCAGGATCAGTAATGTAATGTATGTACACAGTGACTGCACCAGCAGCATAGTGAGCTCAGCTCTGGAGTGTAATACAGGATGTAACTCAGGATCAGTAATGTAATGTATGTACACAGTGACTACACCAGCAGAATAGTGAGTGCAGCTCCGGGGTATAATACAGGATGTAACTCAGGATCAGTAATGTAATGTATGTACACAGTGACTGCACCAGCAGAATAGTGACTGCAGCTCTGGGGTATAATACAGGAGGTAATTCAGGATCAGTAATGTAATGTATGTACACAGTGACTGCACCAGCAGAATAGTGAGTGCAGCTCTGGAGTATAATACAGGATGTAACTCAGGATCAGTAATGTATGTACACAGTGACTGTACCAGCAGAATAGTGAGTGCAGCTCTGGGGTATAATACAGGATGTAACTCAGGATCAGTAATGTAATGTATGTACACAGTGACTGCACCAGCAGAAAAGTGAATGCAGCTCTGGGGTATAATACAGGATGTAACTCAGGATCAGTAATGTAATGTATGTACACAGTGACTGTACCAGCAGAATAGTGAGTGCAGCTCTGGGGTATAATACAGGATGTAACTCAGGATCAGTAATGTAATGTATGTACACAGTGACTGTACCAGCAGAATAGTGAGTGCAGCTCTGGGGTATAATACAGGAGGTAACTCAGGATCAGTAATGTAATGTATGTACACTGTGACTGCACCAGCAGAAAAGTGAATGCAGCTCTGGGGTATAATACAGGATGTAACTCAGGATCAGTAATGTAATGTATGTATACAGTGACTGCACCAGCAGAATAGTGAGTGCAGCTCTGGAGTATAATACAGGATGTAACTCAGGATCAGTAATGTAATGTATGTACACAGTGACTGCACCAGCAGAATAGTGAGTGCAGCTCTGGAGTATAATACAGGATGTAACTCAGGATCAGTAATGTAATGTATGTACACAGTGACTACACCAGCAGAATAGTGAGTGCAGCTCCGGGGTATAATACAGGATGTAACTCAGGATCAGTAATGTACTGTATGTACACAGTGACTGCACCAGCAGCATAGTGAGTGCAGCTCCGGGGTATAATACAGGATGTAACTCAGGATCAGTAATGTAATGTATGTACACAGTGACTGCACCAGCAGAATAGTGAGTGCAGCTCCGGGGTATAATACAGGATGTAACTCAGGATCAGTAATGTACTGTATGTACACAGTGACTGCACCAGCAGCATAGTGAGCTCAGCTCTGGAGTGTAATACAGGATGTAACTCAGGATCAGTAATGTAATGTATGTACACAGTGACTACACCAGCAGAATAGTGAGTGCAGCTCCGGGGTATAATACAGGATGTAACTCAGGATCAGTAATGTATTGTATGTACACAGTGACTGCACCAGCAGAATAGTGAGTGCAGCTCCGGGGTATAATACAGGATGTAACTCAGGATCAGTAATGTAATGTATGTGCACAGTGACTCCACCAGCAGAATAGTGAGTGCAGCTCTGGAGTATAATACAGGATGTAACTCAGGATCAGTAATGTAATGTATGTACACAGTGACTGCACCAGCAGAATAGTGAGTGCAGCTTTGGGGTATAATACAGGATGTAACTCAGGATCAGTAATGTAGTGTATGTACACAGTGACTGCACCAGCAGAATAGTGAGTGCAGCTCCGGGGTATAATACAGGATGTAACTCAGGATCAGTAATGTATTGTATGTACACAGTGACTGCACCAGCAGAATAGTGAGTGCAGCTCTGGGGTATAATACAGGAGGTAACTCAGGATCAGTAATGTAATGTATGTACACAGTGACTGCACCAGCAGAATAGTGAGTGCAGCTCTGGAGTATAATACAGGAGGTAACTCAGGATCAGTAATGTAATGTAAGTACACAGTGACTGCACCAGCAGAATAGTGATTGCAGCGCTAGGGTATAATACAGGATGTAACTCAGGATCAGTAATGTAATGTATGTACACAGTGACTGCACCAGCAGAATAGTGAGTGCAGCTCCGGGGTATAATACAGGATGTAACTCAGGATCAGTAATGTAATGTATGTGCACAGTGACTGCACCAGCAGCATAGTGAGCTCAGCTCTGGAGTGTAATACAGGATGTAACTCAGGATCAGTAATGTAATGTATGTACACAGTGACTACACCAGCAGAATAGTGAGTGCAGCTCTGGGGTATAATACAGGAGGTAACTCAGGATCAGTAATGTATGTACACTGTGACTGCACCAGCAGAAAAGTGAGTGCAGCTCTGGGGTATAATACAGGATGTAACTCAGGATCAGTAATGTAATGTATGTACACAGTGACTGCACCAGCAGGATAGTGAGTGCAGCTCTGGGGTATAATACAGGATTCAGGATCAGCAATGTAATGTATGTACACTGTGACTGCACCAGCAGAATAGTGGGTGCAGCTCTGGAGTATAATACAGGATGGAACTCAGGATCAGTACTGTAATGTATGTACACATTTACTGCACCAGCAGAATAGCGAGTGCAGCTCTGGAGTATAATACAGGATATAACTCAGGATCAGTAATGTAATGTATGTACACAGTGACTGCACCAGCAGAATAGTGAGTACAGCTCTGGAGTATAATACAGGATGTAACTCAGGATCAGTAATGTAATGTATGTGCACAGTGACTGCACCAGCAGAATAGCGAGTGCAGCTCTGGAGTATAATACAGGATGTAACTCAGGATCAGTAATGTAATGTATGTACACAGTGACTGCACCAGCAGAATAGTGAGTACAGCTCTGGAGTATAATACAGGATGTAACTCAGGATCAGTAATGTAATGTATGTGCACAGTGACTGCACCAGCAGAATAGCGAGTGCAGCTCTGGAGTATAATACAGGATGGAACTCAGGATCAGTAATGTAATGTATGTACACAGTGACTGCACCAGCAGAATAGCGAGTGCAGCTCTGGAGTATAATACAGGATGGAACTCAGGATCAGGAATGTAATGTATGTACACAGTGACTGCACCAGCAGAATAGCGAGTGCAGCTCTGGAGTATAATACAGGATGTAACTCAGGATCAGTAATGTAATGTATGTGCACAGTGACTGCACCAGCAGAATAGTGAGTGCAGCTCTGGAGTGTAACATAGGGTAAGTAATGTAATGTATGTTTGACTGGACTGATGGAGGAAACTATAGACTAAGCAAAATGTGCATTTCCTTCAACTTATCCTGCAGAAAACATCTTCTCTGCCGGCAGCCAGTACATGATGTACAGAGCCGATAGAAAACATCAATATACATTATACGCGACGCAGTTTTGCTGGGAGATATTTTCCGTTACGTGCCGCCGGGCAATTCAGAAGGCAGGCGGTGATTCCAGGATGGGCGGGGAGAGCTCCTTGCTATCTGCTAAATCTACTGCAAAATACTTCTAACAGCAGCCTTCAGCCTTATCCTCTGAACGAGTGGGACTCATTTTTCACCTGTCAGATTATTCCTGGCTCGTTGTCTGCGTGCCTCGCCTGTCAGGAGAGGAGGCGTGAGGCTCACAATAGAAGACTATTACAGCAGAATCCTCTTGGCAGGAGTATTCTCCAGACAGAAGACTGAGCCAGAGAGAGAGGGAAGAAGAAAAAATAAAAATCCACTTACATTTCTCTCTCCTTCGGTAACGCGGACCTCATAGCAGTAAGCCAGGAGCAGATCGATCAGGCCCAGGTACGCGAGATGCTCGGCTTTCTTCTCCAGTAGATACGATTTGTTTGTGAATTTTCGCAGCCGCTCTTTCTCTTTTTCTGTAAATATTACTGGTAGTGGAGAAACAAAAACATTAGAAAAAAAAAGTCCAGTCAATCAGCTGCCTCGCGGGCT
Organism: Ranitomeya imitator; assembly: GCF_032444005.1. Lineage (NCBI taxonomy): Eukaryota > Metazoa > Chordata > Amphibia > Anura > Dendrobatidae > Ranitomeya > Ranitomeya imitator. The sequence continues at coordinate 18,032,579 of NC_091289.1, read as the reverse complement.
GCTCCCGGGCACCGGCGCGCTTCGTGGCCTGCTCATGGGCATTGGCGCGCCTCGAAACCTGCTCACGGGCATCAGCACGCCTCAGGCCTGCTTATGGGCACCGGCGCGCCTCATGACATGCTCCCGGGCACCGACGCGCCTCACGGCCTGCTCACAGGCACCGACGCGCCTCGAGGGCTGCTCACAGGCACCGACGCGCCTCGAGGGCTGCTCACAGGCACGCGTCGAGGCCTGCTCATGGGCATTGGCGTGCCTCGAGACCTGCTCATGGGCATCAGCACGCCTCGAGGCCTGCTTATGAGCACCGGCGCGTCTTGCGGCCTGCTCACAGGCACCGGCGCGCCTCGAGGCCTGCTCATGGGGACCGGCGCGCCTCGAGGCCTGCTCATGGGCATTGGCGCGCCTCGTGGCCTGCTCACGGGCATCGGCACGCCTCGTGGCCACGCTCCGGGCACCAGCGCGCCTCGTGATATGCTCACGGACACCGGCACGCCTCGTGGCCTGCTCACGGTCATCAGCGCGCCTCGAGGACTGCTCATGGGCATTGGCGTGCCTCGAGGCCTGCTCACGGGCATCGGCACGCCTCGTGGGCACGCTCCGGGCACCGGTGCGCCTCGTGATATGCTCACGGACACCGGCACGCTTCGTGGCCTGCTCACGGTCATCAGCGCGCCTCGAGGCCTGCTACCACGTCAGCAGGATATGCTAGAGCATCCATGTGGCATGATTTTTGTCTGGAGGATTTTTTTCCTCCTCCGGCATTGGATTACCATCCATCAGTTCCCACAGATTTAGATTTGCTGAAATAAGATATTGGTTTTCTCCCTAGAAATTGAAGGGGGCGCATTGCTGTCTCCGGCCACCTCTACAGATGACATGCTTCTCCAATGATTACACCATCTCCTGCCAGCTGTAATCAGTCATTCTTATCATGGAGCAGCTGTTCTCTGAGATCACTGTTCCTTGCAGTTTCCTGAGATCACGAATATGTCCTGAACACGACTGGGAAGAGATTATATTATTGTGTCTTCCCATAAAGGGGTAGATGGTCTCACCTCTGGGGTCCTGGCTGTCCGGTGATGTGCCGCTGGCTTCTCTCGCTACCTGCACCCACCACGGTTTATACTTCAGCAGGTGCTGAATGGCATCATCCTCAAAGAGGTCCGCTCTGGGGAAGGAAGAGGAAAAAGAGAACTACTTGTTACTGCTCGGAAACAGTACTTGCACCCCATGCCCAAATCAAGAAAATCACTAACACAAACAAATGATTCAGTCTCTTGTTAAAATCTTTATTTCATCTCTTGCCAAAGAGTCTTAAAAGGCAAAAGTGATGCGCGAACGTGTTGGGATAAAGTGTTATCTGAGCATGCTCGGGTGCTAATCGAGTGACTTTGACGTGCTCAAATAATATGTTCGAGTCCTGCAGGGGCAGAAGAGCTCAGTTTATCTGTGAGCGGTATACAGACCCATAGACTCCCTATTGAGCCCGCACACCACTGACCCACCAGGAAGGCCGTATATAGGCTCGCTATAAAGTCTATGGCTCAGTACATCACTCAATGATAAGTGGCGGATATCAGCCTCTTACATAGTGGGGACTACAAGACCCCCGACATTGAAAACTACTAAAGACCAATAAAATCAAAACTATTTTAGAAGTTGAGCTAAATTTATAAGGAACTTTCCAGACAATTCAGAAACACTATGCTGTGCCTCGTGCAGGGGTGCGTGACACAGGGAAGCGCGAAAAAGCAGCCTGGTGTCATCAGGCACTGTACAAGGCGTCAGATAAGAAATATCAGGGCAAAATGTGACGCTTTTCTGAGCAGGAACATGGGCACAAATACAAGAAGCAAGAAAGAAAGAGTTAAAGAACGTGGCGAAGCACCGAGGTGAATGGCGAATTGCTCCCGGTCCTGCGCCGGCCGCCGCTGCAGAGCAGTCGCAGCAGAGCCGCTACTACCAGTCCTTTCCCAGGTGCAGACCTGCTTTCATTAGCCCTGCCATCTGACACCGGGCCTTTTCTCAGATTGCTGCTGCCCGCCGTCGCTCCAGACAGCTATAAAAATGACTGACAGCGAGTCCTGGAATGAGAAACCGTTACAGGTCTGGAGAATTGATTCGGCAGGGATGGAGAAAGAAAAATAAAAAAAAAGGCAGCGGATCGTGATTATTTGATTCCCGGAGAAGAGTTTCATTTCCATTCAAGGAACTTGAGACCGAATTAAAAACTGGGTGCGGATGAGATTTAGACCTCCTGACTGCAGAAACAGCGCCTCTATTACCCACAGGCTGCATCTGGTATTGCACTATTCAAATAAATAGGACAGTGCTGCAATACCGGACTCGACCTATAGCCGAGGGTGGAGCTATTCTAAATGTATACAATCTGCATGGAGGTTGGAGCGATAGCCAGCGGTCTGAACCTCTGGACCTTGATCTAGAAGACCCATGCTAAAGATATCATCAGAGTAATGCACAACCCCTTTAAGTGTGCCTTTGCACTGACCCTCTATTAAAGGGCCACTCACACTGTGGCTGAGATTAAAGGGAGTGTTTTGCCAAAGAGTGACATCACTAGAAAGGGTCAGTGCACCGTGCAGAAACATCTGCAAAATGGTGACGGACTGGAAGCAGCCTAATTTATTTTTTTTTGCCCCATATTTCTGCCGCTGCATTTTGTGACGGCACCCAGGAGATCTTCACTGGTGGATATTGAGTTTGGGAACTGCTAGTTGAGCAATTCCTTAATCAAGTCATTAAATTGGAGTGTAGGAAAGCAGAAAACGTATTTCGGGGAGGTCATGGCTTGGCGATATGCATAAGACCCTATATTGTGATTGGCGTTTGGGCACATTGCCTTTAAGTCTCCCCTCCCCTTAATAGATAAGCATCATTGCAATAAAAATAGAAAAACAAGCGGTGGTAGGAGAGCGGCCAGCTGGCTCCGGCTGACGGATGAATGAATGATGTCAGCGGCAACTGCAGAGAATTCCTCTGGTGTTCATCAGGAGGATTAGCCTGAGCCGGGCGGCGGGCTCGTGCAGGACCGCGGAGCTGGGCCGGAGCCCAGGATGTGATAGATGGACGGCGGGATGGAGGCGCAGCTTAGAGGAACACCAATTTAGCTGACAGGATGGAGTGCTGTAGCCATAGTGACAAGGTGGAAGAGAGGACCAGGATCAGCTGAAAAAAGATGGGAGGCGAGGAGGAGGAGGACTGGAGGCAGCGACTACAGCGCCGCACACAATGTGCAGGAGGGAAGAGGAGCGCTCACTGACACAAGAAAGAAGATGAGAACCGCGACCATGTACGAACAGAAAAGAATGAATGAGCAGACACAAGGAGGAGGGAAAGAGCCGCCGACTAACCGGGTAGGTGGACAAATAGGAGAATGAGAAAAGAAGAGTAAAGTAATGAAAAGAAGGGAACGAATAAATGAGGGAGACTGGAAAAGTCAGGAGAAAAAGGACAAGAAATGAAAAAAGGAAGGAAAGAATGGAAAAAGGAAATTAACAAAAGACTGGCGGCAAGAGGGAGAGGTGGAGGAAACGAGGGAGGCGAGGCGGGAATGTGGGGTGGTGAGGAAACGAGGGAGGCGAGGCGGGAATGTGGGGTGGTGAGGAAACGAGGGAGGCGAGGCGGGAATGTGGGGTGGTGAGGAAACGAGGGAGACGAGGCGGGAATGTGGGGTGGTGAGGAAACGAGGGCGGCGAGGCGGGAATGTGGGGTGGTGAGGAAACGAGGGAGGCGAGGCGGGAATGTGGGGTGGTGAGGAAACGAGGGCGGAGAGGCGGGAATGTGGGGTGGTGAGGAAACGATGGCGGCGAGGCGGGAATGTGGGGTGGTGAGGAAACGAGGGCGGCGAGGCGGGAATGTGGGGTGCTGAGGAAACGAGGGAGGCAAGGCGGGAATGTGGGGTGCGAGCGGTGGAGCAAACGAGGGCGGCGAGCGGTGGAGCAAACGAGGGCGGCGAGCGGTGGAGCAAACGAGGGCGGCGAGCGGTGGAGCAAACGAGCGGTGGAGCAAACCAGGGAGGCGAGCGGTGGAGCAAACGAGGGAGGCGAGGCCGGAATGTGGGGTGGTGAGGAAACGAGGGCGGCAAGAGATGGAGCAAACGAAGGTGGCGAGCCGTGGAGCAAGCGAGGGTGGCGAGCCGTGGAGCAAGCGAGGGTGGCGAGCCGTGGAGCAAGCGAGGGTGGCGAGCCGTGGAGCAAGCGAGGGTGGCGAGCCGTGGAGCAAGCGAGGGTGGCGAGCCGTGGAGCAAGCGAGGGTGGCGAGCCGTGGAGCAAGCGAGGGTGGCGAGCCGTGGAGCAAGCGAGGGTGGCGAGCCGTGGAGCAAGCGAGGGTGGCGAGCCGTGGAGCAAGCGAGGGTGGCGAGCCGTGGAGCAAGCGAGGGTGGCGAGCCGTGGAGCAAGCGAGGGTGGCGAGCCGTGGAGCAAGCGAGGGTGGCGAGCCGTGGAGCAAGCGAGGGTGGCGAGCCGTGGAGCAAGCGAGGGTGGCGAGCCGTGGAGCAAGCGAGGGTGGCGAGCCGTGGAGCAAGCGAGGGTGGCGAGCCGTGGAGCAAGCGAGGGTGGCGAGCCGTGGAGCAAGCGAGGGTGGCGAGCCGTGGAGCAAGCGAGGGTGGCGAGCGGTGGAGCAAACGAGGGAGGCGAGCGGTGGAGCAAACGAGGGCGGCGAGCGGTGGAGCAAACGAGGGCGGCGAGCGGTGGAGCAAACGAGGGAGGCGAGCGGTGGAGCAAACGAGGGCGGCGAGGCCGGAATGTGGGGTGGTGAGGAAACGAGGGCGGCGAGAGGTGGAGCAAACGAGGGCGGCAAGAGATGGAGCAAACGAAGGTGGCGAGCCGTGGAGCAAGCGAGATTGGCGAGCCGTGGAGCAAGCGAGGGTGGCGAGCCGTGGAGCAAGCGAGGGTGGCGAGCCGTGGAGCAAGCGAGGGTGGCGAGCCGTGGAGCAAGCGAGGGTGGCGAGCCGTGGAGCAAGCGAGGGTGGCGAGCCGTGGAGCAAGCGAGGGTGGCGAGCCGTGGAGCAAGCGAGGGTGGCGAGCCGTGGAGCAAGCGAGGGTGGCGAGCCGTGGAGCAAGCGAGGGTGGCGACAGGTGGAGGGGGGAGGAAACGGGTGAGAGCAAATTAAAGAAGGAAAACAAGTTAATGAATAAATAACTGTGTATTAAAGGAAAGAGCAAGTTTGCAAATGAATTGAACAAAGATGAATTAGTGAATTAATGAAGACAAAAAAGTAAAAAAATAAATAAATAAATAAATGATTAAAACTGAGGTGAATAAAGAATTAGTAAGCTACTGAATAAGTGAATGACAGTGAATTACATGAAATCGAGCAGCGGGTGACTGCTGAATGTGTAACCTTAACGTATGTTTATTCATTTATCTGTCATTTCACTCAATGAATGAAGCGGTCACGGTGCGGTGATGAAACTCCTGCACAGATTCCCCGGGAACGTTGGCCGCTTCGCTCTTGTGATCGGCAGAAGCCCCCGAGGTCAAATGTTACAGCAGATCCTAGAGATAGGGCAGGACCCTATAATAACAGCAGTACGTGGTTACACTTACACCCCACTAGGGGGCCGCTGTCTACAAGGTGCTTTCCCCAGATATGATCTGACACTGACTCTTCAGCCTGAAGAAGAAACGCATCAAAGCAAATACAAGGAGAGAGTAAAAAAAAAATAAAAAAAGATACACAGGCGCCAGATCTTACAGGATCAAACCTAAAGTGATGTCAATCCTACTGGGGCCTGTGCTGCCTCGCAGACATTAACAGGCACTTACAGGTAATGATCGGGGTCATACTTGGCCTTTTCAGCTGCCAGACGCCGGTGCGTGCGCTCTGAGGCCGGTGTGACGTCTGGATCTCGTAAGTCAATAACATCATTCAATTCCTCCTGTAATAGCAGAGAGCAGCGTGTCATCCAGGGCCGAACGATCCTGTGCGCAGCGATGAAGAGGAGAAGAGCAGGAGCGTCTCCTGTGTAACCGGACATCAAGGTTATAAATACACAGAATACAACATGTTATTATGGAGATCGCTGCGTATAATGATGATGTGACACTTACCGTAACCCCTGTACTTCTGTAGTTGGGGGTCGTCTTATACCTTAAAGAGACAACACTTTCTCTAACCAAAGACCTTCAGGTGCTCACCTTTATCCCGGCGATCAGCTGTGATCGATCGATCGGCGGCAGCGCATTTCTCCTACAGTGGCCACTGCTGTTGAAGAGTGGTATTACACTGTGCTCATATACCATGGACGATCACAGGTCGGCAGCCTGTGGCTTTCCAGGTGCTAAGCCAGGTGCTATGAAAATACAACTCTCAACATGCACACTCAGAGCACGCTGGGCATTGTAGTCCCACAACGGCTGCAGTGCTGCAGATTATAGTCGTCCTCCACTTAAGTAGCTGCAGCTTCTTGATGAATCGGGTGCCTTAGCGTTTCCCAAGATCTCCCGTTGCTGCCAGTGAACGGAAACGTTTACAGCTCATGGATGTAAGCAGTCGACGAGCCTCATAATCCTCACAGCTGAGAGTTTGCTACAATCGCATCCAAGCCGATGGCTTTTCTCTGCGCTGACACACTGTAGCAAACAATCAGGCCTTGCGAGAGATTGGGTGCCTCAGAGGCACGTGTGAAGTTTAGAAACAACTTACAAAACAAATTGTACACTTTTCAATTTTTGGATGCAAATAAGAAGGTTCATTCACTGACCGCAAGCAGAGATCCTGAAAATGGAGACAGACGCAACTTATAATAGAAAGTCAGCAAAAGTTTTCGCTCTGACAAGAGGAGGGGGTAACACTGGAATAAAATATGAAGACAGCCGGAGCGCGAACGTCCCCGAGAGGCGGAAGTCAATGGCAGGAGATAGACATCAGCAATTAGGCAGCAATTAGTAAGACAGCAGCAATATTCAGTACTGTGCTGGTATAGACCATCAGATAAGGGTGGCACCGCCGCAGCTATATACTGCGCTGCCGTATATCTCCTCTGTGCCACAGCAGCATCATACCGCACACCTGAAGCCTCCCGAACACGCCGGCACGCAGGTTCCCGAAACCATAGCCGCAATGTGAGTGGAGGGCATCGCTGGACGGTTCTTCAAAGGGGGTCTGCTCTATCTGCCAATCAAACTCTTCCTCCTCCTCCTCTTCAGGGGCTTCACTTGCAGAACCTGAAATAGAAAAGTGATTGACAACAAGTAAAAAAATGAGTCGTACGATTCTTGCTAAAACCGTTCTTAGTTTCCAATGATTCGGACAATGCAGAATTAAAGGGATTATCCCTTTTATTTAAAAATTGACGGTTTGTATTAAATCGATCAATTGTTATTAACAGCTTGAAAAGGCTGTGGAGCTTGTGCGAGCGCTGCGGCGTCTTCAGAGTTAAGGTGGCAGGCAGGCTCGTCCTTAGCTATGAGGATTATATCCTGCACCGCCGCTAAGGAGAGCGCAGCACCGGAGGGAACAAACCGCCTGTGAGCGGAGACGAGTATTCAAGGGGCCGCAACACTCACACGGGTGATCCAAGAATTGGACCCACGCCGATGTAACATTGATGGCCATCAATTTAAAAATGGTCAATGCCCGCTTCCCTGTGGACTGAGGAAGGGTTAATAGGGGCTTCTCCAATGAACTAAGCAATGGAAGGCTTAATATTAGCTTTTCTAATAGACTGGGGAAGCAGAAGATTTAATGAATGCTACTCTGGTGGACTAGGGCAGTGGAGGGGTTAATTCTGGTTTCCCTGGTGCACTAGGGTAGTAGTGGGGACAATGCCTGCTTTCCTGCTGGATTAGGGTAGTGGAGGGTTCAATACCGGCTTCCCTGATCGACTAAGGTTGTCGAGGATTTCATCAATGCTTCTCTGGTGGACTAGGGTAGTAGATGCGTTAATGGGTTAATCTGGCTGCTGCGATGGACGAGGGTAGTAGAGGGGTTAATCCTGGCTGCTGTGCTGGATGAGGGTAGTAGAGGGGTTAATACTGGCTGCTGTGGTGGACTAGGGTAGTAGAGGGGTTAATTCTGGCTGCTCTGGTGGACGAGGGTAGTAGAGGGGTTAATCCTGGCTGCTCTGGTGGACGAGGGTAGTGAAGGGGTTAATCTGGCTGCACTGGTGGACGAGGGTAGTGGAGGGGTTAATCCTGGCTGCACTGGTGGATGAGGGTAGTGGAGGGGTTAATCCTGGCTGCACTGGTGGACGAGGGTAGTGGAGGGGTTAATCCTGGCTGCACTGGTGGACGATGGTAGTGGAGGGGTTAATCTGGCTGCTGTGGCGGACGAGGGTAGTAGAAGGGTTAATCTGGCTGCTCTGGCAGAAGAGGGGTTAATCCTAGCTGCTGTGGCGTACTAGGGTAGTAGTGGGGTTAATCCTGGCTTCTCTGGTAGAAGAGGGGTTAATCCTGGCTACTCTGGCGGACTAGGGTAGTAGAGGGGTTAATTCTGGCTGCTATGGTGGACTAGGGAAGTAGAGGGGTTAATTCTGGCAGCTGTGGCGGACTAGGGTAGTAGAGGGGTTAAATTGGCTGCTCTGGTGGGCGAGGGTAGCAAAGGGGTTAATCGTGGCTGCACTGGTGGATGAGGGTAGTGGAGGGGTTAATCCTGGCTGCTCTGTTGACTAAGGTACTGAAGGGGTTAATCTGGCTGCTCTGGCGGACTAGGGTAGTAAAAGGGTTAATCCTGGCTGCTCTGGCAGATTAGGGTAGTAGAGGGGTTAATCTGGCTGCTGTGGCATACTAGGGTAGTAAAAGGGTTAATCTGGCTGCTGTGGCGGACTAGGGTAGTAGAAGGGTTAATCCTGGCTGCTGTGACGGATTAGGGTAGTAGAGGGGTTAATCTGGCTGCTCTGGCGGACTAGGGTAGTAAAAGGGTTAATCCTGGCTGCTCTGGCGGATTAGGGTAGTAGAGGGGTTAATCTGGCTGCTGTGGCATACTAGGGTAGTAAAAGGGTTAATCTGGCTGCTGTGGCGGACTAGGGTAGTAGAAGGGTTAATCCTGGCTGCTGTGACGGATTAGGGTAGTAGAGGGGTTAATCCTGGCTTCTCCAGTAGAAGAGGGGTTAATCTGGCTGCTGTGGTGGACTAGGATAGAAAAGGAGTTAATATTGGCTGCTCTGGTAGAAGAGGGGTTAATCCTGGCTGCTGTGGTAGATTACGGTAGTAGAAGGGTTCATCTGGCTGCTGTGGTGGACTAGGGTAGTAGAAGGGTTAATTTGGCTGCTGTGGCGGACTATGGTAGCAGAGGGGTTAATCCTGGCTTCTCTGGTAGAAGAGGGGCTAATCCTGGCTGCTGTGGCAGACTAGGGTAGTAGAGGGGTTAATTCTGGCTGCTATGGTGGACTAAGGAAGTAGAGGGGTTAATTCTGGCAGCTGTGGTGGACGAGGGTAGCAAAGGGGTTAATCGTGGCTGCACTGGTGGATGAGGGTAGTGGAGGGGTTAATCCTGGCTGCTCTGGTTGACTAGGGTACTGAAGGGGTTAATCTGGCTGCTGTGGTGGATAAGGGTAGTAGAGGGGTTAATCCTGGCTGCTCCGATGGACGAGGGTAGTAGAGGGGTTAATACTGGCTGCTCTGGTGGACTAGGGTACTAGAGGGGTTAATTCTGGCTGCTGTGGTGGACTAGGGTAGTAAAAGGGTTAATCCTGGCTCCTCTGGCGGATTAGGGTAGTAGAAGGGTTAATCTGGCTGCTGTGGTGGACGAGAGTAGTGGAGGGGTTAATCCTGGCTGCTCTGATTGACGTGGGTAGTAGAGGGGTTATTCTGGCTGCTGTGCTGGACAAGGGTAGTAAAGGAGTTAATACTTGCTGCTTTGGCAGAAGAGGGGTTAATCCTGGCTGCTGTGGAAGACTAGGGTAGTAAAGGAGTTAATCTGGCTGCTCTGGTAGAAGAGGGGTTAATCTGGCTGCTGTTGTCAACTAGGGTAATAGAAGGGTTAATCTGGCTGCTCTGGTGGACTAGGGTAGTATTATTATTATTTATATAGCACCATTGATTCCATGGTGCTGTACATGAGAAGGGGTTACATACAAATTACACATCACAAAGGCTATGTGCACACGTATAATGGTCCAATGCGGATTTTTCCACAGCGGATTTGATAAGTCTGCAGGGCAAAAACGCTGCGTTTTTGCTGCAGATTTATTGCGGATTTTCTGCGGATTTCTCTGCCATTTTACAACTGCGGTTTTCTATAGGAGCAGCTGTAAAACCGCTGCGGAATCCGCAGAAAGTGACATGCTGCGGAATGTAAACCACTGCGTTTCCGCGCGTTTTTTTCTGCAGCATGTGCACAGCGTTTTTGGTTTACATTATAATGTAAACTCATGGGAAACTGCTGCAGACCCGCAGTGTTTTCCGCATTGTGTGCACATACTCTTACAGTAAACAAACTAACAATGACAGACTGATACAGAGGGGCGAGGACCCTGCCCTTGCGGGCTTACATTATACAGGATTATGGGGAAGGAGATAATAGGTTGAGGGTGCAGGAGCTCCGGTGTTGGCGAGGCGGTAGCTCCGGTGTTGGCGAGGCGGTAGCTCCGGTGTTGGCGAGGCGGTAGCTCCGGTGTTGGCGAGGCGGTAGCTCCGGTGTTGGTGAGGCGGTAGCTCCGGTGTTGGTGAGGCGGTAGCTCCGGTGTTGGTGAGGCGGTAGCTCCGGTGTTGGTGAGGCGGTGGCTCCAGTGTTGGTGAGGAGGCAGCGGGGTCAGTGCAGGCTGTAGGCTTTCCTGAAGAGATGGGTTTTCAGGTTCCGTCTGAAGGATCCAAATGTGGTTGATAGTCGGACGTGTTGGGGCAGAGAATTCCGGAGGATGGGGGATATTTGGGAGAAGTCTTGGAGGTGGTTGGATGAGGAGCGAATAAGTGTGTAGGAGAGAAGGAGGTCTTGGGAGGACCGGAGATTACGTGAGGGAAGATATCGGGAGATTAGTTCAGAGATATATGGAGGAGACAGGTTGTGGATGGCTTTGTAGGTCAGTATTAGTAATTTGAACTGGATACGCTGAGGGAATGGGAGCCAGTGAAGAGATTTGCAGAGGGGGGAAGCAGAGGAGTAGCGAGGAGAGAGATGAATTAGTCGGGCAGCAGAGTTAAGGATGGACTGGAGAGGTGCAAGGGTGTTAGCAAGGAGGCCGCAGAAAAGGATGTTGCAGTAGTCAAGGCGGGAGATGATGAGGGCATGCACAAGCATTTTAGTAGATTGACGGTTGAGGAAAGGACGGATTCTGGAGATATGTTTGAGCTGGAGGCGACAGGAGGTGGAAAGAGCTTGGATGTGCGGTTTGAAGGACAGGGCAGAGTCGAAGGTTACTGCGAGGCAGCGGACTTCCGGAACAGGGGAAAGCATGATGTCGTTGATAGCGATAGATAGGTCGGGAAGTAGAAGGGTTAATCATCCTTTCTCTGGTAGAAGAGGGGTTAATCCTGGCTGCTGTGGTGGACAAGGGTAGTAGAAGGGTTAATCCTGGCTGCTCTGGGTGACTAGGGTAGTAGAAGAGTTAATCCTGGCTGCTCTGGGTGACTAGGGTAGTAGAAGAGTTAATCCTGGCTGCTCTGGGTGACTAGGGTAGTAGAAGGGTTAATCCTGGCTGCTGTGGTGGACAAGGGTAGTAGAAGGGTTAATCCTGGCTGCTCTGGGTGACTAGGGTAGTAGAAGAGTTAATCCTGGCTGCTCTGGGTGACTAGGGTAGTAGAAGGGTTAATCCTGGCTGCTGTGGTGGACAAGGGTAGTAGAAGGGTTAATCCTGGCTGCTCTGGGTGACTAGGGTAGTAGAAGAGTTAATCCTGGCTGCTCTGGGTGACTAGGGTAGTAGAAGGGTTAATCCTGGCTGCTGTGGTGGACAAGGGTAGTAGAAGGGTTAATCCTGGCTGCTCTGGGTGACTAGGGTAGTAGAAGAGTTAATCCTGGCTGCTCTGGGTGACTAGGGTAGTAGAAGAGTTAATCCTGGCTGCTCTGGGTGACTAGGGTAGTAGAAGAGTTAATCCTGGCTGCTCTGGGTGACTAGGGTAGTAGAAGGGTTAATCCTGGCTGCTGTGGTGGACAAGGGTAGTAGAAGGGTTAATCCTGGCTGCTCTGGGTGACTAGGGTAGTAGAAGAGTTAATCCTGGCTGCTCTGGGTGACTAGGGTAGTAGAAGAGTTAATCCTGGCTGCTCTGGGTGACTAGGGTAGTAGAAGAGTTAATCCTGGCTGCTCTGGGTGACTAGGGTAGTAGAAGGGTTAATCCTGGCTGCTCTGGGTGACTAGGGTAGTAGAAGAGTTAATCCTGGCTGCTCTGGGTGACTAGGGTAGTAGAAGGGTTAATCCTGGCTGCTCTGGGTGACTAGGGTAGTAGAAGGGTTAATCCTGGCTGCTCTGGCAGTAGAGGGATTAATCCTGGGGGTTAATCCTGGCTGCTGTGGTGGACAAGGGTAGTAGAAGGGTTAATCCTGGCTGCTCTGGGTGACTAGGGTAGTAGAAGAGTTAATCCTGGCTGCTCTGGGTGACTAGGGTAGTAGAAGAGTTAATCCTGGCTGCTCTGGGTGACTAGGGTAGTAGAAGAGTTAATCCTGGCTGCTCTGGGTGACTAGGGTAGTAGAAGGGTTAATCCTGGCTGCTCTGGGTGACTAGGGTAGTAGAAGAGTTAATCCTGGCTGCTCTGGGTGACTAGGGTAGTAGAAGGGTTAATCCTGGCTGCTCTGGGTGACTAGGGTAGTAGAAGGGTTAATCCTGGCTGCTCTGGCAGTAGAGGGATTAATCCTGGGGGTTAATCCTGGCTGCTGTGGTGGAAGATGGTAGTAGAAGGGTTAATCCTGGCTGCTCTGGTAGAAGAGGGGTTAATCCTGGCTGCTGTGGTGGACGAGGGTAGTAGAAGGGTTAATCCTGGCTGCTGTGGTGGACGAGGGTAGTAGTGGAGGGGTTTATTCTGGATTCTCTGGTGGGCTAGTGTAGTACAAGGGTTAATACTGGTTTCTAGGAGGACTAGGGTAATGGCAGGTGGGAGAGGGCAGGTAATGCCTGATTTTCTGCAGAATGAGGGTATGTTTCCACGGGGCGTATTCCTTCAATATTTGCTGCGGATTGGACGCTGCTTACAGATGTTACAGCAGTGGAGAGGATTTTATGAAATCCCGTCTCCACTATGCGTGCGCGGATGCATCCGGCGGCCCTGCGTAACCGGACATGCGGCACGTCTTTATAGACCGCAGCATGTCTATTTATCTTGCGGAGATGCTCTGTCTCCCCAAGATAAATAACAGTCTATGTATAGGATGCGGTGATTCCGCCTGTGTTTAATGAACACATGTGGAATCACCGTGCGTACAAAAGGGGGCAGCGCTTTGGGCGGAGCGGGGTATCTCCTGCGTCCAAAGAGCTGGGACTCCGGACTGTGGACACATACCCTTAGCGTAATAGAGGGCTTCCCTGGTGGACTATAGAAGGGTAATGCTGGTTATGTAGGGGTTAATACTGGCATTTCCTGGTGGAGTAGGGTAATAGAGGGGTTAATATTGGCTTCTCTGGTGGTCTTCGGATCTGCATTAGGGCGTCTTCTGTCCTGGTGGGCTAGAGCTACCCGTGCGTTATATGAACAGCCATTAAGTTGGATGCAGAGGAGACGCTGGACGGCTGCAGGAAGCATACACAAACTATCCTGCTATACCCTACCTCAGCCACTTGGTGGCACTGCTGCAAACTCTGCAGGAAACAGCAATGCAATCAGTGGTGATCCAGTGATCTGATCACAGTGGGATCCTTAACTTCTGTATTACCCCCTCACAAAGCAGCGAGGGGACATGGCAGGGACTTGTGTTCTTCAGCTCTGCTTGCTCCTGCATAAATCAGCTTTAAGGATGTCCCAGAGGTGGACTCTCCTTTCCTGGCTAAGCAAGGCAATTAATAATGTTCAGAATAAAGAGAAAAAAAATGCAATCGCACAGCCGCTATACGCTAGACCCTTACTGCTCCAGGGGCAGAAAAATGCACTATTAAAGCCTTTTGTCAGAAAACAAACTAAACAAAAAAAACGCTAAAAAGATTATACCTTGGTGCTGCTTAAGAAAAACAGATCCAACATGATACATAAGAAGAGACTGAAAGCGCACTCACCGGTATATGAACAATCAAAGCGGTTTATTCACATGAGATCATGCGGTGCAAGGAGGGTATGTGAATACAAAAGAGGATGACAGCTGTTTCGTGCTAGGTGAGCACTTCAACAGATCCAATGGCGAGTGAAGAGAGAGAGGGCCTTAGGCTATGTGCACACTTTGCAGATTCCACTGCGGATTTTTCCGCAGCGGAATTGCAAAATCCGCAGTGAAAACCCATCGCGGTTTTTACTGCGGATTTATCGCGGTTTTTACTGCGTTTTCTTCTGCGGATTTTCAACTGCAGTTTTCTATTGGAGCAGGTGAAAATCCGCAGAAAAGAAGTGACATGCTGCGGAATGTAATCCGCAGCGTTTCCGCGCGGATTTTTCTGCAGCATGTGCACAGCGTTTTTTGTTTCCCATAGGTTTACATTGTAATGTAAACTCATGGGAAACTGCTGCGGATCCGCAGCGGTCAAATCCGCTGCGGATCCGCAGCAAAATCCGCAAAGTGTGAATATAGCCTTATAACTAAGTAGTCTTCCGGTCCCTCCCATTATTCACTTCGTCATAATGAACTTATTAGTCACTATTCGGAGGAAAAAAAAGGGGGGGGGGGAAAAGTGAAACAGTGAAAAGTTAAAATACAATAAAAACATTAACGGGTAACGAAGAATGTCATTTAGGAAGAAATATACCATAATATGATAACCAATACACAGGAATTTTTTACAAAAAAAGGAATTTTTTTTTTTTTCCCCCCCAAAAACACAGCCTTGTCAAACAGACTTTTAGCAGGGAGGGAAAATGTGAATAAATTTTTTTCGGAGTGTGAAACAAAAGAAGATATATTATCATTAAGTACTAAAACCTTGGAGTATAAACTGTTCAATACCGCAGAGAGGGAAGTAAACCTCTTTTGGACAAATAACTCTCTACAGTCATATATTGAATGCGGAAGAGTGCCACGCGGTTTAAGAATGCAGAAAGAAATGTCTCAGTTTAAAGACAACGAGAGTTTTAGAAAGGAATGGGAGAAAATCCTTTTGAAATGCTCACAGGATCTTTTGCAATTGGTTTTAAAACAAAATGTGATAAACTATGAAACCACGAAATTAGAACTGAATAAAACTATGGACGAATTGAAAACAAGACTATCGGAATCACAATGGTCTGCAGTAAATAAAAAATTGGATACGAAATTGATTTTGCTACAAAATGAGATAAAGCAAAGGAAAAAGGATAAGTTTATCCGAGACAAGAACGACTTTGAAAGCGGCAAAATATTTACTTGGAATAAAAATATTCAATTCCAGAAAAATTATAAGGAAAAAAAGTTCTTCCAAAAAAAGTTATAGCTGGAGAAAAAAATCAAAATAAAAAAGACTATCTTACCACTGACTCTGAATCTAGCGCTGGAGAAGACGCAGAAGTAAGATCAGAACCATCAACCTCGGCTATTAATCGTTTTTCAGATACAGTGTCCCTCCCTTTAGAAGAAGGACACGGCGTGGAGGAAAAAGAAGGGGTGAAAGGCAACGAACGGAAGAGGAAACAAGTCTCGTGGAGACCGCAGTAGCAGAGAGTGACAGGAATTTAATCGTAAATTTAACGGACTTTCCTTTGAATGAGGCACACGTGTCAGCCCTGTCCAAGGGCTTAAAGGGAACCTGTCACCTGAATTTGGCGGGACTGGTTTTGGGTCATATGGGCGGAGTTTTCGGGTGTTTGATTCACCCTTTCCTTACCCGCTGGCTGCAATATTGGATTGAAGTTCATTTTCTGTCCTCCATAGTACACGCATGCACAAGCCAAGATTGCACAGCGCAGGCGTGTACTATGGAGGACAGAGAATGAACTTCAATCCAATATTGCAGCCAGCATGCAGCCAGCGGGTAAGGAAAGGGTGAATCAAACACCCCAAAACTCCGCCCATATGACCCAAAACCAGTCCCGCCAAATTCAGGTGACAGAGTCCCTTTAAATTATTGCCTCCCTGAGGAGTTTGACATAGTGGACTTCAAGATAGATTTGTATAAGGCTGTAAGAAAAGTTCATCTATATAAAACGTTTACACAGAGAGCAGGTATTATTAATAAAAATCAGAATGAGAGTGAGAAAAAAATATTTCCTGCAGAACAACCTTGTAAAATGGGCCCTTTGGGTTTTTCACTATCGATGGATCCCTCTGAAAATGTACAACGAGAAGCGGAGTTATTGGTTAGTATTACCAGTGATTTATCACCTAATACAAGTACACTTCCAACAAGGCCTTTTAGAAAAGGGGTTAAATCCACATATGTTCCTCAGGTTTCCCCGGGAAATCTAATTGATGCCTTCGAGGCCCAAGTGGTCAAAGACGTGGAAGCAATCTTGTATAACAAAATCGGTAAAAATTTAAAACCAGCAGAATTCGAAGCCATAAAAGATATACAAAAACGCCCGGATATTATAGTACGCAAAGCAGATAAAGGTGGTAACACTGTTCTCCTTCAAAAAGAACTGTATATTAAAGAAGCCCGGAAACAGCTTTCAGATAGAAGAACCTATGAAAAATTAAAAGGAGATCCCACCTTTAAAATTCAGAACTCACTGCGGTCTCTCCTGAGGGTCTTTGTGGAGAATGGTACCTTGTCAAAAACACAAGCGGAAAAACTTTTTCCAGGAATTTCCTAGAAAACCGCATTGGTACCATTTACCTAAAATCCACAAATCTCTAGAGGAACCGCCAGGTCGTCCTATTGTTTCCGGGGTGGGTTCAATAACGGAACCCTTGTCGGCTTATATGGATTGGCTTTTGCGACCCTTGTTGTGCGATACACCGGCATATATAAGGGACACTAAGCATTTTTTAAAAACTCTACGAGGCTTTGACTGGCAAGAGGGTTTTTCTTCAGCATCGATAGACGTGGAAAGCCTTTACACCCGCATCCCACAAGATGCGGGTGTGGAGGCGATCCAAGAAATCTTGAATAGTACCCCTACGGACCCCAATACCATCTCATTTATTAAAAAAGGTTTGACTTTTGTCTTGAAAAATAACACTTTCCAATTCGATAATACCTGGTACAGACAGGTGGAGGGCACTGCCATGGGTACACCAGTCTCTTGTACCCTGGCTAACCTCTTCCTGTCTGTATTTGAAGAGAGGTATATATATTCTGAGAAAAATCCATATCTCAAGTACATAAAATTTTATGTGAGATTTGTGGACGACATGTTCGTGGTGTGGGACGGCGACCGGGCTTCATTCACACAGTTTGTGGAGTACCTGGCGCTTTCTAACACCATGAACATGCAGTTCACTCACCAGTTTGGAGGCACAGAATTAACATTTTTGGATGTGACCCTAAAAGTAATTGATGGTAATTTGCACACAGAGGTATATCGTAAACCTTCTTCTTGTAATTCTCTGCTGCATTATAATAGTGCCCACCCAATGTATGTGAAGAAAGCATTACCTTACAGCCAGTTCCTCCGCGTAAAAAGAATAAACAGTAATGTTGCGAGTTTTCAAAGACAATCCCAAGAATTATATGGAAGGTTCAGTAATAGGGGGTATCCCCAATCTGTCTTGAACTCAGCGTTGGAACGAGCAGAAACAGAGATCATAACAGAAAAAAACATCTAAAAATGATAGAAAATTTGTTTTCTGCTTTACATATGGTCCTATGGACGCACAAATTAGAACAGCAATTCGAAAAAATGGGCAAATTCTTTGCCAAGATCCAGCGTTGAAGGATATGACAGAGAAGGGTCCCCTTTTTTCCTGCCGCCGCAGTAAAAATATAGGGGATTTAATAGTCGGAAATCGGGTAACTTCATCTCATAACAATTGGCTCCGAGATACTGCACCCAAAGGGAATTTCCGTTGTGGGCATTGTAATTATTGCAATCAACATCAAACAGGAACTAATTTAAAAATTGGCCCAATAATGCATACAGTACGTGATTTCATCTCTTGTAGGACAACTCATGTGGTTTATATCTTATATTGCCCTTGTAGTTTTTTCTATATCGGGAAAACAATTCGCCCAATGTTTGTTCGATTCAGGGAACATCTCAATTCATTGCGCACAGGTAAGGGGGTCCCCCGCTTGATAAAACATATGAACGAACAACATGGAGGGGATGCAAAATTGCTTCGATTCGCGGGGATAGAGAAAACTGCCCTACCGCAGGACGGCGGTAATTTAGATCGTATGCTTCTGCGTAATGAAGCAAAGTGGATATTAAGAGCTAATGCTTCTGGACCAATAGGGTTCAATGATAAAGTTGACATGTCTGTTTTTTTGTAAAAAAATCATGTTTTTTTGCATAAGATTCATGTTTTTTTTGTAAAAAATTCCTGTGTATTGGTTATCATATTATGGTATATTTCTTCCTAAATGACATTCTTCGTTACCCGTTAATGTTTTTATTGTATTTTAACTTTTCACTGTTTCACTTTCCCCCCCCCCCCCCTTTTTTTTCCTCCGAATAGTGACTAATAAGTTCATTATGACGAAGTGAATAATGGGAGGGACCGGAAGACTACTTAGTTATAAGGCCCTCTCTCTCTTCACTCGCCATTGGATCTGTTGAAGTGCTCACCTAGCATCCTCTTTTGTATTCACATACCCTCCTTGCACCGCATGATCTCGTGTGAATAAACCGCTTTGATTGTTCATATACCGGTGAGTGCGCTTTCAGTCTCTTCTTATGTATCAATTAATAATGTTGCTTTCGCCAGCACACGTCCCTCCAGCCCACGTAAGCCGTGCATTTCCCCAGGGATTAATGCCGGTTTGCAGTCAATAGCCGCCTCCATCCTTAAGTATCCCTGGGGCCAGATAGCGGAGCGCAGACGACGGTGACTCTGGAGAAGCTCTGTATGCTCCGTGCTCCTGAATTACTCCTGCGGGATACACTTTCCCCGCACGGGGACATCATACGAGCTGTCTGGGCAGAAAACTGCAGAGCGCCAGGAGAGCGAATATTGATCCCGGGACGTGAATTACATTGTTTATCTGCAAAACCTGTAAACTGTAAAATGTCAAAACAAGACGCGGCACCGGGGGTCTCCCAGAATCCCAGAAAAACTGTATAAGGGAGCAACAGGACAGATTACTGACACCCATTTATATCTTCAAAATGGTCGTTCCCAGCAGCTCCATCTGCCTCTCTCACAGCAGGGGCCCCAGCACCATTTTGCAGAGCTCGTTTACCTGTGGGGTCCTCCATGATAACTTATTGATCGATGGGGGTCCCCCAACATTCCCGAGAACGTTGACCACCTCTAAATGATTTCTCTATGGGACTGTCGGAGATTGCTGAGCGGTGTACAAGGCTTTTTTTTTACCTGGCAGTCCCATAGAGAATATATGGAGAGGAGGTTTCCAGGTACGACCTCCGCCCCGTTCAGACAGGGTACTGCAAAGCCCCATTATTGGGATCACAACAGACTATCAATGATCGACACTTTAATATTCTCTTATATAGTAGGGGCTCAAAATTCCTTCTAATAGTCACATCGGCTGCTGCAGATCCTCTTTTCTAGAAGGACCGAGAAGACATTCACATCATGCATTGATTAATCAGAATGTGACATTTGCACTAAAGAAGATCTGCAGCAGCTGAGGTGTGAAGCAACTTGCCCACACTATGGTAGAACACCTCCAGAGATGGAGTGTTACATGTCAGTAAGTCAGTGGTTGGTTGGCACAGAACAAACTTCTGACATAAATCGATCTCGACAAGAGGGAGAGATAAGCGGTGCTTTATATACTGCCACCAATCTCCGTATGGTCCATTCTGATTAGAGAATGTTAAAGGAAAAAATGGCTGACAGTAGAGTGTGGGGGTCTCCAACTCTCCTCCGACAGATGATGGGTTGAGAGGCAGTAAGGGTCCGGAAATGTAAATTTCACCACCCGATCCTTTTGGCACCAGCGTTCTCCGATCTCACACACGTACATTCAGCCGAGTGTTCCTGTGCATGGGGCGGTGTGGGAGAGATGGCGGACGGGGGAATGAGCATGGTCAGATTTACACTGGAGCCATAACTAAAGGGAAGCACTCACCCATCTCTTCAATCAAGGGTTTACACGTCCTTGCCCCCTTAGGTGCTAACAGGGACGTCAGCAGATTCAGGCCCTCAAATTGCTGTCCTGGGGTCTCTTTAGGCACTTGGAGAGTGAAAACGCCTAAAAAAAGAGGCACAAATCGCAGAGGTGAGCTGTACAGAAAAGTTGTGAAAAACAGACAAGGGGAAGGGGAGGGCTGTCTTGTTACTTTCCATTCCTATGTAAATTAAACAAAAACACAGTAAAAAAATTTAAAATTTGCAAATTTCTAACATAACTTGTGTTTTCAAGCCGCACCATTTGAAAGATCTTGAAAAAAAGATTTGAAAAAAAACAACACAACTCTGTGGTTAGTTGTATATGGCAGTACAACCACAGACTAGAATGGACAAGATGTATTCCCCCACCAAAAAAAAACAAAACACTATTTTTTGTTCCCAAGAACAGGGCTCTGAGATGCCCACTGCTCCACTATTTCTCTATGGGTCTGCTGGAGCACTGAATATGACCACAAATCCATTCCAATGGGGCATTTCAGACCCAAACTCTTGGGTTGAGTGGGGGTCCGAGAGGCCACAGTTCCACAAGTTATCATCTATCATGTTTGCTGGGAGCACATAGGAAAATATCAGCTGCACTACAAACAGTGCGGTTTGCATTTGTAGCATTTTATCCTTTGTGCATTTTTGTTATATGCTTTTCCCATAAATGTGTCAATAAATAAAACCCACAAAGAATTAAAAAAAAAAAAAGTTTCAGGACGCCGCCAAAAAGCATATATGAAGCGTGTTATGAATTCTTACCATCATCTGCATTGTACGTGGCTTTCTGACGCCCGTCCTCCACTATCCTCCCAGGCAGCGTTAATCTAAAACCAGAAGAAAACCATGAAGAAGAAAAAGAAAAGCCAACGGGGTCCGGCCTGTCCGACTAGTCTACAGCGCGGTGTGGACCCCCGAGGGCCAGAGTGAAACATATATGGCTGGAATCGCACTGCCGCTATCTGATACATGCTGCACGTGGATCCGGCTGTATGTAACGGCTGTCTGGTTCCCTTTAAGAGTCCTTTTGATAGGAAGAAATCATTGTAAATTTCAATACAAACATTTTACATGTTCATTTTGTTGCACCTATTCCGCCAATCTCATTCAGTGCACCCTCGGTAAAATCCAGAGCAAAACTAACTAACTAAAATGTGTTCCATCAGTGAGAACCCAGATGTGAAAAATGAACGTCTGAATGAGGCCAAACGTGGTTTTTCTCTCACCTTAAGAAGTACGGCTTGGCATAGAACTTCAAGTCCTCTCCATCAATGTAGAGATCGAACTCAGACACTCTGGCGTAGGGAACCTTGATGGTTATAGTAAGAAAGTCTGGATCCTGCGTGATGTCAAACGCCGGAGTGATCATTATGGATTACACTAGAAGAGAAAACAAGATAGGTCACTTTTTATATCTATTGATTTTGGACAACTAGCCACCCCACCCAACCAAAAATAAGGATTCCCCAATATTA
Source organism: Ranitomeya imitator (assembly GCF_032444005.1). Taxonomy (NCBI): domain Eukaryota; kingdom Metazoa; phylum Chordata; class Amphibia; order Anura; family Dendrobatidae; genus Ranitomeya; species Ranitomeya imitator. Next base: position 18,010,919 of record NC_091289.1, on the reverse strand, counting down.
GCTCCCAGAGGATAGGAGAAAGAAAAACAGAATGTTAGAGTTGGAAGGGACCTCCGGGGTCATCCTGTCTGGTCCCCTGCTCAATGCAGGACTCACTAAACCATCTCAGACAGATGTCTGTACAGCCTCTGTTTGAAGACTTCCATTGAAGGAGAACTCACCACCTCTCGTGGCCGCCTGTTCCACTCATTGATCACCCTCACTGTCAAAAAGTTTATCTAATATCTAATCTGTATCTTCTCCCTTTCACTTTCATTCCATTACTTCTCGTGTTTCCAAGTGCAAATGAGAATGATGATCCTTCTACACTGTGACAGCCCTCCAGATATTTGTAGACAGCTATTTAGTCTCCTTTTAGCCTTCTTTTTTGGAAGCTAAACATTCCCAGATCCTTTAACTGTTCCTCGTAGGACATACTTTGCAGTCCGCTCACCATCCTGGTCGCTAATCTCTGACCTTGCTCCAGTTTTTCAATGTCTATTTTTAAAATGTGGTTCCCAGAACTGGCCAAAGTATTACAGATGCAGCCAGAGCACGGAGGAGTAGAGGGGGATAATTACCTCACATGATCTAGACTCTATTCTTCTCTTAATACATCCCTGAACTGTGTTTGCCTTTTTGCTGCTGCATCACACTGTTGACTCATGTGCCATCTGTGGTCTATTAGTATACCCAAGTCTTTTCCGCACATGCTGTTGCTTAGTTCGATTCCTCCAATTCTGTAGATGTAATTTTCATTTTTCTTGCCCAGATTTAGAATCATGCCTTTCTCCCTGTTAAACACCATTCTATTAATCACTGCCCATTGTGCAAACTAATCTAGATCCTTCTGAATCCTTTCTTTGTCTTCTCTGGTGTTAGCTTTGCAACATCTGCAAATTTGATTAATTTACCATCAGTTCCCTTATCTAGATCATTTATAAAGATGTTGAACAACACTTGGCCCTGAACAAAGCCTTGTGGTCCCCACTTGTAACACTTGGGGCCAGTACAGAGCCTTGTGGTCCCCACTTGTAACACTGGGGCCAGGACAGAGCCTTGTGGTCCCCACTTGTAACACTGGGGCCAGGACAGAGCCTTGTGGTCCCCACTTGTAACACTGGGGCCAGGACAGAGCCTTGTGGTCCCCACTTGTAACACTGGGGCCAGGACAGAGCCTTGTGGCACCCACTTGTAACACTGGGGCTAGGACAGAGCCTTGTGGTCCCCACTTGTAACACTGGGGCCAGGACAGAGCCTTGTGGCACCCACTTGTAACACTGGGGCTAGGACAGAGCCTTGTGGTTCCCATTTGTAACACTGGGGCCAGGACAGAGCCTTGTGGCACCCACTTGTAACACTGGGGCTAGGACAGAGCCTTGTGGTTCCCACTTGTAACACTGGGGCCAGGACAGAGCCTTGTGGCACCCACTTGTAACTGTCACGCACGCGCCCAGACTGGTGGGCGTGAGCTCGGGGGGTTTGTGGCCCCACTGTGCCACAAACCAGACTACCCTGGAAGGGGCGTGACTATGACAGCTGCCTGGGTTTTCACTGGAGCCTCTGATGGTGAGGTCAGGCTTGTGCAGGAGGCAGCTGCCAGGTGCTACTCCAGGGTGGTGTCTGGCTGTGGCTGCTGATCCCACTTGGGAGACAGGAACACCTGGATTGGTGCGGGCATTAGGCAGGACTGGCAGAAGAGCATGGCTGGAACACAGACGAGTAGGCTGGCACGGCTGAGATGGGGCTGGCAGAGACACGGCAGAGAACTCAGGGCTGGCAGAGACACGGCAGGAAACAGGACTGGCTAGGACAGCAGGAACACAGGACTGGAAGGCAGGGCAGGAACGGCAGGACTGGCAGGAACACAGGATTGGGAGGCACGGCAGAGAACACAGGACTGGAAGGCAGGGCAGGACTGGCAGGAACACAGGATACACAGGACTGGTTGATATGGTGTATGAATCAGGCTGCACTCAGATGACACCCGAATGCAGTCCTATTGTGAGTGTGATGAAGGAACAGGTAGGGACCTGTACACACAGAAGATGCAGGTACGGAAACAAGCCAGAAGGAAAGGAGAATGAAGGAACAGGTAGGGACCTGTTCACACAGGAGGACCAAGTAACAAGTAGAAGGTGGAGCTAAGAGAAGAGAAGGAGAAGGCAGAGCCAAGGGCGGAGCTGCAAGAGGCGGAGCCAAGGGCGGAGACGCTGGAGGCGGAGCCAAGAGCGGATACGCTGGAGGCGGAGCCAAGAGCGGAGACGCTGGAGGCGGAGCCAAGAGCGGAGACGCTGGAGGCGGAGCCAAGAGCGGAGACGCTGGAGGCGGAGCCAAGAGCAGAGACGGAGCCAAGTGCAGAAACACAGGAGACGGAGCCAGATAGTACCGCTTAGGCTATGTTCAGATTAGCGTTTCCCGACTCTGCGTCGGGCGACGCAGCGGCGACGCACGCGTCATGCACCCCTATGTTTAACATGGGGGACGCATGCGTTTTTCTTGTTGCGTTTTCCGACACGTGCGTCGCTTTTGACGCTAGCGTCGGACGCAAGAAAATGCAACAAGTTGCATTTTTCTTGCGTCCGATTTTCGTCAAAAAACGACGCACGCGTCGCAAAACGCAGCGTTTTTGCGTGCGTTTGCACGCGTTTTTTCGTGCGTCGCGTCGCCGACGCAGCGGCGCGCAACGCTAATCTGAACGTAGCCAAAGAGCGGGGCCAGATAGAACCGCAAAGAGCGGAGCCACAGAGCAAAGCCAGAGAGTGCGAAGCAAAATCTGAGTGCAGAGCCGCAAGAGTGCGGAGTGAAAGCAGACAGAAAACACAAGGAAAGAAAGCAGGGAAGAAAGCCACAGACAAGGAGACCGAGAAAAGACAAAGTACAGACAAGGCAATAGAACAAGACACAGGGACAAAGACACAGGGACCAGGATATTCTGCCTCCTGGAGGGCGGACTACAAGATCAAGGCAAAAGCACAGAGAAAAGCTCAGAGGGAATAACTCAGAGCAAGGCCAGGCAAACTCAGCAGCTAAACACTAACTGAGCTAACACATTGCACAGGCCCAGACCACAGGGTGGAGCTGCACTATATACTGGAGGCCTCTTGATAATTGGTCAGGAACTGATTAGACACATGCACCTGATTCCTATAAGAACCAGAGAGTTCAGGCGCCGGCCCCCTATACACACAGCCATGAGGCATGCAGAGACACAGAACATGGAGCTGGCATTAAAGAGAAAGCACATCATGGCCTGGACAGAGCCTTGTGGTTCCCACTTGTAACACTGGGGCCAGGACAGAGCCTTGTGGTCCCCACTTGTAATACTGGGGCCAGGACAGAGCCTTGTGGTCCCCACTTGTAACACTGGGGCCAGGACAGAGCCTTGTGGTCCCCACTTGTAACACTGGGGCCAGGACAGAGCCTTGTGGTCCCCACTTGTAACACTGGGGCCTGGACAGAGCCTTGTGGTCCCCACTTTTAACACTGGGGCCTGGACAGAGCCTTGTGGTCCCTACTTGTAACACTGGGGCCAGGACAGAGCCTTGTGGTCCCCACTTGTAACACTGGGGCCTTGACAGAGCCTTGTGGTCTCCACTTGTAACACTGGGGCCTGGACACAGCCTTGTGGCACCCACTTGTGACACTGGGGCCTGGACAGAGCCTTGTGGTCCCCACTTGTATCACTGGGGCCTGGACAGAGCCCTGTGGTCCCTACTTGTAACACTGGGGCCAGGACAGAGCCTTGTGGTCCCCACTTGTAACACTGGGGCCAGGACAGAGCCTTGTGGTCCCCACTTGTAACACTGGGGCCTGGACAGAGCCTTGTGGTCCCCACTTGTAACACTGGGGCCAGGACAGAGCCTTGTGGCACCCACTTGTAACACTGGGGCCAGGACAGAGCCTTGTGGTCCCCACTTGTAACACTGGGGCCTGGACAGAGCCCTGTGGTCCCTACTTGTAACACTGGGGCCTGGACAGAGCCTTGTGGTCCCCACTTGTAACACTGGGGCCAGGACAGAGCCTTGTGGTCCCCACTTGTAACACTGGGGCCTGGACAGAGGCTTGTCATCCTCACTTGTAACACTGGGGCCAGGACAGAGCCTTGTGGTCCCTACTTGTAACACTGGGGCCAGGACAGAGCCTTGTGGTCCCCACTTGTAACACTGGGGCCTGGACAGAGCCTTGTGGTCCCCACTTGTAACACTGGGGCCTGGACAGAGCCTTGTGGTCCCCACTTGTAACACTGGGGCCAGGACAGAGCCTTGTGGCACCCACTTGTAACACTCTTCCAATTGGATGTGCAACCTTTTATTACCACTCTGAGTCCTATAAGAAGGGCCCGTCCACACCACACTGTCCTATAGGATGACATTTATTCTCTTCATACAGCAGCTAAGTGTATAGGGCTCAGGGCTTCTCTGTGCCCCCAGTAGGTAGATTATAAAAATAAGTGATTTTGTGTTCATCTCACCCCTTCCAGTTTTTATTCCTATTTTAAAAAATATATATTTCCTCAAAAAAAAGTGATAAAAAGTAAAATTGTTGCATGTGCGCCAAAATTGTATCAATTAATACAACTCGCACATCTCCATATAAAGAAGAAAAAAAAGATTTCAGGTCTTAGAATTAAAAAAAAATAAATAAATAAGGTAAATAAAAAGATTGTTTTGAAATTTTTTTAATCACTGAATTAATAAAAAAAATTAAAGCATTAGCGACGCTGAAATCATCCCGCCCTGCAGCCTCATGTTACCAGGTCATTTTTACTGCACAGTAAACACTATAAAAAGAAGAAAAAATACACAATGGCAGAAAGTTTATTTACAAGTATATGATAAGATGAACGGTATAGATAATAACTACAACTCCCCCCCCAAAAAAAAAAAAAAAAATAAATAAATAAAAATAAATAAAAAGTAAGCCCTCATATGGGTATGGAGAAAAAAAACAACAACAAATAATTCTATAAGTATATGATCAGCTACAAAGGGGAGTACAGACTTTTTTGGAGGTTCAATTTTAACCCATGCGAGACAGACAATGGCAGGTCCACATAAGGCGATTATAATAATGAACACATGAGACAAGCTGAGACTTGTAGTTCCCCTCCAGATTATTAAAGGTTATTCCACACAGTCATCACCTCAATACTATATTCACTAGGGGGATGCAAGGTGTGGCATTCCAACTGCTGTGGAACTACAACTCCCAGCATGCAATGCATATCAATCTACGACTTCTCAGCTGGTTGTGGACTGCAACTCCCAGCATGCCCTGAGCTTCAGCCGTAAAGCCAAATGTTGCACACCACCACCACTACGGCACGGCTACTCAGGCTAATAACCCACATTAGCCATAACTCCCAGCACCGGAGCTCTCCCCCTTCTCTCCCCGCTCACCTGCGCCACACGCTCCGCACACGCCGCGCTCCAGTTCTTACTACTTCCGGGTCTGCACGTGTTACAGAATGAGACCAAAAAGCAGAACACTGATTGGACGACTGATCAAAGAGTCTCCACCTCCTCAGGACCTCCTCACCAATGAAAGCCTAGATTAGAAATAAACGGACGGAGATTGGCTACTGACACAGTGTCTTGCCGGGCGGGAAGTTCAGACATCTTGTGGTTGGCGAAAAGAAAAATGAAAGTGCCAATCAAGCGTCATGGTTGCCATAGAAACGAGAGAAAAAAAGAGCATATGAAATAAGAGACAATATATAAAAGTGTATTAAATATTCTTCACTTCTTACGATCTCTGCTTGCTTTCAGTGAATAGGACTTTTGATGTTTTCACTCAGGCTCAGTACTTTATCTGACTATGCACTAGTAAGACACAATCAGGTTTTCAGTCTTTCTTTGCCAATAAGAATGTGCAGAGATTTTTTTAACATGGCGAAAACCTGACATGTAACGTATATTACACAGCTGCACATTTCCATCAGGCCTCAATCTGCATCATGGCAGCTTCGGATTTGATGAAAGACCCCCATGTCAGCTATCTTTGCCTCGGGCTTCCTAGATCGGTCATTTTACAATAAACTGCAATATTATAGCATTATGGGGGTTCTGTACAAGCGATCGCAGGAGAACTAATAAAGAAAACTGGAAACAACATGTTTAAATATATGAAAGATCATATCAGCCGCCTTTTTCCAAAACATAAATAAAATCTAAAAAAAAAAATACCTACTTGGTACGTAACAATAAAACTAATAAAACATATTAATATCATATAGTGAAGGCCGAAACAAAAACTACAAAAAATTTAAGAATCCAAAAAATGGAAATTGGGATGGATCTCGAAACGGTAATGACAAAAACTGCAGCTCGTCGTACTGCAACTAACGAGGCTTGATACGACTCCATCTACAATAATTAAAAAATATAGCTCTTAGAAGGTGAGAAGGAAAAAATGAAAGCGGAGAGGGTCCCACTGTCGCCCCATGGGCCTGCAGAAAGCTGGAGCGGGCCGGGGCACTGTGGTTGAGCAACCATAGGTCTGGATGTTATGGGACATCATGGCTGTCTGAGGTTGCCAGGAATGGAGTAACTATGTCTGCAGGGGTGGACATATCAGTGGTGCAACCTGTGCAGTTCCACAGGGGCCCAGGAGGTCAAGGGGCCCATGTCCACCTCCCAAAGCACGTGGAATTGTGCATTGTGATGAACTATTGGTCTGCAAAGGGCCCTTATATTGTTCTTGCACAGGGGCCTCCTATGCCAGTGTGTGCCTCGTAATGTAGGTTGGGGCTCAGCTGTACCTTGCACTTTTTAGGTCACCATAACTAGCAATGTTATCTGGGCACTATGGTTTGCTACCGGGCACTGTGGCTGGCAGGAAAAGGGTCATCATGGCGTGCGATGTAATTGGGCTCCAGCAGTTGCTTACGGTGGTACCACATTTAGCAATATTAGGGGGGCACTATGGCAAAAATGTCCCCACGACTGCAGAAATTAATGTCAGTGGTCCGCAATTCCTAATAGTTCTGGAAAACTACAACTCCCAGGATGCCCTGCAGCCCATGACAACATGTCATTTCATTTTCAGCCTTCACTGCAATCATGGGGTTAACACTAAAAATATAATTTGGGGTTTTGGGGTTTTTTTTTTCACAACAATGGTGACAAAATTTCTGCTTTAAATAACAAATTTCAAAGAAATCGGGGGATTATTTGCGCTTTACTCAGCAAAAAAAAAAAAAAGATTTAAAAAAAAGCGCAATTTTCATTCCATAAAACATGATACTTCCCCTTGAATTCCCGGGTCGTGACGCTCTGCCGTCCGTAATACGTACCATATGTAATAAAGACAACCTATCGAGGGAGGATAAATGCTCCTATTGAGCAGGGGATGTAATCCCACATTTGTGACTTTATATCCTGTGATTTGATATTTCCAAGATTCGTTTGAAACCCCCCTCTCCACCCCAAAATAAAAAAGGACCCCCTCTACGGTCATAAATCCACTCGAGAGCCAAATGTGGAGCGGCAGCGACGGGTCACTCCAGGTTACTTCAGCGCAGTGCGGTCATAATTCTAGCCAGACGTTACTTTCTGGGAGTAATTTAGAGCAGGCTTCATTTTGGGCCTATAATTAAAAGAAGAAAATATTCAGATCAGACACCATTTCCAGGGGGGGAGTAACTATATCTGGTCTTCTCATGTCTATAGTCGTGCAGTGAGCGGGAACGCGCCGTCTTCTTCTTGTGATTTAGTCAGTGACGGCCACACTGCCGCCGCGCTGCACGTGAAGTCATTGCAGCTGTACGACCCTTGGTCGAGCCGTCCTAAGCTATCCAGATGTTCCAGGGATTCGTGTTTCTGTTTTAAAGCCAAAGAGGCCCCTTTCTACCCCCACGTGCTGGTTTTTATCATCTTCATTTTATGAGCGTGTTTCGGATTTCACGGGTCATGTACGGGACAAGCGCGGTCTAATTCCCCCAGAAATCTTTTATTTTAGGTTTTATGAAGGGTAGTTGTAATATTTATTTTTAATTTGGTGTTTAATACAGTATGGTCTGATATGGCACTTATCTAGGCACGCCATAAGTACCCCTTGCTCTACTATGGGGGTATTGGGGTTGGCCTGTATGTGGTCACAGTGGCTAATAATGTGAGTGTAAGAAGATGGACAAGTGAGAAGATGCACATAGTTATTGTCTAACAGAGTGTCCACAAGCAAACACCCCAGCTGCCGGTCAGATATGATAGGAATAAGGAAATCAGAGATAATTACATTAGCAGGAACAGAAGAGAGAAGTGCATGTTCCCTCTGGGAAGAGACTGGAGGAGACACCAGGTCAGGTGGTGGCACAGTTAGTAATTATAAAAGGTCCAGAAGGGCAGTGGAGGGTAGGAACCAGTGCCTGAACCTGTAGTAGGACAGATGTGTGGTGCAGCGAGGTTGGATTATAGCAGTCATGCCAGAGACAGGCCTTAAGAAAAATTGAGAGACCACACCCGAGAGAAGAACCAAGAGACCAGACCTAAGAGAAGAAGCGAGTGACTGCATCAGAGAGAAGAATAGAGTGACCAGATCCGAGAGAAGAACCGAGAGACCAAATCGCGAAAAGAACCAAGAGACCAAATCTGAGAGATGAACCGAGAGACTAGACCCAAGAGAAGAATTGAGTGACCAGATCCGAGAGACCAGGCCCAAGAGAAGAACCGGAGACCAGACCCGAGAGAAGAACCGACAGTCCAGAATCAAGAGAAGAACTGAGAGACCAGATTGAATAGAAGAACAGAGAGACCACACCCAAGAGAAGAACCGAGAGACCAGACCCAAGAGAAGAACCAAGAGTCCAGATCCAAGAGAAGAATGGATAGACCAGAGCCAATAGAAGAACCGAGAGACCACATAAAAGAGAACTGAGAGACCAGACCCAAGAGAAGACCCGAGAGACCAGAACCGACAGACCAGAATCAAGAGAAGAACTGAGAGACCAGATTGAATAGAAGAACAGGAGACCACACCCAAGAGAAGAACCGAGAGACCAGACCCAAGAGAAGAACCAAGAGTCCAGACCCAAGAGAAGAATGGATAGACCAGAGCCAATAGAAGAACCGAGAGATCACATCCAAGAGAAGAACTGAGAGACCAGACCCGAGAGTAGAACCGAGAGACCAGAACTGAGAGACCAGATTTGAACGACCAGGACCGAGAGACCAGACCCAAGAGAAGAACAGAGAGACCAGATTCAACTAAAGAACCGAGAGACCAGACCCAAGAGAAGAACCGAGAGACCAGACTCAAGTGACCAGAACCAAGAGACCAGACCCGAAAGAAGGACCAAGAAACTAGACCTGAGAGAAGTATCGAGTGACCAGGTCCGAGAGAAGAACTGAGAGACCAAACTCAAGAGAAGAACCGAGAGACCAGACGCGAGAGAAATGCCAAGAGACCAGACCCGAGAGAAATGCCAAGAGACCAGACCCGAGAGAAATGCCAAGAGACCAGACCCGAGAGAAATGCCAAGAGACAAGATCCAAGAGAAGAACTGAGAGACTAGACCCAAGAGAAGAACCGGAAGACCAGATCCAAGAGAAGAATCAATTGACCAGATGAGAAAGAAGAACCTAGAGATTAGACCTGAAAGAACTGAGAGACCAGACCAGAGAGCACCGACAGACCCAACCCAAGACGGTTGTGCCCATTTATCCCCAGCTGTTATCACTTCCCTTCCTACAGTTGTGCCCATTTTTCCACAGATGTGGTCACTTCCACTCCTACGTTTGTTCCCATTTAACTTTCCTATCGTTGTGCCCATGTGGTAACTTCCCTTCCTACAGTTGTGCCCATTTATCCAGTAATTGGCAGAACCGTAGTTCCAGATGTGGTCACTTCTCTTACTACGGTTGTGCCCATTTATCCCCTGATGTGGTCACTTTCCTTCCCAAGACAGTGCTCCCCAACCTTAGTTTCCAGCTACTGCAAAACAACAATCCCCATCATACCCTAATAGCCCCGGGGCTGCCTAAAATTACATGGCGACTGTACGAAAAGTCACACAATAATGCCTGCGACTGTGAGGCCATGATGGGAGTGGTAGTTTTGCAGCAGCTGGAGAGCCACATGTTGGGGAACTCTGCTCTAGGGCTACATGTCGACTCACAGATAAACATCATAAACGGCGTCTGTTTTCTCTAATACTTTCATATGTACAGTACAATCAGTAAGATGCTGAATATGAAGATTCCTACGTCCTTCAAAGCTTTAATAAGAAACAACATGGTGGAGGCGATCGTTCATTGTCCCTATAAACAAGGCAGGTGGTGTATCCGGATTTGATATTTGAGCATTGTATTTGGTTACTCCATTACAATCAATGCTCCAAGAGTGTAAATAATCTCCAAGTCATGACAAGGGATCACTTACTATTTGTTGGAGATTCAACAGCTGGGACCCCCACAGATCCTGAGAATGGGGTCTAAATGAACAATTATGAACAACTTTTTGCAATGACTCAAAATTAGCATTGGTTCATCCTAATTACAGATTCCTTAATGCATCGTTCATAGGAATCTATGGGCCAATTCTGTATGGCCGCAATGGTTCATGTACGGTGGCATACAGATTTTTTTTTTATCATGAAGTTATACAAAAAAATAATCTTCCATTGCACGTTATATCCTTCCAGGATTGCTTGTAGCACAGTATATGGTGACATAAGGGGCTAGTAATGTGGGGGGCTCTGTGCACGTGGCCATTCTCTGGGATTGAGGCACCTAATCCCATCCTAGTACTCATCTACCAGACATGGCACTGTGTCTACAAGTCATGCCCAGCAATTGAGAGTGGTTATCTCTGCAGGGCATAGCTGACCGCCCTTACATATCACAGCAGTGCATGACTGGCAGTACTGCTGTCATCTTGTGCATGGCTGATCACTGATAGCGGGGGTTAATGATAACGTAGTTTATCTATGTGCAATGTATGACTCTAGGGACAAGATGTGATTGTTTGGTTGCTTTGAATTGCGGATCTGGAGATTATATACAGCTTCATAACATGCATGATTCAATTGAATAGGATCTGAGCCGCAGTGATCGGCCACTAAACCCTGTGTGATTCCATTTCTGTACACCATGTGCATCCAGCTGCCACCGATCGTGCGGGTGCCAGATGTTGGAACCTTTACTGATGATCTGTCGTAAGTCCTAGGCAACCCCTTTAAGTCCTGATTTTAGCACCACTGGTGCAGACTAGGAAACTTCACTTGTGTATTCCTTCCAACACAGCAGAGCAACTCCCCCCATTCTCAGTGTAGGGTTCAATAGCTAAGTCAATCCATTTTCAGTCTGTACAGCAACCATGATGGAGATGGGGGCTGGTTTAGGTAATGAACTGAGCAACCAGAGGACAAAGACAGAAGAACCTTTGCAGTCTAATAGCTCATCATAATGCACAATTCCAATTGTTATGGAGGTGATAGTAGCCCACTTACCTCTCGGGCCCCTGTGCGGAGGCACAGGTTCCACCAATGATATATCCACCACTGACGTGAGCCAAGATAGATAGGCAGCCCCCTTTATCACTTGCAGAGACAGAGAAGGGGAAAGAAACAGTGCACTTGCGGATGTAAAGCATCGGACGGCGCTGAAGTCGAACTCCCTTAATTAAATTATTTTACATTTGATTAGTTTCCACTTTATATATCAAAACAGCTTTTCATGTGGCTGCAGAACCTCTTTAAAAAAAGATGCATAGCCCTTTCCTTTTCATGCATGTAAGCCGCTGCATGCATAGGGGGACAGTTGAGGAGGCAAACATTGTTACTCCAGCAGGTATTGTGCAAAAAATGTCCCTCCTGCTTTGCCGCAGAGTATTTCAATACTTAATGTCAGGGGTGTAACTACAATAGGTGCAGGGATCAAAACTGCCCCCAGGCCCTGGAGCCTAGAGGGCTCTAAAGCTTCTTTTGGCCCATATGAAAAGACTTTAGATTACTAGTACAGATCTGCAATAGTTTGGGTCCCCGTTGCATTGGGGAACACGAGCTTCAAGTTACGCCACCGCTTGATGTAATGAGATGAGCTACACGACACCTTCAAGATGTCTATACACTATAGATAAATATTGTCCGCACCCACTGATTTTAGTTTGACCCCTATTCTATTTGTGTAAGAGTCCTAAGGTCACATGTTGGTGCAAAGAAGGATCAGACATGTTTGGTTTTAATATGCCTGATCATTTGTTTCTGGCAAGGAAATATTTGATGCCAGAGTTGGGGTCCCCTTTACTATAGACACAGCATCCCTTTCATCAGGCTGTACACCTTAAAGCAGTTTTCTAATATTCTTCATTTGAGCTACATTTTACCATTTTTGGCTAAGACATGATTTTCTGTCATGATGATAAACATCCAATTGCAAAGATACGTCAACATAAGTCTGATATTTGCATACGAGTGCTATCTGCCATGTTTTTTAACGGACAGCACTCATACCTGTGATAATGGGGCATTCACATGTCCGATTTCTTTTTGCGCACCCCTGAAAATATCGTAGACGGCCAATTATAATCTGAAAGTTGCATCAAAATTGGCAATTCAAGTCAAAGGGTAGCGAAAAAATGCAGCCCACACTCTGATTACATCACAGACTCTCAGAATGGAGACGGTGGAGTTTCTTTCTTTTCATTTCTCCACTTACAAAAAAATCGGATCACAGTCCGATCAGAATAATTATTCTGTTTTTCTCTTACGTGAAAAAAAAAAATCTGATGTCTGAATGAGGCCTAACAAAAAGACATCACTCGGCTGACCCACGGATGGCATTCACATCCTATCGGTTTTTATTGTCTGACCTATTTTATCGAATGAGCGAGTTTTATCTGCAAATCAGATAAAAAAACAAACATGTCTCCATTTTTCCTTCAATTGTTCCACAATAAAAAACAGCTCCATAGATTATAATGGGTACTTGTTCTATCTTTAGTAAATCAGCCCCACGTGTGAATGGAATAAATGGTGCTATAAAAAAATAAATAATAATAAATAATAATAATAGTGTAAAGTGCTGCGGAATATGTTGGCGCTATATAAACAAAAATAATAATAATTATTATTATTTTTCAGGTTTCTGTCACCCTTCTCTCATTTATATAGATATAAGACAAGGACTAAACAAAAACTGATGACTTGTGACCTGTATAGTGATGTCTTTGGATGGCAATGCTCTTTTGTTTTTCCTCTCCTCTTTGGAATGTTTACAGTAGAACGTTGATACAATGTATCTTCTTGTAACAGTGCGCGTGCGCGCCCTCTGCAGGTCAGAGCAGGAACAGCAGCGCGTGTAGAATGTGTCATAGAGAACAGAGGGAGCTTGAGCTCCACACATTACGGTAGGATCCCTCCCACCTCTGTCTCCTCTGCCCCCCTCCCCCTGCCATGACAATCGGATACGTGGTGCCTGCAGCCCCCGGAGCTCCCTGTGGAAGCTTCTCACAATGTTGCCTGCAATGCTGATCCCCAAGGGGTAAGAAGCCCCCCTCCAAATATGATCTACAAGGGAGACCCCACACTATGAGGATCCATTGCAAGCTCCTGGTCAGCTTGCTCTGCCTGGGGGGGCTTCTGATCCTATATCTCTTCTTGGGGAATACAGATGAGCCCCCTGGTAAAGGAACCAGGAGATCCAAACTTCCAGCCCCCTCTGGACACAACCTGGTGCAGCCCACCACAAGTACCACCACCACTCCTAGGCACTTCAGAGCCATAGAGGAGCACAAACCAAAAAAAGAGTCCAGGGTGAAGAAGAAGAAAAGCAGCACGAAGGGGAGGCCAGCTAAAACTAGGTAAGAAGTTCTGGACGCAGCTGCTGCAGAACATCTTGGCTGACGGCTTGTACTTTCTATGATGATTGACAGCTGTGGTCTCTATAGTGAATGTGTTCTGTTTGTTTACAATTGTTTATTATTTATAGAAATTACTACAAAGTATCCATTCATATCGCAAGATACTGCGCCACGTAACCCTTGAATCATTTAGAAAGGATGGGGGTACGCGGACATTAGGTGGGGGGTTTCCTGGGTTTGGTTCATATCTTGGTTTTATCATTTCACCTTAATCAGAATATAACAATATTTTAAATATTACAATACATTGTTCTCTTCAAGGGATTTTCCTCTTTACGCCCCTTTCTGATATGTCAGTGGATAACGTCGGTCGCGGTCCATGACTCCCAGCAATTCCCAGAACTGTCGTGACTGGATCCGCACCCTCTTAGCACTGGATGGCGATTTTATTTCAAGCCCGTTTCTCGCATCCCGACTTTTACAGTCCGAGTATAGACAGGCCGGGGGTCTCCTGACCCCGAACTCAACAGCCTCATATTTGCTTTTGGGTGTCCGTAATGGGCATGGCGATCAGGGCAGTGTGCTGGGCGCAAAAATCCCGGATATTTAGACACAGAGCTAAAACAGCAAAGTGAAACTTTGCAAAAAAAAAAAGGACAGTGTTAATGGGTGTTTTAGGGAACACTATTTCGATGGCCTATCCCCTGTCAGATCAGCGCCAAATCTCTCCCACCATTAGCTGTTTGATGGGGCCGAGTGTCAGGTCCCCATCATTGTGGTCCTATGGATAGGCCATCAAAATTGTGATCCCAGAAAGCGAAAATCCCCTTAAAGTTTCTTAAATTCTTCATTTCGGGAACATTTACTGAAGTAAATAGAAGCAAAGTTGCTGTTTGCAGCCATTTCTGCGTTCAGCTCCGTTTACTGTTTTCAGTTCCGCTGGCAGCCGGATGTAATCAGCTGACTATTGGGGTGCCGGACCCCCCATCAATCTAATATCTAAAACCCAGGGGTGTAACTACAACAGGTGCAGGGGTTGCAATCGCACCCGGGCCCTGGAGCCTAGGGGGCCCTAAAAGTCCCTTTGGCCTATAGAAAAAGACTATTGCTATTAAAGATTTAAAATATTTGGGGGCCCCGTTGGAGCTTTCGCATCGGGGCCGATGAGTTTCAAGTTACGCCACTGCTAAAACCTATCCTTGGAATAGGTCATCAATTTCATAAATCTAGACCACTCCTTTAAAGGAAAACTCCGGGCCAAGTAGAGGGGGTATTCTAGGCTAGTATATTTTATTAAGGCAACATTAATGGGGCTACTGGGACCCCCACTATTGCATTCTATGGTCAGTCCCACAGACGTTGAGTGGAGCAGCAGAAGATCTTCTTGATCACCTTTCCATTCAAACTCCTCCTAGGCTGCTTGTTTGAGGCTGCAGAAAACGATGGACAAGGGTTCCCCCATTCTGGTGATTTTTGGGGGTCCCAGGATATGGACCGCTCTAATCTTGCATCACTCATCTACTATATAATTGTCTAAGGGTCACTTCCGTCTTTCTGTCCTTCTGTCTTTCTGTCACGGATATTCATTGGTCGCGGCCTCTGTCTCTCATGGAATCCAAGTCGCTGATTGGTCGCGGCAAAACGCCCACGGACCATTGCCACGACCAATCAGCGATGGGCACAGTCCAGAAGAAAATGGCGGCTCCTTACTCCCCGCAGTCAGTGCCCGGCGCCCGCATACTCCCCCCCCCCCCCCCCCCCCCCGGGTCACCGCTCACATAGGGTTAATGCCGGCAGTAACGGACCGCGTTATGCCGCGGGTAACGCACTCTGTTACCGCTGCAATTAACCCTGTGTGTCCCCAAATTTTTACTATTGATGCTGCTAAGTCATCTGGATAATTTCGCAATGCTTCCTGGGAACGGAAGATGGCTGCAGCCGCGCGCCTATCACCGGAGCTTCGGTGGATCCCAGGGGGTGAGTATATAACTATCTTTTATTTTAATTATTTTTTTAACAGGGATATGTGCCCACACTGCTATATACTACGTGGGCTGTGTTAGACGTGACTGGGCAATATACTACGTCGCTGGGCAATATACTACGTGGCTGGGCAATATACTACGTGGCTGAGCAGTATACTACGTGGCTGGGCAATATACTACGTGGCTGGGCAATATACTACGTGGCTGGGCAATATACTACGTGGCTGGGCAATATACTACGTGGCTGGGCAATATACTACGTGGCTGGGCAATATACTACGTGACTGGGTAATATACTACGTGACTGGGCAATATACTACGTCGCTGGGCAATATACTACGTGGCTGGGCAATATACTACGTGGCTGAGCAGTATACTACGTGGCTGAGCAGTATACTACGTGGCTGGGCAATATACTACGTGGCTGGGCAATATACTACGTGGCTGGGCAATATACTACGTGGCTGGGCAATATACTATGTGACTGGGCAATATACTATGTGACTGGGCAATATACTATGTGACTGGGCAATATACTATGTGACTGGGCAATATACTATGTGACTGGGCAATATACTATGTGACTGGGCAATATACTATGTGGCTGGGCAATATACTACGTGGCTGGGAAATATACTATGTGGCTGGGCAATATACTATGTGACTGGGCAATATACTATGTGACTGGGCAATATACTACGTGACTGGGCAATATACTACGTGACTGGGCAATATACTACGTGACTGGGCAATATACTATGTGACTGGGCAATATACTACATCGCTGGGCAATATACGTGGCTGTGCAATATACTATGTGACTGGCCAATATACTACGTGGCTGGGCAATATACTACGTGGCTGGGCAATATACTACGTGACTGGGCAATATACTACGTGACTGGGCAATATACTACGTGACTGGGCAATATACTGCGTGACTGGGCAATATACTATGTGACTGGGCAATATACTATGTGACTGGGCAATATACTATGTGACTGGGCAATATACTACGTGGCTGGGCAATATACTACGTGGCTGGGCAATATACTACGTGACTGGGCAATATACTACGTGGCTGGGCAATATACTACGTGGGCTGTACAATATACTACATGGGCTGTGCTATATACTACGTGGGCTGTGCTATATACTACGCGGGCTGGGCAATATACTATGTGACTGGGCAATATACTACGTGGCTGGGCAATATACTACGTGGGCTGTGCAATATACTACATGGCTGTGCAATATACTACGTGGCTGGGCAATATACTACGTGGGCTGTGCAGTATACTACGTTGGCTGTGCAATATACTACGTTGGCTGTGCAATATACTACTTGACTGGGCAATATACTACGTGGACATGCATATTCTAGAATACCCGATGCGTTAGAATCAGGCCACCATCTAGAATTCATGGCAGAGCATGACGCCGTCCCCTCCGGCCATCACACAATTTAACAGTTTTGCGGAGTTTTCCTTTAATTACTGTGACTTTTTCTGCATTGGGTGATATCATTGGTGGCAGCGTTTATTTCCAGGTCTCCCGGGGACTTGCAGTTTTAGAGTTGAAGAGTCTCCTATCTCAGCAGTACGAGTAACATTTCGGTAATCTATGCCTCCTGACTGCCGCCAGAGCCATAAAGTGCTCTCGATGTTAAATTGCTGCATTTAGCAAGCGATTCGCTCGATCTAAGCAGTAATGTATTAGTTTACGCGTCTCAGCAGTGCCATCCTTTTAATAGAAGCGCAAGTTTTAATTTGGGTGACAGTAAAACGTTGGGTTGTGGCGTAAAGTTTAGTCCGTTGTGATATTATCCATGGTGCGGAGCCAGTGCCATCCACATGTGTGCCGAGGAGCCGACATGGATGCATCTGTGCCCAGACTATCGGAGATTATAGGGTTACGGACACTGTGCAGGATGAGCCCCAGAGCTGTAGGAAGGATGGGCGATGAATGGCGCAGTATCAAGCTTGAAAGTTCCCCTGCAGTGACCCCAGCGATCCCTAGAACTGGACAGAGGTCGGTAATGCGCACTGCCGCTCCATTCATTCTAACGGGAGAGCCAAAGATTAGCAAGCGCTGCTCTCAACTAATCTCAGGCGCCCTCATTAAAGGGGTTGTCCTAGTAGGGCTTGTCCTTCTCATACGCCAAGTTGGGCCCTGATAATATAAATAAAGCCTGTACTCCCCTGCCGTGTCGGCACTCGCGGTCCCGGGACTCTCGTGCGGTTGTATGACACGTGGTTCCCGGCGCCCAGTTAGTGGTGGCGTCACTATCTCCACCTTCGGACAACCTGAACATGAAGAGGAAGTCAGAGATCAGCTGCAGCCCGTGTTCAGTTTGGCCAAAGGCGCCGATCCGGGTCACGTGTCGCGACAAAGTGGCGCCAGCACAGGAGGTGAGTGTAGGCTTTATTATTTTATTGGGGCCAAGCGTGAGATGTCCAAGTAGTGGACAACTTCTTTAAGAGTAAGTGGAAAGGTAGCGCTCATATCCGACCACCGCTCCATTGAGGAGCCCCTGTTCTCAGAGTCAAGGACCCTCAGCAATCGGAAATGTATTCCCTATAACTTTCAAACTTGAGAATCCCCCTTTACGTGAAACCACCCCCTGGACTCATCTGCCATATCTCCATCTGGTCAGTACCCCTTGCTCTGTAAAGTGGGTCTCATAGAAGGGGTGGTAGGCTTTAAAGAGGACCTGTCACTTGCCATAAATATGTCATTATTGTATCTGGTGTAAACGCCGCCGTTCCCCTGAATCCGATGATGTTTTTCTTTTGTTCCTGCGCCTCTCCGTTCCTGAGATATGGCCTCTTTTTGTCTGGATATAAATCTTTTTGTTTTTAGCCAAGTGGGTGGGATCCTCAAGAAAAATCTCACATAGAGGATTTTCAGTGTCAAGCCCAGTTGGCTAAAAAGACTAGATTTTTATACAGGGAAGAGGAGGCCGTATCTCAGGAACGGAGAGGAGCAGGAACAAAAGAAAAACATCGCCGGATTCAGGAGAACGGCGGCATTTACACCAGGGTAAGAAAATACAGATTTATGGCAAAGTGACAGATCAACTTTTAAATGTGACCACACAAATCCAATAGCTGTCAGCAGAACGCTGTTTCAGTGGCCGGCTATTCCTTCTGACGTCCCCGTGTACATACACTCTGATGGGCCCCAGCAAAACAAAGTGGGGATTTCAGGGGAGCCTGGGAGTGGGGCTTACTTATGTAACGTCTGTCTGGTTACATTACATTGATTTCTGTAAGGTTCGCCATCTTGGTGCCAGTCATTCCCTTTTCACTGATTTCTATATTTTAGGACATAATAAGCCTCCCCTTCATTGTGTCCTAAAGGATTTTATTGTAGGGTGGGCATCCACCGCCACAGTGACCAAGGAAACCCCCAACACCGACCCTGCCTGATGACTACTGTCTACCCTGTATGTTATAGTGGGGTCCAAAGGTGGGATGGGGTCTCAGGGGCCTTCTCCAACCTCCGTCTTTCTCTGGGTTTTGGGCTCGGCGGCTTCTCAGCAATTTTTGGCCCCAAGAGTAGCAAAGAGCCCTTCATTTTGGCAGCTGGGATCCATACACACGAAGCCTCGGAGGAAGGCTCAGGCTGTAATTTCATTTTTTGCTCCAGGTTTCTGCTGCGGTCTGTTATCCAGACTTCTCGGTTACGTAATATAGTTTTGGCCGGCGCTCTGCACTCGTTTATCAGGTTTTATTCTGTGGTTATTATAACAATGTTCTATTATAGTTCCACGTACATTCCTACTCCAGGGATCGACGGCACAAAGGTTCATTGGGGCAGAGTTGGGCAGTCGGTGCCGCCCTTTTTTATCCGCGGTGTGATCATTATTTTCAGATGTAAACTGTGTATGATAATTACGTGCTGAGAAATCTGGGTTTAAGCTCCTCTGCCTTCTCAGGGGACGCAGTCAGAAAGTTTTGCTCCTGCAGATTAACCTTTTTTTTTCTGCCAAGTTTCAGCAAAAGGTGAATCAGCAGCTGACAAACACATCTATTTCCACCCATCCTCACAAGGAACAGATAGTCTAAACCGGACCTGATACTTGTCATAAATGCTTTTTTTTCAGCCTGTATAAATGCCTCTGTTTTCCTGAATCCGTTGACGTTCTTCTTTCGTTCCTGCGCCTCTGCGTTCCTGAGATACGGCCCCATCTTCCAATATGTAAATATAGTATTTTTTAACAAAGTGGGTGTGGTCAGAAACTCTTCTCTGTGGGCGTCATCTTGATAGCCACTCCCATTATGCTACAAAGACAGGATTTACATACAGTGAAGAAAGGGCCATATCTCAGGAACGGAGAGGCGCAGGAACGAAAGAAAAATGACGCCGGATTCAGGAGAACAGCGGCATTTACACCAGATAAAAAATGTACATATTTACAACAAGCTCAATTCAACCTGTAAGAGTTTTTTTTTCTTCAATTCTAGACTTTCAAGGACAGTGAGTGTTTATTATGCCACTGGCATCTTGAAAACTTTTTTTAAAAGCGTTATTCCCACCTCTGATTTTTATGGCATTGATGGATTTAACTTCTTTAAGGTGTACTATGGTTCTGTGCAGAAAGAATATCATATTATCGGCAGCATTTCCGTTTACACTGGACAGTATTCTGCTGAGAACATTAATTTTAATGCCGACATGAATGATCCAATTACCTGACGATCGAGCTTGTTCCCGATCGGCCCATTTAATGGGGCCATATACATGATGAGATAACTGACAAACGTCCGTTCCGCAGACCGCTGTCCCTTTCCATTCCCCCCATTCACAAAATGGCTCCCCTCAACCGAGCGTTCATGGGTTTTCCTTGGAGAAAGCCTTTGCCGTATTCCTCTTCTCTGAAAACAAAAAGATCAGCCATGAAAATTCCCAACACCGAATCCATCTCTCTCCCGACACCTTCCGCCTTGGGCGGGCCGGGAAGCCCCCATACATGTCCGATGGCGTCCGGTCCCATCAGTTTCAGCCCATTCTAGCGTGCCTACTGTATTGTATTGTTGGCGAACCTTCAGACACTTCCGTATTTGGGATTTTAGAACCGCGTCTTATTTCTGGTTTTCTGTAGCAATTATATATCAATTCATGATGGATGTTGTAGAGTTTGGATGAAGGACTAATATTGGCGGGAGGTTAACGTCTAATAGAAGTGTTAAATGTACATTACGGCGGGCGATGCCAGCCAGCGAGGAGCAAATAAATGGGAATTTCCTGCGTTGTTACCGCACAGATACTTTTAAGTTTCAATTATAGATTGTTACCGAGCCGTCGGCGTGTGCCGTGACTCCGTAGGGTTTGGCAGGCGATACAATGCGGAATCGTTCGACGTCTCCACGTTACATTTCAGGGTTTGTGAGTTCTGACGGCTTCATAAGTAAAGACGAGAAACACAAATTTTCCTGTAGAGAATTCGAAGCGCAAAAACTCTGGTGGTGAAGACTATAATGTATCAGCATTCTCCGCTTCTTGTCTTAGTACGTTGCGCTCTCTGGAGTGTTCATCAGTCCAACGCAGATCCCCCGGCTCTGATAGAAGAAGTTATCTGTCCCGTATTCAGCAGAAGCTGAAGATTATAGGATCGCGGCTTGTCAGTCATGGCTGGCTATAGGAGACGGGCTGGTGGGATGCCGCCATTAGGGTATGTGCACACGTCAGGATTTTATGCAGAAATTTCCTGAACAAAACCGGAGATTTTCTGCAGAAAATCCGCACGCGTTTTTTTGTGCGCGTTTTTCTCGCGTTTTACTCGCTCCGTTTTTTGTGCGGATTTTTCGCATTTTTTTTTTCCGGTGCTTCCCAATGCATTAAATAGCGAAAAGTCCGCAAAATTAATGAGCATGCTGTGTATTTTTCCGCAATGCGTTTTTATCGCGGAAAAATATGCAGCATGTGCACAAAAATTGCGGAATGCATTCAAAATGATGGGATGCTTAAACGCAAAAAATCCGGAATGATCCATCCACTTGTTCCCTCCAACAGACTAGAGTTGGACCCTCACCAATCTGTAATTGATTGTCTGGGAGAAGCTATCAGTTTTTTTTTTTTTTTTTTTTTCCAAATAATTTTTATTGAATTTTAATTAAATTTTAACTGGGGGGGGTAAATCAAGGGGGGGAAAGGGGGGGAAAGATCAATCAGCCTAAACGAGGAGCTACAAGACTTGTCTAGAAGCAGGGGTATAATTATAGGGAATGCAAATAATTCAGTCCAGACTTGGGCACCGCATAGATCTAATTGATACACCTGTATCAGTCTTCTCTCACCACTAGAGGGAGCTTACTGTATATTAATTTGTATTCGGTGAGCTCCCCCTAGTGGTGGCTGAAAGAAGCAGAATTCTACCAACTGTAAAGGAAAGCTGGAGATTTGGAGATCTGTATCAGGAAATTCATCAATAAAGAATTTTTGGAACGAAAAACATGAAGCTGTGTAATCTCAGCTCAGCTCACATTGAGTTGGGAAAAAAGCATTTACTTGGCACAGAAAGTTGTTCAGATCGGATTTAATTAACTCCATGAAACAAGTTTGCAGTTTGTACTTTTGTGCATTGTTTAGCTTGGGTCTGATGTGGGGATACGTTCCCGCTGCTGCGTTTTTGGATCGGATTACTGTTTTATGTTTCCAGCTTTTTGTAATCTGAGAAATATTCCATTTGGCTTCCTGGCGGGTTCTTGGACGCAAAACCCCCGAATAAGTCATGTGACCCAAACTTGTTACGATCACAGACACAAGGTCTCCATACATCATCAGGGGGTGGGGGTGAGTCAAGTTTCTAGGAATGTATAAGAGGTTAATAATATCAATCATTAGGAATCTGACTTACAGCGCCCCCATGATCAGCTGGCTGGAAGTGGTACAGCGCCATCCATTATGTTGTGGCCTTGAGTGGTGTTGCAAGCAAATAGAAGACCACTTGCAGTACCATTCATGACCACTAAACTGTGTATGAAGCCGTGCCACTTCTGGTGCATTATGGCCTCTTCAATTAACTAATTGGTGAGGGGAGCAGGGAATTGGCTAATATAATATCGAGAACCTAAGCTATGGATAGGAATATAGTATTAAAGTCCCTGAAAATCCCTTGAAAAATGTATATTTAAGCCTCATCTTCCTGTCTGTTACACTGCCGCTCTGCTTGTTCAGGTCGTCTGCTGTGCGTTATCACAAGCTCACCAGAAAGTCTGTAACATTAGCTACTAAACCAGCATGCAGTGGAAAGATGACAGAAATCAATACTGAACCCCGATGGACCCCATTGTAGTCAATGGAGTCTGTCCTGCACAGTTGATGCTGTCATTTATGGTTTTATGCTCCCATGTTGGAATCTTTAGCTTAAATTATGTGCATTAAGCACCTTCTAGTGGTCGTTGTAAGTAGTCAGAATTTTATAATTTAAAGAGTTTTTTTATGATTTATATTTTCTTTACAATAGTAATTCTAAAAGAGAACGCAAAATAACCGCTAATCACCTCTTGATGTTACCGTCGTACACCGCTGCCACTCTCGTGATCCTTTTCAGTCTCTGTTGACTTTCCTGCAGAGATCACAAGTTGGACTTGCCCATGACTGTTATTTGCTGCAAGGATCACATGTCAGACTTGCCCATGACTGTTATTTGCTGCAAGGATCACATGTCAGACTTGCCCATGACTGTTATTTGCTGCAAGGATCACATGTCAGACTTGCCCATGACTGTTATTTGCTGCAGGGATCACGTGTCTGACATGCGCAAGACTGTTATTTGCTGCAGGGATCACATGTCAGACATGCTCAAGACTGTTATTTGCTGCAGGGATCACATGTCGGTCATGCGCAAGACTGTTATTTGCTGCAGGGATCACATGTCAGACATGCCCAAGACTGTTATTTGCTGCAGGGATCACATGTCAGACATGCCCAAGACTGTTATTTGCTGCAGGGATCACATGTCGGACATGCCCAAGACTGTTATTTGCTGCAGGGATCACATGTCGGACATGCTGAAGACTGTTATATGCTGCAGGGATCACATATCGGACATGCGCAAGACTATTATTTGCTGCTGGGATCACGTCAGACATGCACAAGACTGTTATTTGCTGCAGGGATCACATGTCGGACATGCCCAAGACTGTTATTTGCTGCAGGGATCACATGTCAGACATGCTGAAGACTGTTATATGCTGCAGGGATCACATGTTTGCTGTTGTTTGCTGCAGGTATCGCATGTCCAATAGGCGCAAGACTGTTTTCCGCATGTCACATGATCACATGTTGGGTTGGACATGCAGGTGACTACTGCAGCCAATTACAGGCAGTAGCTTTCTTTTTAATATCTTGTGGTTTTCTAGGAATTTAATATTATTGATCTATGCTTTGGCTGTGTCTTATTCCCGGCACCCCTCCGATCAGCTGATTGATTGCTTCTCACTAGACTGCTACATACTTTGTATAGTGGCTATAATTGGTACTGCAGCCGTCTTAACCAGTCCAGAAGGAGAACTTTGAAATTGACATGGTATTAAAGGGTGGAGATTCACTTTAAAATGAGCTTTCCGTGCTCTACGCAAATTTTTGCAGTCACGTTAGATGACTCCAGATTACAGAATCACGACAGTATGCAATGTGCACGCTGTCACGATTCCTATTTATTCCCGGCGCAAGTAGGCGGTCACGTGCCAACTAGATTCTCCTCCAATTTTCTCAATGATATAATCTGTGTCAAGCACAGACGCCCCTGATACTATTTTATGATGCATATTTTATTTTTAACGCTTACAGACCGGAAATCCATTAAGTAACGGTCCGTAAATGCCGGGACGTCTGATCACCCCAGCGCGGACCGTCCCGCCATCGTATGTCTGGCGTCCTCCTGCTCAGCGCTGAGCGGCACGACAACCGCCATTTATTAACTTTGAAGATAATTGTCGAATCCATAAAATAAAAATCGACAGCGAAGCTTTTATATCCGCGCAGGAATCAAGGGTTTACGTCTCTTCAGAGGATGGCTCTTGATAAACAGCTTGTCTAAGCAGATGTGAGGCCGAGAAACTCTTTATAAAGCTGTAATTGATTGATCTGCCACAGGGAAAATGGATACAAATGCGCTTTTTGATTTTCGGATTCCCTCCCGGTAATGGCTGGAATAAAAGACGCTGCTCGCGATTGTAGTAGATGGCGGGGAGGTTTTGGGTTTGGTTTTTTTATATATTTTTTTTGGCAGGTAAAAGTAACATTGTGCCCTCTATATATATATATATATATATATATATATATATATAGCTGTGCCGGAGGTGGCACTGGATGAACTGGATGAGAGGCATAATTAATGGGGGGTGGGGTGCATTTGTATTATGTCTTTTGTGATCCCTTTAAATATTCATACGGAAGTCTGTGGGATTCAGCCGAGTGTGCACTTTATGTTTAGTCGGGAATCAGCGGCAGAACCAAAGCACTGGGCATGCTGAAATTAACATGCCCAATCCTGCTTTGCCTGAATATTCCATTGTGAGAGAGAAAGTCACATAGATATTAGTTAATACATTGATCAGGACCATTACTGGTCACCTTGACGCTCCTGGAAGTGGGTAACCCCGAGAAATCGGGTAATCTGGGTCCCTCACAGAATCTCCTGCGAAGTTTATTGTGTCTAGCTTTCACATCGGAGTGATCCCCCAATGTCCAGGCGCACATTTAGGGGGTAGGAAATGGGGCGTTGTATCTAATAGAAAGGCATTGTCATCCCCCAAAATGATCCACGGTGTAAGAAGAAGCGTTGATCCCGTAAATCCTTTTAAAAAAAAGTTTCCAAGTGTGCCATAAAGAGTCAATCCGATCATTAAAAATGATCAGTGATCCAGTGCACAGGTGAACTCTCTGATGGGGGTGTGAACATTTGGGAACTCCATTGGGCTCTGCACCGTTCCAGTCATTCCCTATGAGAAGGCTGAAGACAGGCCAGATTGGGGATTGGCGGGATCCCAGAGGTCAGACCCCCTTACCCCAAATCCCAAGTTATCAATGACATGTCAGCTGACCTGCAATGTAAAGAATGGTGGACTGGACTATCTCTTATGGGGGAAGCGGCCTACATTTTAATTGTTAAAAACACGTTATAGTCGAAGAAAAAGAATGGAAGAAAGATTTTAAATAGTGCCAGGAACGCCAAATCTTCTTATAGAGCGGAGGATATCTGACCCAGGGGTGCAGGGGTTTCCTTGCTTGTCGCTTTGTAAGCAGCGACCGTGTGTGGACCCAGAAGATCTGGACCCGGATACATCGCTGGGGACACATAAAAACCCGTGAATGCGTCAGACACGACAGCCGTCAGTGCAGCTCCGAGCGCCCGCTGCCTGGTTTCCCAGAGCAACCTGATCCCATACTCAGGATGGAGCGCGGCAATCTGCTAGGACTGACAGCTGCTCCGTTATCAGGTCCCAGATGTCATTTCCACTTGTCTGTAAAGGGACCGTAAGAGTCATTTCAAAGAAACAGCGCAACTCTTGTCCACAGGCTGTGTCTGGTACTGCAACTTTACGTCAAATCAATGCTACAATATCAGAAAGCCAACGTCAAATATTCCGCCATTGCAGACAGCTAAAGTCACATGTCTCCATTACAGCTGACATAAAACACACTTGCCTGCCCCCCCCCCCCCCCCCTCCCATTACACCGAATACACTGCCGGCCACGGTTGTCTCCTTCCCCCATGATGCTGCCGGCTACAGTTGCCTCTTCCCCTATGACGCTGCCGGCCACAGTTGTCTCCTTCCGCCATGATGCTGCCGGCCACAGTTGTCTCCTTTCCCTATGATGCTGCCAGCCACAGTTGTCTCCTTTCCCCATGATGCTGCCACAGTTGTCTCCTTTCCCCATGACGCTGCCGGCCACAGTTGCCTCCTTTCCCCATGATGCTGCCCGCCACAGTTGCCTCCTTTCCCCATGACGGTGCCGGCTGCAGTTGCCTCTTCCCCCATGATGCTGCCGGCCACAGTTGTCTCCTTCCGCCATGATGCTGCCGGCCACAGTTGTCTCCTTTCCCCATGATACTGCGGCCACAGTTGCCTCCTTTCCCCATGATGCTTCCGGCCACAGTTGTCTCCTTCCCCCATGATGCTGCCGGCCACGGTTGTCTCCTTCCCCCATGATGCTGCCGGCCACAGTTGTCTCCTTCCCCCATGATGCTGCCAGCCACGGTTGTCTCCTTCCCCCATGATGCTGCCGGCCACGGTTGTCTCCTTCCCCCATGATGCTGCCGGCCACGGTTGTCTCCTTCCCCCATGATGCTGCTGGCCACGGTTGTCTCCTTCCCCCATGATGCTGCCGGCCACGGTTGTCTCCTTCCCCCATGATGCTGCCGGCCACGGTTGTCTCCTTCCCCCATGATGCTGCCGGCCACGGTTGTCTCCTTCCCCCATGATGCTGCCGGCCACGGTTGTCTCCTTCCCCCATGATGCTGCCGGCCACGGTTGTCTCCTTCCCCCATGATGCTGCCGGCCACGGTTGTCTCCTTCCCCCATGATGCTGCCGGCCACGGTTGTCTCCTTCCCCCATGATGCTGCTGGCCACGGTTGCCTCCTTCCCCCATGATGCTGCCGGCCACAGTTGTCTCCTTCCCCCATGATTCTGCCTGCCACAGTTTATTCATTTAATTTTTATTAATCAGTAAGATCTGAGCAGAGCAGCAGAGTTTGGGACTGTTCTTCTTTTCTCATGTAAATGGCGGAGGACTTAACAAGAAATAGCTGTTACAACAAAAGCCTCCGCTGCTGCACTCTGAACGCTCTGGACACTCTGCACGGCTCAGCCTAATCTGCTTTTATGACTTCCTACTGTTTTGTGTTAGATTTTTTTGGTTCCTTAAAGAGCCAGTAACCTAAAATGTAAAGCGTACGGTAATAAAGTATCACGGTATTAGTAATCATCACTGATACATCTTCATGTTACTGTGGGTTCTCGGAACTGAAGAAGACCATGGGGACAGGGATTTATCCTCACATTTGATCAGTTATCCCTTGGAAGATTTTATCAAAATTCTACCAAGGCTGATAAGTGAGAACAATAGCTTTGCATTTAAAGGGAATGTGTCATCAGAAAACGACCTACTGTCTAAATCAATGCAACTAATCAGCAGCAACTGATTAACTGCAGCAGTTATGTGAGGCGCCACCTGTGGGCAGCTGCCCGGCGCTGGTCTGGTAGACCAGTATGTTGCGTATTTTTTAATAACTTTTTTTGTTTTGTTTTTTATACTTTTTGATTTTGTCCCATTATGGATGAGCATAAAAGTATTGAACAACCCTTTTAAGAACTGCTGTGATTTGTAGTTCCTCCTCATTTTTTTTTCTTCCATCATTGTTTTGTATACGATTCCCTCTTTGGTTTTGCACGGCAGAATACTTGAAAATTAAGTACGGTATATTACTTGTGGATCGTAAATCCGGCCGCTCGGATGATGGATTTTAACGCGCGGTATTTCCCTTTTAATAATTCACGGTGTTACATTAAAAGCTGGAAGGTAAATACTAATTCACATAAATGAGCTCATTCAATATTTATGCCCCTCTGAAAGTAGAATTTAATTAAGACCTAAGCCTTCTCCGGTCTTACTGATACGCGGGATCGCTGCACAGTAGTCGCTCTCGTAAATCCGGCGGCAAAGCTTTCATTGTGACATTTTATTCATGGCTCTCGCTCGCTATTTCTCAGACTTTCATATTTTATGGAAATTGCGCTTCGCAAAAAAAGATGTAACTTGTGCGCTGTACCCCGAGACCGCCTGTGCCGGTGTTATTCTGCTGCGCTCAATGACGCCCCCTGCTGAGTAATGCACTTTGGATAACCTAATGGGGGGAGCAGAGTCGTGATTTCAGGCTCCGGCGTGAAATCTGCCATTAACGAGACTGGAGCAATTACGACCTCGGCACTGCCTTGTAGAAGAAATAGGTTGGACGCCATCTTTATTAACATCCCCTGTGTGAATGGAGCCGTACTGCGCATGGGTCCCCACCAGAGATGAGCAAATCCCTGATCCAGCGGCCAGTTCTCCATTGTTGCCGGACTGGCGCCCTTTGAACCACCTCCTACCTGTCGACATTCCCAGCTCCTCTTTTAATAAGCCGGTCTGGGTCAATATCATGTATGCGTCACACAGCAACGATAACGTCATCCCGAGGCTGCACATCGGAGGAGGCGCCGGGGATTCCGGCAGCCACGGTGACATGACGTGGCCGGTGTACCAGGGTCCTGCGAAACGTTTCCCAACCACCAAGTCCAGTTTCACTCATTCTGTTTCACATTTCAAGCACAGACCATAATTCCCAGATCGGCCATGTGTCTACAAACACAAATGTAACAACCATATATGAGACCATGTTGAGTTCAGGTTTGGTGACCCGCTGCCGGTCCAGACATCGCAACCCATCCTCGGACCATGAAAGTCTGATGTGTGAAACCGGCCAGAATGTACAATTAGATATGATGGAGCATCCTGCACAAGAAACCTCGTGGCTTCCAGGAGTTTTGGGTACAATCCAATAGTCTAGGAGATCTATCCGTTTTTTTGGGAGCCTCCTGGAGAGTTGGCGAACAGACAGATAGCTGAGTGGGGTCTTCATCAGTCCTATAGAGTGGATATCATGCACCCGCACAATCTTTCCGCTTAGATGGTGTACTCTGGGACTTCCATTCTCGGCTTTCAGATCCCAAGCGATCTTACATTTAGCCCCTATTCTATGGTGAGCGATGTATTTTGAGCTGGGTGGCAAACACTCTTCCATGGCTTCACTTAGTGGAATAAGGCTTGAGGGAACAAAGAATGACCGTGCATGTAAGAGCCGTTGAGCTCCACATCGGTCAAATATGGCTCACAGGTAGGCCTCACATATTAGTCAGTTGATCCATCAATATTAGTAGATCTTATGTGTATGGGGGATCTTCCAGCTGTACCCTAATCATGGCAGATATTACGGAGAAGGAGAATGGGAGCACCTCTGTGCAAGCAAAGTGAGTGGTTGGGAGCACCACTGTGCACAGAGGATAAATGGCTGGAAGCAACACTGTGCATGCAGGGTGAGTGACTGGGAGCATAACTGTGCACGGAGGGTGAGTGGCTGGGAGCACCACTGTGCACACAGGAGAAATGGCTGGAAGCAACACTGTGCATGCAGGGTGAGTGACTGGGAGCATAACTGTGCACAGAGGGTGAATGGCTGGGAGTATCACTGTGCATGCAGGATGAATAACTGGGAGCACCACTGTGCGTGCAGGGTGAATGGCTGGGAGCACCACTGTGCACGCAGGATGAATGGCCAGGAGCACCACTGTACTGTGCACGCAGGATGAATGGCCAGGAGCACCACTGTACTGTGCACGCAGGATGAATGGCCAGGAGCACCACTGTACTGTGCACGCAGGATGAATGGCTGGGAGCACCACTGTACTGTGCACGCAGGATGAATGGCTGGGAGCACCAATGTGCATGCAGGGTGAGTGGCTGGGAGCACCACTGTGCACGCAGGATGAATGACTGGGAGCACCACTGTGCAAGCAGGGTAAGAGGCTGGAAGCACCACTGTGCAGGCATGGTGAGTGGCTGGGAGCACCACTGTGTACACAAGGTGAGTGGCTGGGAGCATGACTGTGCATGCAGGGTGAGTGGCTGGGAGCACCACTGTGCACGCAGGATGAATGACTGGGAGCACCACTGTGCACGCAGGATGAATGGCCAGGAGCACCACTGTGCACGCAGGATGAATGACTGGGAGCATCACTGTGTGTGCAGGGTGAGTGGCTGGGAGCACCACTGTGCACGTGCACGCAGGATGAATGACTGGGAGCACCACTGTGCGTGCAGGGTGAGTGGCTGGGAGCACCACTGTGCACGCAGGATGAATGGCCAGGAGCACCACTGTGCACGCAGGATGAATGACTGGGAGCATCACTGTGCACGCAGGATGAATGACTGGGAGCATCACTGTGCGTGCAGGGTGAGTGGCTGGGAGCACCACTGTGCACGCAGGATGAATGGCCAGGAGCACCACTGTGCACGCAGGATGAATGACTGGGAGCACCACTGTGCGTGCAGGGTGAGTGGCTGGGAGCACCACTGTGCACGCAGGATGAATGGCCAGGAGCACCACTGTGCACGCAGGATGAATGACTGGGAGCATCACTGTGCACGCAGGGTGAGTGGCTGGGAGCACCACTGTGCAGGGATAAAAATTAGAAAGGGACACTGCCGTAAATTGGTGCTACATTCCCTTTATTGTCAGGATCCGTGGAGTCCGGGTTCCTTTCCCATCTTCGAGACCAGGATTGTACGTACGCCTTCCTCGGAGCTTTGTTTTTCTGTTGGCTTCATCCTGTTCGGAGCACAATAGAGCAGTGACGAGCCTGCGCCAAGTCGGAGAGGAAGTTGTGCATCTGTTGTTGTGCTTTGCCATTGAACAATACCCTGTATTTTTTTTTTTTTTGCCAAGTAAAAAGTTTTTGATCTAGTGTGAGCTGTAAAAGGCGAACATAATAAGGAGGGGATGTTGTGTGCGAGGTTTCTTGGGTACCTGGTTGATAATGTCTGTATCATACTTGCCAACTTTTCCTTATTGTTGTCTGGGAGGATCAGGTTTATGGTGTGCGAAACGCGTTGCCTAAATTCTATATTTTTTTGTAAGCACAATGTTTTTCTTGTGATATAACCTATCCACCTAAAATCCTGAGGACTAGAAAACTTTACAGGAGCGCTGCCTTGTGGGAAGTTTGTATAAAACCCAGAAGAATTCCAAACTCGGCCAAAAGGTCCTGGTTATTTTTTTTTTCAGGATCCTTCCGGATGTTCCTGGGGAGATGGTGTACAGGGTTGCTGTATGAAGCCATTGGTGGTACCAGCGGACGGAGTGCAGATTTCTTTGCCCAGACCTACACCATGATGCAACCCCAACTGGGTCACTGCAAAATCTGTGACTGGTCCCCGTCACGTGGCTTGTGAAACGCATTCTAACAACCCAAAGATTTTGAGTGACTTTATCCCTTAGTGACCCAATATTGAGCCCGGGGCTGGTGAAATCTGATGCACCGAGGTTGCGGATTCTATAATAATGTTTCCTCCATCTTTCCATAGAGTGACGGAACAAAAGCAGAAAGCCGTGGCCCCTGCGGAATGGATGCACCTGGCCGTGGTGGCGTGCGGAGAGCGTGTAGAGGAGACGGTCACTATGGTGAAATCTGCCGTGCTCTTCAGCGTGAAAAAAATCAGATTCCACATATTTGCTGAAGATGCATTAAAACCGGAATTTGACCGAAAGGTAAGTCATTGAGGGAAATATGCCAACAAAGACATCCCAGCAGAAAGACCACCCATGAGTCACATAACGGGGTCCTCTACTTCCCCACATCACTACTCTGGTCCATGTGGCCGCATCTGGTACTTTTACTTGCAGTGCCAGACACAGCCACGTGCATGAGGATGGCGCTGTTGGAGGCAATATAAGAGCTGCAGAAGTGATCGATCTGCGGGATGTCGGGGAATTCGAGACTTGACACATTTTATGGAATTGCCCTTTTAGTTGCTGCCGCTATAACTCCGCGTAAATAGTATCTCTGTATGCCATTGCTCTATCGTGAAAGTCCTTTTTGTCATCTGGGATTGTAGGGGTTAATGACTTTCCAAATAAACCACATAGCCTCCAACCATAGGAGACAACTGCTGTTACCTTGCCCGACCTTGTCCATTGCTGACATTGCTTGACCTTGTCCATTGCTGACATTGCCCGACCTTGTCCATTGCTGACATTGCCCGACCTTGTCCGTTGCTGACATTGCCCGACCTTGTCCGTTGCTGACATTGCCCGACCTTATCCTTTGATGACCTTGCCGCACCTTGTCCGTTGCTGACATTGCCCGACCTTGTCCGTTGCTGACATTGCCTGACCTTATCCATTGCTGACCTTGCCCCACCTTGTCCATTGCTGACGTTGCCCGACCTTGTCCATTGCTGACATTGCTTGACCTTGTCCATTGCTGACCTTGCCCCACCTCGTCCATTGCTGACGTTGCCTGACCTTGTCCATTGCTGACGTTGCCAGACCTTGTCCATTGCTGACCTTGCCCCACCTTGTCCATTGCTGACATTGCTTGACCTTGTCCATTGCTGACCTTGCCCCACCTTGTCCATTGCTGACGTTGCCCCACCTTGTCCATTGCTGACGTTGCCCCACCTTGTCCATTGCTGACGTTGCCCCACCTTGTCCATTGCTGACGTTGCCCGACCTTGTCCATTGCTGACGTTGCCCGACCTTGTCCATTGCTGACGTTGCCCGACCTTGTCCATTTCTGACGTTGCCCGACCTTGTCCATTGCTGACGTTGCCCGACCTTGTCCATTGCTGACGTTGCCCGACCTTGTCCATTGCTGACGTTGCCCGACCTTGTCCATTTCTGACGTTGCCCGATCTTGTCCATTGCTGACGTTGCCCGACCTTGTCCATTGCTGACATTGCCCGACCTTGTCCATTGCTGCCCCTGCCTGACCTTGTACATTGCTGACGTTGCCCGACCTTGTCCATTGCTGACGTTGCCTGACCTTGTCCATTGCTGACCATGCCCCACCTTGTCCATTGCTGACGTTGCCTGACCTTGTCCATTGCTGCCCCTGCCTGACCTTGTCCATTGCTGCCCCTGCCTGACCTTGTCCATTGCTGCCCCTGCCTGACCTTGTCCATTGCTGACGTTGCCCGACCTTGTCCATTGCTGCCCCTGCCTGACCTTGTACATTGCTGACGTTGCCCGACCTTGTCCATTGCTGACGTTGCCTGACCTTGTCCATTGCTGACCATGCCCGACCTTGTCCATTGCTGACGTTGCCTGACCTTGTCCATTGCTGCCCCTGCCTGACCTTGTCCATTGCTGCCCCTGCCTGACCTTGTCCATTGCTGACGTTGCCCGACCTTGTCCATTGCTGACGTTGCCTGACCTTGTCCATTGCTGCCCCTGCCTGACCTTGTACATTGCTGACGTTGCCCGACCTTGTCCATTGCTGACGTTGCCTGACCTTGTCCATTGCTGACCATGCCCCACCTTGTCCATTGCTGACGTTGCCTGACCTTGTCCATTGCTGCCCCTGCCTGACCTTGTCCATTGCTGCTCCTGCCTGACCTTGTCCATTGCTGCCCCTGCCTGACCTTGTCCATTGCTGACGTTGCCCGACCTTGTCCATTGCTGACGTTGCCCGACCTTGTCCATTGCTGACGTTGCCCGACCTTGTCCATTGCTGACGTTGCCCGACCTTGTCCATTGCTGACGTTGCCCGACCTTGTCCATTGCTGACGTTGCCCGACCTTGTCCATTGCTGACGTTGCCCGACCTTGTCCATTGCTGACATTGCCCGACCTTGTCCATTGCTGACGTTGCCTGACCTTGTCCATTGCTGCCCCTGCCTGACCTTGTCCATTGCTGACGTCGCCCGACCTTGTCCATTGCTGACGTCGCCCGACCTTGTCCATTGCTGACGTCGCCCGACCTTGTCCATTGCTGACGTCGCCCGACCTTGTCCATTGCTGACGTCGCCCGACCTTGTCCATTGCTGACATTGCCCGACCTTGTCCATTGCTGCCCCTGCCCGACCTTGTCCATTGCTGACATTGCAGAAGACTGAGACAACAAAAACGCAGGAAAAAATGCAGCAAAAACGCAACATGTGAACATAGCCTATGGGTGAAAAAACGCTGAAAGTGACCTGCTGCCATTTGCAAAAAAAAAAAAAAGTCAGGAAAAAACCCAATGTGTGTGCAAATGAGATTTCTGAAATTTCATAGGATTTGCATTAAAAAAGCAGCAAAAAATACAGTATGTGAACACAAGCTTAAAGTTAACTTCACGAATGCCGATACATTAATGTCAATATTTGTTGTTTTTAATGTATCACTTTTCTTCTAGCTTCAGGAATGGCCACGTCAGCTCTCCCGAAAATTTGACTACAAGATTTACCCCATTACATTTTCTGTTGGAAACGCTCAGGAATGGAAGAAATTATTCAAACCCTGCGCCGCTCAGCGCCTCTTCCTTCCGGTAAGTCGCCTGTGATGGGATCCAGGTTTCTTCTTGTTCTTCTGCATCTGGTCGTCCTGAGGATTATCTGCAACTTTTACTTTCTTCCTCCAGCGAGAGATTTTTTTTTTTAAATTTTTTTTTTCACGGCTTCTTAAGACTCTTTGGTCCGACGGCGTTTATTTTTTTCCCACTTGATCTTGAGCGTGCCACGGCGTGGAATCCTGATTCTGATGCCCGGGTAGTAAGAATAGTCGACCTATTGAAGGAGGAAAGTGTGTCCCCGTGAGAGAAACCGGGGTGGAACAATGGGACCATTTAAAAGGTTGAGGTGAACGGGCAGGGTTGTGTTGGCCCTTGAACCGTGTGTGTTTCTACTTAAAGGGACAGTCACCCTAAAAAAAAATAAAAAAAATAAATAAAAAAATTTAATATCATAATCATTTCACAAGGCTAAATTTTTATAAAAGAAACTTAGATTAAAAATTTCCCATCTTGTCCATTTCAGCTGGCTTGGCATAGGGGGCATGGCTTGGTAAGTTATCCGCAACAGTGATTTGATTCAGTGTCTATGATGGAGGTGCGATGCAATGCATGTAGAAGACATTGCAAACATGACTCGGTCTGATTTTCTGACACTGCGTGATCTCAGGTTAACAAAACAGGCTGATTTAATTTTTTAATATATATTAATAGTGGAGGAAGCCCAATTTTTCTGATACAGAGATCCAAATTAATTTCATGGGCAGAACCTACTGTTTTGCTGCCTGCAGCCACCACTAGAGGGAGCTCTCTGCATGTGGTGTTGACATTAAGTTGAATGTCGGCTCCCCCTAGTGGTGGCTGCAGTGACTTTTTAGAATTTTATGATTTTACTTTTGCCTTTTGTAGAGGGTTTGGAGTTTTGTATCAGAAAAAAAAACAATCTCAGACTGAATAAAGATGTATTAAGAAACTAGCGCAGAATTTTGATCCGTTTTATGGTGCTCAATCATAGACATAGCAGACACTTCTGTGTTTCAAGGAAGTCAAACTTTGTCCGTGGGAACAATCCCTGATTGAGTCCATTAGATGTATATCATTTCACAGTTTAATCCCCTGGTGGATGGGAACGCTCCGGACCCCCTAATACCAGAGCCGTGGGGGGAGGTAGCGGCAGCACCTGTTCTTTTAGATTGACTACAAGCATCTTGGCATTAGACTTCCTGCTGGTTTCTTAATACCATGCGACTCTCCGCCGTCCATTAACTCTTTACACCCTGCAGCCTGCACCCTGAGATTAGTTTAGGAATTCTCGCCTTTTACCGTATGATGGCGGGGTGGGATTCTCCTGTAGATGTTGGGGGCATTTGTGGCACATGTCGCTCAGGACAACACTGCATTTGGTTTCATTTTGCTCAAATTTCAGTGCCCACATCCCTGGTGTCTAGTGGCTTGATGCTGACACTTGTCCTTACATTTGGTGCCCATATCCCTGGTGTCTAGTGGCTTGATGCTGACACTTATCCTTAGGTTTGGTGCCCATATCCCTGGTGTTTAGTGGCTTGATGCTGACACTTGTCCTTACATTTGGTGCCCATATCCCTGGTGTTTAGTGGCTTGATGCTGACACTTATCCTTACATTTGGTGCCCATATCCCTGGTGTTTAGTGGCTTGATGCTGACACTTATCCTTACATTTGGTGCCCATATCCCTGGTGTTTAGTGGCTTGATGCTGACACTTGTCCTTACATTTGGTGCCCATACCCCTGGTGTTTAGTGGCTTGATGCTGACACTTATCCTTACATTTGGTGCCCATATCCCTGGTGTTTAGTGGCTTGATGCTGACACTTGTCCTTACATTTGGTGCCCATACCCCTGGTGTCTAGTGGCTTGATGCTGACACTTGTCCTTACATTGGGTGCCCATATCCCTGGTGTTTAGTGGCTTGATGCTGACACTTGTCCTTACATTTGGTGCCCATACCCCTGGTGTCTAGTGGCTTGATGCTGACACTTGTCCTTACATTTGGTGCCCATATCCCTGGTGTTTAGTGGCTTGATGCTGACACTTGTCCTTACATTTGGTGCCCATATCCCTGGTGTTTAGTGGCTTGATGCTGACACTTATCCTTAGGTTTGGTGCCCACATCCCAAGTGTCTAGCGGTAGATATTCACATGTGCAAGCAGAGCATCCTCCAGTTCAGTTCCCATGTCCCTGGTATCTGGCAGATGCCCACATATACAAGTGCCCTTGGTTTAGTGTCCAGGCCTCTGGTTTGATACTTACGTGTGCAGGTGTCCTCAGGATTAGTACTCTTGCCCCTTGTTCACATTTATATGCGAGCATCCTGAGGTTTGGTATCCTTGCTCTGTAGTAGATTCTTTTGTAACATATGTAAGTTTACCCAGTTTAATGACCACTTTCTTGGTGTCTAGTGGCTTGATGCTGACTGGTGTCCTTAGGTTTGGCGCCTCTCTCTCTGGAGGACCTGGCACACCCACCCACAGTGCCTCAGTCTCCGGAGGACCTGGCGTTCACACACACACACACATAGTGCCTCTTGCTCTGGAGGACCCGGTGTGCACACATAGTGCCTCTCTCTCCGGAGGACCTGGCACACCCACCCACAGTGCCTCAGTCTCCGGAGGACCTGGCGTTCACACACGTAGTGCCTCTCGCTCTGGAGGACCCGGCGTGCACACACAGACAGTGCCTCTCTCTCCAGAGGACCTGGTGTGCACACATAGTGCCTCTCTCTCCGGAGGACCCGGTGTGCACACATAGTGCCTCTCTCTCCAGAGGACCCGGTGTGCACACATAGTGCCTCTCTCTCCGGAGGACCTGGTGTGTACACATAGTGCCTCTCTCTCTGGAGGACCCAGTGTGCACACACACAATGCCTCTTGCTCTGGAGGACCCGGTGTGCACACTTAGTGCCTCTCTCTCCGGAGGACCTGGCGTGCACACACAGTGCCTCTCTCTCTGGAGGACCTGGCGTGCACACACAGTGCCTCTCTCTCCGGAGGACCTGGCGTGCACACACAGTGCCTCTCTCTCTGGAGGACCTGGCATGCTCACACAGTGCCTCTCTCTCTCTGGAGGACCTGGCGTGCACACACATAGTGCCTCTCGCTCTGGAGGACCCGGTGTGCACACACACAGTGCCACTCGCTCTGGAGGACCCGGCGTGCACACACACAGTGCCTCTCTCTCTGGAGGACCCGGCGTGCACACACACAGTGCCACTCGCTCTGGGGGACCCGGCGTGCACACAC
This sequence comes from Ranitomeya imitator, assembly GCF_032444005.1. NCBI lineage: Eukaryota > Metazoa > Chordata > Amphibia > Anura > Dendrobatidae > Ranitomeya > Ranitomeya imitator. Next base: position 17,972,837 of record NC_091289.1, on the reverse strand, counting down.
ACAGTGCCACTCGCTCTGGAGGACCCGGTGTGCACACACACAGTGCCTCTCTCTCTGGAGGACCAGGCGTTCACACATAGTGCCTCTCTCTCTGGAGGAGCTGGTTCGCCCACACATTTTGCCTCTTGCTCTAGAGGAGCTGGTGCTCCCACCCACAGCGCCTCTCCTTCCGGAGGACCTGGTGTGCCTACACGTTTTGCCTCTCCCTTCGGAGGACCTGGTGTGCCTACACGTTTTGCCTCTCCCTCCGGAGGACCTGGTGCGCCTACACGTTTTGCCTCTCCCTTCGGAGGACCTGGTGCGCCTACACGTTTTGCCTCTCCCTTTGGAGGACCTGGTGTGCCTACACGTTTTGCCTCTCCCTTCGGAGGACCTGGTGCGCCTACACGTTTTGCCTCTCCCTTCGGAGGACCTGGTGTGCCTACACGTTTTGCCTCTCCCTTTGGAGGACCTGGTGTGCCTACACGTTTTGCCTCTCCCTTTGGAGGACCTGGTGTGCCTACACGTTTTGCCTCTCCCTCCGGAGGACCTGTTGTGCCTACACGTTTTGCCTCTCGCTCTGGAGGACCCGGTGCGCCTGCGCTTTACACATTCATTTCAATAGAAACCATGTAGCACTTTATGTCCCCTGTGGTGGCTCGGCAGCAGAATGGATCGTGCCCCGTTACTCCCCAGGTCACCGCTGCTCCCCAGGCCCTCCGTGGCACGAGGTGGGCAGCCCCGCTAAGTGCTATTGTCTGTAGGGTGCGGTATCCGGCCCTGTGACTTCACCATGTAACAGGCATTAGATGCGGAAGCAGCGACTGCGCGTTCTAAAATGAAATTGCTTCTCCTTGAATGAGCGGCTGTGGGGAGCGGCGCCATCCTGTGGGTGCCTTAAATGTTAAGTGTTCATCTCTCACCCCGGGATTGCTGGGCGAGATCACATCTCGTGGCGAGTTACAGATAATTACGAAGCGCGTTGAAGTGATTCGCGGCGCGGCGCAGCTGTTAGGTGGAGTGCACGGAGGTTAATTGCAGTGTTTTCCCCAGCGATATTGCACCCTTTTATCTACCTTGCTTCTGAGGTACAGAAGTTCTCACTTCCCTGACTGCTAAATAGCGGGAGCCAACGCGTTTCTGCAACTATTCAATTTACCGCTCCTGGTATTTAATTATCTCCGTCACCTTTTTCTGCTGATAATTGGCGTCTCGTGGAGCCGTGCGCCGCCCGCGTCACCGCTCGGGTCATTGCTGGGGTATCCTCCGGATGCTTTATGTCCGCTACGTGTGACAGTCCGCGACGTTTTGGGTTTTTTACGGAATTGCAAGACTAGCATTTGCCTAATATATCGGCAGAATGGCTCCTGAGAGCGTTGTCCTTTTCTAACACGTAATGTTAGGAAATTCTGAACAAAACTTGGCTTGTGTCACCATTTTTCGAAACCCTTAACATTTTTTTTTTTTTGCATCAGAAGCTGTAGTTTTGGACACATACGACGCTTTATTTTTTTTATTACATTTTTTTGTGGGAGATTCTTGAATTTGAAAAACAGCAATTTTGGCGTTTATTTTTTCTCTTTACAGCATTTAATTTGGGGATTATATAATTTTATATTTCGCTAAATTGTGTTTTTATACCGAAATATGCTATTTTTTTATATTTCTTTTTTAATGGGGAAAATAAAGTGTTTTTTTCCCCTTATTTATTTAGGTATGTTTAGAAACTTTTTCTTTACACTGAACTTTTTAGTCTTCACAGGAGACTTCAAACTGCAACTATTTGATCACTTAGACTTCAGTATTGCGGTATATAGTGAAACTCGGTCTCCTTTGAAGTCCTGTTTGCACAGCGTGTCGCCAAAAGGGTTAAAGGAACAGCGTAAGAACTAATTTCTGCTATAGCATTTGTCTGCAGCCACCACCAGGGGGAGCTCACTGCATACAGATTTTTACAGCTCTGAACTGGCATTTGTCTGCAGCCACCACCAGGGGGAGCTCACTGCATACAGATTTTTACAGCTCTGAACTGGCATTTGTCTGCAGCCACCACCAGGGGGAGCTCACTGCATACAGATTTTTACAGCTCTGAACTGACATTTGTCTGCAGCCACCACCAGGGGGAGCTCACTGCATACAGATTTTTACAGCTCTGAACTGGCATTTGTCTGCAGCCACCACCAGGGGGAGCTCACTGCATACAGATTTTTACAGCTCTGAACTGACATTTGTCTGCAGCCACCACCAGGGGGAGCTCACTGCATACAGATTTTTACAGCTCTGAGCTGGCATTTGTCTGCAGCCACCACCAGGGGGAGCTCACTGCATACAGATTTTTACAGCTCTGAGCTGGCATTTGTCTGCAGCCACCACCAGGGGGAGCTCACTGCATACAGATTTTTACAGCTCTGAGCTGGCATTTGTCTGCAGCCACCACCAGGGGGAGCTCACTGCATACAGATTTTTACAGCTCTGAGCTGGCACTAACTGTATAAATCCATGTGCACTGAGCTCCCTCTAGTGGTCGCTTTCTGCAGTCAGAATTTTATTAGGCAGCCCTGAAATAAAGCTGTGGATCTGCAGGCAGAATGCAGCTTCAATATTGACCTAAAATGAGATCTTTTTTTTTTTTTTTCTTTTTCAAAATTGAATAAATGTTCCAAAATTTGTAAAACAATTATGTATTAATATGAAGTGTGTTCAGTTTAATACTAAGCTGCTCTTCTGCGTTCTCATGAATATTAATGAACCTTTCAAAGGGGACACTGGAATAATTATATTAACGCTCCAAGCCAATAAAAATTGCAGTTTGAGCAGACGCCTGTAATCGTTTGCCAGAAAGCTTATTTCTTTGGGTGCTGTGCTGTATATTATGATATTATGACATATTATGTTTAGTTGTTTTTTTTTTCTCTAGGCTGTGGCAATCTGTAATATCATTTGAAAATGACATAGATTTTTTTTTTATTGTGTGTGTGTATGTATTATTTTTATGTGATGAATGTCCTTGGAGATAAAAATCCTTTATCTAGTGATAATGAAATGACTTTGGTGAGCTGTCCAAGTCTGTACAGTAAAGCCGACAAGTGTGTTTTTCTAGTAGAAGTGAAAATAGGAATATTGAAAGATTTAGAACATAAAAGAAACATTTTTCAAAAGAAAAATTTAAAAAAAAAAAAAAAAAAAAAAAAAAAATATATATATATATATATATATATATATATATAATAATTTTTTCATAATTTTTGTAGTGGTGAGGGAGAATGTTTTCTTTGTGTTTTTAAATCCCGAAATCTTCCAGTTTTCACCTCCAGTAGAGAACACATTTATCAGATTTACTGTATAGTCTGGGACAGAGCAGCAGAGTCATTTCATTATCACAGAATTTTAGAGGGTTTTTCCTCTAGGTATGTCGATCACCTCTCTATAGGGTAGTTGGTAAAATGTATGAAACATAGAGGAAGAATTCGGTTATTAATTTTTTTTTTTAATAAATGTCTTTGTGTTACCGGACAGATGATCCTGCAGGACGTGGACGCCTTGCTGTACGTGGACACCGACGTTCTTTTCTTGAGGCCTCTGGACGACATCTGGGCTTTTCTCAAGCAATTCAATGGCACCCAGCTGGCAGCAATGGCTCCCGAGCACGAGGTCCCCAAGATCGGCTGGTACAGCCGCTTTGCCCGTCACCCATTCTACGGCACCACGGGCGTCAACTCGGGGGTCATGTTGATGAATCTGACACGTATTCGGAAGCAGCAGTTTAAGGTAAAAAAAAAAAAAGGGTTAATAGCGCCGACTGCATAGAAAATCAATCATGGGGCTGCAATAACGCTGGATAAAATATATCTGGATGGATGAGTGAACTTAATGTGCCCGGCGGAGAGGAGAGGACCCGCGACTTATTAATGGTCTCTACAGAGGGAGAGGGAAGACGGTCCTTTGAGGGAAGAAAGATAATGGAATGACATTTTTCATACAAGGATTGTTACTATATAAAAAAAAGTATTTTATCAATATTAGAAAGTCTCCTTGATTCATCCATAGAGGTCATTGTTGTTGCACATGTTTCTTAAAGGGACGTGGCCTTTTTGCTATATACATAGACCTCTCCGCAGACCTATAAGAACGTTCATCCCCTATTAAGGAAAAAAAGAACATTTATCTAGGAAGATATATCAATGTCACCTCTGAGATGTTAAGGCTCCTCTGCTACGTATGATGAGAGCGGCGCCATAAATGACCCGTGACTATGGGGAGAAGGGTGTTGGAACAGATTTTACGGTACATTGCTTGGTCTCCTTTGCGGTTTTACCAAAATGCATTGAAGGAGGGGGAGATAAAAAGTGATGCTCCTGAGATGCCTCCAAGTTCCTTTTCCCCATATGCCGTGATAAATATTATCAATTACGTCTTTTTAGAAGAATTTCAAGTGGATGTGTCACTTTCAGTAATACATGCTGGCTGGATGTGACTTGTCCAGGACGCTAATGTCCTCACTAGCTCTCCTGTATTAGCACAGCTTCATTTCTGTACTGATTTTCCCTTGTACAGCCCGTGTTGTATCTTTTCTTACTTGCTGACAGTGATAAATATTATCAATTACATCTTTTTAGAATATTTCTGATTGGTCCTCAGAATTTCAAGTGGATGTGTCACTTTCAGTAATACATGCTGGCTGGATGTGACGTGTCCAGGACGCTGATGTCCTCACTAGCTCTCATGTATCAGCACAGCTTCATTTCTGTACTGATTTTCACTTGTACGGCCTGTGTTGTATCTTTCCTTAGTTTCTGACAGAGTGATAAATATTATCAATTAGATCTGTTTAAAATACTTCTGATTGAGCCCCAGGATTTCAAGTGGATGTGTCATTTTCAGTAATACATGCTGGCTGGATGTGATGTGTCCAGGACACTGATATCCTCACTAGCTCTTATGTATCAGCACAGCTTCATTTCTGTACTGATTTTCCCTTGCCCTTGTATCTTTTCTTACTTGCTGACAGAATGCTGAGGAATTTGTGATTGTTTCCCCCTCTTCTGCAATCTCTGTGTTCTTTCCCTACTCTCTACAGTCTATGTGATCTGTCCTCCCTGATGCTTTGGATGCTTTGCCCCCTCTACACACCTTGATCTGTTGTGTGCACACCCCTTCTTCTCCCAGTTACTCTGTTAAGATGGCCATACTCGTTAGATGTTCATTAGCTAAAGTCATCGGTTTATATGGAAACGGGTGACCCTCTAATATGTAAAGAGGTCTCCCAGCCCCCCCTCAGATGTCGTACGTTGGAGGAGTAAAGGATCGAGCGGTTGAATTTTAATTGATCGATCCTTTATTCTTAGGAGAGTAGTCACCACCTAAAGAGTTTGGCAGCAGGTTACATCCTCGTGAACATACACGCGTGCTCGGGCGAGCTTTGCATCTATGGGCACGGTAGATCGAGAGTGTTAACTGTCGCCCCAACAGGGAGCGTTTGACTTAAAGTCGTTTATTGTGTATGGCCAGCCTAACCCTAAGCAATGGAAGAGATAAAGCGGAAAGAGCCAAGAGCAATCTGCTGTCAGATCTGTGTTCAAAAGCAGCAGGACAGCCAGCTATATGAAGAAGTTACACAGACTCTACGGCAACTATCTGTCGGCAAACGTTTAATTCTGACTATTTGGAAAATTGGCTAAATTTGAATGTTAAAATCAAATTAATAATAATAAAAAAGAAATTCAGTGACAAGGTGAGAATAAAAAATGCCGCAAGTAGATATTGCGGTTTATTTTGGCGTCTATTAAGCTGCTCTTTGATAGGTCGGTCCAACATCAGTGTAAAAATAAAGGGTTCTGTAAGTGCTGCTACAATAAAACCGCGCACGGGAGCCGCCACCGTGCCTACAAGGCTGATGAATCGCTTACACGGTATCGTAAATCAAACCAATCTCCGCGGTAAGTCCTTCACTCAGCGCTACATTGACAGCCGTGCTACGGATCAGCGGGATCCTCTCTCAAGGTGAACGACAATGTTCATGTCCTCACTGATCTGAAACATGGATGTCAGCGGAGAACATTAGGGAGATGTACAGCGCCGGCTCCACTCCTGCCGCGGTTATTTACTGTAGTGCGCCGGATAATGGTTTACTGGATGCGCGGCGACTGTAGGGAGATAACCAGCGCCAATCAATCACAGGATGCCACCCACGGCTCTGGGAAATTAAAGGTAAATATTTATGACCTAACAATATTTTATCCTCTTGTGTAATTAGAGGGGTCTATAAAGGGGTTGTCCGTACCCTACAGGATAGGTGATAATTCCCTGGGCTCTAGGGGGTCCGACTTCTCAGACCCTCTAAAAATGCCCCATTAGAACACACCCATTCATTACTTATGGGACTTGGGACTGCCAGGTCTCAGCCATACATGTTCGGCCAGTGCTTTAACTTAAGTCTATGTTCACACGTTGCATTTTTGCTGTGTTTTTGTGCAAATTGAAAGCTGTTTTTTCCAGTGCCAGCCAAATCTAGGAGATTTCAGAAGTCTCATGCACACACTTGTTTTTTTATCTGGCCGAATTGGAAAACTGTTGCTTTTTTAAAACTGCATAGTCAATTCTTTCTGCATTTTTACACCCTTAGAAAGCAATAGGCAAGTGCAAAAAAGCAGCTAAAACGCCGCTATCAGTTTTTGCAGCATTTTTTGGTGAAAAAAAAACTTAGGTATCAGGATATGTAACTCATTTATTTTTATGATTTACCCAAGTATAAACCATAATGTCTTGATATATTCACATGAGCCTGGATGTTAGTAGTACAGTTTAATTAAATTAGTGATATGTGTGAAAGTAAACAATGCCCTACCAACTCAATGCCCTACCAATGAATTAAATAAACAATGCCCTACCAACTCAATGTCCTACCAATGCATTAAGTAAACAATGTCCTACCAACTAAATGTCCTACCAATGTATTAAGTAAACAATGTCCTACCAACTCAATGCCCTACCAATGTATTAAGTAAACAATGTCCTACCAACTCAATGCCCTACCAATGAATTAAATAAACAATGACCTACCAACTAAATGTCCTACCAATGTATTAAGTAAACAATGTCCTACCAACTCAATGCCCTACCAATGTATTAAGTAAACAATGTCCTACCAACTCAATGCCCTACCAATGAATTAAATAAACAATGACCTACCAACTAAATGTCCTACCAATGTATTAAGTAAACAATGTCCTACCAACTCAATGCCCTACCAATGTATTAAGTAAACAATGTCCTACCAACTCAATGCCCTACCAATGAATTAAATAAACAATGCCCTACCAACTCAATGCCCTACCAATGTATTAAGTAAACAATGTCCTACCAACTCAATGCCCTACCAATGAATTAAATAAACAATGACCTACCAACTAAATGTCCTACCAATGTATTAAGTAAACAATGTCCTACCAACTCAATGCCCTACCAATGTATTAAGTAAACAATGTCCTACCAACTCAATGCCCTACCAATGAATTAAATAAACAATGCCCTACCAACTCAATGCCCTACCAATGTATTAAGTAAACAATGTCCTACCAACTCAATGCCCTACCAATGAATTAAATAAACAATGTCCTACCAACTCAATGCCCTACCAATGCATTAAGTAAACAATGCCCTACCAACTCAATGCCCTACCAATGAATTAAATAATGACCTACCAACTAAATGTCCTACCAATGAATTAAATAAACAATGACCTACCAACTAAATGTCCTACCAATGTATTAAGTAAACAATGGCCTACCAATGAATTAAATAAACAATGACCTACCAACTAAGGGTATGTGCACACGATGCAGATTTAGTGCAGAACTGCAGCAGATTTTTCTGCAGCAGAAACGCTGCAGAACTGCACTGTGATTTACAGTACAATGTAAACCAATGTGAAAAAAAAAAGCTGTGCACATGGTGCAGAAAAATCTGCGCAGAAATGCTGCAGATTTCAAAGAAGTGCATGTCACTTCTTTTGTGCAGGAAAAAGAAAAAGAAAAGATGTCCGACAGCACTCACAGCTCAGAGCGCCCGTCCCGGTCCAGGGAACTCACTAGGATCATAGAAGACTCAGGCAATGAAATGACAGCGCTCCATCCAGGTGTATAGTCCAAACGAATAAGTTTATTGAGCCATCGAACAGCAACGTTTCGACCCAATGGGTCTTTGTCAAGCATTGGGTCGAAACGTTGCTGTTCGGTGGCTCAATAAACTTATTCGTTTGGACTATACACCTGGATGGAGCGCTGTAATTGGAGCGTTTGGACTTCTTTTGTGCAGTTCTGCAGCGTTTCTGCACCTCTCCATTATAGAAATCCATTGGTAAAATCTGCACAAAAAACGCACAAAAAAACGCACAAAAAACGCATAAAAAACGCACCTGCGGATTCTGCCAGGAGATGCAGATTTTATGCAGAAAATTCTGCACCAAATCTGCATCGTGTGCGCACAGCCTAAATGTCCTACCAATGTATTAAGTAAATAATACCCTACCAACTGAATGCCCTACCAATGTATTAAGTAAACAATCCCCTACCAACTAAATACCCTACCAGTCTATTAAGTAAACCATGTCCTACCAACTCAATGCCCTACCAATGTATTAAGTAAACAATGTCCTACCAACTCAATGCCCTACCAATGAATTAAATAAACAATGTCCTACCAACTAAATGCCCTACCAAATTATTAAGTAAACAATGCCCTACCAACTAAATGTCCTACCAAAGCATTAAGTAAACAATGTCCTACCAACTAAATACCCTACCAAATTAAGTAAACAATGCCCTACCAACTAAATGTCCTACCAATGCATTAAGTAAACAATGTCCTACCAACTAAATACACTACCAAATTATTAAGTAAACAATGCCCTACCAACTAAATGTCCTACCAAAGCATTAAGTAAACAATGTCCTACCAACTAAATACCCTACCAAATTAAGTAAACAATGCCCTACCAACTAAATGTCCTACCAATGCATTAAGTAAACAATGTCCTACCAACTAAATACCCTACCAAATTATTAAGTAAACAATGCCCTACCAACTAAATGTCCTACCAATGTATTAAGTAAACAATGTCCTACCAACTAAATACCCTACCAAATTATTAAGTAAACAATGCCCTACCAACTAAATGTCCTACCAATGTATTAAGTAAACAATGCCCTACCAACTAAATGTCCTACCAATGTATTAAGTAAACAATGCCCTACCAACTAAATGTCCTACCAAAGCATTAAGTAAACAATGTCCTACCAACTAAATACCCTACCAAATTAAGTAAACAATGCCCTACCAACTAAATGTCCTACCAATGTATTAAGTAAACAATACCCTACCAACTAAATGCCCTACCAAATTATTAAGTAAACAATGCCCTACCAACTAAATGTCCTACCAATGTATTAAGTAAACAATACCCTACCAACTAAATACCTTACCAATGTGTAAAGTAAACAATGCGGTCCCTCCCAATATTGTGATCAATAATAATGTTTCCCCAGTGATCAGGCACTTTCCATCTATCGTGTGATCCTTTTTTGTGTTCTAGGAACAGCCCTTGAAGATTTGCTCTGGGCACAAGCCTCAGGTGCAAACAGCATAAGGTGCTGAAACACTCTGTGCTGCCTTTATCACATCGGCCAGCTGCGCGCTTATGTCTAATTATCCTATTTTGTTTTTCTTTTTCTCATAGAATAACATGATTCCCGCTGGTCTGACGTGGGAAGAGATGCTCCATCCGTTATATCAGAAATACAAAAACTACATCACATGGGGAGACCAAGACTTACTAAATATCATATTCTCCTTCAACCCAGGTAAAAATGACTGCAATACTGCATAAGAGTCACTGCATTGTAGCTGTTCTCCTCTGGGGAAGTGCTGTCATCACTGACTCCAGCTTATCTGCACGGTATAGTGGGAGGCTATGGTAGTCTAAAACCTCTTTTTGTAAGAGATTACATTTTTGTCCCTTCACGGTGCTTTACACTGCAGTTCTGCTCTTTTTTTTCCAGATTATGTTAATAAAAAGGGATGTGGCTACATAATAACATATACCAAATTCTATTTTTATTTTTGCAAAAAAATTTTATAACTTTTTTTTTTTTTTTTTAGAGAATTTGTTTGTGTTTCCGTGTCAGTGGAATTATCGACCCGATCACTGCATGTACGGGAGCAACTGTAAATCTGCAGAAGAAGATGGCGTGTCTATCCTCCACGGTAACAGGGGCGTCTATCATGATGATAAGCAACCAGCGTTCAAGGCTTTCTACGAAGTGATACGTGACGTACGTGCGACGGATACTTAACAGCCGCAATCTAAAATTGTGAATGTGGTGATTTTTTTTGGTATAATTTTATGCCCTAACATACCTTTTTTTGTTTTTCCCCTCCCCTCCCCCGACAGTATCCCTTTGATGGAAATCTTTTCCAGTCCATGTATTACCCCCTACAGACAAAATTCCTGGAAAGCGTCCACACGTTATGCGGTCGGATTCCGCAGGTGTTCCTCAAGCAGATAGAGAACACTATGAAGAAGGTGTACGAGAGGCGAGTGATCTTCTACGCCGGATCTCGAGTCCGGAGCTGAGGATTTTTCACTTTTGGTACCATTCATTGCTTTACAAAAATTATTGAATTTTTTTTTTATGGATACTTTTTTTTAATCTGTGACATCTAATGCTATGCAAAAATGGACCTCAGCGGATCGGACAACTCGATTATGACATTTTTCAAGATATTTTGTGCATCTCAAGTCCAAGAGGAACGACTATATATTTCTTAGGGAAAAAATATTTCTAAAAATAAATATAAATTATGTTAAAAAAAAAAAAAGAAGAATCCTCGCAGATAACAAAGACTGTTGTAAACATTAGGCTTCACGATGCATCAAAAATTGGGGTGTTGCTCAATGCAGCCAATCAGAATTCATCTTCAGTCTTTTCCTCGGGGGTGTTGCCATTACGATCCAATCAGCATTCATCTTCTTTCTTCTCACCATGGGTGTTGCCATTAGCAGCCAATCAGAATTCATCTTCTTTCTTCTCATCATGGGTGTTGCCATTAGCAGCCAATCAGAATTCATCTTCTTTCTTCTCATCATGGGTGTTGCCATTAGCAGCCAATCAGAATTCATCTTCTTTCTTCTCATCATGGGTGTTGCCATTAGCAGCCAATCAGCATTCATTGATTTTATTTTCAGCGTGAGTGTTGCCATTAGCAGCCAATCAGTATTCATTTTCAGTCTTTTCAGCGTGGGTGTTGCCATTAGCAGCCAATCAGTATTCAGCACAATTAATAGAGAATGTAAGAAATTTGAATAGTTGCTATGGGAAACAGGTCTCATTCTTATCTGTAGCATTTTTTATATACACGAGGCCTAATTATCCCAATTTTTTTTTTTTTTTTTTTGTTTTTTACTTTTTTTTTAATCTTCTCTCCTGTTAGAAAAAATGATTGTTGTATTCCCGGGAAGGGAAGAGCTTCAGGTTACCTATAACGACCAATCAAGATAGCAACTTATGGAACGACCCCCCCCCCATACATGGTCACAGAAGGGATCTCTCAGATGGGAATGATACGCATAATGGTGATGACTAAAAAATTAAAAATTGGGATTAATATTGTAAAATTCCTATAATCCGGCATCTAATAATTCAGAAACCTCTGATACTCCAGTACAGAACTGTACGATAATCTGGAGTCTCGCAATCAAGAATATGGAATAATATGTCACCTCTTAGGTTTAATTGGTTTTTGACTACATAAATGAAGTAATTTAGCAAATTCATATAGAAAGAATCTTTTTTAACGTCTACAGTTTCTATGCGAACCTATGTGTCTCTATGGTAACCGTCCGCAAACAAACACTCCGATCCTACAGTCTTGCTACCTTTTTGTCTATCCATTACCAGAATCAAATAGGAGGCGGTAAGAGACAGATAAATGAAAACAGGATTGTAGGATCTGACTACACAGCGCTTCTTTGTAGTCTGTTACCATAGAGACGCATAGCTGTGCACAACAGCTGTACATACATGCTAGCCACCTTAGGGAGAGACCCAAGTTGGGCTAAATGTAGCGGGACGAAAGAGACCGAAAAGCCCTCTACTTAAAGGAAATACATAGTGGATGCTTTCCTGAAACGGAAAGTACTTGCAAGCAGCATAATACAAAGAATAGCAGGTTTACCCAGAATCCTTTGCAGTAGGCGGAGCTATGCAAATCATCTCTTTCCACCCCTGTCTAATCCACAGCGCTTGGAACCGCCAAGCGTGCAATGCTGCGGATTAGTTTCTAAATTTACACAGCCAACCAATTCTTAGGAATTGGTTGGCTGTGTAAATTTAGAAACTAATCCGCAGCATTGCACGCTTGGCGGTTCCAAGCGCTGTGGATTAGACAGGGGTGGAAAGAGATGATTTGCATAGCTCCGCCTACTGCAAAGGATTCTGGGTAAACCTGCTATTCTTTGTATTATGCTGCTTGCAAGTACTTTCCGTTTCAGGAAAGCATCCACTATGTATTTCCTTTAAGTAGAGGGCTTTTCGGTCTCTTTCGTCCCGCTACATTTAGCCCAACTTGGGTCTCTCCCTAAGGTGGCTAGCATGTATGTATCGCTTGCTCACCGAGCCCCACTCCATACAGCCAACCAATTCCAGCCCTGTGCTGATGAGGGCCTAAAGCCCGAAACACGTGCCCACAGGTAGGAATTGGTTGGCTGTGTAAATTTAGAAACTAATCCGCAGCATTGCACGCTTGGCGGTTCCAAGCGCTGTGGATTAGACAGGGGTGGAAAGAGATGATTTGCATAGCTCCGCCTACTGCAAAGGATTCTGGGTAAACCTGCTATTCTTTGTATTATGCTGCTTGCAAGTACTTTCCGTTTCAGGAAAGCATCCACTACACAACAGCTGTAGACATAAAACAAAAATTAGATTTTTTTTTAAATCAAGATCATCCACCAAATTTCTTCATTTTTATATTAGATGCATTAAAGAAATAAATTATGTATACACCCAAGTTATTTTTAGGAAGACCCCTTTAAATTGTGTTCAAGAGCTTTAGAAGTATTATTTTTAAATTAGAAAAAATTAATAAAATATATATTTTATATAAGAAAGCTGTGGAATCGTGGACACATTCTCACATTAATGGAACGTGTGTTCTCAACCTGCCAATGTTCGCGTTGCCTCTCGGCTTAAAATAAAGATGAGCTGCAATACCATGAACAACCTGTGAGCTGATGGGAGGCGCTGTTGGAATAAAATAATTCTATGGGGTTTTTTGGGGGTTTTTACTCATGGAAAACTCCTTTTAGGATGTGTTTTTTTGTTGTTGTTGTTGAGTTTTGGGAGCAGAAACTGAGTGAAAACTCCCAAGTTTTTTCAGAGTTTGAAGATTTTAAAGGAAAATTTGGACAAAAACTCCTTCAAAAAATAAAAATAAACCTCTCTGTGCACATAGCCTTAGTATTTTCAATAAAATTGCTGGATGATTTTTTTTCTTATAACGCTGCATAGTGATGTCCCTCTGTTATTCCTCCTGGAAATGTATGAATAAATTGACTAATGGGTGTAACACACACCCTTCACAATTGTAAGATATATATATATATATATATATATATATATATATATATATATATATATATATATATATATATATATATATATATATATATATATTCCAAAGACATACTGATGAGGAATTTAGATTGTGAGCGCCATCAGGGACAGCGATGATAATGTGTGCAAGCTGTAAAGCGCTGCGGAATATTTTAGCTCTATATAAAAACAAAAAGATTGTATGTGTGTATGTATATATATATATATATATAATGTTTTATTTTATTTTATTTTTTTACATTTCCAGGAGGAACAACAGAGGGATTAAAAAAAAAATAATGGGAAAGGAAATGCAAATAATTACTAAACTATACATGTCAGGGGAGTTAAAGCGTCATTATATTGAGGGTGGGTCTCATTGGAGCAATGGAGATTTACCCAAATTTTGAGCCCCCCATGGGCAGCTAAGGCAGCGGATTATTAAACCCGTCCCAATGTGGCATTTTCCATAAGACAAAGGACCGTACATTGTAATTCAGTCCTCGCCGCCGGGGCTGGAAGTCTGACAGTTTCCTCACATCCAGTTTTATTGCTGCCCATCGTCTCCGCTTTTTCACAGCATGCGGTAATTGATAGTGCCGCGACTACAGCGGGAAATCCAATACGTTCGCACTTAAGCGACTTTTGTGTAATGCTGATGAAGTGCGTCGCGCTGGAAGGAGGCGAAGATTAAAATGTTTGTTGTCAAACAGGTTATGATTCCGTGCGGGCGCAGGAAGGAGCCTGGTATTGATTGGCGGGGAGTTGGCACGAGGCATTGAGACGCCTACTGGTGCCATGCAGGGCGGTTTTAGGCAGTAATGTGCCCCAATCCAACAATTAAGGCTAATTAGAAAGCTTCCCCATCCCCTACGAGCAAACTTATTTATTTTTTTTTAGCCCAAAGTACAAAAAAAAAACGTAAAAAAAAAAACCCTTTAACATTTTGTTTAGTTAAAAAAGTTGTGCTTTGTTTCGCTGCTCACACACCTTTGATGCAGTCTGCGGTCATCGATCAGCGGAGATGAGCTCTAAAAATAACAAACACTCAGAAGGAGCTCACTGGTGGACTCTTAGTTAACTCATTCTGCAGCCAGCGATAGATAGTGAACTGCAGAGGCTGCGGAATGCAAATGGTGGAAAATGTTGTAATTAAGACCAATTGCAAAAATTATTTTCACCCCCAAATGTGTGCATTTAGCTAAAGGGTTGTAGAGCGAGGGTCTGCTGAGACACCCCCGTCTATGACCTCCTCTAGTTGTAGAATACATGGATGCTTAATCTGGGTGGGTGATAAATGTATAGTAACTAGGGGGGTTCCGACCCCTGAGACGCCAAGAATGTCCCCCTGTGTGAGTGAAGCGTTACTGAGCATGTGCAGTACCACTACTTCATCAGCTGTCTATGAGAGTGAGACAGCAATGGAGCAACGGTCGCACATGCTCAGTAACGCTTTATTTACACAAGGGACTTGAAGCGTTACTGAGCATGTGCAACCCTTTCTCTATTGACTGTCTAAGGCTACTTTCACACTAGCGTTTTTTTGCAATACGTCGCAATGCGTCGTTTATGGCAAAAAACGCATCCTGCAAAGCTGTTTGCAGGATGCGTTTTTGCCCCATAGATTAACATTAGCGACGCATTGCGACGCATTGCCACACATCGTAACCGTCGTGCGACGGTTGCGCCGTGTTGTGGCGGACCGCTGGGAGCAAAAAACGTTAAATGTAACGTTTTTTGCTGCCGACGGATCGCTTTTTCCGACCGCGCATGCGCGGCCGGAACTCCGCCCCCACCTCCCCGCACCTCACAATGGGGCAGCGGATGCGCCGGAGAAATGCATCCGCTGCCCCCGTCGTGCGGCGCATCAAACGCTAGCGTCGGAATCTCTGCCCGACGCATTGCGACGGGGAGATTCCGACCCTAGTGTGAAAGTAGCCTAACTCCATAGACAGCTAATGACATCGGTGGTGCTGCACATGCTCAGTAACACTTTATTTACAAACCGGACTTAGAGCCTCTCATTCACAGAATCTGTGGGTCCGTGAAACCCCAGCAATCCTACATTTACCATCTGTTCTGGAGTTATTACAAGTGGCCATCCCCTTTAAATTAACCCTTTATTGTTTAGTTCTGAACCCCTTATAGATTCTTTTTTTTTTTTTTTTTTTTAGGCGATGTGCATATGTGCCGGAATGGGCATGAAAGGGGCAGGGTTCTGCAAAACCGTGCCCAAAACTAGCTTTTTTGTAGCATCCTGGGGGCAGGGCTTAAAGTGTAACTGTCCTTTCCGGAGAACTTGCTGTAAAATGTCTGTGTCTTGTCTCCAGCTCCTTTCCATAGAATTTTCTGAGCATCATCTGTCATCTCCTATCTCAGTAATGGGGAAATCTTTATCACTGACTACATTTTACAAAGTGAAAGTTCGGTCCAGAAGGAGAAAGAAGCAGATTTCTCTGATAAGATAGATCACAATTTTTTTTATTTTCACGTGTACTATTGATTTATGAAATAAAATTTAATCCGACCGTCGCACTTTAAATGTTCCAAATTTGGTTGTCTTGTCGCTTCTTAGGTTTTATTATCTCTTTTGACTTCAGCCATCACCCAAATATCCATGTGGTGCACCCCACCCCCCAGGGCTCCATATTATTTCCGTCATTATGGGTAATACTACTTAGCATGTTGCCTTTTTTTGTTTGTTTATTTTTCATTATGACATATGTGCATTCTATTATACTGGAACTGTCAAATCTGCCTTGTGACTTCCTGAGGAATCTCCGTATTGATGGTTTATGTCTCCCAAGGAGACAATGAAGAAGAAAATATGTACAGTCATCATTTACAGGCGGACGGGACGGCCGGATAACGCACATTGCTGGCTAGTGTGTTGTTCTCCAGCAGTCTGCAGCATGGCAGCTCCCCGGCTGTTGTGACCTTACCACTCCCGGGGCATGCTGGGAGATGTCAGGTCACAACAGCTGATGGCAGACCAGTGAGGTAGCATGGGGAGACTGTTCTGTGGATGGATGGGGGCGCAGAGAATGACTGCTCCCAAATTTGTGCGGTTTATTAACACTTTAAATGTCTGATTTTTTTTTTTTTTTTCAAATTATTTGCTAATTTTTCCAATATCTCTCATGTGTAACATTAAGTTTGAGAATAAAGAAGGTAAAACAATTCTTGATGTCGTCATGTTCTTATCTGCTTATTTTAGGGATTGGGACAGAGAGATTGGGTGGGACAACCAAAACCCACTTTAGGCTACGTTCACATTTGCGTTGTGCGATGTTGTGTCGGAGACGCAACGCACAACGCCGAATTTTGGACGCAAAAAAAATGCAACTTGCTGCGTCCTCTGCGCCCTACGCTTGCGGCAAAAAAAACGCATGCGTCGCAAAACGCAGCACAACGCATGTCCATGCGCCCCCCATGTTAAATATAGGGGCGCATGACGCATGCGTCGCCGCGGTTGCACCCGACGCAACGCAAATGTGAACGTAGCCTTATTGTGGCTTCTCCCCCAGTGCAGAGTGGATATGCTGAAAGGGAATTGCAATATTACGTAGCGCCAGTTGTGCCAAGTTCAGGAACTCTCTTTACCATCTAAAGCCGCCGCCATTTTTTATTGCTTTGATTTATGGGCTTAACCGCGTGGTCCAGGTCTGGACCAAAATCCACAAAATGGCCCTGAAATTGGCAACCTTATACATATGCCTATGAGGCTGTAGCATTCGGGCGATAAAACCCATGGCAGGTCTGTAATAATTTACTTCTCATTGCCGA
Source organism: Ranitomeya imitator (assembly GCF_032444005.1). Lineage (NCBI taxonomy): Eukaryota > Metazoa > Chordata > Amphibia > Anura > Dendrobatidae > Ranitomeya > Ranitomeya imitator. Next base: position 17,955,426 of record NC_091289.1, on the reverse strand, counting down.
GGTTACCGACCACCTCTGCAGTTCTGACAGAGGTGGCTAGTTTCTAGGCAAGGAGTGCGTGTCTGCAAGCTTCGCTCTGCAGCTGGCCGGACCCTTCTCCGATGTAAAGTTGACTCTGCTTGCAACAAGGAAGAGCGCTCAGTACTGATCATCGGCTCCCCCATGCCACCGTCCCGAGCTGTCAATCTTAAGGAGGCAAGAAGGCAGACGAGGGAGTGATGCTGCCCTGCAGATAGATGACGCGCCAACTCCTTTAATTCTTTGCGCAGAATTCAGCACTGGAAAGAAATTATTAAATCTGTAGCAAATACACACAGATACATTTTTTTTTTTTCCAGCAGGTTTTGCAGCAGATATGTTGCGAAACAAATCTTCACCAAATACGCAACGTGTGAACTTATTACCAAGGTTGAATTCGCAATCTGTTAAATTCATCCGAATGGGGTTGTGTCATAGGAATGGGACAGATGCCGAACTTTCCGCAGCAAATATCCTGAAGCTACGCTCACTTGTTGCCTATTTGGTGTAGATTTTTATATCTGTAGTAAAATCAGAACCTGTTCCATTCATATTTTGTTACGGATTTAGCGCAGATCTCACCTTGTCTATTTTATAGGGCGAGATCTGCGCTAAATCTGCAGTAAGAATTGACTCATAGCAGATTTACGCGCGGAAAATATCTACGTTGCTGGTGCTGTATTACGCTGCAGAATTTCTGCACTTAAATCTGCACAGAAAATCTGCTCCGTAAACGCAATGAGCGAACAGCATTTCTGCATCTGAAATCTGTGCGTCATTTCCCACATTATTCTTGCATTTTTATTGCCATAAAACCGTAGATCCTAACTTGTCCGATGTTTTACACGCAGCCATAGACTTTCATGGGTGCACTCGATCCGATGGTCAGATGTACCCGCAGCACTGATAAAACATTGCATAGCACTCGGCTGCGTTATACGCTCGTGTGAGCGAACTCTAAGGCTACGTTCACATTAGCGTTGTGCGGTGCAGCGTCGGGCGCAGCCGTGGCAACGCATGCGTCCCTATATTTAACATGGAGGCGCATGGACATGCGTTGTCTTGCGTTTTTTGACGCATGCGTCATTTTGGCACAACTGTCAGGGCGCAGAGGACGCTGCATGATGCAGTTTTTTCTGCGCCAAAAATCATGCAAAAAATGAACGCATGCGTCACAAAACGCTGCGTTGTGCATGCGTTTTGCATGCGTTGCCGACGCTGCGCCGCACAACGCTAATGTGAACGTAGACTAACTCGCTCTTTTCTCTGCGATGTGCAGTCACTGATCAACAGTTCCCCCTCGGGTGGGGTAGGGGGTGCCAGCATGTTTGTGCCTAGCACATACAGTCATTTAATGAACCCATTTTTCTCTGTTTTTGAAGTCTGGCCTGACCAGGATTCGAACTCCCAACCTGTAGCATTGTACTGGCACATAGAGCTACATCTTTATATACCAGTGTATTTCTATATACCTGTATTTTAGGGGTAAAATAAAAGTCACAGACTTTTTTTGTTGTTGTTGTTCCTATAATATTACTAAAAAAAAACAATTACAATAATGTCATTTTAAATAGACTTTAAGATAAATATTCCAAATTGACAAATAACACAAACATATTTGGTGTTCCTGTAATTGTAAAAACTTGCACAAAATAGCAATCGGAATATTTATGAAGATCAGAAAATGGTGAAAAAAAAATCTGTTGCGACTAAATGTTTTTCTCCCCATTTAAACGTAAAAAAATGCATGAAAAAAAAACGCACTTTGCTTTTTTAAGTGTAGAATCAAACTTAATAAATTCAGCCGTGGTATAGTCCTCCCAAAAAAATGTCAACTCCTATAGGACTAAAACATAACTTTTACTAAACCGATTAAAATAGGTACAAAAAGTGCAAGGTGCAGACTAACAGACAAACAAACACATGTACGCTGCGCTACAGATATAACTCATGGAGTCTCAATACAACATCAAACGCAGCATACCCCAATATCCTCTACCATACTCCAGAAAGCCCTCAGGCACGGGTTAGAGGACACAATAGGTATAGAACACGGGTATATGACACCCCTCTCTACGTCCGCACTTTATAGGGTGAAAAGAACCGGATACACTGATAACCCATATACAGAGTGCTATGGACGGATGTTGGCGTCGGCTGGATAATGTACATGCAAGGAACCCCGTAATCACCCCCTGATGAGGATTTACCGAAACGCGTCGGGAGAGGAGGGGATAGTGTCCACCGCCAGATAAAGTACCGAACAAGGAGTTAATATACGGTTCCGGGCGGGTGAGACCGTTCTGTATTTTCTATTACCAGTCTTACTATCATTGGACAGGCACTCTAATTAGGGTAACACGCTAGTGGTGGGCTTAAATGCCAAGTAAGTTGTGTTATAGAGTGTTTACTGTTCGCAACCTCCGTCCATAGCACTCTGTATATGGGTTATCAGTGTATCCGGTTCTTTTCACCCTATAAAGTGCGGACGTAGAGAGGGGTGTCATATACCCGTGTTCTATACCTATTGTGTCCTCTAACCCGTGCCTGAGGGCTTTCTGGAGTATGGTAGAGGATATTGGGGTATGCTGCGTTTGATGTTGTATTGAGACTCCATGAGTTATATCTGTAGCGCAGCGTACATGTGTTTGTTTGTCTGTTAGTCTGCACCTTGCACTCTTTGTACCTATTTTAATCGGTTTAGTAAAAGTTATGTTTTAGTCCTATAGGAGTTGACGTAGAATCAAACTTGTCTACTCTAGAAAAAAAAAAAAAAGTAAAAAACTCTGTTTCAAATCTACACCAAAAAAAGCATCAAATAAGGTGGAGAAATAATAGAAAGTGCAGCAAAGATGCAATAATCCGAGACGATTGTTATTGCGTAGTTTGACGCAGACACCTGCAGATAAAAAGCAGCAGTGAGGATGAGGATTCACAAGTCTGCGGTCACGTAAAGTGACCGCAGACTTGAGCCCCAAGTGTGGACAGGCCCTTTAAGGTTATGTTCACACAGAGTTTTTTTTGAGGCGTTCAAAAAAACCTCACGTGTTTCAAGCAGAAACCACATCTGGAAATGCTTTTTTGGGGGGAGGGAGCATTTGTCTTTTTCTGAAGTGGTTATGAAAAATTTTAGGAGTCTTTTTTTTTTCTTTTTCTGAAGTAATTCGAATACTGAAAATCGTCTAGTAGTTTGAAGCAGATTCCATCAGGAGCCGCTTCAGAGAAGTGACCTGGACTTTTTTTCTCCATCAGGTATTTTTCAAAATCTTTGGAGGGGAAAAAAAAAACACTCCAAAAAAATGGACAAAAAACTGGATTTCCTATAGAAATAAATGGAAGGAATTTTCCAAGTGTTTTTGAAGCAGTTTTTGAGAAGAATTTTCTGGAGGATCCGTTAAAAAAAAAAAAAATCCTCAAAACAGCTGAGTTTAGACCAGCAGATGCAAAATTGACCATTTTTCATCCAGAAACAGGCAATTTTTTTTTTCATATTTCTTTCTCCTATATGAATAGGAGCAAAACAATTTCCTATGTTAATAACTGTAATAAATCTGTGAAAAAGAATACGACACACGGATGGTAAACCCATATATGATCCATTTTTTTTTTGGTCTTATAAGGGGTTGGTCTCATCTACAAAACCGATCACAGTAGTACATGCTATTTTTTTAACATCCGGACCACCGATCCATGTGTAGAATAATGTGAACCATCACATTGACTTGCGTTGGTCCGTGTTCGGTCCTTTTACTAGCAGTTTTGGGTACTGACAGCAAACGGACGCTCATCTGAATGAGCCCAAACTCTGTGGGAATGTCGGCAACAAATCCTTTCTATCCTGTAAATTTCTTGGTGCCACCGCCATGGATCTGACTTGTCATTCCAGCAATCCCTCGGGTGATCGATTGGATTTACCGCAGATCTGGAGAATTTTGGGACATCACCTTGGACTCTTTATCATGTTCCTAAAAGCATTCCTGACCGACCATTATTCAGATGAAACAGGCACTGCAATTAGGGAATCCTGCTGCCATGGAGAGGGGGTATCTCGTCTGTACAATGCTCGGCAGGTGACCATCACATCCACATGATGCCAGGACCAGAGGTTTGCTGGGAGAACATTGTCCCATCACCCTGCCTCGGCTGGTTTGTCTTCTTTCCATAGTGCATCCTGTTGCCATCTCTTCCCCAGGTACTCTCCACAAGGAGAAACGGTCCCCATTAAATCTCCAATCAGAGGTTTCTCACCGAGCCAAATCATACCTCCTACTTTGCTCTGATGAGGGGCGTACTCCCCTGAAACAAGTGTCTGCAAAGTTCGTATCTGGCTTAGCTTTAATCCTAAATCATGTGGCAAGGCTCGTTAAAGCGTCGATATTGACATTTAGGATTTCTATATCCAATAGGAGTTCTTGTCCTCTTCCTCTCTGAAGAGGACATTTGCGTATTTAATTCCCCAGGTAAGTGACACACATGCACCTGGCCGCCCTCTATTTCTTCACGGTCCAGTTTTGATGCTCGCATACCGTCGTAGGTGGTTTTCCAATCTCATAAAGTGATGCCATATCTCAATGACTAGTGGAAGTCAATCTCTATCAACCCCACCTATCCAGAAAATAAAGGGGCCCATGTACTGGTGTCCTCTTACTGCTGGAGCAGAAGATATGAAGAATTAAAAAGAGTCACAGATACAAACACTGGTCCGTGCTGCTGCTCTCTAGTAAGTATTTATCTCACCCTGGTGCAGTATCTACAGCTACACTGCTCAGTACTGCAATATAATGTCCTCCATGCTGCTGCTTCTGAAAGCGTGAATCGGCGTAGTCTTCCTTGTGTTACTGCAGTCTCTTCCTTGTTAACAGGAAGCGGCTGCAACCAGAGACAACAACACCCGAGTCAGGTGTAAGTATAAGGGGTTTTCCAAAATTTAACCAGTTGCAAAGGCCTAAATAAACAAGTCATGTAGCTGATTTCATAATATGCAGATGCAAAGGAAAAAAGTAAATAATTGGTGAATTTGCTATGTTATCTAACCAGAAAATCCCAGGTAACATCATTAGGTGAAAGCATACAAAGAGGAGTAATAGGACATACAAAATGGCGACCACTCTAACAAAGTGCTACATAGACCCCGGAGAGCAGGAGTCTCATGTCTGTGTGTGCTGTGTATGGGGGGCATCATAGCAGATAGTCTCCAGAGACTAGAGACGGAGCCTGCAGTGGGGAGAGGGGCCGGTTCTGTGTGGTACTGTTAGGGCCCGGGCACACGGCTGTATAAAGCGGACGCAGACCGGGACGTAGTGCACAGACTGGCCGGTGGCTCTCCCGACCTGAGCGTGATGGCTTCATGTATTTCTATGCAGCAGTAACGCTCGGATTGGGAAAGTGCCGCCGGACCGTGCACGGCACTCTCATCTTGCTCCCATTTAGTCTATGTGCACACGTTGTGGATTTTGCTGCGGATCCGCAGTTTTCCATGCGGTTTACAGTACCATGTAAACCTATGGAAAACCAAATCCGCAGTGCCCATGGTGCGGAAAATACCGTGCAGAAACGTTCTGTTGTATTTTCCGCAGCATGTCAATTCTTAGTGCGGATTCCGCAGTTCCGCAGCGGTTTACACCTGCTCCACAATAGGAATCCGCAGGTGTAAAACCGCAGGTGAAATCCGCACAAAAACAGCAGGAATTTGGCAGTAAATCGCAGTGCGTTTTACCTGCGGATTTTTCAAAAACGGTGCGGAAAAATCCGCACACAAATCCGCAACGTGTGCACATAGCCTTACACGACCGTCTGACTACGCCATAACTCTGCCCCTTTCACTGAGTTGCAATGCCAGACACAACCCGTTGATAGGTGTGGTGCTGTTTTTTGAAAGAACGTAGCCTTCGTGTTCTACTCCTGGAAAAGCCCTTTTAGGCTACGTTCACATTTGCGTTGTGCGCCGCTGCGTCGGCGACGCAACGCACAACGCAAATAAAAACGCACCAAAACGCACGCAAAAACGCTGCGTTTTGCGACGCGTGCGTCGTTTTTTGCAGAAATTTGGACGCAAGAAAAATGCAACTTCTTGCGTTTTCTGCGCCCGACGCTTGCGGCAAAAAAAATGCATGCGTCGCACAACGCAGCACAACGCATGTCCATGCGTCCCCCATGTTAAATATAGGGGAGCATGACGCATGCGTCGCCGCAGCGTTTCCTGACGCTGCGTCGGGAAACGCTAATGTGAACGTAGCCTAAGTGCAGCTAATTACGTCTGACATGTAGCAAGCAGAGAGCTTGACGTTTTGAGATAGTGAGTACACTCTGGCTCATATTGTCAGAAACCCCTTTAATACCCTCAGATTTTACTTTTCTGGGGAGAAACATAAGGCTTAATTGACTGCAAGCAAAATTTTCTTTATTGTCTATAGCAACCAATAGCAGCTCAGCTTTCATTTTACCAGAGCACTATACAAAATGACAGGTGGGCTATTATTGGTTGGCACTATAGGAAATGAAAGCTAAGCTGTGATTGGTTGGCACTCTACAAAATGAAAGCTGGGTTGTGATTGGTTGGCACTCTACAAAATGAAAGCTGGGTTGTGATTGGTTGGCACTGGACGAAATGAAAGCTGAGCTGTGATTGGTTGTTGACACTCCACGAAATGAAAGCTGGACTGTGATTAGTTGGCAGAGTATACCAAAGTAAAGCTGCGCTCTCATCGGTTGCTATATGCAACAAAGAGTGTTCATTTCTCAAGAGAACCATAAGAGTCTGCACAAAGTATCCACATAGTTAGAAATGCTGAGCGTTGTCGTATTCCCACAACCATTACCAAGATCCACTGACTGTGAGAAACAGAGAGAAAAAACAGCATTACCAGCAGTTCAATCATCCTGACGTCATTTTAAAACCCACCAATCAGGACGGAGCCGGCCTGCAGACCCCACCAATCAGCGAGCTTTCCGGGATTCCCGCCCTCCCGTCACTTTGCTGTCACGCGCGCGCTCCCCTGTCTCCTGACGTGCTCGTGCCCGCGGCGCTCCCTGTAGAGAAGCGCGCCTCCGCCGCTTCCTCCTCCTCTGCGCGGTCCCGGTGACGTCACGAGCGCCATATTGAACGACAGTTTTTGCTCCTCGTTCCCGAAGCTGCTTCCGCCGCTGCCTTACAGACTGCTACCGGCGACCGCCCGCTGCTGATCTCCTATTCCTGTCCGGAGCAGAACAGGGGGCCCCAAACCGGGGAGAAAGGGTTGGGGTCTCCTGGTTCTGGAGGTGAAAGTGTGGCTCGGAGGCTCGGGAGGCAGCCGGTGTGCGACAACCCCTCTTCCGGCCATGGACGTCGACCGGCTCCAAGAGGCTCTAAAAGGTTAATGCTGTTCTTCAGGCTCTGACTATGGTGGTAATGGGAGGGAGAGACTATGGGGGTGCCGGGTGTGTAATGGGGGGCAACAATAAGGCTGTCAGGATGGGGGAGAGCGCGGAGGCTACAGGGTCCAGGGGAGGTGACCGCAGAGGCTACGGGGTCCGGGGGAGGTGAGCGCGGAGGCTACGGGGTCCGGGGGAGGTGAGTGCGGAGGCTACGGGGTCCGGGGGAGGCGGGGGCTACGGGGTCCGGGGGAGGTGAGCGCGGAGGCTATGGGGTCCGGGGGAGGTGAGCGCGGAGGCTACGGGGTCCGGCGGGGGCTACGGGGTCGGCGAGCGCGGAGGCTACGGGGTCCGGGGAGGTGAGCGCGGAGGCTATGGGGTCCGGGGGAGGTGAGTGCGGAGGCTACGGGGTCCGGGGGAGGCGGGGGCTACGGGGTCCGGGGGAGGTGAGCGCGGAGGCTATGGGGTCCGGGGGAGGTGAGCGCGGAGGCTACGGGGTCCGGCGGGGGCTACGGGGTCGGCGAGCGCGGAGGCTACGGGGTCCGGGGGAGGCGGGGGCTACGGGGTCCGGGGGAGGTGAGCGCGGCGGCTATGGGGTCCGGGGGAGGCGAGCGCGGAGGCTACGGGGTCCGGGGGAGGCGAGCGCGGAGGCTACGGGGTCCGGGGGAGGCGAGCGCGGAGGCTACGGGGTCCGGGGGAGGCGAGCGCGGAGGCTACGGGGTGTGGGGGAGGCGAGCGCGGAGGCTACGGGGTGTGGGGGAGGCGAGCGCGGAGGCTACGGGGTGTGGGGGAGGCGAGCGCGGAGGCTACGGGGTGTGGGGGAGGCGAGCGCGGAGGCTACGGGGTGTGGGGGAGGCTACGGGGTGTGGGGGAGGCGAGCGCGGAGGCTACGGGGTGTGGGGGAGGCGAGCGCGGAGGCTACGGGGTGTGGGGGAGGCGAGCGCGGAGGCTACGGGGTGTGGGGGAGGCGAGCGCGGAGGCTACGGGGTGTGGGGGAGGCGAGCGCGGAGGCTACGGGGTGTGGGGGAGGCGAGCGCGGAGGCTACGGGGTGTGGGGGAGGGCGAGCGCGGAGGCTACGGGGTCCGGGGAAGGCGAGCGCGGAGGCTACGGGGTGAGGCGAGCGCGGAGGCTGCGGGGTCCGGGGGAGGGGCCAGGCGGAGGCTGCAGTTCTTGGGGGAGGCGAGCACGGAGGCTGCGGGGCCCGGGGTTGGCTAACCTGTAGGCTGCGGGGCCCGGGGTTGGCTAACCTGTAGGCTGCGGGGCCCGGGGTTGGCTAACCTGTAGGCTGCGGGGCCCGGGGTTGGCTAACCTGTAGGCTGCGGGGCCCGGGGTTGGCTAACCTGTAGGCTGCGGGGCCCGGGGTTGGCTAACCTGTAGGCTGCGGGGCCCGGGGTTGGCTAACCTGTAGGCTGCGGGGCCCGGGGTTGGCTAACCTGTAGGCTGCGGGGCCCGGGGTTGACTAACCTGTAGGCTGCGGGGCCCGGGGTTGACTAACCTGTAGGCTGCGGGGCCCGGGGTTGACTAACCTGTAGGCTGCGGGGCCCGGGGTTGACTAACCTGTAGGCTGCGGGGCCCGGGGTTGACTAACCTGTAGGCTGCGGGGCCCGGGGTTGGCTAACCTGTAGGCTGCGGGGCCCGGGGTTGGCTAACCTGTAGGCTGCGGGGCCCGGGGTTGGCTAACCTGTAGGCTGCGGGGCCCGGGGTTGGCTAACCTGTAGGCTGCGGGGCCCGGGGTTGGCTAACCTGTAGGCTGCGGGGCCCGGGGTTGGCTAACCTGTAGGCTGCGGGGCCCGGGGTTGGCTAACCTGTAGGCTGCGGGGCCCGGGGTTGGCTAACCTGTAGGCTGCGGGGCCCGGGGTTGGCTAACCTGTAGGCTGCGGGGCCCGGGGTTGGCTAACCTGTAGGCTGCGGGGCCCGGGGTTGGCTAACCTGTAGGCTGCGGGGCCCGGGGTTGGCTAACCTGTAGGCTGCGGGGCCCGGGGTTGGCTAACCTGTAGGCTGCGGGGCCCGGGGTTGGCTAACCTGTAGGCTGCGGGGCCCGGGGTTGGCTAACCTGTAGGCTGCGGGGCCCGGGGTTGGCTAACCTGTAGGCTGCGGGGCCCGGGGTTGGCTAACCTGTAGGCTGCGGGGCCCGGGGTTGGCTAACCTGTAGGCTGCGGGGCCCGGGGTTGGCTAACCTGTAGGCTGCGGGGCCCGGGGTTGGCTAACCTGTAGGCTGCGGGGCCCGGGGTTGGCTAACCTGTAGGCTGCGGGGCCCGGGGTTGGCTAACCTGTAGGCTGCGGGGCCCGGGGTTGGCTAACCTGTAGGCTGCGGGGCCCGGGGTTGGCTAACCTGTAGGCTGCGGGGCCCGGGGTTGGCTAACCTGTAGGCTGCGGGGCCCGGGGTTGGCTAACCTGTAGGCTGCGGGGCCCGGGGTTGGCTAACCTGTAGGCTGCGGGGCCCGGGGTTGGCTAACCTGTAGGCTGCGGGGCCCGGGGTTGGCTAACCTGTAGGCTGCGGGGCCCGGGGTTGGCTAACCTGTAGGCTGCGGGGCCCGGGGTTGGCTAACCTGTAGGCTGCGGGGCCCGGGGTTGGCTAACCTGTAGGCTGCGGGGCCCGGGGTTGGCTAACCTGTAGGCTGCGGGGCCCGGGGTTGGCTAACCTGTAGGCTGCGGGGCCCGGGGTTGGCTAACCTGTAGGCTGCGGGGCCCGGGGTTGGCTAACCTGTAGGCTGCGGGGCCCGGGGTTGGCTAACCTGTAGGCTGCGGGGCCCGGGGTTGGCTAACCTGTAGGCTGCGGGGCCCGGGGTTGGCTAACCTGTAGGCTGCGGGGCCCGGGGTTGGCTAACCTGTAGGCTGCGGGGCCCGGGGTTGGCTAACCTGTAGGCTGCGGGGCGCGGATCCATTTGAGGACGCTAAGAGGGTACTGTACCCTAGTGGCTTCAAGAAGTGAGTGTGTGAGGAGGCTTTGGCTGTAGGGACAAGAGTGTGGAGGCTAGGGGGGGATTGAGTTTGAGGAGGGAGGTGAATGCTTACACTACGTATGTGCGGTGTGGTGAGTGTTGAGGTTTTGAGGGTCCTGCAAAATAATGAGAACTGTGACGTGTCTGGGAGCAGCATGTGCACCAGCCACATCCAGAGGAATTGGACAGTCAGACGTTTCTTCTGTAGCTAACTTTATTTACCGGTATTTTATTTTCAACGTTGACAATCAGTGAATGTAACAAGCAAGTTACCACCAGACGTGTCAAAACAATATCCTGTTAAATTAGTTGTTTGTTTTTTTTTGTTTTGTTTTTTACTACTAGTTTCCCTCCATTCAGAACTCTGGCAATACACATTGATTTGGTCTAAACAATCGGTTGAAGAATTGTCTGAAAATGTCAGACCTGTCTGACTTTGTCCCAGATGATAGTGCTGCTAAAATGATGATTTGGTAATAAATTCTACCGAGGCGCAGAATCTGTTTGTTTGGTTTATTTTGGGTAGGAAATTTTTATGTTGTAAAGGGGTTGTCCCGTGATAAGTTATCTTATACAAGGCATGACAGGTGATAAGTTCTAGATTGGTGGGGGTCCGACTGCTGGAAATTGGGCATTTTCATGGAGCAGCAGTGTGAATGTCCGACCACCACCCCATTCATTCCATATGGGACTGCCAGAAAAAGAGTGCAGCCCCTTAGAGAATGGATGGTGCGGCGGTCGAGCATGCACGCTGCTGCTCCATTCTAACGCGGGGATGAGTGTCCCATTCCCAGCAGTCGGACCCTCACTGACATGTGATCCCCCTAGTCAGTGGATCGGTGCTACTTTATCATCACTGGACAGCCCCTATAATGCACAGAGGGGGCACTGGTGAGCAAAGATGGAGGATTTGTTCTGGTGAGTGCGGTTCTTTTGTCCTACCAAGGCGAATCCGGACTAGTTTTTGAGTATGATGCAGGAAATTGACCCGATCTTTAATTCTGGATCTTAGGAACCTGTCTTGAAATTTGTCGTAGGCTTCTGGACTTACTTGCCAACTGAAAACACTGAACTGGTTTTGTCATTTTCCCATCCCGAAAAGTTTGTAGAAGTTTCCCCTTTATTTGTGCATTGTTTGGGTTGCTGCACCTCCGTGCCCTGTGAAGCCGGTCGTCGTTCCAAACTTGCCCTGCTCGACTAGCTTCCTGGCCTCCTTGGCTTCGGCTTTGTTGTCGGTCTTGCCAGGGCCAGTAGGGGAATTCTCGGAGAGATTGATGCGAGGGCAGATTGATGCGAGGGCACGGAGCAGGGTGTGTCGGGGAGGGCGAGCAGGGTGTGATGAGAGCATGCTCTGTGTCCTGGAGACACGGGCATTATGCGAGCACTGGGATAATGGTTGTCTGCACTCTTTCCAGGGAGTCTGTCCCCAACCCCCTCCCAGCAGGACCAGCACAATCCAGCTTTTTGCCGTCACAGCCTTCAGCTGTTTGTTTCATTTGTAGCTAGGGGAAAAAAAATAAGAATCCGTTTTGGCGTCTGGATCGCTGCAAATCACATTTGTATATTCTGAGCTATTGGATGTTGAGGTTTGATCAATTCTTGTAAGAGAAAAAGTAGCACTCTGGCGATTTTTATTACTTAGCTACTTATCCTTATTTATTATGTGCAAAGTGCATGTGTTAAAATACTTCCCGGTGACTGGCGACACCTCTCCAGATCTGTGTAGAGCAGAAGTCACGTTCTCCATGCCAGACTAGCACCAAAAACATCGCGAAAGCGGCTCACGGTCCACGGTGTGGTGCAGCTAGTCAAGAGTGTGTGCACGTGGTGCAGAGGCGGCCGGGGACGAGTGATGGGGTATAATACACGCACTGTGCATACAACTGTAAGGGTACGTTCACATCAGCGTTTTGCGGGGCTGCGTCGGGCGCAGCCGCGGCGACGCATGCGTCATGCGCACCTATATTTAACATGGGGGCGCATGGACATGCGTTGTCTTGCGTTTTGTGATGCATGCGTCTTTTTTGGCGCAAGCGTCAGGGCGCAGAGGACGCAGCAAGTTGCATTTTTTTTTGCGTCCAAAATCATGCCAAAAAAGGACGCATGCGTCACAAAACAATGCGTTTTGCATGCGTTTTTGTTTGCGTTGTGCGTTGCATCGCCGACGCAGCCCCGCACAACGCAAATGTGAACGTAGCCTAACTAGGGGGTAGAGTAAAAAACAAAAAATAATAAAATGGCGGCACTGCAACTTTATCGCACCAGACTGATGGAGCAAAAGGGCAATGCTATATATCGCCTCTAACGTGGCGTGCCACGGATCATGCCACTCCTTATTTGATCCATGTAAACGCCTGCATGAAAGTATGGAAGTATAATAGGGCCACGATCGTGCCGCTGCACACCCCGTTATGTCTCTGCACAACTTATCCTCATATATTCGGGATGGGACACTGGTTTTCGTACGGATCCTACTCCTACTATTTTTGCATCCAGTCAGTTCAGGCTGCAGATTTTTTGCTTGGCAATGCAGATGGTAATATCTGGGATAAATCTGCACTGTTTGTAGATTTCGCTGCCACGGATGATATATTCTACCTGTGTGATTGTGCTCTTATACAGCCCCCTGGATCCCCTCAGATAAAGGAGCAGGGACTTGCTGACCATCACCATAAACCAGATTCCTGTTTAAGTTTTGCGTAAACTTTCTTAAAACCATTTACTTCTCCCGTACTGACGCATTGAAGGAAAAGTTCTCTTCCTGCTCACACCACACCAGAGCGTTTCTGACCCCGTGTGCCCTTGTCCTGTCCAATCAATATTCACACTTATCAATTCTTCCTGTATGGGGGATATCTCCCCTGCGGACGCTCCGCTGTTTTGCTAATGAGTCACTGGTGCATCTTGTGATTTTTGCATCTAGTTTCGCCTTTCGCTGCGTTAATGGTTTTCTGCTGCATTGAACCTGAGCTATAAGTTCAGCTTTGTGTAAAATGTGCTTTTATGTTTTAGGAGGATGGGTTCACACCACTTCCCGGTCCCCGCTCTGCACCCCTGTCTGGATACCAGAAATCTACCATTTATCCCAACGGAGCCATTGATTTTAATGAAGTAAACGGAGGGGAAATGTATGACACGTTTGACCCCCGTTTGTCTCATTGAAGTCAATGGGTATGCCCCTGATGCCGTGCAGAGCGGGACCAGCCAATAAAAAGATTAATTGGGGAAAAAACATTGACGCTGAGTATTTTTCTTTTTTTTCTTTTAGATTTTGAAAAAAAAGGGAAGAAGGAAGTGTGTTCAGAACTGGATCAATTTCTGAGCCATGTGGCGAAAACCGGAGAGACCATGTAAGTGGGGATGGGAATGGTCTCCTGACCGGGAGATTTTATATATTAATATTTATTTATTCCTTTTTGTGCTTTTGGTTTTTCCTCCTCCTTTTCCAAGAATCATAGCTTTTTTTTTTTTTTTTTTTTGCTGCCGATCAACAAACATATGGGGGGTCATAACATCATAGGCACGGCTTCATGCAGAACGTAGCCGCATCGGAATACCCCCAAGGGCATGACGCACCAAATTTTTAAGGTCTTTTTGGAGCAGAAACTTTCCAAAAACCACAAGTTTTGATTTGACGAGTTTGTGCTTCAAAAACTGAACATAACCTGCCGATTTTTGCTGTCTAAGGGCACGTGGAAAGAGTGGTTACCACACAACAGCAAAGTTTTATAAGCAAGAATAACAAGTCTGCAGACGAGCGTTTGTAGGGACCCTTGTTTCCGAGATGTCGGCAATCACCAGAGTGAGCAAAATGCTTGTTTGTCTGGTGATCGGATGATTTATTCCAGCGTCAAAATTGTTTTCTGCAGCACATCGCCCCATGTTGACTGAGGATGTGCTGCCAATTATGTAATGCTGTCAATGGGGACAGAAGGATCTGCTAAGCGTTGTTTCCTGTCGCCATGATTGATTTGTCAGCCTGTGTAAAGGGGCCAATAAATGAGCACCAAACTGTGCCTGTTGCTAGTCTGAAATCAGAACCATTAGCTATGTACAACATAGAAAAAGCAGCAGAGAGTGAAGCAGCAGTGCTGAGTACAGCAGTCAGTGATTCTTCCCAAACAGTGGTGGAAGACAAAGCTGCACAAGGAGTCAGTGTGCAGCTGATCGGGGCCCCGGTGCAAGATCTCTACCAGAGCCCCCCACCATTCTTGATTATTTATTTATATATGCATGCCCTCTAGCCTGGTATACATGTCCCCCCGTTCTGTCGTTGTTCTTTAATGAATAGAAAAAAATAAAACGACATTCTCGCCAAGGGCTTAGAAGTCATGGGGCCCCATAGCAAAATTATAATGTGCTCCTCATTGTCCTCCATATAGTATAATGCGCAGCCCGGCGTCCTCCATGTAGCATAATGCGCAGCCCGGCGTCCCCCATCGAGCATAATGCGCAGCCCGGCGTCCTCCATGGAGCATAATGCGCAGCCCGGCGTCCTCCATGTAGCTTAGGCTACTTTCACACTAGTGTCGTGCACTGCACGTCGCTATGCGTCGTTTTGTAGAAAAAATGCATCCTGCAAAAGTGCTTACAAGATACGTTTTTTTTCTCCATTGACCTGCATTAGCGTCGCATTGCGACGCTTTGCCACACGTCGCAACCGTGTGGCAGGGCTGCGCTTAGTAACCCGATATTTACCCTGGTTACCATTGTAAATGTAAAAAAAAAAACACTACATACTTACATTCCGGTGTCTGTCACGTCCCCCGGCGTCAGCTTCCCTGCACTGTGTAAGGGCCGGCCGTAAGCAGAGAGGTGACGTCACCGCTGTGCTCTGCTTTACGGCCGGCCGGCGCTGACACAGTGCAGGGAAGCTGACGCCGGGCTGCGCTTAGTAACCCGATATTTACCCTGGTTACAAGTGAAGACATCGCTGAATCGGCATCACACATGCCGATTCAGCGATGACAGCGGGTGATCCAGCGACGAAATAAAGTTCTGGCCTTCTAGCTCCGACCAGCGATGTCACAGCAGGATCCTGATCGCTGCTGCGTGTCAAACACAACGAGATCGCTATCCAGGACGCTGCAACGTCACGGATCGCTATCGTTATCGTTCTAAAGTTGCTCAGTGTGAAAGTACCTTAATGCGCAGCCCGGCGTCCTCCATGGAGCATAATGCGCAGCCCGGCGTCCTCCATGGAGCATAATGCGCAGCCCGGCGTCCTCCATGGAGCATAATGCGCAGCCCGGCGTCCTCCATGGAGCATAATGCGCAGCCCGGCGTCCTCTATGGAGCATAATGCGCAGCCCGGCGTCCTCCATGGAGCATAATGCGCAGCCCGGCGTCCTCCATGGAGCATAATGCGCAGCCCGGCGTCCCCCATGGAGCATAATGCGCAGCCCGGCGTCATCTAACATCTGCTAATAACGATAAAAACCCTGTACTGCCACAAATCGTCTGATTTTTATAAATAAAAGTACAGACTGGATTATCATTCAACGAGCATTTTGGCAAAGGTTTTGTTTGTTTGTTTGTTTGTTTTTCAAATTTTGCATCACTCACCACCTATTTATACTTCATATTTCATACAACAAAACTTGGAGCAAAGAATCCCAAAACCATTCCTTAATAAAAAATGTTTATTAAAGTAACCAAAATTAATATACAGACTATATAAACAAGGTACAGACAGAGCTCGTACACAAAGGACAAAAAACACTGAAATCGCTCCCTGGGTGCCGTCTAACAGCACTATGAACATGTCTTACTGAATGCAGATAAAGTAAACTATTTAAAAAAAAAAAAAAAAAAGTGCATAGCGCCTAATAATGTGAAAACAGCGCATGCTCATGGTCTGGCCACATCGATGTCTTGTTGTGTAACCCATACTAAATCTTTACATACCATATTACCGAATATGGACGGACACTGGCACTGACTTTATGGCCATATTACCCCTCTCTTCTTCCATGTAAAGATTTAGTATGTTCATAGTGCTGTCTGTATATGTATTTTGGTTACTTTAATAAACTGAATTGTTACATTTTATTAAGGAATGGTTTTGGGATTTTTTGCTCCAAGTTTTGTTGTAGGACATATTTGGTATAGGAGTTACCCTTGATACTCAGTGGTCGTCCATGTTATGGGTATACCCCTGTGATTTTCTCATGGATATGTATCAGTGGAACTTGTTTTTACCATTTATACTTCATGTCTGTCATATGGCATTACTTTTTTATTGTAGAAAGCCACTTTTTTTTTTTTTTGGGTGCAGAATCCTACCAGAAAAATGACAGAAAATATTCATTTGACTTGCTGTAGATCTTAACCCTTTAAGGAACCAGACACTTTCTATTTTCCTCCTCCTTTCTCCTATAGCCATAACTTTATATACAGTTAGTGTATATATTATTATGATGTGGTTACGATGTGCTTGCGTCAACCGGCATGATAGGAGCCGGCACGTGCATGCTCACCGGCAGTGGTGTGATGTACATGCTGCTGTTGGTGATTGATCGGAGCGCGCTCTGGTCGCTGCAGGAATATAGAACCGCCGGCTTCTGCCCGGTATGACGTGGCCTCAGTTCTTAACCCTGCTGTTGTCTTCGGTCAAAAACGACCGACCTTGAACTTCAATATTCTTGAAAATATTCAAGATGCGGCTCTGAAACCCGTGGCCGACCGACCCATCCTCATTTAAGTCAATCAACCACAAGTTTCAGAACCGCATCTTGAACATCCCAAAAAATACCAAAGTTCAAAATAGGTCTCCCCAGACCGAAGACAACAGCAGGGTTTTAATTAACGACCATCATGAAAATGCACGACGCAGGTCATTAAGGGGTTGAATTGCAGCAGGTCAGTTTCCACATGGAAGAGAATGCAACGTGCAGATGAGTTCTGTATCCTGAGATTCTTTCCTATTCTTAAGTTCATTTTTATAAGGCACAATATATGCCGCACTTTACTAGGTTGCTGTAAATGCCTTTTTTCAGCTGTTTTTATAATTTTCTGCAGTTTTGTGTTTTTTTTTTTTTTTTTTTTTTTATATATATAAATTAATTTGCTGTGAAGTTCCACATGATTCGGTCGCGTCCTGATGCTCGAGGGCATTTTTCATTACAGGCTGCCTCTTTTCTTTTTGCAGAGTCCAGTGGCCCCAGTTTAAAGATTACTTCATGTTCAAGCTTGAGACGGTGATGGATGACTTCCGATCATCTGCACCGGAGCCCAGAGGGCCCCCCAATCCCAATGTGGAGTACATCCCCTTCGATGAGATGAAGGAAAGAATACTGAAGATTGTAACTGGTTTTAATGGGTAAGTAACGAGCCGCTGGTAACCAAGAGATAATCCAACCAGAAAACTGAGCAGCTGCAACCACAGCAAGAAAGTGATATGGCTCCCATCATCTCATGATCTAGGGAAACTACAACTCCTAGCGTGCCCTAACTATTGTACCTCCCGGCACATCAGCTGCAGATCCTGTGTGCCCAGCACGGGGGCACATCCTCCATAGAGGGGCTTGTGAACATATTCACCCCCTTCCAGTGGCTTTTTACTCATTTTCTTACATTACAACTTGTGCGCAAATATTTTTGTAACCAGATTTGTGTGTGATGCATCAGCACTAAAGTTGTTGAAGTGAGAAAAATATAGGTATAAATTAAATTTGTCAGATTAAATAGCTAGAAATTGGCATGTGCATACGTATTCACCCCATTTGCTATGAAGCCCCTAATATTTTTTTTGGTCCAAGCAATTCCCTTGTTAAGTCCCATGCGTAGTGACAGGACGTCCCGTGTGTGCAATCTACATCCCCTGGCAAAAATATGGAATCACCAGCCTTGGAGGATGTTCATTCAGTTGTTTAATTTTGTAGAAAAAAAATCAGATCATAGACGTGGCACAAAACTAAAGTAATTTCAAATGGAAACTTTCTGGCATTAAGAAACACTAAAAGAAATCAAGAACAAAAAATGTGATAGTCAGTAATGGTTACTTGTTTTTAACCAAGTATAGGGGAAAAATTATGGAATCACTCAATTCTGAGGAAAAAATTATGGAATCATGAAAAACAAACAAAAAAACCCTCCAACACATCACTAGTATTTTGTTGCACCACCTCTGGCTGTTTTTACACCTTGCAGTCTCTGAGGCCTGGACTTAATGAGGGTCACACAGGACTCTGCATCAGTCTGGCTCCAACTTTCTCTGATTGCTGTCGCCAGATCAGCTTTGCAGGTTGGATTCTTGTCATCGACCATTTTCTTTAAGTTCCACCAAAGATTTTCTATTGGATTGAGATCCGGACTATTTGCAGGCCATGACATTGACCTTATGTGTCTATTTTCAAGGAATGTTTTCACAGTTTTTGCTCTATGGCAGGATGCATTATCATCTTGAATAATGATTTCATCATCCCCAAACATCCCTTCAATTGATGGAATAAGAAAAGTGTCCAAAATATCAACATAAACTTGTGCATTTATTGAAGATGTAATGACAGCCATCTCCCCAGTGCCTTTACCTGACATGCAGCCCCATATCATCAATGACTGTGGAAATTTGCATGTTCTCTTCAGGCAGTCATCTTTATAAATCTCATTGGAACGGCACCAAACAAAAGTTCCAGCATCATCACCTTGCCCAATGCAGATTCGCGATTCATCACTGAATATGACTTTCATCCAGTCATCCACAGTCCACGATTGCTTCTCCTTAGCCCATTGTAACCTTGTTTTTTTTCTGTTTAGGTGTTAATGATGGCTTTTGTTTAGCTT
The DNA here is from genome assembly GCF_032444005.1 of Ranitomeya imitator. NCBI lineage: Eukaryota > Metazoa > Chordata > Amphibia > Anura > Dendrobatidae > Ranitomeya > Ranitomeya imitator. Next base: position 17,936,331 of record NC_091289.1, on the reverse strand, counting down.
TTCTGTATGTAAATCCAATTTCCTTTAGGCGGTTTCCTACAGTTCGGTCACAGACATTGACTCCAGTTTCCACCCATTCGTTCCTCATTTGTTTTGTTGTGCATTTCCTGCTTTGGAGACATATTGCTTTAAGTTTCCGGTCTTGACGCTTTGATGTCTTCATTGGTCTACCAGTATGTTTGCCTTTAACAACCTTCCCATGTTGTTTGTATTTGGTCCAGATTTTAGACACAGCTGACTGTGAACAACCAACATCTTCAGCAACGTTGGGTGATGATTTACCCTCTTTTAAGAGTTTGATAATCCTCTCCTTTTTTTCAATTGACATCTCTCGTGTTGGAGCCATGATTCGTGTCAGTCCACGTGGTGCAACAGCTCTCCAAGGTGTGATCACTCCTTTTTAGATGCAGAATAACGAGCAGATCTAATTTCATGCAGGTGTTAGTTTTGGTTATGAATATTTACAGGGTGATTCCATAATTTTTTCCTCAGAATTGAGTGATTCCATAATTTTTACCCTATGCTTGGTTAAAAAAAAAGTAACCATTACTGACTACCACATTTTTTGTTCTTGATTTCTTTTAGTGTTTCTTAAAGCCAGAAAGTTGTCATTTGAAATGACTGTAGTTTTGTGCCATGTCTGCGATCTGCTTTTTTTCTATAAAATTAAACAACTGAATGAACATCCTCCAAGGCCGGTGATTCCATAATTTTTGCCAGGAGTTGTACATGGTCTGTCAGTAAATACACTTTACCTTCTCTGAGAGGCTGCAACACCGTTAACAAGAGGCACCACTAACCAAACACCATGAAGACCAAGGAGATCTCCCAGCGACACCATGAAGACCAAGGAGATCTCCCAGCGACACCATGAAGACCAAGGAGACCTCCAAGCGACACCATGAAGACCAAGGAGACCTCCAAGCGACACCATGAAGACCAAGGAGACCTCCAAGCGACACCATGAAGACCAAGGAGACCTCCAAGCGACACCATGAAGACCAAGGAGACCTCCAAGCGACACCATGAAGACCAAGGAGATCTTCAAGCGACACCATGAAGACCAAGGAGATCTTCGAGCGACACCATGAAGACCAAGGAGATCTCCGAGCGACACCATGAAGACCAAGGAGACCTCCGAGCGACACCATGAAGACCAAGGAGATCTTCGAGCGACACCATGAAGACCAAGGAGATCTCCGAGCGACACCATGAAGACCAAGGAGATCTCCAAGCGACACCATGAAGACCAAGGAGATCTCCAAGCGACACCATGAAGACCAAGGAGATCTCCGAGCGACACCATGAAGACCAAGGAGATCTCCAAGCGACTTGAGGTCAAAGTTGTTAAGTGCAAGTCTGGGTTGGGTTACTAAAACAAAAAACAATATTCCAATCTCTGATGATCCCCCTGAAGCACCATCAAATCCATTATCATCAAATGGAAAGAACATGGTACCACAACAAACCTGCCAAAAGAGGTCTGTCCACCAATACTCTCAGCCAGGACAAGGAAGGCATTAATCAGAGAGGCAGCACAGAGACCAAGGTTAACCCTGAAAGAGCTGCAGAGTTTCCAAGCAGAGACTGGAATATCTGTCTGTATGACCACAATAAGCCGTACATGCCACAGATGTGGCCTTTATGGAAGAGTGGGCAGAAAAAAGCCTTACAATTTTTGTGTAGGCCCGTTTTTGGGCAAAAAGGCATATGGGGTCACGATGCCTGGCTCCTCCAAACAAACACAGCTGATCACCCCAAGAACACATCCCGACAGTGAAACCTAGTGATGGCAGCGTCATGCTGTGGGGGTGTTTTTTGGGAGCAGGGAAAGAGGTCCAAGTCAAGGGTAACATGGATGGTGCGAAATACAGGGATATTCTTGAGGAAAACCTCTCATTGATTTGAGACTGGGACGGAGGTTCTCCTGCCAAAGCAACGCTCGCGTGGTTTAAGGGGAAACGTGTAAATGTTTTGGAGTGGCCGAGTCACAGCCCAGACCTTAATCCAGAGGTCCCCAACTCCAGTCCTCAAGGCCCACCAACAGGTCATGTTTTCAGGATTTCCTTAGTCTTGCCCAGGTAATTGCATCACCTGTGCAATGCAAAGGAAATCCTGAAAACATGACCTGTTGGTGGGCCTTGAGGACTGGAGTTGGGGACCTCTGCCTTAATCCAATGGAGAGTCTGTGGTCAGACGTGAAAATTGATATTCACCAGAGGAAACCACATAACTTGCAGGAGCTGGATCAGTTTTTCTTTGAGCAATGGACAAAAATCCCAGTGGCCACATGTGGAAATCTCCGAGACTTATCTAAAGCGACTTGCAGCTGTAAATCTTGCAAAAGGAGGCTCTACAAAGTACTGACTTTAGGGGGGTGAATAGTTATGCACACTGCAGTTTTCAGTTATCTCGTCCTATTTGTGAACCAAGTGTTCACAGTTGTCGGCATCTTCTTTACATGAACATCAGCAAACCCTCAAGAAAAACATGTGAAATTCCAGGTTGTGAGGTAGCAAAACACAAAAAATGCCAAGGGGGGGGACTTTGACAAGCCACTGTATACGACACCGCACATTGCACCTCTGCTAAATATTGACACATCACACTTATTTCTCTGTGTTAATCTCCCGTCCTCTCCAGTCTTCTGCCCATCAGTCACATTTCTGTGTTCGGCCATCACTTATATCCTCGCTTCCCTCCCTTGCAGGACGCCGTTCACTATTCAGCGGCTTTGTGAGCTGGTGACCGACCCCCGGAGGAATTACACCGGCACAGACAAGTTTCTGAGAGGAGTTGAAAAGGTAAGTTATCCAGAGAGGTGGTAGTGGGCTGTGAGCCCCCCGGCATTGTTACTTGTGGAGGAACTGTACATCGCATCTCCTCCTAGCTGGGAGCAAGAGCGTCGTTCCTATTATGAAGGCTGACGTATGCTCTATGCATAAAACATTTTTTTTCCTTTTACAGAACGTCATGGTTGTCAGCTGTGTGTACCCTTCTTCTGAGTAAGTACATGGGATAAAACCATAATGCAGCCGTGCTTGTGGGGCGACGTGGGGGGCCCAAGATGCTGGAAAATCTCTAATATATCTGTAAAAAAAAAATGGGTGACCTCCTTTGATTGGCGGCAGCATTATTAAAGTGTTCCATCATTTTTTGATAAGTGAGACACTGACCTGTGTGACCGCTGCAATCCTGAGAATGACTGGAAGAAAGCGCCGGCACGTTGCGGTGCAGAGCTCTGTGGTCCGTACATGAAGCAGTGTTGCAGGGAAAACTGTAACAGCCCCAGGTTGCCCATTTATTCTGGGGGGTCTGTGTAGGTCCCATGGATGTCTTGCGACAGGTCAAAATGTGATGGCTGTGTAGTTTAAGAATTAACGAGCATCAACTCCATCATCTTGAACCACATCCATGACCAAGTGTAGACCATAACTCTGACTTGGTGAAATGATTTCCAGCGCACTTTAGTCCAATCCAAACACACCAGAGAGACTCGTTTAGTTCGGCCGACACTGTGGAGTTAGACGGCGATTTATTACGTAGCGTTCTGCACCCAGCTGCGCTGCACTTGACGTTGGCACCTGTATAAATGTGCACACTGGGATCGTTTTCACGGTCTACTTCGAGTTTTCTAAAATCTGGTTTATTTTCTTGCAGGAAAAATAACTCTACTAGCATAAACCGAATGAACGGTGTGATGTTCCCTGGAAACTCCCAGAGTTACACGGACAGGTATGTAGTAAAGCACCACGTCAGTAGTTCTTCAGTCTTCATTCCTCAGCGAGAACCACGTGTCTGTGGATATGCTAAAGAAACTTGTGTCTCCAGGAACGTCACTGGCACTCGCCCACTATGAGCGTTTTTCGCAAAGTGCAGTCGCCTTAATTACTTGTCGTTTCTGTGATTACTTTAACAATCTGCTTTTAAGTAAAATATATTTTGTCTTTCAGATCGAACATTAATGGTCCAGGGACCCCGAGACCACTGAGCCGGCCGAAGATATCTGTCTCAAGTCCCATGACAACTAATGGTTTGCCTGATGGCAGCGAAAACAAAGACTCAGAAGGACAAGAAAAAGATGACACTCACAGGTGATTTATCAGACTGAGCTGATACATGTGAGCAGCTGACCAGTGTGGCCGCCTGCCTGCCTTCTTTCCTTCTCGATCGGGTGGCCGCCTGCCTGTCTTCCTCCATTCTCGATCGGGTGGCCGCCTGCCCTCCTTCCTTCTCGATCGGGTGGCCGCCTGCCCTCCTTCCTTCACGATCGGGTGGCCGCCTGCCCTCCTTCCTTCTCGATCGTGTGGCCGCCTGCCTTCCTTCCTTCTCGATCGGGTGGCCGCCTGCCTACCTTCCTCCCTTCTCCATCGGGTGGCCGCCTGCCTACCTTCCTCCCTTCTCCATCGGGTGGCCGCCTGCCTGCCTTCCTCCCTTCTCCATCGGGTGGCCGCCTGCCTGCCTTCCTCTCTTCTCCATCGGGTGGCCGCCTGCCTGTCTTCCATTCTCGATCGGGTGGCCGCCTGCCCTCCTTCCTTCTCGATCGGGTGGCCGCCTGCCCTCCTTCCTTCTCGATCGGGTGGCCGCCTGCCCTCCTTCCTTCTCGATCGGGTGGCCGCCTGCCTTCCTTCCTTCCTTCTCGATCGGGTGGCCGCCTGCCTACCTTCCTCCCTTCTCGATCGGGTGGCCGCCTGCCTTCCTCACTTCTCGATCGGGTGGCCGCCTGCCTGCCTTCCTCCCTTCTCGATTGGGTGGCTGTCTGCCTTCCTCCCTTCTCGATCGGGTGGCCGGCTGCCTGCCTGCCTTCCTCCCTTCTCGATTGGGTGGCCACTTGCCTCCTTTCCTTTCTTCCCCAGTATATGTTGTCTGATTTAATCCGAACAGTGCAAATGCTTTGACCTAATTTTAATGGTGGTCAACATTAGACCCCCTGTATGATTCACAAACTACCCCAAACCATCTGGACATTTTTAATCAATCAACCGTTAAATTTTGACTCTGACCTTTCTCCACAGCGATTCCCTTTCCCCTGAGGACGGCTCTCCAAGTACTGTAAAGAACAAGCATATGGAGGAAGATCCAACAGAGGGGCATGAGGTGAAGAGACTCAAGTTTGACGAGGAGGAGGAGGAGCAGGAGCAGCCCACCGCCCCCGAGGAGCCCTCTTCCAGCCAGTCATCTAGTGAAATGACTGACGACGCTGAAGCCGTATCCACAAGCGAAGAGACGGAGAAGGAGAGCTGTGATACAGAACTTGCTTCAGAAGGTGGGGGTCTGTCCTGTACACATGATCTGTTGCTTTAATGTACAAACATGCTGACGGTAGATTAGTGGCTGATCTCCATGACTTCTGCCCCGTCAGGGGGTGAGTGGGTGATGCACAGATGTGACGGTCCTGAAAGGAAACTGTCAGTAACATGCAGACAAGTAATGTGGGCTCTCCGTATACTGTAATTACAAGGTTTTCTCAGCACATGTGATGGCTGCATCAATCAGCCAGGCTGCACGATTGCAAATGGTTATATAGTTCTCTGAAACGCTCCATGTCAGGGAAAATATAGTTTGTCCATGGTGCTCGCCAAATTTTCAGAGATGAGGAGGAGGTGAGCTGTGATATTGCCTATTGTGAATGATGGATCCTGTGTTAACCCCTCGATATACAGTAAACACAGGATCCACCTTTCGCAATAGATGAGATCACAGCTCACCACCTCCTCCTGTACAATGACTGATAACACCTCTATATACAGTAGATAACCCAGGATCCACCATTCACAATAGGTGATGTCACGGCTCACCACCTCCTCCTGTACAATGACTGATCACACCTCTATATACAGTAGATAACACAGGATCCACCATTCACAATAAGTGGTCACAGCTCACCTCCTCCTCCTGTACAATGACTGATGACATCTCTATATACAGTAGATATTGTTCATTGTACAGGTGGAGAAGGTGAGCTGTGACATCTATTGTGAATCCTGTGTAATCTACTCTATATAGAGTGTTATGAACAATAGCAGATCTGTGAGGATGAAAAATCTTTACAGAACAGGAAATGTGAGTTTTGTATTAAGCCTGGTGGCCAGCGTGATAGTTGTAAGATTTTTAGATGGAATATACAGTTGAAACCAGAAGTTTCCATACACTATATAAAGAGACACATGCATGTTTTTCTCAATAGCTGACATGAAATCAGAATAAACCTTTCCTGATTTGGGTCAATTAGGATTACCATGATTATTAATATTTGCCAAAGGCCAGAATAATAAGAGAATGAATGTTTTAAGGTATTTTTATTAGTTACTGCAAAGTCAAAAGTTTTCATACATTTCATTACTATTTGGTACCCAGTGCCCTTAGACTGAATGACTTGGGTGAAACGTTTGAGATCTCCTTTCGTAAGCTTCTCAAAATGGTTGGTTGGATTTTCGGGCCATTCTTCCTGACAAAACTGGTGAAACTGATCCAGGATTGCAAGTCGCCTTCTTCGCACCGGCCTTACAGCTTTGCCCATACATTTGCACCAGTCCCTCCTGCAGCAAAACCACGCCACAACATGATACTGCCTCCCCCGTGTTTCACAGTGGGGATGATGTTCTTGGGCCTCCAAGCTTCGCCCTTTTCCCTCCAAACGTAACAATGGTCAATGGTCATTATGCCCAAAAAGTTCAATTTTAGTTTCATCAGAAAATTAAGGTATTTATTCGTGTGCATTTGCAAATATTATTTTTGTTTGTTTTGGGGTAGTGGCTTCTTCCTGGCACAGTGGCCTTTCAGCCCATGGTGATACAGTACTCGTTTCACTGTGGATATTGACACAATTTTTCCAGCTTCTGCCATCATCTATACAAGGTCTTTTGCTTGTGTTGATATGCATATGTCGGACCAAAGCACAATCCTCTCTGGGACACAGAACCAGTCTCCTTCCTGAGCGGCGTGATGGCTGGACATTCCCATCTTGTTTGTACTTGCGTATAATAGTTTGTACAGATCAATGAGGCACCTTCATGTATCTTGAAATTGTACCCAAGCATGAGCCCAACTTGTGAAAGTCCACAATTCTCTTCCTGATACCTGGGCTGATTTCTTTAGACTTTCCCATGATGCTACACAAAGAAGCAGTGTGTTTCAGGTGTGCATTAAAATACATCCACAGGTCTCTAACTCAGATGTTGCCAAAAAATCAGAAACTTCCAAGCACACGACATCCTCATATGGGCAGTCCACGATTGTTTAACGACATAGTAATCTGGTATGTAAACTTTTGACTTTGCAGTAAGTACTAAAAATGCCTTAAAACATTCTCTCATTATTCTGACATTTGGCAAATATTAATTATGGTAACCCTTACTGACCGAGAACGGGTTTATTCTGATTTCATGTCAGATAGTTATAGTGTATGGAAGCTTAGTTTCAGCTGTATATTCCATCTGTAAGGATATGTGCACACGCTGCGGATTTTGCTGCGGATCCGCAGCGTTTCCGCAGCTGCGGATCCGCAGCAGTTTCCCATGAGTTTACAGTACAATGTAAACCTATGGGAAACCAAATCCGCAGTGCACATGCTGCGGGAAAAAAAACACATGGAAATGCTGCGGTTTATTTTCCGCAGCTTGTCAATTCTTTGGACGGATACCGCTGCGGATTTCAACCTGTTCCAATAGATATCTGCAGGGTAAAATCCGCAGAGAAAACCGCAAAAGAAACCGCGATAAATCCGCAGTGGTTTTTCAATGCGGATTTTGCAAATCCGCTGCGGAAAATTCCGCAATGGAATCCGCAGTGTGTGCACTTAGCCTTTCACGCTGCATTTCTTCTTGCGGTTGATACATTGGGAGGATTTGCCATCAGGTTATGATCCTCAGATCCGACCTATGAATGGCCGTAGAGCCGCTTCCGTTTCGCACTCTTCCCGTTTTTCCCCGCACGGCTCTGCCATACACAAGTGACTGCTTCTTCTGAACCCCTCAGGGCACATTTCTTCTTTTAATCCTTTTTGTTCCTCAATGCAGAATCTTTAGTGACATCAAGCGAATCTGCGACTGAAGAAATCGAGAAGGAAACCGCTGACAGCGTGTGTGTAACTGAAGAAACCCCCGAGGAGGAATCCCAGCAAATGGAGCAGTCGGAAGCGTCCGAAGCGGTCTGCGGCTCGAGCGCTGACGAGGAGGAGAGCACAACCTCCACTAGTAAAGCTGACACAGAGTGCACTGAACCCGAGCACCCAGAAACTTTTGAAAAGACCCCCGAAATCCCTCCCGAGTCTCCCATGGATAACAGTGAGGGGGCGACGGACGTAGCAGAGGAACCTATGGAACAGGACTAACTCCACTGACACCTAGAGACACCAGTATTTTCCAGACAGTTCTGTTTTTACACTGTATACAAATTTTACTTAATAAAAGCGGACCTTTAGTTTTACAAAAAGGCAGGTTGTGAATCAAAAAAACACACAAAAAAAATTACAAACTTTTTCTGGAGTAGAAACTGAGCTTTATTCACCCCATGTCAGGACTGTGAATCTCTCAATCCTTAAGGTTCTGGTCACCACTGACTTGTCGATTTTGGTCATTTCAGTGGTTCTTGTATAGAATTTTTTTTTTATTATTATTTAGAAAGGTTTTTAAACTGGAAGGTTCATTTTTTCCTGAGGGTTTTTTTTTTTTTTTGTTACCTATGAAAAAAAAAATCAAACGACTCTCTCCATCGTTGAAATTAATTTCTGCTAGACTTTAATTCTGTAATTCTTATTTTTTTTTTTATTATATTGAAGACTTGATAGGAACGTCATTTCCTCTCCACACTAATTCCTACGGCAGTGAATGTACAAGCGCGGAGCTTCTCCAAACGTACGTTTTTTTTTTACTTTTTAACCAAAATGCAAGTGCACCTGACTCTTCCGTTCATGGGGGGCATGAAGGGGCGTAAGTGGGGCCTGTGGGCTCATCGGAAGATGGCACTGTCAGGGCGTGGAGCGAGAGACTCTGCTGTTTTTACATCATGGGTTCACTTTTAAGTATGAATTTTAGCACTTTGAGGACCTCTACATATAGTGTTGAGCCATTCTAGGAATATTTTGGCTTCACTTTCCGTGCACTGATCTGTATCTGGCCTCATGCATGTGACGGAGCCTGTGTAATGGCCCCATGGGTGCGGAGCCTTATTACTGCTCTGTAGAGCGGTACCGCTCTAATATGGCAGAACTTAGACTCCATTCACATCCAGTGCTGCCTGAACCCCTCCCCGAGACTATTTGGGTATGTTCACATGTGGCAGATTTGTCATAAAAATCCTATTTACATGTAGAAAACCAATTCAGAAATGTGACACTTTTAAGAGTTGGGTAAAAAGACTTGTAAGTTCTTCTGATCAGCGAGCGTGCTCATATAGGTGTTATCTAAGCATGCTCGGGTGCTAACAGTGTCTCTTCAGCATGCTCGAAAAATGAGTCCCCACAGCTGCATGTCTACCAAACAGGCAATCAATGCATGTATTATGGCTGTCGAACAGCTGCGGGGACTCGAACATGATCAAGCTTGCCGATGACACTCGGTTAGCACCCAAGCATGCTCAGATAACACCTTACACCAGCACGTTCGCTCATCACTAGTAAGTACCCAGAACCCTGCAAATCTACCTGTCGACGGCTGCCCCAGAACGAGTCACGCCGATCAGAAGAGGCGCCGGGGGATGGTTTGCAGGGTTCACGTCCAAGTTCTTGCAAATATTTTTCTCAATTCCTATAATAATCCCTAATAAGCTCTTACCCCATAACGAATCCTTGCCTGTTGCTTGGCCTTTAACCAGCAGGGGGCGTCTTATCAGGATATTGGCTCAATTCTGGATGTGAATGGGGGCATAACACACACTTATATTGGAAGGTGATGGGTTAAACCGAACCTACTTTTTACCCTTGGTAATGTAACGGCCACCTCTGCGCTGTGGACTGTAATGGCGCCAATCTCTACTTTTGGGAAATGGAGTTTTTGTTTTTAACATTCCAAAAAAGACTGGATCCGCCTTTATATTCATTTGTTTTTGTTTTTTACATAATTTTTTTTATTTATGATGACACACGCCTGTCTCTGTAGCGTAGATACTGGCAAACTTGATTTCCGGGAAAAGAAAACACTCTTAAGGGTACGTTTCGGACATCTGCGTATATGAATGCAGCGAGAAGTACATTTTTTCTTTATTTTTTTATTTTTAATGGACTGAACGTCTGATTTTTTTTTTTTTTTTTTTCTTTTCAAGATCCTAACGATTTATAGAACTTTTTTTTTTTTTTTCTCTTAAATTTCGCCTTTTTCGACAGCCGGCGATAAAGAAGAACTTGTATCGATCAGCTTCAAAGCACAACTTCTGCTCCCCATCCTCTCTGAGCGTCACGTTTCCCGGCTGCTGAATTTCTATTTTTTTTTTTTTTTTTTTTCCAGACCTAATTTAGCTCTTTTGATATATAGAAATTTTTAAATTTCAGTAGATTTTTTTTTTTTATTTTTTTTTTTTTTTGTAGGATGTGACGAGTGTTCACTGCCTTTTGTGGAACGTTATCTAATTGTATAATTTCTGTGTGTAAAAACCTGAATGCTTTGGGCTTTCAATACAGTATTCATATGAAGCAATAAATATTTATGTTATAAGTGACGGAGTACAATTATTATCAAATTATAAATGAACCGATTTTTTTATTTCTAATCTGCTTTCTGTGAAGAGCTAAACAAGTTTATCGACCACTTTGGGATTTTTTTTTGTTTTGTTACTTGAATGTATTTTGGGCTTAAAATCACTTTTGCATTTGAGTTTGATTAAAAATTTTGCATCGTTCGGCTTTTACAGGCTCTTTTGTTTTTCCTTATATATTTCTGGCTGCTGAAGGAGTTAACTGAGGATCTATTAGTGAGTTCATTTTGTTAATTACTCTTGTGTGTCTTTCTCTGAGCTCTTCTGATTTTTATTAACAAGGACCACATCAAAGTTGAGCTAAATTTTGATGTATTTTGTAACTTGTCTTTTTCTGAGCCCTTCTCGGTTGATTTATAAAAGCCCTGAGTGAGCTCACTGACCGAGTCTCGGATAACTCCTGCAGACCACAGCAATCTGAGAATCTGTTGGTGAGCTCGTTCTGATGGGGCGTCTGTAACTCTCGTATGAACTTTGATGTGGTCATGAGCCCCAACATTGATGTAGTCTTTGCTCATAAATTAGCCAAGTGTTATAAATGCCCAATGAGAGTGTGCTCACTGACCGATGCCCGGATAACTCCTTCTACAATAGAAAGCGATACGCAGAGGCTGTGGAAGGCGAACGGTGCAAAATTTCTAATGAAACCCAATTGCAAAAATGATTTTTCGTCCAAAATACATGCAAATAATTAAAAAAAAGGTCCCTAAAGGGGATGTAGATTGCTTGCTCAAGTTTGTTTCCACTCCTAACACCTCAAGGCCCGGCCTATATGTGACTGCACAGTGTTAGGTCGCAACGTCTCGCCGCTAATGATGGTGATCGTAGTCGAGTTGCTACCTACAAACTACAGCAATAGGACGGATGTCGGCGCGACCACTTGCCGATCATTAGTTATGATCTTGTGCCATCCCTGGCATAAATACTGCACACTAGTATATGAGCCGATATCAACAATGAATGGCTGGAAGAAGCTCAAAGATTTCTTGCTAAACACTGCCACCTCGTGGCCAAAGTGGGGTACAAGCTACACCGAGAACATCAGGTCATCTCCAAAGAACATCTGCAGTCTGTGACTCTCCTGAGGTTGCTTGCATGCTGGGAGTTGTAGTTTTTCAATTGTTGGAAAAGTTGCAAAACACTCCCGGAGGGTTTTTAAAGAGGTTTTCTAGGCATAGGGCAAGATCAGTAGAAAAAAAAAATGGATCAGTGTTATCCATATTAGATCTCACTCTGTGAGAAGCGGCCATGTTTTAATGATCTCCATCTGATTCAATTAATGCTATGGATTTAATTACAAGAATGGTAAAAAGGGCAACAAGGAAACAAAACAACTTTTTCCAAGTTTTCTAGTGCTGCATCTTAGCTTGGCCCCACTAGGGGGAGCTGTGGGTTTGGGAATGTCTTTCTTGCCCAGGGACTGGTGGCTGTGTGTTCGTGGTGCCATCACTGCGCTGACACATAATGTAATGTTTGGCCAAGATATATATCTTTCCTATAACATAATGTAACACATCTGGGTGCTAAAGAGAAATATTGAGTTGCGGCAATTGATGCTGTGGCTGCCCTGGCCGCTGGACCCCCCCCCCCCCCCCCCAACAACGATAGACGACGAGTCCTTAAAGGGAACCTGTCACCTGAATTTGGCGGGACAGGTTTGCGGTCATATGGGCGGGGTTTTCGGGTGTTTTGATTCACCCTTTCCTTACCCGCTGGCTGCATGCTGGCCGCAATATTGGGTTGAAGTTCATGCTGTGTCCTCTGAAGTACACGCCTGCGCAAGGCAAGATGAACTTCAACCCAATATTGCAGCCAGTGGGTAAGGAAAGGGTGAATCAAACACCTGAAAACCCCGCCCATATGACTGCAAACCTGTCCCGCCAAATTCAGGTGACAGGTTCCCTTTAAGGACTCGTCGTCTATCGTTGTTGGGGGGGGGGGGGGGGGTCCAGCGGCCAGGGCAGCCACAGCATCAATTGCCGCAACTCAATATTTCTCTTTAGCACCCAGATGTGTTACAGCACCGATATTACCGCCATATGGTGACCATATAGTGGTAGATAGCAGTGCTGCAGAACATATAACAGATCACAGCACAGTTATTGATGGTGACTTACCGCTGACGTTCTTTCTGATGGAATCGTTCACTTTTCCCGTCTTTTCCATCTGTCCCAGACCGACATGACAACTTCTTCCACCCAGGACTGTCTGCAGAGAAAACAACAAAGACACATTTCACTTCTCATATTCCAGCAATCACCATCTATTCCCAACCTGCACAAACTCCTCATCCTGCTGATACCCCAATAATGAGCCGCTGCTGCCGTATGTTCCCCTATTACTGCCCCTGATACCCCAATACTGAGCCGCTGCTGCCGCATGTGACCCTATTACTGCTCCTGATACCCCAATACTGAGACGCTGCTGCCGTATGTTCCCCTATTACTGCACCTGACACCCCAATACTGAGCCGCTGCTGCTGTATGTGTCCTTATTACTGCACCTGATACCCCAATACTGAGCCGCTGCTGCCGTATGTGTCCTTATTACTGCCCCTAATACCCCAATACTGAGCTGCTGCCGTATGTGTCCCTATTACTGCACCTGATACCACAATACTGAGCCGCTGCTGCCGTATGTGACCCTATTACTGCACCTGATACCCCAATACTGAGCCGCTGCTGCCGTATGTGTCCCTATTACTGCCCCTAATACCCCAATACTGAGCTGCTGCCGTATGTGTCCCTATTACTGCACCTGATACCCCAATACTGAGCCGCTGCTGCCGTATGTGTCCCTATTACTGCACCTGATACCCCAATACTGAGCCGCTGCTGCCGTATGTGTCCTTATTACTGCACCTGATACCCGGATACTGAGCCGCTGCTGCTGTATGTGTCCTTATTACTGCACCTGATACCCCAATACTGAGCCGCTGCTGCTGTATGTGTCCTTATTACTGCCCCTAATACCCCAATACTGAGCTGCTGCCGTATGTGTCCCTATTACTGCACCTGATACCACAATACTGAGCCGCTGCTGCTGTATGTGTCTCTATTACTGCCCCTGACACCCCAATACTGAGCCACTGCTGCCGTATGTGTCCCTATTACTGCCCCTAATACCCCAATACTGAGCTGCTGCCGTATGTGTCCCTATTACTGCACCTGATACCCCAATACTGAGCCGCTGCTGCCGTATGTGTCCCTATTACTGCACCTGATACCCCAATACTGAGCCGCTGCTGCCGTATGTGTCCTTATTACTGCACCTGATACCCGGATACTGAGCCGCTGCTGCTGTATGTGTCCCTATTACTGCACCTGATACCCCAATACTGAGCCGCTGCTGCTGTATGTGTCCTTATTACTGCCCCTAATACCCCAATACTGAGCTGCTGCCGTATGTGTCCCTATTACTGCACCTGATACCACAATACTGAGCCGCTGCTGCCGTATGTGTCCCTATTACTGCACCTGATACCCCAATACTGAGCCGCTGCTGCCGTATGTGTCCTTATTACTGCACCTGATACCCGGATACTGAGCCGCTGCTGCTGTATGTGTCCTTATTACTGCACCTGATACCCCAATACTGAGCCGCTGCTGCTGTATGTGTCCTTATTACTGCCCCTAATACCCCAATACTGAGCTGCTGCCGTATGTGTCCCTATTACTGCACCTGATACCACAATACTGAGCCGCTGCTGCTGTATGTGTCTCTATTACTGCCCCTGACACCCCAATACTGAGCCGCTGCTGCCGTATGTGTCCCTATTACTGCCCCTAATACCCCAATACTGAGCTGCTGCCGTATGTGTCCCTATTACTGCACCTGATACCCCAATACTGAGCCGCTGCTGCCGTATGTGTCCCTATTACTGCCCCTGACACCCCAATACTGAGCCGCTGCTGCCGTATGTGTCCCTATTACTGCCCCTAATACCCCAATACTGAGCTGCTGCCGTATGTGTCCCTATTACTGCACCTGATACCCCAATACTAAGCCTCTGCCGTATGTTCCCCTATTACTGCTCCTGATACCCCAATACTGAGCCGCTGCTGCCGTATGTGACCCAATTACTGCACCTGATACTCCGATACTGAGCCGCTGCTGCCGTATGTGTCCCTATTACTGCTTCTGATACCCCGATACTGAGCCGCTGCTGCCGTATGTGTCCCTATTACTGCTCCTGATACCCCAATACTGAGCCGCTGCTGCCGTATGTGTCCCTATTACTGCTTCTGATACCCCGATACTGAGCCGCTGCTGCCGTATGTGTCCCTATTACTGCTTCTGATACCCCGATACTGAGCCGCTGCTGCCGTATGTGTCCCTATTACTGCTTCTGATACCCCGATACTGAGCCGCTGCTGCCGTATGTGTCCTTATTACTGCTCCTGATACCCCAATACTGAGCCGCTGCTGCCGCATGTGTCCCTGTTACTGCTTCTGATACCCCAATACTGAGCCGCTGCTGCTGTATGTGTCCCTATCACTGCACCTGATACCCCAATACTGAGCCGCTGCTGCCGTATGTGTCCCTATTACTGCACCTGATACCCCAATACTGAGCCGCTGCTGCCGTATGTGTCTCTGTTACTGCCCCTGATACCCCAATACTGAGCCGCTGCTGCCGTTTGTGGCCCTATTACTGCACTTGCTGTGTAGTATAAAGTAGCGCTCCACTTACTGCCCCACATAGTAATACCACCACTGTGCCCCTTACAAAGTAATAATGCCTTCCTTGTGCTCTCTAGATGGTAAAATTGCCTCTTAGAAAATGTTAATGCCCTGTGCTCGTGCTCTCCACATTTTCTCCCTAGAAAAGTAATAAAACCCCATATGCAACTTTGATGGTTACAGTACCCCAAGTGTCCCTATAACAATAATGCTTCTTAAGTGTCCACATTTAATAATGTCCTCTGAGTTCCCCTATGTACAGGTCCATTATAGTCAGTATAATGCCCCCACAGCTCCCTTATACACAGTATGATGATCCCACAGCTTCATTATACACAGTGTTATGGTCCCACAGCTCCCCTATACACAGTATGATGATCCCACAGCTCCCCTATACACAGTATGATGATCCCACAGCTCCCCTATACACAGTATGATGATCCCACAGCTCCCTTATACACAGTATGATGATCCCCCAGCTCCACTATACACAGTATTATGGGCCCCCAGCTCCACTATACACAGTATGATGATCCCACAGCTCTCCTATATACAGTATTATGGGTCCCCAGCTCCACTATGCACAGTGTTATGGTTCCACAGCTCCCCTATACACAATATGAACATTCCACAGCTCCCCTATTCAAAGTATGATGATCTTATAGTTCCACTGTACACAGTATGATGATCCTACAGCTTCCCTATACAGAGTATTGTGGGCCCACAGCTTCCATGTACACAGTATAGTGCCCCCAGAGCTCCCCTATACACAGTATGATGACCCCACAGCTCCCCTATACACCATATGATGATCCCTCAGCTCCCCTATACATAGTATTATGGGCCTCCAGTTTCACTATACTCAGTTAATGCCCCCCCCCCCAACTCCCCTACACTGTATGATGGGCCTACAGCCCTGCTATACACAGTATGATGATCCTACAGCTCTGCTATACACAGTATGATGATCCACAGCTTGCCTATACACAGTAAGATGATCCCACAGCTCCCCTATACACAGTATGATGATCCCTCAGCTCCCCTATACACAGTATGATGATCCCACAGCTCCCCATACACAGTATGATGATCCCACAGCTCCCCATACACAGTATGATGATCCCTCAGCTCCCCTATACACAGTATGATGATCCCTCAGCTCCCCTATACACAGTATGATGGGCCCCCAGCTCCCCTATACAAAGAATGATGATCTTACAGTTCCGCTGTACACCGTATGATGATCCCACAGCTCCCCAATACACAGTATGATGATTCCACAGCTCCCCTATACAAAGTACGATGATCTTACAGATCCGCTGTACACAGTATGATGATCCCACAGCTCCCCATACACAGTATGATGATCGTACAGCACCCCTATACAGAGTATTGTGGGCCCACAGCTTCAATATACACATTATAATGCCCCCAGAGCTCCCCTATACCCAGTATAATGGGCACACAGCTCACCTATACAAAGTATAACGTCCCTATTGCTCCGTTGTACACAGTATGATGTTCCACAGAGTTCCCCTATACATAGAATGATGTCCCAACTACTCCCCCAAAACACAGTATAATGACCCCAAAAGTAGCACCCACACTGTGTACACCAAGTGTATGGCGCCATGCCTGTATAAAAAATAGGGGGGTCTCAATGTGCGACTCTTATAAGCTATACTATGGATAGTTGATAAGTGTCAATCTTGGGCCAATCCTGGAAGGTCCAGATCACTCTCAATATAACGAGCTTCCACCATGTGCCACGTTCAATAACAAGCACTGATATAGTGGTAACGCTTCTTAATTTGTGCCCATTCTCAGCAGGGTACCCGGCCCACGGCTGCCCCGAGGGCCGAGAACAATCCACAGCATACTGTAAAGTGCCGTTATAGGGGATGTGAGGGGTTAATCCCGTTTTGTAGTCTCATATCTGTTCTTAATGACGATTAGTCCTGTAATCCTGCAAATTCAGCAACTTATTTACACTATGTCTGTAGCCAGGATTTCAACCATCGAGCCATCATGTCAAATTGGACTGTGACGCTTCATGGTTTTTATAGTGGATATGCTGCCTTAATGAGGGGTAGAGATCCATAAGGTTGTTACAGGGTATGTATACTTTTGCAGCCATTTTTTATTGTGCCACTGTAAGCAAAATAAAAATTGAAGCCACTTTGCAAACCATTGTTGATTAAAAAATACCCTACCGTTTTGTGTATGCAGCTCTTTTGTAAAACAATGTACTAGAATTTATAGTTTATATGCTGCCTTAATGAGGAGCAATCCATAAAAGTTGCTATAGGGTATGTATACCTTTGTGGTCATTTTTTTATTGTAAAAAACAAAGCCACTTTGCAAATATTAAAAATTCCTTACAATTTCTTGTATGCAGCTCTATGTAACAAGGCAGGGTGTTTGGGTTGTTTTTTTTTTTGCGCCCCCTTGCCATGCCTTTACATATAAAGAGGGTCAGAAAATGTGGGGTAACTCAGGACTGCAGGATCAGACTACATACGGGTTTGTTTGTAGTCTGTAACCATGGAGACACATAGGTCTGCAGAAGAGCTGCAGCAAAAGGTGTCTTTAAATTAATAAAATTATGTCTTTTACAAAGATTTTTTGATGTTTTATTAATGCATTTTTGCAAAAAGATTTAGTTTGAAAATTCAATTTTTTTTGCAGATCTATGTCTGAAAAAATGGATTTCTCTATTCGGTCCACCATTTCAGACAACCTTCAGCATCAGGCTGTGACCGCTAATGATCAGTCTGCATAGGAGCTGTATACACAAAACGGTAGGGGATTTTCAGTGAATACTATTTGTAACATTACTTCACTTTATATTTTGGTTGTAGAAATGCAATAAAAAGTCTACAGACCTTATAACTACTATTTTTCAAGATTAATATTGAATTTATTATATTTTTACCCACTCCTTGGGTATTTTTGGGGGTTTGTAATAAAATTTAAAAACAAATAGTCAGCCATTACTAAATCTGAAAACATTATGCAACAATCCCTTTTTATTACCATAAAAGCATATTTGCTTGTGGCACCAAGGCGAGCGATGTGATGATGTTTGGTGCGTGTGACTGGATGCTGCACGCTGCTGGTTTATGGAGA
The DNA here is from genome assembly GCF_032444005.1 of Ranitomeya imitator. NCBI lineage: Eukaryota > Metazoa > Chordata > Amphibia > Anura > Dendrobatidae > Ranitomeya > Ranitomeya imitator. The sequence continues at coordinate 17,917,830 of NC_091289.1, read as the reverse complement.
CGCTCAGGACGGGGTGAGCGGCTTAAATGGCAATGAAAGGAAATTGAATTTAAGAAAATGTTTCAGAAAACACTTTAAGAGTGAAGAGATGCTCAGAAAGAACAGCGGAGGGGAAAGAAATGATCAAAACCAGAGCAATCAGACATTTTTCTTATCAAAGAGATTCTTTTCTTCAGTCTTTAATAGAAAATTAAAGACGAGGCATCATGGGAAATAATGAGCCTCTTTCCTTCCTAGGACATCTCTCTCTCTTTCTAAATATATCTATATGATTAATGTCTATTGTTTCTCTTCCTTTCTTCTTTTCCTTTCTTCTTCCTTTCCATTCTCCCTTTCCTTTCTTCTTTGTTCCATTACTTTCTTCCTTTCCTTACTTCCTTTATTCTTTCTTACTTCCTTTCTTCTACCTTTGTTCTTTCTTCTTACTTTCTTCTTTCTTCATCCTTTCTCCTTTCTTGTTCCTTTCCTTTCTTCCTTTTCTTTTCTTCTTTCTTCCTTTCCTCCTTTCCGTTCTTCTTTCTTCCTTACTTTCCTTTCTTTCTTTCCTTTCTTCCTTTTCTTTCTTCTTTCTTCATTTTCTCCTTTCCTTTCTTCTTTCATCCTTTATTTTCTTCCATTCTTCTTCCTTTCCTTTCTTCATTCTTCCTGTCTTCTTTCTTTCTTCCTTTCTTCTTTCTTGTTCCTTTCCTTTCTTCTTCCTTTCTTCATTCTTGTTCCTTTCTTCTTTCTTTTCTTTCTTCCTTTTATACTCTTCTATTATTCCTTTCCTCCTTTCCTTTCTTTTTTCTTCCTTTCTTTCTTTTCTTCCTTTCCTTTCTTCTTTATTCATTTACTTTCTTCCTTTCTTCTTCCTTTCCTTTCCTTTCTTTTTTCTTCTTCAAGTCTACTTTCTTCCTCTACTTTCTTGTTCCTTTACTTCCTTCCTTCCTTTCTTCTTCCTTTCCTTTCTTCCTTTCTTTTTACTTTCTTCCTTTCTTCTTCTCTTCCTTTCCTTTCTTCTTCATGTCTTGTTTATTCCTTTCTTCTTCCTTTCATTTCTTCATTTGTTCTTTCTTCATTTCTTCTTCCTTTCTTTTATCTTTCTTCCTTTACTTTTTTCTTTCTTGTTTCTTTCCATCTTCTTTTCCTTTCTTTTCCTTTCCGTTCTTACTCATTTCCTTTCTTCTTCCTCCTTTCCTTTCTTCTTTTCTTTTCTTCCCTTCCTCTCTGTTCTTCTTCTCCTTTTTTCTTCCTTCCTTTCCTTCTTCCTTTTTCCTTTTCTTCTCATCTTCCTTTCTTGTCTCTTTCTCCTGTTCATCTATCTATGTGAACAATTCCTAACGAATGTAAAGGGGTACTCACTAAAAAACCTTACAGTACTTTTATTTAGTGCCATTTGTCTGGACGCCAACAGGAGAGCAGAATTTTCCTTTAAAAATGTAATATCTACGAAGCAATATCGAACAGTCCTCAGATTTCCCACTGATGCTGTACTAAAGGACACAGTGTTGGACTGGATTAACAAGGGCCCACCAGTAACATTGACTCCAGGGGCCACTGTTCAGCTACATGAAAACATTATATTACTCTCAAATTGTCTCTTCAGAGAGGAAGAGGATTAGAACTCTAGTGCCACCTATATATTACTTTCAGTCACAAATAATAATAAACTGGGTCCTTTGAATGAATGAGGAGATGCTTCCTTTGTACATAGTGTATTGTCCGAACTATCGCTCATGTGGGGGTACCGACGTTCCACTCCTACACAGGAGCCCACCGGAGTCCGAGTCTGCTTGTATATTACTTCTATGTATGTTATCTTAATCATTATTGTTCCATTGTTATTACACTATTGCTACGTTATAGTCTTCGCAAACACCCTGTAGTGAAACCTTTCGGACGACTTGTCCATAAATGTATTTACTCCAGATGTCCCTCTGTTCTTGTGCTGTCACCTCAGTCCTCGACCTCCATTACTTCCGTTCTTCTTGATTCCGACTCTTGATGGACTGGGGAATATGCTTCGTGTTTGGAGACCTGGGATGTGTCACGTTGTACCTGCCCCGAGAACATCATCTTCTTATTAAAGCTTCCTGACATTTGATGTAGAGGGAAGGTCAGCAGATTGGACAGAAAGATTCACCTTCTTTTCATGGTGGCCTCACAATGACTCAGGATGTGCCGAGGAGATAATGTAATGGTCGATATTGATTTCTTCACAACTATGACATTTCTTGGCCGCCATGTATCCCATCTTCATTATTTTACAACTGACGGACCTCAATCTTGGGTCTTATCAGTCGTACACTGAGATGTTCAATTTGTGGAGTTTTCCAGTCGACACAGAGGTGAGATTTACTAGTTTGTAGATTTAGTGGAAAGTAATGAAAAATGTTTTGGGGCCTATAAGAGGCCTAAAAAATGTCCATGAGGCATATAGCCAAACATGCAATGACGCCCACGTCTACCTTGATCATCACCCAATGGAAATGTCATCAGGACGGACAGAGATAACATGGAGCCCTTGGCCCCCACAATTACTTCTGCCCTGATTATGGCTTTCTTATCATTCCTTCTATTACCCCTTCATGCCACCTAAAACCCAATGACCCCTAATTTTCTGACCTTCTGGGTCCCATAAGAACCACTATGTTCCTCTGTTATCTGTACCCTAGTAGGTAGGAAGGGATGAAGGATGGGAGTGCTGTGATTGCTGCTGTCCTACAACAATCACAGGGATTGGAGAAAACTCTGATCCTGGCTGTCTACTGTCTTAGACTAGCCCTTGTATTTTGATAGATTAACTCTCAGGTCCATTTACATTAATTCTTTTTGATCATGTGGTAAAAAATCAAGCAAAAAACACACATGGTTTTACCACTTTTTTTTTTTTTACTGTGGTTTTGCAAAAATGACTTATGTAAATTCACCTGCACAATGCAACAACAGCACCAGGGCTATCTTATGATAATGCATATTATTGGAAGGATATGTAAGGGGTATTTTCCATCCTCGTAGATGGCGAATGTCAGATAGTGCTTGTAAAAACACTTTTGCGATTTACTGTATATTACGATTTGCAGCCGTTGTCAAGATATTAACTTTTTTCTTTTGTTTACAGCTCGTTGCTTAGGAGACCGACCACCGCTGTTGCCCGGCTTGCAAGCTCTGCAAGCCGGGATTAGACTATAACAGCGCGCTCCTGCGATCCTGGCCATCTTCAAAATAGCGCCTATAAGCTCAATACAGCAGAACTTGTAACTATTGCGCAGAATTTGATGTTTACCAGTGGTGGTCGGTCACCAAAGTAATGAACTGTAATCAATAAAAAAAAATAATATCTCAAGAACGGATTAAAATTTTAATAAGCAGTACATTGTAAAATTGCTCTACAAGCACTATCCGAAAATAGCTATAGATGAAGATGAGAATAACCATTTAAGGGATTAACTAATCTAAACCAAACTAAAGACCCCAAATGTTAAACCTTGGGCTTTTATGCATTCATATTTGCTTAACAGATGGCCTAAAAGGGCAGAATCTGGACAGAGGGTAAGCGGCCATGTATTGGCCTGGGGAACTAGAACACTCGCTAATGGAGGTTGTCATTTTATTAAGTGTATGATGTTAAATCAGTCTGAATTTATTTTGCAGCTGCTTGTGTTTCCTAAGGGCACATGCATGGCCCCTTCACTCAATTCCTGACTAAAAGTGTGCAGTGTTGTCAAGTATCATCTGAGACCGTCTTGATATAACATGCCGCATCGTTGACACCAGGAAGGTATAGTAGCTAGCAGTCCCAGATTTGCCAGGCAATTTTACATTTACTGAGTGAGCTTAGCATGGCTGCCTTAGTGTTTTTCACTGATTTTATTGTTTCTATCCTCACACACACAGAGCTCACTAGGCCTCTAGGCCTCAATCTGTAAAATGGTCTTGGTTGCTCATAGCAACCAATCAGAGCACAGCTTTCATTTCTGTAACTGCTTTTGAAAAATGAAAGCTGAGCTCTGATTGGTTGCTATGGGCAACCAACACCAGTTTTACAGTTTTAATAGATGAGGCCTAGTGAGCTCTGTGTACAGGGTGAATACCGTACATATGAAAAGCTGCTGCCTCTAACTGTTTTGGTGATCATCTTGGGGATCATGTTGGTGATCACTTGATCACCGGGTTGACAGTAGAAGGAAGCTGCTTCCGAGTCTAACTAAAACTACCGTAAATCCAACTCTCTTCCAACAGAGGCAGTTGTTGCTGCTAAAGGGCAGATTACCTCTGTCACTAACCATGAAAAGTACAAATTAAGAAAAAAAAAAAAACAAGCCATAAAAATAAATACATATAAAATTCCCCTTCCCTATCTCTGATAAAACATGCTTTCTTTGCTGATTGCTATTTTATCTCTTGCCATGACCCAAATACAGGATGGGCATTCCGCCATAAGTGTTAAACCACAAGTCCGCTATGGCGTCCATGAACTGGGGGGAGGCAGTGGCGAACGGGGACCGTTTTGTGTCAGGACACAGAGTTAAATACAATGGTGGAGCAGGAGTATAATGTGTTTGGCATTTTAGGGTCCTCATACAGTGTTGTGGAACACTTTGGGGGTATCACACTGAGTTGTGTGCACACTAGGATCATCATACGGTGTTTGGAAACTTTGTGGGGTATCATATTGTCTTCGGAGAATTGTGGGGGTCAATAAAATGTTAGGAGGTTTTATTGGGGTATCATCTTGTATTGGAGGGCAATGTGGGGTTATACTATGTTGGGGGTAGTATACTTTGTTTATAGAGCACTGTGGGGACATCATACTTTGCTAAAGGCAACTGTTGGGGCATCATACTGTGTTTGGGGCACTGTGGGGCATCATACTGTGTTTAGGGAAATGTGGGGGCATCATACTGTGTTTGTAGAGCACTGTGGGGATATCAAGCTTTGTTAAAGGGAACTGTGAGGGCATCATACTGTGTTTGCGGCACTGTGGGGGCATCATACTGTGTTTGGGGCACTGTGGGGGCATCATACTGTGTTTGGGGCACTGTGGGGCATCATACTGTGTTTAGGGAAATGTGGGGGCATCATACTGTGTTTGTAGAGCACTGTGGGGATATCAAGCTTTGTTAAAGGGAACTGTGAGGGCATCATACTGTGTTTGCGGCACTGTGGTGGCATCATACTGTGTTTGGGGAACTGTGGGGCATCATACTGTTTGTGGCACTGTGAGGCATCATACTGTGCATGCGGGCACTGTGGGGGTATCTTACTGTTAAGGACATTGTCGGGGCATCGTACTGGGGGCACTGTGAAGGCTTATTGCATGGGGAACTAACTGGTGACATATCATTGGGGCATTATACTGTCGGGGGGCCATGAAAGAGGTCTTATAGTGGATGGGAAAACGAAGGCGGTGCACCATTTTTGTGTGCGTGCCACAGTACATGTTCCCTCTTTTCCATCTTTTAAAAATTGTGAGATATACCCTTCTGTGGCTGCGCTAACATGCCGTGACCCTGCCCAGCCCACCGAGTATTTATTTTTTATGGGGGCCATTGATTTCTATGTACGCCCCTGACAATTACTCTAAATTGGACATGTTAAATATCTTTATGGAAATTAAGTAAAAGATTTTTTTTAACATTAGGGTGGCCAGAAATATGCCAAACTGTAAAAAAAGATTAAAAATTAAAAAAAAATTCTAAAATCAGCAAAAAGCTGTCTATAGCACAAAGGATGAGCCAGGAGAGCTCTGTGGACATAAATCATTAAATTTCTGGCTCTAGTTCCTCCCAATTATCCATTGTGTCCCTCCATAGAACTACAGAACTTCATGAGAAGTTTATCATCCCGCAGCATGGCGGTACATTACAATATCTATGAATAAAGATTGCGGCACATTCCCAGCAGGTGACGCCATTGGTGTTGTCTGATTACATTGTGACCGGTTTGATGGATGCCACGATACCACTCGCTCTGTGCATCGTTACCAGAGGTTTATGCTAATTTTATACTGGTTTATTAGTTTTTTGGGGGGCCCCCACCGCAACAAATAAGGACCCTGGGGGGCCAGATCATCAAACACAGGTTGCTTCATCTACTGACATGACATTTCCACAGAAGCCAAATAGGGCCTATTACCAGACACGAGGCTGTAGGACAGCTGCGCTCATCCTTACTTACCATACAAGAAAATTAACTGGGGACCAGACATTTGTCTAATAAACTGCCCTTTTCTGCTCTCTGCTGGGTTTTCTTCTGGCTGTGAACATTCGGCTGTGGAAGAGCTATCCCGAAAATCGAGCCAGATATGCCAATAGGAAATTGCAATGTGTTATTAATATTTACTCAATGTCATTGTAGACAATAAAATTATATAAAATATCTAAAATCAATATATAAAATTATAAAAATACAAATAAATACTTAAAAAAAAAATCAAGATGGGTTCTTTCACCTAACTACGCAGATATTTTCATACAGGGATCAAAGGGATATAAAGCCTTTTTAAAAGCAAGTTTTGGGCATTCCCATAAATCCTCTATCTCTGCATACCCTATAAGTAAAGGAACAACTACATTTCCATTTAAACTTCCCCCAAATTGACTTTCTCCTTATCTGTGTTTATAGAATGTGCAATACTGAGTAAGAAAAATGTAAATTGACTTTTTGAAGTCAAGTAGGTGGAGCTCTTCGGGAGAAGAGTCACAGATGGACTTATCCAAAATTCGACCGTTCTTTCTTCAATGTTGTCATCTCTTGCACATGATCCATTTTCCACCGTTATCTCCCAGCACCTGCGCCCATTCATCTTGAATGCACCCGAACTAGAAGACAACTAGATTCCTACAATCCCAAATTCTTGGAAACAATCTAGGCATATTCGGGCACGTTTCAGTCTGAAAAAAAAGTGGGATTTAAAGCGTTATTCCCAAAATCCAAAGTTTTCTCTGACCCATAAGATAGGGGATAACTTACTGATCACTGGAACCCACAGCTATTTTAAGATTGGATCTGGATCCCGGGAATTGGGTTCTGTATAGACAATGATCAAGCATGAGCACCACACGGCCCAGGTCCCAGAATCCAGAGCCCCTTTTTTTGGGATCACTGGGGGTCCTACCAGTCGGAAACCCCAGCGATCAGCACGTCATTCCCTATAACTTCTGAATTAGGGAATAACCCTTTGAGCAATCCACAGACAAAAGTGGGCATTTCATTTTGTTTTTGGGCATTCCCAATAAATTGTTGTAGGTGGAGCTAAAACTTCCTGATGTACCAACCAAAATGTTAAGCAGAGCATGCGCGGAATATTGGAGCCACTTGCGATGTCAATCATGCAAGATTGGGCAGGTTTAGGGCATGGCTATCCTTGACTCTTCTCCAGAGGCTCCACCTCCTTGACTCCAGAAAGACACACTTGCCAACAGTCCTGCATTTTCCTGGATGCCAGATTTTGGCAAGTATGGAAAGCTAACTTACATATGGCGTTAATTGTTAAATCAATCCTGATCCTACATATGAGGACACCTTTCGAAAGCATAAAAGATAAAGTAACAGTGGTGGTGATGGTTTTGGGGCCAACCCCTCCCCCCCTCCAAATCTGACAGGTTCCCTTTAAAAGAGAACGGCATTATGAACAATACAGATACTGAACATACAATGATTGAGGAGGCTATACGCAATTTATCACACGACATTAAAAATAAATTATCTAAAGAAAAAAAAAAACAATTAATACCGTGAAAACAAATTGTTTGTGTCCATTAAAACCTGCTGAGACTGTCAACTGGAAATCGTGACGTTCGATGTGAAAATTAACACGATTGATTTTATTCTGCCATGTTGTGAATATCACAGATCTAATTTGTGTTTGCATTTACTGGTCGGTATCCCCGGAGGTCACGATGTATATACCCCATATACATCCTCCAGCCGCACAACGGATGGATTTAAAGTGAAAATCCCCAAATAAATATACAGATTAATAACCCAGGAAATATGAGCGTATTCCCCGGACCCGCGCTAAATATCACCGCCACCATTAATCTGCTCCTCATATTTACTTAGACGTTATATCCTAGTACAATATGGCGCAAATTGGCTAATTAATACCCTTATACCTACACGATTGTGGTGGTTAATTTTGGAAATATGTTTTCTTGTCCTTTAAGGCGACACGGAGAAGCAATTTATGTCCTTAATTAAAGTAAGCATGGATAGCGTATATTTATACCCCGGGTTCTGGGGAATTAGGATATATGAAGGGCAATATCTATCCAAGGCTTGGAGTGATGCCCAGAAGGGCCAGGACCCCAACCACCAGCCCCTGTGCAGCTCTTGGGACCAATGCAAAATCTATAACACGGCCTCCATCTACCATTTGTAATACCAGTGTCTTCTTATTTGGCAGAGGGGCCCCCATAGTCACCAGGGCCCTGAATCAACTGCTAGCTCTGCACTTCTTGTAACTACAGCCATATGGATAGTCACATGGACGATATATAGCAATAGACATGTGGCCATACTGTACTAAGGTAATTGTACAGGAGGAGGAGGTGAGCTGTGACATCACCTATTGTGAATGGTGGATCCTGTGTTATCTACTGTATATAGAGGTGTTATCAGACATTGTAGAGGAGGAGGAGGTGAGCTGTGACATCACCTATTGTGAATGGTGGATCCTGTGTTATCTACTGTATATAGAGGTGTTATCAGTCATTGTACAGGAGGAGGAGGTGAGCTGTGACATCACCTATTGTGAATGGTGGATCCTGTGTTATCTACTGTATATAGAGGTGTTATCAGTCATTGTACAGGAGGAGGAGGTGAGCTGTGACATCACCTATTGTGAATGGTGGATCCTGTGTTATCTACTGTATATAGAGGTGTTATCAGTCATTGTACAGGAGGAGGAGGTGAGCTGTGACATCACCTATTGTGAATGGTGGATCCTGTGCTATCTACTGTATATAGAGGTGTTATCAGTCATTGCACAGGAGGAGGAGGTGAGCTGTGACATCACCTATTGTGAATGGTGGATCCTGTGCTATCTACTGTATATAGAGGAGTTATATCAGTCATTGTACAGGAGGAGGAGGTGAGCTGTGACATCATCTATTGTGAATAGTGGATCCTGTGTTATCTACTGTATATAGAGGAGTTATATCAGTCATTGTACAGGAGGAGGAGGTGAGCTGTGACATCACCTATTGTGAATGGTGGATCCTGTGTTATCTACTGTATATAGAGGTGTTATCAGTCATTGTACAGGAGCAGGAGGTTAGCTGTGACATCACCTATTGTGAATGGTGGATCCTGTGTAATCTACTGTATATAAAGGTGTTATCAGTCATTGTACAGGAGGAGGAGGTGAGCTGTGACATCACCTATTATGAATGGCGGATCCTGTGTTATCTACTGTATATAGAGGTGTTAACAGTCATTGTACAGGAGGAGGAGGTGAGCTGTGACATCACCTATTGAGAATGGTGGATCCTGTGTTATCTACTGTATATAGAGGTGTTATCAATCATTGTACAGAAGGAGGAGGTGAGCTGTGACATCACTAATTGTGAATGGTGGATCCTGTGTTATCTACTGTGTATAGAGGTGTTATCAGTCATTATACAGGAGGAGGAGGTGAGCTGGGACATCACTTATTGTGAATGGTGGATCCTGTGTTATCTACTGTGTATAGAGGTGTTATCAGTCATTATACAGGAGGAGGAGGTGAGCTGTGACATCACCTATTGTAAATAGTGGATCCTGTGTTATCTACTGTATATAGAGGTGTTATCAGTCATTGTACAGGAGGAGGAGGTGAGCTGTGACATCACCTATTGTGAATGGTGGATCCTGTGTTATCTACTGTATATAGAGGTGTTATCAGTCATTGTACAGGAGGAGGAGGTGAGCTGTGACATCACCTATTGTGAATGGTGGATCCTGTGTTATCTACTGTATATAGAGGTGTTACCAGTCATTGTACAGGAGGAGGAGGTCAGCTGTGACATCACCTATTGTGAATGGTGGATCCTGTGTTATCTACTGTATATAGAGGTGTTATCAGTCATTGTAGAGGAGGAGGTGAGCTGTGACATCATCTATTGTGAATGGTGGATCCTGTGTAATCTACTGTATATAGAGGTGTTATCAGTCATTGTACAGAAGGAGGAGGTGAGCTGTGACATCACCTATTGTGAATGGTGGATCCTGTGTTATCTACTGTATATAGAGGTGTTATCAGTCATTGTACAGGAGGAGGAGGTGAGCTGTGACATCACCTATTGTGAATGGTGGATCCTGTGTTATCTACTGTATATAGAGGTGGGTGTTATTAGTCATTGTATAGGAGGAAGAGGTGAGCTGTGACATCATCTGTTGTAAATGATGTATCCTGTGTTATCTATTGTATATTGAAGTGTTATTTGCCAGTACATCAAAGTTGTGACAAAACATTATTGAGATCCATTTTAAATGTAGACTGATTTCTTTATATGTTGTTATTTCTCTGACACAGAGATCCAAATCTCTCAAATCTTTTGAAGTGACACTGAATTAAATTTTAATATTCTGGTTACCTGCTACCACCACTAGGTGGAACTCACTATAAATAACATCCAACTCAATAATAAAATTACTCCCTCTAGTGGCGGCTGCAGGAAGACAGAACTTCATCCTTTTAGTTCTATGGGTCTTCTTGATACACGGCCCTTTTATATAGTAAAAAAAATATTTGTCACAAGTACTGACACTGTTTTTAAAACGGTAAATTTAATGGAAGGTATTCACAGAAACAATGATGGTTGTAATTATTCCTGAAAGCTCAATAGTGAGTTTTGGACCCTGAATCAGCCGGTGCGGGTTGTTTATTGGGCCCCATAGATATTACTGTTACCCCCAACCTTACAAAGATGCCTGCATCTGATGTGATGTCTATGACTGGGCAGAGTCTGGCTACGCTTCTCTCATTAGATTTGGTGGGTTCAGATCATTAATGGCCGCCCCCGCTGGCTGCACTTTGTCTGTCCGGAGCTGTCACGTATTCCTGCACTTTCATGCTCACATAATAAAGCGTTTACTGTGTCTCCTGGAGGATTAGCCGCGCGCCGTCATCACAGGAAATTATTTGATCACTTCACTTCTTAAAAATATTTTCTCCGATGTCACGCTGGGTTATTCAGTACGAGCGAGGTGAGTTTTTTTTTTTTTTTTCACTTTAATTTTCTCTTAATCTTCCTTCCTTATGTTCGATAGTTTAATCAATGTGAGAGCGGCCGGATTTTAACGACTGCAGGAGACGCTGACCATTTTTTCACAATTTTTGTATGACGACGTCGAAGATTTTAAAGGGTTTGTGAAAGGACGTGAACACATCATATGCTTATAGTTCAGGGAGAAAATGAGCATTAGGTCCCACGGGAAGAAGAGTCTGCAATCCCCCCCCCCCCCCCAAAAAAAAAAAAAAACACAAGAGATATTGTTTGCATTGTGCTAACCATTTAAAGTGTAGTCCCATGAATAACATTTATTATATATCGGTGGGGGTCCGACTATGGAGCTTCTTGCTGGTCATAAAAGTGAGGGTCCCTAGTGTGAAAGGAGCGGTAGAGTGCATGTGGCCACTTCTCCATTCACTTCTATGGGTTTATGGGAGCAGTAGTGCATGTTTGCTATCACTGCTTCCCATAGATGATGAAAGGAGCGTTGGTCGTGCATGCACAGGAGCCTTTATTAAGCATTGGTGGGTTCCTGCCAATCACAAAAATGAAGGTTCTGTGTTCCCAGTGCGAATGGAACAATAGAGCAAATACATAACCACTTCTCCATTCACTTCTATGGGTTTATGGGAGCAGTAGTGCATGTTTGCGAACACTGCTTCCCATAGATGATGAAAGGAGCGTTGGTCGTGCATGCACAAGAGCCTTTATTAAGCATTGGTGGGTTCCTGCCAATCACAAAAATGAGGGTCCTGGGTTCCCAGTGTGAATGGAACAATAGAGCAAAAAAAATAACCACCAATCCATTCACTTCTATGGGTTTATGGGAGCAGTAGAAGTAGTGCATGTTTGCTACCACCGCTTCCCATAGACAGTTAATGGAGTGTTTTTCTCAAATGAGCACTATTCACTTCTTTGGGTATATGGGTGCATGTATGTGACCACCATTTCCTGTAGACGATGAATGGAGCGTTGGTCGTGCATGCGCAGGAGCATTTATCAAGTATCGGTGGGTCATTGCCAATCATAAAAATGAGAGTCCTGTGTTCCCAGTGAGAATGCAGAAGTAGAGCACATGCATAACCACTGCTCCATTCACTTCTATGGGTTTATAGGAGCAGTAGTGCATGTTTGCTACCACCACTTCCCATAATAGACAATGAATGGAGCATTGATTGCGCATGCGCAGGAGCATTTATCATGTATCGGTGGGTCCCTGCCGATCACAAAAATGAGGGTCCTGTGTTCCCAGTGTGAACGGAACAATAGAGCACATACATAACCACTGCTCCATTCACTTCTATGGGTTTATGGGAGCAGTAGTGTATGTTTGCTACCACCGCTTCCTATAGACAGTTGGTCACGCATGAGCACTAGCATTTGTTAAGTATCAGTGGGTTCCTGCTGATCACAAAAAGGAGGATTCTGTGTTTCCAGTATGAACGGAGCAATAGAGCACATACATAACCATCACTCCATTCACTTCTATGGGTATATGGGTGCATGTATGTGACTACGGCTTCCGATAGACAATGAATGGAGAATTGGTTGCGCATGCGCAGTAGCATTTATCAAGTATTGGCGGGTTCCTGCCGATCACAAAAAAGAGGGTCCCGTGTTCCCAGTGTGACTGGAGAAGTAGAGCATATACATAATCACTGCTCCATTCACTTCTATGGGTATATGGGAGCCATAGTGGATGAATGTAACCACCTCTTCCTACATATAGTGAATGGAGCATGGTTTGCGCATGCACAACTTCATTTACAAAAGGCAATGGGACCTCTATACTTGGAGCCTATCATACAGTGGATAGGCGATAAATGGAGCTGGTGGGATTACCTCTTCAAGTGCTTTATGACTACGGCAGTTGATAAGGGGGTCCATGATTCTCATTTTGCAGGGGTCATCCTCATCATACTGTTTAAAGTTTGAATGGGTGGACTATTCCTGTACAGGAGACCTATCCACTAAAATTGATTATTTCCATACCATCTGGTTACCTGGAGCCAGGAGTGTAGTTGTAGTGGGTCCAGAGGTAGAAGTAATCCTCTGAAACCTAAAGGAGTTCAATGGTACCAGTATACAGCAATTGACATGTGTAGGATTCTGATTTTTTTCATTGGGGCCCGAGAAACCTCAGGTTTTGTCTGTCTGGAGCTTCCACAAGGGGGCGCTTACTGCAGAAAAATTCATCATGCTTTTTTTTTAGGTCCAAAATTCTGTGCTGATTCATTTCTCCATAGCAGCCAAAGCTAGGACTTCAAATCTTCTGCAGAAAAATAACATCCTGGCTACCTCCAGCCACCACTAGGGGGAGCTCTGGAGCTTCCTGCATACTGTTCAATGTATAAACTGTCTGCAGTAAGCTCCTGAGCTCCCCCTAGTGGTGGACATTCACTTCGAATAAATGATTCAACTAATATCTTATTAATTATTATTTCAATATTTTCTTTTTTTTTTTTACAATACCTGATCATTAATAATGACAATAATCCAAGCAATGATAGTTTATAGGCCGAGTTTCAGAGCTCCAACTTTCACAGCAAGAGTTTGTTAATTACGTCCTGAGTTGCACAATTGTTCCGTGCGCAGAAATGAGATGGGAAATACATGCAGAGCAAATGTCATTAGGCACAATTAGATTCCCACTTGATAATTTACTAAAAAAAAAAAAAAAATTAAAAACATGAAAATCAACCCTAGAAAGGAAGGAGAAAAAAAAGCAAAGTGCAAAGATATACAAAGATATTTGTATTTTGATGTAACCTCTTCTCATGTATAGCACCATGGAATTAATGGTGCTACATACATAAATAATAATAATAATAAATAAAAATAATAAACCAAAGCCGACAACACGCAGAAGCATCTTGTAAGCTTATTATAAGCGTCTTGTACTCTCATCAGTGAGAGTGCAAAATGCACTGCTAAAAATGCCATATTTTTTACGATTTTCACCCCTTTCACTGCTTCCCTGAATGTGCAATTTGATTCCCCTCTAGTAAAGTAAAAGGAGCTGAGCTGCAATACCAGAAACAACCTGTGGACACATGGGGCGCTGCTTCAGGATGAAAGCAGCCAGGTTTTTGTAATCCTGTTCAGGACCTAATCTGAGGTTATTCTCCGTACAGCTGTGGTATATGAACAGTAGGTGGACCGAGACCATAAAAAGATCAACGTTCTGGAGGGCCTATAAGGTCCAGCATTTAAAGAGAACCTGTTATCGGGTGAAAAGTAGCCAGGTTTTGCCCTTATTTTATTCCCGCTGCTCCACTGAGTATTCCGGTTTTTGTTTTTTGTAAATCCGCCATACGGCTCCAGAGATATAGGCCTTTTTATTTAGTGCTAATTTTCATGGTCTTTTACAAGAGGGTGTGGCTCGCGGGATTCTACGGGGGCGTGTCTTTAGGCTGCGCCGCCTCCCACTTGGTAAAAATGAACACGAAATAAAAAGGCCCATATCTCTGGAACCGTATGGCGGATTTAGAAAAGAAAAAAAGCGAAATACTCATGGGAGCAGCGGGAACAAAATGAGAGCAAAAACTACTCCCTTTTGACCTGGTAACAGATCCTCTTTAAAGGGAATGTACACCTGTTCTATATAACTTGATTTTAGGATGCCAGTTTCATTTCTTCTAGCGGATGCAAAGTAGTTCAGTCTGACCCGGGTTGGCGCTCTAAATACCCAGTCTGTACCAGTCAACTGTAGGAAACAAAGAGTTAAATTGAAGCTAAAATGATGAATACCCAGCACCAAGCAATAAATACACAAAGCAGCGTCACCTTTGAACCCTGAAGCCTGTGTGAAGGTCAGAGATTATACAGGCCGTAATTGTGATTTATGCCGGAACATACAGACACAGACATGCTTTGTCTCATTTCAAAGATTTTATTATTATTTTTTTTCCTCGTCGCGTTCATTAATCCAGTTCTCATACGAATCTGCTCCGTTTACGTGTGAATCTGCCATATCCTTTCATAGGGGCTCATAGCTGGAATGGTATCCCCACAACCAGACAGAATCTTTTCAGACACGTGAACCATTCAGGGGACGAGACCCTCAGTCACATTCCCCAAATTTCTCTCCTCATTCAATTAAACTGATAAGACAATGGAAAATACTATTAAGATGCAACATATCACTATGATTTATCCATTGACGTGGTAGAACACGGATATTTTCTCTTAATTTACAATTGTTAAAACATAGAACGTTCTCGATAGAATCGACCCGTTCTTCATTATTTCTATCTTTGTATCTTTTCCGCTGACGGAAGCAAAAATTGAGTGCAATATAAAACTACAGTGAATAAATGCAATCGATTTCTTATACTATACTGAAGGTAATGGTTTCAATTAATCATCAATAAAAATGCAAACATATTAAAGCATTGCCTACACCTTTTTCTCCTTTGACTTTTATATGTATATATTTTGCCTTTGTTATATTGTGATATGGTTGAATTATCCTAATTCATATGTATTCGGGACTATTATAGAAATTGTAAATACAGATGTAGTATTCCTTACCTTGCCAGATAGGACAATACTTTATAAACATAATCAAGTAGTGAGTCATTTGATGAGTTATGGATTACTACATGTGTACAGGATCACTAATCAGTAACTAATAGTACATAAATACTGCATCAGAACCATGATCAGTACATGAATATAGAATAAGAAACATCATTTGTACATTCATACAGCTCCAGAACCACCATTATTACATTAATTAATTCCAAGAACCACCATCAGAAGTGGAATACAGCCTTAGAATTATCGTCACTACAGGAATACAGAACTAGAACCACCATCAGTGCATGAGCACATCACCAGAAACATCATCAGCACATGAACACACCACCATAACAACAATCAGTACATGAACTCAGAACAAGAACCACAATCAGTACATGAGTACAGAACAAGAACCCCCATACAGAACAAGAACCCCCATAAGTACATGAATACAGAACCACAATTTGTACATGAATACTGCATCAAAACCATTCTCAGTACATTAAATAATCACCAGATCTGTCATCAGAACAAAATTCCAACACCAGAATCAACATCAGTACAGGTATACATCATCATAACTCCCATCAGTACATAAACCCCCCCAGAAACATCAGTACATTAGTACAGTACTAGAGCCACAATCAATACAGGAATATATGACCAGAACCACCATCAGTGCATGAATACGGCACCAGAACCACCATCAGTATAAGCATCATCAGAACTATCATTAGCTAATTAACAAATAGTAATAATAATTTCATTTATGTAGCAATAACATATTCCGTAGCACTTTACAAGTAAGCAGGGACATGTAGAGATAACACACACACATAGCACATAGTTCAACAATTACAGCAAGAGTGAGTGCCCTGCTCACAAGCTTACAATCTATAACAACTGGTTCTATAATGAAACGCCAGAAACAACAGTACATGAATACATCACCAGGATCATCATCAGTAAAAGAATACAGCACGAGAGCTTCCATCAATACAGGAATACGTGACCAGAACAATCATTGATGCATTAATTTAGCACCAGAACTACCATCAGTACATGAATACAACACCAAATCCACCACCAGTACATGGATACACCGCCAAAAACATCATCACTACATGAATATACCACAAAAAACACCATCAATACATGAATACAGCACCAGAACCACCATCATTACATGAGTATAGCACCAGACACGTCATCAATACAGCACAAGAACCACCACCAGTACAGGAATACATTGCCTAGCTTAGTACATTGATCATTTGCAATGTCATGTCAGCCCCATATACATTTGTTTAGCATGAACCTAAAACTCCCAGTACATTCTTAACAATGGTAAGGAGATACTGGGAGTTGATGCTGCCATCATCACCCTTCAAACTATACAGAAACCCCAATACTTAATAAATGCAGTCAGCATCATAAATAAACCTTTGAACCCAAGTACCAGATAGCTGAAACCTTCTCTGATTGGAGTCATTCTCATCTTTTTCGTCTCCATTTGGTCCAGATGCCATGATGAATTTTTGCTTCCTCAGCTTGTCTCTGCAGTCTTCCATCTTCTCCGGTCTTCTGCAGCACATCCCGACAGGGTGCCCCTAAAAATCACAGTGTCATTATTATGCCTCCCTGAATAAAAATACATTTCCATGTTGTGCCCCTAAATAACTAATTGCCCCTCACTGCAATTTGAGGTTCAAGTCCCCAAAGGGGACTAATTAAAAATATAGAAGAAATTATCAATTAATTAAAAAAGTTATGGATCTCATAAAACTTTCTGTTCCTTCGCCCATTTATGAGACATAAATAGCATATTGTTGGAGCAAATGAATGGAACGTTTTGCAAAAAAGAAAACAAAAAAACGTACAATTTCTCAGACGTCTCCATGGACTCTATGAGGATAAAAGTCTCAGGTCAACTCATAACTAAGAAATCTTGTTCCTTCCGTGCCAGACTCCCAGAAGTAGCAACGTCCCTGGCACAATAAATTTTGACAGCTTTTATTACATCAGAATACCTGACTTTTTGAATAGAATTATCTCGCCGGGTGCATTTATCGCAGATTATTGCATTTCATTTCTGATACTGGGAATAAATGTCACTTTTTAAAGGATGACACCAGGAGGCCGCGTGTCCGTATCAGCTCTGTGGTTTCTGCATCCTTTACATTATGACGGAGGTAATAAAATGGATTATTAGAAACAGGATTATTGCAAATGGAATTTGCTGTTAATATATACAAACTAATTTCAGACCAATGCAAAAAAACGTGAATGGTTCAATGTGACACAAAGAAGTATGAAGTGTATTCATTAAACTCAGGTGGATTCCAAACTTGTCTAGTGCCTACACGGGAGCAGACATACCACTGGTGCATCCTGAGCAGCCATACAGGGACCTAAGAGGTAAGGGGCCCCGTTACCACCTCCAAAGTAGGTGGAATGGTGCATTATCAGGAGCTATTGGACTGCAAAGGGCCCATGTATTGTATTTGCACAGATGCCCTTTTCTCTCTGTGTCTTCTCCTTGCATTATGGTGCTCAAACTATCGTCATAAAGCAGCCAGAATGCATGCAAATACAAATAGTCTCTGTTCAGATAAATAGGGTTAACCCCTGTCCAGATAAAGAGTTCATTCAGGATCCAGATAATTAACGCCATAGAGCTTATGGAGCGCCCCCGTGGGCAGTGGGGGAACTCGGTACCGGGTCCTTCAGTTCTCAAAGGGGATGTCACGGTGGCTGACCCGGTCCGTGGCCCTCGGGAGGTCTGTTGTAAAAGGGAAAGGTCTTTAAACGGGAAATGTTCGTGACGCCACCTGTGGTATTCGGTCAGGATGACCGACGCTGCTTAGGGGTCCGCTGGGGTGATGTTATGGCAGCTAGATGGTATACCTTCCCACAGGTGAAGTATGCCCCCAGGGCTTCCCAGTGTGTAGATGGTGGATGGTGTGAGGCGCAGTGAAGAACGAGGACACAAGGTTGCAGTCTCTTTACCTTTTACTGAAGACTTCACCATCCACAGTCCAGAGCACCACATCACAGGGCAGGCAGAGTCCGGCCGGTTTGGAGGCAAATCCAGAGTCCCCTTATCCAGGGGAAAATCAGTAGCCTTCCTCTAGCGCCTGGGTGTTGTAGTACCTTACTGCTGAGCCTCTCATAAGGTCCTCACAACTGTTGTAGATGTTCTAGATGTCGTGTCTCTCTCTGTCCCCCAGATGGATAGGACAAACCCATATGACTGGCGGCCTGAGGCTTTTTACAGGGACTCTAGCACGCCCCGGCCTCTCGTGGGTGCCACCTTGCCTCCTGGGTATAGGGCGGATCAGTAACTTGCAATTAGCTGTCCTGCCAGTCTCTGGAGCAAGGCATAAAGGACTGTTGCTCCCTCGGTGTTCCGGCTACCGGATCCTGCGCCTCAGAAGGAGGCAGCCTGTGCAGGGCAGAACTCCTTCTGGTTTCCACTCCTTTTGTTATGACTTATTCTCACTCTCTACAATACAGTTCTCTGTTCGTGTCTCTTTCTTAAGGGCTGCCGCACGTGGGGCAGGCGCAGCTCCGTGTCCTTCTGTCTAGGCCTCTGATAGGATCCCACCCCTGTCAGGGACCAAGTACCTGAGCGGAGCTCAGATAGCAGGTCACTGGGTGAAGCCCAGTCAGCTTCTGACTAACTTTCTTTCCAGACCACCAGTTTTACCTAATTGTGAAGAGTGCCCTAATAAATAGGAGCATAGCTCCCCCTGGTGGACTGGAGTGTGAAATGTGTTGTGTGTTGGTGTTACCTGGTAGTGAGATCTCCTTTATTACCTCCAAACGTAACATCACTCCTCCCTAGAGGAGAATGATATTACTGCAACGACCAGGACCCTGGGGCGCTGCACTTACATTGAACAGCAGCAAGGTAAAGTGTCGGCAAGCTGACTATATAAAAATAGTCTAGTATGACATCCAGATATACAGTGAACACATACAGCATCCAGATATATAGTGCACAAATACAACTTACAGAGACATAGTGCACACATACAAAATCCAGATATATAGTGCAAACATGCAACATCCTGATATATAGTGCACACATACAGCATCCCAAAATATAGTGCACACATACAACATTCAGTTATATAGTGCACACATACAACATCCAAATACATAGTGCACAATACAACTTACAGAGACATAGTGCACACATACAGCATCCAGATATATAGTGCACACGTACAACATCCAAATATATAGTGAAGACATACAGCATCCAGATACATGGTACACACATTCAACCTCCAGATACCCTGACACATAGTGCATATATATATATATATATATATATATATATATATATATATATACCAGCGAGATACATAGCATATAAATACTACATCTAGATACATAGTGCATACATGCAACATCCACATAACCTTAACTGTGGTGCATACAGTGTTATTTTTCCCCAAAATAGCAGAAACAATAATGAAACCTGACCAATCCCATTATAGGTCAATGAGGTCCATTGCACACCAGTGGTGTTTGAGGATGGATTGGGCACTGTACTGTGGTTCTTGTTATAAATAGTTACCTCTAGTGCATAGAGATAGTTGGGTCTCATAGGAAAGGTTATAGTTATGGTGCCCTGTTGTATGTGTCCATTATGGTGCCTGGCTTCAAAATCCAAGGACCCCATAACATTTTTATTATCTCCCTCCATGGATAGGACATGTTTAGTTTGGACCAAAAACACATAAACCTTTTTGTTTTTGGCACAGTAGAGTAACTGCATACAACATGAGATTTCAATGCCCACTGCAACCTTGCCCATCAGCTGAAGTGGAGAGCAGCATAGACACATTCTCTGACGCATGACACCACACGTCACCATTTGTTGGATGACTGTTGGTCTTGAGGCGTACTGACAACTGTAGGGCTGAATTTCTACGGGCAATGGTGCCCACTAAAGACAATCAAAAAGATTTGCAGGACCCTGGTTCAGTGGCTACGTTGGTAGTCCATGGCTGATGGATCAGAGCCTTGTGTGCCTCCTTCCACCGCCTGGAATCCTCTCCTCTGATTTGTAGACCTGTTGAGAAGTCATGTGTAAATTGCACCAGGTCTACAAATCAGAAGAAGCACTGAGGAGGCAGTTTGCATAGTTCTCGTCTGGAGGCCATAGAGTGGCCTGTGGACCAGGGTACTTCACGTCTTTTTGATCGTCTCTTTTGCCCACAGGTGACCCAGGCCACACTGCCCTATCAGAAGCCATATCACAGTTTATGTCTGATGGTCAGTCCTCATATTTGGAGAACGGGAACTGATACCACATAATTTTAGAATTCTCACACTCGTTATGTTTTTGCATGATCCAGTAGAATCAGAACCACTAAGTGGCTTCTTCATCAACCTCCCAGCGTTGGTTGGTTCCCATTTACTTGCTTGTAAATGTTCATAACTATCTCAGTCACCATAAATCTCATCTAGTAAAGGAGAAAAAGAGGGGAGAGTAGGGGGATGAAGCTGCAGCTTTCACTTATTCTTTTAAATAACTGCATAATAAGGAGAGAGAAAGTGGAAGATATCTAGTTGGCTCCGGGCAGCTCAGACAGGTGGACGGCTTTTGAGCATCACCATTCACATCAATCCTTGTCCCCAACCGATGCTAAGAACAAGTCCTGGTCAAGGTTAGAAATTTGAGGACAGCAGAGATCTGTATTGGGAAAAATAACCTTTGGAAGGCTGCATTTTATTACAGGTGCTTCTCACAAAATTAGAATTTCATCAAAAAGTTAATTTATTTCAGTTCTTCAATACGAAAAGTGAACCTCATATATTATATAGAGTCATTACAAACAGAGTGATCTATTCCAAGTGTTTATTTCTGTTAATGTTGATGATTATGGCTTACACTCAATGAAAACCCAAAAGTCATTATCTCAGTAAATTAGAATAATTAACAAAAATCACCTGTAAAGCCTCCTAAGTGTTTATAAAGGTCCCTTAGTCTGTTTCAGTAGCTCCACAATCATGGGGAAGACTGCTGACTTGACAGATGTCCAGAAGGCGTCATTGACACACTCCACAAGGAGGGGAAGCCACAAAAGGTCATTGCTAAAGAAGCCGGCTGTTCACAGAGTTCTGTATCCAAGCAGATTAATGGAAGGTTGAGTGGAAGGAAAAAGTGTGGTAGAAAAATGTGCGCAAGCAACGGGGATAACCGCAGCCTTGAAAGGATTGTTAAGAAAAAGCCTTTCAAAAATTTGTGGGAGATTCACAAGGAGAGGACTGCTGCTGGAGTCATTGCTTCACCACACACAGACGTCTCCAGGACATGGACTACAAGTGTCACATTCCTTGTGTCGGCCATTCATGGCCAATAGACAACGCCAGAAGCGTCTTACCTGGGCCAAGGAGACAAAGAACTGGTCTGTTGTCAGTGGTCCAAAGTGTTTTCAGATACAAGTAAATTTTGCATTTAATTTGGAAATCAAGGTCCCAGAGTCTGGAGGAAGAGTGGAGAGGCCACAATCCAAGCTGCTGGAGGTCTAGTGTGAAGTGTCCACAGTCAGTGATGGTTTGGGGAGCCATGTCATCTGCTGGTGTAGGCTACTGTGCTTTATCAAGACCAAAGTCAGCGCAGCCGTCTACCAGGACATTTTAGAGAACTTCATGCTTCCTTCTGCCGACAAGCTTTATGGAGATGGAAATGTCATTCTCCAGCAGGACTTGGCCCCTGTCCACACGGCCAAAAGCACCAATACCTGGTTTACAAACAACAGTATCACTGGGCTTGATTGGCAGCAAACTCGCCTGACCTTAACCCCATAGAGAAGTTATGGAGTATTGTCAAGAGGAAGATGAGACACCAGACCCAACAATGCAGATGAGCTGAAGGCTGCTATCAAAGCAACCTGGGCTTCCATAACCCCTCAGCAGTGCCACAGGCTGATCGCCTCCATGCCACGCCGCATTGATGCAGTAATTGATGCAAAAGGAGCCGCGACCAAGTATTGAGTGCATTTACTGAACATATATTTCAGTAGGCCAACATTTAGGATTTTAAAATAATTTTTCAATCTGGTGTTATAAAGTATTCTAATTTACCGAGATAATGACTTTTGGGTTTTCATTGGCTGTAAGCCATAATCATCAACATTAACAGAAATAAACACATGAAATAGATCACTCTGTGTGTGTAATGACTCTATATAATAGGAGTTTCACTTTTTGTATTGAAGACCTGAAATAAATTAACTTTTTGCTGATATTCTAATTTTGTGAGAAGCACCTGTATGTCCGCTCAGTTGTTCATCGTGGAGATAAGTGGCTCCAATTGTGCCAGGTAGCTTCTTATCCACCATCTTCCACCGCCAAATGATAAGTGTGAATTTCCACCCCTTGCCGGCGGTGCAGATGACTTTTCATTAGGTGGCCGCATCCTTTGCTATTAATAAAGATGCAGCTGCGCACACAGCGCTGATCGCCGCGAGTTTGTTTAATACGTCTTTGTTCACCTGGAATATGTAATATGCGGGGGATTTGCTCCATGCATTCTCCGAGTCTTTAATTAAATGTTTTCCCTGGGGTCTCCCCTGCCGCCGTGAACAATATTTGGCCGCCGTTTGCTTTTACCATTCTGCAAACATATTGGGCTTATTGGATGGCGACTCCTCGGGGAGTAATTTGAGCCAGGAGCCAGGATACGGAGCCGAGCGCTTCTCTAAGCTATGCGCAAAAATTCTTCAGTCTCGAAGAATCAATGATTATAACACAGGTGTGTCGGGGGGAGGGGGGGCGGACCAGCGCACGGTGGGCAGAGGGGGACGGATCAAGACCCCGACATAAATACATAACCTATAAGATGTAATGTAACACCACGGCCGGGAACAAAGACCCCACTGATGTTATCACCGGGAATTCCTGTGTAGGTAATAACGCCAGTATACGACTACTCGGCCGAAACCACTTATAGAGCGCGGTCCAGGAAGCTGAGATCTCAGGCGCTGTTTGTTGGGGTCTTCTTATAAGATGGTTGGGAGGGTACAGTACAGAATTTGCATCGAGGCTTAGGAAGTTCTTGCCTGACTATCATCAGGCGTATCTTTGTTGAAAGGGTCACCTTCCGAGCAGCTAAAACCACCAGTGATCAGCTGCAATCTCTGTTTGCAAATGCTTTGTTTTTCCACAGTGCCTCCAGAGGGCAAAATAAGTATTACACCCATAAAAATCAATATACTGCCCGTGTGATTTTTTTTTTTTTTTAAAGTTTGAAGAAATATTCATAAAAATAATTTTTGTAAAATATAAAAAAATTAAGAAAATCATAAAACTGTGAATCAATTCCATTTTCCCCATTTCAAAAATAAATAAAAAAAAAAACACATTTAGTACTGACTCATCCATATAAATCAGATCTAAGAGAATATAAAATTATTCAACCCTTAAGGTAAAAAGAGAAATAGATACGATTCGAATCAAATCGAATTTATATTTTTCATTTTCAGTGATTGCACCAAAAGATATAATGCAAAGCAATTAATGTGTTGTGTGTACCCCAATATAGCGGCCGTAAATAACGCGCAAAAAAACAAACCCCCGATAGAGAAAGAAAGAAGTGGCAGGTGTCAGAGAATGGTGACATAAACCACAGAAAAATATAAAAGCATGAGAAAAAAATAAAATTGGCTGCATCCTTAAGGGGATAATGTTGCCTGTAAGGTTATACACATGGGAAGAAGGAATCAATATCACCATTACACACTGAATGGGAAACCACTGGGTAAATCTGACAGGGAGAAGGACTTGGGGATCCTAGTTAATGATAAACTTACCTGGAGCAGCCAGTGCCAGGCAGCAGCTGCCAAGGCAAACAGGATCATGGGGTGCATTAAAAGAGGTCTGGATACACATGATGAGAGCATTATACTGCCTCTGTACAAATCCCTAGTTAGACCGCACATGGAGTACTGTGTCCAGTTTTGGGCACCGGTGCTCAGGAAGGGTTTAATGGAACTAGAGAGAGTACAAAGGAGGGCAACAAAATTAATAAAGGGGATGGGAGAACTACAATACCCAGATAGATTAGCGAAATTAGGATTATTTAGTCTAGAAAAAAGACGACTGAGGGGCGATCTAATAACCATGTATAAGTATATAAGGGGACAATACAAATATCTCGCTGAGGATCTGTTTATACCAAGGAAGGTGACGGGCACAAGGGGGCATTCTTTGCGTCTGGAGGAGAGAAGGTTTTTCCACCAACATAGAAGAGGATTCTTTACTGTTAGGGCAGTGAGAATCTGGAATTGCTTGCCTGAGGAGGTGGTGATGGCGAACTCAGTCGAGGGGTTCAAGAGAGGCCTGGATGTCTTCCTGGAGCAGAACAATATTGTATCATACAATTATTAGGTTCTGTAGAAGGACGTAGATCTGGGGATTTATTATGATGGAATATAGGCTGAACTGGATGGACAAATGTCTTTTTTCGGCCTTACTAACTATGTTACTATGTTACTATGTTACTATGCCTTCATCAATAATCTTGGTCACACATTTAATATCTGCAGCCCACCTTTACTTGTCGTAACACCGAAGTGATATGCGGCAGACCACATTCAGCTCTGCTACATCTGACATTGATCTTTAGTGGCTCGTTCACTCATAATTAGCCCCAAATTCTTGTAGAAAACTTTTTTCATCTCTTTAATCAATGGACATCAATATCCACATTATCTCGCGACGCAGAACATCGGCCGGACCCCGCGTCTCTGACACCTGACATCGATCCTCTGTTACTGCAGTCTTAATCCTAATTATTTCTTTGAATGGATTAGTTGATTTTTTTTTTTCCGGACGCGACACTGACATCTCAGGAGATAAAAGAGCCATAAGAGCGAAAATAAAACATAAAGTAAAGCTAAAACTTAACTAAATATTTCATGTTGTGTGATGTAGGTCACTCTCACCCATTATATGACCCCCGACCATATACTTATTTTGCAGGTGAGGACCTGAAATGAGACCATGCCAACGATAACATGTCCACAGGGTGCTCGGGGCAAATATGGCAACCACATACTTATTTTGCATCTACCAATTTAATTTGTTTGTCCAGTTTGTCAGGATTTGTAAATGACCAGTGGTTTGGTGCCCAGTCCCTCTGAAGAACTGGTTTGGTGCCCATTGTCTAGTGGCGGTAATTGATAGTAAAGGTTGTGGTCACCGGTGGTTTAATGGACAGTTCATGGTGGCAGTAATTTGGTGCCCAGTTCTTGGCAAACAGTGGTTTAGTGTTGAGTTACTGTTTATAAGTTACAGCGGGTGATATAAGTATTGAACTCGTCACCGACTTTCTAAGTAAATATGATTCTAAAGGTGCAATTGGCATGAAATTCTCACCAGATGTCGGTAACAACTCATCCAATCCACACAAGCAAAGAAATCAAACCATAGATGTCCATAAATTATGTGTAATAATGAGAAATGTCACAGGGAAAAAGTATTGAACTCATGAAGAATGAGAGGTACAAAAAGCCAAGGAAATTCATGAAGGAAGGAAAATCTATCAGTAATTTGAAAGCAATCCTGACACTTAGTGACAAATAATATCAGCTGGTTCAACTGATTGCCTATAAGTCTCATTACCAAGGTGCCACACAAGAAACATCTCATGATGGGTAAAATCAGTGAGCTGTCTCAAGACCTTAGCAGCCTTATTGTTGCAAAATATACTGATGGCATTGGTTACATAAGAATTTCTAAACCATTGAAGGTTCCAGTGAGCACCGTTGGGCCATAATTTGGAAGTGGAAAGAACATAATTTCACCATAATCCGGCCATGACCAGGTACTCCCTGCAAGATTTCAGACAGACGAATTATCAATAGAGTTGTACAAGAGCCAAGGACCATCTGTGGAGAACTTCAGATAGACGTGGAATCAGCTGGTACAATTGTTTCAAAGAAAACTATAAGTAATTCACTCAGCCTCCAATCAAGACTGCTTAGTTGAGCAAAAAGCATGTTCAAGTGCGTTTTAAGTTTACTCAATGACATTTAGACAAGCCTGTGAAATTCTGGCAGTGTATAGTCTGGTCAGATGAGACCAAAATTGAACTCTTTGGATGTCATAATACACACCAAGTTTGGAGGCCAAAATGCACTGCATATCATCCCAAAACACCATACTCACAGTGAAGTTTGGAGGTGGCAACTTCATGGTGTAGGGCTGTTTTTCACCATACGGCACTGGCAAACTTCATATTATTGAAGGAAGGATGAATGAACAAATGTACAAAGACATTCTTGCTACAAATCTGCTGCCATCAGGATGATGTAGATGAAACGAGGGTGAACATTTCAGCAAGACAAAGATCCCAAACACACAGTCAAAGAAACTCTCAATTGGTTTCAGAGAAAGAAAATAAAGCTGTTAGAATGGTCTAGACCAGTGTTCCCCAACTCTGGTCCTCGAGAGCCACCAACAGGTCATGTTTTCAGGATTTCCTTAGTATGTCACAGGTGATGGAATTATTGCCTGTGAAGGTGATGCAATTATCACCTGTGCAATACTAAGGAAATCCTGAAAACATGACCTGTTGGTGCCTTTTGAGGACCGGAGTTGGGGAACACTGTTCTAGACAATAACCCAACCTGAATACAATAGAAAATGTATAGAAGGAACTAAAGCTCAGAGTTCATAGAAGGAGCACAAGGAAGCTTCAGGATGTGAAGAGTGTTTGTGTGGAAGAATGGGCTAAAATCACACCTGAGCAATGCCTGCGACTAGTTTCTCGATACAGGAGGCATCTTAAAGCTGTCATTACCAACAAAGGCTTTTGCACAAAGTATTAAGTACATTTCAGTAAGTGCGCTCAATACTTTTTCCTGTGTAATTTCTCATTATTACACATAACTTAATTCATGGACATCTAAGGATTGATTGTTTTTACCTGTGTGGATTGGATGGGTTGTTACCAACATCTGGTGAGAATTTCATGTGGGGCAGCACGGTGGCGCAGTGGTTAGCACTGCAGCCTTGCAGCGCTGGGGTCCTGGGTTCTAATCCCACCCAGGACAACATCTGCAAAGAGTTTTTATGTTCTCTCCGTGTTTGCGTGGGTTTCCTCCGGGCACTCCGGTTTCCTCCCACATTTCAAAGATTGTGAGCTCAATCGGGGACAGTGATGATAATGTGTGCAAAACTGTAAAGCGCTGCGGAATATGTTAGCGCTATATAAAAATAAAGATTATTAATAGCATGCCCAGTTACTCACAAATCCATTTTTTTTCCACCATGGCTATAAAATACATTGGCTTTGGCTGCTTAAATAAATGTAGTAATTATTCAATACTTTTGTTAGGACTCTATCCGGAGTCCCTTTATCCAATGTTACACTTTGTTACATGTCACATAAAAGGGGAAAATTACTTTTTCAAGGTTCATGTGTCCAATCTCCTTGAACAGGAAACATTTTTTTCTCTTTCTCTTTTTTTTAAAATACTTTTCCAGCCTAATAAATGGCACATATTAGACATCTGGAAAACAAAGCGATGCTTTGCATTTATCTTTCCCTTGAGTTAAGAAGGACCCTTTACAGAATAGACCCCAGCAGCTTCCTGCATATTTTATCTATAATTTTCTGAACTAATTGCACATACTCAGTGTCTTCTGCACCAGAGAAAAGAAATCCCACCAGCTAGGAAGAAAATGAGGGTCTGCGCCGTTACACCTCCTGTCTGAGGTTCTCTGCAGCCCCCATTGCTTTGTGGCTGTAATTACACATTCATCCGCGCACTTGTCCTTTTAGCGGCGGTCCGACTGTGCTCACATAGCCCTCCGATGCTTTCATATTCTCAGCAGAACATATAGAACACATTTCAAGCTGCTTTACAGATGCTGGTATTTCAAAGGGAAATTCTGTCTTATAGATATTTATGCAGATTTTTGCCTTTTAATTATATGAATGATAGAGCTATGGTTCTCATAATTAATTCTAACAAATAAAATGGATCTTTCATTATCAGTGATAATATTCAGCATCTCAGGAAGACGCCGAGAGCTATAATAGTCCGTCAATTACAGGGAACCTCTCAGGAGAACTCAGACCCCCAAACCGCCACTAAATTGTTATTCAGGAAGCTAATAAGTTATCATTGATATTTTCATATACTCTGGCCAATGCATTTGTTATTTCTCACCTGGTGCATATTTGTAGCCTTTGGTGCTGAAAAGCCGTTTTGATGCCTCATGGACAGATGGCGTTGGTGCAGCAGAGGTGATCCAGTTGAGCCAATGAGGGTTGATGTAAGAAGGGGACGACGATAAGAAATCGATGAAGCAAAGATGAATTATATGGGAAGTTCAGAAGCAAAATTGGTTTAGAAGTATAACAGAGTTAAATCAGGTACATGGCAGAGCTGATTTTGAAGCAGAGTCCAAAATAAAGCTGGCACAGTAGTAAGGCAGGGTTATACGTGACATTGAGAGCTAGGTTTGTCACAGAGTCTAAGGCAGAGCTGGCACAATGATCATGTAGGGTTAGCCAGTGATATAGCGGAGCTTGGTTTGTCATAGGGTCCAAGGCAGAGCTGGCACAATGATAAGGCAAAGTTATCCAGTGATATATCAGAGCTTGGTTTGTCACAGAGTGTAAGGCAGAATTGGCAATGTGATAAAGCAGAGTAACTCATTGATATAGCAGAGGTAGGTTAATCAAGAGTTGAAGGCAGAGCTGGCACAATGATAAGGCAAAGTTACCCAGTGATATATCACAGCTTGGTTTGTCTCAGAGTGTAAGGCAGAATTGGCAAAGTGATCATGTAGGGTTAGCCAGTGATATAGCGGAGCTTGGTTTGTCACAGAGTCTGGCACAATGATAAAGCAGGGTTACCCAGCAACATAGCAAAGATACATTTGTCACAGAGTCCAAAACAGAGCTGGCATAGTGATAAGGTAGGAGTACTGCAAAATGTAGCAGAGCTAGGTTTGTCACAGAGATCAAGAACAAGGAGGCAATCTACAGTAGCAATGTGGACAGCAACTTCCTGAATCCTGAGTTGGTGTCCCGCTGTGTGAACAAGCCTGTAGGGCAAGAGCAAGTGACATCACGGGAGCGCACCAAGTCATTATAGCAACATGACATGTAAAAGAGCAGAGGGATCTGGCTAAGGAAGGAGGAGGTTGCAACTCTGGGACAGGATACAAGAGGAACGGTGAGGAACTGCCCCATAGTGAAGAGTATTCGCTATTTTCACATTATCTGCAAAGAGTCATGGGGGTAGTGTTGCTCCTCAAAAAAGTCACACTGGCCAATACCCTCCTCAGCAAAGAATAGGTAGTAAAAAGCAAGCCTTCAATTCATGACGTAAAATTAAATTTTATTGAATGAATTAAACCACCAAATGAACTGGCCAGCGTGACTCTTCAGCGGAGCGGCACCGCCGCCATGACTCTTTACAGATAGTTTGAATTTAGTGCACACGGCTTTCACAGCTCCGGCCTACATTATTCTACATCTGCCAGAACATACAGTATTATTATTATTATTTATTATTATAGAGCCATTTATTCCATGGCGCTTTACATGTAAGGAGGGGTATACATAATAAAAACAAGTACAATAATCTTAAACAATACAAGTCATAACTGGTACAGGAGGAGAGAGGACCCTGCCCACGACGGCTCAGAGCCAACCTAGTACCATCCTGGATTGGGGGTGGTTAGACCCTCTTTTTTTTTAAGTCTTAAAGAGTTAGCTGTCTCCATAGTAGACTTCATTGGCCTTCCTGGTACATTCCTGCTATAGAAGAACCAAATGTCAGAGGATCTCATTGGGCTCCACCAACCTCAGTCTAATTTTGCAAGTAGTTGGGGGAAACCTTTGAACAAACAGAAGGATGTGACTTCTAAAAACAAGAATTATTCACAGCAAAAAAATATCTAAAATGAATCAAGTAAAATAAAATAAAAATAAATAATCACAATAATAATATCATTCAATGATCATTGGTGTAAATAATTTTGTAGCGACGTGGTAACCACTTTTTAAGCAAAAAATGGGCAAATTATGTGACAAACGTAAAATACAGACCAAGGAACACATTAACCGACAAAAATGCTAGTATTTGCCATAAGTGTCAATGGAAGATGCGGGAGGGCTGATCCTTGGGATTTGCTGTGTCAGTGACTCCAGTGTCTTGGGTCTACAGAAGTCATTGCAAGAGGCGCAATCTGTCATTGAGGTCATTAAACACCATATCAATTGCTCGACTTATACAAAAAGTGGCCTCTTTCCTCTCTTCTCTGTAGAACACGACTGAAAAGGCAAAGTGCACAGACAGGGCAACGCTGTATAACCCGGGTCGGGGGAACTGACAGGCGGAGATATTTCACCATTCGGCCACCAATGAATGGAAAGAGCAAGACCAACACCAAACTAAGACACCAAATTCCTCCAAGGAATGTGGCTCAATAGTTCCCACATAGATAAAATGCCTCCTTGATTTCCAAGTAATTTGTGAATTCTGATTCCGGCACATGTTAAGGTGTCACCATGGCAGAGACTGCGATATGTCAAGCATCTTAATGGCCGTTCTTTCATGTTATCTTTTCTTATTTCTATTCATTTTCGTAAGGGCTTTTCCATGGGCCCAATAAAAAGTAAAGAATGAAGGCTAACATAGAAGCTCAACGACTTCTGATGGAATTCTCCCAATGTCCCAAGGGACTTCCTTGAAGAATCATTATTTATTCGAAGGTGGATAAACTTGGTGTTGAGTAACTGGCTTCTATTACTTCCATTGTGAACCTCAAATCGCCCTCATATCTCAGAATAACCCTCTTAGAATCCATGAACCTTCTCGGCCAAGTCCTATGAGGTCAACCGGAGAGTTAATTTATGGCGGATGTGCATAAATGAAGTTGGCTAGTATTTGGTATCGCTGGGTCAGAAGTAATAAAAACTTATAATACCAGGCTTCCATCTGGCTGCCACGTGTAGGAAACCTTCTAGGAGTGCTGCTTGCCAGGAGGTTTTTGCCGAAGAGCTTCATCAAAGCATTCTGGAGTCCCCTTTTCCATAAAATCTCATGGACGTACCAGAAGAACTGGTGAATCTGCCATATTTATATCACAGCAGTAGCACCGTCTTTTTATTGGCTCGACCCTCTTGCCACCGGACTCGGATTTAAGCTAAATTGTCACATAACGTCGTAGCCACATAACACCTATTGGTAGCCAGGCTTTGTTCTATTTTTCCTGCTTAAATTACACCTTTGGTCACGATATATAATACAAATGTGACAATGTGGCTTTTGGGTCTAAAAAGTTTGTGAACCTCCTATATGGACAAATGCAAAAAAAAAAGGTGCATGTTTCAAATGGTAAAGCCAGAACCTTCGGTAACGAAGAGGGAAGGTATCTCGAATGACAAATTACAGACATTTGCCCTCTCACAGTCAGCTGGTTACCCCGCAGGTGTTCCTGCTCAGTAGGGGCTAAGATGTCTCCTAATTTTACATGACAAGCCCAAGTCTTTTTTTTCTAACCCCGTCACACATAGCGAGATCGCTAGCGAGATCGCTGCTGAGTCACAAGTTTTGTGACGCAACAGCGATCTCAGTAGCGATCTCGCTATGTGTGACACGTACCAGCGATCAGGCCCCTGCTGTGAGATCGCTGGTCGTGTCGGAATGGCCTGGGCCATTTTTTGATCGTTGAGGTCCCGCTGACATCGCTGAATCGGCGTGTGTGACGCCGATTCAGCGATGTCTTCGCTGGTAACCAGGGTAAACATCGGGTAACTAAGCACAGGGCCGCGCTTAGTAACCCGATGTTTACCCTGGTTACCATCGTTAAATTAAAAAAAAAAAAACACTTCATACTTACCTACCGCTGTCTGTCCCCGGCGCTCTGCTTCTCTGGTCTGGCTGTGAGCGCCGGGCAGCCGGAAAGCAGAGTGGTGACGTCACCGCTCTGCTTTCCGGCCGCTGTGCTCACAGCCAGACCAGAGAAGCAGAGCGCCGAGGACAGACAGCGGTAGGTAAGTATGTAGCGTTTGTTTTTTTTTACTTTAACGATGGTAACCAGGGTAAACATCGGGTTAATAAGCGCGGCCCTGCGCTTAGTTACCCGATGTTTACCCTGGTTACCGGGGACCTCGGGATCGTTGGTCGTTGGAGAGCTGTCTGTGTGACAGCTCTCCAGCGATCAAACAGCGACGCTGCAGCGATCCGGATCGTTGTCGGTATCGCTGCAGCGTCGCTATGTGTGACGGGGCCTTTAGACTCTCAAAAGGGGGAGAAGGGCAAGAAGGGGGAGGGTAAAAATGATATTTAACTGGATAGATGCATGGGGCAATGAGTTTGTCATTATGGAAATTTTAGGAATCTTCTTTATATATTGAAATTATGGCGGGTTCCATAAAATGTCTAATATTCCTGAATTTAGTTTTGCAGGGAACAAAGATGATAATTGTCAAACTGGCACCATTCTTTTATGGGTCATGATCTGTCTGCCTCTAGTTTATTGGAGTATTTTTAGGTTATATCATGTTAATGGGGCAACAGTTAGGGCTAGAAATATTTGGACAGTGATCGAAGCTCCATGATTTCCGCTCTGCAGGCTGCTATTTTGCAACTTTGGATGTAAAATGAAACTGCTGAAATACATTTTAAGTGGAGACTTTCAGGTTTAACTAATGGGGTTGAGCAAAAATATGCTGTAAAACGTTTAGGAATAACAAACCTTTTTCTCTAAATCTTCCTCATTTCAACAATTCAAAAGTAATTGGAGAAATTAATTTTACCATATATAAAATGGTGATTTTTAATACTTTGTAGAGAATCCTTTGCAGGCAATGACGTCTTCAAGACTGGAAGCCATGGACTTCACCAAACGTTGGGTTTCCTCCTTTGTGAGGCTTTGTTGCCTTTACTGTAGTTGACTTCAGCTGTGACTTGTTTGTGGGTCTTTGTGACTTAAGTTTTGTCTTAAGCCAGTGAAATGCTTGCTCGATGGGGCTGAGATCTGGTGATTGACTCAGCCATTGCAGAATATTCAACTTCTCTGCATCGCAAAACTCCTGGGTTGGATTTGCAGTATGTTTTGGGTCATTGTCCATCTGTTCTGTGAAATTGTCATGACACGGGATGGGGTTTTTCTCCCGTCATGGTCAGGTGGAGGTTAACCTTGTATAGCCTCTCTTTGGTTCAGGAAGGGCTATTTAGGTCTGCTGCTAGCCTTGTGGTGTGTCAGTGATACTTTTGCTTACCCAGCTTGAGTTGTTGACCCCGGTTATCGTTCTGATATCGTTGTGCCTCTGTGTGCTTGTTTTTCCAGTGTGTGACCCAGCTTAGACTCTGTTTCTGCCTCTTGATTCGGTACCACTCTGTACGCTGTAGCTCTGACCCCTGGCTCTGTCTTTGACCACTCTCTGTCTTGTTCTTTTGTCCTGCACTCCCATCTGGCTACCGACCTCGGCTTGTCCCCCACCATCCTTCTGTCACGTCCCTGACTACTGCTCGTCTTCCTGGCTTCTGACCTCGGCTTGCCTGACTACATATCCAGCGTTCACCTGTTTGTTTCGCCCCCTGGCGCCTTCCCGGCCGTCACGTGATCTGCCAGGTCCTGCTCAGCTTTTCCTCGAGCACTGCAGTGTCCATGTATTCCCTGGTTGTCCTACGTTTCACGTGCGGCGACCCACGAACTGTTATGTTCGTGCTCACTCTCACACGGGTAACAGAAGAGGGAAAGAACAACCAAAGAGAGAAGCCTGTACCCAACTAGTCATTGGACAGACTAGAAAAGGCCCTAGCTGCACAACTAAATACACCTCCTCACACCTGGCTCCCTAAAAGTCAAGAGGTTTCTCGTACATCCTAAGCAACCAGAGGCATGCCACAACACAAATCCAACAAAAGTAAAGGGAAGCGTACAGTGAGACATAAGAACCCAAGAAGAGAAAGTAAAGCATGTTCACAAAGGATAGACAGGGATAAATAAGGAGAACAAAAAACCTAGCAGAATAAGTGTAACCTCCTAGACACCCACATTTGGAGAAGAAGGGAAAGTTACTGGGGGTGGAAAACTCACAGATTCGCAGCAGGAAAAACAACTGGGGATTTATTGGACAAAGTAAAACCCTAGCTGAGGATCTGGAACTCCAAAATCCTATCTACATCATACATGACAATATAGCCAGCAAGTGAGGTAAGTGAAAGTTGAACATATAAAGCCCATTCCAAAATATGATAGGACAGAGCCAAAATAAAAATAGAGAAAAACCACAGAGAAGTAAACCAAGATAGGAAAACCAAGACAAAAGAAACCATCAGTATTTGGTCAGATATGAAAAGAATTGCAGCCCAGCAGAGAGGGAAACCAACCATGCAGCAAATGGTCACCGGATCGAATCCTGAAACCGAGACAAGACACCCACACCATTCCAGGTCCAGACGTTTTACCTGCTTAAATGATGATGGATTAACGAGGGAAAAGCCCATTCAGCCCATTAAAGAGCTTTTGAGATAATTGTCCAATTACCTTTAGCCCTTTGAAAAAGTGGCAGCTGCATATTAAAGAGCTGTAATTCCTAAACCCTTACTCCAATTAGGATGTGAATACCCTAAAATTAAAGCTGAGAGTCGGCACTTTAAGCCCATATTGATTATATAACTGTATCGTGAATATGTGTTGGTAAACAGCTAAAATTCCAAAACTTGTATCACTGTCCAGATAAGTGAACACTTACTTATGGCTAATCTCTGAATGCATGGGTGAATATAAACACCTCTCTTGGTAAAGCCTACATTTATGGGTTGGTCGGAACCTGATGTGATTAAAAATAGTTAAAATCACCACATGGTGAAGGGCGGAGTGCTCAGTCAGAAAGCTTAGCATATAAATAACAGAAAAACTCACTGGCACATCAAGAACTACTTCACACTGGGCAGTTAGGTCGGGGACCCATCCGATTCATGAGATTACCTTGTCGATGGTGGATGGGCTCACACTATTTGTCCAAATTTTGTGCTAAACGTCTCGTGTATTTTTCCTAAATTTCAAAAGCCATTTTGCTTTTCCCACTTCATGTATTTCACATTGGCATGCTTTAACACAATTGAGTGCAACCATTTTCGTATTTTGATATATAAGTTGCTTTTTTGGAATGCACCTGTTCAGACTAGTTCTTGATGTGCGGGTCAGTTTTTCTGTTACTCATATGGCAGCAGTCAGGACAATCTTTCATGGGGCACTCTCTGGATGGCATTGGTTTATGGAGGGTCCTTTCTGACTACGTGCTTCTATAGAGCACTCTGATGGTGCGCTCATATGGCAGCAGTAAGGGCATTCTTTTATTGGGCACTCTCTGGGGTTGGCATTGGTTTATCGAGGGTCCTCTCTGGCTATGTGCTTCTATAGAGCACTCTGGTGATGCGCTCGTATGGCGGCAGTCAGGGCATTCTTTTATTGGGCACTCTCTGGGGTTGGCATTGGTTTATGGAGGGTTCTCTCTGACTACATGCTTCTATAGAGCACACTGGTGAAGCGCTCGTATGGCAGCAGTCAGGGCATTCTTTTATTGGGCACTCTCTGGGGTTGGCATTGGTTTATGGAGGGTCATCTCTGGCTACGTGCTTCTATAGAGCACTCTGATGGTGCGCTCACATGGCAGCAGTCAGGGCATTCTTTTATGGGGCACTCTCTGGGGTTGGCATTGGTTTATGGGGGGTCCTCTCTGACTACATGCTTCCACTGAGCACTCTGATGATGATCTCATATGGCAGCAGTAAGGGCGTTCTTTTATGGGGCACTCTCTGGGGTTGGCATTGGTTTATGGGGGGTCCTCTCTGGCTACATGCTTCTATAGAGCACACTGGTGAAGCGCTCGTATGGCAGCAGTCAGGGCATTCTTTTATTGGGCACTCTCTGGGGTTGGCATTGGTTTATGGAGGGTCATCTCTGGCTACGTGCTTCTATAGAGCACTCTGATGGTGCGCTCACATGGCAGCAGTCAGGGCATTCTTTTATGGGGCACTCTCTGGGGTTGGCATTGGTTTATGGGGGGTCCTCTCTGACTACATGCTTCCACTGAGCACTCTGATGATGATCTCATATGGCAGCAGTAAGGGCGTTCTTTTATGGGGCACTCTCTGGGGTTGGCATTGGTTTATGGGGGGTCCTCTCTGGCTACATGCTTCTATAGAGCACTTTGGTGACACGCTTATATGGCAGCAGTCAGGGCATTCTTTTATGCGGCACTCTCTGGGGTTGGCATTGGTTTATGGAGGGTTCTCTCTGGCTACGTGCTTCTATAGAGCACACTGGTGAAGCACTCGTATGGCAGCAGTCAGGGCATTCTTTTATTGGGCACTCTCTGGTTGGCATAGCTTTACGGAGGGTCTTCTCTGGCTACATGCTTCTATAGAGCACTTTGGCGACGCGCTTATATGGCAGCAGTCAGGGCATTCTTTTATGGGGCACTCTCTGGGGTTGGCATTGGTTTATGGAGGGTTCTCTCTGACTACATGCTTCTATAGAGCACACTGGTGAAGCGCTCGTATGGCAGCACTCCGGCTGGCAGAACACTTGGCATACTTCCTAACTGCATTCTTTTATGGGGAGCTCAGGCTGGTATTATGGGGCACTGGGAAAACAAACATAATTTTCTTTCTGTAGATATTACGTGACCAAACTCTGCAGTTAATACCTTCCATTACTCACAATTATCATGCAGGAATTATATATATTATTCATTATTTCCTCTTATGCAGCAGCTGCTGTGCCCGCTGAGTGGAGGAGATGAGCTTCCAGTCTGGTGGGCGTTCTATTAGATTGTCCGACGTTTCTAACTGATAACTTTGTAAATGTAAAGACTTTGGCAGGTGGAGATGAGCAGAACCGAGCCATCAATACAGGTTACTGTCCGGCCGAGCAGATTGTGATCCATATGTACGGTCTATCCATTGTGGAATTATCATTCTCAGTCTGACCCCATCATGCTTTGGGATAGCGCACGGATTACCTCCCTCACTGTCGCCCCCTGGTGGAAAAACACTTTGTAAGAAGCCACGTGACAACTGCTCTGAGCATAGGGTATTTGTGGATCTGTAAATCTAAAACAAAAGTATCGGGCATATTGAAATCCAGCAGCCCAATCATTCTCCCAGGTGCTGTGGGGTGAAAAGTCAATGCAAACTCTGAATCCAAAAAGATCGAACATATCGAAATTCATCAGCCCAATCCCTCTGCCCAACGATATCTGCTGTTTAGGGAAAATTGGTGCACCCTCTGAAAACAAAAGGATCAGGCATGTTGAAATCCAACAGTCCCACCTTTCTCTCTGCAATCAGGGAAAAGTCTAAACACACTTTGAAGACAAAATGATCGGGTATATTGACATCCGACAACCCAAGTGATACCTGCTGTCGGAAAAAGGTGTGACCTTCCCATAAACATTGAATGGTTGACCAGTTTCACCAACATTGGAGGATTAATCTAATGTGTATGGGGGCTTTTTCTGATCAAGGTGGGCTTCAAAATAATTTCTTCTGTTAAGTCCAATCCAATACTGATCATTGACACCTAAGTTGGGCGTCTGTTGGGCGGTTAAAGGGTCCCAACATTATAATTTTGACCAATGTGTCTCCCCATGATCTCGGGAACGGGAATCTGAGAGTATATTCATTCATTCTATATGGGCCTGTTGGAGTCTCATAGACAATGAATGGAGCCCTATTCTGACGGGGCCATTTCAAACACCCACTAACAAAATAGACCCCCACTAATTAGAATGCTATCCCCAAAGTGTGGATATCTTTGCACAGTATAAACCAACATCGCAACGAGACTTGTTACCCTTTAGAAGAATCTCGCCAAGACTCCAGCGGCAGCTGATCGGAAGCACGCTCTATTTATTTTCCCCTAGAAAACGTTCTTCATCTTGATGATTTTCAGCACGTCTTGAGACGGCGGCAGGAGAAATCCTTTCCCGAATCACCAGCCGCTTTATATCCTACAGCTACTAATTTGTAGGCAGCGCAGATGCCGCTTAGTAAATAATGACAACATTATCTCTCATCAGACACCTGTCCGTCTCGCTGTCGCTGGCAGCGCGCGCCTGGCGCACCTCCCTTCAATGGAGACACTTGGCAGAGTGCGGGGAAAAGACGAGAAATCGCCCTTATTAACCCTTCTGGAAGGGAAGACGTGGGTTTTGCATATATGTCGCTTCTAGTGACAAAGTAAAGGAAAACAGAAGACGTCAATTTTTTTGCTTCTTTTTAATCATCGTTTTGCAGATAAT
The DNA here is from genome assembly GCF_032444005.1 of Ranitomeya imitator. Classification (NCBI taxonomy): domain Eukaryota; kingdom Metazoa; phylum Chordata; class Amphibia; order Anura; family Dendrobatidae; genus Ranitomeya; species Ranitomeya imitator. The sequence continues at coordinate 17,878,803 of NC_091289.1, read as the reverse complement.
TAAATACTTCAAAAAAATGCCGACAGCCCCGGACCTCCAATTAGTTGGGAAAGTATTGCCATCCCCACCAGCTGTTGGACTGGTATGATTGGAAGGGGGTCCAACCTACGGAACCCTCACCCGTCCTGAGAATGAAGGGGCAGCAGAACTGGTTTATCGTTGGGGTAGGCAGGAAAACTAAACCCCTTCATTCTCAGGATCAGTCGGGTTCCGAAACTCTGTAGCTAACAGGAGAATCGTAGAAGACCGCAAATACCGTAAAATCTAATTCCTACACTTTTTTTTTATTTTGCCATTTCTACGTTGTTTTTATTTTTGGTTAAATTTCACGCATTTATATGATTTTTTACTGTTTTTATTTTTTTTTAGGCATTTTAATGGTTTTTTTCATACTTTTTTTTTTAATGCCCTATGGAGATGTGCTATAGGAAAATGCACCAAAAAATACACCTGCAGCTTACTGTAATAAATAATAATAATTTTATTAATATAGCGCAGCACTTTACAATTGGTTGTGTAAAGAAAACCCAACAGAACAAAACAAAACCAAAAAAATATTGCCTCTGACCTTAAAAATGAAATCAAAAGTAAAAAAAATAAATAAAAAGAGCTTGAACACCACATCTAGAAACCCCAGATCGCATTGATATCTTTACAGCAAAACCTCCAAAAATGAGCCAGAGTATAAATTTGTATACATGCAACATTTAAGAGCATATTCACACTCTGGCCATTTAACATGCAAAATCCAAGATGCAGTATAACTACCTGGTGGCTTGTTGCTGGGCCAAGTCTTGCCATGCTGTAGGACCAGTGACATGAAACTGTCTTCTACAACCTCACCGTTGTTGCAGAGTTTGTCCGTTCTTCACCCAGCTTTAAGCCTCATGCACAGCTGTTTCCGTATCAGTTAATGACCGTACATATGAAAATGATGATCATTTCCACCTGTTTGGTATATTCGGTTACTCATCGACCTGACAATAATCCTACAAAATCTCTCACAGTGCACGTACCTAAAAAAAAAAACTGATGAAGGCGACTGGTGGCCACCAAATATTGATGGGATTTAGATTTCTCTTCTGTTTATTCACTTTATATTTTGGTAATTGATAAAAATAAACTATTGAAATTTCTATTTTTTAAAGCTCTCTTCTACACATTTTCTATGCTGGTTGCCTCACTTGGGTCTGTATTCAGCGTTTTCTTCAACTCTACCGACAAGTGTTGGATTGGGTTGAGGTCTGGGGACTGTGGAGGACAATCCAGCACCTGTACTTTATTGTCATTGATTCGCCAATCCCACCGTTAGCTTCGGGTCGTTGTCCTGCTGGAACACTATGTCGACCTTCTCATACTCATAACATTCGAGTGTAACTTGTCTTGTAGGATACTCACATGTTGCTCAGCATTGAGACCACCTTTGAAACAACCTCATATCACCAGGCTTCCTCCACCCAACTTCACAGTTGCTTCAATTTCTTGATCCGTTAACACCTTTTCCCTTGTTTTTTTTCAGACCCATTTGCGCCCATCATAGTCTAGTCTGTTGACTTTCATCTCATCGCTTCAAATCACCCATTTCCAATCTTCTACTGTCCATTTTTCATACTTTTCTGCAAATTCGAGTCGACGCTTCGTATGACAATATTGAAGTCGAGACTTTTTCATAATTTTTCAGGCCACCATCCCAGACTTGTGTAACGTGCGTCACACGGTGCTTGAATGGACCTCTGTGATTTCACTATTATGAAGCCTACAAGCCTCCTCTACTGCCATGTTTGTCTCGCAAGAACTGATAGATCTTGGGATGAGCCGACTTCGTGACTCTGATATTTTGCCTGAACGTTCACCTCTTGGCTTCTGAATGGATGGACAGACTTTATTTCTTCCAACTGTCAGGGCACTCATGAGTCGCCCACCAGGGCTGTGGGGTACTCGGTACCGGGTCCGGTGTTCACAGGGGGATGTCACGGTGGCTATGACCTGGTCCGTGGCCATGGGCGCCCATGTAAAAGGGAAAGGTCTTTAAAGGGATAAAGTTTTTGTTCATGATGCCACCTGTGGTATTCGGTCAGTGGGGACCGACACTGCTTTAAGAGGTCCGCTGGGGTGATGTTATGGCAGCTAGATGGTATATCTTCACACAGGTGAAGTATATCCCCAGGGCTCTCGGTGTGTAGATGGTGGTATGGTACTACTACCCTCATCCACAAAGCACTCCATGGCTCAGCACCACCCTACATCTCCTCCCTGGTATCAGTCTACCACCCTACCCGTGCCCTCCGCTCCGCTAATGACCTCAGGTTAGCATCCTCAATAATCAGAACCTCCCACTCCCGTCTCCAAGACTTTACACGTGCTGCGCCGATTCTTTGGAATGCACTACCTAGGTTAATACGATTAATCCCCAATCCCCACAGTTTTAAGCGTGCCCTAAAAACTCATTTGTTCAGACTGGCCTACCGCCTCAATGCATTAACCTAACGATCCCTGTGTGGCCTATTTATAATAAAAAAAAAAAAAAAAAAAAGGTTCCTCGCATCATGTTCTCATACACTTTATGCAGTATTAGCCCTCTGTGTCTGTACTGCTACATACTTAGGCAGGTAACTGGTTCATGCAGCTTTACATGAACACCTGAGCCTTACACTATAGCTGGTCCGAATAACTAAAGCAATTGTTACCATCCACCTCTCGTGTCTCCCCTTTTCCCCATAGTTTGTAAGCTTGCGAGCAGGGCCCTCACTCCTCCTGGTATCTGTTTTGAACTGTATTTCTGTTATGCTGTAATGTTTATTGTCTGTACAAGTCCCCTCTATAATTTGTAAAGCGCTGCGGAATATGTTGGCGCTATATAAATAAAATTATTATTATAATTATTATTATTATTATGGTGAGAGGTGCAGTGAAGAACAAGGACACAGGATTGCAGTCCAGGGCACAAGACCACAGGGCAGGCAGAGAAGTCCGGGCAGTCCAGAGGCAAGCAAGTTCCACTGGGTAAGTCAGGTGGGAGCCTACCACTCTGCGCTTTCTGTCTCTAAGTCCCTGCTGTCACTAAGTGTCTCAACAAGGCCTTTAATTGTCCTGCTGTCCTAGGACAGGTACCTGTATGGCAGGCAGCTCGAGCCGTGTGAACTGGGGTCTGTTCTCGGTGACTCTAAGCTCCTAGGTGCTGCTGTGCCACAGGTAATTATGGGCAAAGTCCTTGTAGAACAATACCCTCCGATTCTGCTCCATGTTTTATAATCCACAAAAGCCTCGGGCTCCTGATTCTTGTGCTGTAACTCTTCAGAGGCCTGCTCGTGGCCTCCTGGAGCTCTCACTTTCCTCTGTGCTCCACTCCTGCCTGTCCTCGCACACAGACTCCTACTCCAGACTGAGCTCACTCTGCCTCCAAACCAAGATCTTTATTCAGGGAAGCTGCCCTAAAACAGGGCTTGGAGGGACACATATGGCAGCAGCGGTTCAGTATTGGGATATCAGGTGCAGTAATAGGGACACATAGGGCAGCAGCGGTTCAGTATTGGGATATCAGGTGCAGTAATAGGGTCACATATGGCAGCAGCGGCTCAGTATTGGGATATCAGGTGCAGTAATAGGGACACATACGGCAGCAGCGGTTCAGTATTGGGGTATCAGGGGCAGTAATAGGGACACATACGGCAGCAGCGGCTCAGTATTGGGGTATCAGGTGCAGTAATAGGGACACATACGGCAGCAGCGGCTCGATATTGGGGTATCAGGGGCAGTAATAGGGACACATATGGCATCAGCGGCTCAGTATTGGGGTATCAGGGGCAGTAATAGGGACACATACGACAGCAGCGGCTCAGTATTGGGGTATCAGGGGCAGTAATAGGACACATACGGCAGCAGCGGCTTAATATTGGGGTATCAGGTGCAGTAATAGGGACACATACGGCAGCAGCGGCTCAGTATCAGGGTATCAGGTGGAGTAATAGAGACACATACAGCAGCAGCGGCTCAGTATTGGGGTATCAGGGGCAGTAATAGGGACACATGCGACAGCAGCGGCTCAGTATTGGGGTATCAGGGGCAGTAATAGGGTCACATACGGCAGCAGCTGCTCAGTATTGGGATATCAGGGGCAGTAATAGGGACACATGCGACAGCAGCGGCTCAGTATTGGGGTATCAGGTGCAGTAATTGGGACACATACGGCAGAGGCTCAGTATTGGGGTATCAGGGGCAGTAATAGGGACACATACGGCAGCAGCGGCTCAGTATTGGGGTATCAGGTGCAGTAATAGGGACACATACGGCAGGAGAGTCTCAGTATTGGGGTATCAGGTGCAGTAATAGGGTCACATACGGCAGCAGAGTCTCAGTATTGGAGTATCAGGTGCTGTAATAGGGACACATATGGCAGCAGCGGCTCAGTATTGGAGTATCAGGTGCAGTAATTGGGACACATACGGCAGAGGCTCAGTATTGGGGTATCAGGGGCAGTAATAGGGACACATACGGCAGCAGCGGCTCAGTATTGGGGTATCAGGTGCTGTAATAGGGACACATACGGCAGCAGCGGCTCAGTATTGGGGTATCAGGTGCAGTAATAAGGACACATACGGCAGCAGAGGCTCAGTATTGGGGTATCAGATGCAGTAATAGGGACACATACGGCAGCAGCTGCTCAGTATTGGGATATCAGGGGCAGTAATAGGGACACATGCGACAGCAGCGGCTCAGTATTGGGGTATCAGGTGCAGTAATTGGGACACATACGGCAGAGGCTCAGTATTGGGGTATCAGGTGCAGTAATAGGGTCACATTCGGCAGCAGAGTCTCAGTATTGGGGTATCAGGTGCAGTAATTGGGACACATACGGCAGAGGCTCAGTATTGGGGTATCAGGGGCAGTAATAGGGACACATACGGCAGCAGCGGCTCAGTATTGGAGTATCAGGTGCTGTAATAGGGACACATATGGCAGCAGCGGCTCAGTATTGGGGTATCAGGTGCAGTAATAGGGTTACATACGGCAGCAGAGTCTCAGTATTGGAGTATCAGGTGCTGTAATAGGGACACATATGGCAGCGGCGGCTCAGTATTGGGGTATCAGGTGCAGTAATAGGGTCACATATGGCAGCAGCGGCTCAGTATTGGGGTATCAGGTGCAGTAATAGGGTTACATACGGCAGCAGAGGCTCAGTATTGGGGTATCAGGTGCAGTAATAGGGTCACATACGGCAGCAGAGGCTCAGTATTGGGATATCAGGTGCAGTAATAGGGACACATATGGCAGCAGAGGCTCAGTATTGGGGTATCAGGTGCAGTAATAGGGACACATATGGCAGCAGAGGCTCAGTATTGGGGTATCAGGTGCAGTAATAGGGTCACATACGGCAGCAGAGGCTCAGTATTGGGATATCAGGTGCAGTAATAGGGACACATACGGCAGCAGAGGCTCAGTATTGGGGTATCAGGTGTAGTAATAGGGACACATAGGGCAGCAGCGGCTCAGTATTGGGGGATCAGGGGCAGTAATAGGGACACATACGGCAGCAGCGGCTCAGTATTGGGGTATCAGGTGCAGTAATAGGGACACATGGCAGCAGAGTCTCAGTATTGGAGTATCAGGTGCTGTAATAGGGACACATATGGCAGCAGCGGCTCAGTATTGGGGTATCAGGTGCAGTAATAAGGACACATACGGCAGCAGAGGCTCAGTATTGGGATATAAGGTGCAGTAATAGGGACACATATGGCAGCAGAGGCTCAGTATTGGGGTATCAGGTGCAGTAATAGGGGCACATACGGCAGCAGCGGCTCGATATTGGGGTATCGGGCAGTAATAGGGACACATATGGCATCAGCGGCTCAGTATTGGGGTATCAGGGGCAGTAATAGGGACACATACGACAGCAGCGGCTCAGTATTGGGGTATCAGGGGCAGTAATAGGACACATACGGCAGCAGCGGCTTAATATTGGGGTATCAGGTGCAGTAATAGGGACACATACGGCAGCAGCGGCTCAGTATCAGGGTATCAGGTGGAGTAATAGAGACACATACAGCAGCAGCGGCTCAGTATTGGGGTATCAGGGGCAGTAATAGGGACACATGCGACAGCAGCGGCTCAGTATTGGGGTATCAGGGGCAGTAATAGGGTCACATACGGCAGCAGCTGCTCAGTATTGGGATATCAGGGGCAGTAATAGGGACACATACTGCAGCAGCGGCTCAGTATTGGGGTATCAGGGGCAGTAATAGGGACACATGCGACAGCAGCGGCTCAGTATTGGGGTATCAGGGGCAGTAATAGGGTCACATACGGCAGCAGCTGCTCAGTATTGGGATATCAGGGGCAGTAATAGGGACACATGCGACAGCAGCGGCTCAGTATTGGGGTATCAGGTGCAGTAATTGGGACACATACGGCAGCGGCTCAGTATTGGGGTATCAGGGGCAGTAATAGGGACACATACGGCAGCAGCTGCTCAGTATTGGGATATCAGGGGCAGTAATAGGGACACATACGGCAGCAGCGGCTCAGTATTGGGGTATCAGGTGCAGTAATAGGGACACATACGGCAGGAGAGTCTCAGTATTGGGGTATCAGGTGCAGTAATAGGGTCACATACGGCAGCAGAGTCTCAGTATTGGAGTATCAGGTGCTGTAATAGGGACACATATGGCAGCAGCGGCTCAGTATTGGAGTATCAGGTGCAGTAATTGGGACACATACGGCAGAGGCTCAGTATTGGGGTATCAGGGGCAGTAATAGGGACACATACGGCAGCAGCGGCTCATTATTGGGGTATCAAGTGCTGTAATAGGGACACATACGGCAGCAGCGGCTCAGTATTGGGGTATCAGGTGCAGTAATAAGGACACATACGGCAGCAGAGGCTCAGTATTGGGGTATCAGATGCAGTAATAGGGACACATACGGCAGCAGCTGCTCAGTATTGGGATATCAGGGGCAGTAATAGGGACACATGCGACAGCAGCGGCTCAGTATTGGGGTATCAGGTGCAGTAATTGGGACACATACGGCAGAGGCTCAGTATTGGGGTATCAGGTGCAGTAATAGGGTCACATTCGGCAGCAGAGTCTCAGTATTGGGGTATCAGGTGCAGTAATTGGGACACATACGGCAGAGGCTCAGTATTGGGGTATCAGGTGCAGTAATAGGGACACATATGGCAGCAGCGGCTCAGTATTGGGGTATCAGGTGCAGTAATAGGGTTACATACGGCAGCAGAGTCTCAGTATTGGAGTATCAGGTGCTGTAATAGGGACACATATGGCAGCGGCGGCTCAGTATTGGGGTATCAGGTGCAGTAATAGGGTTACATACGGCAGCAGAGGCTCAGTATTGGGGTATCAGGTGCAGTAATAGGGTCACATACGGCAGCAGAGGCTCAGTATTGGGATATCAGGTGCAGTAATAGGGACACATATGGCAGCAGAGGCTCAGTATTGGGGTATCAGGTGCAGTAATAGGGACACATGGCAGCAGAGTCTCAGTATTGGAGTATCAGGTGCTGTAATAGGGACACATATGGCAGCAGCGGCTCAGTATTGGGGTATCAGGTGCAGTAATAAGGACACATACGGCAGCAGAGGCTCAGTATTGGGATATAAGGTGCAGTAATAGGGACACATATGGCAGCAGAGGCTCAGTATTGGGGTATCAGGTGCAGTAATAGGGACACATGGCAGCAGAGTCTCAGTATTGGAGTATCAGGTGCTGTAATAGGGACACATATGGCAGCAGCGGCTCAGTATTGGGGTATCAGGTGCAGTAATAGGGACACATGGCAGCAGAGTCTCAGTATTGGAGTATCAGGTGCTGTAATAGGGACACATATGGCAGCAGCGGCTCAGTATTGGGGTATCAGGTGCAGTAATAGGGTCACATACGGCAGCAGAGGCTCAGTATTGGGGTATCAGGTGCAGTAATAGGGTCACATTCGGCAGCAGAGTCTCAGTATTGGGGTATCAGGTGCAGTAATTGGGACACATACGGCAGAGGCTCAGTATTGGGGTATCAGGGGCAGTAATAGGGACACATACGGCAGCAGAGGCTCAGTATTGGGGTATCAGGTGCAGTAATAGGGACACATATGGCAGCAGCGGCTCAGTATTGGGGTATCAGGTGCAGTAATAGGGTTACATACGGCAGCAGAGTCTCAGTATTGGAGTATCAGGTGCTGTAATAGGGACACATATGGCAGCAGCGGCTCAGTATTGGGGTATCAGGTGCAGTAATAGGGTCACATACGGCAGCAGAGGCTCAGTATTGGGGTATCAGGTGCAGTAATAGGGACACATACGGCAGAGGCTCAGTATTGGGGTATCAGGTGCAGTAATAGGGTCACATACGGCAGCAGAGGCTCAGTATTGGGGTATCAGGTGTAGTAATTGGGACACATACGGCAGAGGCTCAGTATTGGGGTATCAGGGGCAGTAATAGGGACACATACGGCAGAGGCTCAGTATTGGGGTATCAGGTGCTGTAATAGGGACACATATGGCAGCAGCGGCTCAGTATTGGGGTATCAGGTGCAGTAATAGGGTCACATATGGCAGCAGAGTCTCAGTATTGGAGTATCAGGTGCAGTAATTGGGACACATACGGCAGAGTCTCAGTATTTGGGTATCAGGGGCAGTAATAGGGACACATACGGCAGAGGCTCAGTATTGGGGTATCAGGTGCAGTAATAAGGACACATACGGCAGCAGCGGTTCAGTATTGGGGTATCAGGGGCAGTAATAGGGACACAGAGCAGCAGCGGCTCAGTATTGGGGTATCAGGTGCAGTAATAGGGACACATATGGCAGCAGCGGCTCAGTATTGGGGTATCAGGGGCAGTAATAGGGTCACATACGGCAGCAGAGTCTCAGTATTGGGGTATCAGGTGCAGTAATATTGACACATACGGCAGCAGCGGCTCAGTATTGGGGTATCAGGTGCAGTAATAGGGACACATACGGCAGAGGCTCAGTATTGGGGTATCAGGTGCAGTAATAGGGACACATACGGCAGCAGCGGCTCAGTATTGGGGTATCAGGTGCAGTAATAGGGTCACATACGGCAGCAGCGGCTCAGTATTGGGGTATCAGGTGCAGTAATAGGGGAACATATGGCAGCAGCGGCTCAGTATTGGGGTATGAGGTGCAGTAATAGGGACACATGCGGCAGCAGCGGCTCAGTATCAGGGTATTAGGTGCAGTAATAGGGACACATGCGGCAGCAGTGGCTCAGTATTGGGGTATCAGGTGCAGTAATAGGGACACATACGGCAGCAGCGGCTCAGTATTGGGGTATCAGGTGCAGTAATAGGGACACATACGGCAGAGGCTCAGTATTGGGGTATCAGGTGCAGTAATAGGGACACATACGGCAGCAGCGGCTCAGTATTGGGGTATCAGGTGCAGTAATAGGGTCACATACGGCAGCAGCGGCTCAGTATTGGGGTATCAGGTGCAGTAATAGGGGAACATATGGCAGCAGCGGCTCAGTATTGGGGTATGAGGTGCAGTAATAGGGACACATGCGGCAGCAGCGGCTCAGTATCAGGGTATTAGGTGCAGTAATAGGGACACATGCGGCAGCAGTGGCTCAGTATTGGGGTATCAGGTGCAGTAATAGGGACACATACGGCAGCAGCGGCTCAGTATTGGGGTATCAGGTGCAGTAATAGGGGAACATATGGCAGCAGCGGCTCAGTATTGGGGTATCAGGTGCAGTAATAGGGACACATGCGGCAGCAGCGGCTCAGTATCAGGGTATTAGGTGCAGTAATAGGGACACATATGGCAGCAGCGGCTCAGTATTGGGGTATCAGGTGCAGTAATAGGGACACATGCGGCAGCAGCGGCTCAGTATCAGGGTATTAGGTGCAGTAATAGGGACACATATGGCAGCAGCGGCTTAGTATTGGGGTATCAGTAGGATGACGAGTTTGTGCAGGTTGGGAATAGATGGTGATGGCTGGAATATGAGAAGTGAAATGTGTCTTTGTTGTATTCTCTGCAGACGAGTCCTGGCTGGAAGAAGTTGTCATGTCGGTCTGGACCAGATGGAAAAGACGGGAAAAGTGAACGATCCCATAAGAAAGGACGTCAGCGGTAAGACATTATCTGTAACTGTACTGTAATCTCTTATATGTTCTGTAGGGCTGGTATCTACCACTGACCATATGGCGGTAATATTCATATTGGTCTTTATATAGAGATTATCTTCAGTAGCAGTGCGGTCATCTGCTGAGGTTCTCCTCCAGTATTAGGGTGCGTCACCCAGTTGTAATCAAGGTTACCTGGTTGGGGGCCCACTCAGAAGCTTCAACCCCCCCCCCCCCCCCCGAGCCAAAACCCTAGCTACGCCTCTGCTCTGGACATAGCACCCGAAAGGAAGACAGCACTACTGTGGTACCCGGACTCCTGGGGTGCCACACTCACGTGATGCATTTTGGCAATTTTCTTGGCCGAGAGATGGCTGTTGATGAGTTGGATGATGCTGTTTCTCTTTTCTTGGGAAATCTTCTTCATGGCTGCTCCTCGATTTGAACCAGTGACCTTTCGCTTGGGAATCAACCTAATAACACACTGAGCTATTAAGCAATGTGAGAGCAGGTTGTATTTTGTAGTATACAGGAAAAAAAAAGTTTTTTCCACCACCAGGAGCAAAACAGTAACAATGCAACAAGATGACGAATATCTGTATAGCTATGCTAAATAGCCGCAAGTCACATTTACGTGTGAGATAGCCAAGATGACTGTCTATAAAATGATGGTGGTCTCACTGTCCATGCAGTAGTGGATGGAGAGATATGGAGCCTGAAAGTCAAAGGTTCATACATTGTTACCCCTTTGCTCGTCACTGTATATAAATTAAAAAAAAAATTAAAAGTTGCCAAACTATCGACAGACCGGCCAAATTAGCACAGATGTTCTCTCTCTATGGGGCAGGCGGAGATCAGTGGCCACCACAAACCACAGTGAGGGTCTGTAATGCTTCGTATATGATTGTCGTCAGTAATGGCGCCATTCATCAACCGAATATTTTTTTTTTCTTCCGGATTTGTATAATCCGTCCATTTAGTATAAGCCGAAATGTTTCCAGCAACTGTAGAATAGAAAACCAAGCCTGACCCTGTGAGTCATATACAAAAGTTATGACTCTCCAAGGGTTAATACCTGAACTCCGCCGGCTTTAATGGCGCCATTTAATGCTCGGAGTCTTGATGGAATGGAAATGTTCGGCCTTTGGTATTATGTGTCTTCAATCGCGGAGATCAGGAAGTCAGGAGAGGACTAGCAGGTCAGAGAGCATTAACCTAACGATCCCTGTGTGGCCTATTTATAATAAAAAATAAAAATAAAAAAAAAAGGTTCCTCGCATCATGTTCTCATACACTTTATGCAGTATTAGCCCTCTGTGTCTGTACTGCTACATACTTAGGCAGGTAACTGGTTCATGCAGCTTTACATGAACACCTGAGCCTTACACTATAGCTGGTCCGAATAACTAAAGCAATTGTTACCATCCACCTCTCGTGTCTCCCCTTTTCCCCATAGTTTGTAAGCTTGCGAGCAGGGCCCTCACTCCTCCTGGTATCTGTTTTGAACTGTATTTCTGTTATGATGTAATGTTTATTGTCTGTACAAGTCCCCTCTATAATTTGTAAAGCGTTGCGGAATATGTTGGCGCTATATAAATAAAATTATTATTATTATTATTATTATAGTTTGTAAGCTTGCGAGCAGCAGGGCCCTCATGCCTCCTGGTATCTGTTTTGAACTGTATTTCTGTTATGCTGTAATGTCTATTGTCTGTACAAGTCTCCTCTATAATTTGTAAAGCGCTGCGGAATATGTTGGCGCTATATAAATAAAAATTATTATTATTATTATTATTAGAGGAGATGATAAATCCGCTGGGCAGGGGCCATAAAATCTACATCTTCCTGTGTCGGACATATAAAAAGTGTCCACCACCGGCTATAAATTAAAATACGGGTACAAAAAAAAAAAGCTATTTGTGGGAGATAAATTATAAGACCGGCAGTAGATGTGAAGACCCCAATAAAGCCCCCAGTCGCTGCCACGTTGGTCCACTTATGAAGGCTTCTTAGGGCTAGTTATATTCACTATATACTACAATACATGAAGGACAAAGCAATTAAATGGTCATAGGTTAAAATCCCCTATGAGAGGAAAATTAAAAAAAAGTATAAAAGTTTGAATTTCCCTACTTTTTCCAATTGAAAAAAAAAAAAAAAGAAAGAAATTTTAAAGAATAAAAAAATAAACATCATTGTTACCACCAATTCCGTAAGTCCGATCTATCAAACTACAGAATTCTTAAACCCATATACCGTAATAAAAGCCAAAAAGGAAAAAAAAGTGAAATGCCAGAATTCCAGTTTTTCCGCACCCTAAAATGCAATAAAAAAATAATATTAAAGCTGCATATGTCCCTCAAAATTGTATCAATAAAAACTACAACTTGGTGCTTGTAAAAAAAAAAAAAAAAACTCTAGAAAAAAAAGTTGCAAGTCTCATGACATTGGAGACATTTTTTTTTTACAAAGTTCTGCATTTTTGTTAACCACTAAAGTATATATATATATATATATATATATATATATATATATATATATATATATATATATATATATATATAAAAACTTAAAATTTCTGTTATCGTTGTCGTCCTACTGGTTTTTTTTTTACCATGCAATGGACACTGTGAAAATAAAACCCCCAAAACAATGGCAGACTCCTATTTCGGCTTTTCAGTGCATAATTTGGTAAAGTGAATGGTGTTATTCAAAACTACAACTCAGCCTGAGTAGACAGAAACATAAAAGATTGTATGGCTCTCGGAAAAAGAGGAGGAAAAAAAAAAAATTAAATCTCCAAAATGAAAAATGGCCAGGTCCTGAAGGGGTTACCGTAATAATCTTTAATTTGTAATACTGTGAAGGAACAAATTATGAAAGATTCTCCATTTTGTGCAAGATTCTCCATTTTCTGCTTTGACTCCATTTTCTTGTTGGTTAAAGATAAATTCTGTTATTCCATGAAGTAACTCTGTCCTGTTTCTCATGAAGATAACATTTTTGCTATTCAACTAATCTATGGTTTATAATTGGTATAAAGACCTTGAGTGTGCTAACCCGAGCCAGGGAGGGGACTCGGGACTGTATCGCTAGATAAGACTTTGAGGCACCTGTTAATACATTTTTTATGCCAAAAAGACACGACCATATATGTAGTTTCCATTTTTCCTGTATCCTCATGGGTTAAGTTTTTCCTGTATTCTTATAGGTTAAGAACTGTGAGCGTATTCTTATGCTGATTGGTTGAAGTATAATTTCTATGACTATGAAAACTCATACACAATAAACGGGGGCCCAGAGATCTGCTCGATCCCCCACACAGAGGCACGAGTCTCCGTCTGGTCATTTTCAGTTGCCGGCAACGCCCTTTAGATTAATTTGGAAATCACTGAGTCAACTGTGAAGGATCACTTTAGATCCTCCCTCAACAGCTTGGCGCCCGAACCGTGGGGCCCCAACCAGGAACGCCTCTGCCCCCCGGAGGACAACCAGACAAAGGACCCTCGGAGCGGACACAGGCACTGGAAAATTGGGACTGATCATCCCCCACAACAACCACGGTAAGTTGGCAGTTATACTGTCCAGACTGACCGTTTGGTGTGGTTTTCCTGTGTTTGTTGCTGCAAAGAGGATCTGAGGTTTGTCCCCGATGTTGGGGGGATTTTTGGGTGGAATCATATAGAGGTGTAGTTCCGTTGGGAGCCCAGTGCTCGAACCGTACCTCATAAGGGACGGACACCCCGGATTGACCAGTGATGTAATTCTCTTTATAGTCAAAATATCCTGAATTCCTGATCATTGTTAGAATCAGGCGCGGTGAGGTGATCGAAGATTGGGTAGGATACGTAACTCAGGAATATATAGAAGTATACAGTATATATATCCAGAGGTATTCGGAGGGAAGTCTAAGACGCCCTCCTCCTTTCACTGAGTACCGCGTTTTTGGGTTGTCCCAGCGGGGGACAGAGAGACCCAGTGGAACAAGCCGTAAAGGCCTCTCGGTATTGTGCACAACTAGGTAAGGATATTTAGCTCTAAAGGAGAATCATGTTTCCATGGAAGTAAGAGAAGACTTTGAATTTGTGTGTTGAATCTGATACTGTTAGCCCAAAGATGAGGAAAATATTCTCAATCATTGGTTTTTCTAAGGTGTTCTGGCATATGAATTGTGTGATGAAGGTTTTGTAGAAATTAATTAAGTCTGAGAACTGCTGTATTCTGTTTCTGTGTAGATTTCCCGATGGGAGGGGTCAAACAACTGCGCTGTGTCTTTCTGCTTTCTGTGCTGAGGAATGCTGTGATGTTCTTATCTGTTCCGTGTTTCTGGTATGGAGGGGGCGAGTCGCTGCATCCTCTCCTTGTGTAGTAAGAATTATTGTAAGTTTAAAGTAAAATATGGTGTCTTGTTTTAGAAGGAACTTGTATGATAGTTTGGTTATCAGTGTAATTAAAAGATTGGTAAAAGATTTATCTGCTTCAAGTTGAGTGGTTGATATATAGCAAATTAAGGATTAACAGAAAAAGTGAATTCGGATTTGTTTTTGTTACGTTGAAAAAGGGAAGCTGTCTACTACTATGACAAAGACTGAGAAAGTGGCTGAATGTTTTGTGGTGCAGGAAGGAATTGAGAAAGTGATTGAGGGTAATGTGTTAGAAAGACAAATAATTAAAAAATAATAATCTGAAACAGGGGGGCTCCCTGTTAGATGATATGGTCCCTCCCCAGGAAATCAAGCCTCTCCTCCCAACTGTAAGCTCCGTGCCCCTCAATCCCAAAGCACCAATAAATTCTGGGTTGCCAAAACCCAGTGCGCCCCCACCCTATGATCCTGCCGGGTGGATTTGTGATGTATGCGGAGTTACTAATTCTCAGTGGAGACAGGTCTGTTACAATTGTGGAGCGAGGAGACCCGGGGTCGTAGCCCCCACCTTTCCCTTGCTAAACGCTGACGGCACCTATTATCGGCCACCGCCAGCACCAGTCCCTGTTATGCCTAGTATTGCGAGTGGTTATGAGTATCCGCCCCCACCTACCTTAGTCACTCGGTCAGAGACAGGATATACAGAGGAGATAGAAGATTTCCAGGAAATGTATTCTAATGTTATTCCTGGACCCCACAGCCATGATGTGCTCTTTAGGATAGGGACAGGGGATCTCACAAGACAACATGTTGGGGCCATAGTAAATGCCGCAAACAATCAACTCCACCATGCTGGAGGACTGGCTGCAATGATTTCACAGAAAGGCGGACCCATGATACAGGAAGAATCTAATTCGTATATACAAACTTATGGCCAGGTAGAAACAGGACAGGTCGCAGCAACCAGAGCAGGACAGCTGCCGTGCCAATATGTAATACATGCAGTGGGACCACGATATAATCCTACCAATATCCCAAGATCCCAACAATTACTTACCGAGGCTGTCCAGAACGCAATCCTGTATGCCTCCTCTGTTCCCCCCGGTACGATGCCTCAACGTACAATGGCCACACCATTAATCTCTGCCGGTATCTTTCAATATCCCAGGAAGGATGCCGCTATGGTCATAGTATCAGCAATAGAGCGCTGTATACAGGAAAACCCCATAAAATTGGAGGAGGTCCGATTTGTTCTCGATAGCCACCTAACGGCCCATCAGGCAATACAATTTGTAACTGTAACAGAGCCTCCTGCCCCGCTTCTGCAGCAGATGCCTCTTGTGCCCGTACTACCGCCACCTCCTCCCGCCCCTGAGTCAGTAATATCAGAGTTTGAAGAAGATGATGTGAAACCTACTCCTGACAGGCCAAAGTATACCCCCTTTTCTCCATCCCAGATAAACACCCTTTGTAACCAGTTACCAGACCCAGAAACCTCCCCCATGGCCTTCTATAGACAAATCGCAGTGAATCGAGAGATTTATTCCACTCCCCGGAGAGATCTGTTACACTTACTCCAGGTGAAGGCTGGGGAGGGATATTTTCCAATTATTGAGGGTGGCATAACCTATAATGTGAATTTGGACGGGGGTACCTATGAGAGTGATGTTGATTTCTGTAATGCTTTAAAGGTTTGGGCACAAGATAGACTAGTGGACCACGCTACCTCCCTCACAGATGTCACACAGGACAAGGGGGAGACTGCCGAGAAGTTCTATGGGCGTCTTATGGTAGTACTTAAAGATTTGGGGTTTTCACTGTATAATAAAGCCCATTCACACCTTTTTGCAGTAGTTTTGCTGTCCGGCCTTAAATCTGAATTGAAAGAGGCAATAATGTCAATGAGACCCGATACTGAGACTTCCATTCTGGACGATGCATTGAAAAAAAAAAAAAAGTAGTACAAAGTTTCCAGAAGAACTTAACCCATTCTGTATCAGCAGCTGCGCTCTCTAGCCCCCACCGCTCTCAGCCCCCCCCCCCCACAGCTGCAAGGACACAGCTCCCAGCTCGTTCCTTATCAGTGGCCCAAGCAGAAGACTTCAGCTCCAGCCCCCCTCCCTTACACAAATCCAGTCTCATACTCCAATATTCATTTTAACCCTGTGTCTGGAAATCTCTCTCGCCATGTTAATTCTCAGACCAAGACAAGACAGATAGACTTGTAAATATTACGGTCAGACAAACCCAGACTGGAGAAATACTTGTATAATCTGTGCTGCAACCCAACCTAAGTGAATTACGCTGAATCCTGTCCAGACAAGATCACATGTAGTGATATAAGAAGCTGACACAGGATTGTGGTTAGTGGGTAGTGGGGACATTAACTTTTGGGAGTAAGCTGACAGTAATCCTTTTGGGAAGGAGCTGTAGACCAGCATGTCATGTCACCCCCAACCGGTCATCATGTCACCCCCACCACCAGAGAACCAACCATATCAGGTAGTGTAAGACAGATACAGGAGTATTATCCCTGGAGGCCCTCTGACTAGCTAGCTACGGTAAAATAATTGGCTGACCCTGAGAACAAACCTTTCCCATTTTACAGACAAAGACAATGATGGACGTATAAGTGCACCTGAGCAGACCTAGAGAGTTGGTGAGCCAAGATGATGGTCAGATGGTCCTTACGTTATATAACCCCTATGCAGATGAATATAATGAGATGTGTATCCTACACGCCCTTTCCCAATCAGTTTGCAAAAAAAAAAAAAATATGGGCGAGTGTCATTAACTCTGTCAGTTAGAATATCCCTATGTCACGTTGCTTCAGTATGTGGATAATCTTTTGTTGTGTGCACAGACAGAGCAGGAAGCCATTGTTGCCACTGTTAGTTTTTGCAAGTATCTGGCAGATCTGAACTGTCAGGTTTCGGCCTCGAAACTTCGGTTCTGCCTTGGTCAAGTGATATTTTTGGGTCACTGTCTCCTTCAGGGTGCCAGACACCTCACAGAAGAAAGAAAAATAGCTGTCAGCTCCCTTCCATTTCCAAAAGATGAGACTGCGCTCCAGCGTTTTCTTGGACTATGTACTTATTGTTGTCAGTGAATACCGTACGCATCCCGCATAATGCAACCTCTCTACAATGCCCTGAAAGATGGTTCCAGATATGGTGATGATTTTGGCAGATTCCACACCGGATAAGCTGTTACTACGGAAGACACTGTAGTGCACGGAGCTGCACTCCCTCCCTCCCTTGTCAGGACAAGAAGCAGAACGTCAGGCTCTGTCTACTGCATGTGTTCTGGCCAAAGACAGGCGGGCTAATATATACACGGACTCACAGTATGCATTTGGTATTGCTCATGGTTTCGGAGCCCTATGGGCCAATCGAGGATTTGTTACTACTGCCGGGACTCAGTGAAGA
Organism: Ranitomeya imitator; assembly: GCF_032444005.1. Taxonomy (NCBI): domain Eukaryota; kingdom Metazoa; phylum Chordata; class Amphibia; order Anura; family Dendrobatidae; genus Ranitomeya; species Ranitomeya imitator. Next base: position 17,860,912 of record NC_091289.1, on the reverse strand, counting down.
ATGCTGAAGCTGTTAAAACCCTTATGGACTCAATCAAATTACCTACCCAGGTGGCCATTATCAAAGTTAAGGAGCATGGTACTATGGAACAGTCCACAGACTGGTGGTAACGCCTTTGCGGATATGCAAGCAAAAGCCGCTGCTCTTCTGCCCGTTGAACAGACCATACCAGCTATGGTGACCACACGCTCTCAGCGTAAACAGTTACAAGAAACACTGACTCTACAGGAACCTGATGATCTATGCCAGACTGAGGTTTTCTGCCGGACCCCGCGAGACCGCTTAATGACGATGCAGAGAATGTCTCCAAAGGAAGAAGTGAAGCAGTGGAAGCTGATGGAGCACGTATGGACAATGGTCGCTGGAAAAAGGACCAACTTGTGTGTCTCCCTAAGCGGATGTACCCTGCTATTGCCACGTGGGCGCATGGGCCCACACATTGAGGTATCTGTCAGACCTGCAATCCCGGTCAACTTCAACGTGTAACCCCGAAGCACCTTGCTAAGCCCGACTATCCTTTCCAAAGGCTCCAGGTGGACCTCATCACGTTGCCTAAGTCTGAAGGTATGAATATTGTCTGGTGGTTGTCGATATGTTCTCCAATTGGCCAGAAGCATTCCCCGTTACCAACGTGACTGCAAAGACCACAGCAAAGAAACTGGTGATGGAAGTTATATGCAGATATGGTGTTCCAGAAGTTGTTGAAAGTGACCAAGACCCGGACTTTCCTTCTCATGTGTATCAGGAGGTTCTGACAATGCTTGGATCCACTGTAGCCCTCCATACTCCATACCATCCACAATCCAGTGGGAAATTTAAGAGGCTGAACGGCACATTGAAGGGACAATTGACCAAAATGATGCAGGAGACTACGGCTCCATGGCCAGGGCTCTTACACATTCGTACTACCCCTATTGCAAAACATGGCCTGTCCCCATATGAGATTTTGTTTGGTGCTAGGTTCTCAGTTGCAAATTTCCAGTCTCAGTAGTTGTCAGAAGAAACTGACCATGCTGTTCAATATGTTATTCAGTTTAGTAAAAATGTTGCTAACACCCATGTTTTAGTTTATTCTTCCCTTCCAGATTCAGCAGAAACCGATACTTGTCACAATTTGAAGCCTGGTGGTTTTATGGTCGTGAAAAGCTGTGTCAGAAAACACGGACTAAAACCCTTGTATGACGGTCCCTACCAAGTCCTTCTCATTACTCCTATGTCAGTAAAGCTGGAAGGAAGACCGACGTGGATCCACGTATCGCACTGCAAGCTGGTCAAACAGACTAGTAGCAAATAAGGGGACATAATGTTTTGGTTTTTCGTATTTCCATATAATAATATTGGTAATGGCATGGGACAGTCTAAATTCCCCAATATCCTTGAATAATAAGTTTGTACAATATCATGAAAGATTAGTAGTACAGATGGGTATAGCCAATAAAATTGTCAGTTATACAAATGTGGGATAAATTGGTTAGGGCCACAGATTATCCAGATGATCAAATTTGGGATATATTGGATATATTTAATACTACTGCCTGTGTTATGAATCTGTTGAAGGGTCTAAAGTCCACTGATTGCTCAGATTATGTCCCACTAATTCATGAAGCACCTAAACTAAAGGTCCCAGGAGGGATAACCATATTAGCTGATAATTATACCTGCTATAATTCCCACGACACTACAGGTACACCAGCAGGGGTCTTCGAGACAGGTTTCTGTAAAGAGAACAGTTCCCTAGATACTGACTTGCTAGCTAATCATACACAGTATATGTACGACATTTATTGGTTATGTGGAGATGGTAAGCTCCGTCCTAGGTTGCCTAATGCCTGGACAGGTCAATGCACCCTTGTTAAACTAGCTATGCAGTTCAAGATTTTACCTTGGGATCCGGAGACACCTGATGAATATACCAGAAAGAGGAGAAGTCTCGATCAGCTCCATATGAGTTATGAAGAAAATCCATTGATATATATCGATGGCATTGGAGTGCCAAGGGGGGTGCCTGACCAATTTAAAGCCCAGAACTAGATCTATGCTAGCTTTGCTTCTATAATCCCACAGGTGCAGATTAATAAAAAATGTTGATTGGATCAATTACATATATTACAGTGAACAAAGGTTTGTCAATTTTACCTGTGATGCTTTCCAGGGTATAGTTGAGGAATTGGGCCCTAACACTAGAATGACCCTCCAAAACCGACTAGCCCTTGATATGATCTTATATGATCTTAGCTGAGAAAGGAGGAGTCTGTGGGATGGTGGGAGAGGAATGTTGTACCTATATCCCTCAGAACTCTGGGGTAAATGGAAAGACCATGATAGCCCTTAAAAAGATAAATGGGTTAGCAGCAGAATTAAAAACTAATGTTGGAGTAGACACATCTTTCTTTTCCGGCTGGTTGGGTGGGCTCAAAGGATTCCTTCAACAAGCTTGTCTAGTACTGATTGCTCTCCTTGTAGTTGGATCAATAATTCTCTGTTGTGTTATTCCCCTGTATAAAAAGGTTATCACTAAGGCAACTCCGACTGGCACCTTCCTCAACCAAGAAGTAGACTCACCAGGGTACGATGGCACTGATCCAGGGGAGATCCCCAAGTACGTCCCCCTCAAGAAGATAGACAATACCCTTTACTCTCAGATGATGCTAAGAGATTTAGTTTAGGGACAGCGGGAGAACTCCATGTGAAGCTAGTGAAGGGTTCAGCTGCCTGGAGGCCTCACATAAGGGGAGAGCTTCTGAGGTGTCTGGATGAAGAAATCCACCTCCCCTTTCCCCATCACATGGACAGTCTCGAAGGAACTTTCTTTTTAGGGAAAAACTTAGTGTTTAGGGGGGATTGTTAAGATGAAAATATATATCTTTATACTCTTTTGTACTTTTATATATTCTTATAATATAATGGGAATAATAAATGGGAAATGTTTAAGAACATCCTAAATAGGCAGTGTAAGCGGTTTATACCTTGTGGGAATAAAAGGACTAGAAATAGGAAAAACCCAATGTGGCTAAACAAAGAAGTAAGACAGGCAATTAACAGTAAAAAGAAAGCATTTGCACTACTAAAGCAGGATGGCACCATTGAAGCTCTAAAAAACTATAGGGAGAAAAATACTTTATCTAAAAAACTAATTAACCCTGCTGTTCTGTTCGGTCTGGGGAGACCTATTTTGAACTTTGGTATTTTTTGGGGTGTTCAAGATGCGGTTCTGAAACTTGTGGTTGATTGACTTAAATGAGGATGGGTCGGTCGGCCACGGGTTTCAGAGCCGCATCTTGAATATTTTAAAGAATATTGAAGTTCAAAGTCGGTCTTAAAGCTGCCAAAAAGGAAACAGAGAAGCACATTGCTAAGGAGAGTAAAACTAATCCCAAACTGTTCTTCAACTATATCAATAGTAAAAGAATAAAAACTGAAAATGTAGGCCCCTTAAAAAATAGTGAGGAAAGAATGGTTGTAGATGACGAGGAAAAAGCTAACATATTAAACACCTTCTTCTCCACGGTATTCACGGTGGAAAATGAAATGCTAGGTGAAATCCCAAGAAACAATGAAAACCCTATATTAAGGGTCACCAATCTAACCCAAGAAGAGGTGCGAAACCGGCTAAATAAGATTAAAATAGATAAATCTCCGGGTCCGGATGGCATACACCCACGAGTACTAAGAGAACTAAGTAATGTAATAGATAAACCATTATTTCTTATTTTTAGTGACTCTATAGCGACAGGGTCTTTTCCGCAGGACTGGCGCATAGCAAATGTGGTGCCAATATTCAAAAAGGGCTCTAAAAGTGAACCTGGAAATTATAGGCCAGTAAGTCTAACCTCTATTGTTGGTAAAATATTTGAAGGGTTTCTGAGGGATGTTATTCTGGATTATCTCAATGAGAATAACTGTTTAACTCCATATCAGCATGGGTTTATGAGAAATCGCTCCTGTCAAACCAATCTAATCAGTTTTTATGAAGAGGTAAGCTATAGACTGGACCACGGTGAGTCATTGGACGTGGTATATCTCGATTTTTCCAAAGCGTTTGATACCGTGCCGCACAAGAGGTTGCTACACAAAATGAGAATGCTTGGTCTGGGGGAAAATGTGTGTAAATGGGTTAGTAATTGGCTTAGTGATAGAAAGCAGAGGGTGGTTATAAATGGTATAGTCTCTAACTGGGTCGCTGTGACCAGTGGGGTACCGCAGGGGTCAGTATTGGGACCTGTTCTCTTCAACATATTCATTAATGATCTGGTAGAAGGTTTACACAGTAAAATATCGATATTTGCAGATGATACAAAACTATGTAAAGCAGTTAATACAAGAGAAGATAGTATTCTGCTACAGATGGATCTGGATAAGTTGGAAACTTGGGCTGAAAGGTGGCAGATGAGGTTTAACAATGATAAATGTAAGGTTATACACATGGGAAGAGGGAATCAATATCACCATTACACACTGAACGGGAAACCACTGGGTAAATCTGACAGGGAGAAGGACTTGGGGATCCTAGTTAATGATAAACTTACCTGGAGCAGCCAGTGCCAGGCAGCAGCTGCCAAGGCAAACAGGATCATGGGGTGCATTAAAAGAGGTCTGGATACACATGATGAGAGCATTATACTGCCTCTGTACAAATCCCTAGTTAGACCGCACATGGAGTACTGTGTCCAGTTTTGGGCACCGGTGCTCAGGAAGGATATAATGGAACTAGAGAGAGTACAAAGGAGGGCAACAAAATTAATAAAGGGGATGGGAGAACTACAATACCCAGATAGATTAGCGAAATTAGGATTATTTAGTCTAGAAAAAAGACGACTGAGGGGCGATCTAATAACCATGTATAAGTATATAAGGGGACAATACAAATATCTCGCTGAGGATCTGTTTATACCAAGGAAGGTGACGGGCACAAGGGGGCATTCTTTGCGTCTGGAGGAGAGAAGGTTTTTCCACCAACATAGAAGAGGATTCTTTACTGTTAGGGCAGTGAGAATCTGGAATTGCTTGCCTGAGGAGGTGGTGATGGCGAACTCAGTCGAGGGGTTCAAGAGAGGCCTGGATGTCTTCCTGGAGCAGAACAATATTGTATCATACAATTATTAGGTTCTGTAGAAGGACGTAGATCTGGGGATTTATTATGATGGAATATAGGCTGAACTGGATGGACAAATGTCTTTTTTCGGCCTTACTAACTATGTTACTATGTTACTATGTTATGCTGTGAAACAATAAGTTTTTCCCCTTATGTTTGCTAATGCAAATTTAACTGTATTTAAGATGGCTGCCAGTATTCACATAAGTTAGAAGATATTCAAAGACTCAGAGATTAATATGATAAAGACAATGACCGTAATAAGGACAGTTGGTGGGCAGACACCTTCTCCTTTCTTAATCCAGCCAATTGGTTTGAGGGACTTGCGGCTGGATAGCTGGAATCTTGTAAAGTTTGTTACACATCGCTGCCTTTATCCTTGTCATGTATGTAATACTAAAACTTGTTCTTTGGTGTATTTCTGTATGTATTAGGAAATTCTGCACTAAGACAACTAATGATGAAACTAAAAGCGTTGCCACCCCTGCTCTCTACACCGATTTCACAAAGTTACCAGATGAAGATGTTGAAGCCAAGCGCATGGCTAACTTCAAAAGATCCCCACCACCGTTATCAACAATTGTTATTCATAAATTCTAGTATACAGGGGGGACGGGTACGCCGCAACAGCCATGGCTGGTAACATGGCACCAGTCATGTAAAGACCAGTACCTCTCGAGCTTATAGCTTGGGATAGTACCTCTGATGCTGGACATTAATTAACAAAATTTATCTAGGGGGGAATGTGAAGGAACAAATTATGAAAGATTCTCCATTTTGTGCAAGATTCTCCATTTTCTGCTTTGACTCCATTTTCTTGTTGGTTAAAGATAAATTCTGTTATTCCATGAAGTAACTCTGTCCTGTTTCTCATGAAGATAACATTTTTGTTATTCAACGAATCTATGGTTTATAATTGGTATAAAGACCTTGAGTGTGCTAACCCGAGCCAGGGAGGGGACTCGGGAGTGTATCGCTAGATAAGACTTTGAGGCACCTGTTAATACATTTTTTATGCCAAAAAGACACGACCATATATGTAGTTTCCATTTTTCCTGTATCCTCATGGGTTAAGTTTTTCCTGTATTCTTATAGGTTAAGAACTGTGAGCGTATTCTTATGCTGATTGGTTGAAGTATAATTTCTATGACTATGAAAACTCATACACAATAAACGGGGGCCCAGAGATCTGCTCGATCCCCCACACAGAGGCACGAGTCTCAGTCTGGTCATTTTCAGTTGCCGGCAACGCCCTTTAAATCACTGAGTCAACCGTGAAGGATCACTTTAGATCCTCCCTCAACAATACCACAAATCCTCTGTAGTGGCCGCTATGGAGCAATATAGCACAGTCATGAATCACTCAAATCCAGAGCAGGTAATAAAGAGACGGCGCCTCCAAAAGAGGAGAAGTAAAATCTTTTCCTTATTACATTTTCATTCTCAGAAATAAAGTAGATAGTAAAGTAAGTGCAATTTTTTTTGTGTGTGTTAAAACCCCCAACAAATTAATTTAAAGACCGGAGCAATTTCAGTGTGAAAGAGGAAATTCATTTTCATACAGAACAAAGACTAAGAGCTCCTGCAATTTGATGGAGGTGAAGAGGCTCTTACCTCCTCGGCTATTAAGTGAATTTTCTGAAGGCTATTTTGCTTGAACTTTACTGGATTTAGATCCTAAAATTCTTTGACCGCTAAGAGTATGTTCACACTTAGTTTTTTAATGCAGATTTGGATGCCGATCTGCTTCAAAATCCATACTAAAGAATATTTAAAAAGTATTTAAAGCGGTATTTGATGCTGATTTTCAACTGGAAATATAAAAAATGACAAATGACAAATATTATAATTTAATAGCTCATATTGCAAAAAAAATATGAGAAATATATACAGAAATCTTTCCATGAGCTCATCCAGGTCTATTATCCTCATTTTCCCCTCTGCAGATTCTACCTTTTATTTCCAGTTATCTCTGAGCTAGTGGGTGGAGACGAGCTGCTATGATGTCTCCAGTACACAGCACACATAGACATGAGGGATTCCTGCTCTCCTGTCTCTATGTAGCAGCATCAGCAGCAGCATGGTGGACATTATACAGCAGTACTGAGCAGTGTAGCTGTGAATCCAGCTCTAAGAGATAAACACTTACTACAAAACTGCAGCTTGTTTCTGTGTTTCTATCTCTGTCTCTCTTCCATCCCCAGACGTCAATAGTTAGATTTTTTTTCAGAGTGACTTTTTTTCCATAAAGAACTGGTAAGGATTCAGCAGATTTAGCTATATACAAATACTGTAAATCATGCAGGAAAATACCTATTTAGAGCAGCGCCGCCTTTTTACCAAAATCAACACAATTCGTGCTTTGCCAAGCATCCAGATTTGAACAATACCGTCTCACAGAGTAAAAAAAAAATTCCTATATATTTCCTAAAAGACTTTTGGGTTCCAAACATAAGTCGTTGTTGTGATGCATAATGCAACATATCGATTTAATTTACATTTTATATTGTGTCTAATATACATGAGGCAATAAAGCACAGTTATTAGACTGTCGGCACGGCACACGCAAACCATAAATCCTAATTTTCCTAAAAAACAGACAAGTACTGCCAGGGCTTCGCAGCAGGGATCGGCTTTGTAACATTTTTAGATCCTTGTCAGAGACTTGCAAGTCAGAGCGCCCACTGTGGCATCACTTCAAGCATCAATCCCTGCCCATAAAACATATGCCAAGCGCCAGATATTGCAGAAGAAGAAAGACGGCGAATCTTGTATTCATCTATTCAGTACTAAAGGGGGAAAAGTTATTCCGAAAATAAGAACTCGGAATATCGAAGTCCCTGGTCCCTTTCCTTCTTACATTTTCCTTTATGCTCCTACATCTTATCTCTACTTCTTGCCCTCTTTTCTCCTTGCTGTCTCCCTTCCTTCTTATAGCAGGATCTGGGAGCAGAAAGCACTAGGATCTTTCCTGATAGCAATAATGGATAGTAGGGCAGAGGTCAGGGTTAACCCTAAGTTGGGGGGGTGAAACAACAATTTCAGGATTTTGGTGAAATTGCTGCAGATCCACGAGACCAAGAAGGAATAAAATGGGAGGGTAAGCGGATTTCATGTTTTTATGTTATCTTTTTTTTCTGTTCTTTATTTATTTTACTCACATATACAGCACCATTAATTCCTCAGCGCTTTACAGACACTATCAGCACTGCCCCCATTGGGGCTCACAATCTAAATTCCCTATCAGTACGTTTTTGGAGTGTGGGAGGAAACCGGAGACCCCGGGGGAAACCCACTCAAACAGTGGGAGAACAGACAAGTGCCTTGCAGATGTTGTCTTTGGTGGGATTTGAACCCAGGACCCAGTGCAGCTAACCACTGAGCCACAGTGCTGCCCAGTTTTTCTGTTCTTCCTTTCTCTTTTTTCTTTCTTTCTCCTTCCCCTCCCTTTTCCTTTTTTTTCATTCCTCATTTTTTTCTTCCTTCCCTTCCTTTTCTTTTTTTTTTCTATTTCCTTTTTTCATTCTATACCCTTTATTCTTCATTCCTTTCATTCTTCTTATTTTCTCACTTTCATTAACTCCTCCTTCCCTTCCTCTTTAAGTCCTTCCTTCCTCTTTTTTATTTCTCTTTCATTCCCTTCCGTTTTTCATTCCTTTTTCCATGTGTCATAGCTATCTTGTGCAGCGCCCCAGAGTCCTGGTCGTTGCAGTAATGTCGTTCTTCCACAAGGGGGAGTGATGTTACGTCTGAAGGCAATAAAGGAGATCACCTTACCAGGTATCACTAACCACACAACACACTTCACACTCCAGGCCGCCAGGGGGAGCCATGCTTCTATCTATTAGGGCACTGCTCACAATTAGGTAAAACTGGTAGTCTAGGCAGAACGTTAGAAGGAAGAGAGGAGAGCAGAAGGAAGGTCTGTGGGAGAACGAGGGTTCACGGAGCTGCGCCCGCCCCACGTGCGGCAGCATCCAAAGGAAGAGACATTGAAAGGAATTGTGTTGCAGTGAGTGAGAAACGAAATCGTAACAAAAGGAGAGGAACATCAGGGGGAGACCAGCTAGAAGCAGGCTGCCTCCTTCTGAAGCGCTGTACTGGTAGCCAGAACACCGAGGGAGTAAGGATCTCTATGCTTTACTTCAGAGACTGGCAGGACAGTTGATTCCACGTTGGCTGCCTGACCATATACCCAGGAGGCAGGGTGGCAACTTGTGGGGGCTGGGGCGTCTCTAGGGTCCCTATAAAAAGCCTCAGGCCACCAGTCATATGGGTTTGTCCTATCCGTCAGGGGGACAGAGAGAAAGAGACTTAACACCTACAATAGTTGTGAGGACCTCACCGAGTTGCTCAGCAGGGAGGAACTACAACACTTAGGTGCTAGAAGAAGGCTACTGATTTCCACCTGGATAAGGGGACTCTGGATTTGCCTTCAGACCGGCCGGACTCTGCCTACCCTGTGGTCCCTACCCTGGACTGTGGATGCTGAAGCCTTCAGTAAAGGTAAAGAGACTGCAACCTTGTGTCCTCGTTATTCACTGTGCCTTACATCATCCACCATCCATCATCTACACTCTGGGAAGCCCTGGGGACATACTTCACCTGTGGGAAGGTATACCATCCAGCTGCCATTCCATCACCCCAGTGGACACCTAAGCAGCGTCGGTCACCCTGACCGAATACCACAGGTGGTGTCACGAACATTATCCCTTTAAAGACCTTTCCCCAATTTATTAACGGACCTCCCGAGGGCCATGGACCGGGTCAGCCACCGTGACATCCCCATCGAGAACCGAAGGGCCCGGTACCGAGTAACCCCTAGCCCTTGGGGGCGCTCCACTTGTATCCTTCCCCCATTCCTTTCCATTTTTGCCTTCTTCCTTTCCTCACAGCCTCTCCATTATTTTTTCCTTTCCATATTTTGTGATATTCTTCTTGCTTTGTCCATCCTGTCTTTCTTCATTTTATCCTTTAACCCTTTATTTCTACTTCCTTTCTCCTACTTTTCTTCCCATTTTCCTCCCTCCTTTCCTTCCTTCCCATTTTCCTCCCTCCTTCCCTTCCTCTTCCCTTCCTTCCTTAGGACCTGAAGTTCTTGGGTTGAAGCTCTCATGAGTGATTGATAGTACTGGTCTGGAGCCTGCTTCTATCCCTCTTGTTCATCCCGCTTTTCTTTCTTTCCTTTCTTTCTCCTTCCCTTTTTTCAATTCCTTGCTTCCTTCTTCCTTCCTGTTTCTTTCTTTAGCTTTCCCTTTTTTAATTTCTCATTTTCTTGCTCCTTCCATTTCCTTTATTTTTTTCTATTTCCTTCCTTCATCCTATCCCCCTTTTTCTTCATTCCTTTTGTTCTTCCTTACTTTCTCCCTTGCATTCACTCCTTCTCTCCTTCCTCTTTATTCCCCAGTTTTCATTCTCCTTCCTTCCTTTCCCTTTTTCATTCCTCAGTCCATGTTTCCTAACCCTCTTGTATCCTTCCTCTATTCGCACCCATTTTTCCATCTTCCTTCTTCCATTCTTCACTGCCTTTCCATTATTTCTTCCTTGTCATATGTTGTGATATTGTCCCGGGATCCATTACCTTCCCTTCACGTGGTTCCACATCCATTGGCCCCTGTACACCAGAGGATAAGGCACTCTTCGTAGTACCTGTATCGAGCCTTGAGCTTCAGACGTTGCAGGAATGTCCTCAAGGGGTTCCAGTAAGGCCTCCCATGCCCCGAATGATAGATACATGCTGGCCCTAGCAGCCCACTGCACTTGAACTTGGTTACTGTATGTCCCTATCTGATCCCTACCAGGAAGCAGTCCATTTTACTAGCACTATTACTAGCACTCCTTTGTTTTTTTCTTCCTTTCTTTTATTTCAGCCTTACTTTTTTCTACTTCCTTTCCCCTACTTTTCTTCCCATTGCCCTTCTACTTCCCTACCTTCCTTCCTTCTTTTTTTCCCCGAGACACGACTTGAAGTTCTTCAGCCAAGCTCTCGTCTAATTTTGCAGTACTGGTTTTGAGTCGGCTTCTATCCCTCTTCCCTCTTTTCACTTATTTTCGTTCTTCCTTCTTGGTTTTCTTCTGTTTCCTGAAATATAACTTGAAGTCTCTGTTACTTTTTTCCACATCTTAATCCCTCTTTTCTTTTGCTTCCTTTTCTTTTCTGAGATATAATTTCAAGCTGCTGCTTCTTTCCACATCTCCATCCCTCTTTCCTCCTCATTTCTTCATTCCTTACTTTCCTCCTTCCCTTCAATTTTTTTCTTCCTTTTCTTCAGAACATTTTAATTTCTGCACTATTAAATTATTAATGAGTGCGGTAAACGTTTCTTTTATACGTTGGTCTTGGAGTCGTCTTATTTTGCTCACTCTTGGAGTAAGTTACACGATTGGGCAAAACGAAGTAATTCATATTGATATACAAAGTAAAAGAGAAACTAATCAATTTTTTAATCCCGGCCACGTTCATCCTTCTGGGAAATTAGTGGGAATAATGTGACTCGCACAATAGGTCCCCGCGGATCAGATTGGAATCTACGTTTAGTTAACATGGTGTCGTAGCGGGTGCAGGAAATAATTGGGAATTTAATTAGATTATTTGTACATGGTCGCAAGGAGCACCGGTATTTTTCAAAGGGACGTTGACTAACAGAGCAAGGGCCAGGGGTGATAACTCTACACTATTGATTACTCTGCATACGGGGTCCTTATTTTAAAATAAATCTGTCTTATCCAATCCAGAATCATGGTTTGCAAGGAGGAGACGGGTCCAATAAAATAATCAGCTAACGTATTTATCTACTACTTCTTTTGATATGTAACTAACAAGCCCTATACCTCTGCTCTGGAGTGTAACCATCAAGCTCTGTACTGTAATTCTGCATCACCGCCAAGTTAAACACCAAATTCTAGATTAAAACTGATGTATCCTTTATTAGCCACCGAGTCGTCCTCCAGTGGGCTACCCAAAGTTGCCAAGGGCTAGAGGGACTGAGCCAAAGTATATACTAAAGAAGGATCTTTAATATGCTCTTAAAAGTAAGCCCCTTTCAATATGTCCCCCATTACCTGTTCCCAAACTGATCTCTTTAGCTCTTACCTTCTACAAAAAAAAAAAGGTAATGTCATGGGCATTACTATAGCGGTGACCAACATGGCAACTGCTGTGGGGCCCTTGAAGCTGAGGGTGCCAACTGGATATCTTTTTGGAAGAATACATCCCTGGGTATAACTGTGTTTTCAATCTGAAGATCTGAGGCCAAAAAAGGAAGGCAGGTGAGTGATCAAAATTCTCCATGAAAACCAATTTTACCCTTAGGATATATTATTTCTTAGTGGTGTGAAGTGACCAAGGGCAGTAGCCTTGGACCAGGTGCTGCTCCATAATGCCCTGGCACTTTACAGGAAAACCATGTCCCAGTCCCACTCCGCTGTCTCCAGACCTCCGCTGTCTCCAGGCCTCTGTTGTCTCCAAGACTCTGCTGTCTCCAGGCCTCTGCTGTCTCCACGCCTCCGCTGTCTCCACGCCTCCGCTGTCTCCAGGCCTCCGCTGTCTCCAGGCCTCTGCTGTCTCCAAGACTCTGCTGTCTCCAGGACTCCGCTGTCTCCACGCCTCCGCTGTCTCCAGGCCTTCGCTGTCTCCAGGCCTCTGCTGTCTCCAGGCCACTGCTGTCTCCAAGACTCTGCTGTCTCCTGGCCTCTGCTGTCTCCACGCCTCCGCTGTCTCCACGCCTCCGCTGTCTCCAGGCCTCCGCTGTCTCCAGGCCTCTGCTGTCTCCAGGCCTCTGCTGTCTCCAAGACTCTGCTGTCTCAGGCCTCTGCTGTCTCCAAGACTCTGCTGTCTCCAGGCCTCCGCTGTCTCCAGGCCTCTGCTGTCTCCAGGCCTCTGCTGTCTCCAGGCCTCTGCTGTCTCCAAGACTCTGCTGTCTCAGGCCTCTGCTGTCTCCAAGACTCTGCTGTCTCCAGGCCTCCGCTGTCTCCACGCCTCCGCTGTCTCCAGGCCTCTGCTGTCTCCAGGCCTCCGCTGTCTCCAGGCTTCCGCTGTCTCCAGGCCTCTGCTGTCTCCAGGCCTCCGCTGTCTCCAGGCCTCTGCTGTCTCCAGGCCTCCGCTGCCTCCAGGCCTCTGCTGCTTCCATGCCTCCGCTGTCTCCAGGCCTCTGCTGTCCCCAGGCCTCCGCTGTCTCCAGGCCTCCGCTGTCTCCAGGCCTCTGCTGTCTCCAGGCCTCCGCTGTCTCCAGGCCTCCGCTGTCTCCAGGCCTCCATTTTCAGGAGCCACTGCACATTGCACAGGGGACACTTGGTTCGTTTTAACCAACAAGTTTAGCGGACAGGTCAAGTTCACCAAGTGTCAGGTCCAACACTTCTTATTTCTTGTTTCATTTATACAGTGCACCTTCAGCTTTACTATCCATTCCTGCCGGACTATCCCAATGTTTACTGGTTCTGCCAGTCCCAGGGATTTTCCGACCAGTCCTACAGTACACCCGGAATCCGTTACCTTTGCTTCACATGGTTCCACGTCCATCGTCCCCTCTACGCTAGAGGACAAGGCACTCTTCATAGTACATCTATCCAGCCTTGAGCTCCAGATGTTGCAGGAATATCCTCAAGGGATTTCGTTAGGCCTCCCACTGCCCCGAGCCATAGGTACATGCTGGCCCTAGCAGCCTACTGCACTTGGTTACTTATCTGATTCCTACCGGGAAGCAGTCCACTTTTACTAGCACTATCCCCCTCACACTGTGGGCTAGTCCCAAATTTTAATTGTATCTTATCCTATGTCTTCACCTAATTACAGCCATTATCTTATAACCTTGTACTAAGCATATTACACTCTATCTAATGTCCTAAATCCTAATCCATATATTACCCTATGCTGTACACTACCAGCGCTATCCTTACCACGATATACACTAAAACAGCAGGACATAGTTCACATTTCACAATATATGTAAAAGACGCATAACTATATCACTTGTGATTGGTGACTTCAGGGGCAGGAACACGACAGTACAGTCCACCACTCTTACAGTGGCACCAATGGTACCAGGGTTTCCTATGCCTTCAGTTAGATGCCCAAGCCTTGTATATCAACACCTTGGCCAATACAGAGTGACATCTTGGCACCCGATGCTTCTGATATGCCCATGTGTGGCACCATAAAAGAGGTGCGGTCAGCATTTTTGGTGAATTCACCAAAGTTATTGGCTTGTTGTCGTGAACAGGAACAAACCCTGAATGCCAGCGGGTGCCAATGACTCCTCGGTGACTGTCAATTTGGCGTTGATGTCAGATACTGGATGTATTACTTATTATAGGTGTGTAATATCTGCGGTCTATGGATTATTATATCCACCCAAGACAGGAGTTTCCTACAGCCCGGAGATGGGCTAAAGGCACAGGTTATCTCTTGCTGGTATGGGGACATTTTTTAGGAATATTGTATTTTGCATAAGACATTAGGAAAGCGTCAGAACTCGCTGAGATTGCTTCTTTCCTCATCTGAATCCAATCTGAGAATATGACTCTGGAGAGCAAATAACGTCTGTAGACGGATACATTAGAGAACGGGGGATATATAAAGACATTGTCCTCCTGATGACAGAGAGGGCACAAGCTCTGGATTCAGGAGAGGAAAATCTACATTTTGCATTAAGCTGCATTAACATCAGGAGCTGCATTCATAGTTAGGCTTGAAGCTGGATCCGACGCATTTCTATAAGCTCAAATGTTTCTGTAAATTATCTGAATACTGAATGATTGACAGCATGAAACTTCTTTGTGTAAGACATTTGTATTTACTGATGATGATATAGCACCGACATATTCTGTAGCGCTGTACAGGGACGACCATCATTCATGTTAGGGACAATTTGTAAAGAAGCCAATTAACCTATCAGTATATTTGTGGATTGTGGGAGGAAACCGGAGAACCCAGAGGAAACCCACGCAGACACGGGGAGAACATACAAACTCCATCCAGACGCCCGTGGTCGGATTTTCTTCCACGACCCGAGTACTGCAGACACCAGTGCTAACCACTGAGCCACTGTGCCGCCCGAGAGATGGTGAGAAGACGTTATTATGGTGGAAGACTGAGATGTGACTTTCTGCCAGTCTTCTGGATGCCTTTGTCCATGTGCTGCCATCTTGGCCGGGCCGATGGTCGGACTGATGATGGGGCTGGGTGGTCGGTCTTCTGGATGCCTTCATCCATGTGCTGCCATCTTCGCCAGGCCGATGGTCGGACTGATGATGGGGCTGGGTGGTCGGTCTTCTGGATGCCTTCATCCATGTGCTGCCATCTTGGCCAGGCCGATGGTCGGACTGATGATGGAGCTGGATGGTCGGTCTTTTGGATGCCTTCATCCATGTGCTGCCATCTTGGCCGGGCCGATGGTCGGACTGATGATGGAGCTGGGTGGTCGGTCTTCCGGATGCCTTCATCCATGTGCTGCCATCTTGGCCGGGCCGATGGTCGGACTGATGATGGAGCTGGGTGGTCGGTCTTCTGGATGCCTTCATCCATGTGCTGCCATCTTGGCATGGCTGTTGGTCGGACTGATGATGGGGCTGGGTGGTCACTGATGGATCTTCTCAGGTTGGGGAAACAAGAACCAACTTGCTCCTACAGTAGCAGCACCCAAACTTCTCGGTGTCGAGGGAATTCGACTCTGTGGAATTCGACTATATAAAGCTTATATTAAACACTGATCCTAAAGGTACAAACACATCCAACATCAATGACACAGGTCACAGCAGTGCATCAGCACTACTATGTATCACAGAATAACAGAAATCATGACCTCCTATGGATGCCGGCCACAGGCATAAGTTCACAGAAGGATTGTAATGACAGGCACGGGGGTCCTCAGTAGACCCCCAGTTGTCATGGCAACCCATCGGTACCCTGCGATCACACTGCACTCTATCCACAGCTGTTAAAGACACATCATGGATGATTAACCCAGCCATCATGTTCGGGGAAAGATGTTGGCGCACGAGCCCGCATCAATGGCAGGGACACGACATATGACGTAAATGTATGTCATATGTTGTGAAGGGGTTAATTGGGCAGAAGGTGGTAAAGAAGGGAGGGTGCCACAATCAACCAATCAAAAAATAAATAAATTAAGAAGTGTAACATTATAGAAGGGAAACAAATCGGTAGAAGGAATTGCTACCAAAATATATGAAATTTTGCAAATATTTATCAATGCCAAATATGTAAACCGATTAGAGCAACTAATAAAGTATCCTGATGCAATTATAACAATCAATACGTGTTTTTCTATAGGAGAAAAACAATGTTTGACTGCTGAGGGTCTTTAGGATTTCTGCCAATGATGACCCCTCCATTTTTCACACATGCACAGCAGATGGATTTGCTGCGGATCCCCAGGGAGGTGCGGACGGCTGCTTGTTATACAGTATCAGTAAGAAATCTATCAGTCGCAATGTAAATATGCCAAATACGGCACATAATAGTGTCCCGGGACCTCACCCTATGGGAACCCCAACCATTGGGACTGCTCCATGTCCACTACCATCAGGTTCTCTTTCAAAACCCAGTAGGAGGTCAACTTCAAGGGGAGCCAGGAATGTCATTGATGTCAATGACATGGATCACTCCCCTCCATGACCAGTCATTGGCCTAAGCACTGGCCGGAAGTACTGCCATGGAGCACCGGCCAGAAGTACTGCCATGAAGCACTGGCCGGAAGTACTGCCATGGAGCACTGGCCGGAAGTACTGCCATGGAGCATCGTCCGGAAGTACTGCCATGGAGCACTGGCCGGAAGTATTGCCATGGAGCACCGGCTGGAAGTACTGCCATGGAGCACCAGCGAAAGTACTGCCATAAAGCACCGGCCGGAAGTACTGCCATGGAGCACCAGCGAAAGTACTGCCATGGAGCACCGGCTGGAAGTACTGCCATGAAGCATCGGCTGGAAGTACTGCCATGGAGCACCAGCGAAAGTACTGCCATGAAGCACCGGCCGGAAGTACTGCCATGAAGCACCGGCCAGAAGTACTGCCATGAAGCACCGGCTGGAAGTACTGCCATGAAGCACCGGCCAGAAGTACTGCCATGAAGCACCGGCTGGAAGTACTGCCATGAAGCACCGGCTGGAAGTACTGCCATGAAGCATCGGCTGGAAGTACTGCCATGGAGCATCGGCCGGAAGTACTGCCATGAAGCACCGGCCTGAAGTACTGCCATAAAGCACCGGCCTGAAGTACTGCCATGAAGCACCGGCTGGAAGTACTGCCATGAAGCATCGGCTGGAAGTACTGCCATGGAGCACCGGCCAGAAGTACTGCCATGAAGCACCGGCCGGAAGTACTGCCATGGAGCACCGGCCAGAAGTACTGCCATGAAGCACCGGCCGGAAGTACTGCCATGAAGCAGTGGCCGGAAGTACGGATCGTGGCGGGGCAATGAGGGGCTGCAGCAGATGTGGCATAAGGTCAATCATTGGCCTTAGCACCACTGTTGTACACAGACAGAAGATGCCCCTGTGCAAGGACAATGTATGGGCCATTTGCTGCCAAAAAGCTCATCATAATGCACAATTCCATCTGCTTTGGAGGTAGAAATGGGTCTCCTTTCCACTTGGGCCCCATGTGCGGCCGCATGGGCTGCACCAATGATATGTCCACCCATGCTCAGCACCATCCGGAAGTACTGCTGAGGATCACTGGCCAGAAGTACCGGCAGTGGAGCTGCGGTGGAGGTGGTGTAAGGATGTGTGCGCATAATGTTTTGTGGGTTGTTTTTTTTAAAGGGAATGTGTTATTCTTTACGTTAAATGTAAATTTTTATCGATGTTTTATTTCCCATATCACAATCTTTAAAAAAAAAAAATAGAATTCTTGCAATTCTCATACTGTCCTCTGGGGATTTTTTAGACTCTAACTTCCTGTTGTTGCAGGAAATTTGCACATACATTAGTAGGAATGAACCGACTCCCATCCTATCTTTTGTATTGAAGCATCTAATGAACGTGTTAAAAAGTCATTATGAAGGGTCAGCTGTGACATCGACTGTCGTGATTGGTGGATTCTGTGTTATCATTTGTGTACAGAGGTGTTACCTGTCATTGTATTCCTGCCTCTGATGATAATGAGACTACTGAAAACTGTTTTTAAAAGGACAGGAAATAGGAATCTAAAATAGGCCCAGAGTGAAAATTGCAATATTTTGTTGCTTAATAAATAGTTCCTAGAGAGCCAGGTTGTAGAGATAATCCAATTTATGTCTCAAGACTGATCAGTCCACAGACCGCTGCATACTTCATTGCTTTGGATCCTATGAATCTATGTCCTTGTGATGACGGCTGTCCGGTGACTTATCCAAGAGACCAAACGCAGCAATTCTGGTATGGAAAGATCTCATTATGTCACCTGGAACGACACTTCTGATCCTGTAATGGTAAAGGGAAACAGAAACAGACACGCGTCAACCGGGAAAATTATGAACCTGTCACTTTAACGAGCTGAACCTCCAAGGTGGCAATTAAAGGAAGAGAGTCCGTCCTGCTGGAGTTGTCAGATAGTGTTTCTAATGAGCAGCATGTGTCCGCACAAATGGATGGACTGCAATCAATGGACAGTAATTGCACCGTCTTCCGTGCCGTCATTTGGACGCATTGATAAGACGACACGTACCGATAACATCTACTCAGGTTTTATTGTCAGCTTTGTGGTCATTGTTCCCCCGTAATGTGAAGACTGTAAATGTGTCTTTATAATCAGACGCTTCATCAGACTCCCGACCGGCAAACAAAGGCCCGAACTGATACCCGGCCTTTTAGTGCTGCCATTATTTCCTGCGGGAAATGCCGCCATTCTACGTCCTGTGGCCTTTTATCTATCTGCCAGGTTACAAGAGCCAAGATCGTCTCCGCAGATGTGGAGATCATCAAGCGTGGATAATGGGTCCGCTGTAGAGATGAGCAAATCTCCCAAAAACTCATTTTGGGCATCGGCCTTTAGATTTGATTCAGGCTGAATTGAAAGTGACCTGGAAACATCACAAAGCATAATAAATGGAAGGAAGGGGTTAAAAGTAATAAAACATTATACTCACCTGTCTTAGTCCTGCTCCTCACCTGTCCTGCCACCCAGGGGTGCAACGATTGTGGTCGCGGAGGGTGCGACCGGGACTGTGTGGGAAGATGACCAGCTGATGCCAATTTCACCTGGATGTGCATCCTCGGATACCAAAATGAGGGACATTATACCACAATGGGGGACATTTTATCAGGACATTATACCAGGATGGGGACATTATACGTTATGTAGAGGTGAGGAGTTGACGTTGGGTTTTCGGCTATTTTAGGACTTTGCTATGTGCGGGTTCTCAAGTATTCCCGCATGTGTTCATTGACATGCATTCTTGGCTCAGCTATGAGGTTAGGTGCTTAGACAAGGCCACCAACCTCCATCCTCAGCTCCACACTGGTCTGAGGCACAACTGCTGACTTCGGTTCCACCATTTCGCTCTGTCCCCAGCCTGCACCATGCTCTTATGTGGCTGTTACCAAGAGAACTCGCATTCTCTGTCCAGTTCCGCCAGTCATCCAGTTGCGTGGCTTTTCCTTGCAGAAGCTAAATATTGAGAATATTGAATCCAACATACCCGCTCCTTCTTACACAATGCTACCATCTTTAAACAGTTGGGTGACTCCATAATCGTATGATTGTCTCTCAGTCTCAAAAAAATTGAGGAGTTCAGGCCACTTACAAGTAATGTGTACACAGTGTATGTCATCCTTTACATCCAGTGTATTTTAGCCTTCATCGATGAGAAGACCACCCTTCTTCTCTACAGCCATATTTCGAGTTGGTCATTTCAAAAAGCTCTTACTGTATAACCAAAGATAACACCTCGTATTCCCAGGAAAATGATTGATTGTAAACTGAGCATACATCAGAAGATTTGTGAAGGTGAGGATGAAAGAACGGTGTCAGCGAAACATCTCCTCCAGGGAGTCCATAACATCTGTCACGTAGACTCCACAAGGAGCTGTCCAGATGCCTTATCTGTAAGAAGTATCTAACACAGCGGAAGGGAATCCTGCTTTCTGCTTATCTGACTTGGACAGGGCTAATGGCCGAAGAGATGGGAGGTGGAATTGTTATCAGATCTGATTTACATGGACCTTCAGGTGTCTGTAGGTCACAAGACAAATGGAGGATCCTATTGTAACCTCAGTATTTCCAGTAGAAGATTTTACAGACTCTTGGTTGCAAACATTTGTAGACATTTTTGTAGTTAGTTAATATATTTTTTAAAATAAAGTTAATTCCAAATAACCCCGATTTTCAGGGTTCACAACGATGATGGACCGTAGGCAGAGAGGTTTCTTAAATGCTTTGTCTTCTGTTTGGGCCTCCAATCTTCTCCATGGCGCAGGTGTGATATTCCTATAGCGGATAGAACTGCGCTTTACCACACGTCACACCAGGGTCCTCTTCACCCCTAGGTGCCACTGAACACAGGGGCCTGGTGTGAATTAATTCTGCCATCTGGTGCAGGTCTACATTAATTTGTGGGGTCTTGTCTGGGATCTGATATTATTTTAGGGCCTGTTTTGGGTTTTGAATTAATTTTGCGTTCTAAATTTATTTTGGGGGGTCTAGTCTGGAGTTTTAGTTCTTTCTGAGGTCTCGGTTCTAATTTAATTTTGCACTACAAATTCATTTGGTGGGTCTTTACCTATATAATATAGATTGTATGCGTATATATAGCATAGACTGTGTGTATATAGTATAGACTGTGTATATATAGCATAGACTGTGTGTATATAGTATAGACTGTGTATATAGCATAGACTGTGTGTATATAGCATAGACTGTGTGTATATAGCATAGACTGTGTGTATATATCATAAACTGTGTGTATATAGTATAGAGTCTAGACTGTGTATATATAGCATAGACTGTGTATATATACTATAGACTGTGTGTATATAGCATAGACTGTGTGTATATAGTATAGACTGTGTGTATATAGTATAGACTGTGTGCATATAGCATAGACTGTGTGTATATAGCATAGACTGTGTATATAGTAACATACATAGTAACATAGTAACATAGTTAGTAAGGCCGAAAAAAGACATTTGTCCATCCAGTTCAGCCTATATTCCATCATAATAAATACCCAGATCTACGTCCTTCTACAGAACCTAATAATTGTATGATACAATATTGTTCTGCTCCAGGAAGACATCCAGGCCTCTCTTGAACCCCTCGACTGAGTTCGCCATCACCACCTCCTCAGGCAAGCAATTCCAGATTCTCACTGCCCTAACAGTAAAGAATCCTCTTCTATGTTGGTGGAAAAACCTTCTCTCCTCCAGACGCAAAGAATGCCCCCTTGTGCCCGTCACCTTCCTTGGTATAAACAGATCCTCAGCGAGATATTTGTATTGTCCCCTTATATACTTATACATGGTTATTAGATCGCCCCTCAGTCGTCTTTTTTCTAGACTAAATAATCCTAATTTCGCTAATCTATCTGGGTATTGTAGTTCTCCCATCCCCTTTATTAATTTTGTTGCCCTCCTTTGTACTCTCTCTAGTTCCATTATATCCTTCCTGAGCACCGGTGCCCAAAACTGGACACAGTACTCCATGTGCGGTCTAACTAGGGATTTGTACAGAGGCAGTATAATGCTCTCATCATGTGTATCCAGACCTCTTTTAATGCACCCCATGATCCTGTTTGCCTTGGCAGCTGCTGCCTGGCACTGGCTGCTCCAGGTAAGTTTATCATTAACTAGGATCCCCAAGTCCTTCTCCCTGTCAGATTTACCCAGTGGTTTCCCGTTCAGTGTGTAATGGTGATATTGATTCCCTCTTCCCATGTGTATAACCTTACATTTATCATTGTTAAACCTCATCTGCCACCTTTCAGCCCAAGTTTCCAACTTATCCAGATCCATCTGTAGCAGAATACTATCTTCTCTTGTATTAACTGCTTTACATAGTTTTGTATCATCTGCAAATATCGATATTTTACTGTGTAAACCTTCTACCAGATCATTAATGAATATGTTGAAGAGAACAGGTCCCAATACTGACCCCTGCGGTACCCCACTGGTCACAGCGACCCAGTTAGAGACTATACCATTTATAACCACCCTCTGCTTTCTATCACTAAGCCAGTTACTAACCCATTTACACACATTTTCCCCCAGACCAAGCATTCTCATTTTGTGTACCAACCTCTTGTGCGGCACGGTATCAAACGCTTTGGAAAAATCGAGATATACCACGTCCAATGACTCACCGTGGTCCAGCCTATAGCTTACCTCTTCATAAAAACTGATTAGATTGGTTTGACAGGAGCGATTTCTCATAAACCCATGCTGATATGGAGTTAAACAGTTATTCTCATTGAGATAATCCAGAATAACATCCCTCAGAAACCCTTCAAATATTTTACCAACAATAGAGGTTAGACTTACTGGCCTATAATTTCCAGGTTCACTTTTAGAGCCCTTTTTGAATATTGGCACCACATTTGCTATGCGCCAGTCCTGCGGAACAGACCCTGTCGCTATAGAGTCACTAAAAATAAGAAATAATGGTTTATCTATTACATTACTTAGTTCTCTTAGTACTCGTGGGTGTATGCCATCCGGACCCGGAGATTTATCTATTTTAATCTTATTTAGCCGGTTTCGCACCTCTTCTTGGGTTAGATTGGTGACACTTAATATAGGGTTTTCATTGTTTCTTGGGATTTCACCTAGCATTTCATTTTCCACCGTGAATACCGTGGAGAAGAAGGTGTTTAATATGTTAGCTTTTTCCTCGTCATCTACAACCATTCTTTCCTCACTATTTTTTAAGGGGCCTACATTTTCAGTTTTTATTCTTTTACTATTGATATAGTTGAAGAACAGTTTGGGATTAGTTTTACTCTCCTTAGCAATGTGCTTCTCTGTTTCCTTTTTGGCAGCTTTAATTAGTTTTTTAGATAAAGTATTTTTCTCCCTATAGTTTTTTAGAGCTTCAATGGTGCCATCCTGCTTTAGTAGTGCAAATGCTTTCTTTTTACTGTTAATTGCCTGTCTTACTTCTTTGTTTAGCCACATTGGGTTTTTCCTATTTCTAGTCCTTTTATTCCCACAAGGTATAAACCGCTTACACTGCCTATTTAGGATGTTCTTAAACATTTCCCATTTATTATCTGTATTCTCATTTCTGAGGATATTGTCCCAGTCTACCAGATTAAGGGCATCTCTAAGCTGTTCAAACTGTGCCTTCCTAAAGTTCAATGTTTTTGTGACTCCCTGACAAGTCCCCCTAGTGAAAGACAGGTGAAACTGCACAATATTGTGGTCGCTATTTCCTAAATGCCCAACCACCTGCAGATTTGTTATTCTGTCAGGTCTATTAGATAGTATTAGGTCTAAAAGTGCTGCTCCTCTGGTTGGATTCTGCACCAATTGTGAAAGATAATTTTTCTTGGTTATTAGCAGAAACCTGTTGCCTTTATGGGTTTCACAGGTTTCTGTTTCCCAGTTAATATCCGGGTAGTTAAAGTCCCCCATAACCAGGACCTCATTATGGGTTGCAGCTTCATCTATCTGCTTTAGAAGTAGACTTTCCATGCTTTCTGTTATATTTGGGGGTTTGTAACAGACCCCAATGAGAATTTTGTTACCATTTTTCCCTCCATGAATTTCAACCCATATGGACTCGACATCCTCATTCCCTTCGCTAATATCCTCCCTTAAAGTGGACTTTAGACAAGACTTTACATAGAGACAAACCCCTCCTCCTCTCCGATTTGTACGATCCTTTCTAAACAGACTGTAACCCTGTAAGTTAACTGCCCAGTCATAGCTTTCATCTAACCATGTCTCGGTTATTCCCACTATGTCAAAGTTACCTGTAGATATTTCTGCTTCTAGTTCTTCCATCTTGTTTGTCAGGCTTCTGGCGTTTGCGAGCATGCAGTTTAGAGGATTTTGTTTTGTTCCAATCTCCTCACTGTGGATTGTTTTAGAAATGTTCTTACCTCCCTTCTGAGTATGTTTTCCTGGGTCGTCTTTGTTCGAGTCTAATGTTTTTCTTCCCGTCCCCTCTTCTTCTAGTTTAACGCCCTCCTGATGAGTGTAGCGAGTCTTCTGGCGAATGTGTGTTTCCCAGGTTTGTTGAGGTGTAGTCCGTCTCTGGCGAGGAGTCCATCATACCAGTAATTCACACCGTGGTCCAGGAATCCAAATCCTTGTTGTCTGCACCATCGTCTTAGCCAGTTGTTTGCATCAAGGATCCTGTTCCATCTCCTGGTGCCATGCCCGTCTACTGGAAGGATAGAAGAAAAAACTACCTGTGCATCCAGTTCCTTTACTTTCTTCCCCAACTCTTCAAAGTCCTTGCAGATTGTCGGTAGGTCCTTCCTTGCCGTGTCATTGGTGCCAACATGTATCAGAAGAAATGGGTGGACGTCCTTGGAGCTGAAGAGCTTTGGTATCCTATCGGTCACATCCTTGATCATCGCACCTGGAAGGCAGCATACTTCTCTTGCAGTTATGTCCGGTCTGCAGATGGCTGCTTCGGTGCCTCTCAGTAGTGAGTCTCCCACCACCACCACTCTTCGTTGCTTCTTGGCTGTACTTTTTGCTGTCACTTGTTGCTGTGTGCCCTTTTCTTTTTTGCTTGCTGGTATTGCTTCATTCTTAGGTGTGCCATCTTCATCCTCTACAAAGATTTGATATCGGTTCTTCAGTTGTGTGGTTGGTGATTTCTCCATGGTCTTCTTGCTTCTTTTGGTCACATGCTTCCACTCATCTGCTTTTGGAGGTTCTCTGACACTTTTTGCACCTTCTGTGACCAGTAGAGATGCTTCTGTTCTGTCTAGAAAGTCTTCATTCTCTTTGATAAGTTTCAAAGTTGCTATTCTTTCTTCCAGACCCCGCACCTTTTCTTCTAAAAGGGCCACTAGTCTACACTTCTGACAGGTGAAATTGGATTCTTCTTCTGGTCGATCTGTGAACATGTAGCACATGCTGCAGCTCACCATGTAGGTTGTCACATCTGCCATGTTGCTCCTAGATCCTGCTGACTTGCTGTGTGTTTTCCTTCTTGTGTAATCTACTTAGCCAAGCTCTCTTGCAATAATGTCCTACAGGCAAAAATTCGGTTTGGTGATGCTTTCGAAGCAGCTGGTCCCGGCTGTACCCAACGATCTTCTAGCTTAGGGAGACTTCGCTTCTCCCAGAAGGCACCTGGAATATGCAAATTAGCCTCCTGAAGCTTGTATAGTATAGTATAGACTGTGTATATATAGCATAGACTGTGTGTATATAGCATAGACTGTGTGTATATATCATAGACTGTGTGTATATAGTATAGAGTCTAGACTGTGTATATATAGCATAGACTGTGTATATATACTATAGACTGTGTGTATATAGTATAGACTGTGTGCATATAGCATAGACTGTGTGTATATAGCATAGACTGTGTGTATATAGCATAGACTGTGTATATATAGCATAGACTGTGTATATATATAGTATAGACTGTGTGAATGTAGCATAGACTGTGTGTATATATATACTGTATATAGTATAGACTGTGTGTATGTAGCATAGACTGTATATAGCATAGACTGTGTGTATATAGTATAGACTGTATATATATATATATATATATATATATATATATAGTATAGACTGTGTGTATGTAGCATAGACTGTGTGCATATAGCATAGCCTGTATATAGCATAGACTGTGTATATAGCATAGACTGTGTGTATATAGTATAGACTGTGTATATAGCATAGACTGTGTGTATATAGCATAGACTGTGTATAGCATAGACTGTGTGTATATAGCATAGACTGTGGGTATATAGTATAGACTGTGTGTATATATATATATATATATATAGTATAGACTGTATGAATGTTGCATAGACTGTGTATATATATATATATATATATATAGCATAGACTGTGTGTATATAGCATAGACTGTGTATAGCATAGACTGTGTGTATATAGCATAGACTGTGGGTATATAGTATAGACTGTGTGTATATATATATATATATATATATATATATAGTATAGACTGTATGAATGTTGCATAGACTGTGTATATATATATATATATATATATAGCATAGACTGTGTGTATGTAGCATAGACTGTGTATATAGCATAGACTTTGTGTATATAGTATAGTTGATGGTGCAGAATCTTGGCATTTGGGCCCCATTTTTTTGCCTTGGGCCACACTTTCTCTAACCCCAACCATCTACCCATTTATTTGCGCCACCTATAGAGTTGCATAGGGCCCCCAGCGGTCTATGTCTTCCCCCAGAATTGGACCATTTTGGGGTACAATGTCTAGGTGTACGCAGCGTACGTGATATAACTGGATAAGATGCGCTGACCGTTGTGCCGGGTCCAGGGGCCGAAAGTTCCTGGTGCTCCGCTCATGGTTGAACACCCCCTCTGTGTTACAGAAATAATAGGAAAGGTCAATAAAGATAAATCCTATTTATTAGGAGGAGTGAGGAGCCCCCGAGTTTGGAGAAGGGGTGCGGATGCGACAACAAGGATCAATAAGCTGCTGGATAAACACCGCTCTGAGGTCGGAAGGATGAAAGGAAAATTCCTTTCCCCAACAGCGAAAGATGAAAAACCATTTCCAGTAAAACAAAATGCATCCTCCAGACTCATCCCAGTGCTTGCTGGGAAGCAGCGGGCGCGCCACCTGCTCCGCTTCCACCCTCAGCAAGTCCCGGCAGGGAGCAGACTATCAGACAGGCAGGGATTCCTGTCTATCCTGCACAAAAATGAATCCAAACCTGCAGTCAGCGCCATCACAGGCGCTAGAAGGGATGAAGGTCACCGCCTCCTGCCAAGACCGGGATCTTCTCAACTTCAACATTTTCTCAGCTGTATTAATCGCTGCTAAAGAAAAAATATTGTTCCGTAAATGGGTTACACAATGTCGGACAGAAGACAATAGATCTAAAAAATGTGTACGGCATTTTGCTTTATTTAATCACCGCATGCCCGAATTTGATCTAATATTGGGATCGCACTTGGTCATACAAGTCAAGGAGTGCGTGGAAATCACCAGACTGAACTCGGATGACATCTGAGTGGAGTCTGATTTCCACGGAATGACACAGTGATGAAGATGGAGAATTTTTTTTCTACATCTTCTCATCCAAGAGAATCGAATAATACTACGATCACGCTCTGATCTAGCATAATTTTCTTGTCTACCTAAATCCTAAGCAGGATGGCCCCTTACGATCTAGCAGCAGTCACTAAAGTGGAGCAAAGCGACTTGCAGACCCTCGGTCCAGTGGTCACATCTCTATACAATGGCCGCCGGACGGGAGCCTCGCAAACCGCCTCCTATCTGCCCGTATCCACAGCACCTATTCTGATTAGCCGGCCTGGTGGGACATCACGTGTGTACGTAAAAAGAAGAGGCGTCTGGTATTGCACCAGGTAGGAGA
This sequence comes from Ranitomeya imitator, assembly GCF_032444005.1. Classification (NCBI taxonomy): domain Eukaryota; kingdom Metazoa; phylum Chordata; class Amphibia; order Anura; family Dendrobatidae; genus Ranitomeya; species Ranitomeya imitator. Next base: position 17,833,316 of record NC_091289.1, on the reverse strand, counting down.
TGGTTTGCAAGGCATCAGTCTAGTGGCCACGGACTACAGATGTGGCCACTGGATCACGGTCATGCAGATTGGATCCAATGGATAGACGATAACTTGTCCATGGGTTATGTCGAGGATTGCAGCTCAGCAATATTGGGATTAATTGGCAAATTACCAATGGTACAGCACAGAGGATTAGCTGTAGGGTGGCACAACTGTGCAACTACAAGATAGCCCTAGTGTGTGGGCAGCGACATAGCTATATGCGGTACAGAGCTAGCAAGTGCTGGTGCCTAAAGGGGTCCAAAGACCACTCTGCCATATTAGTAGGCGCTAGCACAATCATACATGCCAAATCTACTGAAGACACCCAGGAGGATCATAGGAACAGAGGAGACCTCCCCGAGAAGTTGGCAAATCTCCCAGCACCACCTATATCCTCTAGAAAACATTTTTTTTACTGGGAAGGTTTCCCATGTGTAATTCCAGGATCATCCGCCTTCAGATGAAGCCCAGGGGTGTGAAGCATAGCCAAGTCTTCAAAAAGAGGAAAACCGCATTAGAGCGCCAATTCAACAAAAAAATTGCAGTTGTGAGCATAATACATGGCATAGAGTAGGGTGTAGCTAGGGTTTGATTTTGGGTGGTGTTTGCATCCTTCTTTGTAGATAGGGTGGGATTCACTGATTCTAAATTCCCGGACCAAAGCGTTGCGGCTTGTTGGCACCCTCCCGGCACTGAGCACTCTGGATAGTCTATGCAGAAATGACCAAGTACAGGAATTCACATTATATTTTTCCAGCGACTTCTACAATATCCGTAAATTAGGTGGGACGTAACACGTTTATTAAAGGGACCATATAATATACGGCAACCATTCCCTACGATTCCTGTAAGACGGATGCATTAATCGCACTGCGCATCTGTTTGCTTTGTAAGGGTCTGGCTGGAGTCAGCAAGCAGCACAAGGCATAATCCTGTTTGTGTTATTAGAGGCTCTCCTGGGTATTTCGGGGAGATTAGTGAACCTCTAATCTGGTTATTTTATCCACAACACTAGAGGATTAACAAGCAAAGATGGGCAGAGAACATGCGCGGCTTGTCCTGCAGGCAACGGCCGGCGTCATTTGTTATATTGATAGCCTCATTGCAATTATTTCATACCCAAACATGTTTATCGCGCATTGGATGCACCGGGGGGGACGGCCATTTTCTATTTCTATGGCATATTTTTGCATACATTTAGTAATGGATATCAGGCCATCGGCAGACTGTCTGCTGTTTAGTGCCACGCAATTGCGCTTTTTCACTGGAGGGAATTTACATGGCGGGAAAATTGGAGGATGTATCTCATTTCCATGGTCAGTTACGGCTATTAATATAGCATTTCTGATCGCATTACTGAGATTGCCTGTCAGGGACTGGGCTCGTGCTGCCTGTGCAAGCAGAGGACAGTAGGTATATGTTCAGCACGGACCAGAATATGGGGGTGCTGCAGTCCAGAATCAGGGTCACGGGACACGTCATGGTCCAAAAAATGGCCGGACCAGAAGTGGGAAAGTGCAGGGTCGTATGGTGGGATATGAAGGGATTTCCAAGACTATAATGCATAGGATAAGCCATAAATATCAGATTGATAAGGGTCTACATCTTACCAGATCAGCTGAGCTAGGAGTGCTAACTGGAATGACCCCTCCAACCCCGCCACTCACTTCCAAGTCCCAGGCTATCAAGCATACGGAGCTCCAACCTGCCACTTGTGCCCTCTGCAAGTGACCCGGGTGTCAGGATTCATAGCCTGGTTTATGCCTCTTGGACTGCAGCTGATGTATAGAGCTTGAGTGGAGTTATTGGTCAGTTGCATAAAGTGCTATGGTTCAACAAGAAGTTAACATTGTCCTGAGGTCGGTGTGAAGACAACACTAGTCAAAGCCCCCTGTGAAGTCACCTGAGATCGAAAATGTTATCTTATTGGGTATCCTAGCTGTGACTATCTTTAAATAGAGCCCGTAACCAGGGCAAAACTTTCCCGCTTTTGCTCACATTTTATTCCCTTGCACCCCTGAATATATGCCGATCTTTTATTTATTTTTTTAAATCCACTATATGGTTTCTGTAAAATAGACCTTTTTATTTAGTGCTCACAACCTTGACTATGGAGGCGTGGCTCACAGGATCCTCTAGGGCGTGTGCTTGGGAAACTGCATAATTTCCATGTTTAGCACTGCCCCCTAGGTAAAGACCAAAAAAAAATAGCACTGGATAACAAGGTCTATATCTCTGGAACCATAAGGCGGATTTCAAAAAATAAAAATACGGCATACTCAGGAAAACAGCAAAAATAAAACATGAGAAAAATTCTGGGGATGTTTGATCTGGTGACAGGGAAACCAATCAAACCTTACTGCAGTGAGCTCCCCCCAGTGAAGCGGAATGTTATGATTTTACTTAATGGTGGTGTCAAGGTAAGGTGCAGAAGGGGCTCATCATTGGGCCCACTCTTATCAAGGAGGGCCCTTCAGAAATACCAGGCGGCAAATTCTGAGGCATGATGAGAGTAACTGTTTCTCTACATAGGACCATGCGATTTGGATTTCCGTGCAAAAATGTTTCGGATTTAGGCAATTTAGGTAAGAAATATTTGCTCTCCTGAGAAAATAATGAAATTATGCAAATTTACATTCTTTTACTTCTTAAATATAATTACGCGTTCATCCAGAAATCCTGGGGGGGATCCGCAGCGTTGCCCCGTCTTATTGAGGATCTGTAATGTGCACCATATTTTTGTTTTAATTTACTAAGCATAAAGTAAGTTATCTCCGTTATCGGGGCCTCCGCTGCTGTTTTCATTTCTGACAGATGATCCAGGATTCAGGTTTAAAGGGACATACATTAATATTACAGCGTGCATCCCCCCCACCAGCGTCGTGCTGCGCAAAATTAACTGCAAAAATATATTTGTAACGGACAATTATGCAGTAATAGGCTTTTAATTGTCTGGAAATAATATACATATTACAAGATAATTATTCACTTGTAATAGTCCTACATGTAGCCATTTACATCTATAGTTAAGAATATCTGGGCATCTATAGTATATCTATCTGTCTATCTATCTATCTATCTATCTATACATCTACCCATCTTTCCATCTATCATGACGTTTGTAGGGGGGAACCTCAGGCCCATGGGCCATTTAAGGCCCACAATGCCCTTTCTACGGCCCCCGGGCGGATTCCCGGGAGCCCAGCGCTTGGGCCAGCAGCTGAGTCTTGACGGCTGCAGTCCCTTTAGTTTCTTCTTGCTCTGTGAGCATGCACACACAGCGTTCAATACTGAACGCTAAGGCGCATACAATGAAGTTCGTCAGGACGTTCCTTGTGGGCGGCGTTAATGTGCGATTTGTACGGATGGTATAAATATCCAAAAGGCTCTTGGCAGAATTACAGGTTCCTCATCTCTGCTTATCCTGCTTTTATCATTGGTAATCCCTGGTAGACTTATGGGTTATGCTGACTTTACATGCCCATGCCAAGACGGACTAGGTAACCATGAGTCAAAAAGAACTGTTAAATTGGAAATGTCACCAGGTCAAAAGTGGCTATTATTTTATTCCCATTGCTCTGCCGAATATTCTAAGTTTTGTTGTTTTAAAATCCTCCATATGTCTCCATAGATATGGGCCTTTTTATGTAGTAATAGTTTTCATGGTCTTTACCAAGAGTGTGTGGTTCACAATTTAATAATACAGAGAGATGTCTAAAGACACGCCCTAGAGGATCCTGTGAGCACCGCCCCATTTGAAAATTACCATAAAAATTAGCTCTAAATAAAAAGGTCAATGTCTCTGGAACCGTATGGTGGATTTGAAAAAGAAAAAAAAAACAGAATACTCAAGAGAGCAGCAGGAATAAAAAAGTGCAAAACTGGCCAGTATTAACCTGGGGGTGTGGCTCACAGGATCCTCTGGGGTGTGTCTTTTTTACTGCATTACCCCCCCAGTGAGCATCGCCTCCTTAGTAAAGCCCATTAAAAGTAGGACTAATTAAAAAGGCCCATATCTCTGGTCATTTATGACCTGAGGACAGCTCCCCTTGAAGTAGCTACGAAGTGATGGTTTCTGTCTGGAGGATGGAACACATATATATTATGTAGACAGTCCAGTGATTGCTATAGGCACCATGTAAAGCTTCAATTTACTGCGGTGTTGCTATAAGATGAACTCTCATTGCCAGCAGAGATGAGCAAACCCGAACTTAAAAGTTCGAGATTCATACCGGACAGCTAGCCAAACGTTGAGCACGGATTTCTCCCAGAAGTCCATTGCAAAGTTCGATGTTCTTCGGGAAGACTGAGAGAGGGAGAAAGTTTCTTTTTTCCGTATCCAAAGTTCGGGTCTCCATTGTTTTCAAGGGTACCTGAACTGAACTTTGGTCTAAAGTTTATGTTAGGTACCAGAACCCAAACGTCCTCAGATCTGCCCATCTTGAATTGCCAGATTTGTCTAGAGTTTAGCCCAACATGGCATTTCAGAAGCAAACTCTGTCTATGAAGGCTTCCTATGGAGAAAAAAACTTGCAAAAACACTCGCTACAATGCACACTAATGGACCAATTAAAAATGACTGTAAGTTAGAGAAGTGAGTGACTAATTATCTAATAAAGCCATAGGGTAAATTGATTTTTCCTTAGTTTTCTATTAGGATCGGCCTCCAGTATAATCATCTCGGTAGAAATTAATTCTTTTGTGCTTATTCTTGGGCACCACGTACCATGATGCAAGATGATTTCAGCAGGAAGGAAATTAACTGTAAAATGAGTTTCTTCTCTTCGTTGCTCACTAAAATTAGGGAAAACTTCTTTCAGTAATAGAGGAATTATGTATCAAGAGGTGAGAGCGAAGGATAGCATGGTCACACCCTCCAACGAGGCATAACATAGGGGAAAGCTAAATTAAGGTGACAAGCAAAGGTCAAAGTTGCCCATACTTTAACTTTTGGAGCTTACCAAGCCTTTTTGGGTGTGAATCCACTATGCTAGACTTGGTCCTAAGTCATTGAAAGGGATGCCCTACTTGGAAAACCCATTCGATCCAGTAGGGTGCTCTATAAAGGAAATGAGTTTGAGGATTTGGAACTGGGGAACCCTTTTTTTTACAACATCCAAAATCAAGAATACGGACATTGGATCTATTTTCCACTCAATAATTTATTTTTGGGCCCACTTTGACGGATGGTATTATTATTATTATTATAGTGCCTGCTCATTCTGTATTCCCCCCAGTGCTAATGTAAACAAAACTTTGCTGCATGTAGTGACCCCTAGGACAAAAACTGCAAAAGCTGTTAATGGGGTTGTCTAACTTTCCAACAAATAAAAAAAGTACTCTAATTATGTTTGATAAAAGTATTAAAACTTATTTTTTACCCTTAAAACTTTTTTCACCCTAGCAATTTCCAGATTTGGGGTCATTTCTGTACACTACATTACCCATGATGCAACTGTACAGAGCCAGTCAACTTTGTACATTCCTCCTTTGAAGCAGTGTAATCCCTTTTTGGGATTCCTCTCTCTAGTCTTAATCCCTCCCATGTAGGGAGTATACCTAGTAGATCATAGTCGTGCTCAGAAACAGGTAGAAATGAGCTGGTCCCTATAAAGGGATGTTCTTGTTGAAGTTGCATTCCATGGAGAGAGAAAATAGGATGCAAAATGTTATCAACTCCTGTTTTATGTGACAGGCTACCTGCCCCCTGCAAAACAATGCCACTTTTTGTTAATAGTAAGTGCCTTGAATAAGAATTGAGGATTGGGAAGCAAGAAACCCCCTTTAAGGAATCAAGCAAGAAACCCCTTTAAGGAAAAATTTTGGCAGCGCAAACAACTTATTCCCACCCTTTTAAGAAAACGCTATAATCATATAAAAAATGCAGCCAGTTTATCTCAAATTTGACTTAAGTCTTCTGGCACCGTAAGGGGCACTAAAAGCGGCCCATAGAATCCCACATTGACAAAGAACATAAAGATCTGCTCTGCGGTCACCCAATACATTCCATGACTATAGCTAGACAAAAGCCCAGGCAATTTTCAGTTTACCTCCAGAAATACAGCTAAAAGAAAGAAAATTCAACAATTGTAGACTTTAGTGGATACAAAACAATAATTTATTTTCTTACATTGCCTTGTTTGCAACCATCTGCGATTTTATGAAATTACATTTTTTTAAATTTCAGTACAAATCCTGAAAAAAAAAAATTACTCATTGCGACTCGTCCTTGTCAATGGTCAAGAAGGAGGCAAAATAACAAGAATATTTCTTATAAAATCTCATTATTGATAAGAATCGACACATAACATTGTTGTGTCTACGGTAGACTGCTGGCTTACATAGTACGAGAGATATCTTGTCATGGTAGATAGATATGGATAAATAAAGGTCGGCTATATAAAACACAACAGCAAAGTAATATCACAAAATACAGTTTTATAAAATATCAGTTTTATATTGGCAGTTGCGTCTGTGTCTTCAGGCAAGAAAAAGCTTGTGTTTATTACAAGTTAAGGTTAAAATGTATTACATTTGTAATAAAGGATTATTTGGCAATCACGGGTTTAATAACAATGTCATGGACAATATGCACTTGGTATACAAAGAAATCCTGGTAAGCCAGACCTGGCTCCGGCTTCAATTCAACCATTGATTACCATTAAACTAAAACAACACCTTTACTTTATATTAGTTTTCTCTTTTCTCACCCATTTTTATTTTTTTTGCTTACTCTGCACTGTGTTGATATGTGGAAGCCATCAACAAGCATGCTAGTTACTAAACATGGAACTATTAGTTGTTTCTTCTTCTCAATACTCTGAGTACACAAGGGTGAATGATTACAAGCTGCAGTTGATTTACATCTTATAACCTTTAAAGCAGCGATTCTCCAGGAAACCCCAACATGTCATGAATTGTGGACATCTTATAGAAAGAATCTGTGGCAATGTTTGGTGCTTTGCTAATAATCCATCACCTGTGCAATACTAAGAAAATCCTGAAAACATGGCCTGTTAGGGGGCACTGAGGATCGGAGCTGAGAATCACTGCTCTAGAGCAAGGGTGCACAACCTGTGACCCGATGGACCGATACAGCCCTCTATGTGATTGTCCGGTGGCTGCTCACATGTATTCTCCATGTCGGAGCAGAGCACAGTGATAAAGAAGAGACATGTAAGCATTTTGCACTGTGAGGCTGCCAGTAACTGAGAAACTATATGGCTGGTCCAGCTATGGTGGGGTTCTGTGCGACTGGAACTGTGGTGGTGCACTCTGTGGCTGTCACAGCTATGGTGTGGCTGGCACAATAATGGTAGAAAACTATGCTTTTTAAACTTCTGGTACTGTGTGCATGGTAGTTTTGGTGTGACATTGTGTGGCTGGCACAGCTACGGCCGAGTACTCTGACATTTAGGGTGTGGCACTCTAGCTGGCCCAGTTATGATGGGGTACATTGTGGATGGCACTGGTATTGTGGGGCACTGTGTGGGTGGTAGAGTTCTGGTGGAGCACTGTGTGGATTGTAGAGTTACGGTTGAGCACTGTGTGGATTGTAGAGTTATCGTGGGGCACTGTGTGGATTGTAGAGCTATGGTTGAGCACTGTGTGGATGTCAGAGTTATGGTGGGGCACTGTGTGGGTGGTAGATTTATGGTGGAGCACTGTGTGGATTGTAGAGTTATGGTGGAGCACTCTATGGATTGTAGGGTTATGGTGGGGCACTGTGTGGATTGTAGAGTTATGGTGGGGCACTATGTGGGTGGTAGAGTTATGGTGGAGCACTGTATGGATTGTTGCGTTATGGTGGGGCACTGTGTGGATTGTAGAGTTATAGTTGGGCACTGTGTGGATTGTAGAGTTATGGTGGAGCACTGTATGGATTGTAGAGTTATGTGGGGCACTGTGTGGATTTTAGAGTTATCGTGGGGCACTGTGTAGATTGTAGAGCTATGGTGGTGCACTGTGTCTGTGTGGATTGTAGAGTTATGGTTGAGCACTGTGTGAATGTCAGAGTTATGGTGGGGCACTGTGTGGGTGGTAGATTTATGGTGGAGCACTGTGTGGATTGTAGAGTTATGGTGGAGCACTCTATGGATTGTAGGGTTATGGTGGGGCACTGTGTGGATTGTAGAGTTATGGTGGGGCACTATGTGGGTGGTAGAGTTATGGTGGAGCACTGTATGGATTGTTGCGTTATGGTGGGGCACTGTGTGGATTGTAGAGTTATAGTGGGGCACTGTGTGGATTGTAGAGTTATGTGGGGCACAGTGTGGGTGGTAGAGTTATGGTGGAGCACTGTATGGATTGTAGAGTTATGTGGGGCACTGTGTGGATTGTAGAGTTATAGTGGGGCACTGTGTGGATTGTAGAGCTATGGTGGGGCACTGTGTGGGTGGTAGAGTTATGGTGGGGCACTGTGTGGGTGGTAGAGTTATGGTGGGGCACTGTGTGGATGGCAGAGTTATGGCAGAGTTATGGTGGAGCACTGTGTTGGTGGTAAAGTTATGGTGGAGCACTGTGTGGATTGTAGAGTTATGGTGGAGCATTGTGTGGATGGCAGAGTTATGGTCGTGCACTGTGTGGATGGCAGAGTTATGGTGGAGCACTGTGTGGATGGTATAGTTATGGTGGGGCACTGTGTGGGTGGAAGAGTTATGGTGGAGCACTGTGTGGGTAATATAGTTATGGTGGGGCACCGTGTGTATGGTATAGTTATGGTGGGGCACTATGTGGATGGTATAGTTATGGTGGGGCACTGTGTGGGTGGTAGAGTTATGGTGGGGCACTATGTGGATGGTATAGTTATGGTGGGGCACTGTGTGGGTGGTAGAGTTATGGTGGGGCACTATGTGGATGGTATAGTTATGGTGGGGCACTGTGTGGGTGGTAGAGTCATGGTGGGGCACTGTGTGGATGGTAGAGTTATGGTGGGGCACTGTGTGGGTGGTAGAGTTATGGTGAAGCACTGTGTGGATGGTAGAGTTATGGTGGGGCACTGTGTGGATGGTATAGTTATGGTGGGGCACTGTGTGGGTGGTAGAGTTATGGTGGGGCACTATGTGGATGGTATAGTTATGGTGGGGCACTGTGTGGGTGGTAGAGTCATGGTGGGGCACTGTGTGGATGGTAGAGTTATGGTGGGGCACTGTGTAGGTGGTAGAGTTATGGTGGGGCACTATGTGGATGGTATAGTTATGGTGGGGCACTGTGTGGGTGGTAGAGTTATGGTTTTGCACTGTGTGGATGGTAGAGTTATGGTGGGGCACTATGTGGATGGTATAGGTATGTTGGGGCACTGTGTGGATGGTATAGTTATGGTTGTACACTGTGTGGATGGTATAGTTATGGTGGTGCACTGTGTGGATGGTAGAGTTATGGTGGGGCACTATGTGGATGGTATAGTTATGGTGGTGCACTGTGTGGATGGTATAGTTATGGTTGTGCACTGTGTGGATGGTATAGTTATGGTGGTGCACTGTGTGGATGGTATAGTTATGGTGGTGCACTGTGTGGATGGTAGAGTTATGGTGGGGCACTATGTGGATGGTATAGTTATGGTGGAGCACTGTGTGTGTGGTATAGTTATGGTGGGGCACTATGTGGATGGTATAGTTATGGTGAAACACTGTGTGGATGGTAGAGTTATGGTGAAACACTGTGTGGATGGTAGAGTTATGGTGAAGCACTGTGTGGATGGTAGAGTTATGGTGGGGCACTGTGTGGATGGTAGAGTTATGGTGGAGCACTGTGTGGATGGTAGAGTTATGGTGGGGCACTATGTGGATGGTATAGTTATGGTGGGGCACCGTGTGTATGGTATAGTTATGGTGGGGCACTATGTGGATGGTATAGTTATGGTGGGGCACTGTGTGGGTGGTAGAGTTATGGTGGGGCACTGTGTGGATGGTAGAATTGAGGCTGTTCATTTAGTACTTTGCCGTCTGTTTGCATGACTTTCATAAGCTACAATGATAAGAGTTGCTCACAGGTCCGGTTTCCCCCTCTTTTGGGAACTGTAAAGGGGAGCAGAGGGCCTACCGATTATGCAAAAGTCTCAGCAGAACAAGAGTTCCTAATAATCAGAAATTTATGGCAAATACAGATGTATCAGCTACAAACTGCAGTCAAATGTGACTTTTGGTTCCGGAAACATAAAATGTTCTGCACCTGTGATCTAGCGCCAAATTCACTTGTACCCAAGACAATCTGGATGATTATCGTGAATTTTAGAGAAAGTAGTTAGTTTTTGATCACCATGCCTCTTCCTTTTTATAATGAAGACAGCCTGATGGGGAAAAACACCTGATATTGCCTGGATAATTTCAATTTACAGGTGTCTGGGTTATTAAACACAGCTTATTCAATGCACCCTTGTGTACTCAAGGTACTAAGTAGAGACTAATCCCAAAATCAGATCCATTATCAGCTTCAGACCTGCTTGTTTCCGTTTCCCTCTGTATGTTAAAAAAGTAAACATGCTGATAAAAAATATATTATAAAGATGTCTGGTTTGACCTTGCTTATCAAAGGCAGAGCTACACTTTAATGATTGAGCGGTGTTTCGGTTATATACATAAGAAAAATTGTAAAATGTCATAAAAAAGATGGAAAAACAAAAACTATTAACAGTGACTGTAATTATCTTATATTTACAAAACAAGAACATATCTGCCACATTGAACGAGGCGGGGAATTCTACCACAGTGGTAGTTTGTTATATACAAAAACATTCATCTAGACAATTTATACAGTTGTGACTGACAGCAGGGAGTTGTAGACCCTCGTCCCATCGGGAGACCTCGCCCCGTGGGTTAACAGTTCTTGTATCGTCATCCAGTTGTCAAAAATCTTTTTGTTGCGCTTCTTCATCATCTTTTTGTGACTGAGGTCGATGATGCTGACCTCCTTGCTGTCGTCGGTGGTCTGTTTCTCCTTCAGACACTCCAGCCTACTTTGCATCATGAACTCTCTTCTTTTCCTCTGCTCCGAGGCTTTGCGGAGATGTTGTTTCCGTTCTTCCTTGCTCCAGTAACGTCCCATTTTCATCTCGCTGATGGCGTCGTCGTCTGTCGTCATGCCGCTCCTCTCTTCCTTGATCTTTATGGCGCGTTCTCTCAACAACTTGTCCCGGACGGGCCGTTTTGTGATGTAACGCGTCCCGTCGCTCCGCACCTTCACTTTCCATTCCATCCTGGGTTCTGCCGTATTCTGCAGGTCTTTGCACATACTGACCAAACTCATCTGGCTCTGGGCGTACTCTACCGCCGATTTCTGTTGGATCAGCTGCATGTAACTTTGATAGTGCTGCGCGTGGGCAGGGATGTGGGCATGTTTATAGGGTGAGTGCCGGTACTGAGGAGCAAATGGGTTTGGCTGCTTTTCCGAGAGGTTTTTGCCAATCTCGTTGACTTTTTTGTCTTTGACTTCTGTGGATTTGCTCGAGTCGGAGTCCTTGGCCGATTGGAGGTGTCTGGCCGGGCTGGACTCTCGACTCTCTCCGCTTGATCTTAAGTTCTTCTGGGTTGCACTGTAAACAGCACTACCTGCTGCCCCTTCGACACTCGGATAGTTGGCAGCGTCGGCCGTCCTACGCAATGAGTTGTCGGGGGAGATTTCTAAAGTTAGCGGGGTGCTCCGACAGCTTTCCCCGGTGTTGTAGGCACTTGAGCTGTCCTTATCTGACTTTTCTGGCAGTTCGGTGATATCGGAAAGTTCATGTCGGCGGACGTCAATACTAGTGTTGTAATTCCGGAAGCCGCTATTGTGTAACATCCAAGACTCTCGGTATTGCTCTTTTAGCTGTTGCATCTTGTGCGCCCGTACAATGTTCAGACACTCGAGCTCGATGCTGTGCAACTCTTCGTTCAGCATCTCCAGTTCCCGGTCTACACTTTCTTGGTCGCTCCGGTTGGTGTCCAAGGTGCTGGTTTGGTAATATCTACTTCGTTGGTTGGAGCTTTGCACCTGGCACTTGAGTTCGAGCAGCTCTCGGAATCTTTCGCACTCGTCCATGGGGATGCCCAAGAAGTCGGCGTCCGTGCAATCTGCGGAGATGAAGGACTCGTTGCTGAACTGCATGTCTCCACTGCCCAACGTGTCCTGACTGTACATGAGTTTTTTCTGGCTGCCGAGCGTATTGGACGACGTGGTGTGATCGTCCTGCTCTGAGCTCTCGTCGTTGCGAGTGCTTTCGTCCGTGCGCCCCACGCCGCTGTCTTTCTCGATCTGGTTGGATAAGATTGTTGCCGTGTCCGTCGTTCCTCCATCTTCCTCAAGTTTTTTCTGAAAATGCAAAAAAAAATATTAGTTTTGAAAAATTTGGCTAAATAATAATATATAATTATGCTCTCAACACACTTGTAAAAACAAACAGCATGCCAGAAAAAAAGTAAAAAATTCCCTGAAAAATCCATAATATTATTATTATGGTTCCTCTTAGGCACAGGTGTGATCCACGTAGATCCAAAAAATATGGTAGAGGGTGGATGTACTCTGCTGGTCAAATCTTAGAGAACTGCAGGAAGTGTGAATATGGCTGAGGCTGTAGCCACAGTTTCAGCTTTTCCGGTTACAGCTTATGAGACAACCCTCTTTTTTTCTGCAAAAAACAGCGCCTCTCTTATCCACAGGCCACATCTGGTATTGCATCTCAATGTCTTTTTCACACAGGCTTTTATTTTCAGTGCCTAACTTTGGAGACACATAAAACTGCATAGGAGCTGTATACGCAAAACGGATGGAGACTTTACAAATTCATAGTAAAATGCATTATTCTAGGCTTCTAGACTTTTCAACTTGGCCTGATATGAACCTTAGTCATATTATGACATCAATTGATTTTAATTCTTTTAAAGGGGCTGCACAGAATTCTAAAAAGATAGCTGATTTCTTTAAAAAAAACAAAAAAACAAAACAGCGGCGCCCCTACAGGCTGTGTGTGATATTGCATTTGTGGTCTATTGAAGTAAATAGACGTATGGTGTAATACCACATGCAACCTGCAGACAGGGGTAGCGTTGTTTCAGAAAGAATAAAATAATGTTTTATCAATCCTGTTCATTCCTTTTAAATGGGGTTGAACTGTAATATCAAATGCGATCTGAAAACAGGCGTTACGCTTTTCTTTTTTTTTTAAAGAAAGCAGCAATGTTTTATCAACCCCTTGATCTGCAGCGCTAGATCCGTCCTATAGATAAGAGTGGCGCTGATTCTAACAGAATCTCATATTAGCCCTTTAAATACTCCCTGATCTGCGCCATTTTTCTGATTTCTAGTAGCAGTCTGTGTATTTTCTAAAAAAAAATATATATATATATATATATATATATATATATATATATATATACTGTATATATATATATATATATACTAGCTATTGAACCCGTTCTACGCCCGGGTGGCGAGCATCTATATTGGTATATGGTCTCCATCCTGGTATGTGCTGCTCCATCCTGCGTCCCCATCCTGTCATGAGCTGCTCCATCCTGCATCCCCATCCTGACATGTGCTGCACCCATCCTGCACCCCCATTCTGACACGTGCTGCTCCCATCCTGCACCCCCATTCTGACATGTGCTGCTCCATCCTGCGTCCCCATCCTGTCATGTGCTGGAACCATCCTGCGCCCCCATCCTGCCATGTGTTGCACCCATCTTGCGCCCCCATTCTGTCATGTGTTGCAACCATCCTGCGTCCCAATTCTGTCATGTGCTGCTTCCATCCTGCGCCCCCATTGTGACATGTGCTGCTCCCATCCTGCGCCCCCATTCTGACATGTTCTGCACCCATCCTGCGCCTCCATTCTGACATGTTCTGCACCCATATTCTGTCATGTGTTGCACCCATCCTGCGCCCCCATTCTGTCATGTGCTGCTCCCATCCTGCGCCCCCATTGTGACATGTGCTGCACCCATCCTGCGCCTCCATTCTGACATGTTCTGCACCCATCCTGCGCCTCCATTCTGTCATTTGCTGCTCCCATCCTGTCATGTGCTGCTCCCATCTTGCGCCCCTGTTCTGTCATGTGCTGCTCCCATCCTGCGCCCGTTCTGTCATGTGCTGCTGCCATCCTGCGCCCCCGTTCTGTCATGTGCTGCTCCCATCCTGCGCCCCCGTTCTGTCATGTGCTGCTCCCATCCTGCGCCCGTTCTGTCATGTGCTGCTGCCATCCTGCGCCCGTTTTGTGATGTGCTGCTGCCATCGTGCGCCCGTTCTGTCATGTGCTGTTCCCATCCTGCACCCCCGTTCTTTCATGTGCTGCTCCCATCCTGTGCCCCCGTTCTTTCATGTGCTGCTCCCATCCTGCGCCCCTGTTCTGTCATGTGCTGCTCCCATCCTGCGCCCGTTCTGTCATGTGCTGCTCCCATCCTGCGCCCCCGTTCTGTCATGTGCTGCAGCCATCCTGCGCCCCCGTTCTGTCATGTGCTGCTCCCATCCTGCGCCCGTTCTGTCATGTGCTGCTGCCATCCTGTGCCCCCGTTCTGTCATGTGATGCTCCCATCTTGCGCCCCCGTTCTGTCATGTGCTGCTCCCATCCTGCGCCCCTGTTCTGTCATGTGCTGCTCCCATCCTGCGCCCGTTCTGTCATGTGCTGCTGCCATCCTGCGCCCCCGTTCTGTCATGTGCTGCTGCCATCCTGCGCCCCTGTTCTGTCCTGTGCTGCTCCCATCCTGCGCCCCTGTTCTGTCATGTGCTGCTCCCATCCTGCGCCCATTCTGTCATGTGCTGCTGCCATCCTGCGCCCGTTCTGTCATGTGCTGCTCCCATCCTGCGCCCGTTCTGTCATGTGCTGCTGCCATCCTGCGCCCGTTCTGTCATGTGCTGCTGCCATCCTGCGCCCATTCTGTCATGTGCTGCTGCCATCCTGCGCCCGTTCTGTCATGTGCTGCTGCCATCCTGCGCCCGTTCTGTCATGTGCTGCTGCCATCCTGCGCCCGTTCTGTCATGTGCTGCTGCCATCCTGCGCCCCTGTTCTGTCATGTGCTGCTCCCATCCTGCGCCACCATTGTATTATATGCCCCCCATAAGATGCTCCATTATATATGCCCCGTATGCTGCTGCCATATATAAAAAAAAATAAATACCATACTCACCTATCGTCGCTGGGCGCCAAGTGCTGGGGGCCTGAGCGGGCGGGGACACCGGCGCGCTGTGGGGGTCAGGTGCCGGAGTCACCGCTAGCTCAGGCCCCCAGCACTTGCTATACTCACCTGTCTGTCCCATTCCAGCGCTGCGCTGTTCAGTCAGAGGGCGGCGCCGGCACGCATTAAGCGCGTCATCGCGCCCTCTGAACTGGGAACGTCACAGCAGAGGACCCGGGAGACGGAGCCACACGCAGCGCTGGAACGGGGGACAGGTGAATATACTTACCCTCCTGGCGGTCCCTGACTCTCCAGTGGAGATCGCGGTGTGCGTTCAGTGTTTACGCATACCGCGATCTCCTGGGAGCGTCACTCTGTGAGGCCCAGACTGCGCCGGCGCTTGCGCCTGCGCAGTCTATAAAGGCTTCGGACAGAGTGACGCTCCCAGCGTTATATTGTAGATATATACATATATATATATATATATATATATATATATATATATATATATATATATATATAAATATATTCTCACTTTAGATTATTAAATGACCAGAACTTTTTGGAAATCAGATGAAAAAAAAAGTAAAATAATATAAAAAAAATAAAATTCCTATTAGAAGTATCAGAAATCTCTCCGCCGTCGGATCTTTCCGAGCTGTCAGTCCGGTTATCTTAAAGCGCATCCGGCAAAAATAATGGAATGTTTTCGCATCAAAATTTATCATCTTCTCCCCCGTGGGCCTTTAATATAAAAATGGTGACAATTCCTCCCCTCCCCCGCCGTTCACAACCTCGTCTATTCATTACGGCGGCTGGTTACTTTAATCCGTTTAATGGAAAGCCGGGGGATCGGAATATCAGATCGGACGCGAGATGTTGCCGGACTACCTGCTGGAGCATGCTGGCTGTAAATTGCATTGCTTGGTGGTGTTGTTCCTCCAACATGTCCATGTGCAAATCATCCAGAAAATCATTTCTGTCATCGTCCATCCATCCTTCATCCAGCTGGGAAGCAGAAGAAGAGATGATATGAAAGAGTGTTAATAAAGGGAACAATACCTGCGGCTAAAAAATAAACAAAAAAAACTCAGCCCTTCCCTATTTGAATACTAAAATCTGCACAAAAATTCCGATAATGCGGAATTTTTAAAACAGACTTCCAGACTGTACGGGATTACAGATTAAAGAACCTAATGGTTTTGTATTGTAAACATTCCAGACTATCAACATTTTTCCAGATTATCGGAATTTTACAATTCATTGCATTGTGTCGACTAGCCTATTATCTGCATGTGCTTTGCTCTCCTACGCTGGCACCCGTGCCTAATTTTTTTCCCTGAAAACAGACAGCACAGTGGGATCATGCGTTTCTGAAAGGGCGTTTAGACATTTGCAACTACTTTTATTATTCCAATGCATCAAGAATGTAAAAAATAAATAAAACAGCAACTTTGTTACTAATCTTCATTGAAAACAATGTGGGTTTTAATGTGTTTTTATGCTTCCTCTGTACCCTGACTACATTTGTTTGTAGTCTGTTACCATGGAGACGCATAGTGTCGTGTGGGAGCTGTGTACACAGAACGCAGAAAGATTTCTAATTAAAGAAACGTTACTTTGTTTCTTAGTTTAGACACATTGGAGCAATAATCCGTGTGATGCGGGTGCCTCTTTGCTTTTGATTTTTCCTCCTCACCACAGCTGGCACTTTATGGAGCGGGTTCAGCTCACAGCGGATGCCCCCAGGTGGGATATGGACCGAGTGGACCCCCTAGTCATGAGGATGGCAAGCCGTGTCCAGATTCGCCTGGTGCTGATGCTAGCCTAGGCAATCTAATAAACAAAATTGCAAAAGTCTGCACGCCCTGAGCACTGGGGTGCGTTTCCACTCCCGTTTGCACTAACAGACAAAGACCTTGGAGGAAAGCAAATAATTGCCAGGGCGAGAGAATCGGATCTTCACTTGTGAGACCTATCCATGGGGATGTCTATCTTTGGAAAATCCCTTTAAATTTCTTTTTTTTTTTGCAAGTGCTTCCTACCTGTAGTTCTGGCCTCGCCACCAATAGGAAAACATTTGTGTCTTCACTTGTGAGGAGGGCGACTGCTTCTTCGTGGTTGTGAACGTCGATCCCGTTAATCTAGAAACCAGGAGAGAAAAACTCAGAATCTAAAAAGGAGGAAAAATCGATCTGTCCATTCACTGACAGCCAGGGGCGGATTATAACGAGGCCAATCTGGGCGGTAGCCCAAGGCCCAGTGGTGTGGGGGGGCCCTGGGCAACCTCTTAGATTAACCGCTGCCATCAGGGCATATGACTGGCGTATGGGCCCGGTGGGCAGAGGGGGCCCGCATCTGCTCACCGGGCCCCTACCGGCGCTGCGGCAGTTTAACGCTATTGACGCGCGGGCGCGCACCCGCACGTCAATAGTTAACAGCCGCCAGCCAATCGGAGGCTGTCAGCTGACATCAGCCGCAGCGCGCACGTCACCGGTGTCTGATGTCATTATCAGTCGCCGGTGAGTGCGCGCTTCAGCTGCGAGGAGGGAGCTTTGCCGCTGGAGCACGGACAGGTATGGAGAACGCGTTTTTTTGTTGCTTTTTTTTATTGCGAACCGAACGGCAATCCGGGGGGCTCGGGCCAGAATGCTGGACACACTGGGGGCAATATGCTGGGCACACTGGGGGCAATATGCTGGACACACTGGAGGCAGAATGCTGGAGACACTGGGGCAGATTGCTGGAGACACTGGGGGCAGATTGCTGGACACACTGGGGGCAGATTGCTAGACACACTGGGGGCAGATTGCTGGACACACTGGGGGCAGGATGCTGGACACACTGGGGGCAATATGCTGGAGACACTGGGGGCAATGCTGGAGACACTGGGGGCAATATGCTGGAGACACTGGGGGCAATATGCTGGAGACACTGGGGGCAATATGCTGGACACATTAGGGGCAGAATGCTGGAGACACTGGGGCAGATTGCTGGAGACACTGGGGCAGATTGCTGGACACACTGGGGGCAGATTGCTGGACACACTGGGGGCAGATTGCTGGACACACTGGGGGCAGAATGCTGGACACACTGGGGGCAATATGCTGGACACACTGGGGGCAATATGCTGGAGACACTGGGGGCAATATGCTGGAGACACTGGGGTCAATATGCTGGAGACACTGGGGGCAATATGCTGGAGACACTGGGGGCAATATGCTGGAGACACTGGGGCAGAATGCTGGACAAACTGGGGGCAGAATGCTGGACACACTGGGGGCAATATGCTGGAGACACTGGGGCAATATGCTGGAGACACTGGGGGCAATATGCTGGAGACACTGGGGGCAATATGCTGGAGACACTGGGGGCAGAATGCTGGACACACTGGGGGCAATATGCTGGAGACACTGGGGGCAATATGCTGGAGACACTGGGGGCAGAATGCTGGACACACTGGGGGCAATATGCTGGAGACACTGGGGCAGAATGCTGGACACACTGGGGGCAATATGCTGGAGACACTGGGGCAGATTGCTGGACACACTGGGGGCAATATGCTGGAGAACACTGGGGGCAGAGATGCTGGACACTGGGGGCAGAGATGCTGGACACACTGGGGCAGGACTGGAGAAAGGGGCAGGATTGGAGACATGGGCAGAATGAAAGACATGGGGCAGGATGGATACGATGGAGACTGATGGGGCAGGATGGGGAGATCATATGTGGCAGGATTGGATACTTATGAGGGCAGGATGGGAGAACATGTGGCTGGAGCCAGGAATGAGACACACGGGGCCAGGATGGGGGATATTATTATTACCATAGGGGCTAATTAAGGGAGATTATTACTGCAGTGATGTATTTATTTTATTTTTTGAGGACACTGTTTTAAATGGGGGGGCGGTCCTGTTACTGTGTAGAGTGACACTATGTCGCCTCCTTTTCTTCATGTGGTGTAATGTAGAAGTTGGGAAAAATTAAGTAATGTGTTCTGCAAGCGGAGCTCGAGATAACTGTGTTATTTCCTGCAGAGATGAGTCCTGGCTGGATGAAGTGATGGCGGTCTGTGCTGGATGAAAGATGAAGGACTTCACCTAGAGACATCACTGGTGAGTCAGTGTGTTACCTATACACTGACACTATGCACTGTATACTATACACAGAGCTCCTGTGTATAATGTCACCAGTAATCACTGCATTACCTCTACACAGAAACTGCATACTAAGTACAGATCTCCTGTGAATACTGGCACTTATGGTGATAGTATTGTGTTTTTTCTTTCTTCCTAACTGAAGGGTAAATTAACTAGATCAATGGATGTTTGACAGGTTATAGTTTCACACAGCAACTATTTTTCTGGAATAATCTGGTTCAGGTATATGATGACCCCGTCACATTACCCCGTCACATGACCCCGTCACATGACTGGGGGGCTCACAGTGTCTGAACAGCCCAGGGCCCTGGCTACCCTTAATCCACCCCTGCTGACAGCAAGCAGAGATCGTGAAAATAGTGATAATTAAAATGCTAAGGGAAAATATATTGGAAAGTTGCAAAATGGGAGAGAACAACCCGCTAACCGATCCCATTGTGTGATCTGTGGTCTCACCTGTATGATCCGATCGCCCTCTCTGATCCGTCCATCTTTAGCGGCAATGCTATTGGGGTCAATCTATAAGGAATAAACACAGGGGGCAAAGGGTAAGATAACGTGACTCATGTTGGCGCCCCCATCCCCAGAACCCATAATCTGGGGCACATGCGTCACCAGCCCCCCATAGCTATGCCCCTGTCAAATTCAATCTTATATGACCGCTTCAGTAAACCATTCCGGAATCTGAGAAAGTTGGGTGACGTCACACTTAGGAGGAGTAATGACAGCCTTATTGGTTGCCACCCAGCTTTCCCAGGAACAGATCTAATTAAAGGGGTAACACTGGTCACCTATGCTCAGGAAGCGGTCAGCTGGAACCCCATTGATCTCGCAAATGAGGATTTGACAGTCCCGTCAGAGCATACGGTATTGCAAATTCGCGGACAACATTCCGTTTACGGTAGTGCGCATGCGTGACCATTCTACTCCATGTTACTTTTGCTCATTACAGTTCCCATAGAAGTGAATGTTCCATTCTAACAGGGGTCCCCTGTCATATATTAATAATGTTGCTTATGTGACAACCCCTTAATGATGTTTTGATTTTGGGGGGGTCGCTTATACCAATTATCGCCCCTCCAGTCCATGGATTAGGTTTGGAAATAAACCTCAGACCCATTGAAATGAATGAAGCTGAGCTGCAATACCAGTAACACCCCGTGTACAGGCCTTTTTATTAACCCCAGGATTGTCTCAGAAACAGCGCCACTTTTATCCATGGGCGATATCTGGTATTGCAGCTCAGCCCCATTGAAGTGAATGGAAGTGACCTGCAATACCAGCAACTTCCTATAGACAAGAGTGGCGCTGTTTTTTGAAAAAATCTTAGATAAAAAGCTTTAGTTACCCAGTATAGGATTTTGCCCAAGATGCTGGAATTGGGGTGCTCTTTAATCCCCTCTTTCATGTTTGAATATGATACAAGCAGGTTTAAAGAATATTATTATGAGATTTTATGATAATGGTGTCAAGAAGACAAGCGTCGCCCCCGGCAGAGACGATAAGCGTCACCCGATACCACTCATTACTGTAATCCCCCCGGTCTTACCTCACTGACATAAATCCCCATGTCGTCCTCGTCATCCGTCCTGTAGCACACCGTCAGGCCCAGCTTATCCTGGCTGTTCAGTCTGTACAGGTCTATTTCCTAAGCGAGGGACAAGTGCAGCAGAGATGAGTTTGTCAGAAGTAGAAGGGCTGTGTATTACAGGTGAAGCAGAGCTGAGTGTGTCACAGGCAGCAGGAATGGATTTTTCACATGATATAGGACTTATTTTACCAAATGCAGCAGAGCTGAGTTTGTCAGACAATGCAAACCTGAGAGTTTCTTCTACATATAGAGAAGATGTGTTTTTGTATGTAGTAGAGCTGAGTTGACTTTTTTTCAGACGGTGCCGTGCGTCATCTGTCAGATAATGCCGAGCTAAGTCTCCGGTAATGCACAGCTGAGGTTTTTAGATTTAGGGTTGATTAGTTTGCCTGAATGCGTATTTCACATGAGACATAGCTGAATATGAGGTATATAGCAGAGCTGAGTTTGTATGGTAAAGAGAGAAGTTTGCCAGATAATGAAGAGCAGTTTTGTGTTTATTTTTTGGTTGTAGGAGAGGTGAGCTTTTCATACAGTGAGTTTGTCACTTGGAACATCCAATGATTCCCATATTTTATCTGTAGTTTTGCGTAGTCAACTGAACACATTATCGCACCTCACGAGCCACAAACAATCCAACTAGAACGGGTACAAGCTGCAATCAAAATTATTTACTTATTGATGACAAATGTCTATGACCTGCTGCACGACAGATGATGATGACTCAGTGATGCCTACAATGCAGTTTGGCGGTGGCTCAGTGATGCCTAAAATGAAGCATGGTGGTGGCTCAATGATGACTACAATGAAGCATGGTGGTGGCTCAATGATGACTACAA
Source organism: Ranitomeya imitator (assembly GCF_032444005.1). Classification (NCBI taxonomy): domain Eukaryota; kingdom Metazoa; phylum Chordata; class Amphibia; order Anura; family Dendrobatidae; genus Ranitomeya; species Ranitomeya imitator. The sequence goes on along the minus strand of NC_091289.1, from coordinate 17,811,619 downwards.
TGAAGCATGGTGGTGGCTCATTGATGGATACAGTAAAACATGGCAGTGGCTCATTGATGTCTAGACTGAAGCATGGTGGTAGATCAGTGATGACTACAGTGAAATATGGTGATGACTACAATGAAGCATGGTAGTGGCTTAGTGATGTCTACAATGAAGCATGGCGATAGCTTATTGATGACTACAGAGAAGCATGGTGGTGGCTCAGTGATGACTACTGTGATGCATGGTGGTGACTTGGCGATGTCTACAATAAAGCATAGTGGTAGCTTCTAGATGACTACAGTGAAGAACAGCGGTGGCTTCTTGATAACTATAGTGAAACATAGTGGTAGCTCAGTGATGATTACAGTAGAGCATAATGATGGCTCATTGATGACAACAGTGAAGCATAGTTGTGGCTCAGCGATGCCTACAGTGAAACATGGAGGTGGCTAGGTGATGACTACAGTGAAGCATGGTGGTGGCACATTAATGACTACAGTGAAGCATGGCAGTGGCTCAGTGATGCCTACAGTAAAGCATGGAGGTGGCTAGGGGATGACTACAGTGAAGCATGGCAGTGATTTAATGACTACTGTGAAGCATGAGAGTGGCTTGATGATGTCATCAGTGAAGCATAGCAGTGGCTCAGTGAAGACTACAGAGAAGCATGGTGGAGGCTCGTGAGATGCTGTGGGACTGCTCAGCTTCCTTTGGCACTGAAAACCTGCAGCGTGTGGAAGACAAGATGGATTCAATCAAGTATAAGGAAAACCTAAGAGAAAGCATCATGTCTGGTTTGAGGAAACTGAAGCTTTGACATAACTGGACCTTCCAACAACAGAAAGAGCCAGGAACATCTCACAGTGACAGTCCACCAAAGCTTGGTTTCAGGAGAAGCCCTGGAAGAGCAGCCATCGGTGACAACTAACTTGAACCTCATGGAAAAGCTTTGGTGAAATGTGAAGAAGGCTCTAGTTGCAAACGTAAGAATATTAGTGACTTGAAAGTCATTGCCTATGAAGTTATGATTCCATAGGATTGCCACCAGAAGCCGGTGTCTGACTATGCATCATGTCTGTAGCAGGTCATAACAGCCAGAGGGGCTTTACTAAATACTAAAGACGCTGTCATGAAGGGGTGCATAATTCTGAGCCCGCAGGAGTCAGTAAAAGTGATATTTTGTGCTTACAGGGAACTTGCCACTCCATTCATGCTCTAAAAACCACGGGCAGCATGAATCAAAGCCTGGCGGGACAATTGCTTTGAGGTTTCTGAGAAAGTATTGTTTAATAAGCCGGGAGATTGGCAAGTGATTGACAGGTGTATTCCATGTGTGTACTTAGCGAAAAACCTGACAATCACCCAAAGCAGTGAAAAAACGTCCATGATTAGGTTCATCTCTTCCAATAATTCTCTGCCGACTTTCCAAACTACATTTTCTCCGAGGAGCCAGAGCGTTTCAGAGACAAACAGGCCTGACTGCCATTGTTGGCTGAGGTACGGGCAGCAAGGATCGAGTGACAGGTTCCTTGATTCTGAGATACCACTTGTTACATTTGCTGTGTTGAGATATTTACATTGTTCTCGTTTGTTTATTACAAACAGCAGAAAGTTTGCACATGTTGATACTAAACTAATGGGGGTGAATAATTCTGATAGCAGCTGACAAATTCAGCTCTGCTACATATGTGCTCCATTCCCTTGGAGACGTTTCATTCTGCTGATGTCTTTCCCGGATCACTTTTCATTTCCCTGGAATATGGCCGTTAGCTTGCTCAGCTCGCAGTTATTTTACATCAGGAGATCGATGTCCTGCGCTCTGGCTCTATTTGTCAATACTGAGCCGTTCTTCAAAAACGACAAAAAAACAAAGACGACTACATTCTATTGATTTCCTCTGAAAGGAACATTTCCTACAATGTTCGGACTGTGAACGCAGAAAAGCTCGAAAGATGCAGAAATATCATTTGTTCTCTTCTACTGACATGAGGAAAACTAAATGTAATGAGGAGAACGGGGGAGAAAAAGGAATAACAGGAATCTGGGACAAGATTATCACACTTGATAGAGACATTCATATAATATTTATGATTATATATATAGATATAGATATATATATCTATATCTATCTATATATATATATATATATATATATATATATATATATATATTTATATATATATATATACATATATATATATATATATATATATATAGTGAAGCCTAACACCACTAGTTTCCACAAAGTGAACGGTGTTTGACAAAGGATCAGCCACTTATGAGCTGAAGCGCTGTCATTTTACATGTGGGCAGATAAATCAACTCTTTTTTCATCTTGAATCTTTGGTGAAACGCCTACATTTCTATTATCTAATAATAAATCCATCCTATATCCATCCATCCTATATCCATCCATCTTTTCTATATTCATCCATCTAACCTATATCCATCCATCTAACCTATATCCATCCATCTTTCCTATATCCATCCATCCTATATCCATCCATCTAACCTACTGTATATCCATCCATCTAACCTATATCCATCCATCCTATATCCATCCATCCTATATCCATCCATCCATCTAACCTATATCCATCCATCTAACCTATATCCATCCATCTAATCTATATCCATCCATCTAACCTATATCCATCCATCTAACCTATATCCATCCATCCTATATCAATCCATCCTATATCCATCCATCTAACCTATATCCATCCATCTCTCCTATATCCATCCATCTAATCTATATCCATCCATCTCTCCTATATCCATCCATCTAACCTATATCCATCCATCTAACCTATATCCATCCATCTAACCTATATCCATCCATCCTATATCAATCCATCCTATATCCATCCATCTAATCTATATCCATCCATCTCTCCTATATCCATCCATCTAACCTATATCCATCCATCTAACCTATATCAATCCATCCTATATCAATCCATCCTATATCCATCCATCTAATCTATATCCATCCATCTCTCCTATATCCATCCATCTAACCTATATCCATCCATCTAATCTATATCCATCCATCCATCCTATATCCATCCATCTAACCTATATCCATCCATCTAACCTATATCCATCCATCTAATCTATATCCATCCATCCATCCTATATCCATCCATCTAACCTATATCCATCCATCTAATCTATATCCATCCATCCTATATCAATCCATCCTATATCCATCCATCTAATCTATATCCATCCATCTTTCCTATATCCATCCATCTAACCTATATCCATCCATCTAACCTATATCCATCCATCTAACCTATATCCTTCCATCCATCTAACCTATATCCATCCATCCTATATTAATCCATCCTATATCCATCCATCTTATATCCATCCTACATCCATCCTATATTCATCCATCCTATATCCATCCATCTTATATCCATCCTACATCCATCCTATATTCATCCATCCTATATCCATCCATCTTATATCCATCCATCCTTTATCAATCTATCCATTCAATCTCTCTCTCACAGCCGAGTTCTCTGGATACAAACCTCCTTTTTAATCCTGTAATAATGGAAACAGGAACACATGGGCTACTTGCACAGTGAACAAGTCTGTAGGATCATGTTCACACAGACTTGTTCACTGTGCAAGTAGCCCATGTGTTCCTGTTTCCATAATTGTTCTCTTGTGTCTACAAGACTGGGGAGTTCCACCACTCCTCTTGGGCTATCTGCACAAAAGCTGTTCTGTCCTGTATGCACACATGGATTTTTCCTCTCTGAACCCTGTTCACACAGGTAATATACAGATGATCAGGTTTTTAAATACATCAGATAGGGATTGCATACATTAGTTAGGACTGCTCTGATAAGGGTATACCGTGAAGATTGGTAGAGCAGCTTAGTATACATTTTTTGCAAAAAACGTATCAACCAAATACCCTGTTTTTTTTACATCTTTTACTAGCACTTGCGGATTACTGCAACATTTTTTCAAACTGAGTGTTTTTGGTTTTACTATTCTCTTTTGTGTCATAATCCTGTAATAAGAATTGTTCCCAAATGCAATAATGATAATAATGATATAAAAAGGCTTAAAGGGCAGTCCCATCAAATAATGTTACTCTATTTGAGCCTTTCACGTTGATTGGCGTGGGCCATTACAGTCTAGAACTGATACAGTGTAGTATAAATGCTATTACATTGAGGGTTCACAAACTTAAGCCGTCGGTATAAGAGATCGCTCAGCCCTTTGCCACATGATTATTCAGTAGGACCGGTTGCGGCTGCCCCTGACTTGCAGCGTGCAGTAAAGAGAGGCTCCTCTGTGGCTAACGGGCAATGCACTAAGGAGCCTCCGTCAGCCAATTATGGAGGTGGCATTGAGAGGATGCTTTCGCTGGGCCAGATGTCAGCCCTTCCTCCCACCCATGGACATACGGCACGAGGGTCATTTTAGCTCCCTAATGGGGAAAATATTTAAATGTGACATCTTTGCCAGCGGTCACAGGAGCAGCCCCCCTGTCACTTTCTTACATTTTAAAAAACGCAAACGGTCTTCTGCTTTTTCGCCCCCGTAATGTCGTCTCTTATTACAAATCAATACGAATTAGCGCCATAGTAAACACGTAATACGATGTGCAAGATGTCACTGAGAAGTAAAACAAACCCATGTGAATAATTAATGAAAAAAAAAAAATGCGGTTTGACAGCTGCGTTAACTGGCAATGTCTCCCACCCGGCAGGGGGTGACGCACTTGTGGACTTCAATGACGTTAAAGGTTCATTCCTAAAATGCGTTCATAAGATCATGAAAAGTTCTGCGATTTCTGAACATATTTTGTGACTGTAAGCCAGAACATTTCTATTCACTGACAGCAAGGAAGGGATATATTGAGAAAAGGATTATAAAAACATGGCTGCTTTCTGCCGAAACAGCGCCCCACTGTCCTCAGGTTGTAAGCGGTATTGCAGCTCTAATATATTCCACAGCTTCAAATAAAGCTAAGTTACAATAACACATACAACCTGTGGGAAAAAAAGTAGCCATGATTTTCTAATCCTGGACGCTCCTATATTACTTCATGAGCCGCAGATATACAGCGAGATGACCTCAACAAACAACAGCTTCCTATATGGGAAAAGGGGTCATTTCGTCAAAGCTAGGGGAGCTGGGGGTAGCGACTACCTGCCAAATATTTATCCTCAAAACACAAAAAAAGTGTACACTTGTGGTCAATAGACTGCAGCTTTCTGCACTGGCTCTTAGGAGGGGGGTTCTGAGCACGGCCCCCTTTATGATATCCATATTCATTAATAGAGCATATGAACAGGGAACGTCTTCCTGAGACAAAGTAAGTTGTCTAGATAACACTTAATGTCTAAAAGTATAGACAATATATAATTTCAGTAGTAAGCAAGGGAGGGAATGGAACGTGAAGCTCCGCCCCTGCGGAACTCAGTGTTTGAAGTTAACTTTTGTTTCCAGTTCTCAGTGCTCCTGACTACAGGGACATGAATATAACTCATTTACCTAAACTTTTAGATAATCTGGCAGCTGATACTCATGAAGTAGAGGAATTGCTCACTGATACATGATTATCGCAGTCTCCAGCTATGCAAGATCATGGGGAAATGAAATTGTCAATTTGTGTACAGAACTTGCATTTAATTATCTCACACATTAAAGACTTACGGTACCTCCAATTCCAACTCATCTCTGTCGATATCTTGAGGCAATCCTCCCATAAAGTCGTTGGGGTCAAAATATTCGTGAGGTGAAGAATGCCTAAAAACAGAAAGCGAGGATTTGAGAACCCGCCCTCTTCCCGGATAATGACCAATTATTTTGTTGTTCACATTTGCATAAAGTGAATTTGTCAAAAGCGCAAAACCTCCGGCCTGTATTATTCATAATTAAAAACGCCTAAATGGAGAGATTAAACGATAATAAGGACGATTCTTTGGTGCGGTTTGTGTTCAGGACAGAACTGGGGTCGGTCTTTTTTGAAATGCAAATATTCCATTAATAACAACAGGAAGGGGCAAGAGGCAACGGAATAATCACAGAACTCGCCATTAATTCCTCACTTATCACACGCGAGACTAAAGAATCCAGTAAATGACGTTGCAACAGAAAAAAACACAAATATTAGAGCGTTACACTGTGCAAAGAAAATGTGTTCTTTCTATATATCTTTCTTCGCTTCCATTTTTCTTTCTCCTATATTCCTTCTAACTTTTTCCTTCTGTCTGTCTTTTTTTTATCTTCCTTCCATCTGTATTTCTTCTCTCTTTTTCTCTCTCTGTCTTTCACCTTCCTTCTATCTTTCCTTCTCCTTCCTTCCATCTTTCCTTCTCCTTCCTTCTTTCTTTCACCTTCCCTCCATCTTTCCTTCTCCTTCCTTCCATCATTCCTTCTCCTTCCTTCCATCTTTCCTTCTCCTTCCTTCCTTCTTTCTATCACCTTCCCTCCACCTTTCCTTCTCCTTCCTTCTATCTTTCCTTCTCCTTCCTTCCATCTTTCCTTCTCCTTCCTTCCATCTTTGTTTCACCGTTCCTCCATCTTTCCTTCTCCTTCCTTCCATATTTGTTTCACCGTGCCTCCATCTTTCCTTCTCCTTCCTTCCATCTTTCTTTCTTTCTACTTCCTTCCATCTTTCTTTCACCTTCCATCGATCTTTCTTTCACCTTTCTTCCATCTCTCCTTCTCCTTCCTTTAATCTTTCATTCTCCTTTATTCCATCTTTCCTTCTCCTTCCTTCCATCTTTCCTTCTCCTTTATTACTTCTTTCCTTCTCCTTCCTGCCATCTTTCATTCTCTTTTCTTCCATCTTTTTCTCCTTCCTTCCAATCTTTCCTTCTCCTTCATTCCATCTGTATTTCATCTTTTTTCCATCTATCTTTCTCCTTTCTTCCATCTTTCCTTCTCCTTACTTCCATCTTTCTTTCTCCTTCCATCTTTCTTTCTTTCACCTTTCTTCCATCTTTCCTTCTCATTCCTTCCATCTTTCCTTCACCTTCCATCTTTCTTTCTTCCACCTTTCTTCTATCTTTCTTTCTCCTTCCTTCCATCTTTTTCTCCTTCCATCTTTCCTTCTCCTTCCTTCCATCTTTCCTTCTCCTTCCTTCCACCTTTCCTTCTCCTTCCTTCCATCTTTCCTTCTCCTTCCTTCCACCTTTCCTTCTCCTTCCTTCCACCTTTCCTTCTCCTTCCTTCCATCTTTCCTTCTCCTTCCTTCCATCTTTCTTTCTTTCTCCTTCCTTACATTTTCCAGCACTCCATAGTCAGTTCTTTCACCTTCCCTCCATCTTTCCTTCTCCTTCCTTCCATCTTTCCTTCTCCTTCCTTCCATCTTTCCTTCTCCTTCCTCCCTTCTTTCTATCACCTTCCCTCCATCTTTCCTTCTCCTTCCTTCCATCTTTCTTTCTCCTTCCTTACATCTTCCAGCACTCCATAGTCAGTTCTTTCACCTTCCCTCCATCTTTCCTTCTCCTTCCTTCCATCTTTCCTTCTCCTTCTTTCCTTCCTTCTTTCTATCACCTTCCCTCCACCTTTCCTTCTCCTTCCTTCTATCTTTCCTTCTCCTTCCTTCCATCTTTCCTTCTCCTTCCTTCCATCTTTGTTTCACCGTTCCTCCATCTTTCCTTCTCCTTCCTTCCATCTTTCTTTCACCTTCCATCGATCTTTCTTTCACCTTTCTTCCATCTCTCCTTCTCCTTCCTTTAATCTTTCATTCTCCTTTATTCCATCTTTCCTTCTCCTTCCTTCCATCTTTCCTTCTCCTTTATTACTTCTTTCCTTCTCCTTCCTGCCATCTTTCATTCTCTTTTCTTCCATCTTTTTCTCCTTCCTTCCAATCTTTCCTTCTCCTTCATTCCATCTGTATTTCATCTTTTTTCCATCTATCTTTCTCCTTTCTTCCATCTTACCTTCTCCTTACTTCCATCTTTCTTTCTCCTTCCATCTTTCTTTCTTTCACCTTTCTTCCATCTTTCCTTCTCATTCCTTCCATCTTTCCTTCTCCTTCCATCTTTCTTTCTTTCACCTTTCTTCTATCTTTCTTTCTCCTTCCTTCCATCTTTCTTTCTCCTTCCATCTTTCCTTCTTCTTCCTTCCATCTTTCCTTCTCCTTCCTTCCACCTTTCCTTCTCCTTCCTCCCATCTTTCCTTCTCCTTCCTTCCACCTTTCCTTCTCCTTCCTTCCACCTTTCCTTCTCCTTCCTTCCATCTTTCCTTCTCCTTCCTTCCATCTTTCTTTCTCCTTCCTTCCATCTTCCAGCACTCCATAGTCAGATGGCGACAGAACAGATTTAAATCAGTCCATGCGATGTTTCGGCTCAAATAGCAAAGTCTTTCTCAAGCAGAAAACGTAGCATGGCTGATTAAAATCTGCTTTCTCACCATCAGATTCTGGAGTGCTGCCCCTAATTTTTGGATTTGTATACAAGATGTTTTGGGGCCTGCGCTCACTTTTGCATGAAAGGTGCTGCTTTTATTTCTCTACTCTCTATCTTTCTATATATCTTCCAATTTGACATTAAAAGCCATGTTTGACACTTGGTAAATCCTGAATTCGCTCCTCTGGAATTCCTACTCTCAGCTGGGCACATCATGGCAGGAAATTAAATGGTATTTTTGGTTCACACTTACTCTTCATTTATGAGATATGGATCCAGAGCAGATACTGATGGAGATGTAGAGTTCATTTTAGTCAGGGCCATAATGTGCTCGAAGGTTATGTCCGTCTGTGTCCCGGTGTCCATCATCTGCACATCGGATGGGGCGTTGTACATCTTTGTGCGAGGAGTTCTTCGTAAAACTTGCACCACGATGGGTTCTTTGGCAGTTTTAAAAGCTTCTACTGCTTGGTCATGTGTCGCTCTTGATAAGTCTTTTCCATTTACCTGCAAGAAAAATGTAAAAAAAAAATTACGTTGACTTTCCTTTGTTCTGCTTCCTATCTTAAAGACATTATAGTACTTAAAGGGGAAATGTCACTTCCCATATATATGTACTTTTTCCATGTGGTATAAATGCAGCTTTTCTTCTGAATCCGGCATAGTTTTTCTTTTCTTCTTGCTCCTCTCCGTTCCTGAGATACGGCCTTCTCTTCCCTGTATATACATCTATCCTTTTTCGATAAATGGGTGTGGTCTTTAAGACTCTTGTAGGTGTTGACCACACCCACTTAGATAAAAAAAATAGATCTACATAGAAGGTAAACGGGGCCATAACTCCGGAACAGAGAGGCGCAGGAAGAAAAGAAAAACATCGCTGGATTCAGAAGAACAGCGACATTTTCACCAGGTATGAAAAATTACATATTTATAGCAAGAGACAGGTCCTGTTTAAAGGGGTTGTTCAGAATTAGAAGACTGGAAGTTATTTTTATCACCACTAGGCACAGACAATAGTAAAACTGTTGCTTCTCATGAAAATTATACTCCCTTAACTATAGTCATTGCCCATCCCCCACCTCTTTTGACAGAGGATCTATATTTTTTCCAACAGCAGGGGGAGACAAAGAGCACAGGGGACTGCTGTTCCCATAGTAAACAGAATTTGACATCTATGCCATGACAGTGACATTCAGAATAAAAAAAATAAGCATGTAGAAAAACATTTAAAAAATGTCTTCATTATCACTTTTCTGAATATTTACTGTCTGGTTGACGTTAATGACCATAAAAGATGGACTTTCCCTTGAAATGACACAAACCCCACTGACAGTAATGATTGTGATGTGGATGGGGGAGGGGAGTTGTGTATTTACTTGCGATGGCTCTAGAAAACCTCTAATGGACTCATTATATTTTACATGTGGAAGGCTTCCCGGCACATTTTTTTTTTCCACGTATGTTCACCCTGTGAATTAAATGGAGCTTTGTGTCTGCGTTATCTCTGCTCTACCAGTGTTCATAGCAGAACGCAGGCAGCAGAACACATGGATTGCCTCCAGCTACAGGTAATACACAGCTCTTATCATACAGGAGGAGGCAATCAATATTCTTAGATACTTGTTCTAAACACCCCAGAGCTTGCCCAGTGGATAGTGATGCCACCTGCAGCACCATCCCCCCCTTCCCCCAAACAGTGATGGAGATACTGTCATTGTACAACCTCAAAGACATTAACCAGTTAAAGGAGGAATCCGTGCATTACCAGGATTGTCCTGTATTAGGAAAATAAGTGAGTTATTTTTCCGAAACAGCGCCCCCTTGCTCACAGGTAGTGTCTGGTATTGCAGCTTAGTCTTCCAGACACAGCATATGGGTTATCACGGAGCCATTTCTGGAAATATGCACCATTTCACCTGTACCCCAATTTACAGACCCATTTCCATATGGCTTACAAGGAACTGATTGAGGGCGATCCTCTGATTTTTGTCTTTTGCTTTGATGACCTCTCCTACTTTACATAAAAATGAATACGAACTGTGCAACGCTTACTTTCTCCCGTGATGGCACTGTGGGAAAATGAAACAGTACCAGGTTTCTCCATAGATTATCATGGAGGAAAGATATATATTATTTGATCTGCTTATTGTCTCATATGAGGGATTGCCTCATAATGTCAAACTGCACTGCCGTTAAGCCCATTTATATCCTTTCTGTACTTACATCCACAAATTATGGTTCCTAAAAAAGTCTGAAAAATGATGAGGCCATCATAACACATTCGAAAACCCAGATTGAGAAAAGGTCTACACAACAAATCCTATGTCTACAATAAAAAAAAAATCAAGTTAAAGGGAAGTTCTACCAAAAATCATAAAATTGGCCATATATCAGTAAATCAGAAGTTAGAGTGGCCATCAAAGTCTGACAATGGGATTTCATCCACTTACGGAGATATTGGCACTTTTCTGTTTTGTTGTGGCGGCCATTTTAGAGGAAGTGACAACAGGAAGTGCACCTGTAGTTGTCGTTACTTTGACATTGCTTCTAAATCCCTCTGTGATGATTAATAGAACATACTGATATGAAGTTAATTTGATGAAAACAACAAATATGGCCACACTTTGTTGTCCCTTTAAAAAATGGCCGCCATTTGCTGCTTAAATTTCCTAGAGGCATCAATAGCAACTGTGTAGTAATAAGTGAGCTAAAGCTATTCAATTCTACCATATATTTTCTATCACCTCCAGCCCTATCATATAAAGCAGTCATTTACTAGACATAATGGAGCCGCTAATGTGTGACAGAACATTATCAGGCCCTATAATTGATGGTGCCCCCTGTAGCACAAGGTGGCCGCAAAAAAATAAAAAAAAAACGTGCTTAAATTTTTTTTCTGCCACAATCCTTTAATCTTCCCTAGACCATCAGTATTGTTACCGGGGAGAAGGAAAAATTAAATTAACTATATTAAAAGTCTGCAGCGGTTTTCCAGAGTCCTTTCTCTGCTGCCGTCAACTTTCGGAGCATGACCTCCGCTCTCGCTGTTTCTGTGTAATGAGTTACTTTATTCTTTCGGATTTTAATAACTTGCTCAATGATCTGGAAGTCACAGAACTCGGAAATTATAACCTCAAACATCGCTACTTCGGGGAGATTGTCTTCACCCTGCAGATTAAATGTTTGGTAGGTTGTAATGACTCCTCTCCATGCTGGAAGCTGAATGTCCACAAGCCCCTGATGTGATAACACGCTCTGCTTGTGAATGTTAGCAAACTGCTCCTTGCGGAAACTACTTACAACTATTTAGAAGCTACACAGCATAGCCACACGACTTATGATCAGTTAAGTACTGGAATAGGCCACTTGCCTATTTGTCAGGTTTGCTGTAGTAATCAGACTCAGATTTTGAATGTGGCATAGGATGTGCCTATGGCGGTGCCCATAAAGGTACCTACAGTTGATTTTAATTGGCATCAGATGTGCCTATGGACATGCCCATAGAGGTCCCTATAGGTGATGCTTTAATTTGGCATAGAATGTGCCTATTAAGGTGCCCATAGAGGTCCCTATAGGTGATGTTTTGATTTGGCATAGAATGTGCCTATTAAGGTTTCCATAGAGGTTCCAATAGGTGATTCTTTGACTTGGCATAGGATGTGCCTATAAAAGTGCCCATAGAGATCCCTATAGGTGATACTTTGAAGTATTATAGGATGTGCCTATGAAGGTGCCATAAAGAACACTATATTTTTTGTTTTGACTTGGCATGGTCCGTGCCCATAGAGGTACCTAATGGTGATCTTTAATATAGCATAAGACGCACCTATAAATGTGTCCATAGAGGTCTCTATATGTGATGCTTTGATTTGGCATAGAATGTGCCTATGAAGGTGCCCATAGAGGTCCCAATAGGTGATTCTTTGATTTGGTATAGGACGTGCCTACAAAAGTGCCCATAGAGGTCCCTTATAGGTGATGATTTAAAGTGGCATAGGACGTGCCTACGAAGGTGCCCATAAAGAACCCTATATTTTTTGCTTTGACTAGGCATAGTCCGTGCCCATAGAGGTCCCCCATTGAGTTGCCTATAGATAGATTATATAAAGAACAGTCCTCATGATTGACTGATGAGAAAACATAAGCTGTGAAAAAGAAGATATCTATAGGCTCTATAGATGTAAATATGGTGCTGCCATCTTCATAGGGGATGTCCATTGCACCAAGGAATTAATGGCTAAACCTTATCTTATGAATTTGAGAGCTTGAACCCACCATGGCAGGACAGCACAGGTCATCCATAGAGAGAGCTCTTTGCAACGACAGTCTAAAAGATGAGGGAGGATCCTAAGCACAATACGCCCTCATATTATCAATTTCCTAAAAGGTTAAATAAAAGGGGATTTCTTGAGTGGCCAACCTCTGTATAGCCTATATTAATAAGTAGCATCATCTGTTTTTATATTCAATCTGCAGCAGGGTTAAAATAACACATCACCGCACTCATAACAATGTCCAATAATGAGGCCACATCTGGGATCGCATAGTGCTAAACATAAGTCAGATTCATAGGATGATAAATGACACTGGAGCCCGAGCCATTGTAAAGACTAATGTATATGAACCAATGGTTATAACAATGGGAGCTAATATATAGCACTGAGGAACGATGGATGGGTGGCAGTGCTCAAATCATTCATGTGTTACCAACACCAATGAAAGTGTAGATGATGGGTGACTTCAAGAATGGTCCCCCTGCAGCATGTTCCCTATGTGCCGTCAACTAATCAAAAATAATAGGATCCACTTTGCCAAGAAAATTAGGTGGTATGGTATTTTATTTCCTTGGCCAATACATAATTTGTCGGCAATTAATGAGTTTTAGCAAGAAATTTTGAAATGGACATCTAGAAGAGCAAGGGAATAAGCCTACGGAATAAGACTGCAGAAGACAGCTACCCAAGAAATAAGATTCTGTTAGTATGGACAAGTAGTCCCCAAACATATCAGATTGTATCATCTGGTAAAGTCACCCCCGTTCACATCCTTAGATTAACTGACCCCAAAAATTCCTATCGATAAGTGATTATGTTTGTCTTAAAAATTAGTCAATGTTATGTAATACATGGGGGAGTCAAAAGTTGGGCACCACTCAAATGATTTTAGCAGCACCAGTACAGAGGTCTCCCGAAAAATTGGAAATGTTGAATGTGAAAATGTCCAAACATCTGTTCTCACAGGGAATAAGCCAAAGGAGAGATATCTGGTTGCAATATTTTCCCCTCTCTCCATTGGAAACATTTGCGTGCGAGGCAGTGTATGAGAGTGCAAAAAAATCGGGGGTTGGGATATAGAGCTAGACAAGCTTTTTAGCAGACATATCTACGCCATTTAGTAGGGATACCAATGCCCAAATTAACTCTACTCCTCCAAAATCTTGAATACAGTTTCAAATTTTTGCTCAAAATTGGCCCTATCTTCCATATAGGTTAGCTCAGAATTTCGGTCTATATGGTTTATTGTTCGGAGCCCGGGCACAAAAGGCTGTTTTTGTGTTGCCCACAACAAAGGGGTGACCTAAGATTTTGGAACCAAGTCGATTCCTCGAACTACATCTGTCTGACCGGGTTATTTAGCAGCATGGCATGGTAAACATTTGTATGCATTAAAGCATTTGTTGGGTCCTCTTTATTCTACTATGTTGGGGAGGGAAAGCTTTTATTCAGTCTTCTGTAGCCACAGCAAATCCCGTGATACATTGAGGGTCTATTCACCAACCTGCATAGACCCTTGTTTTCCGTCCAAACCTCTCTTTCTGGTCTAACAAACATCTTTATTGAAATTCTAAGAAGACTTCAAGTCACAAAAAGGATCCGAACCATAAAGAATTTGTTGATCCCCAGAAATGTTTTCCATTTTTCTTGTGAATTTCAGTAGAGCGGTTGATGATACCAATTAATTCTACTTGATATCCCCGGTTAATCCGTCCATTCTCTTCAACTATATTGTGCTATAATAGACTCCTTCCTTCGTAGGCTCTATTCACCGAGATGGATTACATAGCACCAACTCCAGAAGACAAATTACACGGGTTCACTCGGTTCCCCTATATTCTCTTTTCAAAGAAAATGAAAAATCAGCTTTGGAAGGACTCCGAGAAAGACTCTTGTCCGAATCCGAGAAGCCAAAGACCAATGTTGTCAGTCAAATGGTCCTAAAGCTTTCAATGTTTTGACATTGTCAAATGACTTACTCTTTAGATTTCCTAATTCACATTTACAAAGATTTCAAGGAACCCCAACAGGTCATGTTTTAGCCAAGGGCACCTCCTCCCTAGAGGCAGCCCACGCATATGGTGTAGGGTCCTTGGAGAGAGGGGCCTTGCTGGAGTTTGTCCGATCTTTATTACTGCTAGGTAGGACTCATCTCTCCAAGCAGTCCAAGAACTGAAGGTTCCTACAAGGATCATGGTGGGAAGCAAAGACTAAGACCTTATGTCCTTGGTGGTAAAACCTTGCACCATAATGGAGCTCTGAAACCGACTGTAGGGTTAAGTCTTGTCAACATAACTTCATTTTGTTGGTCTTCTAAATGTTTCCATCGACTGTAGACTCCTCTGGGGTGCGCATGATGCTTTGATGACCACATTGCAGTACATGCTAGTTCCCCAGAAAAGGAAGGACCTTTACTACACCTATTTGGAATTGGTTACTCCTAATCTTAAGTATTGAGGAGATTTGTAGTTTGGTTAGTTGACTACCAGAATCAGTTCTCACTTAAACCGCACATCTGCACTTCTCTGACCATTTTACCAGGACTTCATTTTGCTTGTGGTTCAATTAGGGCCACCACCTTTATAGAGAGAAAGTCGGAGTCATCTCAGTTCATCATCTGGTCTCAGGAATCTGACCTCTGAAGTCAGAATTAGCATGTACGTTTTTGTGTCTTTTCCATAATTACGGCCCATAGACACTGTGGGGCGTTTACCCTCATGCAATTCCTAAGTGGCGGTAAGGAATAAATGCTGGACGTATCCTCGTAATTAATTAGGGCCGGGAAGACTTATGTGTTATGTGTTCTGCACATTTTATCCATCCAAATGCTGCTCTTTGGCTTCTTTACGTGACATGGGCTGAGATACGTCCCTCCCCACCACCTGCTTCAGAGCTGTAAGCAGATGTATCGATGGTGGGGAGGTGAACATAAGTAGTTTGGGGAGTGGCATGACATCATTCAGAGGAAAGACGATGCCAGCTGCAAGGAAAGATTCTCTATAGAAAAATGGTTGATACTAGTAGGAATGAATGTAGTATATACTGTATTGCAGATGATGGATTTTATAACTAGAGATGGTCGAGAAGAGTTACCACCCGTCTGATGTATGAGCTGGTGGGATTTAGGGGCACAGATGGGTAGACATGTGTCAGGATGGGAATGGTTATCCGTGCTAAAAACTGCACCCACTGTAGGAAAGGAGACGTTAATGGGGCAATGTTGTCACCATGATGAACCGTCATGGTCGTCATTATGGGGTCACTGAGTGTTAAATAGGGTGAAACATGTCTGCAGTCCTGGAGGCGCTTACACGTTATAATTATGGGGGAACTATAGCTGTCATTATGGGGGAGGTGTCATTGCAAGGGATTGTCATGTTGGACAATGTAGGGTCACTGTGCGTGTCAGTAATGGCGGACTTTCCATATAGGACAATGTTGCAGGAATTGAGGAGAAATATCGTTATCATAGAGATACATTATGGGGACACTATGTTTGCCCCTATAGCTGTAATGTTGTTATGGGCATACTTGGGTTGGAGTGAAAAAGGCACTATGGTCATAAGTAGCTAGCTGGTCATCGTCAATAGGGGGCACTGTTAGGAGGCAGTGTTAGTGTTGCTATAAGGCAATATTGTTGCTATGAGACAGTATTAATGTTGCTATGAGGCAGTATTACTGTTGCTATGAGGCAATGTTACTATTATGAGGCAGCAACCATAATACTGCCTCACAGCAACAGTAATACTGCCTCACAGCAACAGTAATACTGCCTCACAGCAACAGTAATACTATGAGCCAGTGTTACTGTTGCTATGAGGCAATATTAGTCGCGGTAAGGCATTACTACTGTTGCTATGAGACAGTATTACTGTAGCTATGAAGCATTACTACTGTAGCTAAGAGGACAGTATTACTGTTGCCAGGAGAGAATATTAAGGTTGTTATGAGGCACTATTACTGTTGCCAAGAGACCATATTACTGTTGCTATGAAGCATTACTACTGCTGGTATGAGACAGTATTACAGCCGCTATTTATTATTATTATTATTATTATAATACATTTTTATAGCGCCATTTATTCCATGGCGCTTTACATGTGAATACGGGGCAAATATAGACAAATACATTAAACATGAGCAAATAACAAGGCACACGAGTACATAAGGAGGGAGGACCCTGCCCGCGAGGGCTCACAGTCTGCAGGGGGTGGGTGAGGATACACTAGGAGAGGGAAGAGCTGGTTGTGCGGCGGTTCATTAAAGTAATGCTTTAAGGCTTTACTACTGTTGCTATGAGGCAGTATTGCAGTCACTATAATGCATTACTGCTGTTGCTAAGAGGCAGTATTACTGTTGCCAAGAGACCATATTACTGTTCATATGGAGCATTACTACTGCTGGTATGAGGCAGTGTTAGTAACTGTTGCTATGGAGCATTACTACTGTTGCTACGAGCCCATATTACAGTTGCTATAAGACATTACTACTGTAGCTAAGCGGACGTATTATTGTTGCCAAGAGACAGTATTACGGTTGCTATGAGGCATTACTGCTGTTGCTATGAGGCAGTATTAATGTAGCTATGAGGCATTACTGCTGTTGCTATGAGGCAGTCTTACTGTTATAGGGCCCTGTCGCTATAGTGATGAATCATATATAAAATACTAGGCCCCATATTGCAGTATTTTCTCCCTGCCCTCGTCCCGGTGGCTCCATCACACAGCCAGGCCGGAGTGACATTTTCATAAATCAGTGTCTGATTCTCCAGCCCATAACTTCCCCCGTCGTCCATTCGTCCTGTAATAATCCTCTCAGGAGCCGCCGCCGCCGTTTTGTCTCAAGCTGACTGTTTGATTGTTCGCTTGCTCGTAAGTGAATATTCTGCTATTCACACGGATTTATGTGTAATAAAAGGCTCCTCACACCGAGGAGCTGCATTATTCATACGCAAGTCAAGAGGAACATTTCAATTGCCGCCCGCTGATGTATGTCTAATTAAGCCGAGGGACGTTGGAGCCGCGCACACGGGCGCCGCCATCATTAGAGGGCAGTTTTCTGGAGATCCGAGATCTTCCCAGCTGACAGGCCGAGGATTGGTCCATGTGCTTTAATTTTTTTCGTCTTCTCCCCTCTTCATACTGAACTCATCGGTGACAGAATTCCCGGCCTTGGATGCAATTTGCGCTGAGAATAACACACATACTTTGATGTCTGTGTGGTAACGAGCATTCACGTCGTTCTGGCCGCCATCCGGATCTGGAGTTCAAATTTGGGGGAACGAGATTTGAAAAAAAAAAAAAGACCCATCACCTTTCCTGATATAGAAATAGTAATTCCGCCATATCTTTTCTCAAAATGTCCCTCTCTTATTCCTCCTGGAAATGTCCGGCGGAGAAAAGCCCTGACAAATAGACATGACCATTCCCCTTGTAGTTACACAGTTACTCCACTAGGGACACATCTCTACTATAATAGGGACAGGGGTTGCAATCGCACCCGGGCCCCGGAGCCTAAGGGGCCCCAAAAGTCTCTATGAAAAGACCATTACTATTAAAGACTCGCAATAATTTGGGGCCCTATTGAAGCTTTTGCATTGGGGCCCATGAGCTTCACGCTAGGCCATCGTGTTTCCCTACTCGCTCTGACATTTTTAGACGCTCCCAGTTGACAAAAGAGGAATGGTAACGCCCACTTGTCATTTTTTTCATACATTTCCAGGAGAGATAACAAAAGGGTGGCCCAATACTAGGAAAAGATGCCATTTTGGGGGGAAACAGTCAGAGATGCTACATCATTTAGAATAAGCAAAGGAACGATCCAATACCCAATGGGTAAAAATGGGGGTCAGGCATACTAATCGGCAAGACCTCGAATCTGCGATCAACAAGGTGTGTGTAGCTATAGGGCTGCTCCTCACGGGGCCCGTACACGTCTTCTACTTTAATAATAGGAAAAAATTAAAAAAGGCGAACCTCTGGTGTTCAGGAGCAAGAAATATGTTGATGAACTTGTTCCTGATACCCTCACCACATGGAGGCTATAACATTACGGTAAGCCGATCTGCCCGTAAAATGTAACCCAAATCCTAAGGTAGCGGCGCAGCGCATAACACCTGCGTGTGGGCGTTACAAATCCTCTGTCACGAGTGATCAATCATCCTAACAAAAACTCATTAAGTCGAAGAACTGTTCATTATTACAATTTAAAAAAAAAAAGTTTAGTATGTTCACATTATTTGTCCACTAGGTGGCAGAATATCACAATCTTGCCAAATGTAGATAAATGGTCATTTTTATAAAAGCTGATATATGTCATCTTGCTTTTATAAGTGAATGTAAACTTTTTACCATCATCTCCTTTTTATCTCCAATGTTATGTGGTTCAGCATGTAGCAGGAAATCCCATGAACACACAGTATGAAAAGATACCATTTTGGCTGCCTGCAGCCACCACTAGAGGGAGCTCAACAGCTTACTATTTTATATACAAAGGTTTTTTTATTGATATCGATCTATCTATTATCTACGTATTATTTATCTATTATCTATAATCTATCTCTATCTATTATCTATCTATCTAGGTATTATCTATTATCTATCTATCTATCTATCTATCTATCTATCTATTATCGTTCTATTATCTATCTATCTATCTATCTATCTATCTATCTATCTATCTCTATCTATTATCTATTTAATCCTCTATTATCTATCTATTATCTATCTATCTATCTGTTATCTATCTATCTCTATCTATTATCTATTTAATCCTCTATTATCTATCTATCTATTATCTATCTATCTATCTATGTATTATCTATCTATTATCTATCTATCATCTATCTATTATCTATCTATCTATCTATCTGTCTATTATCTATCTATCTATCTATCTATCTCTATCTATTATCTATTTAATCCTCTATTATCCATCTATCTATCTATCTATCTATCTATCTATCTATCTATCTATCTATCTCTATCTATTATCTATTTAATCCTCTATTATCTATCTATCTATTATCTGTCTACCTATTATCTATTATCTATCTATCTATTATCTATCTATTATCTATCTATCATCTATCTATTATCTATCTATCTATCTGTCTATTATCTATCTATCTATCTATCTATCTATCTATCTATCTATCTATCTATCTATCTCTATCTATTATCTATTTAATCCTCTATTATCCATCTATCTATCTATCTATCTATCTATCTATCTATCTATCTATCTATCTATCTATCTCTATCTATTATCTATTTAATCCTCTATTATCCATCTATCTATCTATCTATCTATCTATCTATCTATCTATCTATCTATCTATCTCTATCTATTATCTATTTAATCCTCTATTATCTATCTATCTATTATCTGTCTACCTTTTATCTATTATCTATCTATCTATCTATCTATCTATCTATCTATCTATTATCTATCTATCTATATATCTATTATCTATCTATCTATCTATCTATCTATCTATGTCTCTATCATCTATTCTCTGTCTATCTATATACATATGTCTATCACCGGCATATTACAAATTAGTTTTTGCAGCCCTCATCTTGCTTTTTTCGCTAATATTGAATACTTCAATTCTCTAGCTGCCCAAAGGCTTTGATACTGAATGGGACCACAAGCAGTTACCTAAGAATACACGTCAAGAACTGATGTTACTGCCAGGTAGACACAGCAAGCATCGAGAGATTTAAAGGGTTATTCCATTGTTTAGAAGTTATCACCTATCCTTTATAAATGAGTTATCATGTTGATGGGTGGGGGTCTAATTGATGGGACCGCCGCTGTACTCTGGACAACCTCAGGATTGGTGCTCAACAATTTTTGGGAAGTTCCCAAAAAATTAATGGCAGTCACATCTCCATTCAGACAGACACATTCTCGGATTGGTGGTGGTGGGGGGGGGGGGGGGGTCCAAGTAATCAGACCCCCATCCATCAGAACATTATCTTGTATCCTAAAAGACGGGAATAACCCTTTAACAAATCGGAAATATGAGAAGCAACTAAAATGAGGAAAAAATGAGAAGAATTTGAAAAAATTCCTGCTCAGTGGAGCGCTTCATTAAAAAAAGAAGAAGAGTATTGCATGAGTATGCCGTCAGCTCTTAAGCTCCCTCTAGTGGCGGCTGCAGAAAGTGAGAATTTAATTAATAAAGAAAACTTTTGATACGCTGAAATCGCTTCCGATGGCTGAAACCAAGCAACAAAAATCTTTATGGTTAGCTGAAGAAGAACTTTCTTTAAGGCTTCATCTCTTCAGCGCTCAAAATTTGACATGTTTGGGTTTTTATTGACGCTTTTTAATTCTGTATCAGTGCAGAGGATTTCAGTTAAAAAAAAAGAAGCTCCATGTGCTCTAATAAAGGAATCAGCAAAAAATGTGTAATATATATATATATATATATATATATATATATATATATATATATAATATAATGTATAATGGACTTTTTGCAGCACATCTAGGATATTGACATCCGTATGAGAACGTATATGATAAATCCGCGGCTGCGGCTCTCTGTAGCCAGACGGGCTGCACATTTTGAATGATTTCTCCGTTTGGGCGCTGCGACCTGTAGCCGGTAATAACTAGGTGTCTTCATACACATTTCATTAGGCGATTACAGGTACAATAAGGCGATGTGCGCGACAAGACGCCGGAGGAGGGGGGGGACGGACGCGCGTTGAGATGCTGGCGCGGCTCCAAATCCCTTAATGAAGAGCGGCTCTTTGAGTTATTAGTGGATGAAGAGAAGACTCGAACATCGGCTCCGGCTCTATTTGATCCGCTTTGTCTCGCTGATGCCGGGATTCAGGAGAACAGATGCCCTGGGATCGCCGGCATGTCATTTATCACCAGATTTTCTCTACCTCCAGGGTCCACGTTGTAGGATTTCTCCACCGACTGCATTACCCGACAGCCGGTATATGGTTTTTATATTAAAGGGGCGCTCCGATATCACATCCCTGCATGGTTGGGCGTCCACCGGTCCAGAATAAATAGTACATTACGGTTTTCCCTACAGAGCACCCAAGCCCCTTAATTCTCAGGGGGGTCCCAGAAGTTGGACCTCCATTCTACTAATGGAATATATTATGTCGGCTTTATACAGAATTAGAAAAAACGTGGCTGCTTAATTTTAAAAACGGCGCCACCCCTGTCCGTGGGTTTTGTGCGGTATTGCAGCTTAGCCCTATTCACTTAAAGAGGTAGTCCCATCTCAATATGTAGTAGGTGTAATAATAATAATATTAGCAAATGTAGTATAGTTCTTCTGATTCGCTATATCTCTTTCCTCTTATGTATCCATAGTTACGACCACTGATATAGTGACAGGCGGTCGTAACCATGGTTACCTAACTGTCACTATCTCAGTGGTGGTAACTATGGATAAGTAAGATCCTGCACATGGGGTAAGCGACATAGCGAATCAGAAGAACTATACTACATTTCTAATTGGAGGTATTTGCTAATATTATTATTACTACACCTAAAACATATTGGGATAGGATTTTGGAAATGGGAATACCCCTTTAAGTGGAGCCAAACTCTTGCCCCACAAACAATCTGATATTTTTTTCTAATTATGGACATTCCCTTTAAGCTGGTCTCAATTTAAATGGACGCTATAGTTATATATAAGTTGGACAAAGGGGAGGAGTTACGTCGTATTATTTAGGGCAGTTTTTGCTAAGATCTGCCTCTTTTCTAGGAAAATCTGGGCTGCAGGTAAGTATGTACTGTCAGTTCTTGGCCCCCCTGCAGACAGCGGACCCCGTATATAATAGACCAGAGCAGGCCATCCTAGAAACCAAGATTTGGGGGCGGAGTTAATTCTTAAAGGGCATGTCCATTTTTGCACATCGAGACCCTATAATGGGAAAGATGAGGCATGATGATAATATTACCGGACATAAGAATCTAAATATTAAACAAAAAGTCAAATATTTAAAAGACGCCCTTACCGCCCCCTACTGACATTGACGCATTATTCCAGTCTTTTATTAATGTACCTGTGCTTGAATGATTAGCAAGGGGCGACGCGTGCCCCATCATCCAGCCCTCCACATCTGCTCCTGCCTCGGGCGCGCCAAGACAATCAATAGTTTGTGCTATTAGGGAAGTCTAACAGACAGCGATAACGGCTCAAAGACACCAGGATGCCGCTGGAAGATGCCGCCGCTTGGCATTAACTCTTTTCGGCACAAGTTGGGTGTGTATACTTTTGCAAAACATGTTTCTGCTGCTTCAATGGGTCAAAAACACCTTTCCCTTTTGCGTATACAGCTCCAATGCAGAACTATGTGTCTGTTTAGTGACACTACATGCAGTGTGAATGATGTATCACTCCAGGTTTTATATGTACTACCCTGCGGCCTGGTGGTCCCAGGTTCTAGCCCTCTTGGGCACCGAATAAATAAAAAGCGGACTGACATTTTTTTCTTGGCACACATCTACAGGCATATATACACACTGCATACAGCCTGTATCTCTGCTAGAAATGATCATGGATTTCAGTGAGCGAACCCTTTGGGTAATGTAGAATGCACAGCTGTTCCAGAAATGAGACACAATCTGGGCTCCTCTCCGCTTGTACTGCACAGGGATAGTAAATAAGCAAGATTTATCACAAATAGCATGGTAATTAAAAAAAAAAAAAAGGCCCAAGTCCTATGGGCCTGTAACCAATTTTGCCACTGAGAAAACTTTTCATTATGGCAGTAAAGCAAAACTTACCTGACACACATTGCCCTCTAGTGGCCAAAGTAGAAACTGCGCCTACAGTCCTGGGCAAAGAGCTAAACTTTACTATTGGGCAAAGTTCTGTTACTAATTATTTTCTTCATTCATATTCTTAGCGAATAGGCTGGCAGCGTTGGCAGACATGGGCACGACCATATAATATGTGACGTATATTATATTATAGGACAAAGTGAGTGTAAATGCTGTCACCATAAGCTGATTATTATCGCGGATGAAGAATGGCATAAGGTCACGGCTGTCAATGTGCCAATCCACGACTGTCACTCTGGTTGTCAGAGCACGCACTGCCTAATAACCAATCTTGCAAATAAAGCAGAGATGGCGGAGAAGTCCTCCTAATGGCAAAATTGCTAAACTTTAGACAACTTGGCTTGGGGTAAAATTTCATCCTGACCCAACATTGCTCTACTTTTCATTTTTTTCCCCCCAGAAACAGCGCCTCCATTATTCACTGGCCGGGCCTGGTACTGCAGCATCGGAGTAAATGAGATTGGGCTGCCATACCATACAAAGCCAATAGACAAGTCTGTAAGTGGGTCGCAGTGTTGTAGCTGAAAACTAGCCCCCAAATTAACCCCCTCCCCCATGGTCATTAATGACACAGGGGGGGAGTTTCCCTTTAATATCAAAGTCCAATGTGGAGTTCTACATTCCAGATCATTCAGAGAAAATGTGCACGACGAAGGAAAGTAAATGTGTGTTAAAGGTGGATTCCACCCAACATTAGGACCCTCACAAATAGCAATGCATCGAATGCCAGTAACACCAGTGCAATTGGTACTTTACAGCATCTTAGGACTGGGGTACACATGTCTCAACGCTGAGAGTTTATTTATGGTCCCAATTTAAGGACCCTCAATTTTAAACGTCTCCTATATTAAGGTCTGGAAACAATTTGCTCTGGTTCCTTCTTATAGATGTAGCAGAGCTGAAAGGGTCATTTAATCATTGGCACCAATCTATGAAGAAGCTTCAGTCCTTACCCCCAGGTAACAGACCGATGACAACCCCAACCGTGCTACATCCCTACAAGGGACCATTTTTGTAGAAATCATTCTCCCTAGGACCCGGCAGCGCTTTGTACATTAAAGGACCGTGATTCCCCGCTGTCAGATAACAAGGTGACGGGGAAGCTCGCTCACGCTCTGCGCACTCGCAACCTTGTTCTTGCCAACTTCAGTCCTTCCGAAAACACAAAAGCCGCGCAGTCCTTTCATGAGAGATGAAATCGGAAAATGGGTTTATATTCCCCGGCACGTCTATCTCGAATTCCCCCGCCGCCTCGGAGGCATTAAACCGATCCCGTCTTCCAGAACAACCTTGATAATCGTGACCGGATACAAACTGGGGGGCCCTGAGGCATCTAGGGTGGGTGTCATGTGTTGGCATGCAAGAGAGCGCACGCTACCTGTGCCAGTTTGGCAATAAACAGCAGCTTGGGGGGGTGTAACGGAATCAATCCTTTTTCCCGGTGGCATGCAGATGTAGCAGAGCTAAGTTCCACAGATATAGCAGTACCGAGTTGGTCGTTTTGGAAAACTAACCGGTTATGATAGATAAACCCGCTCAGCTCTGCTACATGTATACTCATCTACCTGTGCCAATTTGTCAATAAACAGCAGCTTGGGGGGTGTAACGGAATCAACCCTTTTCTTTCGGTGGCATGCAGATGTAGCGGAGCTAAGTTCCACAGATATAGCAGATCTGAGTTGGTCGTTTTTTGAAAATGTATCGGTTATGATAGATAAACCCGCTCAGCTCTGCTACATGTATACTCATCTACCTGTGCCAATTTGGCAATAAACAGCAGCTTGGGGGGTGTAACGGAATCAACCCTTTTCTTTCGGTGGCATGCAGATGTAGCAGAGCTAAGTTCCACAGATATAGCAGATCCGAGTTGGTCATTTTGGAAAATTAACCGGTTATGATTACAGATAAACCCACTCAGTTCTGCTACATCTATACTCATCTGTGCCAATTTGGCAATAAACAGCAGCTTGGGGGGTGTAACGGAATCAATCCTTTTCTTTCGGTGGCATGCAGATGTAGCAGAGCGAAGTTCCACAGATATAGCAGATCCGAGTTGGTCGTTTTGGAAAATTAACCGGTTATGATGACAGATAAACCCGCTCAGTTCTGCTACATCTATACTCATCCTCCGGATTTTGTAATGATGCATATGAGTGAAATACATTTTTTTGTTTCCCCCTCCCCATGCTTTTAGAATGAAGAATTACCTGGCAAACTTCATAGAGTAATTTGTATTCCTCGTCTGCTCTCCTGAGGCTGCATAAGCTGCATCCCATGGTTATAGGATGCGACACATATCCGTCTAGAGGAGCGCGTCCGGAGGATGCAGGCACATTGATGCTGCACCCTTGGTGACAGGAGGCAGTGTGTGTGTGCCTGTCCTCTGCTGTGCTGCCTCGCACCGCACAGCCCTCCCTCCAGTGCCTGCCTTGCTGTGCAGTGGTCCAGTGCACACACTAAATACCGCTCCTCATGCATATTAATCAGCTCTCATTGACTATTCAGATTCAGGCAGTGATATGGAGACCAGAACTGGGAACTGTGACAAGCGACTTCAAGAGCGACACGGAAAAAAAAGACAAAATCCTGAACGCTTCTGTCAAAATAAATATAGGATTTTTAGATATATATTATTTTATACAATCGTAGACGTAGAACACGATAAAATGCATCTGAATCTGTTTTATTGTTACCTAGCTTCACCCATGACACCGTAGCAGAGGCACTCGCCATAAAAAAAAAAATTCTACCTAAAATTTTAAAATTCGAAATGAGCGGTAAATGATATTTAACTGTCTCAAGGTTCTATCCAATCCAGAAAAAAACTGTTAGCAAAGACTGTAACATTTACTATTGGGTAGACTAGAAAACATGTGAAACATGTGCAGCCATATTTGTTATCATCCATCTTTCTAAAGTACAGATAGAATTTTTTTTTTCTTGGGAAGAAATGTCTATTAAAAGGAACTTGTCACCTGCCATAAATATGTAATTTCTGTAGCTGGTGTAAACGCCGCTGTTCTCCTGAATCCGGCGATGTTTTTCTTTTGTTCCTACGCCTCTCGGATCCAGAGATATGGCCTCCTCTTCCTCGCATCTAAGTCTAGTCTTGTTGTACAAGAGGGCGTCTCAACTCTTCTTGAAGACCACGCCCACTTAAGTAACAAGACTAGATTTATAGACAGAGAAAAAAGGGGCTGTATCTCAGGATCCGAGAGGCGCAGGAACGAAAGAAAAACAGCACTGGATTCAGGAGAACAACGACATTTACACCAGGCCAAAAAATTACATATTTATGCCAAGTGACAAGTCCCCTTTAAAAGGTGGTCATATGCTCTTTCAGTTAAAAAATACAAATTTAAGTCCTTTTAGAGTGGTTGTTCTACCTGGCATATGACACCCACTGAAATAAATCCGTCCATGTAAAACACGATGGCATGGAGTCCTCCAGTTACTCTTTCCAGTGGTTCTCCACTTTAAGTAGTGTCCATCTATACATGGCTTTGGGGTGCAGTAACACTTTATATTAACCAAAATTTTAATTAACTGTCATTGATCTTATAGATACAACATCCTAAGAGTTGGCCCTATTTATTCTCTAGATATAGACCTTAGCTATTGATGATCTACTTGAGACTCCTCGGAGATCTCCCAGCAGATCTTCATCTTCTGCTCCTAGGATCTATGAAGTCTTTGTAATGAGATCATAATCTGTCTGTCTCCAAAAGATGGACTACATCTTCTCTTGGAGGAGAATCTGGAGACCCCCCACATACACATTAGACCGTCGGCTGATCCCATCGATATTGGATGATTTTAGTCTACTGTGCATGGTGGCCCTAAGTCTTTGATAACTTTGGGAGGAACATCATCTTCTCCCCCTGTAAATGATTACCAGTGGATGGATGGAACGGATTATGGATTTATGCAATGGAAATTTGTGGGCGGTATTATTTTAGAACTGTGTGGCGGTATTATATGAACTGTCCTCATAGTGACCATGAATGGTCTTGGCTCTCAGGGTTATTTAAGGTCAGCCCAGTATACGAATAAACCTTATAACTTTCCTATTTACGAACTGTCTGGCCATCTAGAAAACTTTCCGCTCCTCCGAGGCCACACGGTTTTTCTCTCTCCAGTGCCTCAAACTTCTACAGAAATTCATGAATTAAATATTGTATATTAACACTCATCCCAAGACGACAGCCGCCGGTCTGAGCTCGGGTATATAACACCCAGGGATGTGTAATTTTTTCCTTACTAATCGTCTACCTTAGACGAAAAGTTATACCAGAACCTGACAAGATGCCACTGGTAAAAAAGTGACATGTTGTCATCCGTCAGTGTGAAGGAGCAGAAATATATGCCGGAGACAGACTGGCAGCTTAGGAAAAAAAATATGACTGCTCATCCAAATGGTTGACTTCACATTAAAACTGTGAAAACTTTACAAACGCAGGCAAAATACAAGACAGTTCTCCTCCATTCACAGCCAAAGTTGCACCTTGAATTTGATAACTGCCTTTTTTTGACCATGAACAGCGCCACACCTGTCCGCAGGTTGTGTGTGGTACTGCAGCTCAGCCTCAGAGAGGACAACCTGTGGACAGGTGTGGAGACAGTTCTTGACTTTGTTTTTTGGTCATCCAGGATATGTCATGCCAAGAGGAAACATAAGGAAGCAAGGAAATATTTAGCCCAGTAGTAAAGGCCGAGTTGGTCCTTCAAAATTCTCAAGGATCCTATAGCTGACTCCAGTTTTGACACACAAAAACACCCTCCTATTAGACCAAGACATCAAACGTAAAGCAGAGGACAAAACAAGAGCTTAATGATTAAATTTGGAAGTATATTTGTTAAGTATATTTATTTTGTCCAAACCTGATGATTTCAGAAGGGACCATCCGACTATGGAGGTCTCTGGACTATCCTTGGTCAGAAGATGTAAGGATAAAGAAGGATCGGACGTGTTGAATTTTTAATTATCTAAAATGTTTTTCTCGAAGGCAGCAGCCTGCCCCTTCATTTCTCCCGAAAACATGAAATCCCCTAAAGCCTAGGTGGCTGTAAGTAAGGAGGTTAGTGCTGGTCTTCCAGTAGGTATATGGTTCCTCCAAAGGTGACCACCCAAGGCTGTGATCAGCAGCAGAGGTCAATAGCAATGTCCATTTACTAGTAACGTGCCCTGATGGCAGATTGTAGCCACACACCGAACAATGGTAAATGTGAGAGGGGTCTCACTTGTGCATGAGTGAACTTTTAACCTGCCTTTCAGGAATTCTAAATCCAACCTAATTTCATTGTATCCCCCCTTACCCTGACCCCTTCCTATGCTCTCAATCTTCCTAATCCTTTACTAGCGAGTGCTATACAGTGTTAAATGAGTCATTTACTCACAAAAATGGATGTTTGCTGGACAGTTAAACCCCCAGCTATTGTTCAGGCCTAATGCTGCGCTAATGTGATTACCGACCGATCAGCAGCGGGGTTTGCAGGGTGATGTCAAGACAGCAACATAGATGTCCCTCAATATATGGTCCTGCTAACAACGCTGGGGGGCCGAAATGCAAAGGGGAAATCAATGGAAGATTCTTGGAAATGGAACAGATAGCATAATAAGGCTATGTGCACACGTATTCTTGGCCACTGCTGATTTTTCCGCAGCAGATTTGATAAATCTGCAGGGCAAAAATGCTGCGTTTTTGCTGCAGATTTATCGCGGATTTACCGAGTTTTTTCTGTGGTTTTCACTGCGTTTTTCCATAGGAGCAGCTGTAAAACCGCTAAGGAATCCACAGAAAGAAGTGACATGCTGCAGAATGTAAACCGCTGCGTTTCCGCGCGTTTTTTCCCGCAGCATGTGCACAGCGCTTTTGGTTTCCCATAGGTTTACATTGAACTGTAAACTCATGGGAAACTGCTGCGGACCCGCAGCTGCGGAAACGCTGCTGGTCCGCAGCAAAATCCGCATCGTGTGCACATACCCTAAGGAACAAAATGGAAAAAAACAAGTGGAAAGTGACAATTGTATGAGGAATATATAAGTTTTGTATCAGAGCAGGTCATAGACATAGTGTGCCGACAAAATACACTGAACTCTCCTCTGAGAACAGAGACATAGTGTGCTGACAGGACACAGCGATTTCTCCTTGGAAAACAGAGACATAGTATTCCGACAGAAAACAGTGATCTCTCTTTGGAGAATTAAAAAATAGCGTGCCGACAGGATACAGTGAACTCTCCTCGCATAAAAGAGACATAGTGTGCTGACAGGACACAGTTAAAGGGTTATTTCTATCTTCTGATTCACTATGTCACTTACCCTATGTGCAGTAGCTTAGGTATCCATGATTAAATTCACATCAGGAATCCGAGTTGTTTGTTCACAAGAAAGAGTATTCACAAAGTTTTTAGGTAAAGACACCATTACACTGTATTCTTTAGGTCCCCATAATAATAATTTTATTTCTATAGTGCCAACATATTCCGCAGTACAGTACAATTGAGCGTGCCATATCTCCCTCAGGCCTCGCGCTTGACATAACACACTAGGCCTCATTTTGCCCATAGCAACCAATCACAGCGCGGCTTTCATTTTATAAATAGCCCTGGTAAAATTAAAGCTGAACTGTTATTGGTTGCTATGGGCAACAAACAATTATGATAAATTTCCCAATAACAACTTTCTGCCTCCATTCCTTAGCCCCCGATTCTACATTCCTGCTTTCCCTTACCCCACTACGAGAGCCATTACGCCCAATCAGCCATGTTTGCATACACTAAATTTAAGTAAAGGGTATCGCCTAACAGATCCTCTTAAAGGGAAAGTACAACTAGAAACAATAAGTCTGCAAGACTTTCTGAAAGTGCCTTCTGAGATTTCGATCTTTATTTTATTAGCCATAGATGCTGAAAGGGAAGGCCTTTATTAAAGGGACACGTCATGTAGCATGTCAGTAGGGGCGGTCGCTGCCGTTGCCAACCAGCCGAAGATGGCTCTGGTCTATGCTGTGAACACATTGCTATCCAGCCTCATAATTCATTTAAAGACCAGAAGGTGCAAAATTTGGCGAAAATAAGGACCCAGTGACATGATGACGATAAATGATATAGTAATAGTGGCCATTGTTTACTGCTTGCACCATACGTATTACCAGCCATCGAGTCATAGGGTGATTTTTCACGGGCATATTATTATTATTAATATATGAGGTTCATATGAAAGTGCAGAAAGGAAATTAAATGCGCTGTCGAAATGGTGGTTCATAAATGACCTTCACTACACGCAATCATCCTATCCATGAATTATCAAAAGCTCCATCAGCGAGTGCCATGGATTCCCATCATTCACATGGCCCTGCGATACGGCGTCAACTGATGGTTAAGTGTTGTATAGTAGTGTGGTATAATGGCATGGTGGGGAATGGGTTAAACTTGCATTATATGGTGAAAACCAGGGACAATGGGGACGGATGGTACATAGTGGGGGCGATGGGGTCGGATGTTATACCCCAGGGGCAATGCAGCTGGATGCTATATAACAGGGGGTGATCGGGTCGGATGTCATATACCGGACAGATGATGGGGCCGGATGTCATATACCGGACAGATGATGGGGCCGGATGTCATATATCGGGCAGGTGATGGGGCCGGATGTCATATACCAGGCAGGTGATCGGGTCGGATGTTATATACCGGGCAGATGATGGGGCCGGATGTCATATACCGGGCAGTTGATGGGGTCGGATGTCATATATCGGGCAGGTGATGGGGCCGGATGTCATATAACGAGCAGGTGATGGGGCCGGATGTCATATACGGGGCAGGTGATGGGGCCGGATGTCATATACCAGGCAGGTGATGGGGCCGGATGTCATATACGGGGCAGGTGATGGGGCTGGATGTCATATACCAGGCAGGTGATGGGGCCGGATGTCATATACGGGGCAGGTGATGGGGCCGGATGTCATATACTGGGCAGGTGATGGGGCCGGATGTCATATATCGGGCAAGTGATGGGGCCGGATGTCATATACTGGGCAGGTGATGGGGCTGGATGTCATATACCAGGCAGGTGATGGGGCCGGATGTCATATACCGGGCAGGTGATGGGGCCGGATGTCATATACTGGGCAGGTGATGGGGCCGGATGTCATATATCGGGCAAGTGATGGGGCCGGATGTCATATACTGGGCAGGTGATGGGGCTGGATGTCATATACCAGGCAGGTGATGGGGCCGGATGTCATATACGGGGCAGGTGATGGGGCCGGATGTCATATACTGGGCAGGTGATGGGGCCGGATGTCATATATTGGGCAAGTGATTGGGCCGGATGTCATATACTGGGCAGGTGATGGGGCTGGATGTCATATACTGGGCAGGTGATGGGGCCGGATGTCATATACCGGGCAGGTGATGGGGCCGGATGTCATATACTGGGCAGGTGATGGGGCTGGATGTCATATATCGGGCAAGTGATGGGGCCGGATGTCATATACTGGGCAGGTGATGGGGCTGGATGTCATATATCAGGCAGGTGATGGGGCCGGATGTCATATACGGGGCAGGTGATGGGGCCGGATGTCATATACTGGGCAGGTGATGGGGCCGGATGTCATATACCGAGCAGATGATGGGGCCAGATGTCATATATCGGGCAGGTGATGGGGCCGGATGTCATATACCGGGCAGGTGATGGGGCTGGATGTCATATACAGGGGGCAATGGAGCTTACATGTTCTATACCAGGTGGTGATGGGGTCAAATGTTATACCCCAGGGGCAATGGAGCTGGATTTTATATACTGGGGGAGTTGATGGGGCTAGATGTTATACCCCAGTGGCAATAGAGCTGGATGTTATATACTGAGGGGTTATGTGGCCAGATGTTATATAGCAAGATAGCAAGGGCAATTATGGCCGGATGTTATACAGTGGAACTGAATGAGAAACCTAAATTCAATGATTAAGAAGTGTGTCGTTGATACTTTTCTCCATACAGTGTATATGACCCCCTCACTTTTCAGCAACAAACCAAATAATAGATTTTACTGCATTACATAAGTAAATCATTGGCTCAACGTGTAATGGGAGCAGACATGTAATGGGAGCAGACAAAGACTTCCTATGAGCTTACAAATCTAGGACCATTCATACAGACAGCCCCGGGCCATACACATTGTAAGATCAAGAGTCAATGCCATTAGCGAGCTGTAGACTAGGGCTGTGCTTATTTATACATAGGGTGAACAGTGAAGGGCATAGAAATTCTTTAATAGTTTTAATCAATCAAGTATAAAAAAAATGCTAATTTTGTAGCTTCGTTAATTAAGTAGATTCTGAAAAATCATTTCTACAAACCATTTAGCATAATTTGATTCTTTCATCAGATGTGGATAGTTTGGTTTCTTCATTCATAGGGAAGACACAGCACATTTCAATAGTGGTTACACTTAAACAATCCCAATATTACTATTATCCAGTATGACTCTGTATGAAAAGTTAAGTAACTTTGTAAATACTTTATTCTTGTATCACTTCTGACGGAGACTAAAGTATTTAGAAAGATACTCACCTTTTTCATGGTGGGCCATCTATCTGTCTATATATACACATATACAGGCACACACTACTTGACAGGGTTGTGTAGATGTGTTGATTTTAACTACCAGATCCACGTCGATCAGTGATCACTTTTTAATTAAGCACAATTATTCATCACCCAGCTTTCCCAGATTCATGAATGCAAAATCTGGCTAACTACACAGAGATACCACTCCCATTTCTGTATGAAACGATGAGGATTGTCTCAATGGAGTATTTAGGCTTTTATCTAACTTGGGTAACAATTACATTTTGTGCCCTAGCCCTGTATCTAAATACCCTGATCATGGCTGGGTGGCTTGTTGGTGCCTTCCATTAGCATTCAGGCCAGGACACTTACCCACTGAGTCCCTTTCTCCCTAGTTATGCCCCTAGTTTATCCATGCAGGAGGCTGGCATACCTGAAGTCTGCCAAAGTACTTGCAAGTCTTACTTAGCTTTCCCAAAATGAGATAAAACTAAAATAGGGTTGGTCTCTTATTCTGGACCCTCATCTGTTACCTAGAACCAAGGCCAGAGACTTGGAGGGTCTATCACTGAGTGATGTGGACTAAATATTTTATAAAATATAACTTTTATTTAACTAATTAAAAATACAATATCAAATTAGTCCACCTCAATCAGTGATATATTGTTTAATAGGACTATTGGAGTCTTATAAGTCCTCATTCAGTGATTCCATAGACTTGGAAGACCCAGAAGGTACTGTGTGTACTACCTTATTTCACCTGCGGAGGCACTGTAGGGAAATGAAACACTTGATCCCAGGATCTCCCAATGATTACAGCTAATTGTTGGTAATCTCAGTTGACATTCTTGTAATCAACCTATTTTGCAGAACTCTTCTAACTAAAAGTGTATATCAAAAGCGGTCCACCCCCATTAAATCCAATTTCTGTTACTACAAGTACTTGACTCATCTCATTTTTTTAAAAATGATCCCTCTCTACTTTTAGCTTGTGGTTACGTTATGACAGTGGCAGAATCGTCTGCATATTAAATATACCCGTGTTATACAACTCATTTAAAAGAACCCCGATGTCACCCGCTCTGCAGCGGCGCGGTCCAGTCAATAATAACGAGAAACTTTTTAATGGGCTGACGAAATCCTGATCACACAGCCTTTGAAATGCAATTTTTTTTTTCCTGCTTGAATTCGCAGCATGCCAGAGATAACATCTAATTAATGCTTAATATATGCACCTTTTCGTTATAGGGGCAACTAACGACTAAAACCCAGTGTAATGATGTAATCTAGCTTGTCAAAAATAGAGAGAAGGGACTTGGAGACAGAAGGCAGGGCAGTGTCAGGGGACCCCGGGTGACATGTCATCCTCTAATTAACTAAGTGTTCCTGTAAACTGTCAAAGTCAGCCATTGCCCCTGCCCCATCGCCTATAAATATTCATCTACGGCTGCCGCAACAACTCCCCGCTCCCATCCCCGGCGCTGTAGCGGAACATGTCTGCCCGACCGCCGCTCATCCCAGTTTTCACACTCAAAGGCTTAAATTCTGAATAAACTAGTGTTGATCCACTTGGACGGGGAGGAATTGATTTCCAAATAATTATAGACAGTCTATATTGAAAAACTAATTACATCTCTGCTGTTAGCAAAGTCAAAACTTGTTAGTCTCCGTCACAAGTGATTTAGAAATAAAAATAATCTTTTTCCTGAAATCTTCAAGGTAAAAAAAGTAGTTAACGAGGGTCTCCGAACACTGCGGAACAAAAAAATATATACTTTATGGATTATCTTATCTATATACCCCAATGCTCTGCAGGACTTTATTTGAACGGTCTACGTGTAATACTACATTTCTCCAGCAGTGGCCACTGTGGGATAAACGTGGAGGTTTCAATCACCAGATCCTCGTCGATCAGTGATCATTTTTTTTTTTTAAATATTGTGAGCTTTATTTCAAGGGGTATCTCGAAAATCAAAATTCCAAAGTTTTCTCTCATTCTGTCCCTTATATTTTGAATTAAAGGGGTATTTCAAAAATCAAAATTCGAAAGTTTTTTCTCATTCTGTCCCTTTTATTTTGAATTGATCGACAGTGCACATGCTTGACCCCCAGCTCCATTGAAATGGGGGACATTGGACCCCTGATCTGCTGATTAGTGGGTGTCCCAGCCATCTTATACTGGATAGATTTGTTAATGAGGAGACTGGGAAAGCCGAGCGAAAATAGATTATAATGGCTGACTGTATTGGCGCTCACCCAGCTTTCCCACTTTCCTCAATATAGATCTGACTACTAGCTGTAAAGTCTTTTTTTTTTTTACTTCTGCCATCTTTGAAGCACAGTATAGTGTGTAATAACAGAGCAGAAAGGTCGCCAGTCAGATATTCTGTGTGATTTCACTCAGATAGGGGAATAAATGGCAGCACAGATCGGTGATGTATATGTCATCCCCGCCGCTGTCAGCGCCACAACCTTCCTGTTTGATGGAAATCCGCCCCCCTTGCGCAAGGACCTTCTTAAACTGGCGTAGCACAAATGTTGAATATGTTGACTTGAAATGTCTGCAGGGAGCATATGTTACGGATCAAAGGAATCGCTGATTAATCCAACAGAGACACACGTCTGTCACATCGGTCATGCCACACTACACCATCCACAATTACCGCCAAGAAAGACTGCACCATGGCAGCAGCCCCCCATAACCTCAACCAAGAGCGATTCTCCCATCCACCCAAGTCATCCGTCAGCATAGCCCGTTTACAGATAGTGGTTGGGATCAGACGAAAATGAGCAAAATTAAAGGATTAGGCAATACCCGACATATGGTTTTGATAAATTGGACGTGGAATGACTATTGATAAAACTACTGAACATTTTTCAACACCAAACGTAGAGGTAAATAATAAAACTCTGACTTCCTGCAGCCACCACTAGAGGGCACTTAGGAGCTTAGTGCATACAGGTTTATATTGAGCCCAATGATAATAATACAGTGCACAGTGAGGTCCCCCTAGTGGTGACTACAGGAAGACTGTATTTAAATGGGTTGTCCACTTTTGAGGACATTTTCGTCCCACTTAAATACATAAATTTGGGGCTCGCTGACCTCCTTCCCAAAAATTGACAAGTATGTCCCAGTGTGATCTTTCCAATTGGAGGTGAGGGGCTCTTCCGTCCTGCCGATCGCCCATCACTTTCCTCGCTCTTTTAATATGTGATATTTCTAAGATGGTATCAACATCACCCTCGAGTCTCGACTAACAGATCACAGCTATCAGTCACCTGTCAGACATCTGCACCGGCCTCAGCGCTGACAGTCGTACTGTGAGCAACACGGAGGGACTGTACACATCAACATGCTGACATCTCCCAAAATAAAAAAAGACATAAAAAATGAAAGGAGTTTGGGGGAAGAGACGCATCAAATTATCCAACTCCCCCGAGTCATTATGGCATCGGAGAACTTCTCAGCGCTGCCAAATTATTTTTGCAAGACTGATCTTACTGGAGGAGGAATCCTGGCAAGTCCCAGGTGGCATTGGGTCCATAAAGACAGTTTGATTAACTGCAGATCATGAATAAAACTGGTGGAGGGGATACAAACCTCGAAGGGTTAATGGTGGTATCACAGTGCTACATGTACTTCTATAGCTCAGCACTACTAACTATTGTGCAGTACTCCCAGCGCTCAGTACTACTTCCATGCACAGTCCTGCTTGTGTTATCAGTACCACTTATAGTGCCCAGTACTACTCCTAGTGCTACTCCTGGTGCCCAGTGCTACTCCTAGTGCCCAGTACTACTCCTAGTGCTACTCCTAATGCCCAGTACTACTCCTAGTACTACTCCTGATGCCCAGTACTACTCCTAGTGCTACTTCTGGTGCCCAGTACTACTCCTGATGCCCAGTACTACTCCTAGTGCTACTTCTGGTGCCCAGTGCTACTCCTGATGCCCAATACTACTCCTAGTACTACTTCTGGTGCCCAGTGCTATTCCTGATGCCCAGTACTACTCCTAGTGCCACTTATGGTGCACAGCGCTACTCCTAATGCCCAGTACTACTCCTAGTGCTACTTCTGGTGCCCAGCGCTACTCCTGATGCCCAGTACTACTCCTAGTGCTACTTCTGGTGCCCAGCGCTACTCCTAATGCCCAGTACTACTCCTAGTGCTACTTCTGGTGCCCAGTGCTACTCCTAGTGCCCAGTACTACTCCTAGTGCTACTTCTGGTGCCCAGTGCTACTCCTGATGCCCAATACTACTCCTAGTACTACTTCTGGTGCCCAGTGCTATTCCTGATGCCCAGTACTACTCCTAGTGCCACTTATGGTGCACAGCGCTACTCCTAATGCCCAGTACTACTCCTAGTGCTACTTCTGGTGCCCAGCGCTACTCCTGATGCCCAGTACTACTCCTAGTGCTACTTCTGGTGCCCAGCGCTACTCCTAATGCCCAGTACTACTCCTAGTGCTACTTCTGGTGCCCAGTGCTACTCCTAGTGCCCAGTACTACTCCTAGTGCTACTTCTGGTGCCCAGTGCTACTCCTAATGCCCAGTACTACTCCTAGTGCTACTTCTGGTGCCCAGTGCTACTCCTGATGCGCAGTACTACTCCTAGTGCTCAGAACTACTCCTAGTGCCCAGTACTACTCCTAGTGCTCAGTACTACTCCTAGTGCTACTTCTGGTGCCCAGCGCTACTCCTAATGCCCAGTACTACTCCTAGTGCTACTTCTGGTGCCCAGTGCTACTCCTAATGCCCAGTACTACTCCTAGTGCTACTTCTGGTGCCCAGTACTACTCCTAGTGCTCAGTACTACTCCTAGTGCCCAGTACTACTCCTAATGCTCAGTACTACTCCTAGTGCTAAGAACTACTCCTAGTGCTCAGTACTACCCATAGTGCTCAGTACTACTCCTAGTGCTCAGAACTACTCCTAGTGCCCAGTACTACTCCTAGTGCCCAGTACTACTCCTAGTGCCCAGTACTACTCCTAGTGCCCAGTGCTATTCCTAGTGCCCAGTACTACTCCTAGTGCCAAGAACTACTCCTAGTGCTACTTCTGGTGCCCAGTGCTACTCCTGATGCCCAGTACTACTCCTAGTGCTACTTCTGGTGCCCAGTACTACTCCTGATGCCCAGTACTACTCCTAGTGCTACTTCTGGTGCCCAGTGCTACTCCTGATGCCCAATACTACTCCTAGTACTACTTCTGGTGCCCAGTGCTACTCCTGATGCCCAGTACTACTCCTAGTGCTACTTCTGGTGCCCAGTGCTATTCCTGATGCCCAGTACTACTCCTAGTGCCACTTATGGTGCACAGCGCTACTCCTAATGCCCAGTACTACTCCTAGTGCTACTTCTGGTGCCCAGTGCTACTCCTGATGCGCAGTACTACTCCTAGTGCTCAGAACTACTCCTAGTGCCCAGTACTACTCCTAGTGCTCAGTACTACTCCTAGTGCTACTTCTGGTGCCCAGCGCTACTCCTAATGCCCAGTACTACTCCTAGTGCTACTTCTGGTGCCCAGTGCTACTCCTAATGAACAGTACTACTCCTAGTGCTACTTCTGGTGCCCAGTACTACTCCTAGTGCTCAGTACTACTCCTAGTGCCCAGTACTACTCCTAATGCTCAGTACTACTCCTAGTGCTAAGAACTACTCCTAGTGCTCAGTACTACCCATAGTGCTCAGTACTACTCCTAGTGCTCAGAACTACTCCTAGTGCCCAGTACTACTCCTAGTGCCCAGTACTACTCCTAGTGCCCAGTGCTATTCCTAGTGCCCAGTACTACTCCTAGTGCCAAGAACTACTCCTAGTGCTACTTCTGGTGCCCAGTGTTAGTCCTAGTGCTACTTCTGGTGCCCAGTACTAGTCCTAGTGCCCAGTACTACTCCTAGTGCTACTTCTCGTGCCCAGTGCTATTCCTAGTGCTACTCCTAATGCCCAGTACTACTCCTAGTGCTAGTTCTGGTGCCCAGTACTCGTCCTAGTGCTACTTCTGGTGCCCAGTACTAGTCCTAGTGCCAAGAACTACTCCTAGTGCTATTTCTGGTGCCCAGTGTTAGTCCTATTGCTACTTCTGGTGCCCAGTACTATTCCTAGTGCCCAGTACTACTCCTAGTGCCAAGAACTACTCCTAGTGCTACTTCTGGTGCCCAGTGCTAGTCCTAGTGCTACTCCTAGTGCCCAATACTACTCCTAGTGCTACTTCTGGTGCCCAGTACTGCTCCTAATGCTACGTCTGGTGCCCAGAACTACTTCTAGTGTTACTCCTAGTGCCAACCCGCAGCGTTTACTGCCTGTGTGCACCTACCCTAAAGGGACAATTGAAACAAGAAGGGATTGTCCAAAACTGAGATATTTAAAGTGACACCCCGGATGTACCCTAAATACCCATGTACAGTGATACGCTGATACATACTTATAACTCCACATTATATATAAGAAAGGGAATATTAACTACCCCGGCAATTCTATTGTAATACCAATCTCAACCTGGAAACAAAAGTGGCACTGTTTCTGAGAATAATAATAAACAAAATAAAATACTTTTTTTTCTCAAATTCACCATATTTTGGATGGTTTCTTTCCTTTCGTTACAAATGAAGTATATGGATGTTTTTAATCTAGATCCTGTTCAAAACGGAAAATTTGCAAAAATAAAAAAAATCTAGGGGAAAAAAAAAAGATTGAATTCTCCAACAGGCAGCGATAATTAACAACTTTGCAAATATGCAGATCTAATTATCGGTAAAATACGTTCCCGTTCAGGATGAGATCCCCTCCTCCTCGGCGTTAGCTCCGCACCCCTCCGAGATTTACATTAGAACAATAAGAGGACACTTATTACTGTGTCAAATAAAAATAAATTGTGTTATTACCGCAGAAGGCTAGGGGCCGAGCTGGGAAGGCCTGCTGCTTATCATCCACCAATGCATTCATTCCCTTTAATCTTTCCCTTTTTGCTCCACGG
The DNA here is from genome assembly GCF_032444005.1 of Ranitomeya imitator. Taxonomy (NCBI): domain Eukaryota; kingdom Metazoa; phylum Chordata; class Amphibia; order Anura; family Dendrobatidae; genus Ranitomeya; species Ranitomeya imitator. The sequence continues at coordinate 17,771,585 of NC_091289.1, read as the reverse complement.
CTTTATTGCTTGTTATCGCCATCCAACACCAACATTAACACTTCAGCCCGAAAGACAATTCACGGCCAATGAAAACCGCCACCAGGACGTCCCCGCAGGGAGCAGTGTACATAGCTGACAATACCCAGCTCATACCTGTCACCGAAAAATGTCACAAACCTTAGTTATTAATTGCTTGCAAACTATATCTCTTCCTTAAAAGGATTGTCCACTGGTGATGAGCGAACGTGCTGGGATAAGGTGTTATCTGAGCATGCTCGGGTGCTAACCGAGCTTCTTCAGCGTGATCGAATAATATGTTCGAGTCCCCGCGCCGTCATGTCTCGTGGCTGTTCGACAGCTGCAGGACATGTAGGGATTACCTAATAGGTAATATTATATTTTATGATGGCGGAGATACATTTTAGTTACGTATTTGCATGCAAAAAAGTCCAACAAAATTACAGCTGTACCCACGGGGGCCAGAGAACCCTTCTGCACAAAAATAGGTTGGGGTCTTCGGACATAAATTCCCTTCCACCCAATATTGACGGCTCACCAGGGGTCCGTACCAGTAACTGGAGACACAATAAGAGGCTCACACTGGTGACTGCTCCTTTCGAGTGGATTTTAATGACCGCTCCAGTCCTATAAGCAGCGGCCTGATGGCCAGTGAATAGGCTACTGCCGGTCTAATGAAGGAGCTGCTCCTCCATCAGGGAGAAGACTTAACAGCTTTATGGCTTATAGTTAAATGCGTTGGCGTTCCCCCACCTGCTCCGCGCAGACTGTTTTGTTTGCACCAGCGGAATGATTCTTAATTACGCTTAATTTGCACTTATATCCCTCATTTCCTGCTCGCCCGGCTCCGCTCCCGCACTCTGGTTGCAGCCCTATTAACAAAATGAACAGCTTCAGTGTTTTAAAACCCGACGCGTTTTTTGGCTATAAACACTGGGTTATTTAAGATCACACATGGGGTAAATGAAGTTTTCTACCTTTGGGAGTCGTCGCCAGTGAGGGACCAGTCAGAAAAGTCTCTATTATATTTGTAGCCACCTGAAGATTTTCAAAGGGTTCATTTAGAGAAGTAATCCAGGTTTATATTTCAGGACAATGCATTCCTTATTTTCTTGTATGGTTATAAAATGTTTACAATTTATCTTCCCTATCAATTTTTCATGATTTTCGAAATCTGTTTGCTTGAATAGAAACTTTGAAAGGGTAATTCGGGGGGGCTTTGATGGCACGTGTCCTCAGGTTTGCCAATCGTGCATGTACATGGGGAGGCGATGCCACTGGCGATGCTCACCTCCTCATGTGGAAGTGAATAGTAGCCACCAGGGCTGTGGAGTCAGAGTCGTGGACTTGGAGTCGGAGCCCATTTTTGTGGAGTCGAAGTCATGGAAATTGAGGAGTCAGAGTTGGAGGTTTGGCTTACCGACTTCACAACCCTGTCAGGGCTGCGGAGTTTGGGTCGTGGAGTAAGAGTAGGACCCCATTTTGGGGGAGTCGGAGTCGGTGTCATGGAAATTGAGGAGTTGGAGGTTTGGCTTACCAACTTCACAGCCCTGTCAGAGCTGTGGAGTCAGAGTCGTGGAGTCAGAGCTCATTTTGATGGTCATGGCTGTCATGGCTGTGGAGTCGGGGAGTCGGAGCACATTTTGGTGGAGTCGGTGTCATGGAAATTGAGGAGTTGGAGGTTTGGCTTACCTGTCAGGGCTGTGGAGTCGGAGTCGTGGAGTCGGAGCCCATTTTGGTGGAGTCGGTGTCATGGAAATTGAGGAGTCGGAGGTTTTGCTTACCGACTTCACAGCCCTGTCATGGCTGTGGAGTCGGGGAGTCGGAACACATTTTGGTGGAGTCAGAGTTGGAGTCATGAAAATTGAGAAGTCGGAGTCGGAGGTTTGGCTTACCGACTCCATAGCCCTGGTAACCACTGAACAACCCTTTCGAGGCTGTAAATTTGGCTACAACACAGGGTTAGTGGCATAGATCGCTGGTACATTGCAGCATAAAGCAAGTGAACGGGGCCACATTACTACCCCGAGGATACTGCAGCCGCGACAAGCAAATCACAAAAAGTCCAACACTGTCAGATTTGTCGCGGTTGCAGCCCCCTCATGGACCCCATTACACTATTGCGTTGCGATGCAACAGCGACACATAGAAAATTTTGGCCATTCGACAGGTGTTGGAACCAAAGCTGCAGTGCAGCCCCAGCCTTAGGGATTATTCAGATGTCTGCTTTTCACGTATGAGAGCTATCAGTCTTTTTTACGGATAGCGCCCGTAACCTGTAATAGTCTATGGGGCCATGCTGTGATTGTTCACGGAACCAAGTGGTTTGGGTAAAGTCGAGGAGACATGTACGATTATGATTGCAGCAGACTCCTCTGTAACTATAGAAATGCAATATCATAGAGACGTAATGACGAAAGTCTAGGAGAATAAGTTAGTGCCCAATTTTTGGCATTAAAGGGGCATTCCGGCTATTACAAGTTATTACCTATCCATTGCGTAAGTTATAACTACTATATTAATTGAGGTCCGACTGCTGAGACCCTCATCGATCTATTAGTTATAACCTAGAAATAGAGGAGTATATTGTGCCATCAGCCATGGTCGAGCTCATGGTCGTGGTGGGATCCTCCATCCTCCTCTCCCTTTGAAAGTAAATATTGTAGTCTGCGGAGGATTGTGGATAATTACCTGGGAGCGGGGCTGTTTATGTCATTAAATATGAATACCGCCAGCTGAAAGAGGCTGGCACCGAGTGCCGCTTGTGACTGACGGAGATGATGACACACAATGTGAGGCCTCATGTCAGGCTGGGGCGGTAAACCCTTCATGGCGTGCTGATCGGAGAGCGATAGGTGGCGGGGTCATATTTGCTTCTGGGTTTCTTTCACTCAACTCTTAGCAGCTGCAGAGTCTCAAGAGGTTGATGATTGAATTGTTTTCTTGCTTCTTCGAAATAAAGAAAAATCGTCACGCCTGAAGAAAGTGGCCAAACTTAAGAAATGTTTTACTTTAACACTTTATAAGCTGAGGTGGAAGTGGAGGTGGTGTTAAAAGCCTGGCACCTCATGCCCAAGGATTGCCACTGGATCACAGAAAACTGAAGAAGCAAAGGGATCCAATAGAATTATAAGTACTGATATAGGTGGCAGAAAGTACTGAGTACAACCATCAATGCGGATATAGACCGACATGCAACTGGCGTTGGGATATGCCGCAATTCACACTGCCCGCATTCTCCACCAAATGTAGTGCCGTGGTGTTCACACTGTGCAGCAATGAGGCAGTGACCCAGGAAAGTTCACAGCAAACGTATTTAATGTCCACACAATTCACATAATGAACAGCACACGGTATCCTCCAGATCGCAGCTGGGGCATCACAACAGTCGGTTACCGAGGGCGACTGCACCACTGTATCAAGCTGAGGGGTGCCAGGTGCCAGCTCCACAGTTACTTTTATTTTTATAGCCACAGCTATGTCTTTGACTGCAATGCACTCCAGCGCGGGTTTAATACTCTTCTGTGCACATCCTGGGAGATACATAGCGACCCTCACATATAACACCTGTCACTGCCTCACAGAGGACTCAGCATGTCCATATATTATGTATTAACCTATTCATTTCAATGGGCCAACAGTAGATGCCTAAATAGCAATGTTCCTGTTAAAGCCATAACTGCTTGTCATTGATGCCCCAAACCAAATATCCGAACCCCAACTACGGTAGCTGCCTCGCAAGCCTCAGAAAATACATCCTATAGAGTCCTCCATATTAATATGCAGTCATAGAAAGCCTCATGTGTGCCACCTCTAGCACCAGCTAGGCTCTTTACAATGGGCAAAGCACAGAAGCTCTACAGGCACTAAGCGTAGAATTCCCCTGTGGCACCATCACGAAGTATTGCATGGTCCCCATTGACATCTATGTACTCCACGAACACGCTGGGTCCTCCAGAGAGGTTTGAAGTCCTTCTTCACAACCCCTTTAAGAAATACATTTCTTGAACATTAAGGAAAATGTTCTACTTATTTACCTTCAGCTCTGTGACTGTTCACATGCCGCAGTAAAAAGCCAATAGCTCTGCTGAATGTTAACTCATTGTTTATAGGACGGCACAAGGCAGCGTCGCCCTGTATCAGCTATTTCCCTGTCTAAACACAATTCCACTAGTAACAAGCTATTTTTAATGAGCCTCGCATACGCCCCGCTCCCCCGAGATCCATCTCCGATCTTATAAATAACAGGAAATTTGTATCGCCCATAAAATCGCCTCATTATTTTAATTTAATTTAAATTTCCCTTATATTTTGTAGGTGTAAGTCCATTATAATAACATATGTGAGCGCAGCATTACCGGGCAGTCACAAGGATGCAGGAGGGGAAGTGCACATCTTAGCCAAATGTTTCAGCCAGAGCACTACCATATATACTGTGTGCCCACGTAGCACTGCTATATAGTGACAAAATAAGACTTTCACAAATAAAGCCTACACGATACCACCATATAGTGCTAAAATAGGACTTTCACAAAAAGCCTTCGTAATACTGCAAAATATGACCTTGATAACAAAGCTTACATAATACTGCTATATAGTGCCAAGTATGACTTTCCTATAAAGCCTACATAGTAGCAACATATGATACCAAATAATGACTTTGATATAAAGTTTACATAATAGCACCATATGCTAAATTATGACTGCCATAGAGACCATATATTTCCAGAATAGCAATGCAGCGGTTTTCCCTGTAACTCGGGGTCGATGCAGCAGTTTTCCCTGTAACTCGGTTGGGCCAGTGCAATGGTTTTTCCTGTAACTCGGGCCCAGTGCAGCAATTTTCCTTGTAACTCGGGCAGGTGCAGCGGTTTTTCCTGTAACTCGAGGCCGGTGCAGCAGTTTTTCCTGTAACTCAGGGCCGGTGCAGCGTTTTTTCCTGTAACTCGGGGCCAGTGCAGCGGTTTTTCCTGTAACTCGGGACCGGTGAAGCGGTTTTCCCTGTAACTCAGGGCCGCTGCAGCAGTTTTTCCTGGAACTCGGGGCTGGTGCAGCGGTTTTCCCTGTAACTTGGGGCCGATGCAGCGGTTTTCCCAGTAACTTGGGGCCGGTGCAGCTGTTTTCCCTGCAACTTGGGATCGCTTCAGCGGTTTTCCCTGTTACTCAGGGTCGATGCAGCGGTTATCCCTGTAACTCAGGGCCAGTGCAACAGTTTTCCATGTAACTCAGGACTGATGCAACGGTTTTCCCTGTAACTCGGGGCCGATGCAGCAGATTTCCCTGTAACTCGGGGCCGCTGCAGCAGTTTTTCCTGTATCTCGGGGCCGATGCAGTGGTTTTCCCTGTAACTCGGGCCGGTGCAGCGGTTTTCCCTGTAACTTGGGGCCGGTGCAGCGGTTTTCCCTGTAACTCGGGGCCGATGCAGCATTTTTCCCTGTAACTTGAAGGCGATGCAGCGCTTTTCCCTGTAAGTCGGGGCTCATGCAGTGCTTTTCTCTGTAACTCGGGGCCGATGCAGTGGTTTTCGCTGTAACTTGGGGCCGATGCAGTGGTTTTCCCTGTAACTTGGGGCCGGTGCAGCGGTTTTCCCTGTAACTTGAAGGCGATGCAGCGCTTTTCCCTGTAAGTCGGGGCTCATGCAGCGCTTTTCCCTGCAACTCGGGGCCGATGCAGCGGTTTTTCCTGTAACTCGGGGCCGATGCAGTGGTTTTCCCTGTAACTCAGGACTGATGCAACGGTTTTCCCTGTAACTCGGGGCCAATGCAGCAGATTTCCCTGTAACTCGGGGCCGCTGCAGCAGTTTTTCCTGTATCTCTGGGCCGATGCAGTGGTTTTCCCTGTAACTCGGGCCGGTGCAGTGGTTTTCCCTGTAACTTGGGGCTGATGCAGCAGTTTTCTCTGTAACTCGGGGCTGATGCAGCAGTTTTCCCTGTAACTTGGGGCTGATGCAGCAGTTTTCTCTGTAACTCAGGGCTGATGCAGCAGTTTTCTCTGTAACTTGGGGCTGATGCAGCAGTTTTCTCTGTAACTTGGGGCCGGTGCAGCTGTTTTCCCTCCAACTTGGGATCGGTTCAGCGGTTTTCCCTGTTACTCAGGGTCGATGCAGCGGTTATCCCTGTAACTCAGGGCCAGTGCAACAGTTTTCCATGTAACTCAGGACTGATGCAACGGTTTTCCCTGTAACTCGGGGCCGATGCAGCAGATTTCCCTGTAACTCGGGGCCGCTGCAGCAGTTTTTCCTGTATCTCGGGGCCGATGCAGTGGTTTTCCCTGTAACTCGGGCCGGTGCAGCTGTTTTCCCTGTAACTTGGGGCCGGTGCAGCGGTTTTCCCTGTAACTCGGGGCCGATGCAGCATTTTTCCCTGTAACTTGAAGGCGATGCAGCGCTTTTCCCTGTAAGTCGGGGCTCATGCAGCGCTTTTCTCTGTAACTCGGGGCCGATGCAGTGGTTTTCCCTGTAACTTGGGGCCGATGCAGTGGTTTTCCCTGTAACTTGGGGCCGGTGCAGCGGTTTTCCCTGTAACTTGAAGGCGATGCAGCGCTTTTCTCTGTGAGTCGGGGCTCATGCAGCGCTTTTCCCTGCAACTCGGGGCCGATGCAGCGGTTTTTCCTGTAACTCGGGGCCGATGCAGTGGTTTTCCCTGTAACTCAGGACTGATGCAACGGTTTTCCCTGTAACTCGGGGCCAATGCAGCAGATTTCCCTGTAACTCGGGGCCGCTGCAGCAGTTTTTCCTGTATCTCGGGGCCGATGCAGTGGTTTTCCCTGTAACTCGGGCCGGTGCAGCGGTTTTCCCTGTAACTTGGGGCCGGTGCAGCGGTTTTCCCTGTAACTTGGGGCTGATGCAGCAGTTTTCTCTGTAACTCGGGGCTGATGCAGCAGTTTTCCCTGTAACTTGGGGCTGATGCAGCAGTTTTCTCTGTAACTCAGGGCTGATGCAGCAGTTTTCTCTGTAACTTGGGGCTGATGCAGCAGTTTTCTCTGTAACTTGGGGCCGGTGCAGCTGTTTTCCCTCCAACTTGGGATCGGTTCAGCGGTTTTCCCTGTTACTCAGGGTCGATGCAGCGGTTATCCCTGTAACTCAGGGCCAGTGCAACAGTTTTCCATGTAACTCAGGACTGATGCAACGGTTTTCCCTGTAACTCGGGGCCGATGCAGCAGATTTCCCTGTAACTCGGGGCCGCTGAAGCAGTTTTTCCTGTATCTCGGGGCCGATGCAGTGGTTTTCCCTGTAAGTCGGGCCGGTGCAGCGGTTTTCCCTGTAACTTGGGGCCGGTGCAGCGGTTTTCCCTGTAACTCGGGGCCGATGCAGCATTTTTCCCTGTAACTTGAAGGCGATGCAGCGCTTTTCTCTGTAAGTCGGGGCTCATGCAGCGCTTTTCTCTGTAACTCGGGGCCGATGCAGTGGTTTTCCCTGTAACTTGGGGCCGATGCAGTGGTTTTCCCTGTAACTTGGGGCCGGTGCAGCGGTTTTCCCTGTAACTTGAAGGCGATGCAGCGCTTTTCTCTGTGAGTCGGGGCTCATGCAGCGCTTTTCCCTGCAACTCGGGGCCGATGCAGCGGTTTTTCCTGTAACTCGGGGCCGATGCAGTGGTTTTCCCTGTAACTCAGGACTGATGCAACGGTTTTCCCTGTAACTCGGGGCCAATGCAGCAGATTTCCCTGTAACTCGGGGCCGCTGCAGCAGTTTTTCCTGTATCTCTGGGCCGATGCAGTGGTTTTCCCTGTAACTCGGGCCGGTGCAGTGGTTTTCCCTGTAACTTGGGGCTGATGCAGCAGTTTTCTCTGTAACTCGGGGCTGATGCAGCAGTTTTCCCTGTAACTTGGGGCTGATGCAGCAGTTTTCTCTGTAACTCAGGGCTGATGCAGCAGTTTTCTCTGTAACTTGGGGCTGATGCAGCAGTTTTCTCTGTAACTTGGGGCCGGTGCAGCTGTTTTCCCTGCAACTTGGGATCGGTTCAGCGGTTTTCCCTGTTACTCAGGGTCGATGCAGCGGTTATCCCTGTAACTCAGGGCCAGTGCAACAGTTTTCCATGTAACTCAGGACTGATGCAACGGTTTTCCCTGTAACTCGGGGCCGATGCAGCAGATTTCCCTGTAACTCGGGGCCGCTGCAGCAGTTTTTCCTGTATCTCGGGGCCGATGCAGTGGTTTTCCCTGTAACTCGGGCCGGTGCAGCGGTTTTCCCTGTAACTTGGGGCCGGTGCAGCGGTTTTCCCTGTAACTCGGGGCCGATGCAGCATTTTTCCCTGTAACTTGAAGGCGATGCAGCGCTTTTCCCTGTAAGTCGGGGCTCATGCAGCGCTTTTCTCTGTAACTCGGGGCCGATGCAGTGGTTTTCCCTGTAACTTGGGGCCGATGCAGTGGTTTTCCCTGTAACTTGGGGCCGGTGCAGCGGTTTTCCCTGTAACTTGAAGGCGATGCAGCGCTTTTCTCTGTAAGTCGGGGCTCATGCAGCGCTTTTCCCTGCAACTCGGGGCCGATGCAGCGGTTTTTCCTGTAACTCGGGGCCGATGCAGTGGTTTTCCCTGTAACTCAGGACTGATGCAACGGTTTTCCCTGTAACTCGGGGCCAATGCAGCAGATTTCCCTGTAACTCGGGGCCGCTGCAGCAGTTTTTCCTGTATCTCTGGGCCGATGCAGTGGTTTTCCCTGTAACTCGGGCCGGTGCAGTGGTTTTCCCTGTAACTTGGGGCCAGTGCAGCGGTTTTCCCTGTAACTCGAGGCCGATGCAGCATTTTTCCCTGTAACTTGAAGGCGATGCAGCGCTTTTCCCTGTAAGTCGGGGCTCATGCAGCGCTTTTCTCTGTAACTCGGGGCCGATGCAGTGGTTTTTCCTGTAACTTGGGGCCGATGCAGTGGTTTTCCCTGTAACTTGGGGCCGGTGCAGTGGTTTTCCCTGTAATTTGAAGGCGATGCAGCGCTTTTTTCTGTAAGTCGGGGCTCATGCAGAGCTTTTCCCTGCAACTCGGGGCCGATGCAGCGGTTTTTCCTGTAACTCGGGGCCGATGCAGTGGTTTTCCCTGTAACTCGGGGCCGATGCAGCGGTTTTCCCTGTAACTCGGGGTCGATGAAGCGGATTTCCCTGTAACTCGGGGCCAATGCAGCACTTTTCTCTGTAGCTCGGAGGTGATGCAGCGGTTATCCCTGTATCTCGGGGCCGATGAAGCGGTTTTCCCTGTAACTCGGGGCCAATGCAGCGCTTTTCTCTGTAACTCGGAGCTGATGCAGCGGGCTCCACAGCCCTGGCTGATGCAGCAGTTTTCCCTGTAACTTGGGGCTGATGCAGCAGTTTTCTCTGTAACTCGGGGCTGATGCAGCAGTTTTCTCTGTAACTCGGGGCTGATGCAGCAGTTTTCCCTGTAACTTGGGACTGATGCAGCCGTTTTCTCTGTAACTCAGGGCTGATGCAGCAGTTTTCTCTGTAACTTGGGGCTGATGCAGCAGTTTTCTCTGTAACTTGGGGCTGATGCAGCATTTTTCTCTGTAACTCGGGGCTGATGCAGCTGTTTTCCCTGTATCTTGGGGCTGATGAAGCGGTTTTCCCTGTAACTTGGGACTGATGTAGCAGTTTTCTCCGTAGCATGGGACTGATGCAGCGGTTTTCTCTGTAACTCGGGGCCGATGCAGCGGTTTTCCCTGTAACTTGGGGCTGATGCAGCAGTTTTCTCTGTAACTTGGGGCTGATGCAGCAGTTTTCTCTGTAGATTGGGGCTGATGCAGCTGTTTTCTCTGTAACTTTGGGCCGGATGTAAACTCCCCGATCTGATCTAATAGCCGGAGATGAGTATATAGTGTTGTATTACTTTCTGGATCATTTGATTGCAGCTTTGGATGTGAATGGAGAAAAAAACAAAGTAGCACAAGATTGGGCCACAAGTTAAAGCAATGTGATTTTGCGATGTAATTGCACATTTTAGGGTATATTGATTTCACAGCATCGACATTGAGTGTCTAGAGATCATACACACTGGAGTTGGGGGCATTCGGGGGACAGACAGGGCGCAGCAGTCGCACTCTCTGTATAGAAACAAACCTCATCAAATCCCTTCTATCAACTCAGCCCATGATTGATTTTTTTTTACATGTCAATTCAAAACAGCGTTTTAGCACGTACAGCCGCGGCGCAGATAAGTACCGCAATAAAGCAGGCAATCACAGAACATTGTGCTGTGCAGAAATGTACAATTACCAGCCCGGCATTAAGGCAAGATCGCATAATGGGCTGATAAATGCACCAAGGGGGGAAGAAGTGAGCTCCTTTATTATCCCAGGGCTAAATTAGCTCTTCAGCGCTCAGGACCCAAGTTAACCCCTACATTGCCTTGGGGGTGTGCGCGACCCACAGCTCAAATCCTGAATTTCATGGTGGCTTAATACTAATTTCCTTCCGTCCTGTTCTTATTACCTTAGAAAGTTCAGTGATCTCAGAAAGAGAACAGAAGAAGTTACATTGTATCGTGAGGTCTGGTGTCTTATTGTTCTGTTTATGTAAACGATACATAGATGTCAAATTGCTTAAGGGTAAGTTCCGGACGGGCATTTCCTCTGCCGACCTCCCATATTAATACTGATGTCAAAATGGTCCTGTTAGGAATCCCCATAACAATAACACATAAAATAAGAGTCACAGTGCCCCCATAACAGGCACTGCCAAAGTGCCTCATAATTATAGCCACAGGGCCCCCATAACAGGTACAGCCAAAGTGCCTTATAATTACAGCCACAGGGCCCCCATAACAGGCACAGCCAAAGTGCCTCATAATTATAGCCACAGTGCCCCCATAACAAGCACAGCCAGAATACAACACAAAATTATAGCCACAGTGCCCCCATAACAGGCATAGCCAAAGTGCCACAGAATTATAGCCACAGTGCCCCCATAACAAGCACAGCCAAAGTGCCACAGAATTATAGCCACAGTGCCCCCATAACAAGCACAGCCAGAATACAACACAAAATTATAGCCACAGTGCCCCCATAACAGGCACAGCCAAAGTGCCACAGAATTATAGCCACAGTGCCCCCATAACAAGCACAGCCAAAGTGCCTCATAATTACAGCCACAGTGCCCCCATAACAGGCACAGCCAAAGTGCCTCATAATTACAACCACAGTGCCCCCATAACAAGCACAGCCAAAGTGCCTCATAATTATAGCCACAGTGCCCCCATAACAAGTGCAGCGCCCCAGAGACCTGGTCGTTGCAGTATAGCGCTCTGCCACTAAGGGGAGCAGCGGTACGTCTGATGGCACTAAGGAGTTCTCCTGACCATGTATCACCAGAACACATTACACTTCACACTCCGGCCACTAGGGGGAGAAAAAGGCTTTATTTATTGGGCCACTCCTCACACTGGTAAAACTAGGGGCTGGGGAGGAAGTTAGTGAGAAGCTGACTGGGTTGGAACCAGGCAACATCCCGTGGCAGGGGGTGTTGCAGGGAGAAGGCACAGGGGGGTCCCTGTCAGGCGTGGGAACAGAGCAGAATGTAACGGAACCGCGCCTGCACACCCTGCGGCGGTATCCAGGAGAGAGACAAGAGGGGAAGGATATTGTGGAACAGTGTAAACGAGATCAGCACAAAGGAGAGCCAGTAAGAGTCGTGCCGAGAGAGGAAGGCAACATCTTACTGAGGCGCGTAGTCGGTGGCCGGATCACCGTAGGAGTAACTGACTTCACCCATTACTTCAAATTCCGCTGGACAGTTGATTATAGGTTGGCTGTCTACCTTCTACACCTACGAAGACATAGGGGGCAACATTGGGAGAGGGGCGTCTCTAGGGTCCCGGAAGACCTCCAAGCCTTCCCGTCATACGGGTGGCGTCCTAGCCAAAATATACCTGGGGGACGTTAGAAACTAGCAACATCTGGAACCAAAAAACGAGAGAGAGAGCGAGCTGTAGAGAACGAACGAAAGAGAACAGCAGTTGTGAGGACTATTCCGAATGCTCAGCAGGGTAGGACTACAACACACAGGCGCTAGTGGTGGGCAACGATTTCCATCTGCGAGGGAAACTCTGGATGTGCCCATCGGACCGGCCGGTCTCTGAGAGCCTGGTTGAACGTGCTCTGGACTGAGTGTACTGAAGCCTTCAGTAAAAAGGTAAAGAGACTGCAACCTTGTGTCCTCGTTATTGCCTGTACCTCACACCATCACCATCCACCTTACTGGGAAGCCCTGGGGACATACTTCACCTGTGGGAAGTTATACCATCCAGCTGCCATTCCATCACCCCAGTGGACCCCATAGCAGCGTCGGTCACCCTGACCGAACACCACAGGTGGCGTCATGAACCCCTGACAGACTGTACCATCACCTTTATTGGACGCCCCTTAGCAGCGTCACGACCGGGTCCAGCCACCGTGACAACCGCATAACTGAGCAGAAAGGACCGGTATCGAGTGACTTGTGGCCCTGTGTCTGGGGGCGCTCCACAAGCACAGCCAAAGTGCCTCATAATTATAGCCACAGTGCCCCCATAACAGGCACAGCTTATCTGGGAGAACAGTAACAGTGGAAACGTCTCCGATCTGCACCAGGTCCTCGAGTGATTTGTAAGAAAACTTTCCTACATAGTAAATATCCCAGCGCCGCTGTAAACCGCCTTTCACTATATGTCGGTTTTTGCGGTATAATTTGTCCCCCCGTCCTCTCTATGCATTTTTTTTAACTTCTGCTCATCTCATTAAGCCGTAATCTTGTCTCTCAGGACGAGAGCGATAAATATTTTATATTTGCATGCTCCAGGATATAAATAAGCGGCAATAAAACGGCGGCTTATTAACATCTTACAGTAAAAGCCGCCTGCACGGGGGACGCTTCAGACGTGTCTATAAGTGTAATTGATGAGAGTGTTTATCGCACCGTATCTCCGTCCCCCCGGAACCTGAAATGGAATTGCGAGTTACGTCTTCTCCGTGGATATTCCCTCGCACGGTGATACGTAAATACATGGGAGTTGTGAGCAGATTCCTCTGTGGTTACCGCTATCCAAACATCTGTACTAAGAAGAGATGGAAGAAGAATGACAGCTCCCTACCATCAAGGAGAAAACCCGGAAAGACAGAGAAGGCCGCTACAAATATGTTCAACAGTTGCCTAGGAACTACAAGTCCCAGAAGTAAACATAACAAAGAACAATGAGAAAAGAAACAGCAATGCCAGCTACATTGGAAACTTTCATACTATTGTACATACTGGGCGGTATTATAGTAGTTATATTCTTGTACATAGGAGCGGTATTATAGTAGTTATATTCTTGTACATAGGAGCAGTATTATAGTAGTTATATTCTTGTACATAGGAGGCAGTATTATAGTAGTTATATTCTTGTACATAGGAGCAGTATTATAGTAGTTATATTCTTGTATATAGGGGCAGTATTATAGTAGTTATATTCTTGTACATAGGGGCAGTATTATAGTAGTTATATTCTTGTATATAGGGAGCAGTATTATAGTAGTTATATTCTTGTACATAGGGAGCAGTATTATAGTAGTTATATTCTTGTACATAGGGAGCAGTATTATAGTAGTTATATTCTTGTACATAGGGAGCAGTATTATAGTAGTTATATTCTTGTACATAGGAGCAGTATTATAGTAGTTATATTCTTGTACATAGGAGCAGTATTATAGTAGTTATATTCTTGTACATAGGGAGCAGTATTATAGTAGTTATATTCTTGTACATAGGAGCAGTATTATAGTAGTTATATTCTTGTACATAGGGAGCAGTATTATAGTAGTTATATTCTTGTACATAGGGAGCAGTATTATAGTAGTTATATTCTTGTACATAGGAGCAGTATTATAGTAGTTATATTCTTGTACATAGGAGCAGTATTATAGTAGTTATATTCTTGTACATAGGAGCAGTATTATAGTAGTTATATTCTTGTACATAGGAGCAGTATTATAGTAGTTGTATTCTTGTACATAGGGGGCAGTATTATAGTAGTTATATTCTTGTACATAGTGGCAGTATTATAGTAGTTGTATTCTTGTACATAGGAGCAGTATTATAGTAGTTATATTCTTGTACATAGGAGCAGTATTATAGTAGTTATATTCTTGTACATAGGAGCAGTATTATAGTAGTTGTATTCTTGTACATAGGAGCAGTATTATAGTAGTTATATTCTTGTACATAGGGGGCAGTATTATAGTAGTTATATTCTTGTACATAGGGGGCAGTATTATAGTAGTTATATTCTTGTACATAGGAGCAGTATTATAGTAGTTGTATTCTTGTACATAGGAGCAGTATTATAGTAATTATATTCTTGTACATAGGGGGCAGTGTTATGACCTGGTGGTCAGGACAATAATGGACCTGGTGGTTAAGAGCACACGGAATGACCTGATAGTTACTGATAATAAGGACGAGCTCTGGGACGTGGGAACTCTGCTGACCGCAATCCCTAAACCTATCAAACACACTAGAAATAGCCGTGGATTGCGCCTAACGCTCCCTATGCAACTCGGCACAGCCTAAGAAACTAGCTAGCCCTGAAGATAGAAAAACAAAGCCTACCTTGCCTCAGAGAAATTCCCCAAAGGAAAAGGCAGCCCCCCACATATAATGACTGTGAGTAAAGATGAAAATACAAACACAGAGATGAAATAGATTTAGCAAAGTGAGGCCCGACTTACTGAACAGACCGAGGATAGGAAAGGTTACTTTGCAGTCAGCACAAAAACCTACAAAAAGACCACGCAGAGGGCGCAAAAAGACCCTCCGCACCGACTCACGGTGCGGAGGCGCTCCCTCTGCGTCCCAGAGCTTCCAGCAAGCAAGACAACAAATTAAATAGCAAGCTGGACAGAAAAATAGCAAACCAAAGAAATACAAGCTGGAACTTAGCTTCTGATGGGAAGACAGGTCACAAGAACGATCCAGGAGTGAACAGACCAATACTGGAACATTGACAGGTGGCATGGAGCAAAGATCTAAGTGGAGTTAAATAGAGCAGCAGCTAACGAATTAACCTCGTCACCTGTGAAACTCAGAAACACCCACCAGAGGAAGTCCATGGACAGAACCAGCCGAAGTACCATTCTCGACCACAGGAGGGAGCCCGACAACAGAATTCACAACAGGGCAGTATTATAGTAGTTATATTCTTGTACATAGGAGCAGTATTATAGTAGTTGTATTCTTGTACATAGGAGCAGTATTATAGTAGTTATATTCTTGTACATAGGAGCAGTATTATAGTAGTTGTATTCTTGTACATAGGGGGCAGTATTATAGTAGTTGTATTCTTGTACATAGGGGCAGTATAATAGTAGTTATATTCTTGTACATAGGAGCAGTATTATAGTAGTTATATTCTTGTACATAGGGGCAGTATTATAGTAGTTATATTCTTGTACATAGGAGCAGTATTATAGTAGTTATATTCTTGTACATAGGGGGCAGTATTATAGAAGTTATATTCTTCTACATAGGGGCGGTATTATAGTAGTTATATTCTTGTACATAGAGGCAGTATTATAGTAGTTGCATTCTTGTATATAGGAGCAGTATTATAGTAGTTGTATTCTTGTACATAGGAGCAGTATTATAGTAATTATATTCTTGTACATAGGGGGCAGTATTATAGTAGTTATATTCTTGTACATAGGAGCAGTATTATAGTAGTTGTATTCTTGTACATAGGAGCAGTATTATAGTAGTTGTATTCTTGTACATAGGGGGCAGTATTATAGTAGTTATATTCTTGTATATAGGAGCAGTATTATAGTAGTTATATTCTTGTACATATGGAGCAGTATTATAGTAGTTGTATTCTTGTACATAGGAGCAGTATTATAGTAGTTGTATTCTTGTACATAGGAGCAGTATTATAGTAGTTGTATTCTTGTACATAGGGGGCAGTATTATAGTAGTTATATTCTTGCACATAGAAGCAGTATTATAGTAGTTATATTCTTGTACATAGGAGCAGTATTATAGTAGTTGTATTCTTGTACGTAGGGGGCAGTATTATAGTAGTTATATTCTTGTACATAGGAGCAGTATTATAGTAGTTATATTCTTGTACATAGGAGCAGTATTATAGTAGTTGTATTCTTGTACATAGGGGGCAGTATTATAGTAGTTATATTCTTGTACATAGTGGCAGTATTATAGTAGTTGTATTCTTGTACATAGGGGGCAGTATTATAGTAGTTATATTCTTGTACATAGGAGCAGTATTATAGTAGTTATATTCTCATACATAGGGGGCAGTATTATAGTAGTTATATTCTTGTACATAGGGGCAGTATTATAGTAGTTATATTCTTGTACATAGGAGCAGTATTATAGTAGTTATATTCCTGTACATAGGAGCAGTATTATAGTAGTTGTATTCTTGTACATAGGAGCAGTATTATAGTAGTTGTATTCTTGTACATAGGGAGCAGTATTATAGTAGTTATATTCTTGCACATAGAAGCAGTATTATAGTAGTTATATTCTTGTACATAGGAGCAGTATTATAGTAGTTGTATTCTTGTACGTAGGGGGCAGTATTATAGTAGTTATATTCTTGTACATAGGAGCAGTATTATAGTAGTTATATTCTTGTACATAGGAGCAGTATTATAGTAGTTGTATTCTTGTACATAGGGGGCAGTATTATAGTAGTTATATTCTTGTACATAGGAGCAGTATTATAGTAGTTGTATTCTTGTACATAGGAGCAGTATTATAGTAGTTGTATTCTTGTACATAGGGGGCAGTATTATAGTAGTTATATTCTTGCACATAGAAGCAGTATTATAGTAGTTATATTCTTGTACATAGGAGCAGTATTATAGTAGTTGTATTCTTGTACGTAGGGGGCAGTATTATAGTAGTTATATTCTTGTACATAGGAGCAGTATTATAGTAGTTATATTCTTGTACATAGGAGCAGTATTATAGTAGTTGTATTCTTGTACATAGGGGGCAGTATTATAGTAGTTATATTCTTGTACATAGTGGCAGTATTATAGTAGTTGTATTCTTGTACATAGGGGGCAGTATTATAGTAGTTATATTCTTGTACATAGGAGCAGTATTATAGTAGTTATATTCTCATACATAGGGGGCAGTATTATAGTAGTTATATTCTTGTACATAGGGGCAGTATTATAGTAGTTATATTCTTGTACATAGGAGCAGTATTATAGTAGTTATATTCCTGTACATAGGAGCAGTATTATAGTAGTTATATTCTTGTACATAGGAGCAGTATTATAGTAGTTATATTCTTGTACATAGGGGACAGTATTATAGTAGTTATATTCTTGTACATAGGGGGCAGTATTATAGTAGTTATATTCTTGTACATAGAGGCAGTATTATAGTAGTTATATTCTTGTACATAGGGGCAGTATTATAGTAGTTATATTCTTGTACATAGGGGTACTATTATAGTAGTTGTATTCTTGTACATAGGAGCAGTATTATAGTAATTATATTCTTGTACATAGGGGGCAGTGTTATGACCTGGTGGTCAGGACAATAATGGACCTGGTGGTTAAGAGCACACGGAATGACCTGATAGTTACTGATAATAAGGACGAGCTCTGGGACGTGGGAACTCTGCTGACCGCAATCCCTAAACCTATCAAACACACTAGAAATAGCCGTGGATTGCGCCTAACGCTCCCTATGCAACTCGGCACAGCCTAAGAAACTAGCTAGCCCTGAAGATAGAAAAACAAAGCCTACCTTGCCTCAGAGAAATTCCCCAAAGGAAAAGGCAGCCCCCCACATATAATGACTGTGAGTAAAGATGAAAATACAAACACAGAGATGAAATAGATTTAGCAAAGTGAGGCCCGACTTACTGAACAGACCGAGGATAGGAAAGGTTACTTTGCAGTCAGCACAAAAACCTACAAAAAGACCACGCAGAGGGCGCAAAAAGACCCTCCGCACCGACTCACGGTGCGGAGGCGCTCCCTCTGCGTCCCAGAGCTTCCAGCAAGCAAGACAACAAATTAAATAGCAAGCTGGACAGAAAAATAGCAAACCAAAGAAATACAAGCTGGAACTTAGCTTCTGATGGGAAGACAGGTCACAAGAACGATCCAGGAGTGAACAGACCAATACTGGAACATTGACAGGTGGCATGGAGCAAAGATCTAAGTGGAGTTAAATAGAGCAGCAGCTAACGAATTAACCTCGTCACCTGTGAAACTCAGAAACACCCACCAGAGGAAGTCCATGGACAGAACCAGCCGAAGTACCATTCTCGACCACAGGAGGGAGCCCGACAACAGAATTCACAACAGGGCAGTATTATAGTAGTTATATTCTTGTACATAGGAGCAGTATTATAGTAGTTGTATTCTTGTACATAGGAGCAGTATTATAGTAGTTATATTCTTGTACATAGGAGCAGTATTATAGTAGTTGTATTCTTGTACATAGGGGGCAGTATTATAGTAGTTGTATTCTTGTACATAGGGGCAGTATAATAGTAGTTATATTCTTGTACATAGGAGCAGTATTATAGTAGTTATATTCTTGTACATAGGGGCAGTATTATAGTAGTTATATTCTTGTACATAGGAGCAGTATTATAGTAGTTATATTCTTGTACATAGGGGGCAGTATTATAGAAGTTATATTCTTCTACATAGGGGCGGTATTATAGTAGTTATATTCTTGTACATAGAGGCAGTATTATAGTAGTTGCATTCTTGTATATAGGAGCAGTATTATAGTAGTTGTATTCTTGTACATAGGAGCAGTATTATAGTAATTATATTCTTGTACATAGGGGGCAGTATTATAGTAGTTATATTCTTGTACATAGGAGCAGTATTATAGTAGTTGTATTCTTGTACATAGGAGCAGTATTATAGTAGTTGTATTCTTGTACATAGGGGGCAGTATTATAGTAGTTATATTCTTGTATATAGGAGCAGTATTATAGTAGTTATATTCTTGTACATAGGGAGCAGTATTATAGTAGTTGTATTCTTGTACATAGGAGCAGTATTATAGTAGTTGTATTCTTGTACATAGGAGCAGTATTATAGTAGTTGTATTCTTGTACATAGGGGGCAGTATTATAGTAGTTATATTCTTGCACATAGAAGCAGTATTATAGTAGTTATATTCTTGTACATAGGAGCAGTATTATAGTAGTTGTATTCTTGTACGTAGGGGGCAGTATTATAGTAGTTATATTCTTGTACATAGGAGCAGTATTATAGTAGTTATATTCTTGTACATAGGAGCAGTATTATAGTAGTTGTATTCTTGTACATAGGGGGCAGTATTATAGTAGTTATATTCTTGTACATAGTGGCAGTATTATAGTAGTTGTATTCTTGTACATAGGGGGCAGTATTATAGTAGTTATATTCTTGTACATAGGAGCAGTATTATAGTAGTTATATTCTCATACATAGGGGGCAGTATTATAGTAGTTATATTCTTGTACATAGGGGCAGTATTATAGTAGTTATATTCTTGTACATAGGAGCAGTATTATAGTAGTTATATTCCTGTACATAGGAGCAGTATTATAGTAGTTGTATTCTTGTACATAGGAGCAGTATTATAGTAGTTGTATTCTTGTACATAGGGGGCAGTATTATAGTAGTTATATTCTTGCACATAGAAGCAGTATTATAGTAGTTATATTCTTGTACATAGGAGCAGTATTATAGTAGTTGTATTCTTGTACGTAGGGGGAAGTATTATAGTAGTTATATTCTTGTACATAGGAGCAGTATTATAGTAGTTATATTCTTGTACATAGGAGCAGTATTATAGTAGTTGTATTCTTGTACATAGGGGGCAGTATTATAGTAGTTATATTCTTGTACATAGGAGCAGTATTATAGTAGTTGTATTCTTGTACATAGGAGCAGTATTATAGTAGTTGTATTCTTGTACATAGGGGGCAGTATTATAGTAGTTATATTCTTGCACATAGAAGCAGTATTATAGTAGTTATATTCTTGTACATAGGAGCAGTATTATAGTAGTTGTATTCTTGTACGTAGGGGGCAGTATTATAGTAGTTATATTCTTGTACATAGGAGCAGTATTATAGTAGTTATATTCTTGTACATAGGAGCAGTATTATAGTAGTTGTATTCTTGTACATAGGGGGCAGTATTATAGTAGTTATATTCTTGTACATAGTGGCAGTATTATAGTAGTTGTATTCTTGTACATAGGGGGCAGTATTATAGTAGTTATATTCTTGTACATAGGAGCAGTATTATAGTAGTTATATTCTCATACATAGGGGGCAGTATTATAGTAGTTATATTCTTGTACATAGGGGCAGTATTATAGTAGTTATATTCTTGTACATAGGAGCAGTATTATAGTAGTTATATTCCTGTACATAGGAGCAGTATTATAGTAGTTATATTCTTGTACATAGGAGCAGTATTATAGTAGTTATATTCTTGTACATAGGGGGCAGTATTATAGTAGTTATATTCTTGTACATAGGGGGCAGTATTATAGTAGTTATATTCTTGTACATAGAGGCAGTATTATAGTAGTTATATTCTTGTACATAGGGGCAGTATTATAGTAGTTATATTCTTGTACATAGGGGTACTATTATAGTAGTTGTATTCTTGTACATAGGAGCAGTATTATAGTAATTATATTCTTGTACATAGGGGGCAGTGTTATGACCTGGTGGTCAGGACAATAATGGACCTGGTGGTTAAGAGCACACGGAATGACCTGATAGTTACTGATAATAAGGACGAGCTCTGGGACGTGGGAACTCTGCTGACCGCAATCCCTAAACCTATCAAACACACTAGAAATAGCCGTGGATTGCGCCTAACGCTCCCTATGCAACTCGGCACAGCCTAAGAAACTAGCTAGCCCTGAAGATAGAAAAACAAAGCCTACCTTGCCTCAGAGAAATTCCCCAAAGGAAAAGGCAGCCCCCCACATATAATGACTGTGAGTAAAGATGAAAATACAAACACAGAGATGAAATAGATTTAGCAAAGTGAGGCCCGACTTACTGAACAGACCGAGGATAGGAAAGGTTACTTTGCAGTCAGCACAAAAACCTACAAAAAGACCACGCAGAGGGCGCAAAAAGACCCTCCGCACCGACTCACGGTGCGGAGGCGCTCCCTCTGCGTCCCAGAGCTTCCAGCAAGCAAGACAACAAATTAAATAGCAAGCTGGACAGAAAAATAGCAAACCAAAGAAATACAAGCTGGAACTTAGCTTCTGATGGGAAGACAGGTCACAAGAACGATCCAGGAGTGAACAGACCAATACTGGAACATTGACAGGTGGCATGGAGCAAAGATCTAAGTGGAGTTAAATAGAGCAGCAGCTAACGAATTAACCTCGTCACCTGTGAAACTCAGAAACACCCACCAGAGGAAGTCCATGGACAGAACCAGCCGAAGTAACATTCTCGACCACAGGAGGGAGCCCGACAACAGAATTCACAACAGGGCAGTATTATAGTAGTTATATTCTTGTACATAGGAGCAGTATTATAGTAGTTGTATTCTTGTACATAGGAGCAGTATTATAGTAGTTATATTCTTGTACATAGGAGCAGTATTATAGTAGTTGTATTCTTGTACATAGGGGGCAGTATTATAGTAGTTGTATTCTTGTACATAGGGGCAGTATAATAGTAGTTATATTCTTGTACATAGGAGCAGTATTATAGTAGTTATATTCTTGTACATAGGGGCAGTATTATAGTAGTTATATTCTTGTACATAGGAGCAGTATTATAGTAGTTATATTCTTGTACATAGGGGGCAGTATTATAGAAGTTATATTCTTCTACATAGGGGCGGTATTATAGTAGTTATATTCTTGTACATAGAGGCAGTATTATAGTAGTTGCATTCTTGTATATAGGAGCAGTATTATAGTAGTTGTATTCTTGTACATAGGAGCAGTATTATAGTAATTATATTCTTGTACATAGGGGGCAGTATTATAGTAGTTATATTCTTGTACATAGGAGCAGTATTATAGTAGTTGTATTCTTGTACATAGGAGCAGTATTATAGTAGTTGTATTCTTGTACATAGGGGGCAGTATTATAGTAGTTATATTCTTGTATATAGGAGCAGTATTATAGTAGTTATATTCTTGTACATAGGGAGCAGTATTATAGTAGTTGTATTCTTGTACATAGGAGCAGTATTATAGTAGTTGTATTCTTGTACATAGGAGCAGTATTATAGTAGTTGTATTCTTGTACATAGGGGGCAGTATTATAGTAGTTATATTCTTGCACATAGAAGCAGTATTATAGTAGTTATATTCTTGTACATAGGAGCAGTATTATAGTAGTTGTATTCTTGTACGTAGGGGGCAGTATTATAGTAGTTATATTCTTGTACATAGGAGCAGTATTATAGTAGTTATATTCTTGTACATAGGAGCAGTATTATAGTAGTTGTATTCTTGTACATAGGGGGCAGTATTATAGTAGTTATATTCTTGTACATAGTGGCAGTATTATAGTAGTTGTATTCTTGTACATAGGGGGCAGTATTATAGTAGTTATATTCTTGTACATAGGAGCAGTATTATAGTAGTTATATTCTCATACATAGGGGGCAGTATTATAGTAGTTATATTCTTGTACATAGGGGCAGTATTATAGTAGTTATATTCTTGTACATAGGAGCAGTATTATAGTAGTTATATTCCTGTACATAGGAGCAGTATTATAGTAGTTGTATTCTTGTACATAGGAGCAGTATTATAGTAGTTGTATTCTTGTACATAGGGGGCAGTATTATAGTAGTTATATTCTTGCACATAGAAGCAGTATTATAGTAGTTATATTCTTGTACATAGGAGCAGTATTATAGTAGTTGTATTCTTGTACGTAGGGGGCAGTATTATAGTAGTTATATTCTTGTACATAGGAGCAGTATTATAGTAGTTATATTCTTGTACATAGGAGCAGTATTATAGTAGTTGTATTCTTGTACATAGGGGGCAGTATTATAGTAGTTATATTCTTGTACATAGGAGCAGTATTATAGTAGTTGTATTCTTGTACATAGGAGCAGTATTATAGTAGTTGTATTCTTGTACATAGGGGGCAGTATTATAGTAGTTATATTCTTGTACATAGGAGCAGTATTATAGTAGTTGTATTCTTGTACGTAGGGGGCAGTATTATAGTAGTTATATTCTTGTACATAGGAGCAGTATTATAGTAGTTATATTCTTGTACATAGGAGCAGTATTATAGTAGTTGTATTCTTGTACATAGGGGGCAGTATTATAGTAGTTATATTCTTGTACATAGTGGCAGTATTATAGTAGTTGTATTCTTGTACATAGGGGGCAGTATTATAGTAGTTATATTCTTGTACATAGGAGCAGTATTATAGTAGTTATATTCTCATACATAGGGGGCAGTATTATAGTAGTTATATTCTTGTACATAGGGGCAGTATTATAGTAGTTATATTCTTGTACATAGGAGCAGTATTATAGTAGTTATATTCCTGTACATAGGAGCAGTATTATAGTAGTTGTATTCTTGTACATAGGAGCAGTATTATAGTAGTTGTATTCTTGTACATAGGGGGCAGTATTATAGTAGTTATATTCTTGCACATAGAAGCAGTATTATAGTAGTTATATTCTTGTACATAGGAGCAGTATTATAGTAGTTGTATTCTTGTACGTAGGGGGCAGTATTATAGTAGTTATATTCTTGTACATAGGAGCAGTATTATAGTAGTTGTATTCTTGTACATAGGGGGCAGTATTATAGTAGTTATATTCTTGTACATAGGAGCAGTATTATAGTAGTTGTATTCTTGTACATAGGAGCAGTATTATAGTAGTTGTATTCTTGTACATAGGGGGCAGTATTATAGTAGTTATATTCTTGCACATAGAAGCAGTATTATAGTAGTTATATTCTTGTACATAGGAGCAGTATTATAGTAGTTGTATTCTTGTACGTAGGGGGCAGTATTATAGTAGTTATATTCTTGTACATAGGAGCAGTATTATAGTAGTTATATTCTTGTACATAGGAGCAGTATTATAGTAGTTGTATTCTTGTACATAGGGGGCAGTATTATAGTAGTTATATTCTTGTACATAGTGGCAGTATTATAGTAGTTGTATTCTTGTACATAGGGGGCAGTATTATAGTAGTTATATTCTTGTACATAGGAGCAGTATTATAGTAGTTATATTCTCATACATAGGGGGCAGTATTATAGTAGTTATATTCTTGTACATAGGGGCAGTATTATAGTAGTTATATTCTTGTACATAGGAGCAGTATTATAGTAGTTATATTCCTGTACATAGGAGCAGTATTATAGTAGTTATATTCTTGTACATAGGAGCAGTATTATAGTAGTTATATTCTTGTACATAGGGGGCAGTATTATAGTAGTTATATTCTTGTACATAGGGGGCAGTATTATAGTAGTTATATTCTTGTACATAGAGGCAGTATTATAGTAGTTATATTCTTGTACATAGGGGCAGTATTATAGTAGTTATATTCTTGTACATAGGGGTACTATTATAGTAGTTATATTCTTGTACATAGGAGCAGTATAATAGTAGTTATATTCTTGTACATAGGGTCAGTATTATAGTAGTTATATCCTTGTATATAGGGGGCAGTACTATAGCAGTTATATCCTTGTATATAGGGGACAGTATTATAGTAGTTATATTCTTGCACATAGGGGCAGTATTATAGTAGTTATATTCTTGTATATAGGGGGCAGTATTATAGTGCATCATTTTACTTATCTATTTGCTTACATTGCACTGAACACACACAGTTTCTTAGTGGCCAAATGAATCATTTTTCCTCAATAGCCATGATGTTCTGCGTAACCCGTATCTTACCTGCTACAATTATTTTCCTGCTGCAGCCATTTCCATTTCTCAGTTATTACATTGATGTGTGGTAATTACTATTGCCTAGTAAACCACTACTTTTTATTTTCTCTGTGGTCAGGCCCACTTTCTGTGCAGCATTTCTGCACATTTTTAATATCCCGCCCCTTTAAGGCACAGGCTTTGGGGTCCGAGAGGGAAAACTGAAACCAGCAGCCACATGACAGATGGAGTGATAAAGCAAAATCATTTCTTCTTGCCCACAGGATAATCTTTTCAGGTTCAATAGGTAGCGGGCAATTACAATTAAGTTCTATGGTCGTTGACGAACGCCGATCATTTACAGGAATAAGAGCATAGGCCTCGCGACAAGATCTGCCACGTCGCCTGACAATTACCATTTATCAACCACCGTGCTATCCTTGGGCCATGTATTCATCAAATGAACATTGATTTAAGCCAAGGGTTGGGCAGAACTGGGACATATTACCTTTAAATTCGACCGGGAACAGAGAAATCAAATAAGGGAAAAAAATCACCCGTAGCGACATCAATTTTCACCGCAATACGCTAACATCATGTTTTTATATTCGCTTTTCTTCAAGGAACACAATAGGTGTCTCAGGTCAGGAGTAGTCTTGTATTAAAAACAAACAAAAAACC
The DNA here is from genome assembly GCF_032444005.1 of Ranitomeya imitator. NCBI lineage: Eukaryota > Metazoa > Chordata > Amphibia > Anura > Dendrobatidae > Ranitomeya > Ranitomeya imitator. The sequence goes on along the minus strand of NC_091289.1, from coordinate 17,746,069 downwards.
CAAAAAAATTAAATATAAATATATATATATATATATATGTATATATATATACACACACGCACACACATATAATACTGTGGAAAAGTTTGAGGCAGGTGTGGAAACAATTTTGTAAAGTAAGAATTAAAAAAAAAAATAAGAGTGTTAATAGTTTAATTTTTATCAATTAACAAATTGGAAAGTGAATGAACAAACTGCGAAATCACGAAACGGTCTTCCACAACCTCATCTTTCTAGCAGAGTTTGTTTGTTTCTCACCCAGTTTGATAGAGAAGAATTGATAGGAGACCAAATATTGATCTGATTTAGGTTCCTCTTTTACTCAGTTACTTATGTTTTATCAATTAACAAAAAGCAAATCGAACTTCAGGAATCAAGAAACTGTCTTCCACAACCTCACCTTTGCAGCACAGTTTGTCTGTTCCTCACCCGGTTTTATGCCTCCTACATAGCTGTTTCTTTTTCGGTTAATGACCTTGTTTCAATCTACACGTGAAAATAATGATCATTATCACCTGTTTGGTATCGATTACTCATATACCTGACTATAATCCTAAAAAAATCCTGAGAAGAATTGATAAAGCCCAAATATGGATCTGATTTACATTTCTCATTTACTCAGACACTTACTATTTGTTTTAATCAATTAACAAAATGCAAAGCGAATGAACAAAATAAAACTAATTGACAAATCAAGAAACCATCTTCCACATCCTCACCTTTCTGTTTTTGTTCCTCACCCAGTTTTATAGAGAAGAATTGATGGAGACCAAGTATTGATTTGATTTAGATTCCTCTTTAATTGATAAGCATAATCTATTAACTTTTCTATTTTAAAAAAAAAACTTTTTTACTCTGCAGCATTTTTTCCACACTTGCCTAAAACTTTTACATAGTTCTCCATTTGTGGCGTGAAACAAAATCACATTATACAATATTACAACTGTCTATCTTATTCCGAAACAGTGGGAGCTGCTCCTCCTCCCTCTCCCCTACCCAGACACAGCATGATTTAAAAAAAAAAAAATCTTGAAGGGCAAGTTCAGTAAACTTTTGGAATCTTCTAGCCCTTATATATTCCACAAATATTACCAATGCTCTGCTCCACCAGCAACAAATGCTGGGTAACAACCACTACTGCCCAAACTACAGTTTTAAATGGCACAAAATGACTGTTCAAACCAAGCACAGAAGCTCATCAGGTCATAGCCATAGAGTTCAGTGCACCGTCCAACCACTCGTCTTTCATATATTTGTAAAAAAAAATAAATAAATAAATAAAACTATTATAAAAATTGTCAAAAATAAAATTAATTTTTAATTTTTTTCCAACACTAAAATTATAAAATAAAAGTTCGGTATCGCAAAAATTGTACTGACCTGGACAATCAATCATGTCACCAGGTCTTTTTTTTACTGTACATTGAATGATGTAAATCCAAAACTTAAACAATAGTGGATTTTTTATTTATTTATTCTCAAATTATTTTATTTATTTACATTATTTGTATTATTTATTTACACAATTTTTTTTATTACTTATTTACACAATTTTTATTATTTAGTTACACATTTTTTTATTATTTATTTACATTTTTTATGATTTATTTACACAATTTTTATTATTTATTTACACAATTTTTATTATTTATTTACACAATTTTTATTATTTATTTACACTTTTTTAATCATTTTTTCACTATTTTTTTTCTCTTTTTTTTCCAGCACATTATATGGTAAAAATTAACAGTACCATTCGAAACTACAACTAGTCCACCCAACCACCCAAAGAAAAAAAAAAAGGTCACATATGGCTAAGACAGAGGAAAAATTAAAAGCAAATATGTATATATATATATATATATATATATATATATATATATATATATATATATATATATATACACAAATCTGGTTCTTGGAAGAACGGGGAAAAAAACCCAAAAACAATTGTGCAATCTTGTGTCAGTATTCACTGAAGATGCCTGAACCAGAAAGGTCAGTCTGAACAGGGCTTTAAGGAGGAGCTGAATGAATTATGACATCATCAGTGATGTCATACCGGTTGCTCGCTGAATAATAGCTCTGCTGTCATATAAGGTCCCATTATGGGGCGGCAGAACAGAGCGGCACTGTACACACTGCGCACAATGTACAAGGCCACTGTATACAATGCAGCACATGTCAATATAGAAGGGGTGACATGAATAATGAGCCTGTTATGTGGGGGTATAAGAGAAAGCCTTCATCCAGCGACTTCATGCCGACCCCGATGAACTGTATCTCTGGTCAGAATCCAAGCACCCGGCACCAGAGATAACCCTGCACAGTTTCTCTTTCTCCTAATGCTGTCCCTTTAAGAGCGTCAGTCTTCACTGCAGTTTTGGCATTCTATTCATGAACCAGGAAGCTCAGGATGTACATACTTTTTTTTTTTACCAGGAGGAATACATTAAGAGATAATATATGATTAAAAAAAAATATGACCAGAAATAACCCCAACAACAGTGCAGGACCACCCACTTTTAAGTATCGCTTCCGTATGTCACCTGTTTGACCTAGGACGGGTCCGAATTTTCCAGGATTGTATCCCAAAAAGAGATCAGTTCCGACACATTTGGCTGTAGAATTATAGAACACATTTTTATTTGTATTATTATCTGTAACCATGGATACCAATGGAACGGCTTCCGCTTAGGAGCTGTATACAGAAAACGGCGTGGGACCAAAGAGTTGTGGTTGTAAAGGTAGAGACATCCTTCAAATGTATAACTGCAGGCTGTGACAATTGAGACGCATAGGTCTGCATAGGAGCTGTGTACAGAAATCAAGACATTTTGGAAAGTTGCTTCCTTGTTGTATTTCATTCAGATACATTATAGCAGGTTAAGAGGTTACAAGGGTGGACATAAAGTTTGATGTAGGGTCGCAAGGAGGTCCCACATTGCACGGAGTTGGAATTTGTAACCATGGCAATGCTTAGTCCTGTATAGGAGCTGTATGCACAAAACGGCGTGGGACGTATCTCATCAAAGCAATTTGGAAAGTTGCTTTATTTTATTATACTGTATATATATTTAAAATGCATTAGAGCAAGATAAGAGGGTGTGAAGTGGAAATATAGGGTCCGACATGGCACAGAGCTACACGGAGATACATAGGCCTTCACTGGAGCTGTATACACAAAACGGCATGGGACGTATTTTATCAAAGCAATTTGCAACGTTGCATTATTTTATTATATATACATATATATTTAAAATGCATTAGAGCAAGATAAGAGGGTGCAAAGTGAAAATATAGAGTCCCAGACATTACAAAGCTAAACAGACATAGGCCTTCATAGGAGCTGTATACACAAAACGGAGCAGGACGTATCTAATCCAAACAATTTCCAAAGTTGGTTTATTTCATTTAGGTCATTTGAAATGCATTAGAGCACGATAAGAGGTTGCGAAGGTGGAAACATAGTGTCCTAGTGTGGGTATCCAGAGACACACATAGGTCTGCATAGGAGCTGTATACACAAAACGGCATGAGAACATTTCGCAAAATCGCTTTATTTTCTCCGTAAATGCACAATAAGAGGTTACACCGGGAGGACATATGCTTCGATATAGGGTCGTGATGGGGTCCCGTAAAATCAAGGCCGTGCCGCGGTCTCACAAAAGCCATGTGTCACAGGACAAAAAGCCGCGGGCCGAGTGCAGACGTTCAGTTGCCGGAGACTTACAGTCTATTGTAAATGGGCCTTTAGGATTCTGCCGCTGACCATGGGGCTTTCTGCTTAACATTGGCCCCGGCGATTAGTTTTATTTACTGTCCACAATAGGAAATCGCAGGCAGCCATCTCCCGACTGAGGCTCGCCCACTAATGACCTTCTCCTCGCCCCAAACTACATATGGCCAAGACGATACAAAGATCATTTAGGCGCCCGGCAAATCCAATAACTCCATTGCTCCCGCAGCGCGGCCCCATCTATCAGCCCGTGATTGCAGCGGTTGCACGCCGGAGCGCGGCTCTACGGGTCAGACGCACGGGAGGGAGGAAAGCGTCTAATCGATCTACCAATGATTCAATACACATTTGTAACACTTGTCATTACTAAAGCTTCAATCTTCATTATAGGGGGTTTAACGGCCGTATTAAGGGTCCGATCCCTTTCTATCCCTGGAATTTCTGTGAGGTTCTGTGGCAGCTGAGGTGTGTATTATGAGGTTCTGCAGCAGCTGAGGTGTGTATTATGAGGTTCTGCAGCAGTTGAGGTGTGTATTATGAGGTTCTGCAGCAGCTGAGGTGTGTATTATGAGGTTCTGCAGCAGCTGAGGTGTGTATTATGAGGTTCTGCAGCAGCTGCGGTGTATTATGAGGTTCTACAACAGCTCAGGTTTGTATTATGAGGTTCTGCAGCAGATGAGGTGTATTGTGAGGTTCTGTAGCAGCTGAGGTGTATTATAAGGTTCTGTAGCAGCAGATGAGGTGTATTGTGAGGTTCTGTAGCAGCTGAGGTGTATTATGAGGTTCTGCAGCAGCTGAGGTGTGTATTATGAGGTTCTGCAGTAGATGAGGTGTATTGTGAGGTTCTGTAGCAGTTGAGGTGTATTATGAGGTTCTGCAGCAGCTGAGGTGTATTATGAGGTTCTGCAGCAGCTCAGGTTTGTATTATGAGGTTCTGCAGCAGATGAGGTGTATTGTGAGGTTCTGTAGCAGCTGAGGTGTATTATGAGGTTCTGCAGCAGCTGAGGTGTGTATTATGAGGTTCTGCAGCAGATGAGGTGTATTGTGAGGTTCTGCAGCAGCTGAGGTGTGTATTGTGAGGTTCTGTAGCAGTTGAGGTGTGTATTATGAGGTTCTGCAGCAGCTGAGGTGTATTATGAGGTTCTGTAGCAGCTGAGGTGTATTATAAGGTTCTGTAGCAGCTGAGATGTGTGTTATGAGGTTCTGCAGCAGCTGAGGTGTATTGTGAGGTTCTGTAGCAGCTGAGGTGTATTATGAGGTTCTGCAGCAGCTGAGGTGTGTATTATGAGGTTCTGCAGCAGCTGAGGTGTATTATGAGGTTCTGCAGCAGCTGAGGTGTGTATTATGAGGTTCTGCAGCAGATGAGGTGTATTATGAGGTTCTGCAGCAGCTCAGGTTTGTATTATGAGGTTCTGCAGCAGCTGAGGTGTATTATGAGGTTCTGCAGCAGCTCAGGTTTGTATTATGAGGTTCTGCAGCAGATGAGGTGTATTGTGAGGTTCTGTAGCAGTTGAGGTGTATTATGAGGTTCTGCAGCAGCTGAGGTGTATTATGTACATGACTATTATTTACAGCTTATTTTCCATGTTGGGGGTCACCGCTCCCGTATTCTCTGCTTCGTCACCACAGTTTCCCGCTTACGACACAGAATCGCTTTAGGTTAGATTTGACCAAACTTTACGTCCTCATATAAACCTCCGCGAGCCGAGCGCGGCCCGATACAAACATTGGTTCTCGCCTCCATCAATAATATTGATAATAAATTCATTTCTTTAGCCGCCACGCTGCGCCAAAAAGTGCTTAACTGCCGAAAATCGTCCAACACAGAAACACAATTCTACCCCCAGCGTATCCGTGTAATTACCCGGCGTCCTTCCATGTCGTCCATCAAACACCATTTTTTCCGTGCACGTCTCTGTGAGACGGGTAATGAGGATGGCCATGTCGCCGTGGTGTTGGGGGGGGGGGGGGGCACGGCAGCGTCTGCACTTACGCCGTAATTTACGGCAAATCAACACATCATTTATGGTAAGTGCATTGATCAGATGCTTATTATTGTTGCGCTCCGCTATCCAGGAGGCCATTATACGGGCCCCATATAGCGGGAGGTTGCACCGTCCTGTCCTTTTATTGAGGACAGGGGACATTGTGCCGATTTGACATAAACAGCTGCTGTCATTTAACCCCTTCATGTGATGTACGCCGGCGTGACACAATGTTACAATAACATCCTGTATTGCAAAATGTATCCTATGGAAAAACAAAAAAATCCCTTAAAGGGGTTGTCCGGCCTTAGGGCACAAGTCTGTAGTCACTCTACAGACCCGTGAATCCTCGCACTGTGTGTTGTCAGGATTCTCCAGTAGCGGGCGGTCATGTACTCATAACTATGCGATTTGCATACGTCGAGCCACATACCAACTAGACGTGCCCGAGCTCGCTCAATACACTTGCATTGAGAAAGGCTGTGCACGTCTAGTCGGCATGTGACCGCATGTATGCAAATCACATATTTGTGAGTCCACAGCTCCCAGCGCTGGCACTGGAGAATCCTGACAGCGGGCAGGGCGAGAATTCCCAAGTCTGCAGTAACATAGAGTGATTTGTATCCCAAGGCTGAACCACCCCTTTAATCTTGCCATTACTTTACCTGTAAGGGTAGCATTTCTCATTGAGGAGAGTTATAAGCTCAAGCTGGTGTAGAGAGAGACTTATAGACCAGGCAGTGCTCCCTGGGAAAGAATGTATGTAAATGAGTAACAGCGCCACCTAGAGGTCATTAGTCTAGGGGTATTGTTTATCATCATGAAGGCCAAGAAGTTGGTGTAGGGAGTCTTAAAGACCAAGCAGTGCTCCCTGGGAAAAAAAAGGTATGCATACGAGCTCCCCACTAGGATTAACAGCTCCATCTAGAGGTCAAACACAGACTTTTCACCCAGCCAACCACTAACCTGCTCTGCACTGATGAGAGGGAATAAGCCTGAAAAAGTTGCCTACAGATGGATGTCTTCCTTTTGGATAGGACTCTAGTTTGGATAATATCCTTAATAATGTGGCTGGATCCCCCCTAAAGGAACCCCAGGATCGTTAAAAAATGTACAATCAGTGGTGGGTCGACTACTGGGACTCAAACCCACCCGGAGAACCAGAATCTACGAGTCCCCTGAGTGCAATGTCTACAGTAAGCTCATAATCGCCCCCTAGTGGTGACTGCAGGCGGCCAAAGTGTTAGCATTCACCTCTGTTTGTGCGGTAGATTTGGAGATATATTTTATAAACACTATTAAGATATACTATATAATTAATCAACACATCAAGTCCGACCTAAAAATGACCTGGTATTAATAGGGTGATATTCTCCTTAAAGGAAAAGAAATACTAACATCTATGATAAGGTCACATCCTTATTTAATGGAAGACATAAAAACCAAAGCAAAAAAAATAAAAAATAGAGGAACTTCAAAACTGGGTTAATGGATTTCAAAGTGAAAAGCCCAAAGGCTCAGATATCCGGGCAAGCTGTCACCACGTACACTGGGTATAAGATCAAATAGTCAGGACAGCTTGTAGAGCTGACGCTCCATCTGTTGCACAGACTTCTGGGATGCCCAGGGTCAAGGCTTGCAGATTTTAAGATGTTCTTCAGCAGCTGTTCCATTGGTGTGAATATATATGAACGGCAATGACTGTGGATTTCCCCCATAGCCCAGGTGGTCATCAAGGTAAAAGATCACATATATGAACAGATGTTTCCTACAATAATAGATGATAGGTTTTCTGCAAATGAAGATGCCTGAACCATCTTCTCTAGGTGTCACCTATTAGGTCCAACCCTTGCAACATGACCAGGATTTTTAGCCACACCACGCACCCATCGACAGTCATTTTTTTCTGGGATATTTACCCTTCAAAACTGTGTCATATCAGTAGCCAAACTCTATCCTGTATATATGAGGGGTAAGTACCTCGGATGGGTGTTTGGCTTGGCTAATTTCTCCATAGTGATGTAGCAAGGCTCATTAAAAGGTTGGACATTGTCTTCTACATGGCACTAGACAGATCATTTTCTTTCCTATGGGAGATATCTAATTTGTATTTTTTTCCTATTGAGCGGTGCTTAGGGAGAGCCGGTACCCCCATCGCCACCCCCTAAAGTTAAAACTCCAATGAGATGGAAAAACATCCTGTGTCTGTTCACAGAACAAACTTCTACTTCCCTTGTCTGGAAATGGTGCTAAAAAACTGGTTTCCTTCAGATAATTGGAAAAAATCTGAGATGTGTCCCATCCAACGAGGCCTTTGTGGTCATTTTTGGCACATAAGCTAATGTTTTTTATTTCTCGATAGTGATGTAGCAAGGCTCATTAAAAGGTTGGACATTGTATTCTACATGGCACTAGACAGATCATTTTCTTTCCTATGGGGGATATCTAATTTGTATGTTTTTCCTATTGAGCGGTGCCTAGGGAGAGCCGGTACCCCCATCGCCACCCCCTACAGTTAAATCTCCAATGAGATGGAAAAGCATCCTGTGTCTGTTCACAGAACAAATTTCTACTTCCCTTGTCTGGAAATGGTGCTAAAAAACGGGTTTCCTTCAGACAATTGGAAAAAATCTGAGACGTGTCCCATCCAACGAGGGCTTTGTGGTCATTTTTGGCACATAAACCAATGTTTTTTCTTTTTGGCATATACCAGAAGATTTTCTGAGAAGTTTGGACATTTATGAAGATTTATGTATCTTCCTAACAGTACCGAATACATACCTGCCAACAGTTCAAGTTAACACAATTTTTGGCATTTAGGGTCCCCATAAACACTAGCCTGAGGTCAGAGTTGTCCGAACTTGCTGATATTGGCTGGATTGACCAATGGTTTAATGTGTGCGAGGAGTGGACCTCCAGGGTCACTCAACAGGTGATATTGTTGGAAAGAAGGATGGAAATAAGCTGCTGCCAGTGGTATCTGGCACCAGCTCTCTCCTCGAGAAAACAGGAACGCTTGGCCGGTATGGGGGCTGTCGAGAGATGGTACGGCCGATGTCTATCTAAAGTATAATGGGGCTTTTACTTTGTCGCTGTCATGCAAATTGAACCCACAAAAGAATGAAGATTAGCTCTTAATTCAGATTAAAATTTCCTTTCTAGGCACCTCAGGGGCGGTCCTGGGCAAAGCAAGGGTGGGGCTTAATTCTAATACTACCTGAAATGTAAAAATACTAGATTATGTCAACTTTACCACTCACACCCAACTAAACCTGCAGAGGGAACTACCCCGGGGTGCTAAGGGTCCGTCTGTGTGGCTCATTACAAAGGCACGTCTAATTCTATATTGTGGGAGCCCAAAGAAAAAAATTGTAACATATTAACCAAAACAATAAAACCATATTTAGTGGTAATTTAATATTGCCATTGGATAATGTCTTAGGGCGCAGCGAATATAGGGTTAAACGTGACAGAAGATAAAAATATAAATTTCATCCCAAAATTGCGGTAAGGATGTGGAAGGAAATGAAAGGTGCTGAACTTGTAGAATAGAGATTATTAGCTCCGACATAATGAAATCCAAATGCTTTTATAATTAAAAATAAATCAGGTATTATGAGGCTAATATCAGGAACGTTCCCCAGCATCTGCGGAAAATATCGCAGCCCCCCACAACCCTGCGACATGAAAGGACCGACAGCGGCTGGGAGCGGATTATATGGAGGGGAATGGCTTTAGTTCTCTCCTGCAGCTGAGACATTGACAAATTGTCCTCTTTGTCTCTTAATGATATTGGTGCAAAGCGGAAAATTGCACTAACTTTTATCAGCCCATCTGCCCCTCTCTCCCAAAATGACTTGTCTGTATTAATATGGCCGTGCGTGTCTTGGAGGAGGCTTCTTTTTTTTTGCTACATTACAGCCCCACTGAGCATTGCCGCGCCGGGAACACCAACCTTCTGTACGCAAGCGGTTTTATCGCGTCTGCTTTTAATAGGGCCTGTCAGCCTCGAGGTGGACACCACTAAATCTTCTTTATGTCACATGGTAATGGTGCCATTAGTGGGCAGGATGCTGAATAGAGTGTGTACTCTGCAGTGGGGCAACTCCAGCCCTGGGCAGCGTGGCCCCGACCTGTGGCCCCAACATGTAAAGGCTGCACAATAAAATGTGGTTTAGAAAAGTATAAGGTATGCATCTATCTCATATCTATCCTAGATCTATGTATATACAGTATCTGTCTCTCCAACCATCCATCTTTCACACTCTCTATCCGTCTCTCGCCATCCATCTCTCCAACCATCCCTCTATCCATCACTCTCCATCCATCGCCCTCTGCTCATCCATCTCTATCTATCCCTCCATCACTCTCTCCATCCATTGCCCACTAGTCATCCATACCTCTCCATCCATCTCTCTAGCTTTCTCCATCCATCTCTCATTCTCTCCATCCACCTTTCTATCTTTCTCCATCCACCTCTCTTTCTCCATCCATCTGTCCATCCATCTCTCTACCTTTCTCCATCCACCTCTCTATCTTTCTCCATCCATCTCTCTACCTTTCTCCATCCATCTCTCTAGCTTTCTCCATCCATCTCTCCATCCATCTCTCTATCTTTCTCCATCCACCTTTCTATCTTTCTCCATCCACCTCTCTTTCTCCATCCATCTGTCCATCCATCTCTCTATCTTTCTCCATCCATCTCTCTATCTTTCTCCATCGATCTCTCTATCTTTCTCCATCCACCTCTCTATCTTTCTCCATCCACCTTTCTATCTTTCTCCATCCACCTCTCTTTCTCCATCCATCTGTCCATCCATCTCTCTATCTTTCTCCATCCATCTCTCTATCATTCTCCATCTATCTCTCTATCTTTCTCCATCGATCTCTCTATCTTTCTCCATCCACCTCTCTATCTTTCTCCATCCATCTCTCTATCTTTCTCCATCCATATCTCCATCCACCTCTTTATCTTTCTCCATCCATCTCTCTATCTTTCTCCATCCACCTCTCTATCTTTCTCCATCCATCTCTCTATCTTTCTCCATCCATCTCTCTAGCTTTCTTCATCCACCTCTCTATCTTTCTCCATCCATCTCTTTATCTTTCTCCATCCACCTCTCTATCTTTCTCCATCCACCTCTCTATCTTTCTCCATCCATATCCCCATCCATCTCTCTATCTTTCTCCATCCATCTCTCTAGCTTTCTTCATCCATCTCTCTAGCTTTCTTCATCCACCTCTCTATCTTTCTCCATCCACCTCTTTATCTTTCTTCATCCACCTCTCTAGCTTTCTTCATCCATCTCTCTATTTTTCTCCTTCCATCTCTCTATTTTTCTCCATCCACCTCTCTATCTTTCTCCATCCACCTCTCTATCTTTCTCCATCCACCTCTCTATCTTTCTCCATCCACCTCTCTATCTTTCTCCATCCATCTCTCTATCTTTCTCCATCCATATCTCCATCCATCTCTCTATCTTTCTCCATCCATCTCTCTAGCTTTCTTCATCCATCTCTCTATCTTTCTCCATCCACCTCTCTGTCTTTCTCCATCCACCTCTCTATCTTTCTCCATCCATCTCTCTATCTTTCTCCATCCATATCTCCATCCATCTCTCTATCTTTCTCCATCCACCTCTCTATCTTTCTCCATCCATCTCTCTAGCTTTCTTCATCCATCTCTCTATCTTTCTCCATCCACCTCTCTGTCTTTCTCCATCCACCTCTCTATCTTTCTCCATCCATCTCTCTATCTTTCTCCATCCATATCTCCATCCACCTCTCTATCTTTCTCCATCCACCTCTCTATCTTTCTCCATCCATCTTTCTATCTTTCTCCATCCATCTCTCTATCTTTCTCCATCCATCTCTCCATCCATCTCTCTAACTTTCTCCATCCACCTTTCTATCTTTCTCCATCCTCCTCTCTATCTTTCTCCATCCATATCTCCATCCACCTCTCTATCTTTCTCCATCCACCTCTCTATCTTTCTCCATCCATCTTTCTATCTTTCTCCATCCATCTCTCTATCTTTCTCCATCCATCTCTCCATCCATCTCTCTAACTTTCTCCATCCACCTTTCTATCTTTCTCCATCCTCCTCTCTATCTTTCTCCATCCACCTCTCTATCTTTCTCCATCCACCTCTCTATCTTTCTCCATCCATCTCTCTATCTTTCTCCATCCACCTCTCTATCTTTCTCCATCCACCTCTCTATCTTTCTCCATCTATCTCTCTACCTTTCTCCATCCATCTCTCTACCTTTCTTCATTCATCTCTGTCTCTCTCCATCCATCTGACTCTCTCCATCCATCCATCTCTCCCCCAGTCTCTCCCTCTCCATCCATGTTATGGAAATTGCCAAGATTAAAATACCCCTTTAAAGTTTATTCAGATTAATAGGATAACAAAGTGTAAATAACGAACTGTAAAGACTGTTCATCCTGATCCTCCTGGTTCATAAACAGAATGTGGAGGTGAGACAGTGCTATTCTGCATAACATTATAGAATACTATCCTAGATACAATCCACAGCATGACAATCACATGGACGCCCAGACCTTTCTTCTATGGGATATATCGGCTACCACACTATAAATATATAGAATAGTTATGCATCACTCCTGGTAACAGATATCTCGTGGGTTTACTTTGCTCAGATAAGTGCACGGGTAAAGAACAGATTTGTGCATTAACTGAGCCGGACCTTTCAGAAAACATTGATCCAAAACAAGCAATAAAAATAAAGCTGCGTTTTCAGAGTGTGTGACCCTTCTGTGTATATCACCGCCGCTGCTAACTCCTTTATAATAACACTTCATGCACTGCCCAGCGCACAGCAAGATCAATAGAAGCTCTAACGACTGGGATGTATATGTTCTCAGTCAATGTTATGTTAACGAGAAGTGTTACAAAAATCACTTACAAGGAAGAGTGCACTCAGTTTTACATTGGGGTTACTGCGTCCTTTGTTTACTAAAAACACTTTTTGGTGCAGATTTTGGTGGAGTCAGTCTCTTTTTGCACATAGGTTACTAGAGTTCTCTTTTTTTGCATTATGGTGACCGGAGTGCATAGTTTTCTTTGTAGGGCTACAATGTCCTGTTCTGAAATGTAGTCTCTAGACTGCATGAGTTCTGTATTTAGTTTACTAGAGTGCCCTCTAGAATAGACTGCACTCTATACAGAACACACTCTCCTTTGTGTATAGATTGCTCTGTTTCTGTAAGGTTATCATAACGGGAGCACTCTGTTAATCTCTATACAAACACAGAGCACTCTAGTAACCTCCATACAAAAACAGAGGGCTCTCGGCATATACAAAGATTGCTGCAATTCACTTATTTGTTATAAAAATGCTCTGTGTCTTTTGTGGAGGTTACTAGAGTGCTATGTTTTGTATAGAGGTTACTAGAGTGCTCTGCGTTTTGTATGGAGGTTACTGGATTGCTCTGTTTTGCATAGAGCTTAGCAGAGTGCTTTCTTTATATACAAAGGTTGCTGCAATGCACTTGTTACTAGAATGCTCTGTGTTTTGTGTGGAGGTTACTAGAATGCTGTGTTTTGTATGCAGGTTACTAGAGTTCTCTGTATCTTGTATGGAGGTTACTAGAGTGCTCTGTATCTTGTATGGAGGTTACTAGAGTGCTCTGTATCTTGTATAGAGGTTACTGGAGTGCTCTATATCTTGTATAGAGGTTACTGGAGTGCTCTGTATCTTGTATGGAAGTTACTAGAGTGCTTTGTGTTTTGCATGTAGGTTACTAGAGTGCTTTGTATGGAGGTTACTAGAGTGCTCTGCATCTTGTATGGAGGTTACTAGAGTGATGTTTGTTTTGTATAGAGGTTACTAGAGTGCTCTGCATCTTATATGGAGGTTACTAGAGTGCTCTGTATCTTGTATGGAGGTTACTAGAGTGCTCTGCATCTTGTATGGAGGTTACTAGAGTGCTCTCTATCTTGTATAGAGGTTACTAGAGTGCTCTGCATCTTGAATAGAGGTTACTAGAGTGCTCTGTATCTTGTATGGAGGTTACTAGAGTGCTCTCTATCTTGTATAGAGGTTACTAGAGTGCTCTGCATCTTGAATAGAGGTTACTAGAGTGCTCTGTATCTTGTATGGAGGTTACTAGAGTGCTCTGTATCTTGTATGGAGGTTACTAGAGTGCTCTGTATCTTGTATAGAGGTTACTGGAGTGCTCTATATCTTGTATAGAGGTTACTGGAGTGCTCTGTATCTTGTATGGAAGTTACTAGAGTGCTTTGTGTTTTGCATGTAGGTTACTAGAGTGCTTTGTATGGAGGTTACTAGAGTGCTCTGCATCTTGTATGGAGGTTACTAGAGTGATGTTTGTTTTGTATAGAGGTTACTAGAGTGCTCTGCATCTTATATGGAGGTTACTAGAGTGCTCTGTATCTTGTATGGAGGTTACTAGAGTGCTCTGTATCTTGTATGGAGGTTACTAGAGTGCTCTGCATCTTGTATGGAGGTTACTAGAGTGCTCTGCATTTTGTATGGAGGTTACTAGAGTGCTCTGTATCTTGTATGGAGGTTACTAGAGTGCTCTGCATCTTGTATGGAGGTTACTAGAGTGCTCTCTATCTTGTATAGAGGTTACTAGAGTGCTCTGCATCTTGAATAGAGGTTACTAGAGTGCTCTGTATCTTGTATGGAGGTTACTAGAGTGCTCTCTATCTTGTATAGAGGTTACTAGAGTGCTCTGCATCTTGAATAGAGGTTACTAGAGTGCTCTGTATCTTGTATGGAGGTTACTAGAGTGCTCTGTATCTTGTATGGAGGTTACTAGAGTGCTCTGTATCTTGTATAGAGGTTACTGGAGTGCTCTATATCTTGTATAGAGGTTACTGGAGTGCTCTGTATCTTGTATGGAAGTTACTAGAGTGCTTTGTGTTTTGCATGTAGGTTACTAGAGTGCTTTGTATGGAGGTTACTAGAGTGCTCTGCATCTTGTATGGAGGTTACTAGAGTGCTCTCTATCTTGTATAGAGGTTACTAGAGTGCTCTGCATCTTGAATAGAGGTTAGTAGAGTGCTCTGTATCTTGTATGGAGGTTACTAGAGTGCTCTCTATCTTGTATAGAGGTTACTAGAGTGCTCTGCATCTTGAATAGAGGTTACTAGAGTGCTCTGTATCTTGTATGGAGGTTACTAGAGTGTTCTGTATCTTGTATGGAGGTTACTAGAGTGCTCTGTATCTTGTATGGAGGTTACTAGAGTGCTCTGCATCTTGTATGGAGGTTACTAGAGTGCTCTGTATCTTGTATGGAGGTTACTAGAGTGCTCTGTATCTGGTATGGAAGTTACTAGAGTGCTCTGCATCTTGTATGGAGGTTACTAGAGTGCTCTGCATCTTGTATGGAGGTTACTAGAGTGCTCTGCATCTTGTATGGAGGTTACTCGAGTGCTCTGCATCTTGTATGGAGGTTACTAGAGTGCTCTGCATCTTATATGGAGGTCACTAAAGTGCTCTGTATCTTGTATGGAGGTTACTAGAGTGCTCTGCATCTTGTATGGAGGTTACTAGAGTGCTCTGCATCTTGTATGGAGGTCACTAGAGTGCTCTGTATCTGGTATGGAAGTTACTAGAGTGCTCTGCATCTTGTATGGAAGTTACTAGAGTGCTCTGCATCTTATATGGAGGTTACTAGAGTGCTCTGCATCTTATATGGAGGTTACTAGAGTGCTCTGTTGGTGTGAAGGTTACGAGAATGCCTACTGTTATGTTTTTATGTTAGTAGAGTGCCCTCTTTTTATGGATCTCCCTAGTGTACCCCGTTGTCTACTGGTAGTAGATCGCCTCTGATTCTTGATACTAGACTATTGTATTTCTTTTTTCATGGCCACCAGAGTGCTCTCTATACTTCATCTACTAGATGTTCCTAAATGTTCTAATATTTTGCAAATAATCAGAAAAGAAATGCCCAAAGCCCTACAGGAGAGGCGTGAGAGCGCAGGACTCTGGGCCTCTCCCAGGACCGGTCACCTAAGCCTCCGTTACAGCCGCCGTATAATTTACCTTTGCCTCTTGACAAGTCATTTAGCCGTGATGTAGAGCGGCCATAAAAGCATCATACATTGCGTATACATTAAGGGAAAGGTTTATTCTCTCTCCGCTATTATGCTAGAACAAAAATAAAAGTTTTATGACTCCGTTTTTATTACCAGCAAATGTATTAAAAAGTTATCTGTGGAATTAAATGTTCTGACATTTTCCCGTTGCAGATAAATAGGGAAAAAAAAAAAACAGCTTGTTTTATGGAGAACATTTTGCATTTCAGGTACATAGGAGATTCAACCACGGAAAGTTAACCCAACAACATAGGTGATGAATAGATCCTAAAGATTTGGAAAATCTTAACATATAATCGAAACATATATTTTATTACAAAAGGTCCATGGCAAGAGGAGGCCTGGCGGTGCGCACAAAAGTAATTTCCTGAAGTCACCACTAGGAGGAGCTCATTGCACAGCAATATTTACTGTTTACATGTAGCTGTATAAATCTGTCTGCAGTGAGCTCCCTCTAGTGGTGACAGCAGGAAGTTCCACGTCCCATTTATGAGTTGTATTTCTGGAAAAAGAAAGCTAGAAGTATGTAATAAAAAGTTTCAAAGCTACAGTTATATTACGTTTGAAAGGTTATTCCGAGCTTGTACATTTATGACATTGCCATAATTGCATAGTAGATGCTGATCAGGACACAGACAGAAGAGGTCTCTTTGCAAGAATATGAGCCCATTGCGATCCACTAGATCATCGTAAGGGACAATTCCATCTGCTTTGGCCCCTGTGCAGCCCCAAAGGTTACACTGATGATATGTCCACACATGATGCCGAACCCATAAACCGGACCCACATCCATCTCAAGTACGCGGCCCCGAGCTGCTGTTAATGGAGAGGTGTCAGAATTCCCATTGATTTCTATTGGAATTTCAACCATCTCTCCACATACAACGGTGCCCATTGTGGATCCATTCTCGAGCTAAAAGGGGAATACACTGGATCACCTAGTGGGTATGTCAGAAAAATATCCCTTTACTTAAGAAATTGCACATTTCTAGGAGCTCAGAGTTGAGGATACTGCCCATCATAACTAGCGCAGGGGCTCATGCACCAGTAGGCATCCAGCAGAAGCCCCTATTTAAGGAGACCCTCTTTAGAATAGGGCACATTTAAGCTATAGGGAACATTCATCAATTTTCCCCTTTCTAAAGGGGGCAGCCTGTTACATCAGAGGCTAAGGGCCGGATCGAGTCTAGCAACAGGTTCCAAAGATGGTCCGTCTATTGCTCAGCAGTGTCGAGGGGTTCCGACATGCCGTCAGCTCCCATTCACTTATTATTATTTATTCCATGGCGCTTTACATGTGAAAAGGGGTGCACATAATGAAAACAAATGCAATAATCTTGAACAAATCGAGTCACCGACAGGTACAGGAGGAGAGAGGACCCTGCTGGCAAGGGCTCACAATCTACTTCTACAGACGGTGAGCTGCAATACCCAAGAATGGCCACTAGGGAGCAATACTTGATCAGTGATGGTTCTAGGTGTCAGACCCCACAATCTGATATTGATGACAAATCCTAAGGATGGATTTATCTATTTTACTCTTATATAGCGCCATTTATTCCACAGCGCTGTATAAACATGATCATCACTGTCCCCATTGGGGTTCACAGTGTACATTCCTTATCAGTATGCCTTTGAAGTGTGGGAGGAAACCGGAGACCCCGGAGGAAACCCACACAAGATGGGGAGAACATACTAACCACCTGTGGATGTAATCCTTGGTGGGCTTTAAACCCAGAAAACCAGTGTTGCAAAAAAGTGCTAACCACTGAGCCATGTGTGCTAACCACCGAGCCACTGAGCGCCAACCACTGAGCCACCACGTACCAACCACTGAGCCATGTGTGCCAACCACTGAGCCAACTTGTGCCAACCACTGAGCCATGTGTGCCAACCACTGAGCCATGTGTGCCAACCACTGAGCCATGTGTGCCAACCACTGAGCCACCATCTTCTAACCATTGAACCATCGTGTACTAACCACCGAGCCACCATGTTATAACCATTAAGCCATTGTGCAGCCCATTCATCAATATACAAGTGTTTCTCAGTAAATTAGAATATCATCAAAAAGTGAATGTATTTCAGTTCTTCAATACAAAAAGTGAATCTCCTATATTCTATAGAGTCATTACACACAGAGTGATCTATTCCAAGTGTTTATTTCTGTTCATGTTGATGATTATGGCTTACAGCCAAGGAAAACCCAAAAGTCATTATCTCAGTAAATTAGAATAATTAACAAAAAACACCTGTAAATGCTTCCTAAGTGTTTATAAAGGTCCCTTAGTCTGTTTCAGCAGCTCCACAATCATGGGGAAGACTGCTGACCTGACAGATGTCCAGAAGGCGTCACTGACACACTCCACAAGGAGGGGAAGCCACAAAAGGTCATTGATAAAGAAGCTGCTGTTCACACAGTGCTGTATCCAAGGATATTAATGGAAAGTCGAGTGGAAGGAAAAAGTATGGTAGAGAAAGGTGCATAAGCAACCGGGATAACCGCAGCCTGGAAAGGATTGTTAAGAAAAGGCCATTCAGTAATGTGGGGGAGATTCACAAGGAGTGGACGGCTGCTGGAGTCATTGCTTCACCACACACAGACGTCTCCAGGACATGGGCTACAAGTGTCACATCCCTTGTGTCCGGCCACTCATGACCAACAGACAGCGCCAGAAGCGTCTCACCTGGGCCAAGGAGGAAAAGAACCGGACTGTTGTCAGGGGTCCAAGGTGTTGTGTTCAGATGAAAGCAAATTTTGCATTTCATTTTGAAATCAAGGTCCCAGAGTCTGGAGGAAGAGTGGAGGCCACAATCCAAGCTGCTGGAGGTCTAGTGTGAAGTCTCCACAATCAGTGATGGTTTGGGGAGCCATGTCATCTGCTGGTGTAGGTCCACTGGGTTTTATCAAGACCAAAGTCAGCGCAGCCGTCTACCAGGAAATGTCAGAGCACTTCATGCTTCCCTCTGCCAACAAGCTTTATGGAGATGGAAATGTCATTCTCCAGCAGGACTTGGCCCCTGTCCACACGGCCAAAAGTACCAATACCTGGTGTAAAAACAACAGTATCACTGGGCTTGATTGGCAGCAAACTCCCCTGACCTTAACCCCATAGAGAATCTATGGAGTATTGTGAAGAGGAAGATGAGAGACACCAGACCCAACAATGCAGAGGAGCTGAAGGCTGCTATCAAAGCAACCTGGGCTTCCATAACCCCTCAGCAGTGCCACAGGCTGATCGCCTCCATGCCACGTCGCATTGATGCAGTAATTGATGCAAAAGGAGCCGCGACCAAGTATTGAGAGCATTTACTGAACATACATTTAAGTAGGCCAACATTTCGGATGTTAAAATCATTTTTCAATCTGGTGTTATAAAGTATTCTAATTTAGTGAGATAATGACTTTTGGGTTTTCATTGGCTGTGAGCCATAATCATCAACATTAACAGAAATAAACAGATGAAATAGATCACTCTGTGTGTAATGACCCTATGTAATATAGGAGATTCACTTTTTGTATTGAAGAACTGAAATAAATTCACTGTTTGATGATATTCTAGTTTTGTGAGAAGCACCTGTGTGTAAAACCCTTTTAATTTATTTTATTTAACTTTTTTTTTTTGCATTTTATTATAATTAGTTGCTAATTTATCTGCTTTTTTAGTTAAATGCTAAAGATAAATTAGATTTTCTTGTAAGGAATTTCCAGGCAGAGTCTCCAGAAAAGAAAAAAAAATCTTCTGCTAAAAAGGAAATCCGCAAAAAAAAACCTCTTCTAATTAGATGAATCGAATGATTGTGTACAGACGCGCAGCAGAGGGTGAAAATCGGATTATTCCTTCCCGTCGGGCGCACATTTCATGTCTTAATGAGTTCACTGCACCAGGTAAATTGCTACCTGTGTTCCAGGCCCACGGACTAATGAGATTATCAGGCAGCGGCCGACAGACACCGCGCCGTCCGGGCCGCGATATCACGCCGCATTCTGCACACACCGCCCTCCGGAATAACCAATCATGTTGATATTATCTAGTAATTTCACGTTTTGTTTTTTTTGCTCGGGGGGGTTTGATAAATGCCGATCGGAGAAGTCAATAATTTGTATTTTAATATCCTGATGAAATAAATGAGCTCCGTGCTGCCCCCTGCTGGCCCATTTTATATAAAACAAAACAAAATCATTCAATAATTGGGAAAAAGTTCTGAAACTTTTTTAATATACTTTAGATATAATCTGATTGTTGTCATTGAACGATATAACAAAAGACATTAATTTCTTCAGTCTTAGGGGAGCAATGAGGTTTATTCTGAAAGTCCACAATATTGTCTTTGTGTTTCAGATCCTAATTTATTTATTTAATATCTCTGCTGACTTTCAGTGAATGGGAACGTTCTCGTTTACACGCGCAGGCTAAAAACCTAAATACTTTTTACAGCGGATGGTTTGTTACAATTGGATCCAGTGTAGACAATCCCCTGTGAGCTGAAAAGATTGATACATTTTATCTGTATTGATACTTTGTAGCAAAATATCGGGATAACCGATAATGATTTGTGCTCCTGGATGATTCCCCCCCCCCCCAAAAAAAAGCTAATTATCCACTATTGTATACTGATTTATGGGGGTCCGACTACTGGAACCCCCAGTAATCCTGAAAATCCAGCGCCCATTCGGAATGGGGTGGAGGTGGACATGCTGGACTTCCACCTCAGTCCACCGCCAGAAGTGGCCGAGCACTGCGCTTTGCTTTCTCCAGCAGTCTCAAACAAGAGGAGGTCGAGCATGTCCACCTCTGCTCCATTCGAGGTGGGCTCTGGGGGGTTCTATTTCCCTTTTTTAGGATTGTGGTCCGCAGCGATCAGTAACTTATCCCCTACCCAATCAATAAGGGATAACTCTTATAAATTGAACTCACAGAGGATTGTCCAGACTGGATACAATTGTAACAAACACGCATCAATGAAAAGCATCGGTGTAAACAAGAAGATCCTTATTCACAGACAGGAAGCAGAGATCTCGGAAACATTGGTTTATATTTAGGTTGTGTCATTACTAATCAGATAAATGGTCGTCCACCTGGATGTAACTTCAGAGGCTGCACAGGTAATACCGGCGTTTACACCCTGGCGCAGAAGGCATCGACAGACCCCCCTGATCATTGGGGGGGGGCACCAGTATTATAAATGGCACATGGTAGCTGGGGACCTGCATCGAGACCCAGGACCCCCAAATTATACCTCACGTCCCCGACTCTTGTAATGTCTGCGGAAAACATAAAAATAAATGAAGAATCGCAAATGAAATAAACAACCAGAATAACTATAACAATGTTAATATACTGTATAACGATATTAAATGTGATATAATATATATTGTATAATATATAATGAATTTTAATGGAATTTATACAGAAAGAGACAAGACCCCCCTATGGCGGTATGTCTGCCCCAATCTACAGAAGCACACTGCTGCCATCTTGTGGCCAAAAGAGGAAGTGTCCTTCATTTGTAAATGTATTTATTTATTTTAGTCACTTCTATAACTCCATTAATTCCTCAGCGCTTTACAGACATTCTCTGCACTGTCCCCATTAGGGCTCACAATCTAGATTCCCTATCTGTATGTCTTTGGGGTGTGGGAGGAAACCAGAAACTTCTGAAGAAACCCACGCAAACACGGGGAGAACATACAAACTCCTTGCAGATGTTGTCCTTGGTGGGATTTGACTGAGACATTAACGTACATCAATAATAAGAATTCATGTATTAGGGACACTCGCCTTTGCCATTGTATTCTGGTTCAATGCCTCATGGTATAAAATATCCTGTCTCATTGTCCCCGGTGTATATCTTCTGGCCCCCCAGTGTGTCTTTACTGAAATGTGACTGAACGGCCTCTGGGGTACCAAGTCCATCCATGACATTTCTTCCCCCTGAACCTTCCCCCATCACCTGTGAGTGATATTATTGAGAAGTGGAAAGAGCCGCAGCAACTCAGCCACGAAGTGGAGACCCCGTAACATTACAGAGCGGGGGGCCGAGTGCTGAGGAGCAAAGGGTAGAAAAGTCACCACGACTCTGCTGACCCCACAACTGCTTTGTCCAGACCGCCTCATCAGCACAAACACTGCGCCCCCGCTGGAAGCTTCATGGCTGAGCAGTTGCATGCAGCCGTACATCACCAAGCGCAATGCTGCACGTCGGAAGTAGTGGTGTAAAACCGCCACCACTGGACTCTGGAGGAGATTATGAGCCCGGCCTCTCCCCAACAAGTGGTCTTCTGGATGAAGGGGCAAAAGTTCCCACCAAACTCCAAAATCTTGCAAAAATCCTTTACAGAAGAGCGGGAGCCGTTATATCTGCAGAGGGGGCAACTGTATATTAATATCTATGGCTGTAGGAAAACTCCTTGGGTGGTGTAATATGGAGGGGGCACATACTTCTGTTCATATAATGCATCTATGTATCATTTTTTTCAGACGTATTGAAATCTCTAAAAATGTTCGATATCGCAGCACCTTGGGTGCCCACAATACTCCGCGCTGTAAAGGATCCATAAAAAATCAAAAAGCCGTCAGCATTTCCATAAATGACCACCAGATGGCGACATGATGATAATATTCCACATCCGCCATGACGTAAACCGGTTTTAATATCTTAAAACAAAAACATAGGACTCAGATTAGAGATGAATCGAACGCCTACCATATCTAAATCAAGACCCCCGGCCCATCTGCCAAGAATCCCAACACATGGGCGGCACTATAGGTCAAATGATGTAACAACACCCGTCGCAGAGCGACCGTACCAGGGTACTCGGATCTACAGCGCCAGAAAAGAGACGGCAAAGACCGGAATCCCCTGCGCACAGAATGGGGTCTGTATGAGGTTCGGTTTGGGGATGTAAACAAGAATGTTCTCCTTCACTAAAAAGTTTTAAGAAAGTTCCAAAACTTTTTTTTTCATACATACATTAAGCTTTATTTACATAGATGTGAGGCACCGGAGCGTGCAGGAGGGTACAGACAACTTTACGTAACTTTTTGGAACTTATTAAAACTTTAGCTGCAAAGTATCCATGAGCTCAGCCTGTACAGGCAGGAAGCACCTGGTCCGCTCGGATCCAGGAAAAAGGGTTCGGAGAATTTGAAAACACTTCATTCCTTATACCTAAAAGAGTTGAGAAAGTGACGCCTTCCCCAACATAGTGCAGCATCTCTCCGCTGGTTAATAAACCCGGGGAAACAGATGCAGCAGAGACCAGTCCTATATAACCGGTCCAAGTGTATCCCCCACTGCATATATTCCGTCACCGAGCAGCTATACATTTACATGCGGTCAGCCAAAAGTCACGGTCCGGCCCTTTAATAAGCCTTGCATCACGCCTAGGCATATTAGCTAAGCCAGACACAAATGTACAGCCGGACGCTTCCACTAGGTGTCACTAGCGAGTTTTCTTTAGCTTATTTGCATGCTTTTCCCACAAAGCATTGACATCGCTGGTCTCCTAGTTTTTTCCCCCTCATCTTTGTAAATGATACTATCGGATAGTTCTTGTAAAATCAAGCACCTTTGCAATTTACTGCTTATTAAAATTTTCATCTGTTCTTGAGATATTAACACTTTATTTTTGTTCACATCTTGTTGTCTAGGAGACCGACCACCGCTGCTATCTAACTTGTAAGGACTGCGCTGAAGCTGGCCGGGATTAGTAAGTAACAGCGCGCTCCAGCAATGCTGATTAGTTTAATAACAGTGAGTACCAGCTCATTTCAAAAAGAAAAAAAAAAGAGATAGTGTAAGCGGCAGCACTGTACATGTTCTGCTGTCTAACAGCGGTGGTCGGTCTCCAAGGCAACAAGCTGAAAAGTGTTAATATCCCAAGAACGGATGAAAATTTTTACTAGCAGTAAATTGCAAATTTGCTTGTTTTTACAAGCTCTATCCAACAATGCCCATTTATGAAGGTGGGATTAATCCTTTAAAGAAAAAAAAATATCCTCCCCAAAACTGTATTAAGAGTGTCTCCATCAGTCAGCCAGACCACTCTCTGCATTAATCGAGGGGCAAATACTCAAAAATAGCTGTTTGTAAATGGGTTTCTGGCTTGGCTAAGGCGTCCGATAACAAAAGAATATGATTAGAAAACTTCTACAGTGAACAATTACATTTGCTGAGATCAAAATAAAAGGCAGGTTTGATCCTGTAGGGGGCCATTTTTATTAGTAATTGCTCAGTGTGTATGTATTGCTGTCAGAGTTCCATTATTTTGATACATAGATCCTTATTCTTGCAGTCACCACTAGGGGGAGCTCACTGAATACGGTTTTATTTCACTGTATGCAATAATCTCAAAGGCTCCCTCTAGTGGTGGCTGCTGATAGCTAGAACTTCACGTTAAACTATATGTTGTTGATGCAGGGGATTTGGAGCTCTGTTTGAGAAATATGAAAATTGAACTGCTATAAAGGTGTATTAAGACAATAGCACAGAATTTTGGATCTATTGACCTATTAGTATTTATGGCTCGTCCAAAGTCCCCTATAGGCCGTGGGTCCAGCTGTCAATCACGCGGAATATAACCTTTTGTTTTTAGAATTTAAAGCAGATATGTCAACATTTTTCCACCCAGGTGCCTGGATTTGTTTAGTGGCGGAGGCAGCAGACGTGATTGCGATCTTAATGAGTGTGTTCTGCAGTCTCATCCTTATCAGCAGCCTTAATATGGGGCTCTTCTGCACACACAGACGTCGCCCCCCTACCCACCCGCTGTTTTTTAAGGTAGCAATGTCACCCTGACCATTGTAAGTTCTCCTATGTGGGGCCTGTCCTCCGCCATAAAAAAGCTGCAGTTAAAGGTAATGATAAACCAGACCTGAATATCCTCTGCTGGGTATGTTTATGGGTGAAGTTAATATAAAACAGGGATTTCTCTGTTTGGGAGGGTGAGGGGGGGGGGGGTCCGGGGAGGTTACAAATGTTTTTTTTTAAGATATATTTACGAGACTAAGAATAAAGAAGTCTTAACGGAGTCACAATATTTTAAAAAAAAATACACCATGATCGGCGGTGGCTCTGTGTGCGGGTCCGGGCATGTGATTGACAGGTGGAGGCTGCAGCTCTTCCTTAGTCTCGTGTGTTGGGAGATCATTTCACATATCTATGGGGTCTGTGCAGAATGTACATTAATCTGCTTATTTTACATCTGTCATTGTGCATTTCTCATATTCCGCCTTGTTCTACAGACACATTTCAGTTAAAGGGGTTGTTTTTTTGTAAGGGTTTTAAAACCGGCCACCAGGTAGACCTGTTTTGCTGTGGTTTATACCTAATAGATAAAGATAAAGTGATAAAGTGGGACTCCACTGTGTATATATATCAAGCTATGGGGAAGGACTGGCACGTCTTAAAGAGACTAGCTAAGCCTCATGGGAAAAAAATATGTAAAAGAGCTCTCCCCTGAAAGGAAAGAAAGCTATCTTGCTACTGACACCTAGTGGAGGTACTTACCCTGTATTTCAATGCCTGACCCTATACTGAGCCTTACAATATGACCATCTGTAGATGGGTGTCTGGTTTGGCAAAGATTAGAGTTGAGTAACTCAGTTCACACTGTCCTGGTCTGGCATCGAGTCCTGTCCTCTGTGGCAACTTGTCCTGGCATTCTGATGCATTTCGACCTTACTAGACCCTGCTTTGTCATTATGATGCAAGGCCTAGTAAGCTGCAGAGGCCCTCAGGGATGCCAGGCCAACGACAACGCCGGGGGCGGAAGCTAGCAGGCCAACAACGATGCTGGGGGTGGAAGCTGGCAGGCCAACGACGATGCCGGGGAGGGGAAGCCGGCAGGCCAATAATGACGCCGGGGGTGGAAGCTGGCAGGCCAACGACGATGTTGGGGGATGAAGCCGGCAGGCCAACGACACACCAGGGGTGGAAGCTGGCAGGCCAACGATGATACCAGAGAGGGATGTCAGCAGGCCAACGACAACGCCAGGGGTGGAAGCCGGCAGGCCAACGACACGCCAGGGGTGGAAGCTGGCAGGCCAATGATGATGCCGGAGAGAGAAGTCAGCAGGCCAATGATGATGCCAGGGGGGAAGCCGGTAGGCCAACGACGACTCCGGGGGTGGAAGCTGGGCAGGCCAACAACGACATACGGGCGGGCAGAAGCCGGCAGGCCAACAACGCCATCAGGGCAGAAGCCGGGCAAGCCAACAACGACATACGGGTGGGCAGAAGCCGGCAGGCCAACAACGCCATCAGGGCAGAAGCCGGGCAGGCCAACGACGACTCCCGGGGGCAGAAGCCGGCAGGCCAATGACGACTTAGGGGGGCGGAAGCCAGCAGGCCAACAACGCCATTAGGGCAGAAGCCGGCAGGCCAACGACGACCCAGAGGGCCAGAAGCTGGCAGGCCAACGCCGCCGCCGGGGGGCAGAAGCCGGCGTGGCGGACTGAACTCAACGATCATCTGGTCTCATTATGTGCAGCTTTTTAGCCAATCGGCTCAAAAGTTACACCTAATTAGAGGAACTCCTACCAACAAAATATCCACATCAACCAGAAAGATTATTGGGTCCCGTCTTCTTCCAAAGCGAAGTCAAATATTGCCTAGAAGAAACGGCGACTGTATGCCTCTTTCCTCATGACCCACAGGACTCTGACTTTGAACTAGACCTTTCTTTGCAGAAAGTATCTGCCCCCCTTCCTCCGGCTGCAATAACAAAATGTGTTCAATGTTTTTATTTGCAGCAAAGGGGTAAATTACCCGTGACAACTTGAAAGAGCGGCTCGCCCCGGTATATATTCAGATAACTAGAAAACACTTGTTTCCTGCCAGCAATTAATACTCCGACAAAATTACCACTTAATATTGTAATGAGGAGGCACAGGAGCTCGGCGGTCCGTGCCTGGTGAGAACCGTCATGGCATACGTGTGCTCCATAGAATCCCAACGGCCTAATGGAACTTTCCAATGAGAGGCAATCGGCACCTAACAAACCTGGGCAAATCCTGGGGCCCACACTCTGCCAAGGGTTCAACCTCCGCCACACTTGTAGGACAAATAAATGCACCGCATGTATGGAGCAGTGTTGTACAGCCGGCACCCGAGTCGGTGTCTCGTTCAATGCGCAACATGATTGCTGGGTTATCGATGACATTTCCATGGCAGCTGGGGGTCCGACTGAAAGCCCCCGTGGGGGGTATCAAAAATGGCATCAAAATAATCTCCAACGACTCAAGAAAATCTACAGGTATCTCTTTTTTTCACTATTTTTTATTTATTTTGAAATGTTTCTATGGCAAATACACCGCCTGGTATCAGGTATACGTCCCCCAGGCTTGTAGGATGAAGCCGGCTTTAGGAAAATGTCTTTCCAGCATGGCCGTAACACCGCTTCTTATTTCCCTGGGATTACGGATTGTGCAGCTCCGCGCACAGCGATGACTTAAAGGGAAAAGTATTACATCAGTTTCCAAAGGACGAAAATCTGTTTCAGAACTGGGACAATAATCCTCGGTCTGATTAACAAATTAGCTGGATCTATACAGATCAAGTAATAGTCACTGGAAGCGGTGACCCTTACAGGGGGGGATTAAACCAACACGGAGCACTAATTTCAGGGCAGTTACTTCACATGCAAAACACAGTCAGGTGTGCCCCCGCAGGTCACAGGCACCTCTTTATGCAAGGAAGAAAGGGCTCTAGGGGTTTAGGCTGAATCCTTTGATGTGTGGGGAGGTTATTCCTGAGCAAGAAGACTTGGGAGGAGGTTACGGGGTTAAAATATGCCAAATGGGGGCCTTGAAAGTTGGAAAAATGCAACAGTTTGCTGCAATTTTGCAAAAAAAAAAAAGGGGGTAAAAACTTCAACTTTGCAAAAAAAAAAAAGGGAGCAAAAATATAAATTGCGGAAACTGTGTAAAAAGTTTTTAAAAGTTTATTTTTTGTCAAAAATCATTTTTATTATAGGATTATAAGGGTCGTGTGTGACTTTCCACAAGTGTTGGTGAGATATCGGCTCATGCAAATTTACCTTTATAAATCTGTTCTGCAATACTTCACTTTTTCTGGATGAAAAATTTAAAAACAAAAATTCAAATTTAAAAAAAAAAAGTTTCAATTAAAAAAAAAAAAATCTAAATAACAAAAAAAATAGCTCAAAAGATGAAAACAATGATCACCCATCATCAAAATGTCAACATTGCTAAGGAAAAACCTTAACAAAAGGGGCATTTAGAAAGCAAGCCGCACATAAAAGGTATCTAAGTACAGAAATATCACGTCTGGAACATTTAAAAATTAGAACAGAAACTCTTGAAGAGTTTAAGAACGAATTCTAATTTTTTTTAGACTATTTCAGTTTACTTCAGCTTTTAGGTGAAGTTTTATATATATATGTATTTTACTATATATGATAGTTTTAGTACAGAGGGTGGCGCTGTTGCATTGCTGTCAATACGAAATATTTCCAACAGGAAATGGTCTAAAGGGGTACTGCAAGTGACAATTATCATTTTTAAAGTAGAAATGTCCTGTACCCCTTCCAAAAATGAACTTTTTTTTTTACTTATATCAACTTAGTTGTGCAAAATATTACATAATATAGCAATTTTCATAGAAGATGACCATTTCTCTTTAAGGCGAAGTAGAGGTGAAGGAAGTAATAGAGGTAGGAGGTTAAGATGATAGGAGGAAAATGACTTCTGAGCATAAAAAACATGTCTGAATGTAATGATAGTGTAGTAAATGCCATCATGTAGCTGTGGAGAGCTGTGTTAACACTTCTCCTTTCATGTGGCGCTCATCCCTCACACTGTAGCTGATCCGCCTGCTTTATTTCCCAGCTGACATCCCAATAATCCTCGCTCTTTTTCTGCTTAACTCTTTTCATGTTTCTCACTATCTCTCATTTTATCTCGTCTTCACCCCTTCTGTCTCCAATTACCGTCATTCTTCCCATAACCTTTTTACATTCTCTATTTTCCTATCGTAAAAAAAAAAGACTTTCAGCCATGTTGTGAGGTCAGCCTTCTACCAGGAAAGATGGTCATTTTTAAGATTTACTTGTTCCCCGGCCTCTATACCATTCATAAAGATAAAAGGACTTTGACAACACTGTGATAAATTATCCTCCAAGGCTGGGGGAACACTTTCCGGGGGATGCACGCTCAACTTCCTGTCCAGGAGCCCATGGTATAATAGACCAGTAAGCCAATAATATGCTGTAATGATTTGTAACTTACCAGGTCCATAGGGGTTGCAGAGGCCACACACTCCGCGGCCTCGATGCAGAGGCCACACACTCCGCGGCCTCGATGCAGAGGCCACACACTCCGCCGCCTCGATGCAGAGGCCACACACTCCGCTGCCTCAATGCAGAGGCCACACACTCCGCTGCCTCAATGCAGAGGCCACACACACTCCGCTGCCTCGATGCAGAGGCCACACACTCCTCTGCCTCAATGCAGAGGCCACACACACTCCACCGCCTCGATGCAGAGGCCACACACTCCGCTGCCTCAATGCAGAGGCCACACACTCCGCTGCCTCAATGCAGAGGCCACACACACTCCGCTGCCTCGATGCAGAGGCCACACACTCCGCTGCCTCAATGCAGAGGCCACACACTCCGCTGCCTCAATGCAGAGGCCACACACACTCCGCTGCCTCGATGCAGAGGCCACACACTCCGCTGCCTCAATGCAGAGGCCACACACTCCGCTGCCTCAATGCAGAGGCCACACACACTCCGCTGCCTCGATGCAGAGGCCACACACTCCTCTGCCTCAATGCAGAGGCCACACACACTCCACCGCCTCGATGCAGAGGCCACACACTCCGCTGCCTCAATGCAGAGGCCACACACACTCCGCTGCCTCGATGCAGAGGCCACACACTCCTCTGCCTCAATGCAGAGGCCACACACACTCCACCGCCTCGATGCAGAGGCCACACACTCCGCTGCCTCAATGCAGAGGCCACACACACTCCGCTGCCTCGATGCAGAGGCCACACACTCCTCTGCCTCAATGCAGAGGCCACACACACTCCACCGCCTCGATGCAGAGGCCACACACTCCGCTGCCTCAATGCAGAGGCCACACACTCCACTGCCTCAATGCAGAGGCCACACACACTCCGCTGCCTCAATGCAGAGGCCATACACACTCCGCTGCCTCGATGCAGAGACCACACACTCCTCTGCCTCGATGCAGAGGCCACACACACTCCGCCGCCTCAATGCAGAGGCCACACACTCCGCCGCCTCGATGCAGAGGCCACACACACTCCGCCGCCTCGATGCAGAGGCCACACACACTCCGCCGCCTCAATGCAGACGCCACACACTCCACCGCCTCGATGCAGAGACCACACACTCCGCTGCCTCAATGCAGAGGCCACACACTCCGCTGCCTCAATGCAGAGGCCACACACTCCGCTGCCTCAATGCAGAGGCCACACACTCCGCTGCCTCAATGCAGAGGCCACACACTCCGCTGCCTCAATGCAGAGGCCATACACACTCCGCTGCCTCGATGCAGAGGCCACACACTCCGCTGCCTCAATGCAGAGGCCACACACTCCGCTGCCTCAATGCAGAGGCCACACACACTCCGCTGCCTCGATGCAGAGGCCACACACTCCTCTGCCTCAATGCAGAGGCCACACACACTCCACCGCCTCAATGCAGAGGCCACACACTCCGCCGCCTCGATGCAGAGGCCACACACACTCCGCCGCCTCAATGCAGAGGCCACACACTCCGCCGCCTCGATGCAGAGGCCACACACTCCGCCGCCTCGATGCAGAGGCCACACACACTCCGCCGCCTCAATGCAGAGGCCACACACTCCGCCGCCTCGATGCAGAGGCCACACACTCCGCCACCTCAATGCAGAGGCCACACACTCCGCCGCCTCAATGCAGAGGCCACACACTCTGCTGCCTCGATGCAGAGGCCACACACACTCCGCTGCCTCAATGCAGAGGCCACACACTCTGCCGCCTTGATGCAGAGGCCACACACACTCCACCGCCTTAATGCAGAGGCCACACACTCCGCCGCCTCAATGCAGAGGCCACACACTCCGCCGCCTCAATGCAGAGGCCACACACTCCGCCGCCTCGATGCAGAGGCCACACACACTCCAGTCGCCTCGATGCAGAGACCACACACTCCACCACCTTGATGCAGAGGCCACACACTCCGCCGCCTCGATGCAGAGGCCACACACTCCGCCACCTCAATGCAGAGGCCACACACTCCGCCGCCTCAATGCAGAGGCCACACACTCTGCTGCCTCGATGCAGAGGCCACACACACTCCGCTGCCTCAATGCAGAGGCCACACACTCTGCCGCCTTGATGCAGAGGCCACACACACTCCACCGCCTCAATGCAGAGGCCACACACTCCGCCGCCTCAATGCAGAGGCCACACACTCCGCCGCCTCAATGCAGAGGCCACACACTCCGCCGCCTCGATGCAGAGGCCACACACACTCCAGTCGCCTCGATGCAGAGACCACACACTCCACCACATTGATGAAGAGGCCACACACACTCCAGCCGCCTCAATGCAGAGGCCACACACTCCGCTGCCTCGATGCAGAGGCCACACACTCCGCCGCATTGATGCAAAGGCCACACACTCCGCCACCTCAATGCAGAGGCCACACACTCCGCTGCCTCAATGCAGAGGCCACACACTCCGCCGCCTCGATGCAGAGGCCACACACACTCCGCCGCCTCAATGCAGAGGCCACACACTCCGCCGCCTCGATGCAGAGGCCACACACTCCGCCACCTCAATGCAGAGGCCACACACTCCGCCGCCTCAATGCAGAGGCCACACACTCTGCTGCCTCGATGCAGAGGCCACACACACTCCGCTGCCTCAATGCAGAGGCCACACACTCTGCCGCCTTGATGCAGAGGCCACACACACTCCACCGCCTCAATGCAGAGGCCACACACTCCGCCGCCTCAATGCAGAGGCCACACACTCCGCCGCCTCAATGCAGAGGCCACACACTCCGCCGCCTCGATGCAGAGGCCACACACACTCCAGTCGACTCGATGCAGAGACCACACACTCCACCACCTTGATGCAGAGGTCACACACTCCACCACATTGATGAAGAGGCCACACACACTCCAGCCGCCTCAATGCAGAGGCCACACACTCCGCTGCCTCGATGCAGAGGCCACACACTCCGCCGCATTGATGCAAAGGCCACACACTCCGCTGCCTCGATGCGGAGGCCACACACTCCGCCGCCTCGATGCAAAGGCCACACACTCCGCTGCCTCGATGCAAAGGCCACACACTCCGCCGCCTCGATGCAGAGGCCAAACACTCCACCGCATTGATGCAGAGACAACACACTCCCCCACATTGATACAGAGACAACACACTACAGCGCTGGTACTTGAGAGGGTCCAAAAGGTCTCTCTGGCACAAAAATAGATGTCTGTGTTATAAATGGCACATGGTAGATGGGGGGGGGGGCTGTTACAGATTTTACACTACCCCTCAAGTCACAGTACAATTTAAAAAATAACAAAAATACCTATTGATGGCAGGAGCTTTCTCGGCAGTATTACAAACTGTTCAAGTATAACATATTTTGAATGAATACAACACATTTCCGTAATTCAACCATGTGCATGGGCCTTTACTGTAGATTGTGTAATACTGCTTATCTTGTCTCCAGCCGTAATAAAAACTGTTCAACTGTCTGCCATAAACACATCCTGACTGCATTTTTTATCTAGTCAATGTGGAAGGAAGTGTGTTCATTATAATAAATCATATAGATAGGGTTAATGGGTAAAAAAGGTCCTACAGTCTTACAAAGTGTTGGAAAAAAAACAATAAACGCTATATGATGAGTAACTATGTGTCCCATTACTAATATAAAATATCCCCTTATAAATTCAGATAGTATTTTGAGAGTGGTAGGGTTATATTATGAATCTATACAAAGCATATATGTAATCCAGCCACTTGCAAGGGCCTTTACTGTAGGTTGTATAATCCTGCTTATCTTATCTCCAGCAGTAATACAAACTGTTCAAGTGCCTGCCACAAAAGTATCTTTTTCTATCTAGTCAATATAGCAGGAAATGTATCAATTACTATAAACCCTTTAGTTAGGCTTAATGTAGCAAGATTAGTGCGCATAAAAGGGGTCCCCATAGCTTTAAAGAGTGTTGAGGAAAAGTCAAACATCGCATGGCAATACAATTTGTGTGCCAAGATCTGTCTACAACATTTCTTTAGTAATTTAGATATAAGATTGTCGAGATCCAAATAGATTCATGATGATTGACTAGACAGAAATGCTCTATGGATGAGTTTATAGTAGACACCTGAACAGTTTATAATACTGCTGGAGACAAGATAAGCAGGATTACACAATTTATAATATGAAAACACCTTTCTAGTCCATATCATGAATCCATACTATGCAGATATGTATTAAACCCACATGAATGTATTTTTATGGTAATTTGTGTAATCCTGCTCATCTTGTCTCCAACACTATTAAAAACCGTACAGGCATTTCTATCTAGTCAATGTAGCAAGAAGTGTGTTCGTTCCGATAAATGTTATGCCAAACTGTTTCACAGTTAGTGTAAAGTGTTTCCTTCTAAACTTAAATAGAAGGATAGAGGGGTCATATTAGGAATCAGTACAACACAGATCCATAAAGTGCATGAGTCATTACTCTGAATTGTGTAATCCTGCCTCTCTTGTCTCCAGCAGTATTAAAAACGGTTCTGCTGTCTACAATAAAAACACATCCTACAGCATTTCTATCCAGTTAATGTAGCAGGAATTGTGTTTGTTAGTATAAATGTTATCGATAGGGCCTAAAACCTTGCAAAGTGTTGAGAAGAAGAAAACAGCTGTACGATGCCAAACTTTGTGTGTCACAAGAAGTGTAAAGAGTCCTTATAAATTTAGATAGAAGGATAGAGGGGTCAAATTACAGACCTGTGTTGTACTGCTTCATAAAGTGAATTGTGCAGTCCTGCCTATCTTGTCTCCAGCATTATACAGATCTGTAAAGTGAATTGTGCAGTCCTGCCTATCTTGTCTCCAGCATTACCCAGATCTGTAAAGTTAATTGTGTAGTCTTGCCTATCTTATCTCCAGCATTACCCAGATTTGTAAAGTGAATTGTGCAATACTGCCTGTCTTGTCTGCAGCATTATACAGATCTGTAAAGTTAATTGTGTAGTCTTGCCTATCTTGTCTCCAGCATTACACAGATTTGTAAAGTGAACTGTGTAATACTGCCTGTCTTGTCGCCAGCATTATACAGATCTGTAAAGTGAATTGTGCAGCCCTGCCTATCTTGTCTCCAGCATTACCCAGATCTGTAAAGTGAATTGAGCAGTCCTGCTTATCTTGTCTCCAGCATTACCCAGATCTTTAAAGTGAATTGTGCAATACTGCCTATCTTGTCTCCAGCATTAAAATAGATTTTTCAACTTTTAATATTTTGTAGTATTTTTGTATATACGTTGTATACACAAAATACCAGACAAATGACACAGATACTTCTACTACCATAAAAGGGCAGGTGTCAGGATGGATGGATGCATGGGGATTTGCTGCTCCATAATGGATGCCACAGCCTTCATGAGAAAGCTGTACAGAAAACCTAATGGAATCCAGCAGATGCAGACATTTTTGGTAAGAAGACCTTTGGGAGAATTGACTGAGGTTTTTGTCAAGCTACAAAGGGTTCCAGAACAGCTGTAATAACAGAGCTTCTCTGCTCCCCACGCATTTCGTAGTCTCAGTCTAAAACTTTTCAAGTGTATAATGAAGTCTGTAGGCGCTTATAGCAGAGTCGTGTTCTGGAGAGAAACCACTGACTGGTAATGAGGTTTACCTTGAGCACCTCTTATAGCCTCAAGTCCTCTCCACCAGTATGGAACTTACAAGACACGTTTACCTTGTGTAAATGATCCTACAGGACACAAAGTGCTCGGCGTCATTAGAGCCGCAGGATTAGCCGTGCTCAATGGGATTTAGAAAACATTATGTCTGTATGCGACATTAATCCCAAAGGTTCAGAGAATTATCCATTGACTTTTTTTTTTGTTCCTATGCCATTGTCTACCTTTCTTATATACCTCCGGGAACTTCTTGACTTTCTACTTGACCACCAACTTTTTAGGGTTTGTCGGTATTTGGAATCCCAGTGCAGCTTGTTCAATTCAAACATCCCAAAATATAAAAAAAAGAAGCTTTTCAGAGATTATCTGATCTCCGCGAGTCTGATCCCGGCGATCAGGAAAGCTACAGACAGCTGGACATTTTTTCTGCAGTGGCCTCTACAGGAGAAAAGTGGTAATACATGGCTTTAATCAGAAACCATGTAATTATGATCAGTTTTCTTGCCACAATCCTTGCAAGTGGATGAAGTGAAGGGGACCCTTCTTTATGACATCCTTATGTCCTAACGGGGTATACAAGCTTATGTGAATGAAGTTTATCATTGTATAATCAACAATTATACAACATTCTTCTATTCTATGTAAATTAAAGGGTTATTCCCAAAATAATAAGTTATCCCTTATGCATAGGATAAAGGATACATTTCTGACCGCTGGGACTTTTAATGATCCCAAGATTGAGGCTCAAACTCCAAGATGGGAGCTCAGCAGCCCAATCTTAAATGGTGGCGAGATACGCTGGAGAAAGCCTAAATGCTGCACCTTGATTTCTCCATCTGCCCCATTCTCGGGCTTCCAAAGCCCCAATCTTAGGATGCTTGAATGTTAAAGTGGTCAGCCCCCAACCCAGTAACCAGCAAATTATTCCCTATCAAGTGGAAAGAGGATATTGTGCTTTTTCTTGGAATAACCCTTTAATTCTTCATCCTTTCTAGACCGCAGCATCTTATCACACATTGGAAACATCCTGCGGTTTGTTACAATGTATCACTGAAGTAGAAAAACTCATCTTTCCCAAGATTTCTACTTATTTCCTCTGCAATCTACTGTTCCCTTTTATCAACCATTTCAGCCTGACGTTAAAGTTTTGCTTGACCTCGGTCCTCACTTTATGGCAGATACATCTCTAGTTCTCGGCTCCTCCGGATACATTTATATACATTTACGTTTATTATTTTACGGCTCTAATGTAAGATGCGATTTGTGTCCCTTTAAACCTGCCGGCCTCCCCCATTGGTAGCCAGATTCTTTCTGCTTGTTGCCATTTTGGCTACTTGAGAACTTAATGCATGACTGGAGCAGAGGTTAGAAGCCTCGGCGCACGTGAGCCACATAATCCCTACAGTCAAGGAGCCACTGGTTTTTTTTTGCTGTGTACTTAAACTGTGGAGATTAAAATTACAAGTAATTCCTTTTGATGTTTAATGGAAAGTTTAACTCGTCTCAGCGCTGCAAAGAAACGAACGGATTCTGAAGTTGGTGGAAAATCGAACAATTTTCTGCATAATTCCTGTATACTCCAGATGAATGCAATCTATTGTTCTCTGTTATCAAGCATTTCAATGGCGTAAGGGCGAATATACACATTAGACTGAAGTCAACCAAATCTCATAATTTCATTAGACCCGGCCAACCATGTAATGTGTAGCAGATGTTGGAAAAGGACAGATCGGACATGTTGATTTTTAACATGCTCCATCAGTGTCATTGATCAACGGCTTATCTCCTTTTTAAGCACACATGTTTGCTCAGATGAACTGATCATGCATATGTATAAGGAGGTGGAAGAAATAGCTGTATGGCCAACTTACTCAACATCATGGGTTTTCTCTAACGTGGGTAGGTAACAAACCACCAGTAATGGACAGCCATAATAATCTTGATTAGACAGTCTTGAACTTCATTAGTCAGCTGTAATATGACAGCTCAGTGATCTGACAGTTTAGGCAGGAGAAAGAAGTGGCTCATAAGTGGAGAAAGAAGCAATTTTCTCTGATAGGTAATTCAGATTGTGAACCTCTATCAGGATGTCTTTGGAGTGTGTTAGGAAGCTGGAGAATCAGGAGGAAACCCAGGCAAATACAGTATGGATGTCAAATGTATGAATGCTGTCACGCTGCTGCTATGCAGGGAGATGCAAGCTCCACTAGATGACAATAGAGTGGCGGGAGGACTGCACACTGCCAGAGCAGAACAGCAGCGCAGCAGTGAGGCTACCACCAGGTGGCAGCAGGACAGTCAAACAAGCCGAGTCGATATTAGTCTGTGGCGCAGTACCAAAAGAATAAACAAACACAGAGTCAGAGACAAGCCGAAAAGGTCAATACCGGTCAGGAGCGGAAATACCAAAGACAAGAGACAAAAGCAGGTCTGGGTCCAAGCCGAGTCAAGTACCAGGGACGGGTAGAGGGCACAGACAGCAAAGGCAGCAGGACAAATCAGGGTTAAAGCAGGGTCAGCTATTCATGCCATAGGCAGAAACTATAACTGACACCGCCTGCAGGATGCAGCAGAGATAAATAGCAAAACTGAACCCAGAATGAGGCAGAGCAAAGTTAACCCCTGACATGATCAGACCGGGAAAGGAGTAGACAGGACTCAAAACCCGGTCTGGATCATGACAAATGTAATGTCCAGAAAGAGTTAACAGGTTTTCCTTGACCTCAGATTTTAACCAACTTCGTTTTAATCCTATTAGTCAAACATCAAAGAGACGGGGATTGATTGGCCAAGTGAAATGAAGCAACAATGTAGGATTAATACGCAGAGGTTCAGTAGTAGACTTTCTGTCTCAATCAAGTTTTTCTCTCCCCTAAGTGTTCCTGGCAGTTGTGGTCATAAATGAGTGAAGCATTTCAGGGAGAAAATGGGACTTTTAATAGGTTTAATTAAATATATTTAGTATTGCCTGGGTTGTATATTAATGCGGGCAGGAGTAAAATTCCCACAGCATTGACTTCATGAGCGTATGGAACCACGAAACAAGGAAAAATATATACAGTATATAATGTCTGGGAAGGGATGGTCAATTATTTGTGTGCTTTTTAAAATGTATTAAAGGGGATGTTCCACAAAGACAACCCCTTTTCATATGAAGCACAGCTTATCTCATCCATATTTCTGTTTGGCTTCATTAGTCACCGACTACTAGCTGTGGAAGCAGCG
This sequence comes from Ranitomeya imitator, assembly GCF_032444005.1. NCBI lineage: Eukaryota > Metazoa > Chordata > Amphibia > Anura > Dendrobatidae > Ranitomeya > Ranitomeya imitator. The sequence continues at coordinate 17,708,100 of NC_091289.1, read as the reverse complement.
TATAGGCACATGATTCCCTTCTAGGTGCTGCAGCAGCGAAAGTATGTGTGATGCACAGGAATATCAGGTGGGAACAGGAGCTACTCTGGTATAAGTCGGGGGGCTCCAAGTGGGGGACACACATCTATTTGCCCCCAATGAGGCAAATGGAAGCCGGTATTAAACTGAAATCAACCATTTTAAAGGATTTTTCCTGGCTCTACATACATTTCAGGAGTCACTTTATTTGTACAATTTGCACACTGTCAGCATTCCGCTCTCATGCAATTTGTACACTTGCAATCACAGATCGACTAGCTTCTCATCCCCTTTTTGCAACAGAACATAAAGCAGGAAAAAATTGCTAATTGGCATGTGGCCGCAAGTATGCAAATCAAATACTTGTGTTCATATGGCAACCTCTCAAGCTGTCAAAAGTGCAGAATCCTTACAGTCTGCAAATCACAGTTACATAGACTGACTGCAAAAATGTATATGAAGCCCAGAGAATACTTTTAATTTAAGCTCTTAAAGGGATTGTCGTGGGGATTGCCCTTGTAGGGAATTAGGTGTTATATTTGGGGTCCCCCTTAGAGCACAGAGTTGCTGCAAATATGTTTAAATGGTAGACCATTTATTTGAATTGAAAATAACCACTGCATATCTGAATGCTGCATGCCCTTGCGATCACCATAAGTTCGTTGATCATTAGTGGGTTAGAGCTTACAAACTTGTATACACTTATTACTGTACTTGATATAGCACTCTGAGTTTGCAAAATTACTGATTTTCAATTTTATTTTCAGAAATGGGCATGGCTTTTCTACAAAAAAGTGGAACCGCAATGGGCTCCAGTTTAAGCCCAGCTTATGAAAGTTCCTTTATGACCCAAAGTAAAGCTGCCTTTGCATCTAATGATAAAATCTTTTAACAATTAAACATTTGCTTAGAAACTATACAATAATGACATGTGGAAAAACTCAGCAGAATACAGGATGCTTTTTACAATATTCAGATATAAGCTACCAATGGTGTTTAAATCAGTAATATTGCAGTATGATCTCAGTTGGCTGATTACTGCCCTATATATCTGTCCTAAATAAACCGACAGACTACAAAAGAAATGGTAGAATTAAAAATCAAAATGATTGGAATTTTAATAATTTAGTGGAGGTAAAGGTTTTACAGCTGCTCCAGAATCATCATTTCATGAATATTAGACTTATTTACCATAATGGACATGTTATGATTGGTGACAGATCCTCTTTAAGAAGGATTTCCTCATCTCTAATTGCACGGTTTTCGTTTGTACCCAGGAGCTAGTTCTTTATTATTCTGTTTCACTGCATTCCAACAGTGAATTCTGAATAGACCGTCTGTGGGAAAAAAAAAGTGCACAGAAAAACAGATAGACACCTAATTATTATAGGGATTATTAATCCTTACTCTTCCTAACAATGTTAGCTGCAGAAAGGTGCAGCAGAAAACAGAATCAGAAGCCACCCACCGTGCTTTGTACATAATAATACCAGCATTCCAGGTCATAATGCCGAGGCTGCGGCAGCTGGGAAGAGGTGAAGGTGAGAACTTTCTTCTTCGCCCAGATGTTGCCACTCACTGCTAATTGTGCTTGGCGAGTCTGATGTGGTTTATCTGCAGATGAACACTTTGTGCGGGTCACTTTGTTTTAGTTTTTTTCTATTTACAAAAGACAGAAAACAGTTTTTCTTTGTGCAATCACATAACAATGAGGAGTGGGGGTGCGTAGGTCTTGTTCGCTCGATTTGCACTGTGACAAATGTCTCAGGTGGACTGGGAGTCTAAATTAAATCCTGTCTTTACTCTTTTGACATAGGATAAAGAAATAGTCTGACATTTGTTTCAAACACATTTAGATAGTGGAAGCAAAGCCTGAAGTATTAAAGGGCTCTATGGACATCTTAAAGGGTGGCTCCTTCCTCAGAACCCCTCTCTATGAGCCATTACTTTTAATTCCCAACATGTAATACTACATTTGCCCTGTAGTGGCCGCTGTAGAGAAATCCCGTCGAGCTACACATAGCCTCCTTCCGGTGATTCTAGCTGATCTCTTTGATTTTCTAAAACTAGCTAGATTCATTAAAAAAAAGTGTGCTTTTCTAATTAATTTTAGCTAATTATAGCAAATATTTAACAGAAAAAAATGCTAAAAGCCACGATACAAAACAGAAAAAAAAATTACTGATTAATTTTGATTTAGAATGTTCACTGCCATCCAATATAATATTCTGTTCTAATATCAAGTCAAAAATAATATTCTGTTATTCTGTTTATAGGGTTGATGACCTATTTTTAGAAATATCAGAATGGTGGGGGTCCAACGCCAGACAACCCACCAATCAGCTGTCAATAGCTCTAGCTGGGGTTCGGATGTAAAAATTTTACAGGAGCCTGGACAGCACAGCTCTATACACTGTAGCAGTCGCTTCTGGGTATGCAGTTTGTCTCCTATTAAAGAGAATGTGATCTGAGCTGCAGTACCCAAGAATGGCCACTACACGGTGTATGGAGCTGTTTATATACAAAGCTGATCATTGGGAAGCGGGATGCCAACCCGACCCCCAACTGATCTGAGCCGTCCTATATCAGTACTGGACAACCTGCACCATTGCCCCCTGCCGTGAGGAGTGAAGGATAGTTGTAATATACAATATAATCTAAACTTTTTGTTCTCCAGAGGTTGCAAAACGACAACAATTAATATTCCATGACAGCCGTCAAAGCATGCTGGGAGTTGTAGTTTTGCAACAGCTGGACACAAGTAATCCAAATACTCGTAAATCCAAAGTGAATATGTGATTTCGTACGAAAGTTTGTCACTATTAGATCAGTGCTCCGTCACCCTGAGATCTACAAGAACTTTTTTTGTGGGTTTCCTCCAATCAACGTCTGCAGCAAAAACTATTTGCGGTGCTCACAGCTGCTCTATAGCAGAGACGGCTTATAATTGGGTGTAAATCAGAAACACACTTCAAGTCGAATTATCCTTGATGATCCCTGAAAAATAATCCATAATTAAAACACTTGAGTACCACCCAATACCATCTCTGTTAGCCTCTAATTCTTTTGTATGCAATGTACAGTTCAGACAATGGAAAAATGACCAATATTGTGTAAATCTGGGAAAAAGAAACATATTCAATCTAAGTAAGCAGCAAAAGATTTAGTTTAAGAGAATCTGGCACTTTCATAAATATGTACTTTTTTTTAACCTGGTGTAAATGTCGTTTTTCTCCTGAATCCGGCGCTGTTTTCCTTTTGTTCCTGCGCCTCTCCGTTCCTGAGATATGGACCATTCTTCTCTGTACATAAATCTGGACTTGTTAGCCAAGTGGGCGTATTATTCAGCAAGACGTCCCCAGAGGAGGCGTGAAGACCACGCCCACTTAGTAACAAGGCTGCATTTATGTACAGGGAATAGAGGCCATATCTCTGTAATGGAGAGGCGTAGAAACAAAACAAAAACAGCGGCAAATTCAGAACAGCAGCATTTACATCACCGCGGATTTATGACAAGCGACAGGTCCCCTTTAACGTTACAGAAGAACAACTAAGCTAATGTCTTAGGATGGTGAAGAATGGTCGCTCCCCAAAATTCACTTTATTTTTCTACAGAAGTAAATAACATTGATGGAACCCTGGAGGGTTATGACTTGCATGATCCTAGTGCAAAGGAGAACAAGATGTTTCCGATACATAATACCTCATCTACTTCACTCTGGAAAACCCTGGCGACATTTCCAAGTGTCATACAAGACGGCAGGAGGAAGAGACCCTGTCTAAATTAGGGAACAAATTGCATACTCTTAGGAGTCAGCACAGGCTGGCTGGCTATCGGACCTGATCCCGAGAACTCTTACAAAGCAGCAGTGTGTCTGACATGTTTCCTCAGCACTATGCTCAGCCACAGACTCTCTAAAAATAGAGGAAAGTTATTCAAAAGTCGAAATTCCAAATAATCTCTCTAAATGAAACTTTGATTCCCAACATATACTATCACTGCATTGAGGACACATGATACAATTTTTAGGTATGTGCCAATTAGTGTTGGACTTAAGTTTCTTAGGTTCTGCATTGAAGATAACGTTGAGGGATATCCTCTATCCAGAATGTTTCCATGTCACACCCCCTCCATTTATGTTCCCGTCTCTGTTTCTGCTCTTCTCCATTTACACCTTAGGCCTGGGACGGCTCATAGAGTCCCACGGATTTCTGTATCATCTCTATGCTGATGACACACAGATCTACCTTACCGGACCCGATATCACCTCCCTACTAACCAGAATCCCACAATGTCTATCCGTTATTTCATCCTTCTTCTCCGCTAGATTTCTAAAACTTAACATGTGTAAAATATAATTCATAATCTTTCCCCCCATCGCACTCAACTCCCCCAACAGATCTATCCATTAAAGTAAATGGCTGCAAACTCTGCCCAGTCTCACAAGCTCGCTGCTTCGGGGTAATTCTTGACGCTGATCTCTCCTTCAAACCACATTTCCAAGCCCTTTCCACTTCCTGCCGACTACAACTCAAAAGAAGAAGAATATGCAAAAACCCTAGTCCATGCCCTCATCATCTCTCGCCTTGACTACTGTAACCTACTAGTCTGTGGCCTCCCCTCTAACACTCTTGCACCCCTCCAATCTATTCTAAACTCTGCTGCCCGACTAATCCACCGGTCCCTCCACTATTCCCGGCCTCTCCCCTCTGTCAATCCCTTCACTGGCTCCCCATTACCCAGAGACTCCAGTACAAAACCCTAACCATGACATACAAAGCCATCCACAACCTGTCTCCTCCATACATCTGTGACCTCGTCTCCCGGGACTTACCTACACGCAACCTCCGATCCTCACAAGATCTCCTTCTCCACTCCCCTCTTATCTCCTCTTCCCACAATCGTATGCAAGATTTCTCTCGCGTATCACCCCTACTCTGGAACCCTCTACCCCAACACATCAGACTCTCACCTACCATCGAAACCTTCAAAAAGAACCTGAAGACCCACCTCTTCCGACAAGCCTACAACCTGCAGCAACCCTCGTTTCACCAAACCGCTGCATGGCCAGCTCTATCCTCACCTACTGTATCCTCACCCATCCCTTGTAGATTGTGAGCCCTCGTGGGCAGGGTGCTCTCTCCTCCTGTACCAGTCATGACTTGTATTGTTTAAAATTATTGTACTTGCTTTTTATTACAGTATGTATACCCCTCCTCACATGTAAAGCACCATGGAATAAATGGCGCTATAATAATAATAATCTTCCAATAAATGTGCATGTAGACGCCAAAGCTCCTCTTGATGACCGAGCATCTAAGCATCACACTAAAAAACAACTTTCCAGTAAGTTTCAGCACTGCTTTCGAGATTTGTCAACGCATCTGGAAACTGGCCGGGCAGCCGGAAAGCAGAGCGGTGACGTCACCGCTCTGCTTTCCGGCCGCTGTGCTCACAGCCAGACCAGAGAAGCAGAGCGCCGGGGACAGACAGCGATAGGTAAGTATGTAGCGTTTGTTTTTTTACTTTTAGGATGGTAACCAGGGTAAACATCGGGTTACTAAGCGCGGCCCTGCGCTTAGTTACCCGATGTTTACCCTGGTTACCAGCGAAGACATCGCTGAATCGGCATCACACACACCGATTCAGCGATGTCTGCGGGGAGTCCAGCGACAAAATAAAGTTCTGGACTTTCTTCCCCGACCAGCGACATCACAGCAGGGGCCTGATCGCTGCTGCCTGCCACACTGGACGATATCGCTAGCGAGGACGCTGCAACGTCACGGATCGCTAGCGATATCGTCTAGTGTGACGGTACCTTAAGAGTTTATATGGAGTTTTACTTTCAAAAGTTTATAAAATTTAATAAACTTCCGCAAGGTGAGTAGGAACATTTTAGCCTAGTGGGGTTTACAGACAGTGCAAAAAATTTGGATGACATAAGAAATGCCATAAAATGAACCAGCATTTACTGTCTAAATCCGGTGCCTGGTGCTCCCCACCAGGCCTCTGCTTACCTCCTTGCAGTAGTTGCCCATAGACTTGGACTGGCCCTCCAGAGAGCCGGGGAATCCTCCGGTGGGCCCTGCCTTCTCCTTCAGGAGAGTTCATAGTGCAAATCTTGCAGTTGCTATGGGGCTATTAAGTGAGGGAGAAAGGTGGGCCCTCAGAATCAAATCCTCTAGGGGGACCAATGTTCTTCAGTCTGACACTGGTTGTCCATGTGACAACTGCAGCCAGTCACCATTCTTAGGGGGCGATGCTGAGGTATGACATGATTGTCTGCAGCAGTTACATCGGCAAACAGCATATCATATGATCACTATAGGGAGGTTCTGATGGGTATCCTGCGGATATATCTGGTTCTTTTGCTTTCTTTTACAGTAGATCATTTTTTTTCCGATCCCGGTTAATGTGACACAATAGGAAATGTATCATCTAAATGGTAATCGTTCCCCTTTCAATGATTTTTCCAGGACAAATCGTGTAGCCCGCATTCAACATTCGTCTTTTCAGCAAAGTGACTGATCTCCATCTCCGTTGTGTTTATACAATGGTTCTGGCCTGTTATCGGCTGGAAGGACCTCCGATGGGTATGAGGACAGAGAAGGAAAACATATGTGAAACTAGCGGAATGCTGCGTTCATTAATAACAGCTTCTAAAAATACCATTAGCCGGCCACAGAGCGAGAGGGAGACGGGGTGGGGGGGAAGAAAAAAAAAGATGGTTGATGTTTCAACGCGTTTCTTTTATGTCTGCAATGAAAACAGATTGTGTAAGCGAAGCGATAGGTCTAATCTGTTGTGACAGCTCCTCTCTTCAGCATTTGATATAAACAGTGGAAATGTATCTGTGCTATAAATAACTGTCACTTAAAAAAAAAAAATTGCCAAATTTTTTTTTTTTTTCAAAACCCATCTACACCGCGTGCTAAGAAAGATATCAACACTTTGCACGCGTCAGAAGAAAAATATTCCTTTAATCATTGCCTTCCAATAATGGTAAGAAGCAAGAACGCCATCTGGAGAAATTCAACTGTCATTAGATTATTAACTTCCAAGAATTGCTTCTGTCGAAAAATAAAAAAAGAAAGAAAGAAAGGAAGAAGAAGAAGAAGAAGAAGACCATGAACGATGTTCCCCAAGATCTATGACACTACCATGAGACGAGATATCAACAATGTCCCTTTTTTCCCCCCAAGGTTAGTTTTCGAAAAGGTTAAAAGTAAGGATGGCGATAGAATACTGAAGGTTTGGCTTTGCGAGGAGACAAAGTGATAAAACATTCGCAGGACAAGGCTGAGAGGGCCTTTTTTTTGAGTCTCTGTTTAAAGTAACTGAGAAGGAGCCTTGCCAAGACAAACAAGGGTTCAGAACAGCGGGTGGATCTTATTACAAGTCTGGACGGACTGCTCAGTGGGACAGAGAAAGGAACTGGACGGAAAGAGAGGGGAAAAACACACGGGTTTTAGGAAGTGAGGTATGTCTGAAAAGTGAAGGCATCTCCAGTGGCCAAAGAGGTCCTCTCGTAGGGGAGAAAAATACTTGGCCAATATACTTCATGGAACAACCAGATGGTGGGACATGTTGTTTTTGACTACTTCGTCTTCCTTGGGAAGCTCATATTTATGGCAAGATTATTATTTCAACTTTTCATATTTACACGTAGAAAAGTAATTTTCGCATAAAGGATTCTTGAAAAATTCAGATACGCCATGTTCAGAAGGGCCACAAGGTTGGTGTAAAAGTATGTTAGACAATGATATGACAATAGTAGAGTTGATCAAAGTTTATGGCCGACTATCTAAGGAGCATGGGAATCTCCTACCTGGGGAAGATATTGTGGGCATGATTTGTGACCTGTCAAGAGGTCATTGTGTATGAAGAGGGAGGAGGTGAGCTGTGACATCGCCTGTTGTAAAGAGTGGATCCTGTGTCATCAATGTATACGTGATACCTGCTGTTGTAATCCTGTCTGTGATGATAATAGGTGAGCTGTGACATCGCCTGTTGTAAAGAGTGGATCCTGTGTCATCAATGTATACGTGATACCTGCTGTTGTAATCCTGTCTGTGATGATAATAGGTGAGCTGTGACATCGCCTGTTGTAAAGGGTGGATCCTGTGTCATCAATGTATACGTGATACCAGCCGTTGTAATCCTGTCTGTGATGATAGTAGGTGAGCTGTGACATCGCCTGTTGTAAAGGGTGGATCCTGTGTCATCAATGTATACGTGATACATGCTGTTCTAATCCTGTCTGTGATGATAACAGGTGAGCTGTGACATCGCCTGTTGTAAAGAGTGGATCCTGTGTCATCAATGTATACGTGATACCTGCTGTTGTAATCCTGTCTGTGATAATAGGTGAGCTGTGACATCGCCTGTTGTAAAAAGTGGATCCTGTGTCATTAATGTATACGTGATACCTGCCGTTGTAATCCTGTCTGTGATGATAATAGGTGAGCTGTGACATCGCCTGTTGTAAAGGGTGGATCCTGTGTCATCAATGTATACGTGATACCTGCCGTTATAATCCTGTCTGTGATGATAATAGGTGAGCTGTGACATCGCCTGTTGTAAAGGGTGAATCCTGTGTCATTAATGTATACGTGATACCTGCCGTTATAATCCTGTCTGTGATGATAATAGGTGAGCTGTGACATCGCCTGTTGTAAAGAGTGGATCCTGTGTCATTAATGTATACGTGATACCTGCCGTTATAATCCTGTCTGTGATGATAATAGGTGAGCTGTGACATCGCCTGTTGTAAAGGGTGAATCCTGTGTCATCAATGTATACGTGATACCTGCCATTATAATCCTGTCTGTGATGATAATAGGTGAGCTGTGACATCGCCTGTTGTAAAGGGTGGATCCTGTGTCATCAATGTATACGTGATACCTGCTGTTGTAGTCCTGTCTGTGATGATAATAGGTCAGTTGCAACATCACCTGTTGTAAAGAGTGGATCCTGTGTCATCAATGTATACATGATACTTGCCGTTGTAATCCTGTCTGTGATGATAATAGGTGAGCTGTGACATCACCTGTTGTAAAGAGTGGATCCTGTGCCATCAATGTATACGTGATACCTGCCGTTGTAATCCTGTCTGTGATGATAATAGGTGAGCTGTGACATCGCTTGTTGTAAAGGGTGGATCCTGTGTCATCAATGTATACAAAGATCCTGAAGAAGAAGCCATGAGCTTCGAAACGCGTTGAATAAACCACCTGAACACCTTACAAGTATATCTGGATCCATTATTTGTCGCAGCAGTGCGGATTTAATCCACATTTCATCTAGTTTAACGGTTCTGAGAGGTCGCAGCGCCGACCTGTGGATCTGCAGCAGCTGACAAACTACACGCCTGTACTGTGTACCACCAGGTGAGCAGTTCTCTCACAATTGATTAGAAGCAATCCTGGGGATAAGACCCTATATGCGCTTTTTTGTCTCCTATTTTTCTATACTAATCAATGTATACGTGATACCTGCCATTGTAATCCTGTCTGTGATGATAATAGGTGAGCTGTGACATCGCCTGTTGTAAAGGGTGGATCCTGTGTCATCAATGTATACGTGATACCTGCCATTATAATCCTGTCTGTGATGATAATAGGTGAGCTGTGACATCGCCTGTTGTAAAGGGTGGATCCTGTGTCATCAATGTATACGTGATACCTGCCGTTGTAATCCTGTCTGTGATGATAATAGGTGAGCTGTGACATCGCCTGTTGTAAAGGGTGGATCCTGTCTCATCAATGTATACGTGATACCTGCCGTTGTAATCCTGTCTGTGATGATAACAGGTCAGTTGCGACATCACCGGTTGTAAAGGGTGAATCCTGTGTCATCAATTTATACGTGATACTTGCCGGTGTAATCCTGTCTGTGATGATAATGAGATGACTGCTGAAAAGTGATTTTTACAGAACAGAAAGTGTCAGTCTTTTATGTATTTTTCTATGAATACATTCCTTTTAAAGAGAACCTGTCACAAGGTCAAAAGTGGCCAGTCTTTCCTCTTATTTTATTCCCGATGCCCTCTTGAGTGTTACGGTTTTCAATGCATAAAAAATATCCCCATACTTTTTTAGAAACATGGGATTTGTTATGTAGTGCCCTCAGTATAGGAATTATGGTCTTTACCGAGGGGGTGGTGCTTACAAGGTAATAATGCAGAGCAGCTCAAAGACACGCCCCAGAGGATCCTATGAGACACGCCCCAGAGGATCCTGCGAGACACGCCCCAGAGGATCCTATGAGACATGCCCACTTTGTAAAGACTATAAAATTTAGCCCTAAATGAAGGTGCATATCTCTTGAAACGCATGTCAGATTTATACAAAGAAAAAAAATTGAATTCTCAGGAGAGCAGAGGGAATAAAATAAAAGCAAAAATTATGCGTTTTTACCTGGGGAAAGATTTGTTTAAGTGCATGGTCATTTTAAGAAGCAGTGGCATACCCTGGCCCTAGTATCTGAGACATTTATTAGGCTGGTTTTGTTCCAGTTTCATAACCCCATGATATCTCCCTAACATTAACATTTTCTTTCCTACCACCTATGCAAAAAATACATGTTGAAACCCAAAGTAAAGAAGAGACATGGAGACCACATGCAACTTTTTTAATGCACAAGGCTAAACAGTGATCCCCTCTTTTCCTGGGACCCCTTCTTATCTAATGTGCATAGATGAGGAGACAATTGTGGTCCTCTTTTCACCTGTATACAAAAATTCGTAAAATGAATAGACTTCATTCTCGGGAATTGATATATGGGGGGGGGAATGTGAAGCAAAGTTGTCTTTAAACCCATCCATCTGTTCAAGAATCATCTGTCTAGAAAAACCTGTGATGTTTCTATTTAACGTATTAGTCTATAAAAGGAAAATCTAAAGTTAAAATGCCTTTAATGCGTATAAAATATCATTTATGTACAATCTATATTCCTGGTGAGCCAAGGAAATGGCTAGCGAGTCCTCTCCCGGAGAATGATGGAGTTCTCATTTTTTTTTGCTGAGCTGTTGAGAATTATCTATTCATCTTCTCTTTGTCAACTTTCCAAAGCATTAAAAATAAATTCAAGTGTTTTATGTGCGCAGTATTTTATGAAACATGGGGGTGGTTTGGGAGCCGCTAGTTTAGGAGACAGTGGTCAAATAAATCATGCTGCCGTCCATTAAAAGGTTGAGATCGCTATTTTTTTTTGTGGCGAATGTTTTTCTTCTTTGGCCTTCCGGTTTTCCCTTAGAATTCTAGGGTCTTTGGTCTAGTGATAAGCAATTTTTTTTAATGCACTCCCAAAATTAGCTAAATAAATATATCTACATACTTAAAGGGGACCTAGCCCTTTGTTAACCCAACCTTGGTATGCTGCCATGAGTCAGTCTTCGAAATCCCTGGCAAACAGCTGTAATTGCTGGGGTAAGTGGCCAAAAATGGAAATGGTTCACGTGAATGACCAGCCATGGACAGGATTGACCCATCAAGGTGATAGCTTCTCTTTATTAGTGGTTCCATGTTCCGGCTGGTAGCGGCTTCTGAAATGGGGAGCCTCTTCTGTGCCCTCAGAATATATGGCAGGACCTGTCCTACTAACCACTTTTTTTTCATTTTCATATGGTGAGTATCAGAAATGGTCTAGTGAGATATTAGGATGACCTTTCAATGGCCATTCAGACAACAAGTTCACAATGAGGACGGGTGGTTGAATCTCCTTTTTTTACTTTCTTTAATCCACCCATTAAAAACATGCCACAATTAGCACTTTGTATGTTAGACCATGTGCTCAACATATTATATTTACATATGACCAAGCCAGGCCCCAATAATCTAAATTAAAGAACCAAATATATCTAAGTTGCAACAAGCCGGTTCTCAAATATCATTAAAATTTAACTTTTAATTCTAGTCAATTAAAATAAAGTGCAAACATATAGTGCTGACAAAAAGTGCAGAGTGCGTACATACTAAACATAGAGACACATATAAAAGCCTATGAGCCACCAACATCTGTATTGGTGATACAAGCCCCTGATGATTACTCCATATGAAACGCGTTGGGAAACACGGTACAAGATGATGAGCCCAAGGAAAAAAGAACGGTCTAAAGTGCAATGACCGAAACGATGGGCTATTGATACACATCACCGTATCAGATCTCCAACAGAAGACTGATCATCAGAAGGATTGATGAGTATCATACTTTTTGCACGTGACAAGATTTTTGTCTGAGCCCTGCAAATGTTATTTATATAGAGGGTGATTGTATGACATCTATGATCACGGCATAGGTTTGCACGTGACAAGATTTTTGTCTGAGCCCTGCTAATGTTATTTATATAGAGGGTGATTGTATGACATCTATGATCACGGCATAGTTTTGAGCAATAATAAGAGATATGACCGCTTGGCATGGATAAGTTGTCACTGCAACAGCAGTTACCTAGAAGCCGTTAAGTGACTAGAAATATAGCTTACGGGGGTTCTATCCTGCCTGTTGATTACAGTTGTGGTATAGAGACGTGAGATCTAGAGATTTACGGATTCATAGTCCCTAGCCTGTGGCTGTTGAACAACACTGATGGATGTCTTTGGTATCTAACAGTGGTTCATGGTACGGTTATATAGGCTCATAGGCTTTTATATGTGTCTCTATGTTTAGTATGTACGCACTCTGCACTTTTTGTCAGCACTATATGTTTGCACTTTATTTTAATTGACTAGAATTAAAAGTTAAATTTTAATGATATTTGAGAACCGGCTTGTTGCAGCATATTATATTTACACTTTGCTGGGGAGATTGGGGTTCTTAAAAGAGATGACTTAAAAGCTCTCAATCCTGGCTGAAATCTGTGCCCAATTTTTGTGCCCAAAACTGGAAACATATAAAGAGATACAAATGTAGAAAGATGTCCAAGCTGTTGGGTTAGACCCAACAGGAAACCATGTCGTAATGGTGGGAACAGTCTTTTATAGGTTTTATGGCAAGGTGTGACTGTAGAACTTAGATAGTCTTTCAACTTGACTGAACTCAAGACCGTGGCTAACCTTCAAGACCGTGGCTAACCTTCTAAACCATGGATAATCTTCTAAACCGTGGCTAACCTTCTAGACTGTGGCTAACCTTCTAGACTGTGGCTAACCTTCTAGACTGTGGCTAACCTTCTAGACAGTAGCTAACCTTCTAGATTGTGGCTAATCATGTAGACCGCGGCTAACCTTCTAGACCGTGGCTAACCTTCTAGAATGTGGATAACCTTCTAGACAGCGGCTAACCTTCTAGATCATGGCTAACCTTCTAGATTGAGGCTAATCATCTAGACCACGGCTAACCTTCTAGACTGCGGCTAACCTTCTAGAATGTGGATAACCTTCTAGACCGCGGTTAACCTTCTAGAGTGTGGCTAACCTTCTAGACAGTGGCTAACCTTCTAGACCGTGGCTAACCTTCTAGATTGTGGCTAATCATGTAGACCGCGGCTAACCTTCTAGACAACGGCTAACCTTCTAGACCGTGGCTAACCTTCTAGATTGTGGCTAATCATGTAGACCGTGGCTAACCTTCTAGACCGTGGCTAACCTTCTGGAATGTGGATAACCTTCTAGACAGCGGCTAACCTTCTAGATCATGGCTAACCTTCTAGATTGAGGCTAATCATCTAGACCACGGCTAACCTTCTAGACCACGGCTAACCTTCTAGAATGTGGATAACCTTCTAGACTGCGGTTAACCTTCTAGAGTGTGGCTAACCTTTTAGACAGTGGCTAACCTTCTAGACCTTGGCTAACCCACTTAACCAAAGTTTGCCAACTCCAGTCCTCAAGAGCCACAAAACAGATAATGTTTTCAGGATATCCTTAGTAGGAGCAATGCTAATGAAATCCTGAAACCATAACCTGCTGGTAGCTCTTGAGGACTAGAGTTGGTCAACACTGTTCTAGACCATGGTTAATCTTCTAGACCGTGGCCAATCTTCTAGATTGTGGCTAAAGTTCTAGATCGTAATTAAAGCCGTAGACATGCTGCAAAATGGCCATCACCTATCTTTGAAATCACAGAAACCCATCTACCTCACAAAAATCACCTCTTAGTAACCTCCTGATGAACCAAAAAAAAAAAGATGGAGAAACGCGTCAAGGTTGTGTTGAACTGATAGTTAAGTGGGGGTTTTCTGACAAGCTGAGATTAATTATATTTGCTATGGTATGAGATGGTATATTTTTTCAGTATAGAATTAGGTTCTTTCTGTATTATTGCCACTTTATATAATGGACACTGACACTCGATATTTCTGTATCTGGCAAGATTTATTAGGGATCCTTTTTTTCCGTATGTCAGGTAAATACTTGTCGCAGCATTGTCTATGTTATCTCCCCTTTACTGCCACTATTTTTGATCCTGTGGCACATTACCAGCTATGTGGAGTATGCCACCATAAGTGACAGATTGAGGCTTTATTGCATTTGCCATGGCAAGGGGCTGCGTTTATCCTTTTTTCAAACATTGATTAATTTTAACACAGTTGACTGCAAATACCATTACTTGGCTGCTACATCTACATGTCCCTAATAGAGATTGGTTTTCTGATTGTTTTCTTGTGAGAGGTGCCTAGTACCTAGAGCAAACTAGGGCAAGATGACGGTGAAGGGGGAGCCAAAAACTGGCGTGCATTACTAGGGTGCCAACCTTCGCGACAAGGTAGGGGCATGTTAGGGAAGAGATGCAACAGAAAGGATTTAGGCCTTTTCTCCGATTCCCTCCCCCCAATGTATTGGTGTAAAATCATGATTATATAAATTATGAAAATGTGTTGTTCTAAATTGTTTTGTTGTTTGTACCCGGGAACATTACTAGTTTCCTTTTAAAAACAGGCATTAATAAAATTTTGACTATTTACCGTAACTGGATGAGATGAGCCTATTGTTAGACATTTTCAATACTTTCCTTCCTATCCACATCTTCTTAGTTTAAAGTTTAGTCTTCTAGATTGTGGCTACTCCATAGGCCATGGATACTGTATATTATTAGTCCTTCCAAACGATCTAACAGAAGGAATTAATTTTACTCTGATTTTATTTTATTTTTTTTTATAGGTTTCCTGAGACTTAAAAAAAAAACGGCTGAATGTTTAGAATCAGAGGGATCGGCCATCTGAACGTTAACAGATGTTTTTTTGTTTTGTCACATTTGCATTATCTGTTCTTCAAAGATGATCTGGCTGAACATTCTCCTCCTTCTCGATATGTACAGAATGAAAGATACAACATCTGCGAGTCATTTACCTTCCACATATCAGTGATCACGGATTATATGCAGTATACACACATTCTGAAGAATTGCTAAGCAGCTCAACGTTAACATGAGATGGAAAAATTCATTTCTATCACGTCTTAGATATACGCAATATAAAGTTTCTTCATTCTGGCATTCGAGACTCCAGAATTCCTAAAAATCTAACTGAAGATTGGCTTGGACCATTATTCCTAAGTGCAACATCCAGAAGGCTCCCTAAAAAAGGGAGAGTTTGCAAACCTTGACGAAATGTCAAGGAAACCTGCTCTTCAAGAAGGTCATCAGGAGCCCCAGTGCCAAATCGTTTATTCGGAGGGTAAGAAATGGGTCATACACTATTCTACGTGGAGTATGGGCAAGGGGTTCTTCACTAAAAGTCCTATTTAATAACTAACCCCTCTCCCCCATTTTATGTGATTATTGATCCTTGTTGGCAACAAAATGGTTCAATTCGGGTAAGTTTTGTTCAAGCTGAAAATCCTAATGATAAAAAAAAAGGTGTTGACTGTTAAGTCTCTACCTCCTGCCGGCGGCTTACAAATATTTCATAAGAAAAATGGAATACGCAGAGGCCATAATCCAAATAATTACTTAAAAATGAGTAATCACTCCCAACTGTATATTACTGAGCCACCTTTAACAGATCTTCAGGGTCCATTAAAGCTGAAAAACACGGCACTTTAGCCGGTCACGGTCAGCCATTCGATGGTGCCCTTAAGACTCCACACCAAAAGACGCCAATAACAACATCGTAACCAAGCCACTGTGGAAGGCACTGAAGTAAGAAAAAAAAAGACAGAAAAGACGAACATAGAGACCTATCACGCGGAACGTCGGCTCCAAGAGTGCACCGCAGGAGACTCCGAATGTAAAAGGACAATATTGTCTTAAGTGCTTTACAACTAGGAAGGCACAAATAACAAAAAAAAACACACGGAGCTTATGTTCAAAAGTGCAAATTGGCTAATTCTAGGTTCCCTAGAAAATGCAATAAGTTATCCGGGTCTGAAGATTTACAGGATACGTAAGAATAATTGGCACTAACAGTAGATGAAATTAACAACATGATTTAATGTACAATCCAACAATAAAGGTCCTCAAACATTTCAGTCTACACACCCGAACCCGTCGATAAATGTGGCCGACAGTCTAATGTATGTCGGGGCTGAAGTAAAGGCCGCTCTCGTGGCAACGTATCTGTTCTAAGAACAAATTAATAAAGTCTTTAAATTCCAACTTCCCAATTATTCTGCTCCCCAACATCATCTACTGGAGAAGAGTTGTGAGACCACCATACACATTAGATAGTTGGCTGGTCCCAACAAAATCGGAGTATGTGACCGACGTTTTTTATTCTCGACCATGTTTGCAGACAAGAAGAAATAATACCACCTTCGGGACTGCACACAGCTCACGTGTAATGTTGACCGATCCCCAAATATGGTTGGATTGGCCTACCAATAATTAATATCCAAATTTGTGTCTTGATCTACAAGCAAATTCACATTCTCTTCGGAAATTTGTTAAAAAGTTGGGACGATCCTGAATCTTTACGAACAATTGCAAACATCTAAAGATCAGGGGTTCATGAATATATAAAGGGGACCTGATAGCTCATACTCCAAGTCTACGAGAAGCAAGTATCAGACATTGTTCGGACAGCATTAAAATATACTTATGGAATACTCTCCAACTTTGGACTTTGGGTCTACATCAGTTGCACAACTACAACTTCCTGCATTACCTCACAGCTTTGGACCGTCGGGGCATGGTAGACATCGTAGTTGTGCAACAGAAAGCAATGGGTTGATGACCAAGACCTTAATGGAAAAATGCATGTTCCCTTTAATAGGATATTAGAAATCCTGGGAAACGCAGCTCCTCTCCTCTGTATACGCACTGAGGGGTTTACATTCCGATCTTTCCCCTGTGAGGTCTGATTGAAAAATAATGTTTCGCTTCTATGTCCAATGTCAAAGGGCTTCACTCGCAGCAATAAAATCATCAGAGCTCACTCTGTAATCTCACTCTTAATATTGTCTGTAAAGTGCCACACGCTATAAATTTCTGTGACACCCTGCCCTGAACACATCCATTTACCACGCTGACACTCTGTAATTACAGCTGAAACACTAAATGTTGCTTTCCCGACTTGAACTAAAACAGTTTATTTTCTATGTTCCCATGATATCAGGAAATAACCTGCTCTCTCCCAGCCCGAAGACTCTGTAAAAAAAAATCTAAAATCATAGTAAACAGGGAGGATGGGGAAGGAGGGATATGCAGCTGCAGTTTATTCCTCTGTGCCTTTGAGGCTGCATGCTGTCAAATGGGAGAAGGAGCTGAGATGGGGAGACATCTGATTGGATTAGAGAGCTCTGACCAAAGTACTCAAAGCCCGCCCATTATAGGGGGAAATTTGCAAACAGAAGGTTGAAAAAGAACAAAATTAAAAAAAATTAGGAAACGTAACCATTACATGGTGTTCGATCCACGGTCAGCAAGAAATCTAGAGAGGAATCTAAGAGAAAAGCGATCTTGAAAAATTAAGTACGATTTGCATTTAGTGTCCACTCGGGGCCTCCTTAGATCTTCTTGCCCACTTTTTCTCTATTCACAGTGCTCTGCAGTAGTGCTCTGTCGACTCACTTGGCTGTTTAAAGAGGTAGTCACAGGAATGTTTTCCACTTAAATTTTCAACTGGTTTATTAAAACAGGCTTCATAAACCAGTGCAAACAAAATAGATAAACCTATTCGGTCTTCTTGACATAAACAAAAAGAATAGCATTCACTATAGTCCTTATAACTGTGGGGATCTGCCCGCACAGGAAACAGGCTTCAGCTCTGTTTACCAGGAGACCAGATCTGGAGGTCAGCGCCCCTCTAGAGTTCACAGAACACTCAATGAGCCCAAAGGCTCCACATTTAGCTTCTGGACCGCGCCCTAAGGTGGAGATATGGTAAACAGCCTCTGACCCACTCTTCACTGTTCACAAAAACCCAGCCCTTAAAATGACTGATTAACCACTCTCAGCACTTAGTATGCTGGAGCATTGTTCCAGGTTCATATCACTGAGGATACCATCCTTAGTGACACATATCTCCCCTGCAGTATTTTTACCAGTGGACTTCTCAATCTCTTTATAAAAGTTGAACCAGAAGGTTTGAACTTTGAGTGACCTGTCCAGTGGATACCTCGGCCCAGACTCCTCTCCTCCCGGGCCAGACTTATCTGCCCCGGCTCCAAACTCCTCTTCATGGGTCCACATTCCTCTCCACGCGTCTTGAGGCTTCTCAGACCTGAACTCCTTTCCCTAGGCCTGGATTCCTCTCCAAAATCTTCTCCTCTCAATGAATCCAGACTCCACCTCTTGTATCCTGATCTTTTTTAAGCTGTTTTTTTTTTAAATACTGTGGCTTCCAGAACAAAACAAAATGAGGAACCCTATTTTGTTCTGTACCTGGCTCAGACAGCATGAAACTGCTGGAAGGTTCCCTTTAAAAAGAATCTTTCGCCAGGTCAAACGGGTCCAGTTTTTGCTCTTATTTTATTCCCACTTGATCCCCTAATTATTACGTATTTTGTTGTTTTTTTTTGCATACGGTTTCAGAGATAAAGGCCTTTTTATCTAGTCTTTAATAAGTGGGTGTGGTTCACTGCAAAGCAGACTAAAGACACGCCCCAGAGGATCTTGTGAGCCACGCCCCTTTGGAAAAGATCATAAAAATAAACATTAAATAAAAAGGCCCATATCTTTAGACCAGTATGACGGGTTTTAAAATAGCAAAAAATCGGAATACTCAAGGGTGTAGCGGGAATAAAAGATCAGAAACTCTTGACTTTCAACAAGGTGACAACTCTTCTTTAAAGGGGTCTCCTAAGAGAAAATTTATGGATGATGTATACTTAGGATAAGTAATTAATATTCAATTTAAGAAGGTTCGATCTGACAAATTAAAGGGGCTGTTTAGGTCCAGCGACGTCCTACTAAACTCCTTTAACTATGTGCAGCAAACATCACACGAGTCCTTATAGGCCCAGCCAACTCTTTTTACTAATGGCATCACATTGCATTTCCATATAACTGGAGGAAGTAAATGAGGATGAGAAGGATAAATAGAGAATCGTTTTAATATCCGGCCACACATCCGCTTCAGTTAACGGGATGCTTCTGGTTATTTATTAAAAGGGTATTCGCCTGGGGGCACAACAATGTGGATACCCCTATGAATGTGAGCGACGGTTTGTGGCCAGTGAAGCACTGAAGTTGTAATCGTCAGGTGTTCCCAACAAGAGCTGAAATCGCTGTTCGCCCTTAGGCTGTGTAAGGATGATGAGCGGATGCCAAGATAAAGAAGAACAATTCCTTATGATATTAGGATAGTCCTTCTACATTTAACAACTTGGGTGACAACAGTACAAACTTACTAACACCAATCACATGCGAGTTCTTGGGTGACCGCCCACCCATGTGGTGCCCCTAATGACCACCAAAATAAAGGGGCCGCAAGACTTTCTGGATCCCCATTTTTAAAAAAAATTCTGCTCAACAAAGGATAACCATCCACAAATTACACTTTATCCAAAAAAAACAGACCATTATTAGAAATATCTGGAAACCCCCTTTAATGTCGGTATCGCGACATCAGATTCTAGCGAGCTCATTGGCTGATGCATCATTGACTTATTAGGACACCTCACTTTATGGCAATACCAAAACAATTGCTCAGAAAGGGTCAGTTTTACTATTACTACATTTATGAGAATAATTTGGTTATTGCATTACTTCAGATGACCAGATGCATTTGGCTCAAATTCTACTTTTAGACACTTTTGCGGCTCATTTGACAAGAGGGCGTGGCTAGAAAAAAAAGAGGTGTGTCTTAGAGGGAGAAAGGGGCGGAGCTTAAAATTGTGATAAGTGGCAAAATGAATCAAAATATAGGCACAAAAATGTGGCGCGAATTAAACCAACCAAGAAGTGGCGTCAAGTGAGATAAAATCGTCACATAGGAGCCAACAGAATAAATTTTTCATTTTTTTAGACTGTCTGAATAATGGACAGAATTATTGAAAAAGTTATAAATAAGTCAAAGTAAAAAGTGACATATATATTAGTTAAAAAAAATGTATATAGGCCATCATATACTCACTTTTTTTTTACTTAAAGAGGGACGATCACCATTTTTTACTGTATGAAATACTCATAGTGGAGTGTGTACCTCCTCTAAACAATTCCAGGATTACCTGCTTTCTTGTAAAAAAAATATATCTATACCGAAGACGGGTCCCAAAAAATCTTTTCTGTTGTCATGTTATCACACTGGGAGGAGTCCCAGGTAGAGAGGAGCGTTTCGCGCTCTACTGGTCATGTGCATTCTCTAAGCCAATCACATGATAGAATGTTGCCTCTTTGTAATTTGATTGGCTCAGGGGTAACACATGATTAGTAGGGCGTGGCTTAGCTCTGCTTGGGAATCCTGTATCAGTATTTTCATTGGTTTAGCAGTCAATATTAAGGTTTCAAGTAAGATAACTCCTATAATTTCTTAAAGGGCCTGTACACTTGACTATGTGCATTTATTTCTAATGATAGGAGGTCCCCATTAATAACCAGAAAAAAAACATATACCTATAAACTTTATAGTATTTTCTTTTTAACCAAAGTGCTCACGTTTCAGAATGATTAATTAAACATTAAATGTAATAATCAATATTAATTAGGATTGTAATGAATGGGGGAATGGAGCGAGTGTGTAAATCCCAGCTGGTCGTGTAGTCTGTAAATTTAAAGTAAGACCTGACAGTTCGTCTGTATTAAAGGGGCCAAGCGGGAATTTGCAGCAGCCCAGGAGATCGGTAATTACCTTGAATGTGACACTCAGAGTTACGTCATCCATCACGGGCCAAGAAATATCTTTTACATGTTTATTCTGGTGTAATGCTGTATGTCCAGGCAGACCCCCGCCTGACAATGCGTCTTTTCATGAGAGTGAAGTAGGTCTCACTAGTCGGGGGATATGTGAGGGCTGTACAATAGCACGGCCCCCCAAACACTGTAAATCAGGGTCACTGAGCCCTTCTCACCACCTTGGTCTAATGGAAACTCATGGGAACTTAAATATCCTGTTTCTCTAAAATCATTTCACAGTTGCCACACCGGACTGGTAATGGATGACATCAACTGTTTGCTTTTTTTTTTTTCCTATTACTGCACCGGTTAAAAGGGACGGTAGGCTAAAAAAAATATGGCATATGAGAGAAACCTACAGTTAGGTCCATATATATTTGGACAGAGACAACATTTTTCTAATTTTGGTTATAAACATTACCACAATGAATATAAAACAAAACAATTCAGATGCAGTTGAAGTTCAGACTTTCAGCTTTCATTAAAATTGGATGAAGGGTTTAGGAGTTTCAGCTCCTTAACATGTGCCACATGTGGAACTGAAACTCCTAAACCCTTCATCCAATTTTAATGTGGATACCCTCAAATGAAAGCTGAAAGTCTGAACCTCAACTGGATCTGAATTGTTTTGTTTAAAATTCATTGTGGTAATGTCTATAACCAAAATTAGAAAAATGTTGTCTCTCTGTCCAAATATATATGGACGTAACTGTATAAGAGAAGGAAATATAAAAAAAAAGGTACAAATAAGTAAACGCCCTGGAATACTGCAAAAAAAACACAACAACAGAGCAATATGCTAAAAGTAATACTTTAGTAAAAGAATCAACCATATAAAAACAAACAAGTAAACACAAAGGACACTTAAAATATGTAAAAGAAAAATGAGAGGGGGGATGGGAATGTCCCAGAGAAATTAAGGATAATTATGTATTTTAATGCCCAGTATGGTGATATTAGATTAATATATAATATGGTCAAAAAAGTAAAATAAAACGAAGACAAAATCAAAGAGCGGTGACAAGAATCCTACTGTATCACATTAGGATTATAAGGATTAATAGCAATTGGTTTTTGTAAAAAATGGACACCACACGAATCATGGGATGATAGACTCAAATACATCATTATTGGTCACTGTAAGCAATACAAAACCCCACTACTGGGGGTCATTAGGGGATGGTCAGGATATGGGTCTGTGGCTGCCCCTTTGGGGTTTTGGTGGATAGCACATTGTTATGGGGGCAGCTGAGGCCACCACATTGGGATGGGGACTGCTTTCACTACTGGGGTCATTAGGGGATGGTCAGGTTATGGGTCCTGTGGCTGCCCTGATGGGGTTTAGGTGGATAGCACATTGTTATGGGGGCATCTGGGGCCACCACATTGGGATGGGGACTGATTTCACTACTGGGGGTCATTAGTGGATGTCATCACGTTATGGGTCCTGTGGCTGCCCCATTTGGGGTTTTGGTGGATAGTACATTGATATGGGGGCATCTGAGGCCAACACATTGGGATAGGTACTACTTTCACTACTGGGGGTCATTAGTGGATGTCATCACGTTATGGGTCCTGTGGCTGCCCCATTTGGGGTTTTGATGGATAGCACATTGTTATAGGGGCAGCTGAGGCCACCACATTGGGATAGGTACTACTTTCACTACTGGGGGTCATTAGGGGATGGTCATGTTATGGATCCTGTGGCTGCCCTTTTGGGGCTTTAGTGGATAGCACATTGTTATGGGGGCATCTGAGGCTGGCACATAGGTATGGGGGTTTAGGTTACCATTACGCTTTAGGCTTCATAGGTAGTCATTATGAAAAAGTTTATAATTTTTTAATAATGTGGGCTCACTTTTGGGAGTTTGGATGGCACATTGGTATTGTGGGTTTTTTTTTTAACTGGCACATCAAACTGGGATTTTGGTAGGCATCATAATGTTATAGGTATCTGTGGCTGGCATTCTTGGGGCTTTATGGCTGGTACACTTACACTTATTGGGACAGCTTTTACAATTGGGGCTTTTGTGGTTGTCACAATGTTATGGAGGCAGCTTTCAATGCGTGTGGTATTAATGTTATGGATTCTTCTATGGCTCCCACTTTAAGGTTTTCATGGGTAACATGAGGTGGGGGGTGACTATCGTTACTTTTGCTTATGTGTAATATTGATTTTAAATTGTACTTTGTTCTGAAAATTGTGAATTGGGTGTAATATTAGCACTCCCTCAGAGGGGCCTACCGGAGGATTCTCCTTCTTCCCTGTGGGCCAGTCCGAGCCTCGGCACACACATATAGGGGCTTTAGTTGAGGACGGCAGTGACCGAAACATTATTATCGCGTGGTCTTATAGGGGCGGCAGATTGATCTTTTGCAGCAAGCTGTTAGAAGGCACAAGTGACAAATCCAATGAAAAAAAAAAAAAATGAAATTTCAGAATTATAAAAAGCCAATGTTGTCATCTGTCCAGGCAATTCTTTAATTCCTCTGACAGACGTCATTATTCATTCTCTCCTGGGCTTAGAAATAACAAGTTATCAATGAGATCCATTTGTACATTCATTTCTCAATTTGCACTGAACAAACACAGCCGCACGCTTCCCTGGACGCCACTTTTCTTATCCAAATACTCGGACAATGGGGTTTATTTACCCACCACTACTGTTCAGCTGCAGGGGAAAGGGGCTCTAAATCGTGACCAGCGCCCGGGCCGACATCCGCAGCCTGTAACACCGGGCGTACTATGCCGCGTGATCCCGGTATGGCGGCACATCCTCCAGAACATCACTGGCCTGTATATTTTACATTAGATGGCTGCTGACATATCGGGTTTCTGCAGAGTTACACAATAAACCACTTGTCTGTGCTGTGCCGAGCTAAAATGGCGCCGGGGAGCCAAAGCAGGGCCCGACTTCAGAGGCCTAAAGTGCTCCATTATAGGATACTTCACAAAGTACCATCTGAGGGCGACGACACGGACAATTACACTTGTGCCTGCTCCATCTCCGTGCGATATGATCAGCAATCTAGCAAAACGCGGCTACTTTCGAGAGGCGAATATTATGTACACCCCATGGCGAAGGCGCTCGAATCACTAGTAGGGTAGTGTAGACCCCCCCCAAATCAATACAGGACCGGACCAGACACCAAAACCAACCCCCTCAAACTTATACAGACCCCCCTAAGCAAATACAGACCACAGATCAGGCTGCTAAACAAAGTTAGGTCCATATATATTTGGACAGAGGCAACATTTTTCTAATTTTGGTTATAGACATTACCACAATGAATTTGAAACAAAATAATTCAGATGCAGTTGAAGTTCAGACTTTCAGCTTTCATTTGAGGGTATCCACATTAAAATTGGATGAAGGGTTTAGGAGTTTCAGCTCCTTAACATGTGCAACCCTGTTTTTAAAGGGACGAAAAGTAATTGGACAGATTCAATAATTTTAAATATAATGTTAATTTTTAGTACTTGGTTGAAAACCCTTTGTTGGCAATGACTGCCTGAAGTCTTGAACTCATGGACATCACCAGACGCTGTGTTTCCTCCTTTTTGATGCTCTGCCAGGCCTTCACTGCGGTGATTTTCAGTTGCTGTTTGTTTGTGGGCCTTTCTGTCTGAAGTTTAGTCTTTAACAAGTGAAATGCTGCTCAATTGGGTTGAGATCAGGTGACTGACTTGGCCATTCAGGAATATTCCACTTCTTTGCTTTAATAAACTCCTGGGTTGCTTTGGCTTTATGTTTTGGTCATTGTACATCTGTAGTATGAAACGACAACCAATCAGTTTGGCTGCATTTGGCTGGATCTGAGCACACAGTATGGCGGCTCTGAATACCTCAGAATTCATTCCTGTGTCACATCATCAATAAACACTAGTGACCCAGTGCCACTGGCAGCCATGCATGCCCGCGCCATCACACTGCCTCCGCCGGGTGTTACAGATGATGTGGTATGCTTTGGATCATGAGCTGGACCACGCCTTCACCATACTTTTCTCTTTCCATCATTCTGGTAGAGGTTGATGTTGGTTTCATCTGTCCAAAGAATGTTCTTCCAGGACTGTGCGGCTTTTTTAGATGTTTTTTAGCCTTTTTATTCTTGATGCTTATGAGTGGCTGCACCGTGCAGTGAACCCTCTGTAGTTACTTTCATGCAGTCTTCTCTTTATGGTAGATTTGGATATTGATACGCCGACCTCCTGGAGAGTGTTGGTCACTTGGTTGGCTGTTGTGAAGGGATTTCTCTTCACCATGGAGGTTATTCTGCGATCATCCACCACTGTTGTCTTCCGTGGGCGCCCAGGTCTTTTTGCATTGATGAGTTCACCAGTGCTTTCTTTCCTTCTCAGGATGTACCAAACTGTAGATTTTGCCACTCCTAATATTGTAGCAATTTCTCGTAAGGTTTTTTTCTGTTTTCGCAGCTTAAGGATGGCTTGTTTCACCTTCATGGAGAGCTCCTTTACCACATGTTTACTTCACAGCAAAACCTTCCATATGCAGCACCACACCTCAAATCAACTCCAGGCCTTTTATCTGCTTAATTGAGAATGACATAACGAAGGGAATGCCCACACCTGAAAAACCCAATAACAATAGTACGGAATCTCAGAGACATATAAACACCAAAACAGAAAACAGAGATCCCTAAAAAATAACTTTTAATAATACCATTAAAAAACTATATTTATCCAAGATATTAAAACAGTATTAAATGTACCTAATGGACCCTAGCATGAACTACAATGAGTCCTACCTGGCAGTGGAGGTTGGCACCCTACTTTTCTGCGGTTGGCGCCCCCACTCCTCGACGGCTAACCCTTTAAGGCCCTATTAAGGACCTAGAATAGAAGAAAGGCTAAATACGCCCTACTCTCAACACCTATACTAATCACCTGCCTGCCAGTGGAGGTTGGCACCCTACTTTACTGCGGTAGGCGCCCCCACTCAACGGTGGCTAGCCCTAGGGTCCCTAATAATCCCTAACATAAAGGATAGACAAACAGATATTGTCCCACAAACACCGCGATACCCGTAGAAGAGAGAAAAAAAAAAAAAAAAGAAAGCACAAAACGAGAAAATAAGATCCCAGAAATAGATAAATAATAAATTTGGAAATCATAAGAAATAGCACTGTACTCTAATGCTATACCACAAAGGGTAAGCCAATAATGTTATAGTGGAGGCACTATGTTAGCCTCCAGGTAATATGATACTGCCCAAATACGGGTATGCTGGGTGCAGCAATTTTAATGTCCACAAACAGAAACCCAGCACTCAACTGAGGAACCACTCTCGTGACATTGTATATCAGTATTTGATGTCAAAATAACAACTAGTATGTGTCCATAAATATGGCACAACAACCATGACACAGAGTGGACAAAAAAGACAAGCTAACATAGTGCCTCCACTATAACATTATTGGCTTACCCTTTGTGGTATAGCATTAGAGTACAGTGCTATTTCTTATGATTTCCAAATTTATTATTTATCTATTTCTGGGATCTTATTTTCTCGTTTTGTGCTTTCTTTTTTTTTTTTTTTTCTCTCTTCTACGGGTATCGCGGTGTTTGTGGGACAATATCTGTTTGTCTATCCTTTATGTTAGGGATTATTAGGGACCCTAGGGCTAGCCACCGTTGAGTGGGGGCGCCTACCGCAGTAAAGTAGGGTGCCAACCTCCACTGGCAGGCAGGTGATTAGTATAGGTGTTGAGAGTAGGGCGTATTTAGCCTTTCTTCTATTCTAGGTCCTTAATAGGGCCTTAAAGGGTTAGCCGTCGAGGAGTGGGGGCGCCAACCGCAGAAAAGTAGGGTGCCAACCTCCACTGCCAGGTAGGACTCATTGTAGTTCATGCTAGGGTCCATTAGGTACATTTAATACTGTTTTAATATCTTGGATAAATATAGTTTTTTAATGGTATTATTAAAAGTTATTTTTTAGGGATCTCTGTTTTCTGTTTTGGTGTTTAAATGCCCACACCTGTCCATGAAATAGCCTTGGAGTCAATTGTCCAATTACTTTTGATCTCTTTAAAAACAGGGTGGCACATGTTAAGGAGCTGAAACTCCTAAACCCTTCATCCAATTTTAATGTGGATACCCTCAAATGAAAGCTGAAAGTCTGAACTTCAACTGCATCTGAATTGTTTTGTTTAAAATTCATTGTGGTAATGTCTATACCCAAAATTAGAAAAATGTTGTCTCTGTCCAAATATATATGGACCTAACTGTACATACCAATGCAGACTCCAGGGTAGACCCCCAAAATACAGACCTCAAACCAGACCCCCTAAATACTCACCTCAAGAACAAGCTCCACAAACAGTCCACAAACCACTGATATGGACCTCAAGCCAGGCCCCCAAAACAAAGAACAGACCCAGACTAGATCATAAAAATACAGATCCAGACCTCCTTAATACAGACCCCAGAACCCCTAAAAAATACAGACCCCAGATCAGACCCCTAAAAATATAGTTTGGACCAGGCACCTTAAATAATATAAACATTGCAGGCCAAATCCAATTAACAAACAGACATGGAAAAGACCCTAAAATACAGATCCCAGACCTCCTTAATACAGAACACAGACCTCCTTATTACAGAACGCAGACCTCCTTAATATAGACCCCAGACCTCCTTAATACAGACCCCAGACCTCCTTAATACAGACCCCAGACCTCCTTGATACAGACCTCCTTGATACAGAACACAGACCTCCTTGATACAGACCTCCTTGAAACAGACCACATACCTCCTTAATATAGACCCCAGGCCTCCTTAACACAGACTCCAGACCTCCTTAATACAGACCTTCTTAATACAGACCTCAGACCTCCTTAATACAGACCCTAGACATCCTTAATACAGACCACAGACCTCCTTGATACAGAACACAGACCTCCTTGATACAGACCTCCTTGAAACAGACCACATACCTCCTTAATATAGACCCCAGTCCTCCTTAACACAGACTCCAGACCTCCTTAATACAGGCCTCCTTATTAAAGACCTCAGACCTCCTTAATACAGACCTTAGATCTCCTTAATACAGACCACAGACCTTAATACAGACCCAAGACATCCTTGATACAGACCACCGACCTCCTTGATACAGAACACAGACCTCCTTGATACAGAACACAGATCTCCTTGATACAGAAAACAGACCTCCTTGATTCAGACCTCCTTGAAACAGACCACATACCTCCTTAAGACAGACTCCAGACCTCCTTAATACAGGCCTCCTTAATTAAGACCGCAGACCCCTTCATACAGACCCCAGACCTCTTTAATACAGACCCCAAACCTCCTTGATACAGACCCCAGACCTCATTGATACAGACCACAGACTTCCTTAATATAGACCTCAGACCTCCTTAACACAGACTCCAGACCTCCTTAATGCAGACCTCCTTAATACACACCTCAGGCCTCCTTAAAACAGACCCCAGATCTCCTTAATACAGACCCCAGATCAGGCACCTAGAAATGTAGACTTTGGACAAGACACCCTAAATGAATTCAAATCTCAGTCCAGTCCCTGAAATCCTGAAATACAGACCCCAATCCCTAGATACAAACCCAGACTAAACCTCAAAAACAAAAACAGTTTCCAGGTCCCAAAACAAATGAAGACCAAGACCCGGCCCCTAAGTAAATGCACACCACAAATGAGACCCCGTAAACTAATAGCTTTTGTTCCCCACATGGGTCAGGTCCCACATATATCACACATTTATGGCATATATTGGGGGGTGCCTACATTTTTTTGCAGTGTTTAAGGCGCAATACCAAGCACAGCCTGTGAAAAGAGTGGCGCTGTTTCACCCTTAAGTTACTGTTCTCTCCGGCTCAACGTCTACAGAACTTTCAAAGACGTTGTGGATGAGTTCAGTTATTGGGAACCAGTGAGAATAAAGAATCATGTAGATACAGAGAGGCAGCGCCTCTTATCTCAGGAGGCAGAGGAGGTGGCACTTGGTCTTTACACTGGATATTCCAGGGAGGCCGGTGTTATCTCCGGCCATCAGTCCGCATCCCTCTTCTGTGCCGTGTCCCTGATTATTTGTACAAGTGTTCACATAATCCGTGTATCGAGACCTAAGCAATATCCAGGTCTTGTTTATTTTTCCACAACAGAATGTTGGCAAGCGCTTGTCGGAATTGGCAGAAGCCGCATCTACGGACAGAATCCATCCAGCGCTATCAGTATTATAAAGGTTGAGACGCCCACGGGGTCCTCTCTGGAGGGAACACAGTGGATCCTTTATAATCACTGAATAATGTGTAAAAAATAATAAAATCCAGTATCCATTTCCCTACAGCGCCTCCAGAGGAGCAGAACGGCATTACACAATGGTCAATAGTGAGTCAAAATGCACCCAAATACTCTCTGTAGATATTTCCCCATCAATTAATAGATAAGGGTTTCATGTGTGCTATTCCTAAAGAGTAACATTAGTATGTACACAGTGACTGCACAAGCAGAATAGTGAGTGCAGCTCTGGGGTATAATACAGGATGTAACTCAGGATCAGTAATGTAATGTATGTACACAGTGACTGCACCAGCAGAATAGTGAGTGCAGCTCTGGAGTATAATACAGGATGTAACTCAGGATCAGTAATGTAATGTATGTACACAGTGACTGCACCAGCAGAATAGTGAGTGCAGCTCTGGGGTATAATACAGGATGTAACTCAGGACCAGTAATGTAATGTATGTACACAGTGATTGCACCAGCAGAATAGTGAGTGCAGCTCTGGAGTATAATACAGGATGTAACTCAGGATCAGTAATGTAATGTATGTACACAGTGATTGCACCAGCAGAATAGTGAGTGCAGCTCTGGAGTATAATACAGGATGTAACTCAGGATCAGTAATGTAATGTATGTACACAGTGACTGCACAAGCAGAATAGTGAGTGCAGCTCTGGGGTATAAGACAGGAGGTAACTCAGGATCAGTAATGTAATGTATGTACACAGTGACAGCACCAGCGGAATAGTGAGTGCAGCTCTGGGGTATAATACAGGATGTAACTCAGGACCAGTAATGTAATGTATGTACACAGTGACTGCACCAGCAGAATAGTGAGTGCAGCTCTGGGGTATAATACAGGATGTAACTCAGGACCAGTAATGTAATGTATGTACACAGTGACTGCACCAGCAGAATAGTGAGTGCAGCTCTGGGGTATAATACAGGATGTAACTCAGGATCAGTAATGTAATGTATGTACACAGTGACTGCACCAGCAGAATAGTGAGTGCAGCTCTGGAGTATAATACAGGAGGTAACTCAGGATCAGTAATGTAATGTATGTACACAGTCATTGCACCAGCAGAATAGTGAGTGCAGCTCTGGAGTATAATACAGGATGTAACTCAGGATCAGTAATGTAATGTATGCACACAGTAACTGCACCAGCAGAATAGTGAGTGCAGCTCTGGGGTATAATACAGGATGTAACTCTGGATCAGTAATGTAATGTATGTACATAGTGACTGCACCAGCAGAATAGTGAGTGCAGCTCTGGGGTATAATACAGGATGTAACTCAGGATTAGTAACGTAATGTATGTACACAGTGACTGCACCAGCAGAATAGTGAGTGCAGCTCTGGAGTATAATACAGGATGTAACTCTGGATCAGTAATGTAATGTATGTACGCAGTGACTGCACCAGCAGAATAGTGAGTGCAGCTCTGGAGTATAATACAGGATGTAACTCTGGATCAGTAATGTAATGTATGTACACAGTGACTGCACCAGCAGAATAGTGAGTGCAGCTCTGGGGTATAATACAGGATGTAACTCAGGATCAGTAATGTAATGTACGTACACAGTGACTGCACCAGCAGAATAGTGAGTGCAGCTCTGGGGTATAATACAGGATGTAACTCAGGATCAGTAATGTAATGTATGTGCACAGTGACTGCACCAGCAGAATAGTGAGTGCAGCTCTGGAGTATAATACAGGATGTAACTCAGGAGCAGTAATGTAATGTCTGTACACAGTGACTGCACCAGCAGAATAGTGAGTGCAGCTCTGGAGTATAATACAGGATGTAACTCAGGATCAGTAATGTAATGTATGTGCACAGTGACTGCCCCAGCAGAATAGTGAGTGCAGCTCTGGGGTATAATACAGGATGTAACTCAGGATCAGTAATGTAATGTATGTACACAGTGACTGCACCAGCAGAATAGTGAGTGCAGCTCTGGGGTATAATACAGGATGTAACTCAGGATCAGTAATGTAATGTATGTGCACAGTGACTGCACCAGCAGAATAGTGAGTGCAGCTCTGGAGTATAATACAGGATGTAACTCAGGAGCAGTAATGTAATGTCTGTACACAGTGACTGCACCAGCAGAATAGTGAGTGCAGCTCTGGAGTATAATACAGGATGTAACTCAGGATCAGTAATGTAATGTATGTACACAGTGACTGCACCAGCAGAATAGTGAGTGCAGCTCTGGGGTATAATACAGGATGTAACTCAGGATCAGTAATGTAATGTATGTACACAGTGACTGCACCAGCAGAATAGTGAGTGCAGCTCTGGGGTATAATACAGGATGTAACTCAGGATGAGTATCAGATATAAGTTCAGTTAAATAAATCTTAAAAATGACGGATACCAAAATATCTATTCAGCGATGCACACAAAAAATATTTTTCTGGAATCATTGTCTCATTACAACTTGCAGTCTATGTCCCTTTAACATCCAATCAAAAGTAGTAAATTATCAGGACTAGAGACAGGTTTGGGGCAAATTATGCCACTTTGATAACCCAAATGTTCCTCCCAATCTGACGGCTGTGCTCATTATTCGACTGTAATAAGGGTCACAAGTTCTCAATATCAAACAAGATTTTACAAGTATATTTTACAAAAAGAAGGGAAAAAAAAGGAAAAGATCGTCAGATGTCCAAACCTTTAAATATCAAAAGTTCTATAATTCAAAGTTACTTTAAACTGCATCAATATAATAAAATTTTGCCTTTTGATGTTGCGTTTGAAATAAAAGATATATATATTTTTTACTATAAAGCTAAATCCTGGCTTTGATCTACAGCTTGAGAACAGCCTGTAAAAAAAACCTACTCAGGTTTCAGGAAGCTTCAAGATTTTTTCTTTTCCAAGTCAGAGACTATGTTAAGGGATATTTTATTATAGATTTATTTATTTCTCTTTTATTAGTTGATGTTTATAAGACAGAGATTTAGTTAAAACAAATATATCGGTTTTTAAAAAGTCACATCTTAAAGGGATATTCAAGGCGGGAGGATTTAATCACCTATCCATGGGTCTGATCCCCTACTGACTTAGTATCTATCCAGTTAATGGGTGACATATATCCCCAAAATCTCTTAAAGGGGGTTGTTATACCTGAAACAAAGTCACCATCATAGCCCCCATATTATGCATTAGATAAAACTTGGTCGACCACATAGATTTCAGTGGGACTGATGTGTAGAGATGCAGATTCCCAGCAGAGACCCTGATCTCAGCGATGTGTCACTTACTAGTCTGTGTTTTGCTGTTCAAACAAGCAGTGCTTTATCGGCAGGAGATTATCACTACAGGACTAGGTTCCTTGTGCCTGCTAGTCCAACCCTGCCCCCAGCACTATATAATGTACACAGAGAGCCGTTTTGTAGGTGGGGTCTCCAATAGCTCATATAAGGGGTCCAAGAGAAGGGCTCCACTTTTATGATGTCTATTTGCCTTAAAGGGGCATATGGAAGGTAGATGTCCGGATGGAACAATCCCTTTAATAGTCACTACTGGTTGCTCATAGGTCCATAACTTCCTCCAGATCGGTCCATAATCATTTGTAAAATGCCACTTTTTGGCCATCAGAGACCTTAGTTCATCAATTGTAATTTTGAGAGGAAGTTTGTTGCTCGTGATCAATTTCCCTGCAGTGCCCCCGCAGGGGAAAAAAGGAATTGCACAGTTCTGAAATCAAAAGGCTGTCATAAAAAAAAAAAATATATATATATATATATATATATATATATATATATATATATATATATATATATATATATATATAGTGAAGATGATGGTGGCTTACATTGGGGGTTCCACCAGCTGGAACTATGGAACTTCTGATTTTGTCAGAACCTTGACCCCATGGAGAATCATTGGTAGGCTGACCATTCATCACCGTGTTTAGTATTTTTTTGGGGGGGCGGACAGTAATTTGGCTGACAGTCCTTTCCATCCCAAGCAGACGTGATTGGAATTTGTGCATAGGGTTGCACAGTTCTCCTGATGATCTCTTTCATGGCGACATCACTTTTATCCGATTACTGACAAATGTTGCTGGCTACAAATAAGAGGTCAGCTCCACAGGGAAAGGTCAATGTGTGGGTTACAAGTATATTATTTCGTTACATTGGACATGCTATTGTCTTGGGTTACGTCTTTGTTCTTTTACAAACTGTGGGACTTGATGGATTAACAAGATTTGTGTTGCAGCTGTTATATAGAGGGGACAAGACTGGAGAAGATCGGTCTATAGATTGGAACATATATATATATATATATATATACAGTGGGGCAAAAAAGTATTTAGTCAGTCAGCAATAGTGCAAGTTCCACCACTTAAAAAGATGAGAGGCGTCTGTAATTTACATCATAGGTAGACCTCAACTATGGGAGACATACTGAGAAAAAAAAATCCAGAAAATCACATTGTCTGTTTTTTTATCATTTTTTTTGCATATTATGGTGGAAAATAAGTATTTGGTCAGAAACAAACAATCAAGATTTCTGGCTCTCACAGACCTGTAACTTCTTCTTTAAGAGTCCCCTCTTTCCTCCACTCATTACCTGTAGTAATGGCACCTGTTTAAACTTGTTATCAGTTTAAAAAGACACCTGTGCACACCCTCAAACAGTCTGACTCCAAACTCCACTATGGTGAAGACCAAAGAGCTGTCAAAGGACACCAGAAACAAAATTGTAGCCCTGCACCAGGCTGGGAAGACTGAATCTGCAATAGCCAACCAGCTTGGAGTGAAGAAATCAACAGTGGGAGCAATAATTAGAAAATGGAAGACATACAAGACCACTGATAATCTCCCTCGATCTGGGGCTCCACGCAAAATCCCACCCCGTGGGGTCAGAATGATCACAAGAACGGTGAGCAAAAATCCCAGAACCACGCGGGGGGACCTAGTGAATGAACTGCAGAGAGCTGGGACCAATGTAACAAGGCCTACCATAAGTAACACACTACGCCACCATGGACTCAGATCCTGCAGTGCCAGACGTGTCCCACTGCTTAAGCCAGTACATGTCCGGGCCCGTCTGAAGTTTGCTAGAGAGCATTTGGATGATCCAGAGGAGTTTTGGGAGAATGTCCTATGGTCTGATGAAACCAAACTGGAACTGTTTGGTAGAAACACAACTTGTCGTGTTTGGAGGAATAAGAATACTGAGTTGCATCCATCAAACACCATACCTACTGTAAAGCATGGTGGTGGAAACATCATGCTTTGGGGCTGTTTCTCTGCAAAGGGGCCAGGACGACTGATCCGGGTACATGAAAGAATGAATGGGGCCATGTATCGTGAGATTTTGAGTGCAAACCTCCTTCCATCAGCAAGGGCATTGAAGATGAAACGTGGCTGGGTCTTTCAACATGACAATGATCCAAAGCACACCGCCAGGGCAACGAAGGAGTGGCTTGGTAAGAAGCATTTCAAAGTCCTGGAGTGGCCTAGCCAGTCTCCAGATCTCAACCCTATAGAAAACCTTTGGAGGGAGTTGAAAGTCCGTGTTGCCAAGCGAAAAGCCAAAAACATCACTGCTCTAGAGGAGATCTGCATGGAGGAATGGGCCAACATACCAACAACAGTGTGTGGCAACCTTGTGAAGACTTACAGAAAACGTTTGACCTCTGTCATTGCCAACAAAGGATATATTACAAAGTATTGAGATGAAATTTTGTTTCTGACCAAATACTTATTTTCCACCATAATATGCAAATAAAATGTTAAAAAAACAGACAATGTGATTTTCTGGATTTTTTTTTCTCAGTTTGTCTCCCATAGTTGAGGTCTACCTATGATGTAAATTACAGACGCCTCTCATCTTTTTAAGTGGTGGAACTTGCACTATTGCTGACTGACTAAATACTTTTTTGCCCCACTGTATATATATATATATATATATATATATATATATATATATAAAAAAGAAATGTGTATTCCACAGGGAACTGTTGGACTATGACGCTCATTAACGTCATTTTAATTGTATGGAACCTAAGGGTCATCAGATCCCAAAAATCCTTCCCCATGGCACCCTCTGAACCAATCAGAAGTGAGGAATGTTTCTAAAAGGAATACACGCGACTTAGCCATCACTTCCCCTCCTCCTAATGGCTGTGAGCGATCGAGCTCCGGGATGGGAAATAAAAGGTCGACGATTAAAGAGTAAGGCTACTTTCACACTAGCGTCGGAATCTCCCCGTCACAATGCGTCGGGCAGAGATTCCGACGCTAGCGTTTAACGCACTGCACAACGGAGGCAGCGGATGCATTTCTCCGGCGCATCCGCTGCCCCATTGTAAGGTGCGGGGAGGTGGGGGCGGAGTTCCGGCCGTGCATGCGCGGTCGGAAACAGCGGTCCGTCGGGAGCAAAAAACGTTACATGTAGCGTTTTTTGCTCCCGACGGTCCGCCAAAGCACGACGCATCCGTCGCACGACGGATGCGACGTGTGGCAATCCGTCGCAATGCGTCGTCAATACAAGTCTATGGGGAAAAACCGCATCCTGCTAGCACTTTTGCAGGATGCGTTTTTTCTGCAAAACGACGCATTGTGACGGATTGCAGAAAACGCTAGTGTGAAAGTGGCCTTAGGGGAACAAAATGACCTTCAGGCCCAAAGGCCGAGCTATAGAATATACAGGGCCCAAAGGCTGCACTAACATAAGAAGGCACAGACGGCACAGCAGGCGAGGGCTCTACAGCAGATCTTCCCAGGGCTCAGGAGCCCAGATGATTCCTCTGACTATTCTCCACCATCCGAGCCCTCAAATACTTTTCTCAGGGTGATTTTATTTAAGCACAGTATGGTGCTATTATTTCAGTAATGTATTGCTGTATTATTTGGCCACTGTATGGTTGTTATTTTGAGCACTGTATGTATATATTCTTTTAGCAGTTTTAGGAGGCGGTATTTTTGGTGATATTTGTATAGTAGTTTTTGAGCACTGTATGGCGGTATTATTTGAGAATTATTTATGGCATTATTTAGACATTGTATGGTTGTACTTTTTAAACACTGTATGGAGGTATTTTCAGGTCACTATATTCTTGTTAATTTGAATACTGTATTATGGTATTGGATCACTGTGCAGTGGTGTTATTTTGTCACTATATGATGGTATTTGAAACTGTGCGGTCATATTATTTTTTTCACTATATGATGGTATTTGAGCACCGTATGGCGGTATTATTTGAGAATTATTTATGGCATTATTTAGACATTGTATGGTTGTACTTTTTAAACACTGTATGGAGGTATTTTCAGGTCACTATATTCTTGTTAATTTGAATACTGTATTATGGTATTGGATCACTGTGCAGTGGTGTTATTTTGTCACTATATGATGGTATTTGAAACTGTGCGGTCATATTATTTTTTTCACTATATGATGGTATTTGAGCACTGTATGGCGGTATTATTTGAGAATTATTTATGGCATTATTTAGACATTGTATGGTTGTACTATTTAAACACTGTATGGAGGTATTTTCTGGTCACAATATTCTCGTTAATTTGATTACTGTGTGATGGTATTTGAGCACTGTGCAGTGGTATTATTTTGTCACTATATGATGGTATTTGAGCACTGTACGGTCGTACTATTTTTTTACTATATGATGGTATTTGTGCACTGTGTGGAGGTATTATTTAAGCACTGTATGGAGGTATTTTCTGGTCACTATATGATGGTATTTGAGAACCGTGCAGTGGTGTTATTTTTTCACTATATGATGGTATGTGAGCACTGTGCGGTCGTATTATTTTTTTCACTATATGATGGTATTTGTGCACTGTGCAGAGGTGTTATTTAAGCACTGTATGGAGGTATGGTATTTTCTGGTCACTATATGATGGTATTTGAGCACCGTGCAGTGGTGTTATTTTGTCACTATATGATGGTATTTGAGCACTGTGCGGTCATGTTTCTCTCTTCACTATATGATGGTATTTGTGCACTGTGTGGAGGTATTATTTAAGCACTGTATGGAGGTATTTTCTGGTCACTATATGATGGTATTTGATCATTGTGCAGGGGTATTATTTTGTCACTATATGGTGGTATTTGAGCACTGTACGGTCGTATTAGTTTCTCACTATATGATGGAATTTGTGCACTGTGTGGAGGTATTATTTAAGCACTGTATGGAGGTATTTTCTGGTCACTATATGATGGTATTTGATCACTGTGCGGTCGTATTATTTTATCACTATATGATGGTATTTGTGCACTGTGTGGAGGTATTATTTAAGCACTGTATGGAGGTATTTTCTGGTCACTATATGATGGTATTTGATCATTGTGCAGGGGTATTATTTTGTCACTATATGATGGTATTTGAGCACTGTGCGGTCGTATTATTTTTTTTCACTATACGATGGTATTTGTGCACTGTGTGGAGGTATTATCTAAGCACTGTATAGTTTCAGTATTTCAGCACTATATGATTATTTTATTCAAGAACCATGTGACTTATTCCAACACACTGTGGGAACATTATTTGAGCCTGCTATGGTGGTAATATTTGTAAACTACAAATTTTATGATAATTTTTAAAAGGCATGTTCATGATTGTTTCTTATGTGAGGAATATTTAGAGAATACATTCTTTAAATTTCTTTTGGATTCTGCATGAAAATCTCACAGAATTTGATCTTTCCATCCATAACACAATTTGTCAAAATAATTTTATATAACACACTTTGGAAGATAGTCCTAACTCTCAGACACAAATTGGTGAAGGTGGGAGGGATGTAACAAGGTGAAGCTTTGTGGAAATATGGGTGTAACTGAGTGGATAATTTGGGCACACTGAGTGGGAAATTGAATACATTTTCCACTTTCAGACCCGCTGTGACCAGCTGAAATCCCTGGAACAACCAAATAGTAAGCGTTTAGTTTTACTGCAGCGCCTCCATAGGAGAAACAAAGAATTACACAGCTCCCACAGAAATCAATGGTTCGTAGAAAATAATTTACATATTAAATGGCCAAATTATATGTTTTTTTCTCATGTTCCAAAATGCAACGGTCTTCTGATCTTTCATAAATAGGAGCGCCA
Organism: Ranitomeya imitator; assembly: GCF_032444005.1. Taxonomy (NCBI): domain Eukaryota; kingdom Metazoa; phylum Chordata; class Amphibia; order Anura; family Dendrobatidae; genus Ranitomeya; species Ranitomeya imitator. The sequence continues at coordinate 17,669,491 of NC_091289.1, read as the reverse complement.
GGGACCAGACTCTGAGTTTCTGACACGCTCCAGGAAATGAAGTACTCAGTGCATCACTTGATCTGACAGCATGTGGTGTAGGTTTGGAATTCCTTGGCACGAAACTGAAGCTCCATTTTGGATGATTGGAATCCAGGAACGGTCATAATTACTAACAGGTGATATTAGGCATGACATTGCGTAAGAAGGAGGAGGACAATCAGCTGCGAAACGGGAAGATCCAGATGACATGGAACAGGCCAAAGAAAATCGGCATTTTTTAGGTGCATTATTTTAAGTCCTATTATTTCTGTATTAGCAAAAACACATTAAAAAAAGGTGGAGAAAAAAAAAAAACAGAAAAAAACGCAGCAAAATTGCAACAATCAGAGCATGTGTGGCCCTAATCTAAAGGTCATGGACCTAAGGAGGGAGGTCTGCGCCTGTATCCAGGGAGCTCCCCCTAGTGGTGGCCACAGAAAGCTGAAACTTTATCCTTTCTTATGATGGCAATTCAAGAATAGAGAGAAATATTGCGATTTTTTTTTTAGGTGCCTTAGTCCTCCCCTAGTTTTTTAGGCCTTAAGCCAATTATTGAATTTGAGGATGTCTGCTAAAGTCTATGTTTAAGATGGAGGATGCCTGAGCGGACAGTTAAAATACATATCTTCATTCTTTCTTTTTCACCTTTTCTAGTTTCTCTCTTTTTATGCCAAAACTAAACCAGACCCAATGTTACCATTTCTCCCTGTGCACCCCCTATACCCATGCCCCACGTGTGGAAGTAATATCTATACAATGGGCAGAAAAGAGCAGGTTATTGCAGGTTGAACTTTGTTTTCTTTAAAAAAAAAAAATAATAATAATAAAAAAAATATTCTGATGCCAGTCCTCACACATGTGTTCTGCCATGGAATTTCTGTACATATGCGTCTGGATCCAGATTTCACCATTATGCAAAGCATGCATATGTTGAGGAAAAGCAGGGTAATGCTCCGCCTGGCTGCCATCTGTCTTCACATAAGCCTAACCAGAAACACATTTTTACTGAATTGCATAAGTACATTTTGGGTGGGTTTGGTTAAAAAAAAAAAGAAAAAAAAAAGGAAAGTTTGTCCTACTGTCACAGCGTGAAACTTGCATATTCCGTCTCCGACTTGCTTTTTCAGCACTTTTCCATTAGGCTGAAGAGGACATTTTATCTCACCGTGTCCTAGAGAATGTGGCATTATTTCCAGGTAGTCTTAAAGCTTCCCATACATTTAAAGGGGTTGTCCTCCGCTGAGAGTGGGTAGGTTAACCCACCATTGAGAAGAGGAATGGTTCATTAATTCATTCATACAATACATACATACATACATTTCCAGGAGGAGCAAGAGAGGAATGGGATTTATTTGAAAAAATAATAATAAAATAATAATAATAATCACAACAATTTCATTTTACAGGCTAGAAACCCATACAGACCTAATGAGAATTTGCTACAATTCATTCCAGCCTGGACCACCCCCTTTACGAGCTGTAGACACCAGCATCATTCTCTCTCCTGCGCTGATAGTTTGCTACAATGTATCAGTTTAGCTAATAGAAATAAGGGAATGTGCATACGTTAGGTATCTGGTGCAGAAATTTCTGCATCCCTTGGCTTTAAAAAAGCAATGTAAAATAGGTGGGCTTTTTGCTTGCGTTTTAGTTGCAGATTTTACCCCCACTCATTAGTATGGGTGAAATCTGAAAGAATTGACATTTAAATCTGCACAATCCGTGTGCATGAGACTCCAGGAATCGCATTTGCTTTGCCGACATCAGAAAAATCCTTTCGGTTTTGTGATAAATCTGCACTGGAAAAAAAAAAAAAAGCAGCAAAAAACCGCGACAAATCTGCAACGTGTGTACAGGCCCCAAGTCTGGGGTTTACAGAGGTTTGTCTCGATACAACCGTAACATTTTCAGCTGTGCTTTGTATTAAATCTGCATCTAAACAAGCATGTTTATGTTCATTGACAGCAAGCAGACATCTTGGAAATGCTTAGGAATTGAAAACAAAGTAAAAGGCATGTAATAGGTCAAAAAATATCGACAGACTAAACCGGGTCCTGAAGCCTTTGTAACTGCGGGAGATTAGCAGACGTAGGTTTGTAAACAAGTCACCTCGGTAATAAGACATCTGACATTCTTCCCCGGAGGGTGCGCACATGCCCGGGTCGACCCTATAAGTGACTGGTATTATATGTAATCCTCCACTTGTCATGTATAGAAGTTTGACATTGACCGGTCAATAATCCCCAATCATCTTGTCAGTGAACGGCGCGGATGTGAAGCGCCGCTGCGGCTGTACGGTAGCCGAGGAACGTTAGTAACAGGACTTTATAGGGCGATAATATGGCTTCTGCACCTTACACGAGATTTCACAGCTCCAGGAACAGGAAGTTCCAATCCATATTCCGGATTAAAATTCCTACGCACAGCTCCGGGATTATGGGCGGACGCGATCAAAGGCGATTTAATGCGTTATGTTAATCTGTGCATTTTATACAATGAGGCTATTTATGCAAACAATATAAAGCTAAATCCTATTAATTCATGATTGCGAGGTCCCATTGAGCTTTTCGGGACAGGATTATTTATTCCCTTTCATTTCAGTGGGGTCACAAACTATATCGCCTGCCCCCTTAGGAAATGTCACCAAGTTTTCCTTGGGTCCTAAAATCCAGTTTTAAAGTGAGACGGGATGAATTATTGTATAAGTGAGCAGATTTTGGCATTTTTTTGAAGCCAGGGAAACAGTGGTAATAATATATGTAAAAAAAAAAACCAAAACAGTAATGGTGGCTTTATTGGCTGTCAGCCATATTGAACACGGGGCCCCATTTTACAGGACCAAAATCAGAGCTTTGACCGCTCATTTGAGTTAATAAAATGGCTGAACATGCTTGTTTGGCTTTTTCAGATCCCCCATAGAAGCAATTAAAGGGAGACCTGCAACTCTTCACTCTGGTGGGCACGAGACAGGGACCCAAATTCGCTGTGGGTCTCACCAATGAAATATTTATGGCATATCGTATGGATTTGCCATAAATGTCCAAGATTAGAATCCCACTTTTGATAGAAAGTCCTCACTGCAGGTGTTTCATTTCCCAACAGCACCCCCACAGGGGAAATGAAGTATTACACCGCTCATAATGAAATCAATGAGCTGTCTGTGTAAAGCATAGATGTGTTGAGGTCTCCCAGACTCTTTATAAGCTCTGGCTATTAGATGAAGAAGGTAAAATTATCTAAAGATTCATTCATATGAGCCGATAATGGGCAATTAGTGATTTCCGACCCCTGTAAACATGCCGGCTCGTTTGTGCTATGATAGGGTGATATTTTAGGGCTCTAAAAACGCCAGCTTACAAATACGTAGGATATAATACTAAGGCTATGAGCCACAATGGTATGAGGTGATAATATTATTATCATTATATTACATGCCCAGCAGCTTTCATAGCAGATTACCATAGCAACAGAGGCCTAGTGACAAAAATAAAGCCTGTCATGGACGTCTCTATTTTATGTCAATGAATACACACACTGGAAAGACAAATCTTCTCCGAGAACATATTATTTATAATGATTCTTTATAATGACATCCCATATTTCATACATGACAGAAATCGCTCATAGAGACCAGCTGCTGCCTGTGTCATAAGAAGGACTGAGAAAAGCTTCCATCAAACTGGTCTCCTGCTATTTATATCATCCGCACAAATATGGCAGTCACTTAGCAGGTGTTATCTGCAAACATGAAGCCGCAGACAACATAACTGGCTCCCTGGCTAACCTGTGTCTTCATCACAGTCATCTGGTCCCCTGATAATAGCATCATATGCCCGCCATAGAAAAAAAATCAGAGAAAAGAGAGTCTGTCACTGAGATTAAGCCCTCAGTAGTGGTGCCATGTAATATAGTGCAAAATCCAGTCATAAACACCTCCATATCTGTTGTAGACACATGAAAGAAGAGCAGATTGATCAAGACAGAGTAATGAAGGACAGGGCAGGTCCTTCAGAGACAGACAAGTTATGTGGAAAATGAAGGACAGGGCAGATCCTCCACAGCTAGAAAGTTGCTGCAGTAAGTCTACGTTCACATTAGCGTCGCGTCGCCGTTGCGTCGGCGACGCAGCGGCGACGCACGGAAAAACGCGCGCAAACGCGCGCAAAAACGCGCGCGTTTTGCGACGCGTGCGTCGTTTTTGACGAAAATCGGACGCACAGAAAATGCTACATGTAGCGTTTTCTTGCGTCCGACGCTAGCGTCGGAAACGACGCACGTGGCGAAAAACGCCACCAAAACAACGCACGCGTCCCCTATGTTAAACATAGGGGCGCGTCGCCGCTGCGTCGCCGACGCAACAGCGACGCACATTAGCGTAACGCTAATGTGAACGTAGCCTAATTGAAGGACAGGGCAGGTTCTCCAGAGCGAGACACGTAGTGCGAGTTATGAAAGACATGGCAGATCCTCCAGAGCAAGACAAGTATAGTGTGAGTTGTCAAGGACATGGCAGGTCCTCCAGAGCGACAAGTAGTGTCAGTTATGGAGGACATGGCAGATCCTCCAGAGCGAGACAAATTGTGCGAATTATGAAGAACATGGCAGATCCTCCAGAGCGAGACAAATTGTGTGAATTTTGAAGGACAAGGCAAGATGTCCAGTGCGAGAACGTTGTCTGAAAAACGAAGGCCACGTCAGGTCCATCAGAGAGAGACAAGTTATGTGGAAAATGAAGGACAGGGTAGGCCCTATAGAGCGTGAAAGTTGCCTGAGTAATGAAGGAAAGTGCAGGTCCTCCAGAGCAAGACAAGTAGTGTGAGTTATGAAAGACATGGCAGATCCTCCAGAGCGAGACAAGATGTGTGAGTTATGAAGGACAACGCATGGTCTCCAGAGTGAGACAAACTGAAGTTATGAAGGACAGGCAAGATGTCCAGAGCGAGAAAGTTGTCTGAATAATGAAGGACATGGCAGGTCCTCCAGACCGAGAAAGTTGTCTGAGTAATAAAGGACAAGGCATGTCCTCCTGATCAAGACAATTTGTCTTGGATATGAAGGACAGGCCAAGTTGTCCAGCGCAAAGCAAGTTTTCTAGGAAATAAAGGACAAGGCAGGTTGTCCTGAGTTTGAGTAATTTAGGACAACGCAGGTTCATCAGAGCAAGAACTATTGATGTGAGTGGAAACTGTAATGCTTCATTTCCCCTGTGGTATCACTGCAGGGAAACGAAACACTTACTACCAGATTTTCCTACCGATTACAAATGATCATTGGGGGTCCCCCGCACAGGGACACTCTGATTACCTAAATTGAGACAACCCCTTTAAGCATTCTCTTAACATAAAACATTATATATAGAATTACTCAAAAAAAGACAAATAGCCGCATGACTCAGATCACTGATATAAATGAAACACGAAGAACGCCTTCTCGGTGTTGGTCTCAGGAGGCAGATCCAAACTTGATATCTTCACGGAGACAAATAAATCAATCTTGTATTGTCGCTGTCGTGTCTCTACAGATATCTTCATGGAGGTAATCGAGACAAAATACTATAAATTACAACAAAGGACTGACTTCGCACAATGGCCTGGAGGAGGCATTTTAAGAAAATCAACCCCCCTAAATATCTTAATAGTACAGTGAAAAAAATCCATCAGTTTTCAAACATCGATAAGTTGGAAAACTTTGCCCGAGGTGGTGGAGGATCAAGGAGGACTTGTATAGCATGAGCCTTTGGTATACAGTTCTTTATGTCATAGGTGTCCTCATGATCATTACATTATAACCTGGGATTATGCTGTCAGGGGCTTCGTCTGTAAAGGATGAGATATGATGTTAGTAATGGCCTTGTCTATAGTGAACGAGGTAAGGGAAAGTCTCTGTCACTCCCTAAGGAAAGGATGGGATAAGCCCCTCCTAATTTCCAGAGAATGCCGCTAAGGAATGCCAGTGACATGCCTGGCCTCCAGATTTTGTTATTGCAAATGTAAAGTTAAAAATGGACCTGTCATGACGGAGTTGAGTTTACTGGGAAAGAGATTTTTTGCATTCTGTTAAAATATGATTTTTTTTTAAGTTATACATTGTTATAATTTTTTTTTTTACCTTTTATTACTTTTTTTGTGTGTGTTTTTATGTAACTATTTTATTACCCCAACGCTAAACCTAAATGTACCTCCAACCCTATCCCTAACCTTAGTTAGGGTTGGAAAAAGAGTAAAAATACATAACATTTATTACAAGTCCCTTTTTTTAATTTGGGATGAGAAGTAAAGCAAAAGTAATCAGAGAGAGCACAGTGCAGTACACATGATTCAATACTGTCTTGCCCAGCCTTTGTCATTGCCTATGCAGAGCGCAGCAATTGAGATGGCTTTGCAGCGCTCTGCATATGCACCAAAAGAGAAAAATAAACCACTTTATTATGCGGAGAGCTTTGCTATTTCGGTCATTCACTATGCAGAGGGCAGCAGCAGCCGATGACAAACTTATCTTGACTGCTACGCTCTGCATAGAAATTGTCGTCAACTGCTATGACTACAAAGTAGCCCCTTTCTGCTCATATTTATGTTTTTAAACAATCCTTTTTTGTTAGAGAGTCTCAAAATAAGTTGATTAATGGGTGGCGAGATCTCAAATTATCAGTTTTAATCTACAGGAGAATCTATCAGTAAGTGTTAATTTTCCCTATAGCGCCACCTCTGGAGAAAATCGTGTATTACTTGGTGCCATATTAAATCTATAGGTTGTCTCTTTAATGCATGGATATGCCGAGTCCTCCAGAGAGAGACGCTCTTCGTAGCGCTCACTGATGTTGTCTTTGGCCAGCATTATCCAGAATGTTCTTTCATGCTACATTTCATGCTTTTTGGATATTATATTAATGTGGCATTTTGTAATGTTATCCTCTGAAATTTGCAGGTGGAGCAGACTTTTTGCTAAATTCCTGGAATTGAAATGACATCCCCCCCTCGCTCCGGGGTAGGATTCTATCATTTTGCATTTGCTAATATTTCTTTTTGGCCGAGTACATAGAAATGATGCAGAGATCCGCACCGCCACCGCGACACCCAACAGTTGTCATTTTTGTTTCAGTCGTTCGATATCTGACACTCGGCACAGATGTTAGAAATGATGTCTCGCTTTGGTTACCTTTTCTAAAAAATAAAATTAATATCTGGCAGAACACACAGTTCATCGGCCAGAGAAAAAAAAACCTCACTGCCAGATTCCAACTATGGTAAAGTCATATTCATTCTTCCAGATTTGACTTTTTAGAAAAACACAGATACTGTAACAATCATCAGCCAGAAATAACAGGCGCAAGCTCAAGGCAATTACACGAAGAAAAGCCCAATGAACACGAAACGGAACGTCGGCGCTTCCTGCGCAACAGCTTTTCCGAGGGTCCAGACACCATGATCAGCTAAGATCAGGGCAAGCTCTGATTATTAATTAGGACCAATGGCGCCCCCTTCAGTAGTGACCAGGTAGGTATGCACCCTATCTGTTCAGGGCGGTAGCCATCGTCCTGAATCATTTATTTCTTTTCTGTTCCCCAACTAGAGCAAACAAATAATACTTTTGTCTGTGTTTGGAAATGTCGGCCAAAATAAACACCCTGCCGACCTCGAGAAGCTGTAGATTATATCTTGTTCAAGGCTTCATCCTAATAAGAACCGTCTTGAGCAAACAGGATGTGAGCACCATCTTATAAATCCAAAAATTACATTTACTGTTTTCAGCAACGTAAAAGTGAAGCCTAATCCTGACTGTTATCCTAATCCTTGTCATAATCGTAATCATAGCCATAATGCCAAACCTAACCATAATGCTAACCTTAATCCTTATCCTAAAACTAATCCTAACCATAATCCTAATTGTAAATCTAATCCTAAACCTAACCATAATCCTAATCATTATCCTAAGCCAAACTATAATCCTAATCAATATCCTAAACCTAACCATAATCCTAATCATTATCCTAAACCTAACCATAATCCTAATCATTATCCTAAACCTAACCATAATCCTAATCATTATCCTAAGCCTAACTATAATCCTAATCATTATCCTAAACCTAACTATAATCGTAATCATTATCCTAAACCTAACCTTAATCCTAATCATTATCCTAAGCCTAACTATAATCCTAATCATTATCCTAAACCTAACCATAATCCTCATCATTATCCTAAGCCTAACTATAATCCTAATCATTATCCTAAACCTAACCATAATCCTAATCATTATCCTAAACCTAACCATTATCCTAATCATTATCCTAAGCCTAGCTATAATCCTAAATCCTAATCATTATCCTAAGCCTAACTATAATCCTAATCATTATCCTAAACCTAACCATAATCCTAATCATTATACTAAGCCTAGCTATAATCCTAATCATTATCCTAAACCTAACCATAATCCTCATCATTATCCTAAGCCTAGCTATAATCCTAATCATTATCCTAAACCTAACCATAATCTTAATCATTATCCTAAGCCTAGCTATAATCCTAATCATTATCCTAAACCTAACTATAATCCTAATCATTATCCTAAACCTAACCATAATCCTAATCATTATCCTAAGCCTAGCTATAATCCTAATCATTATCTTAAACCTAACCATAATCCTAATCATTATCCTAAGCCTAGCTATAATCCTAATCATTATCCTAAACCTAACCATAATCCTAATCATTATCCTAAACCTAACCATAATCCTAATCATTATCCTAAGCCTAGCTATAATCCTAATCATTATCTTAAACCTAACCATAATCCTAATCATTATCCTAAGCCTAGCTATAATCCTAATCATTATCCTAAACCTAACTATAATCCTAATCATTATCCTAAACCTAACCATAATCCTAATCATTATCCTAAACCTAACCATAATCCTAATCATTATCCTAAACCTAACCATAATCCTAATCATTATCCTAAGAATCCTTAACTATTACAATAATCTAATCCTATTCCAAAACCTTGCCTAATCGTAAATCCAATCCTAGTCCTAACAGTAATTTTAAATCCAGTTCCAGTCCTAAATCTACAACTCACTGTAAACATTACTATAATCCCAATTATGAACCTAACCCTAAACTTAACCATAATGCTCACTGTAAACTTAATCCTTGTCCTAAATCTAACTTTAACCTAGACCTAAACATAACCACAATCCTAACCCCAATCCTATTAGCAACCATAATGCTAAATCTAACCTTAATCCGTATCTTAAAACTGACCTAATCCTAAATGTATCCATTACCCTAATCTATTCCTATTCCAAAACGTTACCTAATCCAAACCTAGTCCTAATAGTAATCTTAATCCTAAATCCAGTCCCAATCCTAAATCTAATACCTATCCTAAACATTACTATAATCGTAATTATCATCCTAAACCTAACGCAATGCTAACTGTAAACCTAATCCTTATCTTAAACCTAGTCTTAAACATAACCCTAATCCTAATTTGAACCATAATGCTAATCCTAACTCAAATCTGTATTGTAAAACTAATCCTAACCGTTAACCAAAAGGAGTCAAGGTTTCTTAGGAGAAAGATAATAGAGTCCAATGGAAGTATCTAGGCAGCATCAATAGCGCCCTTATCTCCACCAGCTTCAAGTTGTGGTTTCCAGAATTTGGGGAGCACAAAAGTAGGTGAATGTTTTAACCCGGACTAATGGGATCTAAGGCTACGTTCACATTTGCGTTGTGCGGTGCTGCGTCGGCGACGCAACGCACAACGCATGCAAAAATGCATGCAAAATGCAGCTTTTTGTGACGCATGCGTTCATTTTTTCATGATTTTTGGCGCAGAAAAAAACGCATGCGTCACAAAACGCAAGGCAACGCATGTCCATGCGCCCCCCATGTTAAATATAGGGGCGCATGACGCATGCGTCGCCGCAGCTGCGCCCGACGCATCCCCGCACAATGCTAATGTGAACGTAGCCTTAGTTGTATCATTAGCCTTGTAGGATTTTTGGGTTCTAGGTCTAAACAGTAATGTTCTTATTCACTTACAGCAAGCACATATTGTAATAATGGTGATTAATTGAAACCAAAAAGTATTTTAGAAAGTTTGTAGAACTTTTCTTGATATATGTAACTCACTTTATTAATTGTCTGTGTCACGATTGGGAAAAATCCCACCGTATTATGACAGCATTCTGAGGGGCAATCCGGAATCTGCCAGGATTTACATAGGATTTACATAGGACTTCACATAGGAAGAGGGAGCTCTCAGGGCTACGGATACAGCAAAGATCTCAATTTCCTACCACATGACAGGACTGGCCATCTGTTTCTAGGGATCACGGCAATGTTATGAGATGAGATGTTTAGCGTCCGCAGTTCTTAAAGGAACAGTCCATGCAAAGTGGGGGGGAGGGGCATGACACAGGAAGTCAAAGTGGGGGGAGGGCCATGACACAGGAAGTCAAAGTGGGGGGAGGGCCATGACACAGGAAGTCAACTTTTGAGCTTTATGCTTGATCCACCCCCTGGACCTTGCAGAAAGTTTTGCAGAGTGACTGCCAACATAGTCTTGTTGCTGATCTTATATGAGGGGCAGGGCAGGCAGAACAAAACAGGTGGGTCATTTAGGAAAATGGAAAGGCGGAATGACAACTACAGAGGGTGCCCTAGTGTCCTGTCAACTCTTCTTTCACATCTATGGAAGTATTGCCCAGCGAAAGAACTCTACGTTGTGCTGTTCCTCTGTTATTCCTCCTGGAAATGAGGGTTGCACTGTCCACACTTTTGGGATTTTCTTTTTTCTTTTCTTTTTTTTTTTTTTACTTAAGAGAATGTATTTGGAGCCAAAAATAATTTTTTTGCCATTGGGTTTCATTAAAAATGTTCCACCGTTCAACTCTTACAGGCCCTCCAACACGTTTAACTTTGATATGGTGCTTAGTCCTAAATCAGCTGAGAAACCAGAAAAAGATAGAATTGGAAAAAAAAAAAAGTTACAAACTCTCACCGAGTTCACTGACCGATTCTCAGTGAACTCATTCTGCACCCAGCAACAGACACCGTAACGCAGAGGTTATAAAAAAGGCAAACTGTGCACATTTTTTAATGAGGCCTAATTGTAAAAAATATATTTAGCCCCAAAATTTTAATTAAGTAAAAAAAAAAAAGGATGTGTCTCATTTTTTTTTTTTTTTACATTTTTTTATGGTTATGTCTGAAATCCTAATATTAACTGAGTGGTGAAAAAAATCCTGTATTTTCAGGACTGTACCTTGTCTTATGAAATTTCTACATTCTACTGTTCCCCCGGGGTCTTCTACTTTTATAAATCTGCAGCATAGTCCAAAATGAAGCTGCTAAAGCAGCCAGCGGATCACATCTGGTCTTAATGAAATAGCAAATCTTGCATAATCTCGGCGCTGCACTTCCATCTTCTTCCCCTGTACCCCACAGGCCCTGAATGCGCCGTTTCAATCTTTACAATTCTCTTTGTTAAAGATACAGTTTACAAAGTCGTCTAATTCATGTGAATTTGGTTTCGACCCGGATCGGTGAACACCATTTTGAAACTGGTCATATCACAGAGGCACGAGGTCCTCCAGAGTCAGAGCCTCACACCAGGAGATGTACATTAGGTGGTGTAGTAGTATCTATTCATACATTTTCTTAAAGGGGTTGTCCAGGCTTGTGATTCAAGCCTATGTCACTGCAGACTTGTGAATTAGGATGCGCCAGAGCCATATTGACTACAAGTATGCAATTTAAAAAATCGAGCTCCAATCAGAACCAGGACCAGGACCATCACAACAGGAAATGTTAAAAATATATATATTTTTATTTAATAACAATAGAGACCATTAAAATATACAACCATTAT